>NW_022995376.1:16331658-18731658 GCF_004354385.1 Drosophila innubila | reverse complement strand
GATGCGTTGCTGGTTCTCTTGTGTGTCTTCTTCTTCATCGTAGTGATCCGAGTACTTCTCACCAGCATCCTCATCCTCCTCATCGTATTCGCTGTCTCGCAATGTACGCTCCACTTCATCATCCTCCAGCTTGCTGTCATAGTCACTCTCCAGGTGAGCCTGTTGCAACTGTTCCACAGCTGCATCCAAGTCCGCTGAACTAGCTGCATAATCGCTTAGCGCAATCTCGCCGTGTTCCTCCTCCTCGCCAGCTGTTTCCACATCCGATTTGCTCTGCACGGAGCTATCTGAGAGCAGACCCTCACGTCGCAGTTCTTCTTCCTCGCGACGTAGTTCGTCATCCTCCAGATCCGCGGCGCTAATGGGACGCACAATAAGCGATGCTTGCACCATTTCATCGGCTTCTCCTGCACTGAGACTTGGCGTTGGGACGCGTCTCTCGATGATCACCGCTGAGGACGGCGTCTGTGGGCGACTCAGCGACTTGGAGCGATCCGCTTGAGAGGATGCACGTGAGCGTTCCGATAAGCTGCGTTGGTTTGCATCGCGGAAACGCTGCAATCCTCTGGCCAGCTGTTCATCCTCGCTAAGGACACGTGAGCCATCCACTTCATCCTGCTCTTGTGCCTGCACACTGCGCATCACATCTTCCAAGGTCATTTTACCGGTTGAGCCAGTGGATCGTCTAGGTTCAATGACCTTCATGTCCTCCGTTATCTCAAACTCCTCGCACACAAAATCATCTGGCAGGGGATCCGTTTGTGTGGACACCTCCACCTCGAACTCGCCCTGCTCACAACTGTCCGCCGTGGATGAACTGGCTATACGTTCGCTGTCCTCGTAGCTGTCCAAGGCGCTTCCGCCTCGTGTCGACCGCCTTTCGCGGGGTGGACGTGGCGGCGGCGGCAATGGTCGGAACTTCATCTTGTTGATGACTTCGCCGGACTGCAAATTGGAACGTGGAGAATCGGGTCGTTGTAGTGCTCCCGGCTCCTCGTAATCATCCTCCTCCGGTTGCTGGTGTCGATCTGGCATTGCGGCCGGCAATGTCGCGTAACTAGGGAATAGGGTTTAAGGTGCATTAGATACTTGGGCTTGGTCTTGGTCTGGGCAAGCGGCAAATAATTCTTGTACAAGAGGAATAAAAAGCTGTGCGTGTTTCAGGTTCAGGTTTTATTTGTGTGTGTGTGTATTGAATGTATATCAGGTATTTTGTTTAGTTAGCAGTAGTATCTGGGTCTTAACTTATGGCGTCTTAAGCCTACAACTTAACAACGAAAAGAAAAAACTTAACAAAAATGCATTCGAGACAGTTGAAAAGGTCGCAAATCAAAATCAAAATTGAAATCAAATCAAAATTACAATGCAAGCGACGCAGCGTTTGGCGATTCTTACTTTGACTTGAGTAGTATTGTGGTGGTTGGTATCTCCTCCAGACTGCCAACCGATCTGCGACGTGGCACCAGTGGTGAATCCTCACTGGGCGTATACTGTTCCGGCGGCGGCGGACGTGCCGGCGGCGGGGAACCCCGAGATCCCCGAATGCTGGGCAACGTCGCAAAACGTTCCCCAGGCGAGCGGGCGAATTTCTTGCGACGTGCCGGCGGTGTTGGCTTCGGTACCTGCTCCTTGCGCACCACGGCATAGCTAAATGATTGAAAGCAGAGCGCAACACTAAGCAACATTTAGCTGGAGAGACTGAATGCGACCCTCGACTCACCCATCACTTTCCAGCATATCGATGACAAACTTCTCCTTATCGTCTGCTCTCGGCACTGGTCTGTGTGCATCCAAGCTCAGCGATTCGGCACCACGTGAGGTGCGCTCATCCTCGGAACGCTGAGTGCGGGCCGAGGCTCCGTCCGTGAAGCTATCGGGCGTGGCTAGCGGTATATGATGATGATATTCGTGCTCAGTGCGATAAACAATTACCTGAAAAGAAACATGTATTATTATACCCGTTACTTAAAAAGTCAGTAAAAGGGTCGTTGGAATGTATGTAACAGGGAGAAGGAGGCATCTCCGACCCTATAAAGTACATATATTCTTTATCAGCATCAACAGCCCAGTCGATATAGCCATGTGTGTGTCTGTCCGTTTGTCTGTCCGTCTGTCTGTCTGTCCGTCCGTGTGAGCGCCTAGATCTCAGAGACTATAAGAGATAGAGATACCAAACTTCCACACACAGATTTCTATAAACCCTACGCAGGTGAAGTTTGTTTTAAATTTTTTTTATGATAACACTTTTTTTTTTTTGGTAATTAACGTTATCTATTAGTATTATCTATTATCCCACTGAATCGCATCAAGATCGGACAAGTAGAACGGCAGTTATGGCGATTTAATTTATTCCAAGTTATACAAGTAATTTCTTTAAAGTACTTTTATATATATTGAAATAAGTAAGGGGTATCCTATGTTCGGGATCTCGACGATAGCCTTTCTGACTTGTTTTTTTTATAGAATTAATTTAAAAGGGAAGATGAGCTAACGTGTCACGAAGCTAAAGTAGCTGAAGTTCATGTTTGTCCTATTATCACTAGTAATATCTAGGAGATATTGGTCATCTACTTACATCTTCCTGTGGCTGCAAAAAGGTGTTCGATACTGATCTACCACCAAAGCCATTTATGAACGAGTCCGCATCCTTTTCCACCGATGGCTCGTCGCGTGTGCGTTTCTTCTGGCGTCGTGGTGCCTGGGGGCGTGGCTGTGGGATTGGTACTTCAGACGCTGGGATACCGCTAGCTAGATTATTGAGTGCCTGTTGGGGCTCCGTGGGTTGCTCGTGCGTGGGAGGTCTGAGATAATCCTCATCATCGTCAAAGTACTGAATGCTGCTGCTGCCATCGGCAATGGGGATGTCCTGGCTACCCTCGATGGAGTACTTGCTCCGACTGCGAGCCTTGCGGAGTGGACGCTTTGGCAGAAAATCGCTGCCATTTTGGGACATGGACAGATCATCGCCATAATCACTGCGTTGAAACTCTTGTGAATCCTCAAAGTCTGGACGATAGTTGCGATGCAAACGCCGTGGTTTTGGTGGCGGTACATCATAATCGCCATACTCTTCGGGTTGTTCCTGCTCCCGTTGGACCTGACCAACGTGCTGCAGTGCGTTGGGTAGATCGTAGCCTTCCCTAATGGCATCGCTAATGTATTGACGCAACTGGATGTTGTCCTCGGATATGCCGCGTTTGCGTAAGAAGAACTCATCGTCATCGATCTGCTCCATTACGACCTTCTTGCCCGAGCTGGCCGTGGATTGAGCATCCTGCAAATCTTGGTATTTATAGTAACTTGCCTCTGCATCCAATTCGGCTTTACGCAGCAGTTTATTCTTCTGTATGTCTTTCTCCGTCCAACCTTCGGCATCGTGACTGTCTTCCGAACGTAGATCCGAGTCCTGGTGCACCATCGGACGACGCTTAAACTCCCTTGTTCTCTGACTGGAGATCTCATGTATGGCACGATTCTCTTCGTTGAATTCGGCAAACTGTTTGCTATCGGCGACACCTCCCAGAATTCCCATATCGGTTTGGGGCACAGCTTCGCTTGCTGTGTCCTCTTCCAGGTCATCCTTCATGCGTCGCTCCAGGGAGGATTCCCTATCGAAGCTTTCCAATTCGCTGCCGTAGCGTCTATAACGCGATCCTTCACTGTCATTATAACTGACATCGGAGAACTTATCTGCCCAGCGAGAGCGCACTGGACCAGGACCTCGATCACCCTGAGGTGAGCTCGTCGAGGTCTGAGATGGTTGCGTCTCCGTGCTGGGAATAACACTGAGACTCTGACGTTCCGTGCCTAACGAGGACTCCATGGGTGGGACAGGCTCCTCAACTGTCTTCTTCTTGCGAAAAGCCCTTGGATAAGTGCCAAAGTTGAACTCAAACTTCTTTTTCTGAGGAGCGGGAGGTGCATCCGCCGTTGTGGTTGGTGATTCCGGGGACACATCCTGCATCTCCGCTTCATTCTCCTTAAAGCTTTTGCTGCGTCGCAGCTTCAGCGTGGAGAACTTTTCTGGTAGCTTGAACTTTGACATGTCGGGCTTGCTAAACTTGGTAAACTCCGGTCGCTTGATATCCTTTAGCTTGGACATATCGGGACGCTTGATTTCGGGCATTTTAATCTTAGAGAATTCGGGTGCAAAGCGTCTGCGTTCTTTTGCCTTAGCTTTCGGACTTCCCGAGACGGGTTTGGGCTTCGGCTGGGTACGCAGCTTAGTGCGCAGTTTTCCCGCTTGATTGCGTAGGCCATCTTGCATCTTCCGAGTGCGATCTTGGGCAGAAGCCATGAAACTCTTCTTACGATTCTCCGGCTGTAGGGGTAGCTCCTCAAGAGCGCTCGAATCCACCTGGCTAGTATGTATTTCATAGTCTGTGCGAGATTCGGTACGTGGCGTTGTTCCAGCCGAGCTCAGTTCGAAATCAATGTCCATGGGTTGTGGCTGTGGCTGTTGCTGGAGGCTGCTGCCATTTTGGGCGGATACCGGCTGTGGTTCGATCTCGCGTGCCGGCGATACGCCCACGGGCTCATAGTCATGATCACTGCAAGGGAACAAGAGTAAAGTGTTATTAAGAAAGAAAGTCTCAAGCGATCTCTGACAGATAATGAGCTGATCTAATGTATAATGTTGTTTTGCTGTTGTTGCAAGCCAAGGTTAGAGAAGCCGTCACCCTACTATTCGTAGCTATTCGGAATGTCGGGAAAAATGTATGTTCGGGGGGATCGGCTGAGGCCGATTGTTTTGGGGGTAGCCATTGCTTACCGAGAGAAATATGTCCGCTCGAGGAAATCTCTGTGTTCGTTTTGCTTTTGGGTTAGGGGCGTATTGGACTCAAAATCCGCGAGGCGCGATTTACGCTCATCAAAATTAAAACTAACCGTCTTTGTCATGCGAGCCGGCGACCCAAAGAGCTGATCTTGGGACCCGGTCAAGTGGCTACTGCGATCATGCGACTGTGTGCGTGGCTCCCTAAACGCCGATTTCCCCTGCAAACCATATCGTTGCTCCGACGGCGCACGAAGAGGACGATACACTTGGCTGCCACTGTCCGAGATGTGTATAGGCACGGATATCAGGGGACGACTACCATGGCTAATAACCGAGGGATCCTTGCTCGAACTGCGAAACTCGGATTCGCTCTGCGACCAACCCGCACCAGGCATCTCAATCTCGCTGGAATAGAGATTTCGGTTGCCCGCCATGAAACTGACTCCGCCAATGCTACTGATAGTTCCTCTTGGCACTGCGGAAACGACCACAGGAGCAAATGCCTCACTGATATCCACTGAGACTCGCTCAGAGGCGGCAAAATCCTCCCTGCTGCTATACATCGTCTGTGCATGTGGTGGAGGTGCTGCTGGCTTCGCCGGACGAGCGCTGTACTGATCCATGTCATCCACTTTCAGGGAGAAGGTTTCAGTCACCCGCACGGAAAGCGGCTCCGCCTCTTGACGCTTCATAGCATTCGCTGTGCTGCTCACAATGGACATGGCCTGAGGCTTTCCCTTGGTGAACACGGAAAGGAGCTTGCTGGGTGAAGGAGATTTCTCCCGATAGGGTGAGGAAGATCTTTCCATTAAGGGAGAGGGTGTGCGAGAGTGTTGAGGCGTCGGTGACTTTTGTCGTGCCTCTTGACCCTTCGAGCTGAACATGTTCTTGAAACGCGAGGTGTAGGAACTCTTCACTTCAGGAGATGCTTCCTGCATGGTGATGTTGCCTACAATTGTGGCAGGCTGAGAGACGGTCATGGGCTGCCACTTGGTAGGACGTTCCGGGGAGAGCTGACGCTCGGGTGTGTGTTGTCGCTTAAGCATTTGAGAGGGGGAGGTTGTAGGGGGAAGTGTTTGACTTGGACTAGAAGGGCGGCTGGAGGGTAGCTGCAGTGTGGACATCGCTACAGGCGGCGCTGGCGGCGATTTGGGACGTCTAGCAGGTCTTGGACTACGACTGCGATGTTCCACCGCTTTTAGCTCCTCGCCATGCACGAGGGCATCGATGTCTATAACGGGTATATCGCTGACAATTTCAATCTTGGTCAGCTCGGCCACCTGCAGCGGCTTCGCACTCAGCTCGCTGGCAATCGAAGGCGGACGTCTTGTCTGCGTCTGTATATTATCCCTGATATTGACAATATTATGCTCCTGGGCAATCTGCTCCAGTTCTGCGACAGTCTCAGCCAAGGGATCTATGGGCGTAACCGTCGGCTGATAAGGACTTTGCAGTGGTTTCAAATCCGATTCATATAGCGAGGTGGGACGCACTGCATCGCCAGCAAAGCGTGAGACGTCAATTGGCTTATTCTGTGGCAGCGTATCACCAGGATGCTGATTCTCCTTGTTGGCCGAGCTGGGACGCATGTAATCCGGAGACAAAGGCGGTTTGGCATTGCGAAAGTCCTGATTCGATGGCGCTGGCGAAGGCTGATGTGGACTAAACTGTGGAGGAAGATCTCCCATGCCAGGGGTAGGCGTGGCTGCGATTAGATTCAGCTGTGGCGGTTGAAGCGAACCCGGCAGGATGCTCGCCTGAAACAGATCCGCATTAGAAGTTCGGCGACTGACGCTAGCCGAGCGTTGTCCACCTGCCGAGCGACCCATTGTTGTGGGTATGTTGATGTCGGCGCAGTAGAGATCCGTCTTGGAATTCCCTGCCGAGATGCGACGCAAGGAGGTGCCACTGCGCATGGACAAGTTGTCGCCAAACCGTCCAACGCTACCCGAGGACAACCCACCCATGGACAGCTGACGACGTCGACCGGCAACAAAGCCACCTTGACTGCCCAGCATTTCCGGCTCAGTGGCATCCGAGATGCTGCGTACGACCAGACCACGTGATTTCGCCGTTTGTTCCAGCTCCGGATAGCGTTCCATGAAACTCAGATCCACAGAGGGGGCCACATCAGCATGGCTAACCACCTCAAAGCTATGATTTGACATATCATCCTGCTGCAGATTGAAGGGATGAAACTGATCGTCACTGTGCTGTCCCTGACGGGAGCAAGGTCGCGAGTCCACGGGATTGACACGCTCCGGCAGCAGAGAGTCGCACTGAAAGAACTGACAGGCACAACGAACGTCCAGGGAGGCTCCACTCGCACTCTCGACCCGCGACACAAAGTGCTTCTTCTCCGCGGGCAACGCACCCACCGAGGCCGAGCGACGTGAATTGAGCATGGTCCGAAGATAATCGAATGAATCAAAATTAATCAGACGAGTGCCAGCAGCTGATGATGCCTATTTACTTGGCCCTGGTAATCCGTTATCCGTCTCCGACTGCCTCGTTGTTGTTATTATTTTTGTTGTTGTTGTTGTTGTTGTCTTTTCGCTTTTGTTCGTTTTAGTTTCGTTGTCGTTTTGTGGTTCGAGATCGTTGGCTATTTTTAAGCATCACCAAAGCAGCCGCCGCCGCTGCGATTGGACATTGAATTTTCTATTTATTATTTTTTTTTTCGCACAACTGAAAATTCTTCTAGAGCTTTTCCCTTTACTAGGGGCTGCATTCAGTTTTGCCCTCCAGCTAAGAGCTGCTGCTTAGTTTAAGCCAATTCAATTTAAACCTATCTTGCTATATATTGACTTAGTTCTGTCTTTATTTTTTTGAAATTAACTTTGAGACCGCCGTTTGTCGTAGCGCGAACGTGTCTACATCGTTGCGATTTTCGGCCAGGACTGAGAGCTTTTTCATTTTGCGCGACACAAATTTTACGAAATTTTTCGAAAGATGAAAATGTTGTTCTTTTAAAATTAGCAAAAGACACACATAAACACATGTACATGTATGTACATGTACAATGGCGACATGAATTAGTTTTGCATTTGTCTTGGTTTCCTTGTTGTTTCTATATATTCTGCATAGTCGAGATCCCAATTCTGCGCCAACGTTGACTGCGACTGCGACTGCGACGGCGACGGCAACTACGAAATCGCTGCTTGTTCATAATTGGGATCTGTTTAAAGCAGAGCAGGAGTAACAATTGCTTGGCCTGCACTTTGTGTTTCTATTTTGAGCAATGCGTCGCTGCCTGCCGGAAATCTTCTTGTCATTCGTTGACCTTTAAAGCGTTTCATTTCAGATCAGTTGAGTTCATGCCACAGTGGCAGCACTTAAACTAGACAACAAACGAATTTTGTTTTATATGCAAACACCATACCGAGCTAATTTTTGTACTTAAGCAAAGAATAAAGTCGTTTACTAATCATGACTTACGAGATTGATATACAATGTAAATAAAAATGTAATTATAATCGAGGCTGCAAACCGGGTCTGAGCCGTACCTCGTAGAACCGGTTCGGTTCGGGTTTTTTAATCAGCCTGAACCGGATCAAGAACCGAACCCTTGAAATTATTTACTTTACTAAGCCGAACCGCTTTCTAAAATATAAGGTTCGGTTCGTAAAAAATTAAGTACATAAATTGAGACTTTGGATTGAAAAAAGTCATATTTAAATGTGTTACATGTAGAGAAAAATTTATAGCAATAAAAATATTTTTTTGTATGAAATTGAACCAAGGTTCCAACCCAAACCCTGGGTTTAGGGGGTATATAAGCCAATTCGCGAACCGAACTGATGTCTTTCTCTATGGCTCGAACCGCCGAACCGAACTTTTAAAATTTTTTTTGAGGTTTGCAGCCTTGATTATAACTTTATAAATCGAATAATTTAACGTTAGTCTTCAGTTTAGAATTAGAATAAGAATTTTGAAGCAAGTAATAATTAAAATTATTTCTTTTGGTTTAATTTGAATTCTTTGTCAACTAGTGTAATTACACTACTTAGCTTAAAACTAAGTAAATGTAATAGCAAACATGACAGAATTTGTTTATTCTGTTATTTAAATTGTCTTTACTTAAAAGAATGAATTTTAAACTTGGCAGTAATTGTAATTCTACAATGTTTAATTTTTAAGCTATATATAAAGGAACAAGGATATAACTTTCCTTTGACGTTCACCAATGAATTCGTGAGTTACCAACACCGCATTGTATTAGAGGGACAATTACAGACGAGCACAGTTCCCATTTATGTAGGTCTTACCTTGGGTCTATATCATGTTAGATCACCTAAAGAGCCGTCTCCAGTTCAATACCCCTTCACCAATAATGGTTAGTGGCGCCTCTGCTGCGGCAGCAACAAAGCGTCCAAGTGGTGACTGTGTGCTTACTCTGAGTGCTTTTGTGTGTTGTGGTGTCTGTGTAGTGGTAATCTTGGTAGTATGGCTTTCGGTGCGTGTGACGGAAGGTGCGAGGACGCCGTCGCTTGCCGCCGGAACCCGCACCACGATCTCCCGGCAAGAGGGTTAGTAACAATTTCAAAAGCAAGTCAATTAGGTTAGGGTTTCTGCAAGACGGATGAGGCAACAGCCGCGTCAATCGGCAGCGTTGTTTTGTGCTGTATGTTAGTGTTATGCCTAGGATACTTTTAGATACTCTTCCCTTTACACTTACCTATCGCCTTTCGATTTGGCCGCATTCGAGGCTGCTTCCAGGACATCTTCGGGTAGTTCAATGTCCTCACGGTGTGGCTCGGCCTCATCTTCGACGTGAGAGAAGGTCACCTTCTTATCGGAGGGTGCAGGAGATGCTTCCTTTTTCAGTGCGGGTCGCAATTCGACAACCTCCACAGGCTCATCGCTTTCCTCAGCCAAGGGGGGCAACTGCGCCAGGCGCGCACGATCCTCATCCGAGGAAGTGGAGTCTATGGATGAAAGTGGAGCTAACAGTGCTCCCGATTTCTCTGCAGCTGCGGCAGCCACCTGATCCTCCTCGCTGCTGCCCATTCTGTCCAAAGGCACAGGTTTGGCAGCTTCAATATCATCCACGGTCAAATGATCTTGACGCGTTAACGATTTCTTGAGTGCATCAAGCTCCATAATGGGTTGGTCCAACGGAAGTTGAGGCTCACCCTGTCCGATCTCCTCGTAGACATGTTCACGACGCAGGCGAGGAGTTTTCTTGGGTGGAGATTCAAACTCGACCGACTGATCAGTCGACTTCTCGATCGACTTCTCGACCGACTCTTCTACAGTCTCTGCGACAGGCTCGGTGACTTCTAGAGTGGGTGCTTCAGTCTTGGTTTGTTCCACAGGCAACTCAATAATTTCATCCGGCTTTGGGACGCTCGCTGCACTTGTGCTGGGCAGCTCCTCTTGATCCTCTTCCTTGTTGCGCTTCCGGCAGGGTGACTCATCATACTCAACCAGCTCTAGAATATCATCTGAATCCTGCTTCTCTATAAAGTGCGCAATCTCGCCACGAGTCGATTTTGGCGAGGCCTTAAGCTTCATAATCTTTTGCTGCTCGCCCAGGACAATCTTATCTTCCTTCTTGAGCGTGATGCGTTTGATGTTCAAACGTTTCTTTTGGCGTTCCGCCAAGCTCTTAAGCTTCTTCATAATGTCGTAGCTTTTCTTGGGCTTCTTCTGGGGCTTCTCTGTGCTTGTGGTCGGGATTAATGGACCCGGAGGTGGGGCTAATTCGTGTAGGCTGTTTTGTCTGCTAGGATTGGCCGAGTTACCCGGCAGAGATTGTGCGTCGTCCTGAGTGCGTCCACTGCGCCTGCGTCTGATAAGATCACGGATGTGGGCCAACCGATTGGTTTTCCTTGGCTTAGCCCGTCCTCCGACTGCAAGTACCGAATCGGAGACGCAGGAAATGCACTCGCTTAGAGCGTCTTCGTTGTGTGGTTCGCGCTCTGATTCGCTGTCCGAATCCTCAGACTCCTCGCTGCTGTCGTCTGTGTGTGTTGGCACCTCGTCCTCCGACAGATCCTGTATATAGCGCTCAGTCTCTTTGACTAATACCTGTTCGTCGTAGCGCACCTTCTTCAATGACTTGGGTGACTCGGACTTGAAGCGAAGCTCCTGTGATTTACGCAGTAGGAGGACAATCTCCGGCTCCTCATCAGGTCCCAAGGGGCGCTTGTAAAGATGCGTCCAGGGATAGCCACCCTACCAAAAGAGAAATACATTTGTTTAAAGGGGTAGCCCAATAAAAAAATAAATAGATAAAGACATACCCGATCTTTGGCTCTTCTAAGATCCTCCCAGCGATAGGTTTGCAGAGGCACAGGTGGTCTATCCTGGCTGTTCTGGAGCAGATACTTCTTCAACGACTGGTAATACTCTCGTTTACAGTCCGCCGAGAGACGCTTGGCATCCGCATCCGAGTGAGTATTAAGGCGATCTTGCTCAATTTGTGGCAGGGAGTCAATGAACTCCTTGCGTTGTTGCTCCTCTGCCTCCGACTTGGGTGTGGGCACTTCAACCAATTTCAGTTCGTTGGCAGCGACTTTTGTTGTCTTTGGCTCTCCGGCCAGCTGCTCCAATACAATCTCCGGCTGTGGTTTGCTCTTGAGAATGCTGGTCAGCTCATTCAGTTGGGCATCCACCTGTTTGGAGAGCGAGTTCAGTTCCGAGAGTTCTCCCTTGAGCTGCTTGTCCTGCTCAACTTTGGACTGCTCTACATTTTTGCTAAGACTTTCGATAAGTTCGCGTTCAATGTCATTCACCAATTGCTCGGCGGTCTGACGCACTTCCTCCGCTACTTCTACTGTGACTGCTCCTGGTCCTGCCGTTGTCGTTGCCGTTGTCGTTGCCGTTGCCGTCTCGTCTACCTCGGCTATTTGATGCGATGGTGCGAGAGTTTCTATTGGTTGCTTCGTTTTGGCACCCGCCGGTTCCACTTCAATTACATGCGATGCTCCGTCAGCTTCAACTTTGGATGATCCTTGCTGCAATTCCTGATCAATGGGTGTTAGCTCATTAATGCCCACGCCGTCTTGCTCTGCATTGACGTCCTCGATCAGATGAGATTCCAAGTCCAGCAAATGTGATCCTCCTGGTGTGGTGGGCACGTGAGTCTGTGTAGGATTTGGCAGACTATTCCCAGGCTCGTTGTTATTCTCCAACTCAAGTTTCAGTCCTGCTTTGCTGCACTGCTTCTGCTTCTCCTGAGAGTCCTCGGTGATGCCGTTGATCAGTAGTATGGTCGGCTGCTCAGTGGGGCCAGTTCCAGCGCCAGGTAGCGACACTGCAAGTTGCAAATCACACACAAAAACATTAACTTACAATGCCAAGAGAACAGGTGCTAAAAATAACGAGACATTTTCGCAGAAAACAGACAACATTCGGCGACAATGACAATTACATAAGACGCGTCACAAACACAAAGAGAAATGTGAGAGAAATTTAAACAAAGTGCGACATTGTGAGAAAGCTAGAGAGATATGTGAGTAGCTGATAGTTTTCCGATATGAATTGCAAATGTTGCAAATGTATTGGTACGAGTAATTTCGAAAACGTTTCAGGTCGTTTTCGAAAGTATTTCAATTACGAAATCCGTAGTATTCCTTTTTCCTTGCGAATATTTACCACAATTGTTCAACCTGCAGTTTGTGAAAGTTTCGTTTTTAGTTCGTTTTCGTTTTACAAATTTTATATACAAATAAAATTTGATCGAACTTATATTTATTTAATATTATTTAAATTTTTTTTTTTTTGCACTATTTTGTCGAAATGTATTCAGAACTCGCGCGTTGTTCGCGTTGTCGAGCCGTGCACTGAAATTGTCCGGGGCCAACTGGCGTCAAGTGAAAAGCCCCAGAGAGACCCCAACCTAGCAGACAACTGAACAGTTTTTGATTTTCTCAACTCTTTGCTTGGGTTTCTAAAATACGAGTACATAACAATACTTAACAAATTTGCTTTTGAAAATGCTGCTCTTTGCCATAGTTTTTATTTTGCGCTCATTTCGAATTTGGCTTTTTGCCTGTTTCGCTTTTGCTTCACTTTGCTTTTGTTTTGGTTTTGGCCGCGTTAAAGAACTTGCTGCAGACAAAACAATTACAGCAGCAACTAGTATAACAACTGGAAAAATCAGCAACAAGACCTGCTCGTAAACAAATTTGTGTTTAATTTTTAAACTCACATTATAGTTAATTTAGCGCTGCGCTGCAAATACAAATAAAAACAAGTGTTCAACTTACTGACCATGCTCTACTTTCATATACCCTATGAGAACATTTTTTTAATTTCGAAAAACAAAAAGAATTTTGGTTTTATGATGGAAATCAAATATTATTGGCACTGATTCAAAAACTTTATTAATTTGTTTTTTTTTTTTTTGGTATGCAAAATATTTGCAATAAAACTCAAGAGTGGCTAGTTTTTTTTAATATATCTATTCGATTCATATCTACCCTACAAATCCCTAGGGTACTGAGTGCATTTGAAGTGCCTAATTTTGGCTGTCTAAGGAAATATCATGTTTGATTTTTTGTGCCTCAAAATACAAACAAATTAGACGGTTGATGCTCTTACTGCACTCGTCGTTACACTCTACGTGTATGTAATCGCGTCTGTTTGTAATTATGTCTAACGTAATCACGTAAAATTAGAGATCCACGAAATGAAATTGTTTCGTTACGCCTTTCGATTCTCTCTGTGCTTCTGCTTTTCTATGAATGGGGCCACACACAAGAGGCGATGAGTTGTGTTCATAAAGTACATATTTCTATATTGGGTGGTGGGCGCTACAGTGACGTATAGAGTGAGTAATTATTTCAAATGATTCGTTGCATATACAATATACTATAAATATGCTAATGATTTGTGGGCAATGATAGAAATTTAAGCAATTCTATGGCATCAGCTTTATTTTGCTTACAACAATTGTTAAGCTACCTTAAGTCAAGTAGCAATGATTTACTTCATATATCTATGATATCATAATTAAGAATATTCAAGAAAATTTTGCAATATTTCTAATAATATTTTGCATATAGTTAACTGCAATTTTCAATGGGTTTATGCTCTTTATAATATTTAATTTAAATTAATTTGTTATGTTGTTTGTCTGCCTATCAGTCAAATTTGTTCTTCTAGATAAATTTCTTGAGCATATGTCATATCAACAACCTGCATGAGAGTTAAATCTTTGCCCCTCCAAACATATCAGTTTGTTATTATTCGTTCTCTATAAATCCACAAATAAGTTTTCAACACAATTCGAGCGAAACTGACATGCTTGGCTTACATGGTCGTCACATACACTTATTTGCAGTTAAATAGATTGTTGACTTGCTTTTCTGTTAGAAAAACTTTTCAAGCATGAAAATTGACATTTTTCTCAGGGCAAAAACGAGTGATTCGTTCCCCTTGTTATACAGAAATCAACATGTAAATTCTAAAGACAAGTTCAAGAGTCAATTTAAAGCTGAAAAAGAGCCCAAAAAAGGCAAACGTTTAATTCGCGTGTAGTTCAACGTGTCGTATACGTAACACGTGCGCATAAAATAAACTCTAAAAATAGTCGAGTCGTTGTAATTACATTCGCAAACGCAAAGGGCAGCTGCCCAAATGATTGTCCAATTGATTGCGAGTTCTGAATTTTGCCGGAGCTTGTCACCAAATTGCGTAACATGCGAATGAATGAAAATGCCGGCTTTTCACTCACCATAATTGCCAATAACGCTGAGGAAAATGTAAACCATACTCAGCGTAAAGTTGCAAAGATGATTTAAGAAATTAACGGAATAAAAAACAAAACCAAATAAATTAAATTAAAAATAAAATAATAAATTTGTTAGGCGTTTCAGCGACCGCCTCTCGAGCTTCACATGTTCGACGTCTAATCGCGCTTGGAATACTACGGCAGAGAAAAAAAACTAAAAACTAATAACAAAACAAGCAATGCGACGATGTCGAACAACGACGAAGCAAACGACAACAGCGACGTTTGACGTTTTCATTAACATTGCTGCTTCTCTCAGTGATGCGCAAGTGATGGCAGAGCAGTTCCATTGGCCAGAAAGAGATGACGACCAGGCCAAGCCGAACGCACTTTGCATTTTGCATTTTGAGGCAATGTGACTGACGCTAGGGCACTTTCGCCACTGGTTGCATGTGCCGGTGAGCCAATATCCAAGGTCGTTTGGCTCAGCTCGTTAGGGGCGTCTTTATATTTAGAACCATTTAATCGGAACGCATAGGGCGCTATCAAGGCTTTAAATCGACTCGATTTATTTTATTTAAAATGCCAAAAACTCAAATAAGTTCTTCGAATTATTCATTTGCCTGTTAAAACGCTCTAATATTTATTATTCAACAGGAATTAAAGCAATGTGTAAGAGGCAGCGCGCAATTTTGTTCGTGTTCAGAAACTGGCACACATTGCGTATGCGTTATGTTGATTTTATGCCTGCTGTCCGAGCTGCTGCCCGGTGCGGCCCGGCGAACAAAATCTGTTTGTCTGTTTTCTTTTTTGCTTGTTTGAAAATAAATTTTGTGACACAATTGCAATTACAATTTGGTTGTTGTTCAACCGAGTCTCTAGTCTTTATTGTTCTCGAATGCCGCTTAATTATTGCAATTTTCGTTCGGGTTTTTGAGTGAAACTTGCACTTTGTATTTCAGCACAAGTTTCGTATAAACTTAGACAATTCTTAAATAATATTTTAGTACATTTTAATGGCCGCTTTATGTCTAAACAAATACAACAACGAATACTTGAACAATATGATGACCTTGACTGGACTTGTTGGCATTTTTAATTTATGTACCTATAAATATAGTTCAGGGCAACATTGCCAGCAAAGAACACACACATGCACAAATATATGTATGTGTGCATGTAAATTTGTAGATATGCATGTTCTCTTCTATTTACGTCAGATTTGACGATTAGTTCCAAACAAAAACAACAAGAGCACACGACGACAATTGACAGAAGACGACGACGACAAGAAAACGGAACAGAAGAGGAAACAGACGCAGTATGAAAATCAAAAATCAAACAAGCACAAAATATAACGTATACGCTCAGTATTCAACACATATGGTAGATGAAAATCACGACGAATACTAAAAGTAAAGGCAAAGGCAACTTTGGCCACAAGACAATAACACACACACACACACCGAAATGTGTATAAATAAAGTATGTGTATACATGTGAACAGATATAGATATATGTATGTATGTATATAATGCATTCAATGACAAGACAACGTAGCACATAAATACAGTTCTTTATGCCATGGAACATAAGCAGAAGATAATCTTCTCGCCGTGAAATGTTTGTAAACACACCACACGCATGTTGCCAGCAACATTTTGTGTATGAGTAGTTCATGAATGAATGTGAATAAACAGCGAGACAACAACATAGTCCAAATAATCCCAAAGATAAAGTAGAGTCTGTTCGATTACCAATCACAGGAGCCATGCAAACCAGAAATCGGGTTAAAGTTGTCATTGTTGGTACAGTTGTTGCTCCTCCTGATGCCGTTGTTCTGCTGCCTGTAATTAGGTCAATAGTTTTTGTTAACATTGGGCTCATGTGATGCTGCTGCCCTGTTGCAATTTGATGCTAATTGCAAATCAATCAAATGTCCATTAGTAAAGTCTTTTATTGATTGAACAAGTTCTCGTTTTCGGTTCCGTAACCGTACTTTATATACAGCCCACCTGAGTCATATTTCGTTGGATGCTAATCAATGGAGAGTTTGAACAGAGTGGCAAATTGATTAGAAGCATAACGTTGCCCCAAGATTTTAGCACATTCTGTTAGTGTTGAGAGCGTACTCTAACATAAATAACAGGAATGTGAATTTTAATATTTGTCGTCTCATTTGTATGAGTTAAAGAGTAAATTTCAGCATTATAATTAGAACTGCGAATTCCATATTAATTATACTTTAAAGAATATTTTTAGTTTGAGAAGAGTTTTTTAAATAAAAACAATAGGAATTTTGTATTTAAATTTCTTTATTTGGTGACCTGATATTACAGGAATAAGTAATAATAATGTGAATTTATATTCAGAATAAGAAGGCTTTTTACAATAATATTTTTAGTTGTTTTTAATCAGGAGAGTCAATTTTGCATTCAATCCTCCAGTTTTTAAAATTGTCAACGAATATATTGGAATATAGGAATTAGAAAGTTAAAATTCCAACAAGTTATACCCATATTAAAAATTCTTTCTGTAGCAATATTTATGGAAAGAAAATTTGAATATAAGTACTAAGAATATTAATCTGTACTCATATTTGAAATTCTTTGAAACGTATTTATAGTTTTGCATAATCAAATTGCACTTCTCTTTAATCTTTGAACTTTGGTTTATTGCGGCATATAAATAATATTAAATGCAATACTTTTCGATCTAATCAGTAATCAATATTATAAATAATTTAAAATGCAATACTTTTCGATCTAATCAGTAATCAGTAATCAATATTATTAAACAATCCAAGGAACTTTTTTGCTAATTATCAATGCAAATCTGATAGTTATAAGCTTATGAGTTATAAGCTTGTGGTTTTTATATTTCTTTAGCTTTCTTTAATGAATTGAAAAAGTGAGCATTGGTATTAAACGACTTCGCGAGGCTTTCCCTTGTCAGAAACGTCACAACCATAAATAGCTCAAATAGAATTGCGCAACTAAAACCAAAAAATTTCTATAGACATGCCGCTAATTGCGTCAAATCTTATCTCAAAGTCAAGCCAACAGATAGACGTTATTTGTACTGGCGATAAGATAAGAGTTACAGCCTGGTCATATGCTTTTTTGTGTTGGCTTATATGACGCTCTCAGCTGGTCTACGTGCCTTGCTTTTGGTCTGCCAGTGCAATTTGACATGGATCCGGATTCCACTCATACTAAAATCAACATACAGCTGTTTTTCTATCTTCTCAAGTGGCAATCAGAACGCTGCAGTTTTGTGAGGCTTTTCTCAAGTGAAAATGCTTTTTTATTAGCCCTGATTGTGGCAGACACAGGCTTTTCACTTTCGTTAGAGAATGGTGCAACCATAGATCACATTAATTTTCTAGCTCATTTGAATTTTGATTGATGTAACGGCAAAATTCAGCAACACCCAAGACAAAAAAAAATAAACACAGACAATAAAACCCGTTTGTCAGTTCCCATACGAGTCGAGACGATGCTGTCGTTCCCCCTTAACCTTCTAACACTTTAGCTGTGTCTAAACAGTTGCCAAGTTATTCATAAAAGCTAAAAACCTGAAAGGGAAATCATATTCAAGACACCACAGCATGCATTCTCTTTGTCAGCTATCGAAAACAAATTGCAGCTATAATAATAAACAATCTCTCAGCTGATAGTAGCGACTGCAACTAAGAATTTGAAAATCTTCTGAGCAGTCAAATAAGTTGAATATATTCATAGTTTAAACACACAGTAATCCATGGTTGTTTCAACATTCCCGCTGAATTTTTAACTAAGAACTCGATTGTACTTGTATATGCATAATCGACGCCAACTTTGATCTGAAATATTTTGGCCGCAATTCAAAATGAGAAGAAGATAGACCATTCACATTATAATTAGTAATATTTTAAATAAGTATCTAAGTGATACTTTTATTTAGTGCAGTTCTTCAGTACTTTTACTCGCCCACGCGGCGTATGCGCAATGTCTACACAAACTAATCATTCATTTTTGGCCAATTTTTAAGGCCGCTGCCTACCTTCGTCCCATGGATGATGTTGTGTTGGCTCTGAGGATGCGTTACGCGATTTGCGTCCTTTTTTGCCACGTTTACCGCATCCGCCGCCGCTATTGTTATTGTTGTTGCTGGACTCCATTTGTTGGCTGACTGTATATTAACTTGAGCTACAAAAGACACGCGCGTTGAAGTAAAATAAATATATATCATTTATCTATGTTTTATGTTCTCACAAACACACACACATTCATACATTCACACACACATGCGTTGAATGACGCACAGTCGCCACAAGTGACATTTGGCAAAAAGCTAACACACACACACACTCGTACACTCGCACACCCGCACAGTCTTAGCGTTTTAATTTTTTTTATTTTTTTTGTCGCTTTGATTACTTGGCGCGCTGAAATCACAGATATAGGTATATATATCTATATCTATCCACAATATATGTAGTATCTGCACACACAAAATAAATACGTTTATATATATATATATATTTAAATTTAAGATTTTCTCAAGTTATTTTTAATGCGGTGATTTAATTTTTTTGACACCAGCACAGACACTTTTATTTTACTTGCGTTTGACAAAAGGTTTTTTCAAAAAAACTTTTCAAGTTTTTACGTATACTTGCGTTTGACAAAAGGTTTTTTCAAAAAAACTTTTCAAGTTTTTACGTATACTTGATATGTTTGATTTGAATTATTATTATAGTTAATTTGCATTACGTGACACCGCGACATAATACTTTCAACGATTTTCAGTTAGTAACTAACTTTTTGCTTGTGATTTTATCGAGCTGCTGCTGCCGCCGTCAGCTGCTGCTGCTGCTGCTGCTGCTGCTGTTGCTGCTGCTGCTGTTGGTGCTTCAACTGTTGCTGTTGCTTGTCAACTGCTGTTTTGGCAGCTCCGTTGAAAAGTTGCCGGCGCTGTGTCGTTATTTTTTTAATATATATATATATTGGGTTCGTTTTGCGTTTGTAGTTGTAAAGTATTTAGAACTCAAATGAGTTGAAAACTGAATGAAAAGCGCGCACGGAAGTCCGACGCGTTCCGTCCATGCGTCGTCGTCGTCGTCGTGGTCGTCGATTGTCGTCGATCGTTTGCCGTGCCGAGCGCGACTAATGGCTAAATCACTAAATGGCTGAGTGGCGACTCTGGCGACACTGTCCGCTGTCTATAGAGGAGAGCTTTTACTTTTTGGACTGTCACTGCTGGGTCACACGCTCGTTGGATATTTTCATGCGAACGCTCGCTCGTCCGCTCGCTCAGTCTTCGCATTGTAATTGGCTTTTATTTCTATTTATTGTCCGAGTCGTGTGCGCATTTTGCCATTTTATTATTGCTTTTTTGGAAAAGAGCGCAAATGCATTTGTCTTATCACATTCAGCCTTTAACGTTATATATATATTTAGCCATTGTACGAGTATCTGCTGAGATGGAATCGCGTCTCATTTGGTTGGCTGCCAACTAAATGATTAATTAAAGCAGCCGTAAAAGTTTTGTGAACACAACTTCAACTAAAATATCTTCTTACATATGAAAGTTCATCATAAGTTTTTTATGCTTATAATGCGACTCGACAAGTTCAAGTCTGGAAAGTGCATGTTTTGCATGTCAGACATGTTTAAAGGAAGGAAAGGGGGATACAACCTGCCCCCTAAAGACAAAGTTCAATTGTCGGCACTACAGCAGCTCTGGGTGGAGGAAAACAGCCTGTGGTGCCTCATCAGCCTCCCATTGTGCTGAAGTGGTAGGTCAAGTTGTTGCTGCTGCTGCGGTTGCTACTGTGTTGCTTCTGTGATTGCTGCCGCTGTTCATCAAGTTCATTCCACTTGGCATTAAGGCAGCGCCAAAGAAACAATTTCAAGAATGCAGCGACTCGGCACTGACAGTGAGTTGTGGATCTGTTTATAGCTAGTCGGCATTTAAGTGCTTCTCTACATAGTTGTGTCTGCCAGGTCTGTGCCTACCAGCTAATTAATTGTTGTATACTATCTCAGGTTACGCATACGCCATGCATATCAATCATACGGCCCGTGGTACGAGGTGACCTTGGAAAAACTGCAGCCAAAGTCTAATAATTTCAATAAATTCTTCAACTATTATTCTAATAATAAATACATAATTAAGCTGCCAGGGAACATTGATATTTGACCTTTGATGATTGTGTGCGTGACTGTGTTTGTAGCGGGATGAGGGCGGAGTTATGAGTGCTGAGCCAGTAATTACAGCAACATGGCAACACATACAAAAGCGTGCTAGACAATAACAATAACAACAACAACAACAACACCAACAACAACATGTACAACAGCAACTGGATAACAATAGCTCCAGTTGAAGGAACATAACACATAAAAAAATCGAAACAACAACGAATATTGTTATCACGAGCAGAAGAGGGAATGTACCTACAATACGAACTGCGTCCTTATTAAAGTTGATTGACAGGATATAGACGAGGCAAGGAACGACTTATGCAGCAAAGTGGGAGGGGAACGGCAATGCTGGTGGCACTGTGCATGCCATTAATCGAACGCACACACGTGTGGCACGTTGGCAAACCTAATCATTACATTTATTACTCTATACACCCGTTAGGCGTTTATCGATTTGACTGCCGAATTGTCTAAAATGGTTTATGCATATTTTATAGACTCAGCTCACTTCTTATTGATTGTATGCTCCCAGTCGCTGCACAGTTGGGCGCACAATAAAATTGCATCAACATTTATGTACACTTCACAAGGGGGCAACCAACAGTATTTATAACAAAAAAAAAAACAATTTGTGGCAAGCAGCTGGCAATCCAAAAATCTTTTTCCACTTGTACATATCAACAAGGACACGCACACGCTCCGCGGGCAACGCGCAACGAATAGCGCCAACAACAGGACTGATTTGATGGGTCTGTCTGCCCTTTTTTAATTCCCATTACAGGAGCCCATGGCACTGACGCTGTTTTTGTTTATCGCTGCGCTGACTTCTCATACCATTTGTTGTTCTTGTTCTTGTTGTTGATGTCGGCATTTTTCGTCGTCAGGATGCGGACACCGCAACCCACTGCATTGCCACTCCAGCGGTTGACATTGTAGAGTCATGCGCAATGTCCAAGTGGTTGCTGTACTCGCTAGCTAACGGTTTTTTATTTTAAACGTATAAATTCATAATTTTTACGCTGAATGTTTCAAATTTAAATTCAACTTTCAATTCTGTGCAATTAATTCGATATTAGCGCCAATATGCTTATCGATATGTGTGTAACGGAAATTTTGATCGCGCCGGCGTTGCCACTAAGTCAACACCTGTTGCGCTTTCGGTGGGGCAATACAATTTAACAGCTGCTCGATCGAAAGTTAGGTAATTTGTATTCTTTGTCTTTAACTTTGAGATAGCAATGGCTTTTCGTTTTGTGGGTAAAACTTGCAGCAGTTTGCTGCAACGAAGTGCATGTGGCACAACAACTGCCGGAGTGCAATGTAGTCGCACTCTGGCGCATTATCCAATCAACGATGCCATGTTTGGCATGGACGAAGAACGCCAAAAGTTAAGAGAGATCGCCTTCAATTTCTTTCAAAAGGAACTTGCCCCACATGCTTACGAGATTGACAAGTTGGATAAGTTCAAGTGAGTATTTTTAAATGCTATGTCCGGTAAAGATTTAAATAAGATTTGAAATTATAACAGGGATTTGCGTTCGTTCTGGCGTAAAATGGGTGAACTGGGATTCCTTGGCATCACGGCGGAACCGGAATACGGCGGCACAGGTGGCAGTTACTTGGACCATTGCATAATTATGGAGGAGATTTCAAGGTGAAAGAACCTATGGAATAGAGATAAAAGTTCTAAAACTACTATTAATTATCTATGCATACATATAGAGCGGCTGGTGGCGTAGCACTTTCTTACGGCGCACATTCAAATCTGTGCATCAATCAGCTAACCAAGAACGGCACACCTGAGCAAAAGGCAAAGTATCTGCCCAAACTGTGCAGCGGCGAGCACGTGGGTGGATTGGCTATGTCAGAGCCTAGCGCTGGCTCCGATGTCGTCTCAATGAAGATGCGGGCGGAGCGTAAAGGAGATTACTATGTGCTTAATGGTTCGAAATTCTGGATTACCAATGGCTCCGATGCCCAAACCCTGATCGTGTATGCCAAAACGGGTGCCAGTGGTGTCCCTGATAGACACGGAATTACCGCCTTCATTATTGAAACCGATTGGGAGGGCTTCAGCGTGGCCCAAAAGCTAGATAAATTGGGCATGCGTGGCAGCAGCACTTGTGAGCTTGTCTTCCAGGACGTTAAAGTGCCCGCCAAGAATATTCTAGGCCAGGAGAACAAGGGTGTCTACGTCTTGATGTCAGGTTTGGACTACGAACGTCTGGTTCTGGCTGCCGGACCAGTGGGTCTCATGCAGGCAGCTTGTGATGTCGCATTTGACTACGCCCATCAGCGTAAACAAATGAATAGCCTGATTGGCGAGTTTCAGCTTATCCAGGGCAAGATGGCCGATATGTACACCACTCTGAGCGCTTGCCGCAGTTACCTGTACTCTGTAGCAAGATCCTGCGAGGCAGGAGTACGTAGCAGCAAAGACTGTGCCGGTGTCATATTGTACAACGCTGAAAAAGCAACCCAAGTGGCTTTGGATGCCATTCAAATCCTTGGCGGCAACGGCTACATCAATGATAATCCCACAGGACGCATTTTGCGTGATGCCAAACTGTATGAGATTGGTGCTGGAACTTCAGAGATTAGACGCTGGCTTATTGGACGCGAATTGAATAAGGAGTACAAGTAATCCACATTCTAATGGAAGAACGATCGTGGCAATATTATGATATGGATTTTGAACTATATTTACTCTCTAACAGACTATTTGTTGCATTTATTTTTTTAACGATCTTTTCGTAAAATATATATATATATATATACACTGTACTATGTTTAACTGATAGCTTTTCCCCCCAACTCAATTGATATTTAAATTTTTTAGCTCAATCCTTCCACAAACTTCCGACCAAGTTATAAATATTGTTAAGATATTGTTTTTATTAATTTACAAAAAAATACACAATTCATGAATGCAAATACGTATACACGACGATTCACTTATGTACTCGTATGTATATACAAAACGAAATCAGAAATTATGATTACATTGAAAGGGGAAATCCATAAAACAATGTTTACGTACAAAGATTATTTAAGAACTTAAATCTAAGTTATGTGAACAACAAAATGTTTATGCGCACTTAACTATGAATTGGCGCTGATTTAACTAAAAATGTCATTAACTTTTAGTTTATAGGTGCGCAGTAATAAATTGCATTGATCTAACAACAAATCGAATGAATCCAATTTGTAATTTATACGGTTTTGTGTTACGTTTAAAGGTTACGAATATTTTTTGTTGATTTGCTTAGGTTTCGTTTGATTAGTACAATGTTTAATTATGTATGTGTGTGTGTATGGCTTAATCGTGCATTAGGCGGCGATTCCGACGGATATTAATGTGAATAATATATTGGCAATAAATTGGCAGATAAACACATACACAAAACTAACAACAAATTACAAGATTACAATTAAAAACATAGAAAAAGAAAAGCAGAAATCGTAAGCGATTATTACGTTAAAGTTAGAGCGTGTGTGTATATAAGGTATGTGGGTAAATATATTTATATATATAGACATAGTTTTGCTAGTGGCTAATTATAATTAAATGTTAAATTATTACTATTAGTATGTATGTAAATGTTAAAAGCACATTTGGCAAACATCATCGTTTCGTTTCGATTACATTCTTAGCTCCAACTTATTCAAGGCGAAAACTGTGCTTCTCCGTCTTCGTCTCGGATCGCGATTCCGTTGTTGTTGTAAACGATTTGCGCTCCATGACGCGCTGTGTCATCGAGGTCAGACGCTCGGAGCCCTGTTGATCGACAATGCTCAACTTGCCGCCATCCGTGTTGAGAGTCATCTGTGAGAAGCTCGACTCCAGAGGCTGGGCGAGGGCCATTTCACTGCTGCTGATGTTGCTGCTGTTGTTGGCCGACTTGTCAAAGTTGCGCGTCTCGTATCTGCTGAAGAAAAAATTAGTTTGAGGAGAAAGTCTAGTAATAGCTTAGTGGGTTGACTTACCTAGATGTGTAACCCTCGTAGTTCTGGCCAGGATAGGCATTGCCTGCAGCTAGTTGCACTACACCGCCCTGGCCAAAGGTTTTCTCATGTAGATCCTTCACACACGCCTCCAGATTACGATTCACCGTGGGCTTCTGTGGTGGTGGCGGTGGAACAACAGGCGCGGATGTTGAGGAGTTTTGCGTTTTAGTGCTGGACGTTTCAAAGCTATGCTGGTAGTTGGTATTAGTGGGTGTTGTGGATGCGAAACCATTGCTGCCACCTGCACCACCTGCCACTGGACTGCCAGGATAGGGGCGTGGCACAGCATTGGCGGTTAATTTGGGATTAGAGCGAAAACTGTGGCCCGACGTTGCCGTTTGCATGTTAGAAATGGTAGTTGACAACGGCGGCGGTGGTGGTGGAAAATCTCCATTGACCTCATCTAATGGCGCATAATTGGCTGGCGGCGGTGAAACAGCGCCCGGATGATGGAAATGCTGTGGCTGCGGGCTGGCATAATTGTAATGATGCTTCTGCTGGCCACCACTGGCACCGGAGTAGTAGCTCGGTGAACTAGGCACATCACCCGACTGGGAGCCATAGTAAGCACCTCCGCGACCCAAAGTCTGTTAGGGTTAGCGTTAGAAAAAATAGAAGAAATTTTGTGGGTTAGACAAATTAGGGTTAGATCATTAGATCAGTTATAACTACAGTTACATCGAAACCGACACCGACACCAGGTGATAAATTCCGTCAGCTAATCAATGCCAATTTGTTGGTGCAGTCAAAAAATGCAACTAAAAACGAAATTGAGTAGAAAATCTGTTCATACATTGTTCTGGCTCTTGTTGAGCGTGCCATAGGCGTATTCCGTATCGCTTTCATCTGTGGTGAATCCCTGGGTATTCTTAGCATAACGTTGCGCCTGTCGCACATGCTTCAAACGTTGACGCGCCTCCTCCAATTCCTTCTCCTTGCGCAGGACAGCGGAGCGTGCATTAATCTCCTGCGCCATGCCATCCACCATCGATGTGTTGATCTTCAGTGAATGCTCCTCCTCGGCTTCTAGTCCTTGTTGAGCGGCATGTACCAGATTATCAGTGGACTTGATGACCGCATTACCAGCTGCCTGCAGGCGACGTCCAGCCTCCGAATTGGGATTCGATTTCACCTTGCAGGCAATCAGCAGTTGGGCTGTCGAGGCAGCCACCTGCTTGGCAGTGGAGATGAGCATCTCCTCAGTGCCAACACCACGCACCAGATTCTGTGCAGCTTCCACCAAACTATGTGTGGCTGCAGCCACAAGTCTTGCTGCCGAAATGAGACCCTCCGACCATTGGCCATCATCAGAGCTGGTCAGTGGTCGACGTGCCACCTTGCCCTGGTCAATTAACTCACGTTGAGCGGCATTTGCAGCCCGGACCAAAGCAGCTGAAGCAGCCATAATGCCCTTGGCAGCCTCCAAAATCATCTCATCGAACTTCATGTTCTCATCCAGCTCGATCTGTGTGAAAGATATTTAACAATTAGTAATTGCAAAGTAATTTGTTTGAATTAAATTGAGAAACAGCATAGCAAACACCATTTAATTTTAGTTTAGTTATTCGAAATTGATTTGATTTTTGGATTGTTTAGTAGAGTTTCAACAATCACAGTAATAATATGTTTGATTCCTGGGTGAACTTTTGAATGTAACAACCAAGAATATCAAACATATCTCACTGGAATCATTAGATGAGTAGGTAGTTGGTTGGTTGGGGTTGATTCGAATCTTTAATAGCTTACAAACTAAATGAGTTAAATATGTGACAACTGAGTGCGATTCGTGCAATTTCAAGTTGATTCATTTCGAGTTTAGTTAGTTTCATTTCACCATTCACATTCACCATTAAAAACAGATTACTTATACATATGTATTATTATATATCTGATCAGTTCTAACTAAACACACCTTAACATCAGCCTGACGACGTGGTCGTAACGATGCCAGCTTCTTGGCAGCCGCATCAATGGAAGCCGCCGCTCCCAACAGCTCGTTCTCAGCAATCACCGTGGGATCCTCGGGATCTATCCAGTCGGAGCCCTTCAACAAACGCGCCATAGCCACCAGATCCGTAACACATTTGGCCACACGACGCGATAAATGCATGCGATCATCTGCACTGCAATTGTGCAGAATGCCATTGAGTAGCTCCCTATAGGACTCCCCTACAGCGGTGCCTGCCTCCAAGGTGCGCACACGCAGCTCCTCTGTCTCGGCACAATTCCAGGCCACGGAGCGGCAGACAATCAACATGTCCGAGATGGCACGACGACCCAAATTGGCAGCGGCCACTATATCCGCCTGCAAATTGGAGGTGCCAGCGGCCACAGCCTTTGCGGTGGCAGCTGTAACGTTCATGGTGACACGGATCAGATCCTCGGGTCCCACCTGTTGGCTGCCAACGGGAGGAGGTGTCTGCATGGCCTGCAAAGAAGGAAAGATAATGTTAAAATCAATAAATACAAAATTCTTACTTTCGAAATGATGAAAAAATAATTACATTTTTATTTAAAATAATACAATAGCTATGTTTTCAATTAATATTATAAAAATATAAAAAACATTTATCCTTTTCCAGGTATCTCTGGAGTTTAAAAAAAAGAAGAATATTTTTCAACTCCTATCTCAAATTTGCGATCTCTGAAATTAACTTACGCGTATCTCCTGCGAAATGGCCTCCACAGTGGCTTCCATGGCACGTGTGCCACGTGTGTGCTCATCCTCCACAGCCTTGACGGTCTTCAACAGCGAGGAAACATTCAACACCATGACCTAAATTCAATTACAAAGTGTTTTGTATTTTTGGAAAGGGAGTAAAATGTTTGTGATTAATGCTTGATTTTTTTTTAATAGAAAGGATGATGATAAAGTATAGCTTAGCAGTAAAAACTACAAAACTACAGTGGCTACAAATTAAAAACTACAACTACATTTCGATGGCTTTGGCACTATTTACTTTATCCAATGTAACTTCTATAATAAATAAGGTATATAATTGAAACAAATCGGTGTACAACAATTTGCTGTCGATTACAATATGAATTTTATTCGAGAGAAATTGGACAAAGATAATGCATTCTAGACAACATTCATTAAAATGGGGAACTTGTAGATGTTATGGAGAGCAAATATAGATACGTATACATATATATATATATCGTATTTAAGCTTGTGTGATCCCGAAAAACACTACTAAAAAAAACCGTGGACTTTTGCAGTATGACAAAAATTTAAGTAATAAATACTATTTATTGGGAAGAGTTGGGATTTAATATCTGTATAATAATTTTATAATTTTAAAAAATTTGAATGCACATTTAGCGTTTTCTAATAACCCTTAACTGCTATAGAAGTTTGCTACACCAACGCATCCACAAGTTTTACAAAGTTTTCCTTAATTGAATTCAAAGTGTCATAATGTATTGAATTAATATTTTGATTATTTAGGTTTTTTTTTCTATGCATTGATTAATGTAATGTTAAATAAGAATTTCGTCAAAGTTTCCAAATAGCCCCCCTAATGACTCATGATTCCATTGCTGACTGAGGCTGTCGCTGCCGCTGCTGCCGTCGCTACTGCGGGGGGCGTTTGTCTGTGTGTGTTAGTTTCTGTATTGGCGCTGGCAGCCGATTGGCAAACGTCTTGAAGCGTCTGCTTTATGTTGTTGTTGTTGTTGTTGTTGAGATGTGGGTGTGCATGGTATTTTTGATTTTGAGAGTTTATCGAGTTCGACAAACGACAATGATATCGATTGATTGATTTTAATGCATGTTCATTTCGATAGGCAGTTTTGTTCGTTGCATAATTCCACAGCGAGCGCAGCGCATGAAGAGAGTGTGGAGAGCGTTTGTTTTTTGTACAATTTATGAGAGTATTTTTATTGTTTATATGTGTATGTGTGTGTATGGGAAGAGATAAGAGCAGAGACGTCGAACGCACACAAATTAGCAAAAACGAAAACGAAAATATACAAAAATTTATGGATTTTTTCTTTTTACAAATGTTGCTTATCTTCAGGAGGGTGGTTCAGTGATTTTGGGTGGTGGTGGATCGACAAAGAGAACGAGTGGGAGAGAGTGGGACAGCGGGCGCAGCGAATGCATGCAGAGCGGCGAATAGGGTGGGTGGATGATTGACCAAAGAGTTGGAGAGAGCTGACAAACTGTATGAATGTGTGTTTGGGGGCTGTTTATACAAAATGTACACATTTATATGCATTTGTGTGTGTGTGTGTTTTTGTGGGTTCGTTTATTTGTGTTGGTTAAACATTGAAAACATTAATAACATTTAAAACAAACATCAGCAGCAGCAACAGCAACGAGGAGAAGAGAGCAAGAGAGTGAGAGAGATGAAAATGAGCAACTGCAGCAGTCGAGATGAGTTTTTTGGGGCTCGTTTTTTGTGCAACAACAGCAACAGCAAAAGGGAAATTTTAAATCAGTTTTTTTTTTTCTTAAAAGTAAATATTAAATGAGTGCCAAAGCCATTTTACGATTATTGTATTTACGAAATGTTTCATAACGCCACAAACAACATTTATGTATGCGTATGAGTCTGGGTTTATTTTTTAAGTTGTTTTTAATAATAGATAAAATACACAAAAAAAATTAAGTAATAAAAAATATCCTAACTATTCTCTGTACTTTCGAAATTGGTTAAAAATATACAAAAGCTTTAATTAAAATGTTGCAAAACAGGCAGCATTACATTTTCATCGGGAAATTCATTTGCATAAATTATCCTCTATTATACTTCCTAATTTCCTATTTTGCTAATCTCAAAAAAGTAACCTCAACCACAATTAAGGTAAGTTACAATTTTGTGAGTGAGGTGGGAAAAAAAAATACCATAAATAAATGCCTAAAAATATTATACACTAAATTAAAAAGCCACAACAACGAAAGCTTCACAGCAAAAAGATTTTTGAGAGTGTATCAAAGAACTAAAGAGAGAGTTTAAGAGACGTAAGGAAAAAGTACAAGAATTTGAGACTTACCCTGGCACTCTCCTTAAGATCCTGCATGGAGGGATCATGGATGGGTTTGCCCGAGGCCAACTTGGTGCAATTGATCAAATCGCCCAGAGCAGAGGCCACATCCTTGACAGCGTTGATGACCATGACCTGTGAGTCAGGTTGCGAGGAGCCCAAGGAGCAGGCGCCACGTTTAACGGCCTCAGCAAGTTGAGCTAAGGATTAAAGAGAATATGGATGAGTATCTTGATAGAACATCTAAAGGGGTATATATCAATATCAAAAATATATAACCACATAGAATTGATTGATATATAAATATTTTATCAACAATTGCAATAAGCTAACCCTTAAGAATACTCACTTATGGTGGAGACGGCATTCTGTGCCGCATTCGCCAGCTGATCCTGTGTGCCGGCAGCTCCAGTTACCAGCACCTTGGTGTCCTCCACCAGAGCCTTGGCCGTCTGCAAGATGTGCTCTCGATGATCGGCAAAGCTGCCATCGCCATCGGAGTGAAGTGTGCCGGCGGTGGCAAACATAATGGTCGTGTCCAGATCTCCAATGATGCCGGATACGGTGTGGGCAGCATTAATGCAGGCCTGGGTGCCGCGAGAGCCAGCCTGGAGGGCGGCCAGCACTTGGGCCACCTTCTCGGATACATCGCGAGCATTGCGAGCAATCTCCTTCTGGGCACTGGCATCGTTGGGACTGGCGCCTCCAGCCGAGGACTGTATCATGGCACTGACAGAACGTCCCAAATCAATAACAGTGCTGCGAATGCGCATGGCAACATCTGGCGATGTGGTTGTGGTGCTCGCACCCACCGAATCCTGGGTGAGCTGCTGATAATGTTGGGTCATATCCACGGCCAGCTGAGGAAGAGCTGCGGGTTCAACGCTGCTCTTGGCATTGATCTCGTTGCCCAGACGGGCAATCTCCTTGGCGGTGGCCACCATCCTGGTCTGATAGCCCACAAACGTGTCCGAGTAGGAGGCGTTCAACAGAGATTGCCTCTTGTCGGTCAATCTGGTGATGGCACGATTCACTTGCTCCATGAGACCCGTGACGATGCCCGTCTCGGCATTGATCTTCTCCACGGTTTGCTGCAACTCCTGAATGGCCTCCCGAGTGCCATCGATGGACTCGTCGAGGCGTGGATGGGCGTGGGTGGCTCGGGGATTACCAGCTGAATCCTTGGCGGATTGCACCAATGTAATCGCACTCTCCACAACGGACTTGGTCTGATTGATCAACGACATCTGCTGCTGGCTGTGCACAATGTGGGTGCAGGCACCGATAGCACCATTCACCATGGGCACCACATACCGGGAGATCTCCCCCACAGTGTGTCCCAGTTGCTCGGCATTGTTCTTTCCCGCAACACGTATGGGTTCCAACTTGTCCAGAAGTTCCGCTGCAGAGTTCAATGTCTGCCCACTGAATCCATGTAGATTGTTATCCCGACGGCGGCTCAATCCCTGAGCATTGACGGCCAAGGCGCAGCTGTCCAACTCCCGGGTGCAGGTGCCCAGAGTGTGGAGCACCTGTTCACACTGTGCCTGTCCAGGCGCTTTGTCGCGTATGTTGTCCACCAGACGCTTCACGGACTCGGAAACTGGTGTGGAGTGCATGGAGAGCTGTTGCCAGACAGGCGGATTATCTGGTTGCAGGGCCAGAGATTTGGCAGCCTTGACCATCTCGACAACGCCATCGATGACGCCACGTCCAGCCTGAATCACGGGCTCCTGAGCCTTGCGGCCCTCGGCACTGATCTTGGCCGGAATGGATATGAATTCCGGACTGGAGGCATATTGACGCACTGCCTTAACGGCCTCCAGGAGCGGTTCAACGAGACGCTCCCGACTGCCACCAGTGGGATGCTCCTCAATAGCCTTAATATCCTGGACAAGATCCGAAGTGGCCGTCGCCACCTGCTTGGCCAGCACAATGAACTCATTCTTGGCCACGGGATTATTGGTATTCATGCTCGCCTGTCGACAGATGGAGCAGAGGTAACTCGTGTGCTTGGCAATCACCGTCAAGGCAGAGATCATCTGTGGTTTTCCCGACTGGGCACTGCTCACAATATCGCAATGCTGACGGATTCCCTGATAGGCCCACGTCAACTGCGCCTGATCGATAATTCCGGCACGTCCAGCGACACTGCTAGGATGTGAGACAGCAATCAGATACGCCGCCTGGGAGGAGCTCTCGATGAGTCCCTGTATGGAGTCATTAACGTTGTTCACCGACTGACTAAACTCCACGTGCTGCGATTGTTTCGCATTGTTGATCATCTCCGAGATGGCGTAACCCAAATTCCTCGACTTGGATGTCGCCTGCTCCACACAATCAAAGTATCCCTGCTCGTTCACCGGCTCATGGGGATAGTCCAACATGAGACGCAGTGCCTCAATGTTGCGCATGGCATTGTCGCATTCCTTTTGACCTGGTGCCGACTGTATGCTGGCATCCACCAACTGATTAATGCTCTCCGTGACACTTCTGGCGGCGGCATGCAACAGATTCTTTGCATTCGGCTGGCCAGGATCGGCAGCAATGGACTTGGCAGTGGACAGCAGCGAACACGACTGCGTGGACACATTCCGTAGGCACTCGATCATCTGGGAGCGCACAGGTTCATCGGTTTGGGTTTGTCCCGCCATCTGCATGCTCACCGACAACAGATCCCTGTAGTTGGCCGCAAAGTGTTGACTACTGTCCGCCAGCTGGGCAGGACTTGCATACGATTGCACAATCTGTCCACCAGCGCTGCTCAGTTGCTCCGCGACCTGTTTCAGCTCCGACTGCAGCTCGGCATAGGGACGATTGGACGGAGGGAACTCGCTGACCGACAAAATCTCGCTGAGATCGCTCACATTGCGCAATGCGGCGTCCACCTCACGCTGGCCGGGAATACAGTCCACAGTGCGTGACAAAGCGCCCGTTACATCTCGTCCAGCTTGGGTGAGAGCTTGAGGATCAGAGACGCCCTGGAGCGTGCGTTGGGCCTGCTCAATGAGCTGCGCCGAACTGGTCACCACATCATCCGCACAGTCAATGATCGCCGGGTTCTGTGTGGTCGCTGCCACGCCGTGCACGCTCTTGGTGAAGTCTCCCAAAGCCAATGCGGTGTCCCGTCCAGCGGCGCCTGCATAGCTGCGTTGGCCCTGCAGCACCGAGCTGAGCAACTGGCTCAAAGCGATGCCCACATTCTTGGCCGACTTGCGCAAATCATCGGCGGTATTTTCCACCGTGTCGCCGGGCAGCGGACGCAGTTGACCCGCCAAGGCCGCCTGGCGTGTATCGTCCAGCACATGGTGGAGTTTACGCACCGCTTCCAATGCGGATTCCAGCTCCTGACCGCCACAGGCATCACGTGCCCGCTGCGCCACCGAATGCAAAGCGGATACACTTTGGCCCAGATGCAGGGCACACTTGGAAAGCTGTGCCGCGGAGGGAATATCGGTGACAGTTGGCTGCAAGGCACGCGATGACTTGGACACTTGGAGAGCCGGTTCAATGAACTGTTCCGCCGCCTCGATAAGATTCAGCTGAGCATTTGCATCATCCGGCTGAGCACGCGTCGTTTTAAGAGAGGTGACCAATCGTGGAATCGTATCCGCCACACGTTTGCAATCCTGCAATAGCGACTCCTTCGTCTGATGATCCTGGCTGTGCTGCACCGCATTCTGGGCAGCCGAAATGCACTGAGTTGCCGCCGTGGCTGCCTGCTTGGAACAGAATTCCAAACGCTGGATGAGATCACGTTTCATGGCCGGTGTATTGGCTGCACTTGTGGTAATCTCACGCAGCTCCTCGGCAGCACGACGCAGTGCGTTCTGATTGTCCGAATCATGGGGATTGGAGGAGCACAGACGTGCCGCCTCCACCAACTTGGCGGTGGCATCGGCCAACTGCTTGGCGGCCGACAGCAGACGTCGCTGCATATCCGCATCCTCCTGCTGATCCGCCTCCCCCTTGATGCTCTGTATCAACTGGGCTGTCGTCTGTCCCAAGGTGCGGGCATGACGCACCATTTCCTGGGGATCATTGGTGGACACCAAGATGTCCGTGCCAATGATGACATTCTCAACGGGACTCAACTCTTGGCTGGTGCGATTCGCCTGCTCCCGTGTGCTCAGCTTAACGTGCTCCAGCATCTCCATTAGACTCTTGGAAACATCCCGAGCCGCAGCCACCAGATCTGCCTTTAATTTGGGATCATTGCTCGCCTCGTTGCACACCTCGCATAGGGAATTCACAGCTCTTGCCACATTCCTGGCCGCCGCCTCCAGTTGCTCCCGACAGGCGGCATTATGCAGAGTTGGAGCCACAACCTTGGCACAGGCCACGAGCTGACTGGTGGCCAGGGCACATTGGCTGGCAGCTCCAATGACGCGATTACGTGCCTGATCATCCTCACAGCTGGCGGCAATGTTCTTGGCCCGCAACACCAAAGCCGCCGTTGTATTGGCCACTGCCTTGGCCAAGGCCAACAACATATCATGCAGATCCCGATTCTCTGGTGCCTCCTCTTCGGCAATGGTGCTCAGCACATGGGAAGTGGCCTCGCCCACACGACTGGCTGCGTTGATGAGATGCTGTGGTGGTTCCTTGCTCTCCGGCTCAGCAGCCTTGAGAAGATCACTGAAGGCGTTGCACAAATTGCGAGCTGCCTCCAACAATTGATCGCCATTCGAATCGTTCTCCATGAGGGCGGCAATCAGACGCACCTCCTTGGTCACCTCGGGTATGGTTTGGGCAATTTGCGATACAGACGCTGAGATGGCTTCCGTATCCACTTCATCCGGCTGCGATGCTGTAATAATCTGAGCTGTGGCTGCACTCATGGTGGCAACATGTGAGCTGACCGCCTGCTTGGAGGTGTCCAGCGTATTCTCGCGCCACTCGATGGAGCGCATATCGTTGCCCAGCTCCTGAATGGGTGCCTGTCAAGAAATTAAAGATTAAGTAGAGAAATAATAGAGTTTCTCCGCATACAAGACTCACCTTGGTGCGCAGCTCTTCGTCAGCGCGTATCAAGACATCCTGGCCAGCTGATATATAGCCAAATAAAGCACGTTGCGGCTCCGTTAGATTCACAGAACTAATGTGTACCTCCTTAGTCTAAAGAGGAAAGAATTCCGTAATAATAAAAATAATTTAATACATTCCATGATGTACACGTACTTTGTGAAACTTGGCATGACCGTTTTCTAAATATTCAAGATTTTATGCAGCATGTTAAAAGTTGGACGAGAGTTTACGAGTTACAGTTAGTTGAAAGTGTGGTTATGTTTAGTTTAATTTTGAGGTTATGGTGCAATGGCAAATTAGATAAAAATCGCATGAAATGAAATTCGGATATGCGTAATGTTACTCTTAAGTAGAGTGGGGGGAGCGAAGGAGGGCGTGGTCAACTTACCGTGGGCGGTTGATGCGCATGATTCACCTGACCGACAAAAGCTCCATACTGCACGGTCTGTACCTCGTTCTGGGTAAAGGTGCGCTCACCTATGGTATTATCCACAAGGATCAAAGTAAAAATCAAAATTACCATAAGCAAATATGTAAATCAAAGAAAATACTAATAAAAATAAAGAAAATCTTAAAAAAAGAAACTGATTCAAGCTCCTAAATATAATATATTCCCAATACATATGTATGGGATTACCCACAAGATTCAATCATTGACTAAATGTCAAAATTAACGGAAAGAAAAAAATTTAAACAAATATATATTACAATATATTCACAAGCTTTCACTATATTTTTTATCCCCTTTATTTATTTAATTAAAATTTAAAATATATTTAGTAAAAAAGCTGAAGCTAAAGTGCATATATTTTTAAATAGAAACCATTAGACGTACCGTCATAGGGCCGCATAATTCCCGGATGCGCCAGACTCTCCAAGTTGAGCTTCTCCACGCGATTCGTTTCGTGTTGTAAAAAGGTTGCCCTGTAAATAATAGATCCATCATTAGAATTGTTATTGATTTGGCCAACTCTTGGTCAACTTACTTGGATGGCGCTACAGATTCCTCTACCATGGTGGAACCCTCATCACCCTCGATACCAAAGTGATCCTTGGTTTGTTTCTTTTTCAATATAATATCGATATAACCAGCAATAAGCTGCACAATTTGCTCAGCTTCAGTAGTCTGAACCGAATAATATTGATTCGCATAGTCGCCAAAGTCCAGGGTAAAAGTATTCGGGGAGGCGCCCCAACGACGCACAGTGGTCAATGGCCAGGAGATGAGAATCTCCTTGGTGCGTTCATCCAGGCGCAGCACAGAGTCTTTGGTAACGCCCAAGAGACGCGGCACCAGCTTGTTCTTGCCATTCATCTTCTCCTTTACGAGGAAGAATGTAACACCATAGGTGGGGAGTTCCCGTGCCGTCTTGGTGTAGAGAACTTTGGCATCTATTTCCGATAGATCCGCATGACGTCTGTGCTCTGCAAAGACCTTCTTCTCAATGCTCTTCACTCGCACATACGATGTAGGCAGAAAGTCCTTCAAGCTAAGGAAGGAAGAGAAAATATGATATTAAAATAGAGATGGTGCTTTTTTTTGAGGTTTTAATTTAGGAACTTACTCCAAAAATCCGGGCTTGTGCTTGGTCTCGTTGTGTGGTCCGAATTGTATGTGCACTTGAATGCCAGCGAACTCACAAGCTAAAAAAAAAAACATGGAAAAAACGCAAAAATTAACAAGAATGAATGAATATCCCAAGAAACAACAAAGTAATAATGACCCAGCTTATCGAGAATTTGGGTATAAAAATATAAACGAGAAGAAAGAAGTTAAAGCTTACCCTTATCCTGTGTAACAGGATGTGTGCCATCAAGGATAGCATCCCTGGCCTGCACATAGAGCAGATTCAGCTGCACGGGATCCCTAGAATCGATGTTTTGATCCGAAAAGAAGAAACGACGACGCAAGAGCACCGTCTCCGACTCATCGATACCCTGTTCACGCAATGTGCGTCCCACATCAACCCAATTCACTAGAGAATAAAGAGAACAAGAGAAATAAAGAAATAAAATAAAGAGTTTTTTATGGACATCGCCAGTTGCAACTCACTTTCATCATCGGTTTTGAGTTTCTTGCGCAAACTTTCCATTTTGGCATCGCGATCCTTTTCGGTGAACTTGCGCTTCAAGGTGAGAGTGCCAAACTTGTTGTCGGGCAGATTCTCATTCTGCGCCTCGTTATCCTCGCGCACCAATCCGTACTCCTCATGATTGGTGATGCCAATCTTCGTGCAGATGACCACCATCAGCTGGGAAACAGGCTGCGAGTCATCGACCAGGATGGTCTTTACAGCGCCATCCAACATGCGAACACGTAGAGTGCGAAGTTTGCGACGATATTCGAGCGTGTCCTGATTGTGCAGGATATAGTAGCCCAGTGTGCGTCCCGCCTCCAGCCAGACGCCCTGCTGATTCTGCTCATCCGAAATAAAGAGTCCATATTCGCTGGCTGCAAAATTGAGAAAAATGATGCCACTTAGCTCGAAAGGATTTCTCTCTTGCATAAGGATCCATTACTCACGTTGTCCCTGCACCGCTTCGGCAAATTTATCGCGTATGATTTTACACGCATCGAAGACTGTGGTATTTGGTTGGAATTGTATGGTCTTGGTAACTCGACCACCTTCCAGCTGTATGCGCAGCGACAGTGTGGACATTTTCTTTGTGTCGTCCTCGTCTCGGTCTAAGGCTGACTTTTTGTCCTCCTAGTCCCAATCGTTTGCTTAAACTTAGTGTATTACGTGTAGAAATTGTAAAAGGCACTGCAAATGGGAAAAGAGAGAGACAAAGAGAAAGTGAGACATTGAGAACAGGCGTTATAAACATGAAATAAATGGCCGCTCAAGTGTTATAAATAGCGCAGACCAAAACAAGTAAGTTAGCTATAGTCAAGTTGCCGACTATAAGATACCCTTAACTCAATTAATATATATCTAAGAATTTTCAACTTCAAAGGTATAAAAATTACAGCACTTTGAAAACTTAAAACAGTCATTACTATCGTTATATTTATTCAATTATACTGCGAGTAAATAGGATGATTGATAATAATAAAAGAGAATATTCACCATCAAAGGGAGCGTTCTATCTTAAAAATAGTGGGTGTAGTGGAGCAAAACAAATTTGATATATGAACAGAAGGATAGACGAACATAGCTAGACTGACTGTTGTTGCTGCTTAAGAATATGTATACTTTCAGAGCCTGAAGCATCTGCTTCTCTATGCCACGAATACAATATACCCTTGTACTAAACGAGTAATGGGTATAAGCAGCAGTAGAGCCCAAAAACCGTAACCAAAACCACCCCCGAAGCAAGAGATAGCCGCATCAGGGCAGGACGGGGCATGCCACACCGGGGCAGCCACCACCCAAATACCAGACAAACGACAAAGTCGCTTCGCTGCTGATGAAAATCTTCTATACACACACACACACACACGCACACACACATAAAGGGGGCACTTCAGTTTCCAAATCAAAGCCAGGCCATTGTAGCTTGGGGTGACTTCTCCCCCCGCCGCTCTTTCTCTGCTCTCCCTCTGCCGCTGCCCCAGTCGTTCTTGTCATTATGCCAAGCAGCGACGTCGACGTCGACTTCAACGTCGCCGTCAGCGTCGATGTTTTAGCTTATTGTTGTTGCTCTGTTTCTCTAGCTGCGCCATTTTATGCGACATTAATGCCTGGATTTTTAGCTAAATTCAGTTAATGCCTCACTGCCTCTCTCCCCCTTTCCATGCTGTAATTGATTTTCTGTCGTCCTGTACCATCTACACCCGGGGGCAGGCAAAGTGTGTCAGGCCTACCCCCAAACCCAGAACACTATAGCATTATTTGCTTATGTAAAAATCGATAATTTGCACAGCTTATGTTTTGCTTTTTTTCTTTTTGTTAACGCTGATGTGAAGCAACCGGAAACACTTGAAATTTCCGGCAAAAAACTGACTGTCATAAACGCCAGGAGCGTAGGAGTAAAGCACACACATATACACAGAGGCATACACACTTTTATACACACACACTCACTGTTTAAATTTACTTTTTGTCACTTGGCAGAACACCGCCTGCTCCATATGGCGGCTTGATTGGAAGAAGAGGCGACAACAACGTCGCTGGCGGAATTATTATGGAGCACTGTTTGTTGGAGATGCACGTCTGCTGGCCACGATATCTGGCACGTAACTGAAAAAGGTTAACTCAAAATTGGACCAGCCTAGGGGATGCTGTGACGCTGCTGCTGGCGTCGACGTCGCTGTCAACGTCGACGTCAACGTTTACCAGTGTTAACCGCATTTTTTTCTGTCTGTCTGCTGCTGCTACCGTTTTGGGGTGACACGCACACGCACACGCACACACACACACACAGACAGAGAGCGCGACGAAGAGCGAGTGAAAGCACAAGAGACAGTGAGAGCGGCGCCTGCGCAGTGCTTAAGAAAGTTTACTCAAAGGGTGCAGCCGCATTACAAAGAGAAAACAATTCAACCCTAGACTTCTCGCTCACTTGCACACGCTCTCGCGCTCTCTCTTTGGCCGTTGTAGAGTTTACACGCCCGGCAACGGCAACGACGACTGAATGGCGCCAGCCGGCAAAGTGTTCACGTTCTGCGCAGCTTAAACGGAGTAAAGTGGCAGGGAGCACAGGAGCGTAATCTGATCGGAGTTTGAAACTGCACTGCGCGAAAATCCCTCGAATGCGCTCCTGTGTCGCAACTAGAGTTTGCTGCGCAGCGCTTTCAAAAACAAAATCTCATTAGTTTTGGAATGTTGTAAAATGCATAAATGCTTATTAAAATTATGTAATAATTTCTTAACTACTTAGCCTCTTATTCTATTACATAAATTGTAAAACAATCAGTTAATAATAATATGAAAATTGGTTAAAAAAAATCAAATTTTTGGAAAAATATTACATTTTTGTTGTACCATTATTTATTTTCAATATTCTCCATTAAAAATATTACAATTTTCAACATGACAGACAACTTTTCCAATTCTTTCCATAAATTGTTGAAAAATTAGCTAATTTTTAAAAAATAAAATATCATTTGTTTTGCCGCTTTGCCGCATTTTTTTCTTTTTGCTTACTCTCATGTAATTCAATATTCTACATTAATTCAATTAACTGTATGGCAACGCAAGTCTCCCCCAATACATAACCTCTAGATAAACACACACACACACAGACACACTGAGAATGTCACAGAAAATGGGAATTTAAATGGGATTCAGGATGTGACAGGCAATGTAGATGGATTTCATAGAGCGCAAAGACAAACAGTTTCAATGAATGAATGAAGAGCATACTGTAAACAAATAGACACGCATACATACATATATATAGATATATGTACATAAATATGTAGCTGATTTAAGCTTGATGTGAAGCCACAATGGATCCGCATGGGGCGTCATCATATTGCATTACAGCTGCCGCCTAAGGTTTCAATTGATGACTCTGTCAGCTTTCAACATGCCTATAAATGCGGCGTTCAATAATGGCCAATAAAATACACAAAATACAAGAAAAAAAAATTAAATGCGAATGGCAAATAAAAATGGATCCACACCTTCTACAAAAATGGTTTCTCCCAATGCAAATGTAATTTGGAGTTGCAATTCTCAAAGAACAAGCCAAAGTTGTTGTTGTAGCTGGAGCGGCACGAGCTCTCACTAATTGGCAACCACTTTTCGCTCGGAAGTCACACTGTGCTGCTAATGGACGTAATTTACTGCCAGCCAAGTTTCTTATGGGTCTAACTAATTAATTGACTCTGCCAGTTCCTGCAAATGTGTGTGTGTGTGTGTGTCCCTGTACCTATGAGCGTATGTGTGTATATGTGTGAATGTAATTTACAGCTCAAGTAAAATTCGTGAAATTATCATAAATTTAGAAAGTATGAAAATCATTTAATAAAACATATTTTTTATTAAAAAGATTTTCTTAAAACAAATTATTTCTTTTTTAATTATTATTGATATTTTGAAAATATTGATAAACAAATTTTCTATATTTTTCAGCTGGTTTATCATTCAAATTGCCTTCAAAAAGTATGCTATACATATACAGGACAATAGGAATCCATGGAAACTAAATCAGATTACTGAATAATTAGATAAAAATAATCTGTTTAAAGATTAATTTATAAATTCATATTTAAAATAAAACTGTTAAATACTTAAAAATGTCTTTAAATTTCGTTTACTTACTCTTCGTATTTATTTTTAGACACGCGGATGAATTGTTTTTAAGATTACGTTAATTTAGTACGGTTTTTTTATTGTTTGTTATCGGTTTTTGTTCAGAAGTTTTTCAAAAGGCACATGGCTTTTACCTTATGCTTATAAAGGCACACTTGGAGCGGGTGTCGTGTGTTGAAATTTGTGTGTGTTGTGTGTGTGTGTGTGTTAAGTGTTGTTTTAAAATGTAGTGTTTGTTTTTTTGTTGTTTGGTGTCGACGTTGTCTTTGAAGGCGTACGGGGTGAAGGGATTTTAAAAATCGTTGACTACGACGGCAGCACGCGACGATCGGAAGCCAAAGCGTGTGGCAAAAGGCAACTTTTGGCGGCTGCACGTCGAGCTGAGGCACGTTTGTGGTGTTGAAACTGCGGCACGGAGCGCGTCCTGCCCGTTTTTGTACAAGAAATTGTACGGAACCGAAATGGCAATCAAAAAACGTAAAAAATACACTAACAATTTTGGATCAGATTATAGAACTACTTCTTTGAATTCTTTCTGTCGATTAAAAAGTATCTTAAAAACGCTCGTAATTAACAAATAACGTTTAAAATGTGCGTCTAAAGGCTAAAAAACGTGTCTTGTATATTGTATATACGGTGTATATAATATAAGTTAATATCGATAAAAACGCGTAGTATAATTTCTTTTTCTTTTTTTTTGTTTTTTTGGTAACAAATCTAATATCGGTCTGTTATCTAAGGCAAATTATTGGTTGTGAGCCTAAGGCTCCTAATTCCTACTTAGTTCTACTAACTGTGCAGTTAAAAGGCAATGTTTAAGTTAAGTTTTACATTTAAGGCACACGACGAAAAACGTAGCAAATAAAAGTCGCGAATTTGAATCGAGTTTATTATAATCGTATAATGATAAGGCACTTATTAACGAACTACTCTGAACTGAAAGGCACGTTTGGCAATAAATAAACCGCAAGAAAACTTAACAAATTCTTTAACTGATTAACACAAGGCACAAAACGGTGAAATAACACTTGAACTTGTATCGTTTGAAGTTGATGTTGCAAGTTTTGGATGATGTCAGCGCTGGCGTGTCCTGCCCGATCGGAGGCTAGGCCTAGAATGATGTGCTACGCCGGCGACACATCGTGCGCTTCTGATGCAAAACATCATTCATGCCACAAGTCGTAAGCATTATGAAAATCAAGTTGGCGTCACATCGACGACCCGCTGGATGCTGTGCGCGCATGCTCCATGCCACAAGCTACATGCCACATGCCACAGAAGCTGCGCTGCTGCCACACATTGGATTTGAAATGATGCGTGCAAAAGGGATGCGAGAAGTAGAGTGCGGCAGATCAACCCAGATGGGAAGGGGGGAGTGAAATGAAGAGGGTGCACAGCACTTTGGCTGGCTTGTTCTTTTTTTATTTTTTGGGCAACCCCGCAACATGGCATATCCACCACCAACTGTGCCACCCAATGGGTGGGCCATGACCACCAATGGCTGTCTCGTTTCGCTGCTTATGTACAACAACGTTGGTTGTTGTTGTTGTTATTTTAGCTGCTGCCGCTGCTGCTAAGTTGTATAAATTGAGCAAGTGACTTGTTGTTGTTTATTTCAAAAGTTAACAAAAACTTTGCTCAAATCTGGTTAGTGTTTGATGCTGCGGGAGATCGCAGCAAAGTTTTAATTAGCCAGCTTGAAAACTGATTAATTGTAGTAGCCAGATTAAGTATACGCCGCATTTGCAGCCTGCCCCTAAAAGTAGACTCTGCTTTAGATAGTGACTGCTGCATATAGTCACAAGTTAGCAGCTTGCAACCCCGCCCCAAAATTGCAAAACTAAAGCAAACTCAAGACAATCGCAGCCGCCATGAAAAAAACTCAACTGGCGCGACTTGCTGTCGCCAATGCCTCCATTTTGTCTGGCCACATAAACTGTGTGTGTGCGGGCGGGTGTGTGTTTGTGTGTGTGGGTGTGTGTGTGTGTTGGTTGGAGCGTGTGCGTAGGAGTCCTGTTCGCAAGGAATCTGCACAGTTTACAATTTGCTTGTCTCGTTTTCCCCACAGTCAGCATAAAGTAGAATTTTTAATACCCGCACCTAAACACAACTAGAGTATGCACAACTTGAGCAGAGGTATGCATTGCATGGACAAGTATTAAATTGATTTCTAACGAAACATTAAGTCAAGTATAGTAAGTTGACTTCCTACGGGTATATTCTAGTCGAGCTCTTCTGCAACTCAAGCCGTTCTCTTTTGTTTCTGATTGCTTTTCTTGCTCAATTCCTGCTCCTGGTCCTGTGTCTGTCTTGTGTGTGCGGATTGTCGCGGCAAGAGGATAACAAAATGTCATGAGGCTGCGCCAATGTGGAGCCTTTTTATGTAATTTCCAGCAATTTTTATTTGTCATGGCGACCAGAAGAAAAAATGTCCTCAAAGTCGTATAAATAGCCAGAGGCAAAGGCATAAAAATTACGAATCCACTTGCAAAACTAAAGGGTCTACTGATATAGCCTATATAAGGTCAATGTAAATAATAAAAAGTTCCAAGCATTCAAATTGCTGATTTATTCTGAAATACCACTTGACAACACGGTCAAAGAAATAATAATAATAAAAAAGTTAATTTCATAACGTCTCCCCTAGTTTTTATATAAAAATTGAATCGAGTTTCAATATAAATGTAATTAAATGCGAAAGATCAATTAAAAATTAGATGACTATGAGAAAATCCAATGCTGTTTCATAATTTTTGAAATATGCTCAACTTCCAGAAACTGTAGATCCTTTAGGAACAAAACTTCTACGTAAAATTAAGCTACGTTTCATAATAATTGATGAAATTGCAAGGCAATTAGGATCTAGATATGTTATGTAAAAGAAACTGAAGCTACATTTCAAAATTATTTTAGAAAATATTTGATACTTTCAACAGTAAATTACCATATTATAATAAAATTCTACTTTAAAATGTTTTTAAAATAGTTTTCTACAAGATTTTATATTCTGTATCAAAGTGTCTTTAAAATCTCAAATGCCTGACCACTTTCCTTTTAATTTAACAACCGTAGCGTATTCAGCAGTTAGTCAGCAGTTAATCAAACAGCATCTTAGGTAGTTTTACAACCCATTAAAAAATAAAAGAAAAATCGTAAACTTTTTTAAAGAACTTTAGAGTTCTTTTTATTTTATAGATCCATTTATAATGTTATGCAGTCATCAGCTGAGAATGTTCTTATAAGCAGTTTATTCAGTGATTTAAATTGATTGAATCATCTCTTTCAACAATTAATTTGAATAAATTTCCCAAATTTTCTCCAAGCAGAACATTTGTATAATTTTCACTCACCTCAATTCGCAGTAGCCGAAAACAGTGCCAGTTTTGTGAATCAGATGCAGTTGATTTTTGTTAGTAAATAAATTATTAATGCGTTTTAGAAAGTTTTCGTGCTAATTGTTGTCGTTGTTTGTGTTTACTTCGTTGTTGTAGTTTTGGTTGTTTTTGTTATTCTTCTTTATTTCTTCTTGTAGTTGTTGCGGTTGTCGTTTCAGTATTTGTTTAAGAAATCTGTAAATAAAAGTGAGTATAACTATGAGTACGAGTGTGAGTACTTCTTTTGTAATATACATAAATCTTTCAACAGTCGTGGCAAATGCAGCACTCGAAGCAGACACTTTGTGGCAGCTTCAACGAGGCTGCAACACACGCAATGCAACGCACTCAAAACTCAACGCATTTTTCCTGTTTTAATTTTCCATATTAGCAAGAAGAGAAGTTGCAGTTGCAGTTGATGTCTGGATACGAGAATCCATGCTGAATGCACATATATGGCAATTTGTTGGCATTGTGGTTAATGCCACCAAGAAGACAGCAACTACGGCAGCCGGAGTTGCCACAAATGTGCATAGATAGATGTTGAAGCTAAAGAATGTTGCACCAGACTTTTCCATTAGCGCAATCCGAATGCGAGTTTTGTTTATAAAAATCAATCAACACCCAAAAGCCCAAAAGCTGAACAAAAGCGTGTAACACGCTGCTGACCAAAATAGGCCGAGGCCAAGACAGAGCCAGGCCAACAAGGAGCTGTTGCAGCTGGCCAAGAATGCGGCTCCGACTGTGCTCCGACCATTAACAAGACAGCCAACAAATAAGAGAGTCAAGAAAGTAAGTTTATCCACAGCACGTCGAAGATTTGATACTCTCGCAAAGCCCTGCATTAAATATTTTATATCTTAAGAAATACAAGATTCTTTCATTTTCGAATGATCGTCCCAAATATATGATAATCCAGTTCGATTCATACCAAATTAGGTCAGAGTTTGTGACTCAATACCAAATGTATAATCTGCGAGTTTAGTTAAGATATCTTACGAAACAACAAAGTTTTTCATACTTAAGGTTAATTTTAACCGTAATAATTTGATATTGTGGTCAATATCATTACAGGTAACAAAAAAGTTATATCGACTCAACACAAATATATATAAAATAATTTATGGGGTATGCGTTACAACTTTCATACCGTCTGCAAGGGTATAAACAAAGGAGTATGAGTTGTGGCGCATTCTTTGGTTCGACAGGTGCAATAAGAGCAGCCCTCAAACAGAAGACAAGAGTGCCAGTATTATTGTTGTCGCGTGGGCGATGCTACGATCTGTGGCATGCAACGTTGGCGGCCACCTGAAAGCGAAAATGCGTCCAATTGAGAGGCTTGAACGTGGGCGGCGGAGGTGGCGTCGTTTTGGAGTGCAGCACTCGACAAGTTGTTTGGCTGGTCGACAATTTGGCCCGCTGATTGTAGGCCGATTGTTGTTTAAGCCCATCGCGACGGCGTTGTTCTTACGGCCCGATAACGGCACGTAGTTAAAGCGAACACAATCTGAGACCTTGGCACGATTCTCACAATCATCGGCACAGTTGTCGTCGTTTGTCTAGGCGCTGGGAGCACGTACGATCCGTGGGCAGGGTTTAACAAGATTGGATACCACTAAAGTACTCTGTGTATCTAAATATTTGATTTGCCAACTGACAAGCGACAAGTGACACTTTTAAAACTCACTTTGAGCGTAATTTAAAGCTTTTAAGCGGCTTTTCTATTAGTTAAGAGCATTGGAATATTAAAGAACTGAATTTATTTAAGCCTGTCATTTAATTATTATAATTTCTGTAACTTGGAATTATTTATCACATATTCAGTACAAATTCTTTTAGACATCTTCAATTCATTACCCTAAAGATCTCTAGAAGTTATACTCTGACAGATAAAATTATCTAAAACATTAATCCGGTTCAATTCCAGTTGAATATTTAAAAGTATATTTTTCTTTATTTAAAAATCTTCTAGCATATTTAATAAATCACCCACCATACAATAAATCACAAAAATAAAAAACAATCATAAAAAATACACGAAAAAACAATGCTATATGTGTTGAAAAATTAACAATGAGCTCAAGTTTGGATGGTGATTAAAACCCCAGAGATTTTAATTAAACCAAACCAACACGCAGCGCATAAAATCCAACGTAATATGTATCTATATAGATATATATCACAGATACACACACACATAGAGATACATACACTAAAAATAAACAAAATTGAGCAGAATTTTCAAGGTAAACAAAGCATAATTCGAAGAGCAGCATAAATCGAATGTAAGAGATTCAAATGGATTTTCCAAATTGAAGCGTAGGGCGCATCAATGAAAGAAAACAGCTCTGTTTTCTTCTGTTCCTCTCCCCGTCCACGCCCACTACTGTCACATTTTTCATGGCAGTTTGAAAATAGAACAGATAGAGAGAGGTGGGAGAAGAAGCAGCAGACGTGCCAAGATCAAAAAGTACTAAAAACACCGGCAAAGTCAACGTCAGTAAAAAGGTGCGATAGTCGATGAAAGATTCAGTGAATCTATGTGTAACACCAGAGGCAGATCTCGAGATCTCTCCGCCCTCAAATTATATACGAATATGTAGATTATATAGCCCGTCAGACGACGATTGCTTTGCTCTGTTGGGGTTGTGGGGTCTTTAATTTGATTTTTACGCGAATGAGTCATCGCACAATTTTTAGATATTTCGTTTTTGTGCATTTGTGAGCAAGTCAGTTTAGAGGTCCCAGCCAGATGGTCCGAGCATAGACACTGCCGTGGATTATTAGTTTCGCCCGAATGATGATGATTCGCAGCGTTTATATACAATTGATGTCAGCGGAAATTGTCGGGCAACTGACTGAATGCTTTGGCTGTAATTGTGTCCCAAAAAATCATTAGCCAAAATGTGTCATGATGTAGAAAACAAGGTTAAAGATGGTTAAGCAACAACCTGTTTGGGAAGAGATCGTTGAAATAGGAAAAACTCTTTGAAAAATAGAAATAATTCTTTTTTATATTATAGTACTTCAGAGTACGTTCTCTTCAAACATCTAAAAGTATTCTCATGTCAGGATAACGATATCTATCTTTCTAAAAATAATTCCTTAATATTTTTTCATCAAATTTTAATAAATTTATGTGTATAAATAAGAGTATGTCATTGATCTTTTTCATAGAGAAATATGTTACTACTCAGCACATCAAAGCACGTTTTTGTTGAAAGAAAGTTTTATATTCCCCAGACTCTTATCTTGCCTTATCGCATTTCTCTGATAACTTGAAGAAAACAAACGTACTTAGATTACCATTATACAATCATACTTCTTCTCTATTTACAGGTCAATCAACTCACGATCAGCAAATGATCGACAACTTACAATTAAAATTATTCTGTATACAGATAAGATTTCGCTGGAATTTCGAAATGCAAATTTTAAAGTAAAGTAGAGCAGTTCCGACTGCGAGAGATAAACACATCAACTGCTTAAGCAAATAAACGCAAGAGTTAAGATAGAGATGGAGCGAGAGAGTGTGTAAAAGAGAGAGAAAGAGAGAGAGAGAGGAGGAGTGTGGGCCCACCCAGCAGCGGGTCGGGTCAACTAGACAAACAGGGCCCATTCGAACTTTGGCTTAGAGCAGTTCATGGCATGGGAATGGCACTTTGGATGGAACCGCAGATAACCCCAGCTGTAATTTGAGTAAACAAGACGTCGACGTCGTCGCTGTCGTCACTCGGGCAACTCTCTTATGTCTGTCTTGCCACACAATGGGGCACAAATTTTGTATCACTATCAGCTCGACAGCGGCAACAATGAGCATCCATTGGCTTTGGCTTATTGATGGCAAAATCCAGATAAAAGATGCATTAAAAGTAACAAAATACACAATAAATAAACAACAAACAAAAAGCAAGCAAACAAACAAATCAAATCGAATGACGTTCAAAAGGGGGATGTAACCAATCCACTGAGTGTGCGTGTGTGCGAGTGTGTGTGTGTATGGTTGGATGAGTGGGTGTGTGTGTGTGTGGTTGAGTGGCTTGTAATTTTCAATTAGCCTGCATCAAGGTGGATGGCAACATAATGTGGACAAATTATGTCAACAGATAGACATCAGTTGGCTAATTAAACCCCATTCAGAGGAGTGTGTCATGTGTGTGTAAATCCTTTTTTCTGGAACTGATTATCTTTAATTAAGTCACACTTATGCTTTAAATGATATAAATACTCTTACAATAATATACAATGAAATCCTTGAGCTCACATTTCCCACGGCCAGGAAAATGGAAAAACTTGCCAAGACATTTGCCAAAGCAATTTTATGATTGGCTGCCAAGCACTTTAGTTGCCTGCTACTCCTTCTCCTACTTTCCCTACTTCTTCTCCTTCATATCCTCCTTCGTTGCTTGACGGCAAAAAAAAAAAATTAGGCTCCCGCCAGTCGGGCTCCAATGGATTTTCGCACAAGTGAGTGCCAAAAGAGACAAAATACACATCTCACTTATACATATGTGTGTAGCAATATATATACATATAGATATGTACATATTTTATATATAACTCTGGGGCGGCTCCCGTTGCCACGTTGACTTTGGCATGCGATTTGCGTAGTCGGACAGCACTTGAATGCCACATTGCATCCATAAACTAAATGAGAATAAGACGTAAAATGCGAAATACTTTTTACACTCTCCCACAGTACGACAGTCCGACTGACAAAGCCGTTCATTGATTAACGGCTGCACCCCATTCCATCCAAGGCCAGGCGAGAAAACTAGCGATAACTGCCAATGGACACGACACGCGATGGATGAGCATATCAGCTCACTTAGGGGAATGAAGATTCCATGGGTGCAGTAGGGTAGGGCATTTAAGGAGCACAATTTCCGTTATCATAGCCAACTTGAGTAGAGTTTAATTTGATTAGGATTGAACTTGCAGGAATGGAATTTGAATTAACTAAGATTAATATGAAAAGATGTATTTCAGCTATCATATTCAGGCAGCAAATACATATGCTTTAATAATGTAGAAAAATCTTTTACTTAGACTATTGTTTACTTAACAATCTAACGCTTCAAGTTTAACTTGAAAATTAATCTGCTTATTACGATTAAAATTCTGAATAAAATTTAAAATAGGCAATATAATTTTATCAGAATGAACCAAAGAGTATTAGAGGGAGTTATTTTAAATTAAATTTTATTTTATTGAAATTTTAGACGTTTAAGAATATTTTTATTTGATTATACCAAGTTCAGCAATATCTTTAAAGAATGCTAAAAGAAACAGCTGAATGACGAGAACATTTGACAATTGTTTCAAGAACTTATGATAATCTTCAAAGTCGAAGCACTTAAAATGTATCAAATTACTCGCATTTTTGCTGGAAACATTTCAGACTGCCCACTGTGAGCAGAATTTGCAGTAAATATGCGATTCGACAGACAGACAGACAGAGGAGGGAATAAGGAGTCTGCTATGCTATCTACATATCTGGTCAATCAAGTGAGTGACGTAATTAAGCAAAGGTTTTACGATTTATACGGTAGAAGTAAGGCCAGCCTTTCCCTCTTTTTTGGTATCGTCAAGATAAAAGCCTATAAACAAAACAAATATAAATAAATATATATATACATATTTGTGAGTAACTGTGAGTAAATAATCAAAATAAAATGCACAGCGCAAAACTCATTTTGCATAAATCTTTTCATTCATTCGTGCTTCTCCCCAACAAGGCGACAACTTGAGACATGAGAACTGGAAACGACTATGACGAAAGACAACGAGCGTTTTCTATATATAGATTTAAATGCATATGAACACATTAATAAATGAATAAAATGCATAATAATAATTATAATAATCCTTATCAGGAAGGAAGGAGCAATAGTCCACATGATTTCCATTTGGATGACTAAGCGGTTGAGTGTGCAAAATGGGCTGAAGAATCATGAAATGGGACTTGGAATTATAATTGGACTTGGACTTACAAACGGAATTGAAGTCAAAAAGGAAATGCTTGAAATTCCATTGAGGTCGCCCACTCGCATCGATTTTGCTTTGGTTTCAATTCTTTTTTAGTTCATTTCTGAATCTCGTGCAACAATAAGAAAGAGGCAGCCACCTCCACTTGCCACTTGAGTTCCGCGTAATTAAGAAACATTCCAAAACAATAAACTATATATAAATATGCATATGTATATGTATCCACGCGTATTATGGCAAAAGCCTATCGTACTCAATAGAAAAACTCAATTCTGATTCTGGTTATTGCTCAGAGTAAACTCGTATTTTTGGTTATTTTGCGATATTTTATACCTTTTAAAGTGCATGTAAAGTGTATAACAAATAAGAGTAAATGAAATTGAAATAGCAAAGTAAATAAGTAGGTTTAAGGGTATTATATACTCAATTATAAAGACATTGTTTAATCAACCTGAATTTAAGCATATTATACGTAATTTCTTACGTTTTTTCTTGAGTTATAATGAATAAAGCCAAGTATTAATATAGTTTATATAAAACAATAACATACTTCAGTCTAGAAATATCAGAAATCTTACTTTTTTCAATTTAAAAAAATATTTATGTTCCAAGAGCGATCTTCTTTTTAAAATATCCATTAATTTTAAAGGGATCTCTACATACGTAGTATCTCTAAGTCGAGCACTCTTTACTAGGGCAAATTACTTGTTTTTTTTTTTTTGGTATTTTGTATTTTGTGTTTGGGTTGTTGTTTCTCAAAGACTGAAACATGTGTGCGGCAGCAGTTTGAAAGGCGGCACAAGTATCAGTATCTGTATCTATGTAGAGAAATACACACACACACACACATATGCATATGTAAACATATATGTATGTTGTAGTTTGTGCACTGCACAAATGAAAATGCTGAGGCGTTAAAAAAATAGAGCACACAGTTGTTATTTTTGTACTTAATTGTTATTGCCTCGTCTACACTGTTGTTGTTTTTATTGTTGTTGCTGGGCATTTAGAGCACTGAATTTTGATATTGTACACACACTCTGCAGACTCAAAAAGTTACAAATTTCTTGCTTAATTTGTTTTAATTGAGCTTGAAAAATGAGGCAAACATTTGTTTGCTTTATTTTCAGCCTTATTTGTGCAGTCTGACAATTGACAACAGTTTTGGAAAATCTGTGAAAATGAATTCGAAATTAAGGCAATTTGGCATAAACTTGTATCAAATACAATAAAGAATATGTAATATGAAATGTATCTAAAATATAATCTGTGTAATTAAGTGGTAAAGAAAAGTTAAGCTGTATTACACATTTCAAGCGTGCCAAACTCCAACTAATTAAAATCACCACAAAATCGTAAAAAATAAGTACGATTTAACCGCGAAATCCATTCGAAAGTTGTGCGACAACTCATTTTGGGGAACTGGCAACTGGACTCGGAGAGGACTGGGGCAGGTGGGGAACAAGTGTAGTACCAAATGAATGGAAACTCAACTCGATTAATGAATGTATGCAAAAATATATCTAAATGCAACCGATTAAAACATATCCAAAATTGGGCGCAACAAACAACCGCCCACAAACACTTTACACTTTGAGTTGTCATTTGCATTTTTCTACTGAATGGAATTGTTATTTAGTGTGTGTGTGCGTATATCAAACATGAACGGATGCAAAAGCAACTACAACTACATTTACAGCTACAGCAACTACAACAACCATGATGACGACCACGTCCAAGTCCAAGACGCTAAGCCCACACAGCAACAAATTCGAGAGCGCGACAATTTGAGAGCGATGGCATGAAGTGAAAATGAGCTTTGATTTCTTTATGTGATTTGTTTATGTGGCTTGCATACCATAACCGAAGCTCTTAAATAAGGTCAAAAGCTTTGTGTGGAGAGAGGCAAGATAAAATACAGACCACAACAATAACAACAATACTATCAACGAGCATTGACATTTTTAAGAAAGATAATAGGGAATACAAAATACGCCCACAAAAAAAAAACCGCAGTGAAATTTGCCAAACGATCAAACAAAACAACGTGTGGACAACAACACAAAAACGTAAACTGCTGCGCCAACAGCGACGCAGACTGCGACGGCGACTGCGACTGCGACTGAGGCAGCAACTGGCTAATGGATTATGACAAAAAGCTCGAAATGAACGCACAGAGATTGAAATGCAAATAAAAAAATAACAAAAAAAAGCGAACGAACGAAATAAAAACAAAAAACAAATCAACTTACGAATAAAACAAATGTCGTCGCAAGTATCTTGCATATACATTCGTTTATTTTTTATGAAACACAAAGCGGTCAGATCAGTGGAGGCACTGGTGGGAGGCGGGTGAGGGGGAGGGGAAGAAGAAGAAAAAACAGAGATCCACAGTAGCAGTTGGCTGTGTAAACTAGCTGGCAGCGCAGCATACGAACCGTACACACGCACGCACACCAATACATACATACAGTTGTACAAATCATACGTAGTATACATATGTAGAAGAAATATAGAATGAAAAATAACACTAATAAAATAAAGTCAGGGGCAGAGCGCTACGTCAGCGGCAGCGCGCGCAAGCGATGAGGTAATTCTCTGGTTGTTTTTAACTTGATAGACAACACAAGAAAATACAAAACACTTTTACGGTGCTACAAATGTGACTATAAGACTAAAAACAAAAAGGACTCTAGTTTTTTGAACTTCTTTTTTGATTTGTTTTACTCGACACGTTGCGCAGGCGCTGAGCATACGGGCAGCGCGTGGGCGTCTCTGTTGTTTGGTTGCAACACGTCGAGATTGCACAATTAATTTGCTTATTTGTGCCTGACGTATGGCTTTTTTTTTTTTGTTTCTTTTATCCGTTAAAATAACGCCATATGTCACGCACTAATACACGCAAAGGTCGCAGCACACACATTCGCATATGTTCAAGAATATACGATAGCCAAAAATCGACGATAACTGCTGCAATACATATGTATTCTTCGTATATATATTTATATATACCTTTTGCTAAATTTTCTGGCGTTTTAAATTTATTTATTGCTTTTTGATATTTGAACTTGAATATCGCACATACAAACACACAAACACAAATATATGTACTCGTATATAGCTATCGATCTCGGCCACGGCACGAATCGGCACCGACGACGGTTAAAACTCAACTGAGGCGCGCCTACAGCAGCGCGCCGAACGCAAGCGGCTCAGAGAGCCAACCAACGCAGTCCCCAGAGAGCAGAGCACAAAAAGAAATGAGCGCCACTCACGGCACCTGCTGCGCTCATTTCGCTCTTTGGCGCTCGATCGCCATGGCAGGCAAATGTAAACAAAACGAAAACTGGGCAAATGGAGAGAGTGTGAGAGAGCGTAGAGAGTGTGAAATACAAGGTGATGGACCCATGCCAGTGGGTGCATAACGACAACAATAACAAGCACAACGAATGTCGTGATGACTAATTTCTGTAAGCGATGGGCAATTGTTGTTGTTGCTGCTCTTTTGTTTTACAAATTTATTGCAAGACGCAAAAAGAGGAAGCGACAAAGTGGAAGTGGAAGTTGAATGAATAGTCAGCCGGCCAAAAGTGTTAGTCACTTTCAAATTAGCTGGAAAAAGAGTAAATAAATAAAAGATTGTTTGTCCACACTGTGCTTAAACTTATTAGAACGCACTGTATACTGTTTGAAGGCAACAAAATTTGTCACACGTTGCAAGGCAATAAATTGAATTGAATAGTGAGTTGAGATCCAAGCACTTTCATACATTACGTATATATTTATGTAAATATGTATTTACTTAAATACGTACTGACAATAAAGTGTGTAAACAAATGAGACGCAAAACAAAAACGAGTTTCTTTAGCATTGATGCCTTAGTTTGGTGGATGAGATGCTACGATGATGATGAGTCGCCCTGGACGACGCCCCTTGTTTTTCAATTATGCTCAATTATTGACACAGTCATTAGGCAATTGATGGAGCGACTGACATAATGCTTGCTTGCCTCCTGCCGTTCTCTCAACAATTGAAAAAGTGAAATCTTTAAACCAGCGGGAGATGCACACGCGCTATCTCGGGATCCGATTTTAACTTTGCGTTCCCCTCGAACACTAAGCTAAGGGTTGCAATTGCAGTTAATTAAAGCAATTCGCATTGTCATCGGGCAGCAGGAACATCTTAATCAGTTGCTTCAGCCCTTGACGTTCCTGTTGACAGTCAAATGTACTACTGAAGACGTTGACTTATCTTATCGTCAGCTGCGCGTTATAATCGCACGGAAAGTACTTCGTTGGCTTTTCAATCAGTCGGCATACAGCCGATAAACAAGTCGAAAAAAAACAACAAGAACAATTGAAGCAACAATAATGTTGATACAATATGAGCTTCATTTGAGTTTGTCGCCTGGAAAGCAATAATTCAAAACAAAAATACATTGAATGTTTTATATATTTTTATCAAAACGTTTTGCAAACTTTAGCTTAAAAATTTTACCCGCATTTTACTGTACTACCAAAATTTATTAACAAGCGATTTGTATTCGTTATTATTTTTATTGCAGTTTCATTAGAAGCCCAGGGGACTAGATTTATATAAGGATAAGGTTCTTTTTCATTAAAATAAAAATAACTTGTGTGATTTTATGTATGTGAAAAGAATTCGCTAAAATGCTCTAAGACTTAAGAAATTAATAACAAAATGTCTGATCAATAGTTTAATAAATATGTATACAAAGTTAATTGTGACTAGTGCGTTAATTTATAAGGAAATTCTTTTAGCGTAGGGATATAAGGTAATTTAATTTAATTTAGAAACATTGTCAAATATTCTAGATTAATAATATGGAAAAATAACACATTGCCGATATTTGCACATTGCCGACAATGGAAAAATTATGTTGTATATTCTTCTCATTTTATAGAAAGGAATAATCTATGTAGTTTTCTAGGTCATGTTTGACAAATGTAAGTAAATATATGCAAATAAATATTTGTGTATTAAATTAACATGTTCGATTTTTCAAGCATTCGACGTTAAAGAAAAATGCAAATATCTGAAAACCATGCATGTAGAATTGCTTCTCTAAGCTTGATGGGCTGAAGCGGACTTTGAATTGTCAACATCTTTTATGTCTTGAAGAATTCAAATAATTGTGATCAAGGTTAAAGTCACGAGGCACTCTTGTTGTCAATGGGTTAAAGGACCTATGCCTACTTAGTGTTAATTGAATTACATACAGAAAATTTTATTGCTTCCGCCGCAAACTAGGGGACCGATAATGGGGCGTGTTGCAGCAAATAAAGTTGCACTTAATTAGCATAAAACGTACGCCAAACAAACAATAAACACTCAAGCATACACACAGACTTAAAACACACACGCGCACACACACACACTCACACAGCTGCAGGCGGCATGCGGGTGGCAATGACAGCGACAACTACAACAGATAGAAAACTCCAGCTGGTCGCTTTAACGCAAAAAATGGAGAGGCGGCGCCATCGAAACGGGTCAGAATTCGCGTGACCATCATAACAAATATATAAAGGGCACACTGGGCGCTGTTTAATGGAGCTGCCGCTGACCACCCCAAAAGAGGGAGCACCAGCAGCAGCAAAAACAACAACAACAACACAAGTTTGCAGCTGAATTTACACTTGCCTTGTTTTCATGCACAAAACACAAAAATTACAACTTATTGAATTGTACGCGACACTTGGATGGCTTAATTGTTATAAACTTACAGAATTGCGTAGAAAATCAGGTGCGAAGATAGTTAAAAACGTATAAATAAAATAACACAATAAAACAGGGCGATAGAATAAGTCGCGCTTATCGATAATTGCAGTGCAACACTGACGCTCTCGTGCATATATCGATATTACATATCGTTTCGATAAATGCGACTGCGATAGTTCGATAAATGCGCATGGCTGCTAGCGCAGGTGGGCGGTAGGCGCCAAATTTAATATTTGCTGCAATTTTAACTTAAATTGTTGAATAACCTAAAGGTATTTTACAATTGTAATATTTGGCAGCATTTGATACAACTTCATGATTAATGATACCAAAGACGCTTGTACGCACCCCCACATTTCTGTGTGATAAATTTGTCTGCCTTTCCTGACGATCAGCACTTCCGGCGTGAGTCTGTGCTTTTGGCCGCCGTTAAGAGTCAGCCAAAAACACCAAGCACATGTTCAACCCTAAGGAACAAATACATAGATGATAGCAATCTCTTCAGTGCCAAAACAAAAACTGAAATCTTGGCCAGCAAAAATACATGAAATAGAAATCATAAAAATAAGGAAAATTCATGACTTTGGCAAAAACTCAGTGGACCGCATATCGTGCGACAATCGTGGATGGGAAGGGGGACTTTACTAAGCGCTTAGTGTTGTTCATGTTGTTTTTCCTATTGGGGGTTGTAAGGCATCTCGCTGAAATAAAAATAAATTTAATGTTCCTGTTTTTCGACGGCGACGACGGCGAAAACTGAGACGACAATGTTACTGGGATTTTCCACCCATATCATATGCGTAATTTATGCTAGAAAACATCTCGAGCATAAACAGGAAGTAACCATGGTCCATGGTCCATCCAAGTCAAGTTGTAGTCGCGCTTCATGTAGGGCGCAAATTCAATTAATTTCAATCGAACGCCTGTCGTTTTGCGCATCCGGCATTGATGCCGATTCTGATCCCATCGAAGATTTTACAAATAGACAATCCCAGCGACCGTTCTCGCGCCCGCCCTATGCCTATAAATCTCGGGGCATGCATGCGTTCTGTTATGACTGGCCAACCCATCGACATGTGACTTGTAGCTGGAACTACTCGTACATATATCGTAGATATAACTAGTATTGAGGTCCTGCTGCGTCATTGCTTTGGTTCCGCTTGAATTTCTGACGGCGTACAAAAGATTTATGTCACTTTGTTGGCACAACTGCAAAGCCGAAAGCCTTTCCTTTTACCAGTACATATACATACGTATGTGGACTTCAAGTGACCCACTTGGGACTCACATTCGTTGCTGACCAACAACAGCACTAATTGAGCGATCTTCCGGTTGGCTAATGGGTTAAAAGTGCTCGAATTGAGCCCATATATCTTCTAGATTGCTGTGATAATTTCGGCATTTTATCAACCAAAATTTAAGGGTTTTTTCAGCTAGTAAAGATTTATTGGCATCTAATTGCACGCATGCATTTCAAGTTACTAAGCCATTTCTATAGCACTAGAGAGACTCATAAGAAAAGAAAATAAATTAATGAAATATCATATTACAAATGTTATGCTTGAAAATTAAATATGTTGAAGTATCTGGTTAATACTTCTTCAAAATTTGACTTTATAAGAACCCTACCTTTCTCGTTTCCACTTTAATTTTCTAAAAATTTTCTCTAAGTCGCTGCTTTTATTGTCAGTCTAAATTACTATTAAGTTTTTCAACAACCCATATAAGAAGTTTAAAATGGTTTGAATGACCTAGTCCAAGAATTCTTAACTTCTTCCTCACAGAATTTGCAATTGGGAAGTCCTTAATTTTGATACATCCTCTATTTTAGTATTATAAAGGAAATTTATTATAATATCTCGTTCGTTAAATAAATTTTTGTAGATTGTTTTTAGTTGTTGACTTCAACTTTATTAAAATTTATAAAATATCTTAGTTTAATATGATTTTTCTTAAAAAGTTCTTTTTGAATTTTTGAAAAACTGCCTGCTTTCTGATTCCTCATCTAATTTTGTACTGGCTTAGTTTCCCAACCCATAGAGTCCAGTTATATAGATTAGACCTGTTTTATTTGCAGCACTTGCCACAAACAAAGAATCCCAATCCCAGTCGCAATTGCCCGACCTCAACAGCCATTAGACCATGTCAGCGCATGCCACGGGCCGGATAAATAGACTGTTTAGTCATTAAACAATTTACGCAGCTATAAATTTACGCAATTTACTTATTGCGAACAGAGTTTGGCTAGAGTACACACGAACAGAATTCTGTGGCTTGCACTCTAAGCAGGGCAATAAAAAATACCCCTGCACCCATTAACACATCTGTCCAGATCCCGATACAAAGTGTAGAGGGAGAGGGGGGAGAGTGTGTCGACCGCCTGAGCGATTAACTTTTTGCATCCTTCACGCTTCGTTCACTCCAAAAATCCCAGCAGTCGCCTCATCAACATCATCATAGAGTTTGAGGAGGACAATCGCCCACGCTTCTCGCTTGTTTACTTGATTTTTTATTGCTCCAGAATACGTTCGGTTGTATTCGTAGATTTTAAGGCCTGCCGGCTCCCACAGCTGCGAAAAATTTTAATGAAATTGTCATCAATTAAAATTTGTTTCTTCCATGACCGTGATCCAGGCGACAGTGACATTGCATAAGTTTCGTGCTTGCTTTTCCCATTTCACATTTTCCATTTTACGACCCAGACGACGAATTCAGTCCAGCCAAGGGTTTAGGAGTTTAAGAGTTATGAAGTGCCCATCATAATGCGCATAACTGAATGCTCTCGTGCCTGGGATCGAGCTCAGCTATCATAATAATTTGTGGTGAAACCCCTGACGAAATTCACTTTCTAAAGGGGGTAAGAGAGGTTGCAAACGACTGTCAACAATTTGTAGTCGTTAGCTTGTTTTTCCAACGCCACTTAATGGCTTTTCATAACATTTTATTGTCTTCAATATAATAATTTTTTTATGCTCGTATGCAAATGCGTTCAGTTTTAGTGTTCAAAATTTGTCGCACAGTCTTTTTACTACATTTGGATATAGACGAGCAATGGATGAAGATACTTCTATGTATCTGATGCCATTCGAGGTTCCTTTATATGGGTTTTGCTATCTTTGTGTCATTTATCTATTCAGTCAGAGCAATTAAGCAAGCATTTAACATGTAACTACTTGCAACGCCCCAGAGAAACAACTCACATGTGGTTGGACATGGGAGGCAGAGCTCATTACCTTGTGGAAAGGAGAAGAAGAAAAGGAGGAGAGGCAGACAGACAGTTTCCAATTCGCTGACTTGTCGCACCCAGTCAAAATGCCCTCAACGATAAACGTCGCTGATAGCACAGCATTTATCAAGGAATAACAACTTGTAGGAACAACACGAGCAACACGAACAACAACAACAACAACTCAAGCTCAATTGAGTTTCAAATTGATGTCACCATTATCGGGAGCTGTCATCTAAAATTGTTAAGGGTCCAAGTTGAGATCCTGGGGGTTGTTCAACGAGTATGCTGGGAGGCTGGGCCTTTGTATCTATCGTATTTATTTTTAATTTTTTCATCATTTATCAGCGGGAGTTGTCCGAAACATTTTCACATGCCCGCAATTGCATATTTATGTAGATGCAATGTGCAATTTTAGTTTGCGCTACGATTTAAGTGCTCATAAATAAAAATCCAGTCAAGCAACCCCCTGACATGAAATGTGCCCCCGCCCCATCGATGTATAGACCAAACCCAGGCCCACCCCGGACGATGCTGCCGATGGCTGTCAAAAAGGCAACGGAAAGTTTGTAAACAAAACTAATGCCGACATGGGTGTTGATAAAGTTCTCCAAGTCGCCCGACATCCTCCATCCGCCAGACTCTTATTGAATTGCACTACACGCTTGATTGCCCGCTAAACGGATGTGAGAGCAAAGCAGGAGGATGGGAATGAGAATGAGAATTCCATGCAGTAGCGAGTGTGACATGTGGATTCGTCATACCAAAAAGCGCAAAATATTATCCAGAGTTCGAGTATTGTTCTGGTTTTTCGCAAAAATCACAAAGGGTGCTCGCCATGGTGGTTATTTGTAGTGTTCGGGGGGTTTTCCTATTTTGGCAGAAGTCAGTGATACTGTCACTTACTTATATCTAATGGGCTATCCTTTGTCATTCGCTAGCCTAAGCGAATTAATGGCATGCATGGGAAACTTAAGCATTTGCACAAACATTAAACATCTGACGTGGTTTCCCTATAACTCATTTAAAAGTATTCTAAATTTTCTAAAAAATATTTTGTTGTCAGGTCAAGGACCGCAAAAATGGGATATGAATGTAAATTTTAACTAAATTAAGCATTATGAAGGAAATATGTTACGGCAACATGAGTAAAGAGTAAATATTAAAAAAATTAAAAATGAAAGTTAAATTGATAATCCTTTGAACCAAGTAGCGTATTACCAAAATTTTAAAATAATCTTAATCTATGATTCGATAAATTGTATGTATCGTAGATCACAAGTTCTATTAAATCTAAATATTAAGGATCCTACTATTTTATTATATTCAATTTTGCCTTCTATTTTTTGTTGCAGTTTTGTAGTTTCTGAATATTGGATTTATATACATTTTTTTGAATAGCCCAGACTTTTTCAATGTTTTACCTTTTCAGTTTTATATTTAAATGTTAATCTTATTAATTATAATAATTTTTTTTTGTTAGGTTTGCTAAGCTAAAATCCTTTTTTAAATTTTATTTTATATTGTTATATTAAAACATATTATTTTATAACCGAATTAATTGCTCGAAAAATTAATTTACAATTAAAAATTTTATACAAAACATACATAATTTTAATGATATCCGAAAATCAAGGAACTACGAATGAAATGGTATTAAAAAAAAACAATATCAAAGTATATAAGCATTCTGCAATCATTAAGGTTATTAGTTAATTGCAAAAGCAAATTTTACCCAGTTGCCGATAATTGACAATGTATCTTTAAGCCAGATGGGCTGGTGGGGATCTTATGACAGTTATGGAAATTTATGATTCATTATCATGTATTTGTGGAACTGCTTTTCCAAGCCATATCCCGTTGCAATGTAATCCATTTGTTTACGCAACATTTGTCACGCTGCCTCAGCTTTTGTCGCCAAAGGATTCAGGATATGGATATGGAGGAGAATCACTCAGCATATCCATGTACGGAACAAACATCCACCCTGTAACATTGAAACATTACTTTGACTCGGATTTTATTTTTTTTTTCGCAAATGCTGGGCAAATGTTGCAAATTGTCGTCGCTGAATGTTAGGGATTTATGAATTTCATTTACTAATGGATTGTGGTAAGCGACAAATTCCACAGATGTGTAAATATGTGCCCCGGATTATTAAAGCCAAACTTCAAACTATGAATAATACTATGTTAGGAGGGAGAGATTTGCAAATAAGATACCCATAGTAGAGATTACTTATTTGGTTTGAATTGGTTTGAAATTCTGAAAAAGTGTCAACGGGAATGCATGAAAAAAATTTACAGCGAGGGCAAACAAATTATATTTTACAATTTTGATGCAGAATCAAATAGGAAATCAGCTAAGATTTGACAAAGGTATGCCGGTTTGAAGTTCTGAGAAAGTGGGAACGGGAAAATTTGAAAAATGGATAGTCAATAATAAAAGTTGAATTTTACAATTTTTATGCAGGATGAAAAAAGGCCAAACAATAATAAAATGGATACCGAAACTAACCGTTTCATAATAGGTACTGAAACATAAACAAAATAATTCTCTTTAAAAAACCGAAAACCGAAACGCTTGTACCAGTACGGTTGTGGTAAAGTTGCTAGGTCAAAGAATTGACCAACTTCCAACAGTTATAACTCAAACAAAACTGAACCGATTTTCAAGCGGAATGACATCTTGTTCATGGTTTTGCCTCTAAATTCAATCTGCATTCAAATATAATTTATTAAAAAAAAAGTTTATTTTGCTAGAATTCGATTTTGGTGGTAAGGGTACCCCCTTTGAAATTTGGAAAATTTTAAATTTTAAATCTCAAGTTTTTACTTTTAATCAACTCTTTATATCATAATTAGTATAGAACAACACTTTAAACTTGATTCCTAACCGATCGTCAAGCTGAATGTCATTTTGATCTAGTTTGGCCTCTTAATTTATTCTGTATAAAAGTTTTATTATATTCGTTCAAAAAGTTGTATTTCTCTAGATGTAGATATTTACTTCGATGTCATAATTATTATACAACGACACCTTAACATTTTAAAATACTTCAAAATTGATTTACGTTACGTACCGGTACTGATACCGAAACCGAAAGAAGAAAACTGAAAGAAAACCTTTTACCGAAAGAGTTTTTTCCGAACGTACCGGAACCGAAACCGTAACCTATATTGGTTTCGGTTTAATTTCTTGCTTTTAATATTAGGATTATGGATCGGAAAACGTAATGATTATTAGTTTTATTTTTAAAAGTTAGTAACATATTTCATGATTTTTAAGGATTTTTATCAATGATAATGATTATTTTTGAGTAGAAGAAATAAAAATCACATATAATTATCACTTCTGAAAATGCAAAGATTTCATGGAAACGATCATTGGGTGTTTTTCTCTTATCTTTCTTCCTTGTCGTTGATTTTTTAAATAAAAAAAAACGAAAATAATCATTATTTGTCATCTCTGTTATGGATGCTTTAAATCTTTCCCTAACAAGTTTTTTTTGTGAAAAATTAAAGACTTATTTTTTTTGTTTTAATCGCTGACTCGTAACTTTTTGTTTTTATTAGATTTTATCAAATAATGCAAATAACTTAAGGCCTTTAATTGTTATAGATGGTAGAAGGTCTGCAGAGGTTGTTCGGGAAGTTTCCCCCAAAACGTAGCCATTTTGTACGCCAGATGCCGATTGGCTGTTATAAGAACATAACAGCCATTCAACTCCCCCGGCTGTGGACAAGCATTTTACTGGTCCTGCGCAATGTCAGCGGTTTCATGTACATAATGTGAGATGGGGTTACATAAGCGGTGGCTCTATATACTTGCCAGCTTCCATCCAACCAGACTCGTACCCAAACCCGAGGCCTGAGTAAAAAATATTTATAGCTTTACCGCGACTGCTGTTGGCTTCTGTCCATTTATCTTTTGGCTGGGGTTTTTTGCTCGGTTGGGTAGAAATACCCCAAACCTCTTAATGCCCGTCCACAATACCCACCAATGGCAGTAACATTTTATGGACAAACTTTTGCTTCCCCTTCCTATGCTAGGTTGCAATGTCGCCGAACTGGCGCCATTTTTGTCGCATTGTCGAGGAGAAAACGATTTCTACTATTGTTCTCCAATACCCTTGAAGAAGGACATCTAAAGGTTAAAAAAAAGTTAAGCTATATACTTTTTCTTAAAACTATTCAAAGAATATTTTTAGAACATCTCAAAAATAAAACTCCGCTGATATATATTTTTATATTTCTTTTCTATAAATTGTTTTTAATTTTCATTTTAAACATTGAGACTGGAATGGAACATATAAAAAACACGCTTTTCCTTTGTATTATCATAAATAATTATTATATAATATTCAGTATAAAACGTCTATGCGAAGAAAACAAAAACTACACATAAGTGTGAGAAATTCTTCACATTAATTAAATTTCATGCTAATAATAAAGGCTGAAAAACTTTTTTAATGTGTCGCGTCTATTGTACAGCACATGAAATGGGAAAATTTTAAGTCTGGAAGATCTTGAAGCCAATTTTACTTTAAGACTCTGACGCTCTAGCTCAAATAACGTATAAAAAACATAAAGTAATTATTTGCTAAATTTACGGAATTCATTATGTACTCGTATTATTATTATTATTCTTGTTTCTCTTTTTTTGTTTCATTAGGTTTACATTTTATATAGTGAAATGCAGAGTTCGTAGTTCATATCTGTCCACTGATATGCACAGTATTGAGAGTAGACCGGAACTTTAGACTTGACTTATCAAATTGGGTTACAAACACAATGTGAAAGATGCTAACGAACTACAACTGCAAACATTTGTCTTCTGGCTTTTGTCATGTGGCTTATTACATTGTTCAAATTAATTGTTCAGTTTCATTACAGTTAAGTCACGTTCAATTTTGGGCACCTGACGCTTTGCAAATCTATTAGATCTACGTAAAATAACAATTATACAATATTGTAGAGCAAACTTTGCTGAAGTCTTAAGTATTTCATTTCAACTAATTTTAGTTGCCGCCTAGTCAGGTGTGTGTGTGTGTTGTGTGTGAGAATGTGTGTTGTTTACGTTGCTGATTGGTTGACTTAGCAGACTGCCTAGTAGAACTTTTTCGCTTGCGCCTCGCTGCGGTTTCTGCAAAGAGTTAATTATGGGAGTTATATAAAATAATTAACAGATAAATAAGACTATTATTTACTTGAATATATTGTAGATGAAGACAAGCAGCAGCTGCACAACGGTTACGCTTAGGAACAACGTGACACCTACACAACTGCCGGTGGGACAAGGAGCTGTCTGCGCCGAGCCTTGAGGCATACCCAATCTAAAAAGAACACAAAGGTTAAAATGGGTTAATTACAGACTGATGGCATAATTCGAAAAGACAACTAACCTCTGACCCACATGGGAGATACCCTGTTTGACCTGATTCATGCCATCCCGCATTTCCGTGATCAACGATTGAACATCGTAGCCCGTGGACTGAATTTGTGCTGTTGGCGCGTTCTTCTGATTTGTTTGTATGTTATCAGTACGCACATTGATATCGCCCGCCAGTTGGCGTATTTCACGTATGGTGCTAAGCAGAATGTTCTGATTAGCAATTAGCAAATCTACATCCTGCCTGGTAACACCAACTCCGCCTGCAAGCTGCTGGACCGGCGCACTGCCAGCCGCGGCAGGTGGAAGAGCTTGACCAGCACCAGTCGCACAGCCGCGGGAGACAAGTGATAGTGTGTTCTCTTGGCGGCCAATGATCTCGTCCACCTTTCGGGACAGTTCGCGCAGATGATCGCCTATCTGACTCTGACCCTGCCAGATTTGACGCAACTCGCGTTGATTCTCCGATTCGTAAAACTCTTCCCACTCTTCTTCGTCTTTGTGCTGTAATTAAATGCCAGAAATTAAAGCCTTTGAAATATGAACGTATTATCAGCAGCGTAGATAACACAATGTCTATCACAATTAAGTGTCAGCTTGGATTAGCTGCGATAACATGTGGCAACTGAAATATGTTAGTGTTATATTTACCGCTTCATCTGGATGTTCCTTTTTGTATTCCTGCTTTTGCTTCTCCAGTTTCTCCTGATACTCCTTGTATTCCTGTGTCAGCTTCTCCTGGTTGTCCGCCTTTGGTGGCTCCTGCACTTGACCCGCCGCATGCAGCGACGTGGTCAAGAAGTGGAACACATCGTGATCATCGGCCAAGCCACCAGTGGCAGCTGAAATACCAAAGTAACCATTTCTGGGCAATTGAACGCCATCGGCACGTAGACACATCTCGTAGTCATCGTTGTTGTTCGTCATGCCATTGTGGATGAGGACGGTCAGCACATTGTTGTAGTATTCGATGCGGGCACGAGTTGGGAACGGCTTGTTTCGGAAATCCCTGAGACAGCCACTGAGCAGCTGCGTCGTTCCATCGTTGGCATGATCATACTGCTTGGTGCCATCGTTCAGCACAGCACTAATGTAGGGATTATTGTGCTTGTTGTCGTTGTCGAACGAATCAAAGATGATGGCCAGACCGTTCCAACGGTCAGAGGAGCCAAATACGGGACCATTGTAGTCTCCCTTCTCGGTGGTGTACCAGAACGCCAGACCGTCGGCGCCAATGCGGCCACGTCCCGTTACGCGGAAGACAATCTCCACATCCCACCAGTCAAAGTTGGTCTGCGATTTTGTCCAGATGGCGCCCTTTTGTGAGCGCAACGAGGGCGCCACGCGTACACTTTCCGCACTGGCAATGGCATCTGAAATGGTGACAGCAACAGGTGGGATTTAGTTTGGCATTGATTTCAAATCAAATTAAACAAAGTGCCTGCGTGTACACTTTGCTTTGGCGTTGCGTTGTTCAAGTTTCGTCAATGCTGATGCTGGCCGCTTGCCATCTCGCTCGCACTCGTTGAGTCGCTTTGAGACGGCCAAAACAACTGACGTGGAGCTGCCCCCGTCTTTTACTTACTTCCCCCGTATTCCCAAAACGGTACGGTGCCATCTTTTTGAGCCAAATATGGCGGCTTAAACGAGTACTTATACTCAAACCGTCTATGCACGCCAATGGCACTTGGATTCACAGTGGCCGCCACATAGTTTTCTTTAATAATTATGCAGAAAATGGCCAGGAATTTGCAAATCGTTGGCAGCAGTAATTTCGACCCGGTCGCTTGCATCTTTCACAGTTTGACAGCGCGACTATTGTTGGCCTTTTCTACCAATAACATACCGAGGGTTGCCAAGTTGCCCGCTCAAATAAATAACAATAAATTATCGAAAACCTTATCGATTGCAACAGTGGGAAAGTTTACGCGCGCAGAAATAAAAGAGTCGTTTTTATGAATTTGTATGAAGTGGAAACATTTATTCTGATGTTCTAAATAGTGTTTATTTTTTACGGTAGGAAAAATTAACTAAAAATATGGCAAAAAATATGCATTACTAGAACCTGAAATTAATCAATAATTGTTTGTTCAGAATGAACTCAATCAGGCTCTAGTGCTTAAGACTTAATTTTATTATTATACTCGTATATTTTATTTCGTTTCAATTGCCTTTTGCTTGATATCACCAAAGTAGTTTTTTTTTTCAAAAAAGTTTTTTATATCATAGTCATAGTATGTGTATTATGTTGTGATTTAGTGTAGAGCTTAGGTCTAATTAAGTAGGTTTTACTGCCTCGTTAGCATATAGTGTGGGCATTACAACATATTGTTAGTTGCTGAGCTCATGTGGGTGATAATCGTCGTAATTAGCCTGTCTGTGAGAGTATTTCCTACGCTCGCACTATTTTACAAATGTTAGTTACTCAATTTCAATCACAATCACTTACGTTTAGTTGTGTGTGTGCGTGTGTGTAATTAGGTGTGCGTATTTTGATACGGCTTAAGCCTGTTATAAGTTTTAAAATATAAATTGCAATCTATCAAATATTTCCAAACTTTCATTTAAAAGATACGAAAAAACAATAATTAAATTAAATTACCTTTAAGGACAAATAGTAGGATCCTTAAAATTCAAGGACAAATAGTAAGAACCCCAATATTCGTCCTTGAAGGACAAGAATATTTTACATTTCCGTAATACACCACTTGGTTCAATTTAACTTTTATTTTTTTTAATGAAATAACGAAATAACTCGTATATGTCACTTTTGAAATAATAATACAAAATATTTCTTAATTTTCAATTTTATTATTATATTATTTAATAGGTATTATTTCGTAAATACCTATTAAAATAAAATCGTATCGCCAATTACGAGTTAAATAGGAAGTTTGGTACATTTCATGTTACTGTAACATATTTCCTTCAAAATGATTTATTTAGTTAAAACTAATTCTTAATTGTGGTCCTTGTCTTAAACAAAGAATAAAACACAAAATAGCTTCATGCAAAACATAAGTCTATGTGTATTATATATTTAAACCTGGTTTATTACAAAAAATCATAATTAAACGTAGGTGCAAAAAGGGAGGTAATATGAGCATGCCTTAATTAATCGTACTACGATATAATAATAAATTAAGTTTCATTAAATTTCGTAATCTTTGAATTGTAGTACAAACATGATGTTAAGTACTGCCAAAATAATATATGAGTGTGTTTATGTGTTTTACAAAAGCGTGCAGTAGGGTTTGAATTATTTTTTTTTGGGTTTTGTTGTTGATTAGTTTTATACTTTTTAGAATGTTATTTCTTAATCTGACGTGAAATAAACGTGCGCAACCTACAGACTACGAAATACAAAAAACTATTTGTATATAATTGTCGTTTATATACACGCTACAATATTAAATTGCAAATCGTAAATGTAAGATTGTTTTTCTTTAGTATATACGATAAGGCTTATGCCATAAATGTTTGCATTTTTAACTTATCTCTATCATTTTCATCAGTGCAAGGTTTCTTTCAATTCTGTTATTGTTTTCATTAATTGTTGAAGTTGTTGTTGTTGCTGTTGTTGTTATTGTTTTCATGTTTTTAAAGCAAATGCATCTCTTGCTTCTTTATGGTTTTTAAATTCATAATCACTTTATAGCTTATGCACATTGAACGCTTCTTACATTAGACATGTATGTGTAGGTGTATGTACCTGTGTATATTTAAATGAATCAAACCGATTCCAAAACGAAAGCAAATTGGGTTTGAAAGAATTAGGAACAATATCAATTTGCTGACAATTTGCTTCAGTGGCAGTTAACAAATGTGTATAAGTGTGTTTCATAAACTGTTTAACAAATGCGACTCTTATTGCGTGACTTGCGGTCTGGTTACTTGTATGTATGTTGGGTGTGATTGTGTGTGTGTGTGTGTGTGAGTCGGGTTGAGGTAAATTAATTAACATAACTTCTACAATTATACAAGATAAAAAACCTATTATCGAAAAAATACACATAATACGCTACAAGATTCTCTGCTGGACTCGTTCTCATCAGTTGATCCTCGTTTAGTGCACGTGCTGATGATGTACCGCACTGGGCGGCTTTGAGCCAAATGCGTTCATCAATTGTCCCTCATATAAGGCAATAAGCAGCATTATAATAACGCCACTGAACATTCCAATTATTTGCAACATGAACTGTGTAAGCGACTTGTGAGCAGCAGAAATCTCTGGCATCTGCAAATGATAACAAGTTTGTTATGAAATTAAATAAAATACTTAGTAACATCCAGAACTCACCATATCGACCAGCGCAATGTAGATAAAGAGACCTGCCGCCACAGCGAACATCCATTGAGCAACATCCTGAGACTGCCCAAATATAATGCCAAAGATCATTCCGATGAAACTGAGCACGCCCGTTAACAGATTGTAGTAGACAGCCGATTTGACCGACATGCCCGCCTTCATAAGAATGGCAAAGTCACCGAGTTCGTGCGGCAGTTCGTGACAAAAGACAGCCAGGGATGTGGAGAAACCACCGGCAATGTTCTCGGCGAATGCAGCTCCAATGGCCATGCCATCGGTGAAGTTATGCAGTCCATCGCCCATAATAATCATCCAGGCAACCGCGCTGAGCGTTTCGGGAGGCGAATGCACGTGTCCATGGCGATGGCTGTGTCCGTGATGGGAAGATTCATGCTCCCTCAAAATGACTGTGACATGATCATTCTTCTCCTTTCCTCCATTGGCTGATGTTGGGTTGCTATCCAGTTCTGTGGTCGCCGTATTGTTGCTATCCTGATGCTGTTGCTGATGATTATTATGGTTGTGGTGATGATTATTCATTTCTGCATAGTTATTATGAGAAGTGGAGAGCAACGATTGTGCTGCAGCTTCAGTTGAGCCTTCGTGTTCCATCTTGTCACAGCGCCGATTGCTGCACTCTCCGGAAGTTGCATCGCCACCAGCTCCAGCAGCTGCTGCTGCCGTTGCAGCCACAGCAGAAGGCGTCTCATCGGGCAAATGCATCCAAACATCCTGCTTATTGTTCATTGTGATCTCATCATAACAATATGGATACGAGCTGTACTTCTGCTTGCACATCCTGTCACCCGCCACAGAGTTGTTCACCGAGGAATCTGGATCACGCATGACTTTGGCGCGTGATGGCTTCTTTGGTTCCTTCTTCTCAACACTCTTGCGCCACTCCGAAATCATAGTCAGTGTGTGCTCCGTGACATAGAAGAAAAGGATACCGCCCAAACAGCCCAAGCCCTTCATGATCATTCCTTGCTCATCCTGTCCGGCCAGCGACTAAAAGATTGAAATATGTTAGTTATTAATTTAATTAATTTTTAGGCACAAGATTTAAAATGTACTTTTATTTCTAATATTTTTAGCCTGATTCATTAAATGATTATGTACATAGATATCATACTTACATGGGGCAACAAATGCAGCAGTGCATCTCCCGTCATTGTTCCCACAGCCAGCGACACCAGATACTGAATAATGTGCTTGTAATAGCGTGATCCCATAAATGGTATAATGGCCACGCCCACGAGGCCCAAGAGGCCACAGGCAAACACCGAAAAGAAGGCATACACCCAGACTGCAAAAAGTAAATGTAAGTCTCATATTGGATGCAAAGATAGATAATTAAGTACCATAAAAGATGTCATCCCTCTGCTGTAATTCGTAGGTGTCAATTTCGTCGAGAGTTGCTGGTTCGATGCAGCCACCGCTGCCGGTTGTCAGCTCGTGCAACAGAATAGGACAGAGGTGTAGCAAATCCTTATCGCTGAGTTCATAAGTTGCTTGTTTCTGTATCTCTGACGAGCTGTCTAGTGGTGCGCAGGAAATGTTTGTGCTGGAGGTATTGGGGAACAGCGTGCAATTGGTCAACAGCAGTGGCTGCTCAGCAGCATGTTCGCTGTGATGGCCAGGATGATGAGGTTGTACATGATGCACCAGCCGATCAGCTGCCACACACTGCAAGAAAAATGTTTTTTTAATATACAGAGTATATTCCGATTTGTAGTTTTTGTAAGACTCACGCTGCCATTGCTGCTGACAAGTTGCTGCAGTCCAAGCTGTTGGAGCATGCTCTGAAATCTGCTGACATTGAGCATATGATCCGGCATAAGCTGCTCCAGGTAGTACTGGGTGATCTGTGGGAGATGGGTATGTGAAGAGGCGCCATGCTCATGGTCGTGACCCGCATGGCGCTTTTGTCTCCTGTAAGGCGGACTTGTGCTGTAATTTTGGGTATCATCCTCATCGGCCAACTGCCTTTGATCGGTGGTTCTTTCACTGGAGGGACTCAGATTTCCATAAACTTGAGCATTAAGCTTCACCTCTGTGCGTTGCGTGGCCAGCAGGTCTGCGATGTGATCCTGGCAGTGTAACCGCTGGGCGCACAGCAGACACACCACACACACGGCCATTATGTGACGCGCCATTTTGCTTTCTTCACTGATCCTCTCCTGCTTTAGCTGCTCTCTCTTGTGTTTTGGCTTATTGTACGCTGTTGTGGGCCACTCTGCTCATTATATATTCAACAATTCGCGCGCTTTGTTAGATCTGCAATGGAACGAAAAGGCGAAACGGAATTAGCCAACTTTTGGACGGTTCAGTGAAGCGTGTTGGACGACTCTGTAAAACCCCCACACTCAATACGCATGTGCCGATCGCAATTACAAATTCGAGATTGCATAACTAAAATACAATACTTAAACAACAAACATTAACAACAACAGGCGGAAGTTCAAGTTCATTTGGCGGCCACTTGATGCCACCAAATACGGTCATAGTTTGCTTTTTGCCGACTCGGCCACTCAATTTTCAGTTGCCCCATAAAAGGTGAGTTTCAGTTGCATTTCTTGTTGGCAAGTTTTTAAAAAAAACGAAGTTTTTTTTTGGCTTAAGCAACAGTCAATCAATCAATTTAAAATAGATATGAAACGGTTCATAAACCAGTTTAATAATCGCTTTATATCGGATTTCAAATAAATGTAGGAGTTGTACAAACATTCTTAATATTTGGCTTTATTAGAACAATACCGCATTAAATAAATTTAAAACTGACAATAGTTGAAGTAATTGAGGAGATATGTTTACTAAACATTAAAATGTAAATAACTTGTCACATGAATAAACATTTATTAATTTTAGCTTACTAGCTATTTACTATTACATTAAAATTATAACTCCGCTTTTTATTAAAATTTTAAGTTAATTTTTTTAGTTTTGTAATACCATTTTTCTACAATATCGTTTATTTATATTTTTTACGGTTTCATACGCTTTTTTTAGTTTATTACATTTTTTAGTAGGATATAGAACTATAATATTGAAAAAGTAAATAAAGTAAATACTTTAATAAATAATTCCCATATTTATTTAATATTTAAAGTTAAACCCAACTTTTATTATTGTTATACAACAGTTAGTATCTTCACTAATTACATGCTACAAGTAAAAACCTAAGTTGTGTTTGATTTGTTGAACAACTCGCAGATTTGTTTCTAGAAGCAGTGTAAGAACTCGTTAAAAAGCTAATTACCATTGCAAAGATTACGTAAATGATACTAGGACTTGTATACAGTTGTTCAAGTAAATGTATTGACAAAGTATAACATTCTTATATTTATTTTAAAAATATGTAGTTAAACTTGATAATTTAATTTTTTTTAAAAATATTTTTCTTAAAATTGTATGCTAATTTTGTATTTTGTCAAAACAATTACTTGAGTACCTGTTTATATGCCTAGTTAGTCTGGGTGTATGCCAAAAGTTAACCACGACGTCACCAGTTGACGCTGCAACCGCAAATGGCGCGTGGCAAAAGTGAAAGACAACAATAATGTTCCCCTAAATCGCACTGAAAATTGCTTTGTTATTGCAATTGATAATATTGTTGTTATTGTTCTTGTTGTTGTTGCAATTGATTGTTACTGTTGTGATTTGAACAATTTTGCAATTGCGCACTGAATGAGCTACCGGGCAATTATTTTGAATTCCTCCTGCAACGAGCGGGCAAACCAATTATTGATAAAACTTTAGCCAAAATATTTACGACTAAAGAGACTAACTGGGGTTGAGGAGGGGAGGGGCAATAGTTTTGCGTGGTTTTCGCGTGGGTGGCAAATATTGAACAAGGTGCAAAAAACAAAAATAGGAGGTGGCTTCGCCTACGCATTTGCCAAGTTATCATCGACCTAATAAACGCAAATCGAAACGAAGCGAAACGTCATCGTTTGCCTCTCGTGGTGTTGCATAAAGTTGGGCGTGTGAAGGTCACACAGGAAGTGGGCGGTGCCTGCCATTGGCATTGCACTTTGGCATTGGCAAGGACACTGAGTACACCGCATAACACGCTTGAAGGTGAAAGGTTGATATAGTCACACAACTTGTTGCCAAGCTGACTTCAGTTATGCCTCAATCAAAGAACTTAATTATCTGGCAATAAAAATCAATCAAATTTCACCCAAAAATTTTTAAAAGTCGCCTTAAACATTTTTCTCACAGCAGACGATTTGATTTACTTTGATTTCGTTTTTTTTTTTTTTTTTTTTTTTTTTTGTAATTGTTCAATTTGCTGTTTCCAATCAAGTAGACAATAACTGAGTCAATTGGTCAAGTGCTGACCGCCAATCGTTTTGTCGTAATCAAGCCTCATTTAAATTCAGTTTGCATGATTTTCATGAAATCACACATAATAAAGCACTGAGCGAAAAACAGGCTAAACTAACAAGTCGGTTTGCCTTTGGTTATCAATTTTATCGAATATTCTTTGCAGGTTTTATCAGCATTAAATATTTTAGTTTCGGCTTGGCGCGCAAACACCACACGATTGAGTGGAACTTATGGAGATTTAGTCCAACACAAGCTGGCACTACTCGCATTACTCGCACCACTGAACCACCCACCAAAGTGTTAGACGTGCTCCGAACGCGCGTTATCCAGATACCTCAACAAAACTGAACAGCGCGCGTTGCTTTCAGCTGGTTTTATAGTCAAGTTTTTCGTATTACATTATTTTGTTGTCGATTATCGTATTGTGTGGGTCGCGTTTGTCGATCTGTTAAAAAAATAAAAGGTGTCGTCGCACCCAGTTCCGTGCGATTATCTTTCGACTATAGTATCGAAATTGGAACGGGGCGTGTTGCACTGGACCCTTGTGGCACCTTACATTACGATATCAATACTAAATGATGATTATAAAATTAATGTTATAGTTGCAATAAAAAGCAGAGTTCAAGTCGGAAATATTGAGTAATACAAAAAGCTTTCTACGATATTAATATGAGGATTATGCTCATCTTATAAATCGCAAGATTATCATGTCTTCAATTGTTCAGATTGGTCAGTTATGAAAGAATTGTAAGATCGTTAGTATGCATAGAATACATATAAAAGAGTCTTTTTGTTTACAATTATTTGTCGCAAAGAAAAAGAGAAACAGAGTTTTTTCACAACTCTTTATTATTTCAAGATAATTTATCATAAGTTTAGCCCACAGCTTTTTTCTGTTATCTGTTCTGATATTTCGTTTTATATCTACAAAAAATGGACCCCTTTACAAGGCTTATAGTTTGTTTAGATATACATACTTATGTTTGTCTGTGGGTTCAGTATACCAGTTTTCTAAATATCATAAAGATCTATGCTGATCGTGTTGTTGTGCTGACGAAATACCTAAATTTTGCACACGAAGGCAACCCGAACCCTCGACATTGGTGGCAATAAACCCCAGTGCTGACTCATGTGCTATTTTAACGTTGAATCTCCAATTTGAGCATTCTCCAAAACTGAAATTTCATACGTAAAGCCTCGACAGCGATAAGCAAATATATACATACACTCAAAATGGCTGCCGCTTTTTGGAATCGTTTCACATAAAAGTCGATGACACAACAAAATAGTTGGCCAGCGATAACAAAAAAAAAAATGTGGAGTTCAACATGAAATTTCAGTTAAGAGTTCTGTACACAAAAGCAAAGCCGAAACATGTGACGGGGAAGATGTGAATTTCTGGATATGAGAGAGATTTACAAGTTCATTTAACCGGTCAGTCAGTCACGTTCCCGTCTCTGGGCTATGGCTCTACCTATACCTCTACCTCTATCGTAGCTGTCCAATGGTGACCTTCTCATGTCCGTTGACGACGACGCTGTACTCATAGCAAGCAGTAAATTACGATGGTCTATAGTTTAATATGCTACTGCCGAACATACGCAAACCGATATACATACTTGTACAAACAGATTTACAGTGGTTCACAGTAGATATCTTACAGTGTCAAATTACCTGGAATTGTCAGCAGGTAGAAATGCGAGCAACGATCTTTGCAATTGAAAAACTTTTGTGTGTACGAAATTATCTATGCCCCACTGTATGCAGTATGTAATCGTACTAATAAACATAGTTAGTGATATTGAAGGGCTACATAAATTGAATCATGCTGTAATCGCCTTGCAATGTTTCACTTCCTCATTTTGAAAGAAGGAGGCGAGGACAGACTAAAGAGTAACAGATAAAATGTTTCATTTTGATTGCATGTCATGGAATAATTCAGTTCGTTGCATCCACAGTCACTTGCGTGGCCAATTAATTGTTTATAGCACTCGCAGCTGCGATGTGTTCTGATTATGATATATTGCCAACTCCATGACCATTGCCAATTGATAAAACTCAAACTCTTTAATTATACAAACCATAAATTTGTACCTTTATGTATTCTAAACAACTTGAAATAAAAGTAAAACACATGTTGATATATGTGTCGTTGGCGATAAGCACCGATACGTATGTATGTATACGTATTACGTATATGTATGTAGGTTATCTATAAGTATTTTTATGAGTCTATGCATTTTAATAAAACACCCACACAAGAAAGATTTGACCAAATTAGTGAAATAATCTATGATAAGATATACAAATAAATACCAATTTTTAGATACTTATACATGTTTTGTTTTTGTGCAATTAAACCAATATTTCTGTTGGCCTAAAAAGTGTGAACTATATTTTACAGCAAATTAAAAAGCATCGAATAAAACTTGTCTATACATATACATTTATGTATAGGCACACACATACAGTTAGTCCAGAAAATGTGTTGACAAATTAAAAATTCCAATGTTTGACTAATTTATTTTTAAAATTAGTCAAATTCGATTAAAGTTATAATAAAATAAATATCTATAGTTTATATATTTCTGTTGCTAGAGAATTAGTGTACATTTTTGATTTTGTCAAAACACTTTCTTGACCAAATGTATATGAAAATACACGCACACATTAGAGTGTCAAAATGAGGAAAAAGAATCCCATCGCACATGGACTGCGGCGAGCGCTATAAATACATGCATACATAAGTGATGAATGGAAGAGAGGAATGGGGCGACTGCACACACTCGTTGCTGTCATTGATGGTGCGAAAAGAGAATCACAACGAAACTAGCCAAAGAGCATAGCAAAAGTTAGTAGCAGGCCGCATATAAACAAGCATTCACACACACAGCCTACACACGATGTTCACAATCACACAAACACATTCATAAATATGTATGCTTGCAGAAAAATGCGGTCGTTTGCAGTATGGTTTATGAACTCACCTGTCTACAGTTAGTTATATCGCTATTAAAATTGATTTCAGTTCAAATGTATATATTCATCAATTTTATAATATATTTGAACTCGATTAGCGTAATTATCTACTACGCACAGAGCAGAGGGTATTTCCAATCATTTATAGATGATTTTCAAGTCGTTGGAGTGGGTGCAGCAGGCGCAACAATGTATTTAGCACTCTGACTGCGAGATAACGGCTAGTGTTGATTGCGCTACAATGATCTTCTTTTCACATAGAATTTAACATTTAAGACAGCTTTATAGCTTGCGGCGTCGGCGGCTGGGCGATAGATTGAATGAGAGGAAAATCCAGCACCAAAATAGCACCAACACGTTGTCGCGCACAATACCTCAGTGTACAGGCTAATTTATGGCGCTTCAAGAACACCAGCAATATATATAGTTAATTGAATGCCGATTCCCAAAATTGCACGCACGCTCCAACAATAATTCGCAATTATAAAAAAAATATAACTGCTTCTTCTTATATAATGCATTCACATGCCAAACGAAGCGTCGAGAGAAGCTGTTAACTTAAGTTAACAGTGGCAATCACAAAGTTGTACTCGAATGGGTATGTTAACTAAAATAACATTAACGTTAAAGACTGCCTGTTATGTTAAGCTAACAGTGGTGCATGGCGGGTGTTAACTGAAATAACAATCACTGTTGTCAACTAAGCTATTTTGTAGCTAGTTCTGGCTATTCTTAGCTAACTGGCTAATTAAATATATATTCAGCTATGTTTTAGTATTTATCCTAAAACGATGCAAAAGTACACGTAAAAATTATTTCTAGCCAGAGAAACAGCTATTTCTCCTCTACAACAACAATTGCTACAATGGCTTAAAAAATCAGAAAGCACTGTCTGGCAACATTCAAATAAAGGGCAATTTTAACCTGCCAGGTGGCAGCACCAGCCCAAGGCAAACAAAGACAAAACGCAAATTTCATATGTAAATTGAAGTAATCGAGTTGTACGTGCCCAAAATGAGCTCTTGGCGCGACAGTCTCACTAGCTTGCCAGGCGCTGTTGCGCAATTTGTCAATGACAGTGCATCAACGGCATCCAGCTATCTGCACTCGCAGTCGTGCACATCTGGATCCGAGGAGAGCGCTCCTCAGCACTCGGATTACAAGGCGTTGCCTATTCCCGCATCGCTGGTGAAGGAACAGTGGCGTCTAATCTTCACCTCGGATGCAAATATCCAAGACCTGCAGGCTGCCATTGCCCATTGCCGGGATTTGGTGCTGTTGAGCGATGAATGCAGCGAGGAGCGTCGATGGCTGGTGCGTCATTTAATCGACTTGCGATACTCGCTCCAGGAGCTGGAGGAAGCCCAGGCGCATGTTGGCGACGATGTGGTATTGATGAGTGCCATCAAATCTGTGGTTGGACACCACTTTGTGCCACATTATCCCAGCACACGCAATCGTTTGCAAGCAGCTGCTAAGCGTTATTATTGTGATTACTGTACGGGAATTATTTGGCGGGTTGTTCAGGCTGCCTACATATGTAGTGACTGCAGTTATCTGGTGCATCAAAAGTGCATCGACAGTGTACAGCGTGTATGTGCCCATGTCCTTGCCTCGGAACGTCAGTATCCCATCTCCGAAATCTGTCCAGAGATTGGACTTTCCGAGCAGCGCTACAAATGTGCCGAGTGCTCAACGTTGCTGAATTTCAGTAAGTACTGTGGATTATCCAACTTACAACCGACTCACATCACTTCGTTGCAGAGAACTCTTGGATTGAGCCCCGCCTGTGTGATTACCGAGGCCTTTACTACTGTCCATCATGCCACTGGAACGATAGCTTCATAGTTCCAGCCAGAATAGTACACAACTGGGATTTTACACCGCGCAGAGTGTCGCGCACTGGCCTGCAGGAGATTCAGCTGTTCCTAGACAAGCCACTCATTCGACTGGAGGAGGAAAATCCCAAGTTGTTTGTGTTTCTCGAGAAGCTATGCGCCGTCAAGAAATTAAGGCAGAACTTAGTGCACATGCGGCACTATCTGGCCGCCTGCAAGATCGCCGTGGAGCAGAAGATTGTGGACCAACAACTGGGCGGTCGCCGTCATTTGGCGCAGTCCAATGAGTTCTACTCACTTAGGGATCTCATTCAAGTTGAGTCGGGTGCCTTAGCCGATTTCCTGCAGAGTGTCTTCAGAGTCTTTGGCGCCCACATACGTGCCTGTGACATGTGCCTGGCTAAGGCCTATATCTGTGAGATTTGCAGCAACAACGAGGTCATCTTCCCCTTCGACGATGGTTGCATCAAATGCGATCAATGTAACTCGATTTACCATCGCGTCTGCTTGACCCGCAAGAACATGATCTGCCCCAAGTGCGTGCGAATCCAGGAGCGTCGATTGCAGCTGGATCGCTCGACGAGCAGGCAAACGGACAATGAAAATGCTAACAGTGCCAACGAATCCTCCGATGCAGTGCAGCCGACGGATACAACTACATAGTACAGCCGATCACTTTAAATTATCTTTGTTTTTAAACTCGTATCTGTGTAACATTGTTTTTAATATGTATATACATAAGACCGACTCGACTATTAAATACATTTTATTTATATAGTATATAGTATATGCTCCTGTCCTTGTAATCTCACTGCTCCTTTTTACCATACTTCTGGCGATTGTGAAACTTGCGTGGATTAATGCCATAGGCTTTGAGACGATCGTCAGTGATGCCATTTGGATTTGAATTGTTCGGCTTGCCTTTCCCTTTGAAGTCGCGTTTAGGACGTGATTCATTCGGATTTGAATTGTTCGGCTTGCCTTTCCCTTTGAAGTCGCGTTTAGGACGTGGTTTAAAGTCACCTCCTTCTCGTCGAGGTGTTTGGGATTTATTGCCTGCATTCTTAAAGGGATTCGCTCCTGAAGTGACTCCAACTGGACCCGGCTTCGGCATATTTTGTTTGTTAAATGGATTGGGTCCAGCTTCCTTTGGATTTGCAACATTTTTGTTGGGAAATTGCTTCTTGGCAAAAGGATTTTTGGTGTTTCCCTTTTCCGCTTCCTTTTTCGCAGGTGGCTGCACTTTCTCCACCTTTTTCTTCTTGGCCGGTGTCGGTGCATCTTTCAATGCTGAATCCTGCTGCTTTGTTGGCTTATCCGAATTTTCTGCATTATTTTTTTCCTCATTTCCGTTGGTTATCGTGACTGGAGCGCTTAATGTGGTGGAAGAAGATGCTGGAGCGCTTGATCCTGCTGCTGCAGCTGCTGCTTTGCGCTTTAGACGTTTCCTCTTGGACTTGGAGAGAGTCTCTGTGGAATTTTCGCCTGCCACCGGAACTGCAGCTTGTTCATTTACAGCCGGTTTTGTTTCGTTTGGTTCCTCTGTTTGCTCTTCGTCGTCAGAGCTGCAAATGAGTTAAGGAATTGAATTAAGACAATACTAGATTGGATATTCTGTCATTTACTTACGGATCACCGTACAGACTTTTGAAAATCTTGCGCTTGAGATCTTCGTTCTTCGCTTTCATTTTGTATAATCGCTGCTCCTTTTTCTCCACATATTCTGGACGGTTCTGTACAGCCTTCTTTAAGCTGGCCCACTGATTTAATTCCTTGTTTTTAGCCAGCAAGATCTGTAAGCAGATAGAAAACTTAGCTAACGAACTAGTAAAATGCTATTAAAGATTATTCACCTCCTCAATAGTTAGTCCAAAATCATTGGGCGTAGTCTCCACATATTTGAAGCGACATGGCTGATCCCCCACAATGTCCTCATAGTCCAGTTGATAATATTCATCAATATAGTCGCCATAGGTCTGCTCATCCTCGGGATCGAAGGCTGGCTTTTCTGCCTTTATCATTTCCATGAATCGATTGCGTCTTCCTTTGCGACCCTTCCGACTGCGCGTATTCTCAATCAGTTCCTGTTGCAGCTGCTGTTTGGATGAAGCTGGATCGTAGTCACAGTCCATGTTAAAATCATCGTCTTCGCAGTGTCCATCTTCATCGGCGTCATTGCTTTGACGTGGATCATAGTTGTCCCAGTCCTCAATGGCCAATTCTTCGATATCCGAGGGACACTCGGGCTTCTCCTCCCCTTCGTCCACATTGTAGTAATCATCGTTGAAAAGTTCCTGCATGCGTCGGTCATGTGCTTCAGGATCGAAATCCTCATCGAGCTCATCGTCTCTGAAGCCCAATTCATCGTTACCAGTGACGGCCTTTAGCTTGCGAATCTTTTCCTCTATTTCCTTCTTCCTCATATCCTTGATCAGATCCAGTTCCTTCATTTTCTGCTCCTTCTCATGCTGCTTGCGCTCCTTTACCTCCTTGCGTTTCTCCTTGCGTTTATCGTCAGAACGACGAATCGACTGCTCGATGGTTCGAGGATAACGCTTGATGAAATCCGCATCTGGCTCTTCGAAACGAAAGTTGTACTTCTGTTCGAACTCGGCTTGCTTCTCCAGCTCTTGTTCATCATCTGAGAGTGGCGCATTGTCACCTACGATTTCATCATAGGTAGGAATTTCGGATGCATCTGTATTAGCATATCCTTTATTTAGTATATAATCGCGTAGAAAGCTCTCGCCCTGGGTCAGCTTGCTGCTATTCCAGTACTGCTTGAGAGGAGCCAACTGCTGCTGTGCACTGGGCTCAATGCTTTCGTCTGCCTGCTTGCCGGCCAGCCACTTAGCAAAGTCAGCCTCCTCGGCGTCTGTTTGTGCCTTGGTTTTGGTGCGTTTCTTAAAGATGCCACCGAATTCTTCATCTTCCCCATCGTCCTCCTGCTCCATAACGTTCTTAAACTCTGCTTTCAGTCGCTGCTCCTCCTCCACTGCTGTAGGAGATTGGGCACGTTGAAATTCTTCCTCCGCCTCTTTCTCATCGTCAGAACTCTCAAATTTTCCATTGTGCTCCAGTATAACCTTTCGTTCATAGTCCTTTAATGTCACAGGCTTGGCCTTGCTGGGTTTCTTTTTTGGTGATCCTTCCTCCTCGCTGTCACTTTCATCGCCGTCGGCAGCGTCAAAGAATCGCGTCTCCTTGTCATAAATACGAGGATCTTTGCTTTTCAATGATGCTAGTGTTTTGAAAAACTCCTGATCAAATTTAACATCTACTTCCTCCTCTTCCGACGACTCGCTGTCACTGTCCAGCTCCGACTCCGACACGTCCAGACCACGGTCTTTATCTACAAAACAATTTATTAGCGAATCATTGAAATTTCTTTCCATAGGTTGAAGTGTGCTTACATTTCTGAAGCAACTCTTTTTTGCGCAAGCTATTGAACGACTTGGCATAGTCCTGGTTTGTGGATATCTGCAGATCATCCGCATCATCGTCAGAACCATCAAATAACTTGCTCATTATAAATTAATTGTTTCCCTTAATTGATAATGAAACAAACTACACGTGCGATGTCTAGTCAACACTAAAGTTGCCCAATCCAAAAAATGTCCGATCTGGCAAGTCGTACCATTTTAGTCCAATTGACCAGATACAGTGCTAACAACGTCCGAGAAATGAGCGGTGTTTACCCAACACTATTCAGCTGACAAAAACAACAAAGGGTGCTAATGCAGAGATAATAAATAATAGTTGTCAAAATAAAGAATAAATAACGTAACTGAAAACATTCCAAGAATATGACGGATACTGAGGAAGCCCAAGCAACTGCTTCAACATCAATTACCTCCACAACACCCACCGACAAGGATGCAACCAAAAGTAAGAAAAAGTTCATTACCCACCACCATCAATACAATTTAATTGCTTTTTTTGTTTTTAGTTTGCATTTTGTTAAATGCTACTGGTAATGTGCCCATAATAAAGAAACGTACGTGGACGGTGGATCCCAATAAAACTGTCAGTTGGATTCAAAAGTTTATACACAAATACCTAAAGCTGGACTCCAATGAACAAATTGTAAGTCGTCTCAAAATTTGTTTTCAGCAGTATTTTCATTTAGCTTTCCTTGCAGTTTCTATATGTAAACCAAACATTTGCACCTGCTCCAGATCAGATAATAAAAAACCTGTACGATTGCCATGGGACGAATGGTAAATTGGTTCTCTATTACTGCAAGAATCAGGCGTGGGGCTAAATCAATACGCATTGGACTACATCTAAGTATTTATTTGTCTACGTTAATGTTTATGTTATTTAATTGTATGGAGCTGACGCCGAAAACATAATAAATTTCACATTTTTATTTCCTCAATTCGAGGTTCTTAATTAAGTCTATTTGAAAACAAATAAATTGAAATCAAGAGTTTATTTTGGGCCATTTGATTAGTCGCCACGCAGAGCCTCCAGTTCATCGGCAGCCTCTTTGGATACTCTGTGATATTTAGCAACTGTTGGGCGGTAGTAATAGGCTTGATAATCGTTGCGCTCAGACATTTTGCGACGAACTTCATCCTCGAGTTGGCTATAAGCAACAAAGAACATTAAGTTTTAATTTAAATAGGTTATTTTGCAAATCTTACCGAATTTGCGCCTTCTCATTCTCCTCGAAAAGGTTGTGACACGCCTTCTCGTATTCCTGTTGCTGTGAGGTCAAAATGTACCGCGCAATAAACCTGGAAATTGGGTTCTGAAAGGACAAAAAAGATATGTATTATGTTTAGCCGACTCCATCGATTAATTTAACCGCACCTTCTCGTATTCCCAATGCTTGGGCTCGTAACCCTCGGGAATTTCAGAGAGCTGCGCAGGTCCCACGAAGATATTGGAGTAGAAGACCAGTGCTGTGATAGGTATGACGCCAATCATTACGTAAAAGTGCATCAGATCCTTGAACTTGTCCCATTGGAAGCGCGATGGCTTTATGGTCATGTGATGGTGTCCATGATCACCGCCCATTCGACGCAGTTGCTGCGCTAGAGCTGCAAAAGTTGTCAATAATAAAGAATTTATTATTGGTTGTGGTTGCGTAATGTGGGCTCTGTTTACAGTTTGTTTAAATAGTATCAGTTGCTCTTACCATTCCTGCAGGCAGGCGTTAACAGCACTGCACGATTCTTGGCAAATTGCGCAGCTGGCAGCAGCAAACGGCTCCAGCCAACCATTTTTTTTTTGTTAAATTTACGCTATTTACTGATTTATACCCAAAAAATAACGTGAACAGTCGGTCAGTTCAGGGCTGGAAAATGTTTTTTGTTTTGCCCCATCAAAATTTTCGATTACTTGTATCGATATTACAACTTCCAGCCCTGTACTGGCGCAACTACAGAGTTATTTCGATAATAAATTGAAATACAACTGGGTTTTAGCTAAAAAGTTTATGCAAATTTTAAAATACATTTTGATGAAAATTTAAAATTCGAATTCATAAAAAAATATATATAAATTTTAATGAATGTTTGAAGCTCGTCAACCCAAGGGGAGAGAAGTTAAAAATTTAATTAAATAAAATATCAAAAAATCGACAAAATACTAACAAAAATTCTGCAAAAATTTAAAAAATTCCAGCTTAAAAATATTTCAATTTAGTGCCATTTTCGTAGTTGCAATTAAACTTTTTTTTATTAAACAAGAACAAGTTGCCAGATCGGAAAATTCTGTAGGGTGGCAATACCGGTAAGCAGAAGCTAAACACAAAGTTTTTTCGTCTGGCATCAAAAAACGCAATTTGTTAATATAAAAAAAGAAACTGAAAGAGACATAGGTAATTTGATTAAAAAAATAAATGTTAATGAAAGTAATCTGCAAATAAGTATTAATATTAATAATTTGCAGACATCGTAGACTCTTAAAGAATATCAATTGCCGTTGTACAGACAACTGATAAAAAAAAGCTCATTGACAAAAATAAAGTAAATAATAGAATATGTGTGGTTGTGCTGTCAGAAAATGCGCAGTTCCTTAATAACAACTTTTTTCACTGCTGATATCGTTTTGTGCTTAATAAATTATTGTGTCTTGTGCGAGAAAACAAAGATTGCAAACTCATACTTCCTCTTTATGTACTAAGTATGTACATAATGTAACTGTCTTCTAATAGTACATACACAGATATGAGCTTTCGATAAATAATATAAAATGTTATAAATTAGTGAGTGGTAGTTCTACAAGAAATTCTAACTATTCTAAAGAGCAACTTTAAACGTTAGTCGATGTGTCAGTAACTTGTATGTGTATGTATGTATATATATGCAAATACTGTAGTTTGTTTTGGTGGTGGGCGTAGGCGTCGCCGCCATTCTCCCTCCTCTCTCTCTCTCTCTCTCTTATACTCTGCGCGTTGCGTGCTAGCTTTTAGTTTTTGGCCTGGCTTGACTTGAACTTTACCAATTGCCGTGTCCGATATAAGCAAGAAATAACCTATTGCCATTCAATAAGTAAATAAATCGTTGCTTAGCTCTATACTTGTTCTTGCTGTTGCTGTTGTGTCGCATAAGCGATAAAGTTGAATATGAATCAGCGTTGAACAAATCATAAAATAATGGAATAAATCAGGTGATAAAAGTTATGATTTAAATATTAAGAGGAAATAGCTAGCTGTAGCTACACAATGGTTAGCACTGTAGCAATAGAAGCAACAACGGCAAGCGATAAGAAGAGCAAGAAAACAAGCTTGTTTTTTTTTTGTCGTTTTGGGTGAACGTTGTCAAAGTCTCTAACAAAAGTGACGTCATCAATACCCAATTTTAGCTAATGTATTCAAAATGTAACTTTTGTTTCCTCTCCTTTCTTTCCAGTTGTTTTTATCAGCCTATTTGCACAGCGACAGCGACTCACTCGTCTCTAGGGCAATGGATGCCAATTCACGTTTTCCAACGCGATTACCAGGTAAGACCGGCTGTCTAACAGTTTGGCCGTTATTTTAGTGTAACTGCATTTAAATTTGTTTTTGTTTTTGTTTTGGGTTTCGTTTGCGTTGAATGCTTTTTGCGATCGCTTAAGAATTAAAAGTAACTGTAAACAATTATTGCCTTGCTTTAGACTAACTTTTAACAGCCCCCCTCACTTTGCTTATGATGGTATTCAAGTTGTGCTACTAACCCAATTCAAATATTATGCCTACTACCTTAGACGATTATCAACTTTATATAATTATGTATATATGTCTGTACATATATGGCTAATGAATGAGTAAAACAAATACATGCATAATCGGTAGCTGCTGTTGTTGCAATTGTTTGTTGTTTAACTTTTGTATATGTTGTGTGGCTTAGAAATAACAAAAAAAAAACAAAAAAACATTACTCTCTTTGTTCGCTCCATCTCTCTCTCTCTTCTCTTTATAAATCTCTTTGTAAATATGTAATTAATTGCATTCGATAAGAAACAATTACCTGTAAGCCCGATAACTCATCAAATTCTTTCTGATTCATGTTTATTCACTTACTCAATACACAAATCCGAACTAACTTGTTGCCTAAGGCCGTCAAAATACTTAAGTGAAAAGCATTATACTTGTAAGATTAACTTTTGAAATTTATATCATTCCCTAAGAAAACCTAAGAGATTAATACATTTTCATTTCTCTCACGCAATCCAAAATATTCGCATAATCAAGGCCCCGCCATAAGCTCGATTGTGGGTAATTCTGAGGAGCCGCTGCCAAGTTTATCCGATTTGCATGACTGCGAACCAAAGCTGGAGTTTGATGATACAGAGCTATTGACCCCAGCGCCCCAGGGTAAGAATTATAATAATTAACATACATACAATGAAAGTTAAACACTGACTAAACACTTGATTCACTTTATTCATAGAAGATGTTATGGTCGGTGATTTTGTTCTAGCCGATGGTAAGTGAAATGAAACTTGGTGGGTATCTGCTGGATAGGGAATAGTTTAAATGTTGCAACGTTCTTGCAGATTCCGAACTTGAGCACGAAGAAACCGTCAATCCCTTAGACGAAGATTTCGAGGACCAGCTGTGTGAGCAGTCCGAAAACTTTCAGGCGATCAAGAACACATGTGATTTCTTGGGCACAGATAAACAAGGACGTCCTATTATTGGCATTTACGCCTCGCGCTTTCCCGAAAAATCGCAGCTGGAAGGATTTGTGCGGTATGTTTAAAAGTAACTCTTTTTAAAGGTCACCAGCTAAACGGTTTTATGTTTTCATTTTGTAGACAAATCATCAAAGAGATTGAACCCTATGTGAAGAACGATTACATTTTCGTGTATTTTCATCAGGGACTTAAGGACGATAAGAAGCCGTCGGCGCAGTTCCTGTGGAACTCGTACAAAGAGCTGGATCGCGACTTTCGCAAGAATCTAAAGACTCTGTATGTGGTGCATCCGACGTGGTTCATCCGTGTCATCTGGAACTTCTTTAGCCCATTTATCAGCGACAAGTTTCGCAAAAAGCTAGTGTACATCTCCAGCCTCGATGAGCTGCGTCAGGCGCTGGGCCTGAACAAGCTCAAGCTGCCCGACACCATTTGTGACTTTGACGATAAACAGAATCCAAGTCGCAGTCGTGTACCGCAGGCAGCAAACCCCAATGGGCGGCCGACGATGCAGTTTGGCGTTTCCTTGAAATTCATCGTTATGCACAGTCCATGCCTCAACTCCATACCGCCCATTGTGCGCAAGTGCGTGGACTCGCTCTCCATCACGGGTGTCATTGATACAGAGGGCATCTTTCGTCGCTCCGGCAATCATGCTGAGATTATGGCTCTAAAGGACCGTGTCAATCGCGGTGAGGATGTGGATCTCAGTAGTGTCAATGTCCATGTGATTGCGGGCTTACTTAAGAGTTTCCTGCGGGATCTGACCGAACCGTTGCTAACCTTTGAGCTGTACGATGATGTGACCAAGTTTCTAGATTGGCCCAAGGAGGAGCGTTCCCGGAACGTCACCCAGCTGATACGCGAAAAACTGCCCGAAGAGAACTATGAGCTGTTCAAATATATAGTCGACTTTCTGGTGCGCGTCGTCGACTGTGCGGACCTAAATAAGATGACCTCCTCAAATCTGGCGATTGTCTTTGGTCCGAACTTCTTGTGGTCTGGCCGCAATAGCACTTCACTAGAGGAGATTGCACCTATCAATGCATTTGTCGACTTTGTGCTGCAAAATCACAAAGCCATTTATCTGATCGACGTTAACCAGCGTACTGTAAGCGTCGATTAGCGATCGCGATGACTCCACAATCAAGTCCGTAATTTGTAAATTGTTTCATTAAGTGTTAGCCTTAAGCCCGCTAAGTGAGCACAGTGAAAAGCGCAAGCGTTGTTTCGTGTATAAAGTGTACTAATCTTAAGTTGAAATTTTAATTTCTTTATTTAATCTTGTAACTGTGTGTAAGGTTCTACTCTCTGCGCCTATTTTAACTAACTCGTCACCTTTTTACTATATACTCTCTCCTTAAACTTCTTTAACTCATTTCCAGCAAGAATCTGTTAATTTACCAAAGAAATTTTTTTTACTTTGTTTTTTAAAAGAGATAACTGAGAAACGAATACGATATGATAACATGTTATTTATACAAAAAAAAAAACGCACATTCCAAACTAATACTATATGTAAGATGCTGCTGAATTCGCAAATGCGATCATCTGGCAGATCATCTATTGGATTTGTAGAGATTTCACAAACATGATAAGTGTAGATTATTGAATTTCCTTATAGTAATACAAATTTTATATAACAAAACGGTATTGTTAAAAAATAAAGTAAATGTTAATATCTCAATACTCAGAGCTTGTTTTCATTCTGCACAACTTGGTAATAAACAATGCAATTTTTAAGATTAAATATTACAGATTCGATTCGACCTCTCGCTGCCTTTTTGCGGCGCATTTTGTGTTTTTATTGGTGTCAAAACAAAAGAGTCCAAGATGGAATATTAAATAGTTCAAGAACGTTTACAAAGTAATTGATTTATGCGTTTAAATGTTGATGCTCTTTAGCTTGCGATTCAGGTCGTTGAACTTCATAATTTTACGCACAAAGAAATCACCGTAACGATGTGAGACCTTTGTGTCAGCAATGTGGATCATATCATCATCAATGTAGAAATCGAGCTACAAATTAAAATAAACCAATTAGTAATACTTCGAGTTAATGCTGTTTGCGTGTACAACTTACCTCAGAGCCAGACTTGAAGCTGCCCTCGAGGCCACTGGATCCCTTGCTCCAGACCAAATTGCGCATCTTGTGTTTAAAGCAGAGCAAACGAATAAGCAGCTTCGACACATCATCATCGCTTGCATTGGGATCGATGAAGGAGGCCAGTTTGGTCAACGGCAATGTGGTGTAGAGCTTCAGATACGAACGGGTGGTAGGCAGATCCTTTTGCTGGCGTACTTCATCCATGAAAACGAGCAACTGGTGCTCCATTGGGTCCTTGACGTAATCCTCCATGGGTGCATCGGCGGCTGGGGGGCAGGGGCTAACAAATCGTGGACATGCAAACACAAAGAATGACTTGAACACATCCAAATCACCGCACTGCATCTTAAACATGGCGTCATGGTAGTTCTTCTCGCGTAAAACTTGCTGAATGGACTCATCAATGCACTGAGGATGCAACACCAGGCAAATGGCCAGCAAGTGATACATCTGTTCGGCCTGTTTGTTGATTTGATCGTTCTGATAAGAGCGAGTGCTGTACAGCTGCTTGGTGCGCTGAATGTACAGCAGGATGTCTGAGAAGGTCCTAATGGCATCGGCGTAACGGCGCATCATCATGTAGGCGAATCCGACATAATACGACGTGGATATCTGGCAGGCGGGTATGTGCGAGTAGGCAGATTTTTTGTGGATCTCAATGGGTTCCAGCACCTTGATGGCCTGGTAGTAGTCTCCCAGCAGGGAGTGCACACGCAACAGACCGACCAGCGAGAAGTAGCCCAACATCTTGTAGAAGCCCAGTTTGCCAAAGTCACCGGCGACGGTTTGCGGGTCAACGCTCTGCGAGATGGCTTCCAGCTGCTTCTTGATGTTGGAGATGTCAACCAACGAATGCAACACGTTCAGAATGCACAGAATGCTCCAAACATTGCTGTGGTTCACACACAGCTGTTGAATTTCGTCCTGCGACTTGTCGGTCAAACGTGCACTACAATGAGATTACAGATTATATTTAATTTAATAATTTAATGACATCCTGCTTACCGATACTGCGCAAAGTTCTGGAACTGGTAGACAAATTCATCGACAAGCTCCCACAACCAGATGTCGGGCAGTTCAAGCATCACGGGATTCTGAGCCGAAATGATCAAATTGAAGAAATCGCAATAGTTGAAGAATGAGTTGATGCGCTGCTCCAGCTTGGGACCGCCAGGAATGCGGGCGTGGATGTGACGATAGTACAGCTCCTTGTAGAGTATCAGAAACACCTTATCGTTGTCTACAATGGCGCCAACCTCCTGCTCCTCCGGCCAGGCACTCTTATCAAAGTGGTGATCGCTGATCTGCGGGAATGTATTCTCATACATGTTCTGTATGTCATAGAGATTCCCCTCCTTGATTGCCTGGCAAAAGTTCATGAGAAAGAACTTGACATTCTCCGGCATGCGGTTGGCGTAGTAGTTACGCTCGTACTCCAAATCCAGTTGTGGATCACCGGTGTGCGCATAATCATCGTAAAAGTCCTGAAATATACGAATTATTTATACTTTTTTCTATTGTTGACGTTAGCGGGCACAACCGAAAGTTGGGTTATGTTTTTTCATATCTCTGACTTGCGATTTTAGACAATATTCGCGTCGCGGCATTGTAATTAAATTGCAAACACTCACCGTATTGCCAAAATCTTCACCGCCGTACATTTTTAATATTTATTATTCGTTTGCTTCACAGAAAAACCAAATTACTTTGCAACGTCTGACAAAACACGCCAACAATTTTTTCTGGCGTAGCAGAAAGGGTACTCAATCTTGTCGAATATTCCGATCTGGCAACTTGTTCTAATTGAGGCTGCCACCCTACAAAATTTTTCGATCTGGCAACTTGTTCTAATTTAATAAAAAAAAAATTTAGTTGCAACTACAAAAATTTGACTAAATATAAATTTTTCTTATTTTTGAAGCTAGAATTTTTTAAATTTTTGCAGAATTTTTGTTAGAATTTTTCTTGATTCTTTTATATTTTTTTTCATCAAAATGTTAATTAATTTCAAAGATATTTTTTTTTTAAAATTGCATAAACTTTTTGGCTAAAACACAGTTGTATTTCGATTTGTCTCGATTTTTGTTCGTTCATTTGAATCTGATTTATTCTACAATCACAATCAATGCAATAGGTGGCGCCACAACAGTTAAACAATTGCTGATTTTAAATTTTAGGTAATGATGACAAATGCAAATGCAATAAGTTTGTTAATAATTAAAAAATTGAGGAAAAATTTTAATTCGAAATAAGATAAAATGAAGGTGTTTATTTTAATGAAGAATTGAAGTTCGTCACTCCTCGGGGAGAGAAGTTACATATTTAATTCTAAAAAAAAAAATATCAAAGAATCGGCAAAATTCGAACAAAAATTCTACAAAATTAAAAAAATTCCATGTTCAATAATTAAGAAAAATTCAAAAATAGGTGAAATTTCTTGGGTGTAAAATGGTATAAGTTGCCAGATCGGGAAATTTTTGAAGGGTGGCACCTCACACCAGTGCTGCCAAGTGTTTAGGGTGAACAATAGCTGTTTCTGGCTGAAATAGCAATTTTGAAATTTTTCTATCAAACTGAAAACAGCCAGATCTAGCTATAAAATAGCTTAGTTGACAACAGTGCTCTCGCCGAGTGAGACAGACGTGCTGTGTGTGTCATCGAAACGGGCAGAGTTAATTATTTTTTGTAATAATCAAACGTGAGGCGCTCTAGAAACTTGTGCGAGTGTCGGGAATAGTATAGGCGTTTCTAACAATAATAAAAGTGAAGTTGAATTAAATAAATAAGCATCAATTAAAGTGTTATTTGATCAAGTCGTTCACGTTGACGACGCCAGTGCTGCGGGGTTGGCAAAACAAGTTGCCCCTTCCTACTGGCCAAGACTTTTGGCTGCACCATTTTAATAAGTGCATTTGACTGTGAAATAGATCTGTGAAACGCCACATTGAATTGAATATAAATGTGTCTTTAAGTCAATACTGATTGGTGATTTGTTCAAACAAAAGCCAAAATGAGGCAGGCAATTAGAACGACGACCACTTCAACAATTTCCATTTGCTGCTGCTTCTTACTGCTAAGCAGCAACAGCGTGGGAATCGCACAAGCAGGTAATATGAATTCAAAAAATAAATATCACACTTATAGATTTTTAAGAATATTGCACAGAAAATAAGAGTTTTAGTTGCATAAAAATGTGAATTGTATTAAGCCAAGTTTAGGGCGTGTTCCCCAACGCTGAAGACTCGTCATTTTCATTTTCTTTTTTGTTTGTGCTTCGCTTATAACTCTCTGCTTCTGTCTGTGTCTCTCATTCTCTGTAAATGTGACGATCGCGCTCGCTGTTTCCTAAAACTCGTCTCTCGCGCTCACGAGATCCAAACACTGCTTACGAATAGCGCTGGCAAAACAAAACCAGCAAACAACGCCTTTTTTCTCGTTGTTTCGTTTTCTCGTTTTTTGAACTTATTGGAGTAAATTTAAATGGAAAATTGAAATTGGTTGTTGCCGGCATTTTTCACTGCGGCAACTGAAATGCGCATGCGGGGAAAAATGCATAACCAAACTAAACATAAAAAAAATGAAAAACGCATTTTACACGTGTCTTCTCCATATGTCAACTAAATAAGCAAATATTTTGAAATGTTCCGTTTGGTTCTAATGAATTATACGCTGGCAACAATAAACAATTAAAGTTCATATGCAAACATTTTATGACTAAAAATAAACAATTCCCCAAAATTTTCATCGCTTTTCATGCCATTGAGAGTCGGACGGACATACAGACGGACAGACAGACAGACAGCCGCAGACTCTTTGCTAATTTATTTCCATGCTTATAATTATTTCTCGGCCAAGGCGCGAATCATCCACACTTCACATTTCAGTGGGCCAAAAGGCGGAAATTACTTTTCAAAATCGGTCACGTCATATTTATTTCATTGAGAACATTAGCCAGATTTTTTATTATGGTACATTGTATGTATGTAGTTCATGCGTGTCTCTTATTACGATAAATGTGATTGCCAAGTATAATAATAAAAACTTTTGAATTGCGTGTAATTTGGCGATTATGTAAAAAGGTAAAATGCTTTTCTTCGACTTAGTTGAGATATCAGAAACTAGTTCAAATTTCTAGCTCTACCTCTATTGATTATTTTTCAAAAAATGTCTTGCGTGTTTCAGTTGTTTACTTAATGCCCCTTCCAAGTGCTTGTCACAGGTCTCCTAGTTGGGTTGGGCGTACTTCTGTATATAAGGATAGATGTGTGCGTATGTCAGGTATATGTATATCAAGATTGACTTTTGCTAATCTGCTACATTGTTTTCCCCAAGGCACTGCTTTTTTATTTCAACCGTTGCCTGAACTTTGAGTCAAACTCAAAGTGCACATGAACTCTGATAGCAGAAGAGTATTACTAAGGGTTGTTTTTATTGCTGTGGCGCTGTGTTTACATAGGAACTGCACCCACAAAGACGACAAAGACACCAACTCGTCGCCAGCTTGGGGGCGGGTTGTCTGAGACAGACAGACTGACAATTGTCGACGCAAGGATTTCCGTGCTCTGTTATCACGCCTGCTCGCCGACTAAGTGGGCACTTTTCCCCCCCTCCACCCTCCATTGCAGGCAAGCGCATAATGTCATGGCGACCAAATATTTACACAAACAAAAGATAAGGCTAGACAACAAATTGCACTGCAATAAATAAATGCAGTGTTTACCCTTTCGTTCGCTTATTTATTTATTGCTCGTAAAAATAAGCCATAAAACGCCACATGACCGCTTGCCGGCCAAGGACCCAAATATGAAATGCCACTCAAAAATTATAATTGAAATTATGTACGAAACTCAAATGTATTGGCTGTTGTCCAAACGTACTACTTTTCTTCTTTTTTTGTTTTGGAATTTATTCAATTTCATTTATTTACGCTTGTGACAGTTCTTATACAGTTAGTCAAGTAATTGTTCTGACAAAACTAAAAACTCACATTCTTTATTTTGCAAACAAAGCATTTTCATTTTATTTGCTTATTTGATTTTATTATAGTTGCTTAAGCTAATTTAAATAAAGTGCGAATGTGATTTATTTCTTTGGCAAAACAAATACTTGACCAACTGTATGTATATTTGTGGCCAAATAACTAGGTCAGACACGCAATATTTACTTGTTCCCTGTCTGATTTGTATCTTTCTTTTTGCAGATTCCTTTAGCGATTACTTTTCCGACTATGAATGCAACCAACCGCTGATGGAGCGTGCCGTTTTAACGGCCACTTCGTCATTGACCCAACGTGGCCCAGAGAATGCGCGTTTAAATGGTAAGTCCAAGTTGTAGTTGTTTCTGTTTGTTACAGTTTTCGTTGATTTCTTTTCGCATTTGTCTTTTAAACTGTTATTTGTTATGAGTTGATTAGTTTACGCTTTAGTTTTTAGTTAGCCGCCATATTTTTAAAACAAATTGTTAGCGAGTTGACAACTCTACTCGCTGCACAGACTGCTAACTCGTCGCAGATATGTCGCCGCTTGCCGCTGAATGACAGGTGGAAGAAGAAGCAGCAAATTAGCAAATTAGTTTATTGAGCGAAAACAGTCGAAATGTTTAGCAATTTTATAGAATAAAATAGATCGCACTGAGATCATATTTGCACCGGCAATCCAATGAACAAACATATCTGCACACGTTGGGCATTCGATTTGAGCACATGGACGCCGACGCTGCCGCAGCTGACGCATGCCGTCTCTGTCATCCAGCCGGAGGAGCGGACACGTCTCATGAAGTTTCACTTCATCGACGACTTTCTGTCCTCGTTAATTGGCCGCCTACTAATGCGCAAATTTGTGAGCACGTGCAGCGGCGAACCCTATCATCAAGTGCACTTTGAGCGAGATGCACGCGGCAAGCCCTATTGGGTGCAGCAGGGTCAGGGAGAGGGACAGAAGTTAAAGGGGACAACAAACGCACTCAGCTTCAATGTATCACATCAGGGAAGTCTGGTGTTGCTGGCGGGCATAAGGGGTAACAAAGATGACCCCGAATTTGGCATTGGCACGGATGTCATGAAAATCGAGTACAATGGAGGCAAATCTCTGGCCGAGTTCTTTCGCCTAATGCAGAGCAAGTTCTCGCCACAGGAATGGAGCTACATTGGCAGGCCACAGCACAATGAGGGCGCTCAGCTGAAAGCATTTATGCGCCACTGGTGCCTTAAGGAGGCGTACGTCAAGGAGCTGGGCGTGGGCATAACTGTGGATCTGCAGAAAATCAGCTTCGCCGTGGACACAACTCATCCGTTGGAGGAAGCCGTCTCGCCGCTCTGCGCCACAACGCTACGCTGCAATGGCACACCCATGACCCAATGGCATTTCGAGGAGCATTTACTTTCACACAAGTACTGTGCTGCCATCGCATTTCGCAATTGTCTGCCCCACGACAATGCCAAGTTTGAATTTGTGCGTTTCGAGGATCTGATTGAACAGAGCAAAGCCTCCGCTGAACAGCCAGATGTGGTGGCATATTGCAAGCAGGCGCTACTCAAGCCACAGAAGCGACATTCTTAGAAATTAGCATAAATTTTGATTCTGAAATAAATGTAAATAGATATTTGATAACTTACTTTTGCCACATAATGTAGCTCCAATGTCGACAGCTGTTAGCATGTTCCCAGTCTCTATTTGCTTGCTAAAAATAACAAAACAAAAGAAAGCAACGTAAGCCGGAAATATGATTAAAAGGCAATAAAACTAAATGTAGGCGCTCGTGGCCCGCTTGTAATGGACTCCAGACATGGGCTAGACAACTTTGTTTGTTAAATATATGCGCAAACAGGAGGGTAGCAACTTGGTAGTTAGGTTCAGATTGTTTTGTTGTTTTTCTTGCCTTTCCTTCTTTTTTTTTTTTTTTTTTTTTTTGGGGTACTTCCGAATTGTTTACCAAAGTTTTGTCGATGGAATCTTTGATGTGGCATTGAACCCAACTCGAGCGCAATACAGTTCATATAATCCCCGACGATGCAGGATATACACAATTCACACAGTCTTTGGTCACACCGGGCCCATTAGGGAAACAAAAGCAGAATCCCGACTGTGGCAATTGTTTATGCTCAGTCCGCCTGCCATGTCCATTTAGTGTTAACACCAGCACTTGGGCTCACCCTTGTTCTAAAGCGATGATTCCCACTGCAAATGCAGTTGCGAATTTTGCTTGAATGACTGAGGAGGGGTTGATCTCACCCCTTGCCTACATATGTGGAGGACCTTTTGCTTGTAAGGGTCTCGAACCCAGACCACTTGCAGCTGTCAAGCGAAATAGCCTTAAATTATATCCTCTTAATTGGCAGGCAGGCAGGCAGACAGAGCAATAAAAGGATGCCCAACATTTGTCTATAGCTAATCGACATGCCATTTGAGTTTACAATTTTATTTTGGTTTTATTTTGATTTTCGATTTTTAAATTATCATTATTGTTGGACAACTTAAGCTGGCACCTCTTGGTCAGCCAAGAACTCGGACTTTGATCAGCGTCTGATTATTGATTTGGGTCTGGTGAAGAATGTCACGCACATTGCGCTGCAAGGACGCCCGCACAGCAATGAATATGTGACCGAATATACCATTAGTTATGGCATCACAGATCTCGAGTTTGCCGACTATAAAGAACCGGGCGGCAACACAAAGGTAAGCGGAGAAGCAACCCACCACAACTCACAACTCTAATCCAATTCATGACTAAATATGTGTGTATATATATGTGTGGAACTGGTGGTGACGGTGGTGGCATGACACATTTAAGTCTGTTTATGAGCTGGGGCTAAAACAGCTGCAAAAATCTACAGATTTTCATTAACATTTTATATTTTATTTGCATTTCGGCTTGAGTTTTATTTACTTTCCTTTTTTTTATTTCTTAAATTATTTTGTTTTTTGTTTTTTGCATGTTTATATTTGCATGGTTTTAAAAAAACCTATTTTATGCTTGTACTTTGTTGTTTTCTAACGCACATTGCCCTTTTAATAAGCGCTTTCTCTTCTAATCACCTGAATTTTAACCCATAATTGCACCCGGTGCAGGTAACTCCGCTTGGACGCCCGTCGAGAATACGTATAACCATTTTTTAACACTCGATCTGGGCGAGGCGGTCATGGTGCGTAAGATCGCCACCATGGGACGCATGCACACCGATGAGTTCGTGACGGAGTACATTGTCCAGTATTCCGATGATGGCGAATATTGGCGCTCGTATGTTAATCCCACGAGTGAGCCGCAGGTACTGTGTGACTAACTCTAGATTTAAGTTCAAAAAGATAAACTAAACTCAAGTAAACTAATAATTAAACTAAGCTAAATGCACATTCGCACATTCTATTTGATTACGATATGCTAATATGAGATTTTTAACTACATCCTCAGATGTTCAAGGGCAACTCGGATGGCAATTCCATACATTATAATGTATTCGAGGTGCCCATTATTGCACAATGGGTGCGGATTAATCCCACTCGCTGGCATGATCGCATCTCCATGCGTGTCGAGCTCTACGGCTGTGAATACAGTAAGTAAACTATAATAATAATCAATTAATTTATTTGAAGTCGACAAAACTATTTTAATTAATATTTCGGAAGAATAAGCATACTTAAATAAATCATAAATTTCAATTTCAAATGAGATTAAGAATTGACAAATTAATTTTTTTTAAATATCGAAATTCCGGTTAAAATTTAAAATTTGTAAAAATTTGTTAAGTAAATGATGATAAAATTGGGAAATTAAACAATTGATTTTTTTTTTTTTTTAATATAAATATTGAAATTTAATTTTGACCGAAAAATACAATTTATTTGTAAGGCTATGTTATTAATGAAATTATTTTGATTTGTCAGCAGCTAAACAAGCAATTCCAACAATTATTATTTTATTTCACATATTTAAATCTATCATCTTTTATAGTATCGGAGAATCTCTACTTCAATGGCACTGGTCTGGTGCGTTATGATCTTCGTCGTGAGCCAATTGCCTCATCCCGGGAATCAATACGTTTCCGCTTCAAGACCGCCTTTGCCAATGGCGCCATGATGTACTCCCGTGGCACTCAAGGCGATTACTATGCCCTGCAGCTGAAGGATAACAAAATGGTGCTGAATCTGGATCTGGGATCGGGCATTATGACATCGTTGTCGGTGGGCAGTCTGCTGGACGACAATGTGTGGCACGATGTTGTCATCTCTCGAAATAAGCGTGACATTATTTTCTCTGTGGATCGTGTTATTGTACGTGGACGTATTCAGGGAGAGTTTAGTCGATTGAATCTGAATCGAGAGCTGTATTTGGGTGGAGTACCCAACGTGCAGGAGGGTCTCATTGTCCAACAGAACTTTTCGGGTTGCCTGGAGAATATTTATTTGAACTCGACCAACTTTATACGCACTATGAAGGACAGCTACGATCTGGGAGAGGCTTATGTGTACACTAAGGTGAACACCATATATGCGTGTCCATCGCCTCCAATTTATCCTGTTACCTTCACGACACGTCGATCGTTTGTAAAGTTGAAGGGTTATGAAAACTCGCAACGTTTGAATGTCTCCTTCTATTTCCGCACCTACGAGGAGAGCGGTGTGATGGTGCATCATGACTTCTACTCTGGCGGGTTTATCAAAGTATTCTTGGAGTTTGGCAAAGTCAAGATCGATCTGGTGGCCAAGGACAAGCCACGCATCATTCTAGACAATTATGAGGAGCAGTTCAATGATGGCAAATGGCATTCGTTTGTGCTTTCCATTGAGCGCAATCGGCTCATTGTCAACATCGATCAGCGGCCAATGACAACGACCAAGAATCTACAGATATCTACAGGACTTTTGTACTACATCGCCGGTGGCAAGGATAAGAACGGTTTTGTGGGCTGCATGCGTTTGATCTCTGTGGATGGAAACTACAAGTTGCCTCAGGATTGGGTGCAGGGCGAGGAAGTCTGTTGTGGTGATGAGGTGGTTGTCGATGCCTGCCAGATGATCGATCGCTGTAATCCGAATCCCTGCCAACACAAGGGTGTGTGCCATCAGAACAGCATGGAGTTCTTCTGCGATTGTGCGCACACAGGTTATGCGGGCGCTGTGTGTCACACCTGTAAGTTGCCAATAAATCATTGTATTGAAAAAAAAAATTAATTGTTCTATTCCTTTTTTGCAGCCAACAATCCTTTATCCTGCCAGGCCCTGAAGAATGTGCAGCACGTGCAGCAGCGTGTTAATCTGAATATCGATGTGGATGGCAGTGGTCCATTGGAGCCTTTTCCAGTTACCTGCGAGTTTTACTGTGAGTGTACTTTTATCATACACTATTTCCATAATTAAATCTCATTCAAATTTTATACAGCTGATGGACGTGTCATAACCATGTTGAGTCACAGCCAGGAGCACACAACGACGGTTGATGGCTTCCAAGAGCCGGGTTCCTTTGAGCAGTCCATCATGTATGATGCCAACCAGCTGCAGATCGAAGCTCTGCTCAATCGCTCTCATAGCTGCTGGCAGCGTCTAAGCTACTCCTGCCGTTCCTCGCGTCTCTTCAACTCTCCCTGTAAATATTCATAGCATGTGCTGATTTTCTTTGGTCAATAATATTCTGTTTTCCTATTAGCTGAAGCTGGTAACTTCCGTCCCTTCTCGTGGTGGATTTCGCGCAACAATCAACCTATGGATTATTGGGCAGGTGCTTTGCCCGGTTCGCGTAAATGCGAGTGTGGAATCTTGGGCAAATGTCACGATCCGACCAAGTGGTGTAATTGTGACTCCAATTCCCTGGAGTGGATGGAGGATGGCGGTGATATACGTGAAAAGGAGCATCTGCCAGTGCGTGCCGTTAAATTTGGTGACACTGGAACGCCGCTGGACGAGAAGCAAGGTCGCTACACGCTTGGACCCATGCGCTGCGAGGGAGACGATCTCTTTAGCAATGTGGTTACGTTCCGTATAGCCGATGCCTCAATTAATTTGCCTCCCTTTGACATGGGACACTCGGGTGATATCTATTTGGAGTTCCGCACCACACAGGAGAATGCCGTACTGTTCCATGCCACTGGACCCACGGATTATATCAAGTTGAGCTTGAATGGCGGCAACAAACTGCAGTTCCAGTATCAAGCAGGCAGCGGTCCGCTGGGAGTTAATGTGGGCACCAGCTATCATCTGAATGACAACAACTGGCATACGGTGAGCGTCGAGCGTAACCGAAAGGAAGCGCGTCTGGTTGTTGATGGCTCCATAAAGGCGGAAGTGCGCGAACCACCAGGCCCAGTACGTGCTCTTCATCTCACCTCGGATTTAGTCATTGGTGCCACAACCGAGTACCGCGATGGCTACGTCGGCTGCATCCGTGCGCTGTTACTCAATGGCAAAATGGTGGATCTGAAGCAGTATTCAATGCGTGGTTTGTATGGCATCAGCACCGGCTGTGTAGGACGCTGTGAGTCAAGTCCTTGCCTCAACAACGGCACCTGTATTGAGCGCTACGATGGTTACAGCTGCGACTGCCGTTGGAGCGCCTTCAAAGGGCCCATTTGTGCAGATGGTAAGTTAAGTTTTTCTCTACTTTTAAATATTTTTGCTTATGCCTTGTCGTCTTGCAGAGATTGGCGTCAATTTGCGTTCCAGTTCTATTATACGCTACGAGTTTGAAGGCTCCTTCCGCTCCACAATTGCTGAGAACATACGCGTGGGCTTTACAACGACCATACCTAAGGGTTTCCTGCTGGGATTCTCTTCGAATTTAACTGGCGAATATCTGACTATACAAATCTCAAATTCAGGTGCGTTTACAAAAATTTTAATGTTAGTAGAATATTTTAAATAAATCCATAACTTTGCCGTATTTAGGTCACTTGCGTTGCGTCTTTGATTTTGGCTTTGAGCGTCAGGAAATCATATTCCCTAAGAAGCATTTTGGTCTTGGTCAATATCACGATGTGCGATTTATGCGCAAGAATAGTGGATCAACGGTGGTGCTGCAAGTGGATAACTACGAGCCTGTGGAGTATAACTTTGATATTAAGGCCTCGGCGGATGCGCAGTTTAATAACATTCAATACATGTACATTGGCAAGAACGTTTCGATGACTGACGGTTTTGTTGGTTGTGTGTCGCGTGTGCAATTCGATGATATTTATCCTCTCAAGCTGATGTTCCAACAGAATCCTCCCAATAATATCAAGTCCCTGGGCAGTAAGTGTGGTGTTGATATTACAGCTAAATTTATTTACTACATTTGAATATAATTCTTAGCTCAATTGACCGAAGACTTTTGCGGCGTTGAGCCGGTAACGCATCCACCCATTGAAATTGAGACCAGGCCACCGCCATTAGTGGATGAGGAGAAGCTACGCAAGGCTTACAATGAAGTGAATTCTGTGCTGCTCGCACGTAAGTTACTACTTTGACATAAAAACAAAGATTGTGCTCTAATTTCTTGCCTTTTTATTGCAGTCTTGCTTGTCATACTTTTCCTGTTGCTCTTACTAATGTTCTTCCTGATTGGTCGCTATCTGCACCGACATAAAGGCGATTATTTGACGCATGAAGATCATGGCGCCGACGGAGCTGATGACCCCGATGATGCTGTGCTCCATTCGACCACAGGTCACCAGGTCAGGAAGCGTACAGAGATTTTCATCTAAGTTCAAACATCACAAGATCCGCAATTCTGTTGAAAATCAATTGCCTTAAACAAACAAACAACAGCAACTCACAAAGGAGTCATTGGACTTATTCAAAAATATGTACACACACAATCAAACAAATTAGAATATGAATATGATATGATAATATATTATCAAGGCTTTTTCCAAACACTGCCAATTATATTGGGCAAGTTTAATGCTTCAAATTTGGTTAACAATTGGTTGCTATTTACATACTTACCTTATCATATTTTACCGTTTTAATTTTGTTGTTTAATGGCATTCTATTTTATTTTACTTTTGTACTTCGAACTTTGAAATCTCAATAGTCATCCAAAACCGTCCATTTTTGTTTAGTTGACTTTTATACATATTTTGTTTACCAAATTAAGTTAAGTCCCCGTCAACCAGCCAATTACATTTATGTACTGTACAATTTTACATAAATACATAGACATTCCATTATATTTAATACGAACTTTTTCTCTCTATATACTTATAATGTAAATCATTTCAAATGTCTTCTAATTTACAAAAAGATAAAAACGAAACAAGTGAATCATTTTGTAGTAAAACGAAATGCTAAGTTTTAAACATTTAGTAACAAAATGAAAACGAATTGTATTTTTGGAAAATGCAATTGCATATTTGAAATATACTTTAACATATGTATATATGGAAAGAACTATTATATACACTGTGTGTTTACACAGACACTGACATAATAAAGAATTTTCAAATTTCAATAAAATTAATTATAAATACAAAAAAAAAGTGGAAATCTTTTATGAACTTACCAGGTGGTTTGTTATCTATTGAAACTACTTGATGATAATTTTTTTCAGTCTCTTAATGTTTATTTAATATAATGTTGTATACTAAAAATATATGTATATGTATGTATATCATTTTGTGTGTGTGTATACATAGTATTTATAGGCTATTCCATATTTCATATTATCGCATGTATTTCTGTATAACAATATCGTTTAACGCTAGTTTTGATTACTACGGGGTTGTTTTATTATTATTATTATTATTCGTTTAATTTAGTAAAATTTAATTATTTTTTTTTCTACTACGGTACTGGAATATTTCGGTTCGTGTCTGTGTATAATAATACTATATTATCCAACAACAGTCTAAATTGCATCTAACGCTAAGATAGAATAACACTGGGTGGGTTACAAAATATGCAATACTTGGCAAAAAGTTGATGTGGAGGTCATTATTTAAAATGTATTCATTATTTCATTATGCCTTGTCATAGCTTATGCTAATTATTCGTTCATTCGTTGTACTTATTTTAATTATCTGTAAGTTTCGATATTCGATTTAATTTTTACTGATATTACTGATCGATTAGCTGCACCCAGCCAGCGTTCGTTCGAATAGATATGGTATAAGATCTTCTATTTGTGCCTAGAGCAATTGTGTAAGGGATATTTATATGGATATGTTTCAACAGAGCATCGGTCAACGTTTCTAAATGGAAGCCAACAGTTTGCCGCATTGATTATGTACTTTGATTAGTATTAGTTGATACTACTTAGTATATGCCTCGATATTCTATTTTTTTGCGCTTGAACAAACGCATTTGCTCCAAAGAAAAACTATCACAAATCGTCAATTGCAAACAAGAATAGAGATTACTATAAGCATATAAGGGCGTGGTTGCGCCCGCCCACTTACTGACAAGAAGTGCAGCATATTGTCCACAGTCCATCCCGGCCAAGCCATCCTCTAGTTATGCACATTGCTGTTCGCCAGCATGCGATAATGATTCAACAGCATCAGGGCAGCGTCCTGAGCGGGTTTTATCTTGCCATGCACCTCCTCATAGGCGCCCAGCAGAATTCGTTCTCACAAAATCGTGCAGAGCACAAACATCAACGATACCAAGCACAACATGGCCACAATGTCCCTGTGCAACTTGCGATCTCGGTAAAATGGACGCGTCGAGAAGCTCTCACTTCGTGCCTTACGCAGCAGCCAAAGCGGTATGAAGAGGTGCAGTAAGTCCGGCAGCATAAAGCCAATATCTCGCACCACCTGATGCGCTGCCCCCTCACCACGCACCACATTCATGAAGAACTGATCGAAGCTGCCGGCGAGAATGTGCAGCAAAGCGATACCAACAATGCAAAAAACTTTCTTCGGCTTCACGACGTTCGTCGTGTTGGCCAGGTGCATCACTAGCACCGTGGAGAACAGCTCTGTGATCTGCAAGTAGAATAGGATTTTTACAATTTGAATTAAATTTTCTTTCGTCAAGTTACTGATGGAAAATTCAAAAATATAAATGAAATATTGAACACTTTTAAATTTACAACTCCACATTTTGAATGAAATTTAAAGTAATATAGGATATCGTAAAAAGTATTTAATTTCACATTTATGCCATTAAGTTGCAGCTTTAAAGAAATCTTCTGAAATAAATTAACTACAAATGATTTGCCTTAATATTTGTTGAGCTTTCACAACCATTTGAAATGGGAATTGGCATTGAAAGTACTTGATCCAATGGCCAATTGATGTGGCTCATTAACGTGCCGCAAGCTTGAAGTTGCCGTTTTATATTTTTCAAACCGCTTCAAACTTGTTCCTTGGGCATTTAACATATTTTACACGGCCAACGGCAGTGCATGACTTATCCTTATATCTATCTAGAGTACTCGGACTTGTACACGTAATTCAGCGTCTGGTGGGCGTTCCCTGAGTTCCGGCACAAGTTTAGAAGTGGTGCACGTGTAGAACGGATGAAGGAACAGGAAAGTTGAGCTCAACACGAACACGGCGCATATTGTGGAAGTTTTGAGTATCGGCATTTTGAGCAGAACTTTGCTAATAAATTATGAATAGCCGGTGTCCATGCACACACACACACACACACATACACATGAATGACCTGGACTTGGACTCGGACACGGACTTGGGTGAAGAGCTAAGCTAGCTTACCGTGAAGAACAGTTGGTGATTCCATTGATTGTAGTAGTCGTCGTTGTAATAGTTGATGTACGCCCACCAGGCGTAATAGTGCGAGAAAATCGAAAGCAGGAAGAGGAGCAACATTGAGTATCGCACACGTTGTTGCAGGATTAGGGCGATGAGACGCTTGATGCACTCATAGAGTGCAATAACGGCAAAGACCGTGAGTATCCACATCTTGAAGCTATTGGGCGTGGCATTGAAGTACATGTGCTTGTAGGCAGCCACTCCCGACTCGTAGGGGCCCTTGAATACTGTGTCCCAGCAGGAGCATGTACAGAAATGACGGTCCACATAACGTGCATAGTTCTCCCAAAAATACCACAAAATGACTATGTGAGCCGGCGGTATCAATGCGGGCGCCAATGAGCCACAGGCGGTGGGCAGCCAGGTCACATCAAACATCATTCTGTTGTCGAAGGCCAAAGTAGTACTGCTCAACTTTAGGGTGTATTTGAGTTGTGTGTGACTTGACGGGCTGCCTGGCGGTCTCCTGCGATTGCTGTAAGCCTTATTAGTCCATGACCCTTAACTGCTTAAACTGAAACCAAAAAATGTAAAATACCTTCTTTAATATATTTTCAGAACAGGCATTTCTTTGATTCAAAAATTGAGAAGAGGGAGAAGAATGTGATGCGGATTCAGACTAAGAATCCGCAAATAAGGGAAAAACTGACATAAACAGAAATTAATATAATTGGTCTATAATATTTTTCATTAATTTTAAAATGATTAAGCATTTATTTTATGGGAATTTTAGTTTTATTTAATGTGGATATCAATTAAAAGCAGCCTCGAAACAGGGATTGAGAGATTCACTGGAACTAAAAGCAATTTACTGCAAACAATGACTATTAGTGTTTTAAAAATTTGTTAAATAGTGTAATAGATAAAGAGATAAATTTCTGACTTTCTCCAACCGATACAAACTTGAAATGTATTTTGCTATTTATTGAATTGTTTTCGTTAAATTATTGCCGTTTACTTGGCAAACATTTGTTCTACTTATGAAAATAAATAGCAGACCCGCAATCAGCACATTTCAATTGTTGAAATATGGTCTCGCTTTGTAACTTTGTATACGAGTACGAGTATAAATAAACATACCCAATGGAGAGCCCATTTGGTACATTGCATCACAGAACTTTTTGAGAACTTAATGCAATTCACGAGTACTCATAGGTAACTGAGAGGCCGACAGAGTTGTCACTGGGCGCAGGGACTGGTTGAAGAAAGAACCAATTATAAATTCATACGCTGGCAAAATGGCAGAGCAGAGATGCAACCAGCATGCATTCCGATGTCGATCCTCCTTCTGAAACAGCTGCCAAAAAAAAAAAGCAAAACTCTCGGTCATTAGTGCCTCACAATGTGAATAGTGGACGATGCCAAATGCAAGCTGCAAGCTGCAACTGCAACAGCATTGTCGAAAGGGTGCGGGCAACAATTTGAGGCAAGAATATGAGCGAAAAAAGTGTTACCCCAGTCCCTCTGCCTCTGCTCCTCGGCCGTAGAGTCGGACGGGCGTCAGTTTAATTAATGCCGATGCCGCTATATCTGAATCTGCAGCTGCCAGTGAAAAAGTATTTCGATTTGTTTTCCTGTTGTTTCTGTTATTGCGCCACAGTACGAATATACTTGTAATAAAAACAAAAAAAGCAAAGCAAAGCAAAAATAAAAACAAACGCAACGTGCACATTGACGTCATGGTTCTTCAATGAAAAGATTTTTTTGGGTGTTTAAATTATGGAATGCGAAAGGGAGAAAACCAAAGAACCGAACCGAAAATTAACATTTTCCAAATTGAGAACGAACTTTTTGTTATGCATGAAAGTGAAACGGCAGTAAAATCTAATTTAAATTTGCGAAATACATATTTTAATGTGAATTTCGATTGCATTGTCTGTGCCTATACAAATCATACTCATTTGATCACTTACCGCATTCGTATGACTTTGATTTGACTTTGATTTGACTTTGGCTTTAGTATAAGAAGTATAAGAAACCGCAACATTAACGAGTACATTACTTTTGTCTGATTGTGCGGTAAATGGTTAATGAATCATGAAAGGGTATCCCGTAGATTTCACATAGAAAACTTGGGAAACACATCAGTCGTATTATTTCCAGCTGAAATTACATTGATATGGGGATGAAAATATAATGTAACTATAAATTTCATTTGACTAAAGATTGAATGTGCAGAGATGGAATTTTTGTCATAGAAATTAATTAAAATGTTACGGAGAAGAGAAGACAGAGAGTATACCTTTAATAAAGCTTTTGAAAATCTAAGAGAATTCAAGAGTTTGTTGAAGTGTAGTCACAGAAATTTATACTTTCTGTACTTACAGATTTATTTAACTAAACTGTATCGTAGACTCCCTTCATTCTTATCAATATATCTAATTTCAAGAGTTCAGAGGATATTACCCTCTCGCCCTTTTGTTTGTCATGTCATTAAATTAAACTTTGCGCTACTTTGCAAAATGCATATAAAATCAAATGTCTGAGCTGTGCAGCTTGAGCATTAGGACAGACCTCCAATCTCTCTCACACAAGCACAATTTCTCTAAAGGCTGCATGTAAACAAACACCTCCAGCACCAGTAAAAGCAACAGCAGCAGCAAAAGCAACAACAGCAAGAACAACAATAATAATAATTATACTCGTGCCAGTAAAACCGTCAACAGTCAACGCGCTCATCACTTGACTTGCATTGTAGAGAGCAGAGCAGGCAACGTGCCACAACGACAGCAGCAACAACAACGGCAACAGCAACGATGGCAACGTGTCGTATGTGTAATGTGAGGGTGACACTCACTATATGCAACCCGCTGGGCTTGTTAATGTCTGGGTGTGTCTAGGCAGTCGCTGTTTGCCATTGAGTTCTGTTCTTTGCATGCTCATTTGTGTCTCCTTCAATTGTCGTTGCCAGCGCCCGTTGTTGTTGTTATTGTTGTTGTTGTTACTTGGAGTGCGACAGACGCTTTGTCTAGGCGCCAGCGGCTTTTTGTTGTTGTTGTTGCTGCCACTGTTTACAGTCAAGCCATAAAAGTGTTTGTGATTTACATATGCAACATTTAAGAGCCGGCGTTAAAGTTGCTTCGATATGCAAGAATATTACGCATACGCAGCGTGTGCGTTTGTTGCTATCAAATTCATTGAATGATGAGCTTAAGGCACGACATAGAGCTTTATATGTGACCTTTCACCCGCATAGCGAGCATGCACAGTTATATGTGTTTATATATTGAGATAAATCGCTGGCAATGACATTTTGCCACTGCCTATGCATGACGTTTGTTTGGTCAATATTTATTTTGGCTTCCATCACAATATGGTGAATCGACAAACACACACACACACAGTTACATCTACAGGCACACACAAGCACACTCAGTCAACATTCAACTATTAGGTTCAAATGGAATACAATTGTAGCGCTGTCATGTCTGTGTTGTTGATTGCAAATTGCTTTCAGCTGCTTCGACCGAAGGGAGCGCTGCATCCTCGCACAGTTGCGCACAAGTACAATGAACCAAGCCGAGACAGAGACGCAGATGGAGACGCTAACGGAGCCGGTTAAACGTCTGTACACAAAGTACATACAGCAAAGCAAAGAACACAAAATACGGGTACAGGCATTGAAAAATCGACATGAAATTATGTCGTCTAAAAAAAAATACTGAGTTGGGCTAAAATCAACTACACCCACAAATATTCACAAACTCCCACGCACACACCCACACACGTGGGAGTTGGTTTTACAGCTCAAACTTTGAATGGGATGCTGCCATAATATATACACACACCGAGAGACCCTTAAACACTCACATATCATTCCCTTTATGGCGCCGGCTCACGTTCTCTTTTTTCGCACTATTGCTGTAACATTATTTTTTATAACTTGCACAATGGTGTTGAGAAAAAAATTAATTATTTTATATTTAATGACAGGCAACGATGCACTTTAATTTGCTGTCAAAAAATCCTGGTTGGAACAACAACCGCGGGCGCGTCGTGAAAAAGCCGACTGAAATTTGTGTTATGCTGGCTGCGTGTAAATTCTGCTCTTGACTTGAACACGATGCTTCGGCGGCAGCAGCAGCGATAGCGATAGCGACAGCAGCGGCAACGAACCCATCGGCATTGCTAACGCCGGCGCCGGCGTCGTTGTCGTTGTCTGGCCAATGATTTCTAACAACAAAATACTGGGACGCAGCTCTCAGCTGTTGACACCCTCACTTCCGCCTATATATATATACATATATATATCTATACTCTCTCTTTGTACGCTCTCTGAAAAATACTGGGAAATTTTCGGTTAAAAGGGAAATGCATGCGGTGCCTTTCGTAGCAGTAGCATAACGTATACGCACTGTTGCTGCCGGTCAGACAACGGCCAATGCATTGACAGCAGTTCTGGCTTTCCCTTACTCTCACATCAACATAAAAATAGAGTATTTACATATGTACGTATATGTTTTTCTTTTTATCGAGTCTTTTTACAACTATTTTCTTGCTTCTCTGTGCACCTGTTGAGTCTGCTTCAATGGGGTTGATTTGTATACAAACAGTCAGCATGGTAATTAGATTCACTGGGGATTTATTAAGAGTTATTTTTAATAAATTATTTTATTTGATTGTAGTTTTGACAACAAATAACCTTTTACTAAATGAAGATGCTTTATGTCGATCTGTAAATAAAACACGCAAAGGGACATTTTTATTTAATATATATATATTCTTAAAATGTTTACAACAATACAATACAATTTACATTGCTAGTATAAATACAAATTAGCTTAAACAAAGTTAAACGCAAACTTAAATGATAATCGCAATGTTACAAATTTTGTCACAATGCATTTTAAATATGTTAATTAAGTTTTTCTTTTTCCGTTTCTTGTTTTTTGTCTCTGTTTCAGTTTGATTCACTGTTTGCTTGGGCTGTGCATTGTTTTGGGGACACTGTGTCCTATTTGCCATAAGTATATACCTCTTTATTCACTCTATTGTTCTCTATGACAAATTTACACTTTGCTTACAGAAGCAAATATTTACACTCTCTGTATCTCCATGGTAATGTTTTTTTTCCTGCTAATAGCTTAGCTTTTCTGGTTATTTTAAACAATATAGAAAATTATATAAATCGTAGTAGTTAATGTAGTTTTCTCTTTTAATTAAATATATATATTTTTAAAACAACTTATGTGGAACCTCATTGAGGGTATTTAGACATCGACTTATATCTAATATTATTTTACATTTGTAATTAGAATTTTTCCAGGTCTCTTTTAGCATTTTTTACTATTGTTCTATTGTTCTGACTGTTAAAATTTTTCTTGAGCAAAGTTATGCATACATATATTTTTATACAGGAATACTTATATGTATTTGTGTTTATATAAGTTTTATTGGCAATTTGACATTTATTTACAGATAATTAAGAGCACAAAACACTTAAAGAGTATAAATTCGTATTATATTTCCACTTACAATGATTAATTATTTTTTGGCATAGCTTTTAGCCTTATAATATATTTTTTGTTTTGTTTGTAAGGTACAAGTACTCATTGGGCCTGGTTAATTCCCCTTTCATTCAACAGCGCTTAACACAGACAAAAATATACGAAAGAATTACAACAATATTGACAAAAAAAAAGTATGATAATTTGTCTATCACAAATATAAATATATATGTATGTAAATATTAAATTTAATATGCAATTATAGCAGTTATACATCTAAATTACAATAATTTATTTGGTTATACAAACTTTGATTTATTTGTCATTTTAGTTTGATTTGATACATTTTCTTACTAATTCACAGAAATGTCAATAAGCTTATCATTTCAATTATGAATTTATTGACTCGGAATTATGCGAATTCAATGTAACTCAAATACGATTAGGTATTTATTCATACTCGTTCATTTGCCCTCAAGTGTTTGTATTATTGTGTGATTATTTTGATTTTCCCTGAAATTACGTATTATATCATATTACGTATCCACAAGATACACTTCTGTTTGTACCAATGTTGCAACTCTTTTGACATGCCACATACTAACTAGATGACTTAAGCTAGACTTAGAAGCTTCTATTTTGGGGTATGAGTATTATAAGTATTCCCTTGACATTAACAAATACATCGTAAGCTCATTTCACTTGTATTCTATCACGACTTGACCACCTCTTCACATTTATATATATACATACAAAAGCAGCACATACATAAGTGTATACACAATCAGGTAATAAGTATTTATATTTACCTATACATATATTACATTCAGCTTTTATTATCTTCAAGTAGGAAAAACGCCGCAGGACATTAACAATAATAATCGCGACAACATCAAATGGTAGACATGACAATGGTTAAGTATTTCATTTCGTTCTATTTTATAATTGAAATGCTCAGCGGGAAGCGAAATATGTCTGAATACCACAGCATTTGTAGAAATTTCTACAAATGTAATTGGTACAATTCCTCGCAGTTACTTAACTCAGATATGTTTAAAGATTTCTTTGCTTAATGGTTGAAACAAAGCAAACATCGAGAGCTAAGTAAATTATTATTATATATTTATATTTATAGCTTATAGTTATTTAAATGGGAACTTAACTTTCTAGACGTGTATATTGATATATCTATTTTAATATTCACAATTATACAAAAAATAATATTAAGCTCTATACTTGAATTTTAGCTGTAGCTCTTTTAAATATTATCACGATCCCACGCTGTTTCCCTAATGCTTAAGTAGATAACTTTCGTTTGCAAAAGTAACCTTAAAACTTACTCTGTTCCATGTTTGTGCCATTGAAATTATTTATCTCGGCGACAACAATAATTTCCTCATTCTCTTCGGTTTCCTCGGGCACCATCATCAGATTGTTGTTCAGGACGTAAGGATCATTGCGGGTTTCACACTCCCCCGACGAGGGTCGCAGACGGTGCGTGAAGGAGGATCGGGATCGTGTCATGTAGGACGAGCGAGTGGTGGACACACGTCGAAGTGCACCACGTCCATAGAAGAGCATTCGAACCTCGATACGAAATCTTGGATGCGTGGCGGCATACAGATAGGGGTCCACACAAGCAGCCGTCTTGCAGAAGAGCGCTGGAATCATGGAGCCCAGTGGCGTAATGTGTTGCTCCAGGCCAAAGACACCCATCATGGCCACAATGGCATAGGGAGACCAGGCGATGAACCACAAACCAATTATGGCAGCAACAATACACGTCAGCTTCTGCTCGGTCTTGGCCTTGTCCTTGTTGGACTGTATACGATTGGCCATAAATACCACCTTGAGTATGTAGAAGTAGGAGTAGACAATCGAAGTAAGTGGCACACAATAGGCGGCCACAAAGAACAATGCCATAAAGATGCGTGCCGGCGTCTCCTTATTCAGATAATCAAAGCTACAGGTCGTCAGATAACCCTCGGGCACATAGACTGACAATCCGACATCCAGCGCAGGCATCACAGCAAACAAAAAACTATAGCACCAGATGAGAAAGATAATCAGATAGGATCGCAGTCGTGAATAGCGCCTGAGTGGTTGCAGTGGATGCACCACCACATTATACCGATCCAGAGCTATAGCTGTGAGTGTTCCAATGGCGCAGGTGCCACTAAGTCCACCCACAAATCCATAAATCCGACAGGCTGCAGAAGCGAGAGAACTGTTAAAAAACTAATAGTAATTCTTCATGACACTTACCTGTATCCCCAAGTGCCGGACCCTCTTTGATGTTATTGTAAATGGCAATCGGGCATTTGATCAGCATCAGGAAATCGCAAATCGCCAGATTCATGACCAATATATTTGCCGGCGTTCGCAACGATTTGCGACTGCCAAACATAAAGATCACAAATGCATTACCAATACAGCCCACAACGGAGATCAGACAGTACAGTCCCGCCATGATGTAGAAGGTGCTTGTGTTCGGTGGCTCAAACTGCAGCCAGAATGGATTTACTTTGGCTATATAGCTCAGATCATATTTGTCGCGATAGTGTATATACCCGGGATACGAACTGTAATTAAATTAAAAATTTTTGAAAATTACAAATACACAGCTCCTAACCTATGAAGTATATAGTATATATATTAGAGTGCATCGATTTGTATGAGCCAAAAAAAATTGACGAATGGTAACCCAAGGTCGGAATCTATGGTCAATTACAATTTTCATTAAGAAACCATAATTATAAAATGCATTTCTAGTTTCCGCTTTTGAGTTGAAAAACGTGTATTTTTGATATTTTTAGCAGGAACTATTAGCATATCTTTAGTATTTTTGGTCCTATCCTGACAAGATTGGTATAAAACTCGTGTTAGGACTAGGACTTTCAAATACAAAGACAAAAGACAAAAACTTAAAACATTATTTTTGTCCTTGCTTAGTTTTTTTAAATAATATTTTATATTTGGAACCTGTTATGCATTAATAAATATTAACAGATACTGTCATTAAAATGTATACTGTATCCTGCTCTTAATATAATTATGTAACATTTCAATCAGAAGTTATTTAAGACACCATTATTTTATATAGAATTTGGGTTTTTTTTTGGCCGGTCGAAGGATATTTCGTAGTCAAATACTCCTGATTGAATTTTTCGACCAAATTCACTGTTCTTAATTTGAGACAAAGAACGGCTGTATCTATTTCTGCACTTTGCCAAATCCGAGAGCAACACTTCAAATTGAAAAATTAAGGAAATTGAATCCCAGAACCCATTTACAGTGCTCATACACAGATTCACACTCACCTCAAGTCTGTGCCATTGTCATTCACTTGATGCGGATGCTTGTCATGGACTTTGGCTACGCTTGCAGTGGCAGCAGCTGCTGTTGATGCTGTTGCAGCCACCGCCGCCGCAGCGGCAACTGTTGTTGTGGCGGCAGCAGCAGCAGCGAGAGTTGCATTTTCCGCTGCTCCAGAGCCACGGCTGGCCAGTACCTCGGAGATAGCACTGGTTATCCATAGACTGCCCTCGTTAGTTGTCAATGTGGGCAATGACGACATGATGGTCTCCATGCTGTGCTTGCTCCAGACTCTTTACTAAATTTACGACCGTCGAAATGACTCAACTATTGTTGCTGCAACTGAATGTTGTCTGTGCCACGTGACATGCACGGAGAGTTGACTTTTGCAGAGATTTTTCTGCTTTATTTATTCACTTGTCATTAGCTCAATTACAGCAATTGGTAATGCTGTCCAGCGACCTGGACACCGGCATGTTGACTCTACAGTTGGCTTCCATTAATCCCATCCAATTGTCCTAAAATAACATAAATAAAAGTGCAATTTGGCGTAATTGATCTTTTCTATTATTGCATTAATTATTAAAATAAACTTAAAACTAAGGACTTTAGATTTAAGGACAAACTGTAATTGAGTTTAAAGTCAATTTAGTTAAAGAGTTTCGTTTTTTTTATTTTATTATTTCTTGAAACCAAGAGATCTTTAAATCAAATTTAGCACAGAAATTTGTATAATTCCAGCTAAGTGATTTCATTAAAGTGAAGCACATTTTCGTTAGGATGTTGCAGGATTTCTGAGGCGCACTTAACACTTAATCAAACTTTCTGCTTTATCTTACATAAACGAAAGCATAACTTTTTATGGTCTAGCCACCAGGTGAGAAACGAATAGAAAAACTTTATCTAAAGCAACGTGAAAATAATAACATTGTCGTACAACTGGGCCAGAAATAGATGAGGCAAAATGTAAATCTACAATTTTATTAAGCAAAAATACAATGCAATTTTCATTGAACTATTTAATAAAAATGACAGAAATTCCATGCATTTTAATCAACAGAAGTTGTTATTTCGTAAAAAAAAATGACTGACTTTAAATAAAAAATTAAAATCGTATAAATTAAATGCTCGACTAGGATATATCCTGCAATTAAAATGTTATATATATCTTTTGGCTTTTTATCCTCTTTCTTAAGCTCTTTGTATGTCTCTATTTTTATGTCTTTGTCACTATACTCCGTTTTATTTTCAATGGGTATTAAATAATAAAATCAATATTTAATACGATTTTTAATACTTAATTGCAAAACAAATAAAAAGACACTCTGCAAATAAAACGAAATAACAATGAATATTTATTTATAGTATACATATGTTATAATCATGGAAATGCGTAATTGTAATGTTATTATTAATGACATTGTACATTAATTGAGCTTGACCATTCAGAAAATTTGGACACTTAACAATAAACAAAATGTGTCACACTTCTCAAAATCATCTAAACAAAGTGCTTTATTAGAAAATATTAGTATACAAATTTAATAATGACATTTTGAGAAGTGAGACTATTGAAAGCAACTGCAGATGTCTTTAGAAACATGCTCTAAATTAAATTTGTCATCAAGAGTACAGAACTTTACACACTGCTGTTGGAAGCTTCTCTAATTTGAAATGCCATTAAAATTTAAGACGATTTACAAGCGCTTACTTGGTTTAATTTATTTATTAATAGACGAGTTTATGCAGATATTCAAATGCGATTGCAGACGCCCTTCTAAGACATTGTTGTTGCAGTTGCTTTGTTAATTTTTACAAGCTGGATTTGATTGCTCAGCTTAAAAGCAAACGGAAATCGAAATCAGTGTTCGACCTTGTAGTGGGCATACTTAATAGTCCATTTCATTTATCACCTGCTGTACTGACCATGTCACATGAATCGGGATTTTCTGCTGTGATTATTTAAATCGTCAGCGCAGCAAACGTTTTAATTAAATCTACTTAAATGCTTATTAAATAACTTAAAGCCGGACCGCATCCGTGAGAATCATTATACGGCCGTAAGTGCTTCTGAATGCAAACATAAACACAAACACAAATAAAAACACAAACTGAGAACCTTAAACTTCAACAGCAACTCAAACATAAGCAGCACTTGCAAGTTGTTGGCACTGAAAGATAACTTCTTGCCAGGAGCATCGGCTGCCAAGAAAACTTTCTTGAGGAAAAGCAACAGCTGTAGAGACGTTGTAGACGTTGTAGATGCAACAACTGCTTCAACTAGAAGGGGAAACACAAAGTGGCCCAGGGGCTTTTTCTCTCAAATGTCTTCTTATTATATTTATTTACAACTTAAGAGGCGCCTTTCTTTGTTACTGCATTTTGAGGTATTGTAGATTTTTGTGAATGGTGCTCGTTTTGTTTATTTGTCAACTATACAACTCCAATATATGTACATATAATTGGCACTAATTGGCCATTGCCAATTTGTCAATGGCCAAAGCCCGTCGGCATGCGACAAATGCTCTTTGGTCTTTGCTCTTTGTTCTGTCATCAATTCAAGGGTACCTACCATAAACACATTTAGTTGGAATTCAACAGATTTTTGGTCCTTTTGTGCCATGCAAAACGTTTTCTCTTCATTGTTATTGGCTCTGTGACAATTTATGGGCCAATTAATCATTGCCATGTGAATGGCATTTCAACTTATTTAGTGTTAGATGGACAAACTATTTGCATTTTATATTATATATTTATAGACTGAAAAGATTTAAAGCGCATTAGAGTTTGACTTTATATATGTAATGCTTTAGAGCTTGAAGTTCCAGTTGCGATAAATTATTTTAAAAGATTTAAAGCGTATAAAAACTGAATTCACTTTAATTAAAGGAATAACACAATGTTTATAAAATTAATTAAATTTTAAGTGTAGCTTTCAGTTATTGTTTTTCGAATTCTTAATTAAATTAGCAGCCATTGTTAGTTTCTTTGTGAGATTCTTTGCCAATTGTCAACAATGACAATGGCCGGTGCTGAGTGTGAATTTTCCTTTCTTATCCTGCTCATCTATTGGCACTCTGAAATTCTCCTTGCAATTGCCTTTCACACTGGCGTGACCCTTTAAGGACATTTGCATTTCAACCGAATTGTAGAGAACACTTTTATTTGCCATTGCGAACTGAATCACGTTTTGGTTGTTACATCTTCTGATTTGTAAGAACTTCTTTCTTAGACCAATTCGAATGCAATGTAATCGCATAAGTTACGAGTGCATTTCTAAAATATTACATCATGCGCATCATCTGTCATCTAAATGCATTCGTGTACAATTCAAAGCAATTTGCTTTGGCTATTTTTTAAGCCATATACGAGTGTGTTCTACTTGTTAACACTAATAGCCGAAGAGATGCTTTCTCCTTCAGCAGCTGCACTTACAATTAAATTACACAACGAAATCTGCACTATCTAACCGCGGGCATACGACAGAGATAGAAGATGGAAAGGGGGTCCCGAAACAATTTACTGCACTTGCACTTCACTGGGCGAAAATGAAACGGAATTGAATAAAGTGTGAGGCAGCGGAAATTACAAAAATGCACGCCTAAAAGCATGCAACAATTATTTGTTTAAATATCGCTTCAATTTCATTTCGTTGTCTGTCGTTGATGTTTTTTCAACGTTTTCATTTTTAATTTTTTTCTGATCACGTTTCATACAATGTTCGCTGTCCATATTGTTTTTAAATAGACCACAAAAAGCGAATATTGATAGAAAGATTTTTAAATGCAAAAAGTTAAATTGCAATTGTTATTATTGTGGATATTAAGTTCATTTCGGACAAAGTACAATAAATTGAGCTGCATTAACTTGATGACTCTATTGGATCCCAGCATATAAAGAACAACGCTTAACAAATATGTTAGATAGTAAGGAAAGAAAATTTGATAAATGACTACAGCCATATTAATTGGGTTATTGATGCTGATCAAGGATATATCGAACCTTATTTGCATAAATGAAGCAAGTGAAATTTTTCCGAAATTGTGTTCAAAAATACCAACACCCAATTACGTGTATAATGTAAGTGACAGAACACATACGATTCTTAACACACGGTAATTCAAAAGAACTGTCTCTTGTAAAATTTGTTTTTTGTGGCTTGCGTAATTTTTCAATAGGGATAGATATGTATGTTATCGACTGTATAGATTTCTTAGAATCAAATATGACTGTCTGTTATATTATTCATGAGCAAATAATATGGTTTTTATAGGTTACATAGCTTCTCGAAAAATAAGCTACAGGAGTGAAATATGAACATCTATTTATGGAGGTATGCTGTGTAATATACATATTTCTATAAATTTTTAAAAAAGTCAGCACAAAGATAAAGTAGTTAATCATTCGTTATTGGTGCAAAACATAACAAATGAATGTTTTGCTTAAACTCTTTCTCATTTTGTTGTGGACAAATTTTTTTTGAGAAAAATTTCGTTAATTGCAAAAAATATGTAACGCTTTTACTTTCGGCACAAGCTAACAAATTCTGCTTGGAAAAACTCGTTGATTAACTAGAGAGAACCACTGGAACGACAGACAGGCGAAACAACACTTAGACAGAACGACAGACAGAGCAGTGTTAGGCTTTGTTTTCATCAAAAATTCTGGGAACTTTACATTTTTTGCCATCCATTTGCTAGTTGTCAACAAGTTATTTGATGACTTTAATAAAAAATACTTTTTGTTAAGTACGGGGTCTAACCAGAACTCGAGCATGATGATGTTAAAGAAGGGAAAAAAGTCGAGATGTACCATTTTATGGATAAGTGCACAAATGTATTCATAAGTAATTTGAAGTGAACATTATGATTCTTAAATCGAATTTTTCACTACATAGCAGACTCCGACAGACAGACGACTAGTCGCAAGTTCATGACGATAAGTCGATGTGTGTTTGGGCGTAGTGTGTGTGTGTGTGAGCGTGTGTGTGTGTTGGAGCGTGTGTGTGTGTGTGTGTGCTTATCCGTGTGTGCATTCAGTTGTGCTGAGCTAAGGCCAATGTTGGCTGCTTGCATGTAATATGCCACTTTTTCGCTAGGCAACAGGCTGCCCCCCATTACCCCTCGCAATTCCCTGAACTCTGGGATTTACTGTATTGATTTATGCTCGCGCTGGTTTTCATTTCACTATTTCTCACTTATGTGCGGCAATTTATACCGCATTGCAACCACGCCCAGAGAGGCGCGCCCGTTGACATAAATGCAATGTTTTTGTAGTCCACTCAAACGTGTGGGAACTGTGGCTCAAGGCTGCGGCCATCAACCAGGCTCTTACCGAGCAAAGGCCGAAATGAAAACTATTGAAAGATATCTGCAGAAGAGCACGAAAAAAAGGTGGAGCACTTGCCATGTCAGCCTATTCAATTTGCTGGGCCTTAACGCTAGTTTACCGGCTCTTTAAGTTACCAACTATGAATGCATTACTATTTCATCCCCAGTGTAGATGTCGCAGCTCAAGTATCATCCGTCGCCACATATGGACGATGTTGGACAAGTATGTGCCCACTGAACTGTACTGGGGGCTATGCTCCAGGCCGTACCGGAGAGGTTTCAGTTGTCAGTGAGCTGCTTGAAGGCCAACAGCTTGAGGGCAGCTCAGGTCTGTCTGTCCCATGTCTGTTCAGGCAGCCGGCCGGCCACTTGATGCAGTCCGCCTGACTGATGCAAGGACTTGTTTACAAGAACTTGATAAATGCTACAAAGCTCAGCGTCCACTCAGGTGTGTCAGACAAACAAAGGCAGCAGAAAGAAGAGAAGCTGTTGTCCCCGTCACAAATCGCTACTTTCCGTTTATTATTCTAACAATTCCGGACACGTTGATTCTTCTGCACAATTTAAGCTGCTTAGTTTAACAACAAATCATTATATGTTCCTTTTTTACATCCAATCCGTTAACTAAAAAAAGAATATAAATTCTATTGCTGCCATTTATCGAACTTGTAGTTACAAAAAGGTCTCTGATTGGCAATACAAGCCCAATTTCAAATACTTGTCAACAAAACTGAATCAAAGCAAAGTTATTCAATCAAGAAACTCAGCTACAAAAGCAACAGATTTTTTATATTTCAATGCTCGACAGTTAAGGTTTATTTCTTGACATTGGTCAATTACTATTCATGTATGTACATATACTAGACTTTTATTTGTTTTTTTTTTCTTCTGCTTTTTGATTTTCTGTAAACATGTCCATAAATTGGTTACAATCAAACCTTTTTGCTGAGCTGCAGAAGTAACAAAGTTATGATAAAGAGAATCGTTTTGGCAAATAAAGTACTTGTAAATTTTTACAGAGTTTGGAATTTTATAAAAAAAATTGAAACTATTTTTCAATACCAATAAATAACGTCAGAAATCACGTCAGCAATATACTAAAATTATGTTTCGAAGTGAACAGTTTCATCATAAAATTAAATTTGTAGATTGTTTATTATATTAAAACTATTTTAAGAAAAAAATATGGTAAATAAAAATTAAAATGCAATAAAAATGTAATTATTAAATTTCTTATAAAAATTATTAAATCCTTTTCTTTTCAAAGTTTAAAAGTGTTTCGTATATGGGTCAAAGATTGACATCTCAACCACAAATTAAATACTTTGAAAAGTTGCTCCCTTCCCTTTAAATCTTAGTTATGTTTTTTTCTTGTTTACTGGACAACTTTGTTTTGAAAATATTTACCTGTGAGACTTGATTGGCAGCAAATACTCCGCTTAAGCTTTCCTAAATTGTATTTTGACTGCGGCAAATGCAAAAGTTGCCCTTAAACTAAAACTTTGTCAAGTGTCGCCAATGAGACGCAAGACCTTCTTATTTGTAGTTATTACGAGCTGAATCCGTGAATTATTTCTGCAAAATGTAATGCGTATTTATAAGTTTCCTTGTGATTTATTTGATTTATTTGTTAAACGGTATCGACACGAGACTCGGCGGCGTATACGTAATATCAATTAATATTCCGGGGATTTGTTTGCTTTGACACGTCGAGGCGCCAAAAAGTTGTGTTCACAGCATCTGTCACATACACCGACTGTAACTGTCTGAAGGTTCGCGTACGACTGAGGCAAAGGACACAACTGCCAGCATTTTTATCAATGAAAATTGTTGCTTAGCATTTTGGGATGCTGCAGAGGCATGCAGCCTGCTGCTTGCTGCTGCAAAAAGCTCTCTTACTTTTGCTTCCTTATGTTGCAGAGAGAACCGATGCTCTTAAATGCCACAGCACAGACGCTGGCTTGTTAATGACTCTGTTATGATATTATTGGTTTTATGTTCTTTCTTTCGGAATCCATTAAAAGTGACTTTTGCTCTGCACACTTTACTGTGTCCACTTCAGCTTGAACAAATGTCAGAAGAGGCTGGTTTTATAAGCTGAACTATGTAGTTGTGGTATGTAGCTGTTAAGAGTCGTCTGCTGGTTAAGCAGGACATGCCTAAATAGTTAGTTCTATTTCATTTGCGCTCAATTTCACCGAGAACGTGTCATCCTTAGCCGCAATTATGTGAATTGTATCCTGCACTTTACATTCCCGAGTTTACCGCATATTACGCGAACTTGTTATTTAAATCGTCCATTTGCGCATATTTTGAATTATTTGTTGCAACTACAATGTTCACGTCTATTCGCATATGAGTTTTGTGTGGCTCTGGTTTTTTATTTTCACATCGAAACAATTCATTCAATAGGCGGAAATTGAGCAAAGCAAGCCGCACTCATTGACTGCTGCACTTTAATTAAAAGCAAACATATCATAAATAAAATTGCTAGACAATGATATACCCTTTAGTCTATTACAGTTTTCAAATTTTACCCGCAACGTTTCAGTTAATTGATTTACTTAAAATTGGGTGGTTAATTTATGCCTTTTTTTTAATGGGTTGCTTACAAGCTACGCAATAAGGGGGATTTTTTAGCTAGAAGTAGACTTAATATACCCACTTTAATCTTACAGTTTTATAAATGCCAAACGGGTCTAATTATTATTGATGCAGTTGTGTTTTGCTCTTTGAACACTGCTCACAGTCGGCGAGGAAATAGAAAGTTGGCAAAAATTAATGTGATTTCAAATCATAGCAAATATGGCATAATTTTGATTAATGCAATTTACTTATTTATTTAAAGTCAAAAAAGGCACAAACAAAATATGATATACCGCGAACATAATTTAATAAAATGTTGAATTGAATTAAAAACTTAAAATATATGAAATATATTTCAATTCTAATAAAAGTTAAATGTTTTTTTATTTGTAATTTGTATTTTTATATTTTGCACTCTCTGCGTTTTCAACTGTTGCCGCAGACTTTGTTGTTTGGCCAGCCGAAAATTAAAAGTCTTGCCTTGTGGAACTTAAAAAAGAAGGCGACAATTTCTTATACACAAATATAAATACACACGAATTATGTTGTAATTTTTTCTGGCTTTAGCGTTGAGTTCAAAGCGCGAGCAGAAAGCACTTACTCTTCACCTTGCCATTACCCGCAAAGTAATTAGTGACTTGAGCAACATGAAGAGAGCTGTCAAGCTGTGCTACCTGGTCACAATACGTGTATTATCGCAGATAAATGTAAGTGCTTTTTTGCTAGTATTTTCAGAAGATTTCTTAAAGGCAAATCGCAGACAATCATACAACTGTCTGAACTGTTTGGAAGTTGGCTTACTGTGGATAATGCCTAACACATACATCTACTTAAACAGCTATGCAAATAAATCAGTTTGAAGTCAACCAAAATCACAAAAAAATAGCGTAAAGTTTCCATTGCCAAATCATCTTCAGAGAGGGACAGCAACACAATATTTATGAGTCATTAAAACTAATGACGTCATACTTTCGCGTTATCTATCAATTTTAAAACTTATCGAAAGCTAGTACATCAAAACATTCACTTTATAAGTTTGTTAACTTTTCATTGAGTTAGGTTTCTGCAACAGCAACTTCATATTATCGAACAATGTGCAACAAATAACTTGTAATTAGATTGCATATTCATTGGCGCTATAATTGACCTTAAGCTACTTGACTTATTCACTTTTATTACCAAAATTATAGCACAGGGGGATTTCTGCCATACATGTAACAACACAGTTAAATGAGCAGTTAATTATAGTGGAATTTTTCGTTATTACTTTAAAGCAAGTGCCAATGACTTTGTTCGTTCTCAATTGCTATGCAATTCAAAGATAAATACAGTGCAATCAGTCTAAGTATCCCTCAGATACAAATGGTTTACGAAGATAAGAACGTGTTTAATTATAAGTAAGTAGTATTAGTATCCGCAAGATTCTAATAGAGTGTGATTGACCTTATAGATAAACATACAATGTACTGTGAGCTAAAATTTCTTGGTTTTCAATTTGTGTTTTAGGCTTTGTTCATTACAATGGGTACAAACAGTATTCACTTAAGCAACTCTCATTTTCAACACGCATACGCATTACTTATTCAAAAGTTGTCAACGTAGAAAAATAACTGATTGAAATAGAGATGTGTTAAATATTGATACGCTGTGATGCTTAGGAAGTATTTTTATAAAATAAAAGTTTTAATTATTTATTTAATTATTCATTTTTTATTATATCCTGATGCTACAAGCTAAAGCTTATTAATTATGGCACTAGTCACTATTAGTTATATTATGTTTTACAAATAATTTTACTAACTATACATTACATTTTTGCAATTTATTCATTATTTTTTGTTTAAATTCTCTAATGATCCTAAAATGTTTTCTTAAATTAATCAAATACTTTTATTTTAAGTTATAGTTCAGTAAAATATTTAAAAGGTTATTCTCATGGGTAGTTTGCGTGACTTGAAAGGCGCAGTTTTTGCAGCTCTAGTAAATTTCTACATACTGCTGACCATTGACAACTTTGTTTAAATTGTATATTCCATAATGCCGTCGGGGAACAGAGGCCAATGTCGCTGTCGTTGTCGATGTCATTTCATAAATAGTAAGGGCCCGATTTGAGTTTCAATTCAATTAAATTTTAGTCGATAGCGAACCACAAAAACAGCAACTGTCAACCACCTTTGGCAAAATTGATATAAGTCTCAACGACATACGGGAATATGCCGCAGTTGAGCGACCGCATTTAGCGGGTGAACAGCGACAGACAGACAATCCAACAGATTTTTAAAGTGGTCGTTAGTTCCTCAACTAATTGGTTATTGCTACGTATTTAGTTTCATTGGAAAGTGTGATCTGTGGAGTGTTTTATATGTGCAACATGTGGAGCCTTGAATCTGTGACATTGATTTTGGCTTGTGGTGAGCAACAATTAAGAATTAAGTTGCTTGGAAACGTTCTTAAAGTGATAAGTGATGAGATAAGATACTTGTATATTTTTTTATTAGCTAAAACACATTGTTTATTACCAGTGTACAAATTGCATAGTGTATTTTGATTGCTTTAAAGATGTTTTTATTAGTTTTAAAGCTGTATTTACTCGTTGTGAAAGTAATATAGATATTTTTGTTCAAATGGAATTCTTTAAAGTATCTTCATAACGCTTTATTTTAAATAGGTAATAATTAAAAATACCACATCGATAAAATAAATTACATGAAGATTGTGTAAAAAATCAACCTTTATAGATTTTCTTTGTCAAGTTTTAATCATTTGTCCTTGATGTGGCACACGTCTAATTAACACAGGTTAATTATCTTTCTGTAAAATCAAAATCACGTCCACAACATGTCTGACCCAAACCTTTCCACAAATCAGACGTCGACTCGCTGTCCACGTTGAAGTTAACGATTTAAATACGATATACAAATAGGTCAGCTGATTGTTAGTTTGATTTCTTTTGATTACTCATCATTATCAGCAAAGTACGTCTCCGTCACGTCCCGTGGCATTAGTTGGAAATGTCCAGTCACTCGTGTAATATAATATATAGATAATTGTATTGGTATTTACAGCACACGGCTAACCGGAAACTCGTCTTTTATTTGTGTCTGTAAAGCGTTGGTAACAACAGTTAATTTATTATAGAAATAAAAACTACAAAACATCTAGCTTGTTATCCAATTACAAAATTTGTCTAATTTTCTAATTTACAATACAATGGTTAACAAATTACCTGAATTCAAACAGAGAAGAGTATATTGCGTGCCTAGTCTATGTAGAATTAGCTAAACTGTTTGTTTCTTTGTATATCCTGTAGTAATTTAATTTGATCGATCAGTTTGTCTGTATAAGCTGCTTAATTTTGTAAGCTGAATGTTCTTATACAAATATTTAAAATGCACGTTCAGTTTTTCATACTTCTCTCTCTATTGAAAATCGACAATAACAAATAATAAATAATGGCATTTCTTTTAAAATCATATATCTTCAAATATACATATTAATTAATTAAATTGTGAACTTTATCACAGAAAAATATGAAAAAGTGAAAAAACAAAATTCGTAGAATATCTCCTAGTCTAACACTCTTGAGGGTTATAAAATTGGGATTGTCATATATTAGACGCGCTTAATTTAAAATTATTATAATTTACGGCATTAGCACGTGAGTAAATAAGTGCAACTTTTTTTTATTCAGAGATAATTTTAAAAAAAGTTGACTTTGGGAATACATATTCGATTGATCGATCTTTGATAAGTTACTTGCTTTTTTATTTGTCATTGCTGAACATTTAAAAATTTACTCCTAATGACAAACTGCAATGCTAGAAAACACATTTTCAATTGCCAATAAATTATTTCTTAGGTGGAAAATACGTTACAGAAAAATATGTATGCTAATTACGGGTTGCTTTAACAAATAGGTATTTTGGGCAGGTTATTGCCTGACAAGACAACTGACAACATTGTTGTATAGATAAATAGATATGTCTCTTATTTAAAGCAGTTCATGAAAAGTCACGGCGTAATTATAGATGTAAACAGTTATGAACTTTACACGTTAATTGTTATATAATCAATGTGTAATTAATGCTAATTGAATGCACATTAAAGCCTGACCTATGATACATGTTCAAACCACATGAATGGGTAAAGAAAGTGAGGGTAATTATCAATTAGAGACAATAAAATCAACAGACGACAAGCGACAAATTGATACCAGACACGACGAAATGAATACAATAAATATTTAGACAAGCTATCAAGGGTAACAGACACCTATTTTTAGTCGCCCCTGTGATACCAAAAATAGTCAGCAAATTAATCGGAGAGCGTAGACAAATATTTGTTGGTAGGGTTTGGTCGATATCACCGTCACCGATTGTCCGAGCAATTAGCAAGTTTAATGAATGCGCGTCAACAAATTTTGATGGATTTAATTTGTATTTCTCTTCTGACAGTTGTCGCAGTTTCTGGCCAAGATTTTGGCTATGGAGGCAAGCACGGACCGGAACATTGGGCCGATGATTACAAGCGCTGCAGTGGCAAGTACCAGAGTCCCATTAACATTGATGAGCTGAAAGTGGAGAAAAAGGATTATCCCGATCTTGAGTACTACAACTTTGATTCCATACCCAAAGCCGTACACATAACCAACAATGGACACACTGTGCTGGTCACCATGAGCTTTGCGAAGGGCAAGGAGCCACGTGTGAGGGGTGGTCCATTGGAAACGAAGGCTTTCTATCAATTTGAGCAGTTTCACTTTCATTGGGGTGAGAATGATTCAGTTGGAAGTGAGGATACGATCAACAATCAAGCATATCCGGCGGAAATGCATGTCGTCGTTCGTAGTCTGGACTATCCGGACTTTGAGAGCGCTTTGGGTCAGGATCATGGTATTGCCGTGTTGGCTTATTTCTTCAACGTAATTTTATTAATTAAAACCGAAGTGAATATGCAATAATTATTGTGTCAATAGATCAGAAACATCGGGAGTGCCAGTTATTCGGAATTCACGAGGTTGTTGCCGTCTATAAGCCGGAAAGGGAAGTCCATTGACTTGGAAACTCCACTGCCCTTGATGAGTTATGTCTCCAAGGATCCGGTTAATTACTACAGCTACGTTGGATCGTTGACAACGCCACCCTGTGCCGAGGAAGTGGTCTGGATTGATTTTCACGAGCCCATATCCATATCGGAGAACCAGGTGAGTTCATTCCCTACCTTAAATAAGTAAATGTAAATATATGGTAAATTAATATTATTCACAGTTGGAACAATTTCGTTTACTGACCGAAAATGATGACCACTTGAAGAACAATTTCCGGCCAACTCAACCACTTAACAATCGCACGGTTTACCAGAGGGTTCCCATTCCCTTTGATCATGCCAAGAGTCAATGGGGCGAAACGCCCCTGGAACGAAATACGAGCTCCACAATAAAAAGGGGATTGACTCTTCTGCTAGGCAGCCTTCTGGTGTTGTTTAAGCGAAATATTTTACTGGATTTTAATTAGAGGCCATGACCCAGACCGCATCGCGATTTGTTTTGTGTTAAATGCATTGCTCGCATGCTCAAAATTTTAATTAAGCCTTGTAATTTACCCAACTGAACCTGCACACGGGCATTGTTTGCTTGTTTGTCGCTGTGAGGACGTGAGTCGGGACTTGACCCAATAAGAAGTGCGAGTAATAACTACTTTAAGCATTATATTTAAATGTGGCACTTTATACATAATGTATGTTGCACATGGCACCTGATTCTGATTAAAAGCTCATAAATGTAAGAGTTGATGAGATGATGATGATGTTTGTGCCTTAAGCATATTTAATTTAAAGTCATCACTGAATTTCCACTCATTAAGTTCGTGTTACTGCACCTTGTGATTTATAAGATAAGTAGAGTATATTTCTTGATATGTTTGACTATCAATAAATAAATATAAGCCAGTGCGTCTTTATCTACAAGAAAATTAAGCGCAGTTCTTTGTTTAATAATAATTTACAGCTTCGATTGAGGTTAGGTAAGTGACTAAGTATATATGTGAGCAAAAGTTATGATATCAAGAATTCAAGGTACAAAGTTTAAGTAATCACACAATGCGTAGAAGGCTGCTGAGAAGGTTATAATAAAGTTGAGTGAGTATAGTATAGAAATATTTTAATACTCTGAGCCCATGACTTTAATGTGTCCGAAAAAAGTTTGATAAACTTTATAGATCAACAGAAAAAAGCTCCTTTAACTAGAGTTGCTTGTTGAACTCTAAGCAGCTGTTCTGTCTTTACCCTTTCGCAGTTAGATATACCTTACTCATATAAAGTGTTTAAAGTACGCACGAACATTATTAATTAATTCATACAATTTAAAACAACTTTTCAGAACGCTTTTGAATAATTTGAAGTTAAATTTTAGCTTTTATCAAGAAAGCTGATCTGTCACAGATCAGTAGAAAGCTATCAACTTCTCTTACTCTGATAAAAAAAATTTACTTTATGCGGTCGAACACGCCTTTTTTGTAATGGTTTTCACACATATTGACAAGTACAGAGAGTATAAAAAATATTGATAGTTGAGGTGACAATGCTTAAAAAGCTCAAAGCTCAATGCACATTAGAATGAGAATGAATTTAACAGATAAAGCTTAACAGTGAGTTGTTTAAAATGTCTAGTATTTAAAAGTATCACTTGTGCGTAAAGTATCTGATTTATAAATATACAAGGGCATAGGTAGCTTTAAGCGAAGGGGGGCTCCAAAATATTTTTTTTTATAATATCACCACAAATCTTGGCACAAACCTCTAAAGTTTTAAAAAATACTTTCAATTACATCAATAAATACAAATTTTTAATTAATCTCTCGAAAATATTTTTATTACTTGATAGCATTGCTTGCATAGTTTCAGAAACATCACCTTTTGGGTTGCTTTAAGAGATTTGTAGAACACACATTCCTATAAGCAATATAATATATTTTTTTTTTTTTGAGACAAAACGGTTGTTAAATTCGATAGCTACGAAAAATTCTAAGAAGATTGCCCAATAAACCATCGGTCTAAAATTAAAGTAGAGCTTTTGAAAGAAAATACAAATACGCCCTTGTTTTAAATATATTTATCTAAATTTGGTATCTGCTGTTTTTCCCCTCAGGAATTGACACTACGATGATGTGGGGATTTAGGTTGCACTACAATTTAAGCCAACTGCAAATTGTAACATTCGTGCAGCTTTGGCCAATTGATATAAGTCTTGACAACGTACGGACCAAACGGTAGTTGTGCGACCGCAGTTGACGGATTAGCACTAATAGATTGAAATTGGCTGGAATCGTGTAGTTTTTCTTTGGAACTTACGGGTGTAAAGTTTCAGTTTAAGTCATTAACGGAAAGTGTTCAGTTGGCAAAATGTGGAGTCTTACATTTGGTGGCATCAAACAAATTGCATTTTGTGCTACTGTGACATTTATCTTAAATCGTGGTAAGCAGCTTTTCAATATGATATTATTTATCAAAGGTTAAAATTATTTTTAAGAGCAGTCACAAGACCAAATACTTTGTTTATAATTAGCAAACAAAGGCCATTTATTTGCTTAACTTATTTTGTAAATTTGTGTACTCTTAATAAAAGGTCCGTAGAATCGTGCAACAGTTAATTAAATTGACTTTTTAAAAAATTTTAATTGATAAATTATGAAATTATAACTTATTTTCGTTACAAGTATGATTATCTTTTCTGAAGTGTTAAATTCGACAAACTTCAACATTAAATGAATCACAAAATTTTTCTAGCTTAGAGGCTGATAAAAGAGATTATACAAGTAAAGTTAAGATCGGAATGGATTCCAAAAATCAACATAAATATTTGTTAATTAACAGCAGATGAGACTTGTATTTAAATCAGCTTAGAAAAGTGAAATTCTATAGTCATAAGTACATAATCAACAGATAACTACGAAACTTACACGTTTATTGTTACTTAATCAATGCTAATTGAACGAATAATTGCTAATGACATCTGATACCAATCATAACAAAGGGAACTGTTGCCCACAGACGTCAATTAACTACTCGTAACAGACATTGACAGCACAGACTGCTGACTAAATTAAACTACTCAGAAATGCACTTCTATTATTTTTTAGTTGTCGTTGTCTCTGCCCAGGACTTTGGCTATGAAGGTCAGCACGGCCCGCAACATTGGGCCGAAGATTTCAAGCGCTGTAGTGGCAAGTTCCAGAGCCCTATTAATATTGATGAGTTAAGTGTCGTGGAGAAGGAATTCCCTGACCTCGAATATAATAACATCGACGTCATCCCCAAAAGGGTACACATGGGAAACAATGGTCACACTGTGGTGGTCAAGATGAAGTTTGAGAAGGGCAGGGAACCGAGCATGATGGGCGGTCCATTGGAACGCAAATCGCAATATCAATTCGAGCAGTTTCACTTTCATTGGGGTCAGAATGACACAGTTGGAAGTGAGGATTTGGTCAACAATCATGCCTATCCTGCGGAGCTGCATGTGGTAATGAGGAGTCTAGACTTTAAGGACTTTCAAAGTGCTTTGGGTCAGGATCATGGTGTTGCTGTGTTGGCGTTCTTTTTTTCGGTAACAAAGAGTCAAAATTAATATATGAAAAGTACAAACATTGTATCTTTAGATTGACGAAGAGGATAATCCAAATTATGAAGAATTTGTTAAGAGTCTATCGATCATTAGTGGAAAGGGCATGTGGATTACCTTGCAGAATCTGCTGCCCCTAAGTAAATTTCTTTCATGGGACTTAGTAAGCTATTATAGCTACGTAGGTTCCTTGACAACACCTCCTTGTGCAGAGAAAGTGGTATGGATAGATTTTCAAATCGCCATACCCATATCAGAAAAACAGGTAAGATACAAAAATAAATACAAAAAATATAGATACAAAATAAAATAAATAATATATATATATTTTGACAGATAAATCACTTTCGGGAACTTACGCTTCACGATTACCATTTGAGGAATAATTTCCGACCACCTCAACCGATCAACGATCGTATTATTTATGAGAATGTTCCTAGGAAGTTTGTTCAACTTGGCTACAGTGCTATTCCCTTTGTAAATGCCGATAATGCAGCTGAAAAATGCAGTAAAGGCGGAGGCATAGTCCTCATATTGGTCTGCTATGTAATTAATTCATTATTTACATGCACGAAATTTTAATTATATTGAACTACCAAACTTTGCTTACCCGATTGCGACGGAGTGAGACTTTGAATCTCGATTTGGGTGTTAGCCAATGCGGAATACATAATAAACAAGTGTTTAGGATCTCTAAATAACCTCGAATGCTATAATTTGATTTACTGGTAAAACTAAGCTCTAATTAAAATTTAATTAATCAATAAGTATTTATTATGCGATTGCACCTAGCGATTTGTAATCTTATCCTCCATAAATATGAATTGAATATTTCTGTAACTATTAATTAATTAAAGAGATTGAGATAAACTGTTATCGAATACTTGGAACTGTGTAAATGTTTTCTACTGCAAGAAAAAAAAATAATGTGTGGAATATTGTTTTTTGCATTTTGTTCATTACCCAAATAATTTTAATCAATTTTTTTTACGATAAAAAAATTACTCAAACAATTTAATAACACATTTAAATATAGAATCTTTGCAATGAATCAGCAGCATTTATAATTATCCGTGAATAATAAACTTGAAAGGGTTTCCAATTACTTTGTAGTTATCAGCAGCAATATCAAAATAAAAAGCATTATAATTAGCTTAAGTATCCATCAGATACTGATCCAAGTATTCTCCAGATACCGATGGCAGGCAGAGATAGGGTCACGTTTTCTCTAACCTAGAGTCGCGTTAATGTATCTGATTAATAAAAACTTTGATTAGTGGTGTAGATAAGCAGGCAAAATACCCTTAGCTGAACTTTTAAAGATTTCCAGCTGGTCCTTCGAATTGAAGCATGATATCGAATATTTGATGGGATGCTTCCGATATTTTCGGCAATGATCAGCTGTTTTTTTTTGGGTCAATGAGGAGTAATTAAGATCGATATATAATGGCTTTAACTAATTAAAAAAACCAGCACGTAAAATACTACTCTGTAACTATATATTTGTGTGAATAATTTCTCCGCTGGGACTGTAAGCTTTGTGTAAAAATAAGGCTGTGATTGGAGTTTCCAGGCAACATTTAGTTGAATGACAAATTGTCACTACTTTGTCGGATTGAATTTAAGTTGAGCTATCGCTCTTGGCGAGTTAACACGGGTCCAAATAAAGTGAATAACTTACGAAATGTGGAACCTTCGATTGCAAAGTGCAATAATTTTTGCTTGTGGTAAGTATCAATTCAATATAACTATTGTTGACCAAAGCTTAAATACAATAAGATCATTATTGACAAAGAAATAAAGCTTACCATTGTTTTTTATTATTTGCATTCATTGTCATAGTTCTCATTGTCTCTGGAAACGATTTTGGGTATGATGGCCAACAAGGACCGCAACATTGGGCAGATGATTACAAGCGTTGCAGTGGCAAGCATCAGAGTCCTATTAATATTGATAAGCTGCACGTCGCAGAGATATCATACCCTGAAATTAAGTACTTCAATTTCGATGCAAAGCCCAAAGCCGTACACATGAAAAACAATGGACACACTGTCCTGGTCACAATGAGCTTTGAGCCGGGCAAGGAGCCTCGAGTATCGGGCGGTCCATTGAATACTTCAAATGGTAAGGACTTTCAATTCGAGCAGTTTCACTTTCATTGGGGTGAGAATGATACTGTGGGGAGTGAGGATATGATAAACAATCATCGGTATCCCGCTGAAATGCATGTGGTAATGCGTAATCTGGATTACATAGACTTTCAAAGCGCATTAGGTCAGGAACTTGGTATTGCCGTATTGGCTTTCTTTTTTAAGGTAACAAGTTAAAGCATAACTAAAGCTCATACTAAACCACTCAATCATTAGGTTAATAAAAAATTGCATAATCCTCATTATGGAGAGTTCGTGGAGATGCTATCGTTAATAGACAGGAAGGGCAGTTCTACGGAATTGGAGCTACCGCTGCCACTAATGAAGTTTCTCTCAGCGAGCTCGATGAACTATTACACTTATGTAGGTTCATTGACAACGCCACCTTGCGCTGAGAGAATTATCTGGATAGATTACCAGGACCCCATAGATTTATCGGAGTACCAGGTAAATATATACATATATATATGCATCACATGATATACATTTATAAGAATTACGTTCATCTTACAGTTGAATCTCTTTCGGAAACTGACGGCCAATAATGAGCATATGAGGAATAATTTCCGTCCAATTCAACCTCTAAACGATCGAGTAATTTACAAGAACCTCGTCAACGATGATATGATTGAAAAAAGCTGGATTTCGCCACACAATGGAGCTGGTTTTACAGATACTGGGAGTGGGGCTATCCTACTAGGCTGCAGTCTGGTCATGCTGCTCAGGGGCAATATTTTTGCTGCTTTTAATTAGAATTGATTGGCTGATACCACGTTTCAGTCCGCATAGGAATTTGTTTGCGCTAAAAACATTGCCTGCATGCTCCAAATTTTAATTAAGTCTTTTATTTTACTTACTCGTCGCACACTGGAATTGTTTGTTTATTTGTCGCAGGTTGCGAGCGCATGCTGCAATTAAAGGCTGGGTCCAAAGTATGGCTATTAAATACTTCAGGAATTACAAATTGATGTCATTGAACATATTCTGCATAGTTAGAAATCTTCAACTTTAATCAATCAACTTTAGTTAATTGTATATCTTAATATGTGTATATTGTAGTAGCTTTACTTGCTTTTCAATAAACAAATAAGAAACAGTTTCTTACTATATTCGTGGTCAAGCGACTTGAAAGTGAAGGAAGAGCCATTAAATGAAGCCCTTTACATTTACCTTTAATACCTACAGAGAAAAAGCTTTAATTTAAATGAACGGTGCTTGGATTTGTAACTAATGTAACTAATTTTATTTTGCTTTACTTAGTTTTTACAGGTTTTTAATAATTTATTTTGTTTTATCATTATCATCGAATTGTGTATATGCTTTTGTTTTTGTGTGAAATATATATACTATTTTATATATTTAGCAGATGCATATATAGCTGCATGTGATTTTTATTTTTATGTTGTATATGTATATATAAATATGTACGCCTGGTTTTTCCCTTTACAATCTTACATCTTAACCGATAACTTTGCCAAATGATGTGGCTCATGTTGTTTGTTTGTGTGCTTGGTTTTCAGCTTTTTTTGTTTCTTGTTAAATATGCTCGCAAAATTCTACAATAAACGCTGTATGTTTATATTTATATATAATAATGTGTATATGTATAAGATCAATATACTATAATTCAATGTGTATTATTCATCAAAAAGTAAAATAAAAAATTGTATTAAAAAATATGTAATTTTTTTTATAGTATAATGCACGCTTTTATATTATATTCTCGCAGTGTGTATGTGTTTGCTTTTATTGGCCTTATATTTAATATAAACCTTTTCATTGAAATATAGATTTATGTATTATTTATAATGCATGCATCTCATATTATAAAATGTATTGTGTATAAATTACTAATAATATAAATTAAGCACTCGAAAAACTGCAGCTGCTACAAATGCATGGGCTGCTCTCTCCCTTTATATATAGTACATGGATTGCATTTGGGGGCTTCTAGAATATTTTCTGCTTTTGTTGATTTGAAAACCGCATTTATAATTCACATATATAAATTTATTACTATGCTCTTATTTTTTTGTTCTTTGTGTTTTTTTTTTTTTGTTACTAAGCACTTTATACAAACAAGTTTTTGTTGCTTTGATTTCTTCGATAATATTATATAATACTCTATTTATAGCAAAAATAATAAATTAATGAGTAATAAGTAAGCAAAGCGAGAAAGCCAACACAAGAAAATGGACTGAAATGAAGCTCTGAACCGAAAATCAATTCATGTTAAGCAGCAAGAGTACTATCATTACAAAATATATATATTTTTATAGTTAAATTGGGGCTGGAAGTATTATAACTATAAATTACATGTACAATAACTCAGAATACGCTGAGATGTCAAATTAGTTGCTGTTTTAGTTGTAGTTGCAGTTTAGTTAGCGACATTTAAGAACTCGAACTAGCCCATTATAAATTCAATATATTGGCTTTGTTTTGTCTGCAAAAGGCGCATTGTTCTATCTTCCGGATTTTGGAAGTGTTAGCATAAAATTCTACGGCATATACATATATATATACTAAAGATTCTTGCAATATTTAGCAAGTGTGTGTGTGTGTATTTTGGTTTTGCTCCGTTATTTCTGCTAATTGCAAGTGTGTCTAGTTAATTTGATTTGAATCGAGCTTAGTACTTAGTCATAGATGTTAGATGAAAGTGGTGCTGCAATCTGAAAAGTTTTTGCACATTATGCAGTTGAAAACCTTAAAAATTTGTGTGCTAAGTTTTTTTTTTTTGTTCCATTTGCCTTAATCAATTCTCGTAAGCTTAAACGATAATTAACACGTTTTCTTTTTGTTTACATTGTTAACACTATACACTAGAAAGACGATACTTAAAATATTGCGACCATCATGTTTTGTTTGCTTGTTTCGTTTCATTTAGTTTTGTTAGTTTGTTTTTCATTGCTCCTTCTTTGCATACGTCCTTTTGTTTTGATTCCATGTCAGTAAGAGGGGGTTTAGCTGCAGAGTTTTGATTTCCAGATTTGCCAGGCTCAATTAACGCAGCTGATTTCTGTATCACAATAGAAAAGCAATAAAGATAATGAGAAAATTGACATGAGGATTGCATGTGTAATGATTGTGCAGTGCAGGATGTGGATGCTATGCATACATAAATGATAAATGACAAAAGAATACTAACTTTTTACATTTAAACTGGACAAAGCGTTGCACAACTTAAAGTTGCTAGTTACATACACGTTCTATTGTTGACGTTTTAATTAATATGCACTTATTTAGTTGGTTTAATGGTTGTTTTTTTGTTTCTGTTGCAGTTGTAGTTGTGTTGTTGGAGTTGAAAAGCAAAATTTAAACGTTTGAACACAAAAATCACACAAAGTATTTTCCTCACGGCCATTTGACGCCGTGATGAGTATTTTCTTTGTTCAGTTGCTTGGGATTCTACAATTGCTGCCTGCCTGCCTGTCTGTCTGTCTGCCTCTCTTAAGCACTCTCTAGTCCACTTATCTGGGCCGTTGTCTGGGAAGAAAAAGTGGGCGTGTGATACAGATACAAAACGAAAACGAATACGAAAAAACAATAAACGCAACAAAACAAAAGTCACAAAGTCAAAATACAGATGCGAGCAAATGAGCCAGATGATGTGACTGATGACTGTTGTTTAATTGGCCAAGAATGATAACAAACGATGACAATTTAGAAGATACTCACCTAAAGTATTGATCGTGCAGCGATTGACGTTGAAATTCGGCGGCCTGTAAATACTGTATATATGTAATTAATCAGTTAGGAAATTTATTAGGGATTTGGGAAACCTGTAGCTGATCCGCATACGACATACGCAGCAAAACATCCGAGTGCGGCTCCCTAGGTATAAGCATATTTGGGCGTGGATATTGTCCAACATTCGCTGCATTGGGATTCGAGAAATACAATGAAAGAGAAGGAGAGCAGGAAATATATATATAGGTCAGTATTGTTTGTGGGCAATTCAACGCAATGGCTATACAAACTCACGTGGCAGTTGGAAACCGGCCTCCGGTGGTTGCGGCTGTGGATGCAAAGGCAAATGTAAATGAGTATGAGAGTGTGCATGATATTCTCTCGTCAATCGTATCTGAAAATTATTGAATATCGTAGATAGTTTCAAAAGAGCCAGTGGTGCCTTGAGGATTATGGAGCCAGCTTGCGCCAAGCGACATTTTGTAAGTGGAAAATGCGGAAAATGTAAAGTAGTGGATAAATGCGTGTTAGAATGACGAAACGAACGAGCACCGACTGATGGCTTACAATGGGGTTAGATACGCCTCCAATTAAGATCAATCAATCAATGATGGAGGAGTAGGAGTGTTAGCACACGTGCTTGGACATGGACACATGATAGACTCATTTAAGCTTATATTTTTGTTTGTTGGTTAATTGAGCTGACAAGTGGACAAGTGATTTGTGCAGATGCTTGAATTTGTTTTGTTGTTTTGAACATTGGTTTTTCCAAATACGATTGATTTTGTGAATATGAGTGGACATTCGAGTTGGTGTACAATGAGAAGATGTCATGCGATATACGAACCATATGCTCGCCCGGATCCATGCCCACATGATGTGGCGGCGGTATGCCCAAACGTTCCCGTTCCATTTGTGAAATCGCCGGGTTCGCATACAGCGGGAACTGCGAGGGATGTATGCCACTGCAAGAAGACAAGTAAAGACAGTATGTAGTGTTTTTTCTCATAGATTATGCGGATTATAAGGCTTACCGTCTGTAATATTCCATCCAATGCGGATCCAGTCGCGATTGACTCGCTGCGGCCGCTTGTGCGTTTTTGATCTCCTCCAATTCTCTGTAATTAGTTTAAATTGGCAATTTGAGCAACAGTTTATAAAGTGTGTAAGGAGAAATGGATTTCTTTTGTCGAGGAGTTGGTTACGGGCAGGCAATTAAGAAGCGAGTTAATTTTAAAACTAAAGCGTGCGCATAATAAAGCAAAAAAAAAAAGAAGGGAAAAATCAATTGCTGTTTGTTAGTTGGCAAAGGATATCGGATATCAGTATGAGTTTGGGTGGTGTGTGCTGAGATGAGGATTTGTCAGGCTTTGTACTAGGTACTGTACCTCTCTCTGCTATACATGGGGCCCATTGGATGATGATAAGGAACCATCTGCTCAACAGGACTGAAATCGAAATGGAAATTATTACAATACAAACGCCGATAATTAAAGACTCGAAAACACTACTACGACTACGACTACAAATTAAATACATAATCGTAGACTCGCAACAACACTGAGAAATATATATATGCTCGTATTTGGAGAATTGATCACTCACCTGAAGGCGACATGTGGACGCGCATATTCCGACAGCTGACGCAATGCGGGCGTATCAGCATATGGAGGCTTTAGCTCAGCCTTCATCTTTGCCTGCTGTGCAGCTTGTTGTGCGGCAGCCTGCTGTTGTTGTTGTTGCTGCTGCTGCTGTTGTTGTTGCTGCTGGTGGACAGAGAAATATTTGTTTTTTTTTTAAATTCGAATATCGCATCTCAAATAGAATTCCGCTGCTCACCTGTCTTCGCTCACGCTCCTTTTCGGCCAGCTTGCGATCACGTTCCTCACGTTTGCGTGCCAGCTTGGAGTCCGTAACGGGCTTGAAGATCAAATCCGTACGCGTGCACGAGTTGTAATCACCACGATCGATGTGGCGCACAAAGCTGAAAAGATAACGAAATTAGAATAACTCTGGATTCTTAATTTAATGTTCCAGTGGAGTAGCTTACATGGCCGACTGCGAGCGATGGCATTCGGTATCGTCGGGCTTCGCCTCGGGGCTGGGACCGCGCGGTATATTGTGTGTGGGGCTGGGAATCTCTGGTTCCGGATCCGGCTCAATGTCAATGGGCACTAAAAGTATTAACAATGATTGATAATAGTAAAATATATTTTTTGACAAAAAATTTATTATAAAAGTTTATCCAGACTTAGGAAATCCCCAATCAATTATGGAATATTTAAGATTTTCCCAGCCAAATATAGAATATCAAATATTTTTCCATTGTTCTAGAATCTAGATATTTACATGGCTCTGTTGGATGATGCGCACTGCCCATTCCAGCGGAGTTGGCCGAGTGCGCGTGCGCACGCAGTGCATCCATGTGGGAAGTCGGCTTTAAACCATGAGGCTGTCCATCTTGCGGTGCAAATGGTGAGGGATGCGGCGGCGGCGGATATCCAGGTATATGGGAGCCTGGATATGCACCAGGCGGTAGTCCAGTGGGCGTACCCGGCCCGCCCATGCCGACACCCATGCTTCCAGGTCCTTGTGGCGTCTTTGGCGTCGGTGGCTTGTTCTGTGGCGGGCCTCCTTGCTGCTGCTGTTGTTGTTGTTGCTGCTGCTGCTGCTGTGTTTGTTGTTGCTGCTGCGGTGCCTTGTGTTGTTGCTGCTGCTGCTGTTGTTGCTGTTGTTGTTGATGTTGCTGCTGTTGATGTTGTTGTTGAGCAGCTGCTGCTGCTGCTGCAACCGCCGCATGTTGCTTCTCAGCTGCCACGGCTGCGGCAGCGGCGGCATTCTGTTCATCCTGGCGCGATTGCGGCGGCGGACCAGGCAGACCAGCATGATGAGCGGCCATCACAGCAGCCGGATCGAGGGGCCCGGCGGGAGGAGGTGGCTTCATGTAGGCGGGGAAGCTTGGTCCATAGGGCGCATAGCCATAAGGTGAGTTGAAGGGATTGTGATGATGCGGCGAGTAAAACACCGAGGGGTGCAGCAACGGATGCGGATATGGTGACTGGCCGGGATGGACGCCAATCTGTGGGATGCCTCCGCCTGGCGCAATCAGTGGCAACGGCAGGGGCATCTGTGGATGACGTATAACTGGCGGCGATGCACCAGGTCGCAGATGAGGAGGCGGCGAAGTACCCAATCCCCGTTGTCCCGGCTGCGGAGCATACATTTTGCTCAGCGGGCTGGCCATCAACCCGGAGGCACTCGACACTGGCGGCGGCGTCATGTGCGGTGACTGTTGGCGCATCAGCGCATGTCGATCCCGTTCGGCGACCGCCGCCGCAGCAGCCGACAACGCCGAGGATGAGGGATGATGACTCAGCGGGGATTGCGGCACAGGATGCAGCGGACTCTGCCGGCTTAGGCTGCCCACGCTAGAGGCTGGCGAGGCAGCACGATGGGCAGCGGCAGCGGCTGCAGCTGCTGCGGCAGAGGAGTTGTTCGGCGTGCTGCTGTTGCTGTTGTTGCCACCAGGGCCAGATTGAGCGGCACCGCTCGAGAGTTGCACGCTGGGACTGGCGCGACTGAAGGCTGACGATGGCACCGTGTTGGGTGTGGTGGTCAGCGCCATGCTCGTCGAGATGGCCGCCGAATGAGGCGTTGATGGCGCTGAAGAGGCATGTGGATGTGACAGATGGCTGGGCGGTGTGCGACGACTTAGCGCCGACTCCGGCAAGCCACCCAATCCTCCAGGACCCGCCAATAGCGCAATGGGGCCACCGCCATGACTCAGACCCGCTATCGAATGCGACAGCAGATGATGGCCAGGATGCGCCAGCGCTGCGTGTGCCGGATGACCTGGCGGCAGATGCGCCAGATGCGGATGTATGGGCATCGGGTGGCCAATGAGACCAGATGGATGCGCCAGACCGGGTAGCGGCGATGTGCGATGCGTGTGCGGTGACTGATGCATTGGTCCTGGGCCCTGTCCTGGCCCCGAGTTGATTCCACTGTTGCCCCCCGACGGTGCCGTCGACGTGTGCGATGACGGCGGTTCCCGCGATGTCGGCGGCTCGTGGAGGCTGCGCGGCGGCTGTTGTTGCTGTGCCGGCGACGGCGTGCGCACTGTGCCCGCTGGACCAGGTCCAGGCTGCTGCTGCTGTGCGTGCGATGGCGCCAAGGGATGTCCGTGGCTGTGGGGTGGCGGCGGACCCGGCGCCTGCAGCGACATCGGCATGGGGGCATGGGGGTGCATTGATGGCGGCAGATCCGGATGCGGTCGGTGCAATGACTGCAGCGATTGCAGATGCGGATGCTGGTGTGGATGCATATGCGGATGCATGACATGCGAGGGCGCCATGGTTGACAACGTGGGCGCACCCAACGAGACGGCAACTGGCATCGAGGAGGCGATGGATATATGTGGACCTCCCGGACCAGGTGGCAATCCATGCTGTAAGCTCGGTGGCCCTTGACCCGGCACTGAGCTGCCCACCGGCTGATGCAGCGACGTGGGCGGCTGTGGACCTGGACCAGAGCCGGCACCAGAGTTTGGTAGCGGTCCGTGTCCATGGGGGGAGATGAGATTTTGTGGATGCATGCCGGGGGGAAGGCCACCGCCCGCTGGCGAAGGCATGTGCGGTGAGGGATGTGGCGACTGGAATTGCTGCGGCTGCGAAGATGGCGGCTGCGAGTTGCTGTTGCTATTGCTGCCCTGGCTATCCTGGCCGGGCGTCGAGCGCGCTGACGCATCAATGGGACTCTCCGGAGGAGGACCGTATGGCGAGGCTTTAATTAAATTCTCGCCGCCAGCAGCGGAAACGGGCGGCATTGGATACTTGAGATCCTGTGGTTGTGGTGGCCCATATTTGGCAGCCAATGGATCACCGTACTTGAGCATGAGGCCGGCAGGCTCAAAGGGTCGTCCCAGCGGCGGCGTCTGCACATCGTGCTGATAATGTGGCTTGGGCATGGCAATCGTTGGCGGCGGCGTCGCGCCCGGCGGCTGCTGATCCAGCGGCGGGCCAGGCTGACCTGGTGGCGCATATTTGTGCGGTGGCCCTGGTCCATCCAACGGCGAGCCAATGCTGTGCGGCAGATGGGCAAAGCCCGGCTTAACATCGGGTATCTTGAGGGCCTCCTGGTAGCCAGGTTTAGGTGGCGCCAGCTCAACGGGATATTTGCCCTGCTGCTCGATCATGTACTTCATGTCGTACTTGCCCACGGCCGCCGCTGCTGCCGCCGCTGCTTGCATCTCCTGGCTGTACTTGAGTGCGTCCAGCGGCGGTGGCACTGGATACTTGAGTTCCTGTGGCGCAAACTTGCCACTGGCCTCGAACTTGACGGCGGCCTCGTTGTACTTCATTTCCATATCGCCAGGATACTTTTGAGGCGGTGCAGTCGGCCCAGCACTGCCCGGATCGCTGTGCAGCTGTGGAGGCGGCTGTGGTGGAGCCTGACCAGGTGGACCATACTTCAGTTGTCCCTCAATTAGGTAGCCAGCGGGCGGCTGCGTTGGCGGACCATGTTGCAGATGCTGCAGATGCAACGGCTCGGCGCCCATTCCATCAGCGGAGCTGTGATGCAGTCCAACCATTTGGGAATTGGGAGGAGGCGCTGAACTCGTAGGTGGCAAGCCACTGGCATTGATCTTATGATCCTCATTTTTGATTTCAATTTTAACCTTGAGATCCTGGGGCTCGTTGCTGTTTTGATTGCATGTGGCATCCATGGAGTCCTCCATGGGTTCCTTCTTGATGTAAACGGGCTCCTGCAGGGGCACAGAGGCAGCGGACACAGGTGGCACAATTGGCAATTGCTGTTGTTGTTGTTGCTGCTGTTGTTGTTGCTGTTGCATCTGCTGTTGTTGTTGTTGCTGTTGCAACTGCTGTTGTTGCAACTGCTGCTGTTGCTGTTGGGGTAACGTCTCCTGTTTGATGCTAACCAGCTTCTTGAGCAGCTCGGGATCGCGTGCTGCCACCTCGTTCTCACATATGTCCATCTTCTCAATGGCCTCCTTGCGATCACGATCCACAGATGCATTGAGCGCCTCCACAGTCGCAATTGTGGGCACTTTCATTGCAATTGGCGGCGCAACGGTCACCACTGCGGGTGGCGCCTCCAATGAACTGGTCTCCTTCATCAGACCATCCACATGGGTGGGCTTCAGGCTGAGCGGTTGAATGTTGCTCGGTGCCTGAATGTTGGTCTCCTCATCCATGTTCTTGATGGCGTCTTTGCTGTCTTCTGCGCAGGGTGCTTCTGTTTTGATTGACTTTTCGTTAAGCTCCGATTTGGTGTCCAAATCTCCCGACAACGTCACTGCGTTTATCTCCTCCTTGCAGTTGATCTCCTTGCTGTCCTTGCTGGACTGCTGCTCCGCGGTGCGTCCATCCGTATCCGTCGTATTGGATTCACCATCGTCCAGGACCGAGTCGGGACGACTGTCAGAGTTCATGCTCTCGACGGGACTGTCGGGACGCTTGCGCTGTTTCTCCTTGATGTTGTCCTCGTTGCTGTTGTTGGTCTGCTCACTGCTGCTGTTCGTCTCCGTCTCCGTGCGCTTCTTCTTGTTTGGCGTATCTTGTTTACCGCCCTTGCGCTTATTACTCGATCCCTCGGCCACGCTCTTCGTTGGCGTCTTGGGACTGTCGCTAGTTCCAGCTGCGGCAGCAGCTGCAGCCACTTCCGGTGTCTCGGTGCCACGTTTGGGCCGCTTACCATTGGCCACCGAATTGTTGGCATTGCCCGCTGATGTCGAGGATTGATCCTTGGAGGAGCTGTTGGCAGAGGCGTTCACGGAGGCAGCAGCAGCGGAGCCTCCGCCGCCACCGGTTGCATTGGCGCTGCTGCTGTTGTTGTTGTTATTCTGTTGTTTGTTTCTTGTCCTCATCCTAGAGGGTGATTCATCCCTTTTGTTGGTCAGACTCGAATCACTGTCACACTCGCTGGCGTCGTCCTCGGTTAGAGAACTGTTCTCCTCCTTGGAGACAGCGGGCGATGAGCGACTCGCCGTCTCTGCAGCCGACGCCGCCGCCGTCGCCGTCGTCGCAGCTTGTGGTTCCGGAGTGTCCTCCTTTTTGGGAGGTGTATTATTGGCGCGCGTAACACGATTGCGACGCAACGCGCTCTGTCTGCGTCGACGATGCGGACGATTATTGTTAGCGCCGGGCGTCTTTTTCCACAGGTAGTAGAACTCGACCAGCTCCGGTGTATCCTTGTGCGGCAACAGGTCCTTATGGATCCTGAAGAAATTTTTGCCAAATTGGCGAAGACCCTTGATGAACTTTTTCGTTTCGTCCTCGGTCCACTTTTTATCAATGCCCTTCGAAACGGGGCACTTTACGAGCGCTTGTAGAGCTTTGCCTGGATCGTAGCCAGAATCGTGAAGCTACAAATAAAATCGAAGGAGAACAAGAGGAGATATTAGAAAAGAATAAAGAGAGTATATGGGATCATATGAGGATGCGCTGATAAGTCATTGGTCTAGAAGTAGACAACTTTTTTAAATGGAAATTAATTTATTTATGAAAATAATCTTTTTTTATTCATTTCATTTAATCTTCCATTTCTTCAACTTCTTTACGTATCTCAAATAATAAAACTAGTTGAGGTGCTCAAAACATTTAACATAATAAATGTCTTTAAATTACTCGTTGATCTATTAGAATGTCTTTCCATTTTGAATTCCTGACTTTTCTGTGCAGTGTACAAGCTGTGATGTCTTAATTTTATTATAATTTAAGACTCGAATTTCTGAAATAGGCCAATGTCTTATCAGACCACCCTCGTAATCAGTAATTACCACGTCGAGTGCGTTAATTGTTGTGTCGTCGCGACTGGCAGCCAAACAACCGTCTTCTAGTCCGCCATCACACATTCCTTGAAATGCAGCCATGGAGCGTGCCGCACGCAGAAACATTAACAAGTCGCCATCGGCCACAACGCCTGGACTCCATCTTGTTTCCTCTAGTTCACGTTCATCGGTTTCCTTGTCAACGGGGAAGCTTGAGATTGGATTATAATCGGGCAGTTTTGCCTTCAGTCACAGGACAAGACAAGACAGAAGAAGTTGCGGTATTAGTTGATAAAAAAAACACACACGCCAAAAAAAAAAAACAACAACAACATCGCATCAACACTTTTTTTTTTTTTTTTTGGATTAGTTACATCACACACACAGACACAAGACATACTCTACAACACATACACAAACATCAAGCCATACAAAATGTTGTACGAGTTACGTATGTGTAGTTTGTCTGGTGTCATACGATATACACACAACTTAGGAACTAATGCATGAAATGTATGAACAATATATTAATGTTAGGTGTACATGTACATATGTATGTATGTGTGTGTGTGTTTTCTATCTTGGAGCGGGATCGGGATAATAGCCTGCTTGTGGAGAGCTTTGGTCATGTAAACGAATTGACCTCAAGCCCTTCAAATTGGCCAAGGAATTGCAACGGATTAAGTTAAGGAATTAAATTGGGTTGACTTCGGGAAGAGTCAGGAATGATCTGTATACTCTACTCATTAGTTACACAAATGATGGAAAGCCAATTTTTGTATACGATAAGTACTATGTACAATACTATTATTTACAGTTGTTAGTTATTTAATTAACAAACTACAAATCAAAGTTACAAAAAGTTGCCCGTTTAAAAAGAAGATATTAAGATATTTTGGGTACTATTAACTTTATATCCGATCTATATACAAAATTACAAATTTTTAAATGTAAGTTTTTATTAAAAAAAATGATAATACACCAAAAATAATTTAAAGTATTTTTGCATTTTTCATACACAAAATTCAGTGTTGTTTTGATGATTTTGGTATATTCTAATTTTAGTCAAAAAATTTAACATTACAATAAAAGTTGTAAATAAGAGTTATTTTAAGAATTTAAGGTAACAAATAAAATTAAATTATTATTACATAATTGTATTTTTCATATTTGAGAAATTGCTATTTAGCTGAGGTACAGACAACTGTAAAAAGTAGGTCTCAACTCAAGGGCAACTTATAATACATTTAGAGCACTTTTATTTACTCAATTGAGGTGAAGTAAATGTGGCTCTGGAGGAGGAAAGGAAGGGGTGAGGTGGGGTTTGGGATTACAATTAGAATTTGCAACATTACGATTACAATACAAAAGAAAAAACGTTTTTTGCATTTTTTGATTTGGTTACCGTGAGCTGAATTTCTGAATTGTGAGAGTTATGTACGTACATAGACATCGTTTACCTGGTGGCCGGGACCCACTCGTATTTCTCCTTGAGTGGAGGCCGCCATCACCCTTTAAAAACACGCTTCCGGTCCAGTGTTAAGCCTTTTTATGCCCGCTATGATATGAAATTTCAACTGCAAAAAGAAGAAAACACACACATCAACGATTGTTGGGTGAAAGGTCGATCAACATTCGATAACAAAAAAATAAAAATAATAATGGAAGCTCACAAGAGAAACACATAATAATCATAATACATTACAATAAAAGCGTTGAAGTTGATATGAACATGCAAAAAATAAATAGTCCATAAAAATATAATGTCATGTAATGTGTAAAGGACGAAGGGATCGACAAGAGGGCAGGAAAATGAAGCACTGGAGTTTTCACCCGGCCATTTAATCGCTAACATCCATACAATATATACATATGTTATAATGCGCTTGCCAGGCAAAAAGACATAGCGATAGAAAGAGAGAGGAAGAGAGAGAGGCAGGGAAAATTCAGTTTGTGTGTTGTTTTCTTTCTTTTCTTCTGCGGCTGCCTCTCAAGTGTGCGTGCAGCTGTAAACAGATTTTCCGCTCAAGTAACTCGACGAATAACTGTAACGATGCGGTGCGGGGCAGAAGGACAGCGGGACAGACAGGCAGCAGGGGAATTATCATTAAATTTGCCTACGAATCAATATCAGTGGCAATACAACAATGACAACTACACACAAGCACACATTTACACGCACTCACGCACACACACTCAATCGAATGCCGGCGGTTGCGGTTGTGTGGCAACGGCACACAAATTATGGCAATTAAAATCAATTAATTAAATGCAGCAGGCAGCGCTGCCAGGGCAAATAAAAAGCATTACGACTCGGCTCGGCTCGACTCGGCTTTGCCCAGGCGCAAAATGCGAGAAAAAAAAATAAAAAAGGAAAATATTGTCGACAGATTTACACTCAATAAGGCACGACACGCCGCCTAAATGACTGACGACGACGACGAGGCGTCGGGGGTCCCGGCGGACGATTGGACAAACGGACTACGGACACGAGTGTACGGACTGCTTGCGCTGCACAGTGGTTAACAAGCTATGCTATGCTAACAAAAGAAAGGCAGAAAAAAAAGTTATCCTACATCATATTTCTGGACAGTTGATTAATTTTTTAAAATTGTCATAATAAATAAAAATTAATTTTAAATGACTTAAATTTAAAAACATTCAAATTACAAGACAAATATATCAAGTGAATATTTTTATATTTAAAAATATATTATTTTCAAAATATAAAGCATACCCAGAGCTTAAAATACTTTTCACTTGTCTTTTTACTTTTTTTTTCCCCCATATAATTCCCATCTCCAACTGCTGCCGTACATTTAACATACTTTACAGTGCTTGAGAAACACAAGACTTTTGTTAAGCTGTAATTAACCAATTGACTTTTGTCCACTGTGCAACGGTCGGCTGCATTGGGGCTCAACACTTATCAGCGACATCAGCAGCAACACCGAGTTAGTTGGCTTGTTTGGTTGGCCAACTGGCGGACTAGCTGCCTTGTTGGTCGGTTGGTTGACTGGCTGGCTGGTTGGCTGGCATACTCAACTGCTGCCTTGGCTGGCTTGGTTAGCAACTTTTTTTATGGGGGAAGTCGTGAGTGGAAAAATTTCATATAAACAGAAGGTAAGCTCCGACCTCTCTCTCCTGGTCGTAGGGCACACGCGAATGGCCCAAGTGGCTGCTGCTTCTGCTGGCGCTTTGGGGAAAATTGTGTAATAACTGCGAGCAATGTGCTAAGCTGTGTGCACTCTTCCTCTCTCTCTCTCTCTCTCTCTCTCTCTCTCTCTTGCTGTCTACAACGACCCCTCGCGGTTTGGCCAAATGCTGTTGTTGTTGTTGTTGCTGCTGCTGCTTCTGTTGCTGCTTCTGCGGTGGCTGTTATAAAACAAATGTACTACAAAAAGCACCGTTGTAACGCACAAAAGCCATAAAATCTAAAAAGGCAAAATGAAAGGCTCGAAAATTTTTGCCACCACCGAAAAAGTGATGGCCCTGCCGTCTACGGGATACAGTCCTCCTCCCGGTATGAAAGTGTGTGTGTGTGTATTAATAGCCGTATCATAATGCCCTGTGCTGAGGTTGCGGCACACAACAACAACAATGGGCAACAAGCACAGCGGCTGCAACAACAGTTCACAGTAAAAGACCACAAATTATGGCAGCAACAGCAGCAGCAGCAGCAGCAAACGATGATGGGGCGTTGGTTGCTGTTACAGTTGTTGTTCTTGTTGTTGTTGTTGCTGTTGTTGTTGTTATTGGCCTTTACATCGTCGTGGGTACGTGACTGACTGTTGGCCAGTTTCGAGTGCTTTTGGTCTCGCTTGTGAGTCAGCAGCAGCAGCCAAATGTGGCTGGATGAAACAAAGTCTATGGTTGGTCAGTGGTTGAGTGTGTTGAGTCTGGAACTGGCTCTTACCAGGGTTAACAAAATTTAAGGCCAATAACGCTGTCAATTTCAAACGGCGCGTTCCCTCGATTAATGTCAACACGCGCTTTATCAACTTACAAAATACACGCACATAAAAGATAGAGAGTGAGAAAGAGATATATAAAGAAGGATAAGAGAGACAGATAAACAACTCAGTTGAGTTTCCTACTTTGTAATGGGGGTAACTGAGGGGGAGTCAGGGATCAAGGGAGGGCCTGATGGTGCCGCAAATTGTTTTCTAAACAGCCCATAAACATAAAAAGAAACAAAACGAGAAATGTAAATGAAAATAAAACTTAGCAAGCAAGAGGAAATCCAATAAACAATTTGTATCATGAGTAGCGGAAAATTGTGTGTACGCACGCGGCTAAACGACGACGACAACGACGGCGACGGCGACGTCGACGACGAACACACGTTCCCTCGAGTGTGTTTGTGTAGTATCTGTGTGTGAGCGTAATTTTGAAATGGAAAAGCTGGCGGTTGTGGGGTCTGTCTTCTCTGTGCGTGTGCGTGTGTGTGTGTGTGTGGTTCGTTAGTTGGGTGGCTCTGGCATTCATTGGGGATTGTGTTTGTGCTTGTATTTAGCTTGTTTTTCTCTCTGCAATCATCGCTTGCCAATAAGCTGACTAATTGACTGACAAATAGCCTACAACAACAACGAACGTCAGCAGCAGCAGCTACATTGAGAAATGCGGCGTTAATAAGAGCAGCAGACAACTTAAAATGCCTCTGACGTCGCGACGTCTCATCGCTTCACACAACTGTACATTAGGGTGGTTATTAACTGCATGTTAATAATCTACTTGGAACAGAGCCCAGAGTCAAGTCAGGTTAGCAATTGGCTGTTAGGGATCATGTAGAGCACATTCCGTCCGCTTCCGACGAATACTAAATGCACTTAACTGCACAAATATGCAAATACAGATTACAATTTAATATTCAAATGTAGTAAAATTTAAAATCTATTCAATGAACAACTAAATGTCGAAAAGCTATAAATTTCAAACAAAAGTTTGACAGTAATTTCATGCAAAATATTAAAGAAAACACAAAAATATCAATATTGCTATTCGAAAAAGTCCTTGCAAAATTAGATCACTATATTCAGATTCTAATGTGTGTACTATTGTTTACTTTGTTGCTAAAGGTCAACGTTAAGTTTGTTATTTATGGAGTGCAGTGCAATTAAGCTTTTACAACCCTCAATTACTAATTGCATAGAATTATTTCAAAGTCATTTCATACAAATACAATTTATTAATGAGTATTTTTGCATATTTGCAATCCTGTTTTACTTGTAGATAATTTGATAATAATATTGAACTACAATATTTCTTCATAAAAATTAATCATTTTATTTATGAAAATCACTCCATATTCAATCTATTACAGTGATTGTTTGCATATTTCTTAAGCAACGCATCTCAGTGTCAAATGCTTTCTACCTTATTGTTATTAATTGAAATTGTTTTAAATCTCTCAAATATTTATCTCTAATTAATTTTGACGTTTTGTTAGATACAAATTTGTTTTCCAAAAAAATAAACAAATATCCTAAACCCAGAATTTTATTCATAATATTTTCTATACCCTCCCTTTTAAAATAGCTTCGTAATAGACTCAACTGCTGAGTAAGTAGATAAAGAGCTCAATAGACTGGAATGTCTGACCAGTGTATCTGTGTCTGTGTGTGAGTGTGAGTGTATGTGTCAAGTGCGGAAACCCCATTAAATGTTTGTAGGCACCTGAAAGTGCCTCGAGGCCGGTCAACGGCACACACATACACACATACTCGTACATATATATGTATGTATTTCTGTTTGTTGTGAAAGCCAAATATTCACAACAAATCAAAGCAGACGTCCGAAAAGTCAAAAAACGTATGAAGCAAGCAGAGCAAACGTAGGACGAGTAACAGAAGGAGATGGAGGTGAAAGAGGTGGCAGTTATACAGCTTTGAAGCACTCAACTTGCTGTGGCGTGCGTTTAACCCCATGCTAACAAAAATAAATAACCAACAAATTTCTCTTTTCTTTGGGGCCACATGGAAATCAGTGTGTGTGTGTGTGTGTGTGTGTGGTGTGTGTGGGGAGCAACTGATTTTTCGAGTGCAGGCAGCTTACAGTTGTTATGCCCATTACTCAACATCAACAAGAACATTATGCCACATTCCCTCCATTCATACATAGCGATCCCTCCTCAAAACAAAAAGAAAAAAATAAAACTACTCCCATACACTTCTCTTCATTCAACCGAACGATTGAGCATCTATTCAGTGACTGCTGCGGCGCTCCAAAAAGCCAAACCGAAAACCAAATAAACGACCCACGACGACTCTACGACTTCGTCGCTGTCTTCCCCCCCTTGCTCTGTTTAACCTGGTGTGCATCACATTTGGGGCTGCTCGTCGTCGTCGTCTCTCGATGCCGAACTTCGCTTCGTCCGTCGTCGTTGATGCCGCTGTCGTTTCGTCTCCATTGCCATCGTCATCGTCATCGTTGTTGTCGTTTATACGATTTGTTGGATTTGCTGCTCATGAAGTTGTTAAACAGATTGTCGGTGTAGATACCTTCATCATTCTCTGCATGTCTGTCTGTCGCTTTGTCTCTCTGTCCGTCAGTCCGTCGGTCCGTATGTCTTTCTGTCTGTCTGTTGGCCTGCCTCTCACAGTTCCATCCACATTCATCGCAGAGCCAGTCAGCCAGTCATATAGCCAATTCCCTTCTCTCCTCTCTTATATTTCTCTCTCTCTCTCTCTCTTTTTCTATCTTCACTGCTTATCTGACAGTGTGTGTGTGTGTGTGTGTGCTTGGTTGTGTGCGTGTGCTTGTGCGATTAGTTTTATGTAATTTTATCGAGTATTTTAAGGATTTTGCGGCTTATCCGCGCTTCATTTGGAAATTGTTTCGTGTTACTTATGTCGCCCCGTTTGCCCAAAACGGAAGTGAAGTGAAGTGAAAGAAAAGGGAAGGTTATAGAAGAATAAGGGCATGTAAAAAGAGACCGCTTGCTCTTTCTTAGCTCTTGTACTCGTTCTCGTTCTCGTTCTTCTTGTTTTTGTTGAGTCTCTTTTCAAGTGTTTATGGCATTGTTTGTTTGTATGGCAACCGAGTGTCAGAGAATTTATGTCTGGCACTGTGTCTGTCTGCGTGTCTTTTGAATATTGTAAATGAGCGTTTTGCATGTGAATTTCTTGTTGTTTTTGGTTTTGTTTTGTTGCTGTCGCTCTCTATATTATAATCTTGTAATCGAATAACACAAAACAATGGTAAAGATTTATGCACTCATATTATTGTTGAAGCACGATTTTATGCACATTATACATGTATATACAATACTCGTTCATTGATTTTACACCGATTAACTTGCGCTTAATTATTTGGCTTTATTAGTACATATATAAATTTAATAAGCGCTTTGTGTGTTAATTATCTTATCGCTAATGGAGAAGCACACAGCTAGAATTGTTTGATATACGAGTACGAGTGTGAGAGGTGTGCACACACACACACACACACTAATTTTTTGAGAGTTTTTTTTCCCTCTAAGTGATAAAAGCTATAAATGAACTTTGCTTCTCTATATGGGGGCAGTTTGACTTAGAAACAGATTTATGAGATATAGCATTTATTATTTTAATATCGTACAAAGATAATATTTTAGTTTAAGGTGAAAGAATAAACCTTTTATAGTTTTCTAATCAATTTATATTTATAGATTAAAATATTATGTTTTAATTACCATGTTTATATAATTACCTAGCATACGTATATACATATATGTATTTTGTATCTTCAAGTGTGAATGTGTTCACATTTCTAATCGCTGCCAATAAATCGACACTCGAATCCAAGTGTCTCGCTTTTTTCAATCAGATAAGCGGCAATTATAAATTAAAAGCCCACCAAACAGATTAATAAAACGTAAACTTTAACAGCGCATTATAAATAAGCCAAATGACTAATAATAAAATATGAAAGCGCACAAAACCGACATCAAAGCACAGAACCATACAACCACTCACTGTTCAACCCCCACTAACCCCACACATTCAATTTATTTATTATCAACATCATCATTGGCATTCAAAAGGCCAACAGATAGAAAGCCACATCAGTGGGTGTGGGTGAATTCCTCAACAGTTCTTTCATTTCTTCTTCTTCTTCTGCTCACATTTTTTTTTTTTTTTGACCTCAAGTTTCCGCTCTCGAAGGCAATTTTCGCTTTTCAAGTCGGCTGTCAGTTTATTGTTTTTTATTAAATGCATTATTAGCACGTTATTTATTAATTAAACACTTCAGGTTTTATTTCCGCCATAACAGGTACTCCTGCACTCTCCGTTGTCTGCTCTTCTACCTTCTCTCACTCACCGAACTGTGCGGGTGGCGTTGAGAGATAAGCGCAAGTTGGAAATGGGGCTAGTGGTTTTATGCCCTGAGCGATAAGCTGGGAGGCGCATTAACAAATTTCCAAGGAACTAACTCCCAATTTCAAATACTTGTCTCTACTATCTACTACTGAGAATGTGGTACACACATATTTCGTGGAAAGCAGGAGACAGCCAGATTAAAGTGTCCCTCGGTTCTTGGCAACACACATAATTTGCACTCAACTTGAGTTGAAACGTAATAAGTACATTATAATGAGCAAGTAACAAACTTGTGGAAAACTTCACAAATTGACACTTCAGTTTGAGATGAGATAAAGTTATTAATGCTTTAAAAATGATTTCATATGCTAGAGAACTAAAGATTACCAAAAGAAACCTAATCTCTTTTAAAAGTGACAAAACTTTTACAATCCTTATAAGTTTATTGTTTTTTGAATTTTTTTGCCTAATCATTTAGTTCCCTTCTATTTTACAGGAAAAGCCTTTGGATTTAATAGTCGTAAAACTTAATTCATTCTCATGAACATTATTACTTTATTATTAATATTAATCGCTCGACAAAATAGTTGAGAAGCAATTGAGCTTTATTGAATAAAGAGCAACGTAAATAGATTAATATGCATTTTTTATTATAGTTAAGTTAACATGAAGTTATCGACCATTCAGCAATTAATCAGCGACAGTGAATAAACTAATTGACAGCTTGTAGATGTTACGGTCTGACAGCTCTACGACTTGAGCACTTGAACAACATCATGCAACAACTTTTAACAACTTGAATGTACAACAGGGTACAGGTATATGAAAGTATGTATATATGCATATGCATGTGCATGTGTGTGTGCATTCAATTCACCGTTGTGAACTGCTATCACAGCTGAGTGAACTTGAGCTACTGACTCAGTAACTGATTTCTGTCTTTGATCTGAATTTATTCTAGGGTTACCACACACGTCTAAGTTAATATTATTGTGTTGATGATGACACCAAACATTTCAATATTACAAACTGATATGTAAGTGTTTGTGTGTGCACCTAAAGTACTTTACCTAATTAGTTTATGATGCTATGGCGAGTGAAGTAACCCCGGCAATTTGCTTGTCTATCACAGCAGGAATCCCCCAAATACATAGAAATATACTGTGTACAGTAAGTGAAGTAAATGTTTTGACAAAATGGAAAAAAAACAATTTTTTTTAATAGGGATCACAAATAAGACTTATTTTTTTATATAGATTTTTAAAAAATTGTTTAATTAAAAAAAAGAGATCTGATGATTTTAAAATAACATTTTCATTTAATTATTTTTTCATAATAATTTGTTGATGCAAAAATAAAAGTAATAAATAATTTGTATAATTTAAATAAATCTGATTTTTAATTTCAGATTAACTCTTCAATTGAATTCTATTATTTTCCCAGAGCATTTGCATTTAAATATAATGAAAATAATAAAAAAAAAAAAAAACAAGAAGAATTTTCTATCTAAAAAATATTAATTTTAAATTCTAATGGTTATAAGCAACAATATTGGAGTATTATAAAATACGAAATATGAATATGAATTGAGTATTTTGACAAAACAATTCCTTGATTAACTGTATATGGGTTGCTTAATAGTTTTAGCCCCTGAACCGAAATGAAGAAGAGGAAGAAGGACCCTTTCACAGCGCATTACGAGAAGATGACACATGAGCCGGCGGGCAAGCCTCGTGTTTGTATTTGTGTGTGTGTTAAGCAAACAAATAATTAAATACATGCCTAGTTTAACAGCTGTTTCAGAGCGGCAACTCACCATGAATCCAATATAAATATGTGTGCGTGCCTTCCCAGCGAGCAACTCGAAACCGGGTGGCTTGTGGCTCCCACTTCGGGTATTCCCGGGTACCGTTGACGCTGACGCTGACGGTGCCGGTTCCCGTTCCCGTTGCGTGTGTGTGAGCGAGTTGGCGATATCAACTGATGCTGGCTAGGCGTTAACTGAGACGCAATCCCTTTTTCTTGTCGCTATTGTTGTTGTTGTTGCTCCTGCTGCTTGGTTGATGCACAGAGACGCGTTGTGGCGGATGGGGGAAAGGGGATTAGGCAGCCGGAAATGTATATTTTGGTTAATTTGCACAAGCACAGCTGGAAACGAAGAGATGACGTAGGTGAGAGCCGAAATGTTGATTATGATGAAGAAGATGGGGAAGAAGCAGCCGAAGCTGAAGCAGCAGATTAACGAAACAGCAAAAAAAACAAATGCAAAATTACTTGTAAGAAAAAAAAGGCGCGAGCTACACGACAACAACAACAACAACAATAAACATTTTTTCAGCCAACGTCAGCGAAAAAGCAACAAAGCAAACTCAAAGCAAAAGCAGCAGCCGCAGCAGCATTAGCGGGCGGACGGACGGACAGTCTGCGGCTTTGGCATACAGAGGGTGGACGCAGCAGCTGCGTTGGTGGTGGGTGACGACGCTTGCTGCGCTTTGCGATTCCTTTTCAGCAAAATTTGTTGAGCCTTTGGAAACGTTGCCGACTTTTGTCGCAGTTGCCGTCGTTGTCGTTCTTGTTGTTGTCGTTGTATTGTTCTACCCCAAAATGTTCATAATAGAAAATCCCCCCGCTACTCTAAGCTCACATCGTCTGCGTCTTTGCTTCTTCTTCTCCTCTTTCTTGCCCGCTTTTGGCTTTTTCACTTTGCTTTGTGTGCAAACAGTTGCAGCGCCGACGCCAACTAAAACGACGTCGTCGTTGACGGCAATTGTGACTGCGACTGCGACAGCGACGCTTTCATACGTTTTTCACTAATAAATTTTAATGATTTCTACGCTGCGCATTACGACGACGTTAAATGACAGCGGCGTCGACTGCGACAGCGACTCGGACGCTTCAAATGAAATTAGTGACACACTTAAATAATAATTAATTTTTGCACACTTGTTGTAGTTGTTGTTGCTTACATTTAGAGAGACTTGTAAATATTTCATTCGTCGTCGTCGATGTTGTTGTTTTTTTATTTATATTTTTTTATTGTTGGTGCTGTTGTCGTTGTGTGTGCGCGTTAAACTTGTCAGTGGCTACCAATCCAACAATACGTTTTTTTAATGCTCTTCTGTTTTGTCTTCTTCTTTTTTGCATACACTTTGCGCACACACACACACGCACACGCTCGCAATACACATGCACAAGCACTTACACGCGCATACAAACATACACACACATACACTCACGCACTCACTTCGCTTGCTTGCTTTGCGTTTTTTATTGCTGCCGAGAGTTTAGAAATATTTTCGCTGTCTTCTAAACACAATTTGTGTACACTTCCACACGCGTATTCCAGCAACACAAACTTCTTAAAGTTGTACACTATAATTTTACTTAATTTTATTAGCACAAATGCGTGTTTTTTCAGTTCTTAATGGTACAACAAAATTTCTCCGCGTATAGCAGAAGCCACCATTTTGCGCAGTGCTGCCACCTGACAGAAAAAAGTTGCCATTTATTTTAACGTTGCCAGACCTAGAAATGTGAGCTAGATCATTCTGCATATATGTTCCCATTTTCAGATATTTTGTCAAAATTTTGATATTTATTTTAGAATTAAATTTGTAACTTCTTCCCCCGAGAGGTAACGAACCTTCATTGAATCACTTACCTATATTTTATCTACTTTATTGTTCAAATTAGTGAATTTAACTCTCGCGCTGTTTCCGTGATCTTCCAAGCAAATGCTGCCACACTTGAATCCCAGAAAATGTAGCCCGGGTCCTAGAAAAGGTCAATTCTCCATATCCAGATCCAATTGCAGTCTGAAAATGAGGAAAGTCCGGCAGCACCCTCGATAGCTATCGATAAAATGTTACAAATACGGTATGACGTAAGGTTAATACGTTACGTAAGGAATGACGACGACAAAATTTGAAAACGGCGCGTAATTTTAATTATTTGTAATTTTTTTTTTTTTAATAATTGGGAATAGGAGAAGTTGTGTAACAAATTTTATTTTTAATTATTTGAACTAAAATATTCGACAGAATTCTAACAAAAAATCTGCTTAAACTTAAAAAATTCTAGCTTTAAAATTTAATAAATGTTAAAAATAAAAATAATGCGCTGGCAAGTTTGGAAATCAGCTGTGCCGTTTCAACACTGACTGCCAAGCTGCCAGCACTGATAAAAATTGCATTTTTAAAAAATGCAAAGAACTTAATAAAAGATAAATTATTTGATGAAAATTAAAATTTAGAAATTAGAGCAAATTAAGGTTAATATTTTAATAAAGGTTCGAAGTTCGACAGCACCTCGGGAAGAGAAGTTGGAAAATTTAATTCTCAAATTATATCGAAAAATCAAGAAAATTTTAAAAAAATTATGCAAAAATTTAAAAAATTCTAGAAAATAAGAAATAAAAAATCCGAAATTAAGTACAAATATGATAAAAACCCAATTTCGGAAATGTACTTGTTTTTTTAAGTACAAAAAATCAAGCCAGATCGGGAAATTCTTCAGGGTGGCAGCCTTTGAGCCGGGTGGCAGTCGTCGCTCGCGTTGCTGGTGGCTGCAAAACTGTAGTAGTTTTGTTCTATTGTTTGGATCGCTCGCGTCTTGTGTTGCTGCTAATTAAAACACGATTGTAGCGAATCAGAGTTACGCATTAATCGTGTGAGAAACAGCTTTGACAATCAACGCTTCTGCATTTATAATTGATACAACTGGTAAAATGACAGATTGCTCTAGCGAAGTTGTGGATCAACCGCCAGGTAATTCAATTTTGTTTACCCTTCCATTTCCCATTCCATTTGCATATCGAAATTCACTATATGCCGGCAATTCCAAAACTAAATTTTATTTGAATCGCGATTGTGCGTGTGTATATATTTGCTATTTCCCTTTCGCGGTCGCCTTGGCAGTTCTTGTTATGTATTCTGATTTCGCTGGGCAGGAATCACAATATCGACAGTTTATATGTTTCCCACACTTTGTTGTCGTTTTGGCCCGGGGCCTTGTTTTGTTTTGTTTTCCTTTTTCCCCGCCTCTTTTATTAAAAATAATATTTGTTCATGGTCAAGTTTAAGCCAATTTTCAAAATACATATATGTATGTAAGTACCTCATGTGGCAGTCGGACTTACAGCTGACAGTCTCTGTCATGTCCGGGGTGGGGGTTGGTGGGTGGTAGGAGTGGAAAGGCGCCCCCTTTCTGTTCAATTAAATCACAAGGCCGAAACATTTTCTGTTCGCTTATCAGGCCTAGTTTGACTCCTCCTTATCAAGTTGGCCAAAACACTAAATCAAAATATTGTTAACAAGAATTAAAAAGAAAACAACCTAGTCTTATAACGAATAATTAATACCCTTGCCCACTTGTTTAAGAAATAAAGCAAATTGAATATTTTACATTTTAATAACACATTTATATTCATAATTTGAGACAATTAAATAAAAATTCTGTAAATTGAAAAAACTGAAAAGTTTAATTAGTAAGCCATGTAGCTATGTAATTATGATGAAACTAGTATGTTGTAATAAAACAGGTATAATAATTTAATTTAAAAATAATAAATTGCAATCACCTCATCTCTACAAAGTATCAATATTGACAGTTGAAATCGCCTTTCTAATTGAAATTTTAATATAATCTTCCTACTTTTATATATTATATAGTATAATATGTAGATTTCTAGATGTATTATATATTAACACAACTTTATTATGCTATTTTTTATATTTAATTTTTTTTCTATTTTTACGTCTTAACTGGACTTTAAAATTTCGCCTCAGATTAGTTTCCATTTCTATTTGAATTCTATTATTATTTTCATTATTTATGGCAGTAATGAATTGTAGGTAATAAACCATAAAAACAACAACAAAAATCAGCTGCTGCAATTATCAATTTAACAATTTGTCATCGTCGTGAGAATTAGAAACCGTCATAGATTACTTAAGAACCTGTTATACAGACATGTGAGCATTTATATATGTATCTGCTAGGCAAGTTAGCAATCTGATTAGGCCAATTATCACTTCCATTTGCCACCTGAGACGCCGTTGAGTTTTTTAATTAAATTGCACAATGCAATGCTGTCAACAAATGTTTTATTGTTGCTCAACCAAAGAAATCTACATATATACATATAGATATTTGCATACTGTCATTTGCTGTTGTTGTCTATTAATAGTTGCATGTTTTTATTGTTGTTGTTGTTGTCCCCTTTACATTGTCCGTCGCGAGAGAGTTCTCCTCCCTGTCCCTCCCCCTTTTAGCGCCCTCTATAGCACCATATGTAACTGACATCGGTTTCCGAGGGTGTTTAATTGGCAGATGTCCCGCAACACCTCGACAATTGTTTTGATTTCAAACATTTGCAATTTTACTATGCATTTTGTGAATATATCTATGGGTCGATCATGCGACCTCTATTCGAGGCCACCTTTTTAGGTCGCATACAAAAAATATTAAGTGTTTACTGTATACCAAATGTTTCTATTGCCCAAAATAAAATGACATCACAGCAAGACGAAAATACGAAGAGAGTATGTAGAACACGCTAGACAATTCCACTTAAAAGCACTTAAGTACAGTGGAGACTCGATCTACAAAAATGCTTTGACAATGTTATGAATGCACATATTTGTTTTTTATTTTTAAAAATAGTTAATCTCAAGGCATCTAATCTTGTTAAACTTTTTTTAAGAAATCATAACCAATTATAATACAAATTTAAATAAAAATAACCAAGAAAATAATTTTTTTTTAAGGGAAAAGAAAGTGTAGAAAAAATGACATCCCAAAAATATATTGTGTAGTATTTACATAAAAATAAGAAGTCATGGAGACTTAAATAAAATAAAATATAAGTTTGTTTTTGTATTGTATTGCTTTCATTCATCTGGGTGACAATCCTGTAACTAGAATATAATGCGCGTACAGCCCACAGTTTACTTTTAATTATAGTAAATTCTTAATAAGTGTTGTAGTCGCATGCATTTAAGTAAAATTCTATTCAATTCGTGCCCAACTGTTGCTGTTTATTTATTGTCGGGGAATATTGAAATAAGCCCGAACAACCAAATCAACTACGTGCTCAAATGCCCCCCTGAGGAATTGTTAGCGAACAATCTATTTCTCGTTGCAATGAAATATAGTATCAGATGAACAACATGTGACTGGTCCGAGACATCGTACGTCATAGTGGGGGATGATAGCAGAGCGTAACGAGCTGTCAAAAAAGAAGGCTTCACTGTACGTGTAGATACTTAGACTGTCCCAGAAACGTTAGATGTTAATTAATATTCATATATAATAGAGAGACCCATAACAAAACAATTGAAATTTGTATAAACAGACAATGTCAATCAATTGATCGACCAAATGAAGACAAAGAGAGAGAGATAGATAGTGCAAGGGAGATAGCGCCATATCACAGTCAAAAAATTTGAGCCCTCTTCTTAGTTAATTGCTCAATAATAATGATCTTTTCTGGGCTTCCATTTATCATTCGATCAGCACTGATTGAGAGTCACACAGAGCGTGACTTTCAATAGAATTTCTGTTTATAAAAACTGAATAAAAAAAAAAAAAACGAAAATAATAATAAACTCTCCCCTGGGCGACACTTGAGCTTCGCTTGGGCAAATTAAATGCGCAATCCACTGCAAGCAGAAGGTCTAAAGGGGGGAAAGTGGGGTAGGGGTCGTCTTTATATATATTTTCCATTGTTACAACGTTGTTGCCTGTTTTCTGTGCCATTTTACATTGAGTCAAGTCGCGTTTAAGCAGATTTAGCTGGATTACAATAAATTGTTTGCATACACAAGATTTTTCAGGGTCTGAAAATCGCTTCAATTTTACATTAGGCAGCAGAAAAAAAAATATTGTTGATGTAAAAATATTTCCACTCGACCGACTGTCGCAATGCGAGTTTTTCCTAGTAAACTGTAGTACAAAAATTAAAGTCACATTAAACGTAAATAAATCTCAATCTGCTTATGACGTATTTGCTGAGCGGGCGAACAGCCAAAAGAATTGTTGGCGCAGACATTCTACATTCTGCGGAAGAAGAGACAACACAGCAGAATGAATATCGATATAAATAAATATAAATAATTGTTATTTTTTTTTTAGAAAAACAAATATTTTGTATATACATACATACATATTTATGTAGTACGTGCTTTTATGCGGCGCAGTTTTACAATCAACAAAAGCGTCAATCTTTTAGAAACTATTCTTATTTTAGTTATTAAATTTGTTTATAATACACCATGAATTTGATTTAAATCCCATATCAAAGAAAATTATCTTGAAAATATCTTATTATTAAGATCATCTGAATATTCGAATATATAAATCTAACTTTTAATCTCATTTAATGTTTCATTTAATCGTCTTATCTATTTTCTTTTTACCATAAATCGTTTCTTTAATGTTAAATATGAATTCATAAAACTATTATTGCATAAACAATTCAATTGTGAATCTGCTGAAATACTATTTCGACATTCTGCAACAAGAGTTTTCCCTCATTTGTTATTGGTCATCGTTTTCGTATTGCCAACACTAAAACTTCTATTTATAGCCAGGTTTTTTGGGGGCCATGAATTCCGCGTCTGACGAGTGATCATTGCTTTCCATACTAAATAGCACATATATATGTCCATTTGACAATCGACTTCCCTTTCTTGAGATCTTTACGACGACGTATAATGAAAACCAATGAACTCGTGAATATGGCGCGAAATTCTGTTTTTATTCGATTTCATAACAAAGTAACAAAGTTTGCTAATTGGATTGTAAAACAAACCGTTTTATTGGAGTGTATTAGTCCCGTGCTAACAATTAGCGAGCTGTAAATGTGGTTGCTAATTTTGATTAGTGTATTTATAGCACTAGTTGTAGAACATCTTGAGATTCCATTGAAAAAAGTTCGTCTGTTTGCATGTTGATTTCAATTGAAAATGTCAACAACCCATTCATAATTTTGTATATTTTTCTTTTAATATGAATGGAATTCCCTCTGTTTTAATCAACGACAAATCACAAGCCCTGAGTGCACGTTCTGGTCCCAATTGACCCAATTTTAATGCAATTTAAGCCGTAAGCAGCCTGGCGAACAGTAGCAAGCCACGTTGGCCTTTGCTGCCAAGTAAACGAAGTTAAATCTGAGTACAGAACGGACGACTGTACCCTCACTTTTCCCACTTTTCTCGCAGTGGACGCGTTTAATTACACGCTTACACGCAATTTCCTCAGCGACATCATCATCATCTTCCACCTCCTCCTTATCATCATCATAATCATCATCCTTGTCGTCGTCGACTTTGTTATTGTGGAAGTTTACTTAATTGCCGACCACAACGGCAACTGTTTGCCCCGCCGTGTCTTGTGTTTGTTTGCTTACACGTATTTATATATTGGGCCCGGCAAGCGTATATGCATGTGTACGAGAGGAGGGGTACAATATAATACTCGTAATGCTATTTTTTGCGGCTTACCTGCCATTGATTTAGCCACTAATTCTAATTAATGATGTTTACCATTGACAAATATGCAAATTACATACATAGTCGCCACATGTTGGAAGTTGCAACCAGTTGCCTCTCCACACGCATTGTTTGTGCGCACATGTTCTACACTGGTCAACAAAATATGGATAGTTTTTATTTCAACTAAATAAAATATTCCACTAAATTTTTGGTTTAAAGAATAGTAGTAGGAACATTCAAGAATTTAATAAATATTTTATTTTATTTTATTAAATTAAACAAATTGTTTATATTTATTTGGGCAACAAAAATTTAAATATTAAATGTTAATTACAAGTCGACATAGTGTTAATTTTTACTGAGCATATAGATTTAGTTTCTGTATTACAATGATGTTTACAATGTTGTGCATTTGCTGATTATCCTATAATAGGGCTTACTTAATATTCGCTACTATAACATTAAAAATCTTATCCATTCCCATCCGCTTAATTGAATTGTCATGTTGTCTAGTGTAATTGTCTGCTGAGTGAATGTGATTTGTCAAAATTAAACGTGCGTCTTGATTCGATATTGTGTATCTTATGAATAAGCACATGCAATATATAGCTAATCTGTAATTTCCATTTCAATCCCCCAGATCATCATGTGCATTTTGATGCCGCGACACTGAAGACTGATGACTTTGGCTCGGATAGCTGTGTGACGTATCAGAGGTCAGGAGATACAATTGCGATCAGTTTGGGATTTCTGCAGATTAATCACAGATATCTGATTGATCTCAATCTGCCGGTGACGTTGTTCGGCAACAAAGGAACGCCGGATTGTAAATTTGAGCCGGTTGTGAGTGCCACACCGAATCTGCATTGCAGAATTACGGAGTTCACCGGGACCAAGCACGATGAGCACGACTTCTATGAGATGAAGATCGAGTTTTTTGCGTACAAGGAGAAACTGTTGCGGGAAATGCTGCACATCGTGAACTCGAACAATGCCAAGGAGCTGCTGAATCTGGTGATTGCGGCACGTGTCCTGGGAAAGGGCAAGGGAACGCCCATGTTGCGCACCGGCATCCATTGCATAGGCGTCGAGCGGGATGACGATGAGTCAGAGTCCTCCGATTTCTCATTCGACAAGCCTTAAGACGGTCCGGACTTAGTTTTGGTTTCTTAGTTATGTGCAGTTATTTGCATAGTATTTAAGTCAAAATATTATTCATAATATATAATGTTAACTTATACCCATGTACACGTACTCCAATCAATCTATGTATTTGTCATCCATAGAGCCTTCATTTTTGGTTACCTGCCTTCCGCATCAGCGTGTATCTAAACTGTAAGCAGAGTCATTCGAAAATTTATTCATTTATTTGTTTGTTAAGTTGTAGCTTAATTTAGTTGTGAAATGCAAATTAAAGCAGAGTCATGGCCAATTTCTACATTGATTGTATATTCGAATCAAATTGTCAATTCTTCGTATTGATTTCAGTTTTGTTTGTTGACGGTCCTTGTATTAACATTATTATGTAGTAGTATTAACTCAGTGGTGTGGTGAGTTACCCCGTTTTCCCTTTCCTGACATCAACTTGAGATACATTGTTCAACAGATAGATAGAAGTTATAATTATATAATTTTTACTTGCTTTCCTGGCAAACCAACTACATTTAAATACATTTAAATTCGCATTTCTGTTGACCAAAAATTAAAGTACTCCTTAGAAAACAATGCTCAATCTAACACTCTGAAAACTTTGACCAATTTGCAGGCCTTTTTATAATGATTATATAGTATATAATGGTGTATAGAACTTATACTCATACACACAGATCAATTAACAAGTGAATCAATATTTAATCGATTTAAGGTGCTCTACTTTAAATAAATGAAATGTTTATAACAATTATTAATATACATGTTAGCATTAAAGAGTTGCAACCAAATATTTACTATGGGCATTTGTTTAACAAATTATGAAAAGCAATTTTTAAAAATATATAAATGTTTATATTTGAAATGTATTATATGCTATAAAACACTTCTTGAACAATTTATTGTATATTTAATTATATAACACACTTCTTGAACAATTTATTGTATATTTAATTATAGTCAATCGATTTCGATGTTGTCTAGTATTCAAGTAGGCCAAAACAACTCATTCAATAAATTTTCGTTAAGAGACACAAATTGAAACTGTATTCTTTATCACACACAAAATAACATAATACATTAAGCCGTCTACATATTTAATACAATGAAAAGGTCTGCTTGTAAGCGCAAAATTGGTCGACAGGATAGTGAAAAGAAGTTGGAACAAGATGCGAAACGCTTGCGGATGGAGTTCAAGTGGCCGGTGCGTCTGTTGGATCTGCCACTTGGGCCATTGCATCTGATCTTTTCCAAAGTGCCCTTAGAGAAGCAGAAATTATTGCGAAACGTCTCTAAGGAGATGAGAGATGAGCATAATGACTTTATTCTGCATAATTACAAAGCCTTTAACTGTAAACTAAGCAAGATTGAGGAACACGACAATGTGGATCATAATGTTTTAAGGGTGAGTGAAATATTTTACTTGAGTGTCCATTAATCGATACTTTCATTTGTTGCACACAGGTCGTGGAGGATGCAACCATCTATCTTGTGAATTCTGGTTATGTTGCTGACATTATGAACAATCTGCCGCACTTCTTTCAAGACCCTGAAAACATTAATGTTGAGAATATGCAGAAGCTTCTTCACAGGTGCTATCATCAAATCGAATGGTCGCCTAGGGAGAGGCCCAGTGGTGTCGCAGGTCGTATATTATTGCACCGCCGTCGTTCGGTCTATATGGTGACGCTATTGAATCTCTTAAGAGTGAGTGCTCTCTTGTAATATCCACATCTCTTGCAATAACAACTGACGATCTGCTCTCCAGCAATTTCACGGTTATCGTAAGGTTGGATCGCGCATGAATCTTTTGCATTGGCAGCTGCACATCGAGCTGAAGGGTGTCCATATCACTGCGAATAATGAAAGAAATCCAAAAATTAATGAGGCAGATAAGCTCATTGATTTAATGACCCTCATCGCTGAACTCTTGGTAAACGACATGTCCGAATCTGGACCCGGGTAATTGTTTTTATCTATTGTTATCCATCAATTCATTTAATTAATTTTCCAAAGTTTATGTATTAGTTTTAGTCGATATATGGATATTGGCAACAGCACCTATAATTATGGCTTAAAAAGACGGCAATTGGGGCGTGGATCACGACTTGATCTGAAATTCACTATCCTGGCTCCTTTGGCGTTGCGAAATCTAATGGAAGACGTTCTAGCTGGAAAAATTGACAAATCAACAGCAATAAAATGCCCCCTGTTTGATTCATTTAGTATTCAATTGGATTTAAAAAACTTTGGAGTCAATTGGATAAACGACAATACCTGGCAAATCTGTATTTTGCCTTTGATTTAGTATTACTTGGTCAGATTCGAATCTCTTTATTAGTTTATATATATTTTATATCATGGTTGTATAAATTTGTATATAAATTTTGTACCTGCATTTGAATCTGTTTTAAAGTTGTGTTCAGTGAGAGAACGAGAGAGAGAGAGAGTCGGTTGCATTACATTACTCAATTGAATTCGCCTCGTTTGCTCTGCTTGCATTCTCATGCATTGACGGCGAATTCGCTTTTGTGGCAAGCTTTGAAGCTCTGTCGACAGGCAAACGTTGACTTCATTCAGTTTTCAGCCTCGACGATAACAACATGATCACTCTAAAGGAAAATACATTTCTCGTCGTCACGGTCAATGTTGTCGTTATGACTTTTTGCATTGTGGTTATTTGTGTTACGCTTTTGTGAAACTTGCAATTTGTGGGTACTTAAATACATAAATCGTTAAATATATCTTGAGATATATTGATAACTAATCATTCGTTTTCGTTTCTGACTTTTTTATTTCAGGTTTCAGGGAAAACCGCGCTGTTACCACAATTTCAATATGGATTTCGGTTGATTGCACTCAGTATTTAATTATCAATATCAAATTGTTGCTATTACCTGTGTAAATGCTCGACTTTCTCGGAAATGTAAACAAACCACACCAATAAAATGTCCAACTGAATTAACTTGAGTACGATATGGTTTATTGCTTTTGAATATGCACCTTATTCAGTCAAAGTGAGTGTACTATGAGTAAGTCATGTCATTGTAATGCAGACTGGTTGACTAGCAGTTACCCTGCACTTGCAAAGCCATGATTTGTTAATGATAATAGGCGACAACTATTATAGTTGCTTATAAAAATAAAATTTCTATTCTTTTGCTCAGTTTTTTAAATAACTTCTTTGTTTATCAAGCGATCTTGAGGTTAGATAGCAACTTATGAAAGCAACCCACATAACAACTTACAAACTACTTAGTTTATATTCTAAGAAACAGATGAATCGTCTGTCATCTGAGAACAGTTGCCGCTGTAGTTTATAATTTGAAACATTTCTTTGCAGAAAGTCATCATGCTCTTCGTTTTTTATTTCCTATGAATACAGGGTATATTCAATAGCCAGAAACATTGTCGTACTGCGAATATGCAGCTTGTTAATTAAAAGTGAAAAGTGAAATCAAGTAGAATAAATAAACAATATGATTTCCTATGCTTGATTTTTCTTCTAAGAACTGATGCACAGATACTCTTACACAGCACTAGTTATAAATTAAAAATTACATTATATTCTGAAATAATATTCAGACATAAAGATAAGACAGATAGGAATATTTATTGCCTTTGCCTAAGATGAGTTATAAATTAAGTAATAAAGAGATTACGTACCTATGAGTTGTACTTAAAAAAATAACTGAGCTTCAGATCGTTGAACAATCTCGTTGTCATTGTTCTTAGCGGATTAAGTGCCCTGTTCTTGCATTGTTTCTTTTTTTAATAAACATTGTAGAATGCTTATAAAAACGGATCGTTAATCTGTCTTTATTGGCATCAACAATTAAATTCGTTTGTGAAAATATTTTGATATAATGTTATACAATTTCGAATTGGATAAATGTGATCTCAACGGAGTCGAATAAATGTGTCCCTGACACTGCCGCTTGCCATTGTCATTGCCATATTTTCAGGAGCGTCCATTACAGCCGAAACAACGTCGACATTGGCGTTATAAATGATAATTAAAATGCATCAATTCATTGAGAGCTGCTGTTGCTGCCTCTGCTACAACAATGAGGGCAATAACAACCATTTAATAAATATGTTCAATCAATGTGCTGACCTGCAACAACAACAGCAACAATAACAATAACAACAACAATGACAACGACAACGAGAGAAACAACTTGGCGCGTAAAAATATTTGCTTAATTAAAGTAATTATGGTTTCATATATCATGTGCGAAATGTCCTGGACTGGACCTTCGTAATTACCTTTTGTAATAAATTAAACATTTATTTTAAAATGTTATTAAGCACCGCTCTCGTTTGCTCACTCACTCATTCACTCACTCACTGTCTCACTCTTTCTCACTGGTTCGTTGCAAACTTCACAAAGTTAAAGCATACTTTTTGGGGATGTCTCTGTAGCCGGATATTTGTTTAGCAGAAAACTGGGCTGACAACATCACGAGCACAACATAAAACGAATGAAAAATATATAGAAAAAGACAAAAGCAACAGACGATTACGAATGTGACAAGAGAATCCAACACCAAAATGAATAATGTAAATACGCCAAGTGTACAAAGTTTTAATTGTTATCATGTTTTGTCTGTGCGTTGTTACTCTATGTTGTTGTATGTGTGTAAATGTGTGTGTGTGTGACTACGTTTGGCATGCACTTATAGCCAAGATGTATCCATTTACGCCTGGCTAAGTTTTACGTTGCGTATACGACACATTGCCATTCAACTCGGAGCGTGTCTCTCTTACTATTGTGTATGCTGTGGTGTGCGGTGTGTGTGTGTATGTGTGTGTGGGGGGTATTTGACAAAGTTTTTCATCTTCCATACTGAATGCCTTTAAGCTGCACTCTTACTTTGCCGTTGCCGAATTACGTCTATGTAAATAAAGAGTACTTAAAGTAATGTGTTTTTGTTGCATGTTTTATAAATGCTTAAAGTCAGTTTTAGCATTTGCAAATAAAACATCTTTATTTGTCATCTAGTTACACTTTTAAAGTCACTTCATTTGCATAACTATTGAAACATATTTATTTTCATTTTCGCATATTTTTCATGATACACAGTGTGTATCTATTTTTTGATTTTGCATAAGAATATCTAACTGACTTTTGCATAGCTTTCAAGCATGCAAATCCAAAATTTGTGGCTTTCTCAGTATTTATTTGGCACAAATTTTAAGTGATTTATGCTTACCGCAATTGCCTCTCAGTCCTCCTTTTACCCCCTCTCTCTCTCTCCAACGAGCTAAAAATCATATGCATAAACCACTGAATATACTGAAATACGTATACGCATAGATGGCCACAAGGTAGTTGGGTGGCTGCGGAAGGGAAGGGGAATAGAGATGAGCACACACACGCACACTCTGATACGCATTTTGCATATTTATTTGGCAGTACTTTACTTATGCTACATTTGGAGCAAGAAGCTCAAGCAATTTTGTTTGCCAAACCCGAAACTCAAACTTAAACTCAAACTCGAAATCAAATGCAATCCGAGTGTCCGCCGTGTCCGTTCAGTTTTGTGGCACTAAGTTGCAGCACACACAGGCTATAGATTTCTGTGTACATACATAGTGTATAGTATCTGTATCTGTATCTGTTCAGTTTGCTTGCATGTGTGCACTTATTTATTTGATAATAATTTTAGGGGTTCTCTCGAAAAACAAACTAATTTTGCCTGGCACTTGCTGGGACTTTGGTCTGCAACTCTTTTGTCTAAATAAATAATCAAAATGTCATAACAAGTTGCTTTAAGGACTCGGTTCAGTGTGTGGCATGTATTTTGTATGAGTCAGAAATATCTGCATACACTTGCATATCTCTCTCTGTCTGCTGTCTCTTTCTTTGGGTAGCTATATGTTTATGCAAATGACATTTGGCCTGTCCCGATGCATCAGTGCAATATAAATATTTTACATAGATTTTACATAGCTGATTGAAGTCGTGCGCATATGCTAAACCCATAGCCATAGACTGGGCCAAAGACCGGGCCAAAGACTGCGCCATAGACGGTACTGTGTCTTAGCCTGCCCACAAATTATCCAGCCTGAGAATCGCACGAAATCAAATCAAATCAAATCAAATCAATTCGAAAGTGCTCTCGCAGGTCCTGCAGCATCCTTATAGGTATGCTAATGTTACACTTGCGCGAAGACATTTGCATATGATGCAACATAAGCCTAATTGAAGCAGCACAGCAGATGGCAAGACAGCAGCCCCCTCTTCCCTGCCTTTTCCCACACTTTTACCAGCAAATTGTTGTTCTCTACAACGATTAATACCTAATTTACAACATGGCCTATTAAAAATGTTCCTCTTACCATTATTTATGATTATTTGTTTATTGCTTACGACTCCCTTTACCTGACAGCATTATCACCCTTACTCACACACATGCACACACACACACACATGCATTGACAATACACCCGCACAAAATGGCCGAAAAGCACCGCCAGCAGCTTTTGGCTGCAATTTTGTGGCATTTGCTTGGCGATAAAGTAATAGCTGCTATTTGGGTTTATGGCGCGAACTGGTCGCACACACACACCCACACACACACCCACACACATGTATACGCGAAAAGATATGTGTGTTGTTTTGTTTCATGTTTAGAGTTGAGTTGCGGCATATTCTGAACTGGTTCAAAATCCAACTTGGCACTTAATTTTAATACAAATTGAACTTTATTTTATAAGTAAAAAAATACTTTTTTATATCAAGTGATATTTCTATTTATTTAAGTGAATAATAAAATCAGATCAAAGGCTGAAATTAATGTAAGGGAAGCTTATGGTACAGAAGAATGGTTATTTATTTTGATATTCAATTAATATTTGTGGATTTTATGAGCTGATTTAAGAACCGAATTTCTACTTAATTTGTATACTTAAACTATATTTAAATGATTTTACTATAAATAGATTAGAAAATCTATTGAATATTAAATACAGTTTTCAGAAACAAAAGATCAAAATTTATAAAAATATTTGAAGAGGTATTTCATAAACCAATTTGCAAATAATTACAACTATACCTTAGCTTGATAAATGTGGTTAAAAGTAGATCAGAAACTACCAATTTATATGAAAAACAGCTCAAGTTTTCAGAGTACAATGATTATGATATTAAATGCGCTCAGATGCTTTCGATTAGCAACAAATGAACCTGAAAACTGGGAACTCACAGGGCCAACACAACAGCCTGAAGTCGGCAACAGCTTTTTGGTGGTCTGCCGAAGCAGAAGCTGCAGTTAAAACCAAAGGCGAAGCCAAAGCCAAAGCCAGAACTGAAGGTGAAGGTGCAACTGGAGGATCAGGTGAAAGGAGTGGGAGAGGGGCGGCGTCATTTAGTCTGCGGTTAGATGCACGTACGTTTTACAGGCTCTTCCTTCATAATATCTACGTACGAGTATATGTAAGTATGTATGTTTTTGCATTTTTTTCCATTTTATTTTTCGCGCATTTCGCGCTCATTTTTTTGTGCCGTGTTTCGCTAACGTTCGCTTGTTGCGGTTGCTGCACGTCCGTACGTGTTTATGGCGCGCATATCCGCAAATATGCAATCAGACTATAATCTACTTAATGTCTTTTTCCAGCAACCACAACAACAAGCCAAACAAGTATGAATTGGATAGCGGAGAGAGTGCGACTAGCTAATACCCTGCTGCCACTCTTATTTAGGGTATATTAACACATTTTGTATAGATGAATGCATTGTAATTTATTTACAAATGAGTTTAATTTGGAATTATATTATTTCTTTCAACAAGCATATGAACCCAATGGCATGTTTAACTTATAATACCCTTTCTCTGCATTTTAGCTTCAACTCTTTCCATGGTTTTGGCCATTGGCATTGGGGTTATTATATAAAAAACTCTTCACAATAATTAGACAGTTAATTAACTACAAAAAAAGCAAATAGAAATGTAGCCTTTTTTGTTCAAATCAATGTGATAAATGATCCCAAAAGTGCATAATCGTTATGAAGCGGTTATATAATTAAAACCTCATTATATTTTTCATAAGCGTACGTTATTGTTTAAGGCATTTTAATTAATTGAAAACGTGAAAATGTGTTAGGTACATTAATTTTAAAAATTGAATGCTACAAAAGTAAAAAATAAACATAGATGAGATTTTATTTATTTTTTTAAATTATTATTAAATGTATAACAAAGAAAAGCCAACTCAAAATATTTAAATTATTGTAATAATTTGTATATATTGAAATTCTTAAATCATTTGTAATTTAAATCAAAACTCCTATTTTATTTTTAAATTAAAATTATGTGTTTGATGTGTTTTCAAGTGTGTAAAGCAGTGCAACTGCTTGTCTAACCGCACATGCACTGCTTGCAACACATGAGCTCGCTCAGCATTTATGAGTGACAACTTCTCTTGATCTTCACTTTAATAGGCCGACGATGCCATCAACTGTCTGTTGTGTATTTTCAGATACAGGGTATAAAAAAGCGCAGGATAAATGAATTAATGCAGTTCGACATTTTTTTAGTCGAGGCCTAAGGGGGACGTTTGTCTTTATGTCTGCACTCTGGCGGTGCCTTGAAACGACACGGACGTGGACACGGCCATGGACATGGACACGGACACGAACACGGACACGGCACATTAACGAAAATTAGGCAGTCATTTTGTGCGCATTCCGTATGAATTTCTGAAAAAGTGCGTGTTTTTCTTTTGGTTGTTGCCTACTTTTCAGGGCGGCAGCGAAGCGCGCAATGCTTTGAAGTTGTAGCAGCACATTTTGGCTTTTAGCTAATTTTAAAGACAACTAACAACAGACGATGGAGCTGCCACAGCAATGACACCAACAAAGAGTTTGCAACAAAGCGTGGCAAGAGTGAAAAGAGAGAAAAAAGACGCTGCAAAAATATTTTGTCTGTAGACAACATTAGATATTGTTTTTGAGCTGCAGACATGGCGTTTTAGTTTTTAGCAGTTGTTCTGTTGTCCTGCTGACAACGACAATTGTTGTTGTTGTTGCTGTTGTTGTTGGCGTGGCTCACAATGCGACCATAAAAAGCCCGCGCCTCCAAGTCGAAGTGCGGCTGCAACAAAAGGCGCCCGCACAGCAGAACAATTGAAACAATAAACCGGCTTTAAGAGAAACTCAGAACTGGAGAAACTATGGTATAATCGTGCGAACTGTAGAGAAGAGAAACATTGGAGTTGCAATTGGAGCGGGAATTGTTAAAAGTCAGTTTGCTGCTGTTGATAAAGCAACAATACTATTTGGATTGGACTTAAACTTTAAACACAATCGACTTTGAAATTGCAGTTGCTATTTTCATCGATAGATATCAAAGTGAATCCATTCTCACTATTTTTATTGAATTTTTACTGAATCTAAACTTTCCTTACTATAATTAATTGCCTAAATTGTATTCTTTTCTTTTTATGTTTAGTTGATATAAATTTAAAGCAAAACAAACCTTATCATTATCGATAGTTATGAAAATGCATTGGAAAGCGACAAATTCCGTTAGCTGTATTTTATATAAATAATTTTTATTTAATTAAAGTTGTAGACAAAATCGATATTTACCGAAATAGATTTTTAATTGCTATTTATAAAGAAAATCAAAGTGCCAATTGCAGTTGCAACTATTCGATAGTTATCGAAGTAGATTTTTTATTTGCAATGAATTATAAACAAAATCGGAATTTCAATTGCAGTTGCAAGCGTTGGTAATCGATAGCTATCGGTATGAGTAGACCCCTCATTGAGCGCTGAAAAGACACTTGACGGTGGCATCGGTGATATCAATGGGTAGCTTGTAGTATCCATCTCGTCGCAGAGCTCGCTCCTCGTCATCGGCCACTCCATAGATATCCTCGATCGGTTGCATAATCTCCGACTCGTTGGGCAGCAGAAGCTTCCTGGCATCCTTGCGGAACACGGCCACCGCCTTGACCATGCTGTGATGAGATCTCGCAAAGTGATGGAAGTTGAGACTCTTCCGCTTGGCCGCCATCTTGCCCTGGATGCGATCGAGTCGAGCAATGAGCCGCAACAATATGAATCGGGAGAAGCGATCCTTGATCTCGAGCAGGGTTAACTCCGTGTCGCGTTGCCCCAAAGGATGCATATAGGCGCCAATGATGAGGCCCACAAAGATGACGTTGATGACGAGTATCGTGAGCAGGAAGCAGAGTTGAACGAAATCAATGTCCGTGACGTGGCATGCCTCACTGAGTTGCTTCCAGGACATGAGATCATAGTTGTGCACCTTCCACTCATAGTGCAAATAGGCCGTTAGCAATGCCACAAAGCAGCTGCAAATGGAGATGAGTGGATAATTCTGGTAGAAGAACTCACTGAATAAAGCTCGCAGGTTGCGCAATAGATTCATTTCTCTGCTCCTGTTATGTTATATGGCGGCTATTGTCGGATGTTCGGAATGATCCGATTTTGTTCTTCTCTTTTGATAACTCCTTAATTTTGAGCTAAATATTCCGAAATGAGTTGTGCAGCTTGAGCTACTGAGCATAAAACTGACTCGAGTGCGAGTTCGAGCGTGTTGTAAATAGAAGAGCTGAAGTGAAGTGGATTGTCCCCTGCAACCTTGTGGATGCTATTCACTTGCTTGCAACACGCACACGCAACGTGTTTGAGCCATCAGTCGCAGGCAGCACACAACGCCCACAACTGCAACCGCAACATTATTTGCAACCGGAACTCTCAACTCAAGCTTGCGCTCAAACATGTTTCAGTTGCACTGCTTGTCGTCAACATCTTCCACTATGTCCACACTCTATACTGCTTCCTCCACTCCCGCTTCTTTCCACTGCATCGCTCAATCTCTGGCCAAGTTTCAAGTTGCAAGTCTAACGATAATTTCAGCAATCGCGACAACTTTTGCCAGCGATTTTGAGACACTGATAAGGCAGAATGTGCAAAAAGCGTTGCATACTCCTCTCCAGGAGCAGGGGGCCCATTTTCGCTGTTTTATCTGCCTCTCATTATTGTCGTCTTTTGCTTTTTCTTGTCCAACTCTTTTGTGGCACAGCGAAGTGCATGCAAAACTGCATTTTGTAGACAAGCCGAAAACCAAAAAAAAAAAAAAAGACTAGCAACTCCAGCCAAAACGGAAATATTCAAAAATTGTTGTTGTCGTTGTGGGTGGCAAGGTGGGCTGGGGGTTGGTATGTTAGTCTGCTGCGCGCTAATAAAAACGTAAAATTTAATGGTTACGGAAGGCACTAAAAAACAGGCTCACCAAAAACGAAGCTAAAGTCGCGCGGCGACCACCCACCCAAAAAGAATAAAAATAAAACGGTAGCACAGTCTTGGCCTGGCCGAAACTGGCAGTCAAGTTGGGGCGATAACCAAGCAACGAACCACAACCGCACATAGAGCAGGGCGAACTGTAACTACGCCAACACCAACACCAACACCAACACCAACACCAACACCAACACCAACACCAACAACAACAACACGAACGCCAACGCCAACCGCTTGCCACAACGGCCACCGTGGCCCACTCTACTAACGGGGCCAAAACGGGCCCAAACGACGTCGATGTAGACGCAGTGGAGCGCCCATCCGTGCACGTCAAACGCAGACAACTTGAAAAATGTAGAGACAGCGCCGCAGTAGTTGAAACACGCCAAAAAATATGCAAAAGTAAAATAAAACAGACGCATTTGCCCCGTTACCAAAGGACAGACGGACAGACAGACGGACAGACAGACAGGCAGACAGACGGAGAAACGATTGGACAAACCGACCGAATGCTCGACAACGTTCGACATTTGACGTTATAGGTTTTTGGGTTCTGTTGTTTGGCAGCAACAGCAGCGCATTGCACAATATTTCTCAACCACCCCTCGCCCTCGCTTCTCCCTTGCTTGTCCCTCATCTTCTCCTACTCGCCTTCATTGCTGTATCTTTTATTTATTTTTTTTCTTCCTGCTTTTTTGAAGTTTTTTTTCTGCACAGCCGTTGTCCACTTGACTGCAACAGTAAGCAAAAGGCCTACAATTTATGGGGCAGCTGGGCAATGAGATACCCTTTTTCTTATAGTTCTTAAAATTTGCAGCAATTAATATGTCAAAATTAAGTATACACTTGAAATAAAAATTGCTCTTAAGGTATGAATAATTAAAATAGAACGCATTTGTATTAATATGATGCCAAATTTTAAAAATCAATTGAAAAAAAAGACAACAAGGATTTCAGTTAAGTTAAATGAAAGCCGTATTTTAAATGAAAAAGTAAAAATATTAAAGTATTATTATTACGCTAAAGTTTTTGTGTAAACGATAGAATTAAACAATATTTACAAAGCTATCGTATATTTTTATTAAATTTTGACACTCTTTATTCCATTATTCTAGTAAATAATAAATAAACATAAATTTATGTTGCTTTCACAGTTTTCAGCAAATGTACATTTCTAATAATTTAACAAATTTAAAAAAAGTTAACAAAAATTGCAATAACTTTTTAGCGGAAAGAGGGTATTAGTTTGTGTTATTTACATATGCTGGAACTTGAGAATAACTTCAACAAGTCGCAGGTTAACTTTTCTAGTGTGACAATTCAAGCAGTTTAATGAACATGGCATACCCTGTGCAAAGCAAGCAAGCAAGCAGTTGAGCTGCAGCAGCTGCCGGAGTTGAGGCGGCTGGAGTTGGAAAGTCAGTTGTCGCAATGGCTGACAAAGTTATGTGGCCTGAATCCAGAGGTGTCTGTCGCTGCAAATGGGCTAACAGCTAACGGCTAACACTGTCAGAGAAAGAGAGCGAGAGATAAAGAAAGAGAGAGAAAGACAGAGAGAGAGCTAACCCAATGGACAGCAATTTGCGCCACTAAACGAACTGACAAAGCGACCATAGATGTGGGCAGGGTCATGACTGCGTGTGTGTGTGCGTGTGTGAGTGTGCGTGTGTGAGTGTGCGTGAAACTCCTTGTCTGCAGCTGTAATTAGGTTTGTCCGCTTTGCCAAAGCGTCGACCGCGCGCTCAAACAAAGTCAGCAAGCAGTTACATTTACAGTTGCAGCTGCCCACGCATTCCACACAGTCCACGCAGTCCATGCAGTCCACACTGTTGTCCAGACTGCTACGTCAGCCCGAAAGTATGCTGTAAATAATTCACAAATGGGCTGCTTTATTGCGTTATTGCGTATTTGACAGTGGGCCTCGTTGTCGATTTCGTTGTCGTTTCGGTGTCGGTTTCGGTTTCAAGTTCGGCTTTGCGTCGATGCGGAAATGTTTTGCCTTGTTTACATCGCAGTGCATAAATTTGCAATTGCACGCACACGAATGCAACGAGGCGTGAGGGTTGGCAAATGGACAGTGGGAGGAAGTGAAGAGAGCGGACTCTGCTGCTTATTGTGCGCCATATATTGACTCTATAGCTGTGCGCCTCAAATTAGTACAGAGCCGAAAAATCTGCATTGGACGACCAACAAAGTCGAACAACAAATTTTGTAGCTAACAGCATTTTCAAGTTTTATCGTTACGTGTCTGTCGCTGTCGCTGTCGATGTGTGTGTGTCAGTGTGTGAGTGTGTGTGTGTGCTTGTGTGTGTGTGTGTGTGTGTGTGTGAGGTGGGAGCCATCATTGTGTCCTTGGCCCAGCCAGAAAGGGAACTATTTGAGGGCTGGGCTGTCTGACTGCAATGCACACGCACCCAAAATCCAAACCCAAACCCAAACCGAAAACCAGAGCCAGGACCCAGATCCGAGCTGCGAGCTGCGAGCTTCGAGCCCGGACGCGGTACAAGTGTAGCCTTGTCTATTTAGCTGGCTGCATACAAAATGCACATAAATTGTCATGTTGCCTCCTCCATGAAGCGCCACGGCCATGTTGCCGGAGCATATTTATATTGATTTTCGCGCCCGAGCTTGGCTTTGGCACTGGCACTGGCCCTGGTACTGGTACTGGTACAGGAGTTGGTGCTGGAATTGGGATTGGGACTGGCAATGGCACTGGGACCGTCAGTTGGTTGTTATGTACTTTGGCTTTTCAATTTTGGTGCGCTCGAGACTCGTTTCCTCATATTATTTCAGCTTTATATTGTTGTTGTTGCTGCTGTTGTTGTTGCTGTAGCACAGTGTTTGTGGGTGCACAATAAATTGAGCCGAAATTGCATCAGCGAAATTAACAGTTTCGCGTGCGTTAATAGACTTTTGCATTGGGCAACGCATACCGCAGCTCTCTCTCTCTCTTTCTCTCTCTCTCTTTCTCTCTCTTTCACTCTCTCTCGCTCTTGCTGTTTATGCCTGCGGGTCACGAAGGGACCATTGCTGGCGTTGATAGTCATCAATGGCCATGTGCTCGTTATGTTGCATCTAATGCATTTAGAGCAAATGCCAATAAATGCATATTTGATAGCGTACGCCGTACACTGTACGCCGTACAAACATAATCTTTGCCAATTTTTTCATGATTTCTACCACAATTTATTGAAAATGATTTTTTAATATTTAACAACAATTAACAATATTTTATACTGCTTAAATGAAGTCTATATGTTTAAACTACATTTTTATTTAAAAATAAGACAACTTTAAGAGGTTGCTTAAAATTCGAAAAGAAGAGCTCTTTAAATCAAGTTATTTTTTTATATATTTCCGAATTTTCGACATATTTGAAAGTGTCGGGAGACAAAACTTTTTTATAGGTGAACTCGCAATAAAAACATTATGCCTATCAGAGATTGAAAAAGATGTTTTGGGTAAATGCGACATTTTAGTTATTTTTATAGATTCGATGAAAGTCTACTGGACATCAGTCTAAGTACCTATAAATATTTTTATTTGTCTATATCAATTTTTAGTGCCTTTAATTAGAACTGTTTTTAGCAATGCAGCCGAAACATTTTAAAGAGTATTTCGCTGTTTATAATTTTTATTTATAACTTTTTCAATACGCGAAAGTAATATTTTATTACCTTTAATTACAACAATTTTTAGCAAGGCAGCCAAATGAATATTAAAGAGGATTTAGCTGTTAATACTTATTAAAAACTGTCTATCTTCTACTTCTATATCTTTAACAAATAGAAGACACTACTATTGTACTTCCTCAGAGATCACTGAAGTATAAGCTATTAATGGTAAGTTTGTTAGGGACAATGCTTTGTTTTGCAGATGACATTGCCATAGATATGTCAAGAGAGAACTGGTAAATTGCATGAGTACTCGTAATACTCGTAAATTGTTATTTTGGTTGCTGGCTCATTAGGCTGCTTTAGTTAGCTGCAGTTTTCCCGTTTACCACATTTCCCCCTGCTGTACCCTGTTCTGCTGCTTAGCACTTTGGGAGTGCGACATTTGCATGGGCAATTAATCTGGGGGCGGGGCATTGAAATGGCCAAGTTGGAAAGTGCAACTGCAGCGGGTGCGGAACTTTTAGAACTGAAATTTTAATGTTGCCATGCTCTAACAATAAGCAAACCACTTACTTAGTCACAGCAATGGCTAATTTGGTTCTCTGACTTTGCAGCGCTACTTCAAATATGCAAAATTTGTAATAATCTCGGAAAAGGAGCTGAAGCTGAAGCCGGAGTCGGAGCCGGAGTCGGAGCCGTAGCTGGTGAAGCTCACGCAATCGGCAACGTGTCGCATTTGTAGTTAGACATAATTGTTAATTACCCGAAACCATTACCACATTAAAGGCCATAAAATGCAACACTAATTGCTTTACGCCAGGACACAAACCGTTTCCCGTTTCCCGTAACCCGTAGCCCATAATACTCCTCTATCAACTCCGTTGCTCTGCTTCACTTCTTCAGCACTCAGTTTCCCTCGATTCAACATTTTCTATTTGATTATGCAGCCAGAACGCTGCGGGTGTGTTAGTGTATGTGTGTCAGTGTATGTGTAATGCTCACATGTAACGTAATATGAAAGCAACAATAGTTTTGCCTTTGGACAGTGTCGAGGGGGTTCAAAGGGGGACTCTGGTTGCAGAATGATGATGCCATGGAGAACTGGCAAACAATCGCAATCATACAGAGCGGGGAAGTCGAGTTGCAGTACGTCATGTGATTAATATTTCAAAATTACAGTGACATGCAAAGTGTCAACTCATTTTGAGGCATTTGCAGCCACGCCTCCATTCACAGCGCACTTTCAACACTTGCAACAATGAAGAAAAATGGCGAAAACGTTTTGTAACAATTCACTTCAGTCAACGATAAAGCAACAACAACAAGAACAACTCAAACACCTTCAACAACAACTATAACATTGTTTATTGTATGTTACGTTATAAGGCCAGAGGTAGGCGTCAAAATCGTGAATTAAATGAAATATTTATTAGCCAAGGCTTCGAGTCACGCGGACGCAGCACGCGATACAATTGAAATTACCCAGAAAAAATATATATATAGAGAGAGAGAGAGAGGGAGAGAGAGAGAGGAGTGCATGTGTTGGGTGCTTGGCATTTATTTAATTATTGTAACATCATCTAGATACGACTATAATTGTAATCACAGAGCAACAGCAAAAAAACATAATAAAGGACACGGCTTAAGCTACAATAAAAAAGAAGAAGAAGAAGAAGCGGTAGCTGAAAGATGACAACAACAATAGCCACAACAACAATGCGAGAAGCAGCTTCATCAATGACAAACGAGGGTCGTTCATCGATTATGCTGCCTGACTTACATAATTGCATTTGCTGCTGGCGAAGAATAAGCGACAAGGATGTTACAATCTATGGATATCCGACGAGTGGGGACAAGAACTAGACCAACGCTTTTTTCCCCATGAAATTAATTAAATTTTCATTCATTTATACTTAAGCTTTTGCACTGCAATAGTTTGCGCTGTCTTTCCAACAACTATTGAAGTTTTTAAATGTAATTATAAATATATCGAAGCCGGATTTTTTTTCAAGCAGTTTTAAACATCTACTATCTTTCTCAAGTACCCTTGTCGGCTCCCTTTCGTAAGAAAAGTTTTGCGTTCGAAGAAAATCATTGTTTAATTTATATTCTTTTCATTATAATTTACTATCTTTAATTGTCATTAAGAACATTTAATGCATCATATAAAAGATATTGAGACACCCATTGCTAATGTTTTTAGAATTTTAGAAATACACCACTTAGTTAAAAGGATATTTATTTTCAAAATTATTTGTAACTAGGGGCATGGCTTAAATTTGAAACAAACTTGATCTGCATGAGGTTAATAGAAATCTGTGTGCTAAATTTGGTAACTCTATCTCTTTTTATCTCTGAGATCCTTTTGTTTATACAGACGAGCAGACATATTCTCCCTGTTACATACATTCCAACGAACACAATATACCCATTTACTTATTTTTTAAGTAACAGGTATAAAAATTAAGATCATAATGTTAGGGTGAATTTTTTTAAATATTAACATAAATAGTTAAAAAAAAAAAATCAATAAAATCTTTGAAATACCGAATGCTGTTCCGAAAAACCTTAAATACGTTGTCTTAAGACATTTTAAACTTGCTGATGAATACTCTTTCAGTCTTTGTCGCATATTGAACATAGGGAAAGAGTAAATAAATTGAAAAGCTTTTTAATTGATTGCTCTTCTTAAGGTTCATTCTACTACGAGTATTCGGCATTTGATTTTGCGCTTGTTTTGGGCTAAATTTGCCTGATTTATGTAGTCGAGACTAATCTCATGCAGCTTCGAGTGGGCATTATGGGTTCAGTTCGGTTCTTGGTGCTGTAGCAATTAACACGATTCGACGCGCACACAAAGACAGAGACAGCTTCCAAAGGGAAAGAGAAAGAGAGAGAATGAAGAGAAATGAAATCACAATCCTTTAGCATTTTCCATTTTCCAGTTTGAGGCTAAAATATTGGCCAAGCGATTTGACATATTGCCAACAAAGGAACTCATTATCTGTGCATTAAATGGAACAGGATCCCGTCCGGGGGCTCAGGCCTGTGTGTCACGCTTATAAAACACATTTATCATAACTAATCCTTTGGGGTTTTTGGCTGCCACGTCGCACCGTCGTTTTGGCCACACAGCCTCTGATTTTGCCACTGCCACTCTCGCTGCCACAACCGCCGCCGATAACACTTTGAATAATAAATAAATACAAGCAACACCAAACATTTTTTGGCAACAGCAAAAGGCAAACGAAAATGGATTTGGAGCTGAAGTTAGAAGTGGGCATAGACGAAGGTCTTTAATGCAAACGATTATCATATAAGTAATATACAAATAAATTGCACCCCTTTACAAAAACTAAACCAAAAAAAGCAAACAAATAAGAAAGATTGAAAGCAGCTGAATCTCTTTTGGCTTGGCAGCCTTCTGATCAAATTGGGCGGCTTCTAGACCTCATAGACTTAGGTTTGTTCCCGGTTCCAGCTGGCAAATGCCCAGCGTATTTATTTGGAGGCTCTGCATTTAAATAGCCAGAGAGACACTTGCCACCGATTGACTAGCGTTGTTGCCATTTGGCAGCCTTTAAATAAATTGGCAACTCACACTCCAAGGCAAAGACAGGCAGCAAAGTTCCGGCCGTGTTGTTGGCCCGGCCTCGCTTGGCCTGTTAGCCATTAAAGCCAATTGCCCACAAAATCATGCCCGATATCATAATTGCTCTTTGTGGCTTTCGTTGTTGTTGTTGTAGTTGTTGTTGTTGCTTCGTTGTGGCTGCGGCTGTTGGCCAGTTGTTCTTGTTGCTCTTATTGTAGTTGTTGTTGTTGTTGTTATTTAGTCAGCGACAACGTTGGCCAACGCTCTCACAAAGTGGCCCTCAGGCTGGGCTCATGTTAAATATGGTCATATTCTGTTAGCCAATAGTAAATTAGGGTATATTAGCGTAAGCTTCAGGAGTTTGTCGAGATTTTTGGTATTAAGATTAACTTTATTTCTGTTAAAACTTTCATGAACTTTCAAAGCTTCGATAAAAATGTTATGAATGCTATAATAATTAAATGTAATTGTTGCATAATATTAAATACAATAATTAAATGCTTGTATTAACAGACACATTAGTTTCGCTGGTAGCTTTCAACAACAGTAATGTATTGCGAAATATGGCAATAATTACAACAAAAATAATTATCTAGTTATAGCTCTCTACTAACTATTATAATATAGCTTACGATATACTGTTAAGTTTGAAATACCTGCACAATAAAACTTCTACTACTTCTTATTACTACTAACTATTAAGATACTTATGTATATAATTGTGTATAATAATTATTAGAAGAAAAATACATAGTAATATTTTAAGAGTAAGACACAGCAATTATCTTTTATTTACAGATCTTGAGTTCATGGATTAAAAAAGAGCTTGAATTCGCTTAAAGCTTTTCTAAACTAACTTAACTTGAATATAAGCGGACTAATAACAATTTATACTTGTTGTTAATTGAGTATTTTTTACAGGATATCTCATAAATAGAATGGTGGTTTTCTATAAATTTTTTTTTATTTATTTATGCAAAGCAACAAACAAGCGACACTAGAAGAGAACATGAGATGGGGAATGTGAGGGCGAGTGGGAGTGGTAGTGATGTATGAAGAGGGGAAAGGGAGGGGGAGTGGCAAATCGCAGCTGCTATAAATTTAAACACTTGTTGTATGTAGTTGTAGCCAAAGTTGTTGCTCCACAATTTATTAGAAACACTTTGTGGCTGTTTCGGTTTTTGCATGCGTGGTTCTTTCAGCCAGCCGACAACAACAACAACAACTGAGCCATAAACGTCTCATGGTCGCTTGCAACGCATTTTTATTGAATTTGTGTGGCAATGAATTATTGTGCGGCATGTTGTCAAAGCGAGCGCAACAAGAGATTCAAACAGAGTCGTTGATGCTGCAACGAGTATCTGCATTGAAGACATGGCTATAACACTCTTGCCACTTGACTCTGCGCCAACTTAATTAACTCTACGATCTGAAGAGAGGTGGAGAGGAACTGGAGGGGGGGGGACTAGCGGCATTTTCAATGCTAATGAAACGTCCGTAAATTTCATTGTTTATCTAAGGCTGTAAGATGGCATGTGGCTCTGGCTTGTGGCCAACTGGACAGTTAACGGACTGCAAAATGCCTCTGGCTTGACTTGGCCGAACTAATGAAAGGCAGAGAGAGAGAGAGAGAGAGAGAGAGAGCTATTGGACTTTAGCAGGTTGTCATTCTGCATGTGAGTTATGGGCGTGTTCCATATGGCATACGATGAGGATGAGGACAAAATGGAGAATGGTTGCAAGTCATTGGCGGCTGCTATGATGACTTTTAAACTTTCTATTAAACTATAGCAACGATGATAGATGAATAATAAAAGCGCAAAATACATAATAAAAAAGTTTGGCGTCATCGACGACAACGGCTGTGACTTTCTCTCTTCCTCTCTTTCTCACTGTTTCTCTGAGTGAAACTTTAACGGCAAATGTCAGCCAATGCCAAGCCGAGATCCTTCTCTCAAACCCGAGGCCAAATGCGGAATGGAGTCTGAGAAAGAAATCAGCAAAACGTAGTCATATTTGCTCAGCATACGCTATTGGAGTCGGGAGACGGGAGTCGGAGGACGGGAGAAGGGAGTTGGAGCATTTGGTTGCCCAGGGTGCTGCAGACGACGACGAAGACCGATGCTGCTGCATTTGCGGTGAGTGCGTGATTCGCATAAGTTAGTCCCCCTCCGCCCATTTTCCACTCCGAGCTGTTTTTTCCCAGTTTCCGGCCAGCAAAATTCAAGATACAGCCGGAAGAGCAGGCCGTCTAAAGCATTGGCCTCGACTACAGATTGATGAGTTGTTGAAAAATTGCAAATTGCTAACTTAAACAACAGTTTTGCTCCGAGATAAAACCTCCGCTTGAAATACGCCCCGGAATTCACAACATTTGTGCACATAAAGCGAGTGACTAACGATATGAGTGCGGGTATTTTTTCCAGTTAAGCTCAATGTAAACATTGACATGTTAACACACAGAGATACCTGGCTATGGAAGCTGACTTCAAGCCCAAATTTCTCGATCATCATTGCCGTAAAGGTTAAATCCATTTTAACAATAAAAGTTCAAAATGCACATATTGGATTAAATTTTCACTTACTGAGTATCAATATAGGTTATATAATGTATCTACATCTACCAAAATCTTTATTTTGCAGTCTGAATGAATAAGATTAATCCAAAAAGTAATCCAACAAACAAACAACAAACAATTTACATATGTGTAAAAATATTCTCAAGAAAAACCCTATTTGAATAGAATTTCTTGCCATAAGCTTTTCAATTAATCCAATTGATTAATATTTAATCCTTAAAAATCTCAACGAAACTTGCAAAATAACCGAATTTTTTAATATACTTCTATATTATCTAGTTATAAATCAATCGAATTGTAATAATCCATGAATTAACTAATTTACTTTTAAATAAAATTGCTTGATTTCTTTTTAAATTGCAGACTGCATAGTTATTCCTTATTATAAGTAGACAAATTCGGCTGCTTCTAAATTCTTCAGCTTGCTTGTTAATTTGGATTAATTAATGTTTCAGCAATAAATCTCTAAATTAAACTTGAGCATACAAGCAATAAAATCATTTACGTATATATAATAAAATCAAAGAAGGATTCCAGGCTGATAGCAGCTAAATACTTATCAGTTTATTTTCATGAAGCATCTTTAAATAAAAGATAGTTTAGCATAAAAACGTTTAGTTTTATTTATGCACTTTGATTGCCACTTTTGATGAATTCTCAGTAAATGCCCCTTGCATATGCATTATTTTTAGGAGGAAATAAAAAATGATTAAACATTTGAGTTGAGAAATGGTTATTGGAAAAGTTGATAGGGCAACAGTTGATGCGAGTTACGTTCTCAGTTATCCAGGCGATAAATGCCACATAGCAAAAGCCAGAGAAACCGATTGAGAGAGTTAGTGACAGAAAGAGAGAGGCAGAGAGACAGTGAAAGAGAGAGAGAGAGAGAGAGAGTGAGAGAGACGCTGCTGTCATAGCTGAAATTGTGAAAGTTTTCAACTCATGATGGACTTGGTGAACGAGCGTTGTTTCAACGGCGAGTTGACGAAGCATCTGGCCAGATTATATCACGGTATCTATGTGTACGTGTCGGTGTTTGCAGTCGCCTTTGGCATACTCCTCTATGGGATCCGACAACGCATTTACCGATTGCCCGTGAGCTGGGACAGAATCGCTTGGCTCTATGCACTGGCCAGTCTGGTGGCCCTGATGTTGTCCTTGGCATGCTACTATAGCTTTTTGGCCTGTCGCAATCTGGCCACCCAGCATCGTATCCAATGTCTGATGAAAACACGCTCAGCGATTCTCAACAATTTTCAACAAATGCAACAAATGAAAGCAGATCAGAAGCAGCAACAATTTGAGCTGGAATCAACTGAATGGTTTCAATAGTTTCATTTCCGATTTTAATTAGCTTAACTATAGTTGATTATGAAGATGCTGATGATGATAATAATACATAATAATGATGATGTGATATGAGGGAATATGCAAATCGTTTAATCAAAATGTAAATGCAAATACAAAAATTAAAATGTGCCCATAAAAATGTTACACCCTGCAAAATGTTGAAACGAGAAAAAAAGAGCAAGCAGACATTTTGTAAATATTATTACAACATTTTTTGCCATTTATTTATACTATTTTTCGTGTGTTTGTGTGTGTGTGTGTGTGTGTGTTTGCATGGGGGTCGGTTTGTATTTTATTATTTTTGCTGGCTGCATGATAATAAATTTGCATTTAAATCACCGTCACCGCCACCGCCACCGCCACCGCCACCGCCATTGCAGACACACCAGACAACTGGCCCGCTTGTCCTGGTTTTTTCGAGGGGAGTTGCGGTCCACTTTTTGGGGCAAGCGAAACAAAAGGCCCTACGAGCTGTGTTGCATATATGTGTATGTACGAGTACACACAACATTATTAACCACAAAGTGTCACATGATTTTATTTGGCTCGTTTCCGTGCACTTCACCTGCAGCTTTTTGCACACTGCAATTGTCCTGGCGACTTTTGCTCACTTTTATTTTGGGCAGAGAGACTTCTGTCTTTTGATTTTCAATGCTGATAAGCGCTAAAAGGACATTCAAAAATAAAATAGCTGCAAGTAGCACTTGTCTAGCGACTTGTGACTTGCGACTTGAACTGGGAACGAACTTGGAACTGGGAGTCCTTGGGCTTTGGGTCTGGGATTGCAACTCCTTAATCGCAGTTAGCATTGCAATGCAGTGCAGTTAACAAAGTGCAACGGGGGGATTGCAATGGCAATCGCCATAAAGAGCTGCTGACCCGACGCTGCCATCGTCGAGGGCAAAATTGAAGTGCAAATAAAAGCTGTGCAATTTTTGTTGTTGTTGTTGTTGTTCTTGTTGTTATGGTTGTTGGGTGTGGGCTGAGGGGACCAAAGGACATCGCATATTTCAACAAATTTTTTACTGCACTTTTAGCGTTTGCTGCACGGCTGAGTTTTCCTCTTTGCTGGATTTTTGCCACCGCTCCGCTGCCGAAATGTCAGTGAAACAAGCAAACGGAAACACTCGAAAAGTATTTTGTTTGTTATGCTAAAATTTAATGGCACAGGAAGTCGTATTAAAGACCAGCAGAGTGCATGCCAACAACAAGAAGTAATAATAAAAATAAATAATAATATAAAAATTTCGATCAAGGCAGCAGCAGGAGTCGCTGCAGTTGCAGTTGCAGTAACAAATTCATTTTATATTATTCTACATATTTTCATTTATTTTACGATTGATTGATTATTGGAACACGATTGAAAAAATTTGATATTTCTGTAGCTGTTATTCTTGCTGCGATTTTTTTTTTTGTTTATATATATATACATAAATACAATGCGATTCAGTCGTAAATGCCAATGTTGATTTTATGCAAATTCGCGATGACCAAACGCAACATACAAAAAAAAAAAAAAAAAAATAACACAAAATGAGAGTGAATAAATTTAATATTATTGTTGAACTTTAATTATCTGCCATTTATTGTCATACTCTGGCGTAATAAAGTCGCAGTGCGTTTGGCGACACAATAAAATTCTATAGAGTCTTTTTTTACAGGCTCTCAACTGGCAAGAAGATGAAATAATTCTGATAATGTTGCAGTACGCGTTTTATAAGATCGTTGGGGAAACATTGTAATCGCTGATGTTGGTTTTTAACATTACCTTAGTTTAAAACAAAGCAGGAAATAGAAAATATGAATGCTTAATTTATGCATAGTGTAGCTATAAGCTGTTGTTCATATTGTACAATTATATAATGTTTGCTTGAACTAATGACATATGGCATTGATTTTGTTCAATATATCAATATAAAGAAGGCATTTTCCGTGCACTTGTCACATCTGCAAAAGTCAGAATCTCAGTGTCTCTCTATCTCTCTCTCTCTCTCTTTGTTTTTATCTTCATCTTTATCAAGTCCGCATTCTGCTGAGCTATTTACTCTCAGTACAGACAGTGAGTGCAATATGGTGCTGCAGCAATTTGACACATTGAAATCGGAAAGTCAGCAACACACAAGACGCAGAAAGCAGCCTTCATCCAGGCAAGACAATGCCTCCAAAAATGGCAACGTTGATAGCTGTGTGGCATGTGTGGCAGCTCCCCGATGGATGCCTGGTCGCGTACTGCTGAGCGACACTGTGCGAAATTGAGTCGCAAACGCATGTGAATGCGCAAACTGGCAAACTGACAACTGGCAACTGGCAGCGGTCTCCTGTGGCATTGCTATTGTTGTTGCAACTGTTGGGGCAGCATTCAAAATACGTGTATTTCACACATACATAACATACATATATGTATGTATGTGAGAGTGAATATGTGTGTACAGCATGTCAAGAGTGTTAGGCAAAAGGCTCCTCCATTTATTTGGGCACGTGCTACTCGTCATTTAAGAGTTTTGTCTGCACTTTCGCTGCTGGAATTTTAAAATATTTTATACCAAATGCCAAATGCCGGCGTGGCTTTTACTTTTCACCCTTTTTTCAATCGTACTATATGTGGCCACATTACGACTGTTGCTATTGCTGATTATTATTGCTGATGCCAAACACCTCTACAGTGTGTGTTCTATTATATAAATATATTCATTTAAATATCTTTACTAAACAGTTTATTGATTGTCAGCCCATTTAAAATATTATATCAAATCAGGAAGCATTGCAGTTGTTTTAATTTGGATAAATAGCACCCAGATATTATTTAAATGGCACATAAATACAATGTAAGAGAAATTACGAGATACTTTAAAACCGTTTTTCATACGAAATTTCAATTCAATCACTGTTTGGTTTCTAATTAGAATCTGCATTTAAATTTTGTTTACTTAAATAATTAATTTTATTTCGTGTATATTTGAAATGTAGACAAAATCTTGAAAGTCGCTTAACTTTCTTAAAACTTAATAGATTTCCATTCGTAATCATAAATTGGTTATCGTTTGACTTAAGTCAATGAACATAGTAACTAGATAATTTTCATTTGAGTTTATTAATATTTATACGTTAGTTTTCGATTATTACACCCTTGGTTTCATATTTACTTAAGTATATCCTTCAGAAACATATTCATTTCTTTTGAAATGTCCATATAGATAGATGTACTTAATCATTATTTATTTGTTTTGTAAATTTGCAGTTTTAAATTTGAGATGCTCCGTAGAAACAAAGTGCAGAAAGTAGGAAATATCGAATTAGATAAATGAAAGTAGGAAATCCGTATGGAATAACTAAAATATATTTGAATATATTGTATAATATATATTTATGGGCTTACATTTGTGGTGTGTGTGTGTGTGTGTGGCAGCATTTCATTTGGGGCACGTGCTGATCGTCATTTAAGAGCTTTGTCTACACTTTCGTTGTTGGAATTTTAAAATGTTGTTGTGCCAAAATGCCAAATGCCTGCGTGCCTTTTACTTTTCACCCTCGGCAAGCGTCTCATGTGTGTAAAATTGTGTGCGAGTGTGTGTGTGTGTGTGTGTGTGGCCACAATATGACTGTTGCTGCTGTTGGTGCTGCCGGCTGCTAACAAAGTGCCCAAGTGGAATGCAACATTGTTGCTTCCACGCAGCATTCAAATGCGGCGGCATTTTCATTTTCGTTTTTTCTTCTCTCTCTCTCTCTCTTTCACTCTCTACCCCTCTCTCTGTGTCTCTCTTAATTTTCTTGCGTTGTTTTTGTTGATTTTTTTGGATGCTGAGTTGGTTGCCTTCCTCTCTCTGGGCATCATTTCCACTGACTGCGTTTCATTTCATTTCTGGTTGTTGTTGTGTCTTTTGCTTCAGCAGTAATTTGGTATGCCTTTTGTTGCCTTTCTGTCTCTTTGTCTCTCTGTCTCTCTGTCTGTCTGTCTTCTCAGTCAGCCTATATGCCACACTGCCTGACTGTTTGTCTCTCCATCTGTCTATCTATCTGCCTGCCAGTTTGTCTGTTCCGCAAAATAGTTTTTTTTCTTGTGCGCTTTTAATTTGAATTACAAATTGTATTCAAGTGCAACAAAATTTAATCAAATTGCTGGCGCATATATTCGTATTCAGCTTAAAGACAACACAGGCAAAGCCTTATGCCTGAATACGCGTGCAAATAAATGCCGCCAGGCTATATAGCATACTCCTTCTGCTCCCTTAGCCTCCTTTACCCTCCCTTACCTCCCATACCTCCCTTACCCTCCTTTGGTTACGCCTCTCAGCGCTTTAACACTTGATACCAGTTGAAATTTAATTGACTGTGTTCGCTACACACACATACTTACATATATTTACATACTGTGTGTGTGTGTGTGTTGACTTGTTCGCTGCCCATTATAGCCAGTGTCGAGCCGTGGCACATACGCTGACATCGTTGTTGATGCTGCAATTACCAAAGGTCCTGATCGAGTTGCAGTTGCAGCTGCAGCTGCGGGCAAATGAGTTGTAAATAGTTGACGCCCCGGCCAAATCGTTTAAATTGCTATATAATGATAGTCATAGGTTGCACAACCATACACACATACACAGTTGTATGTGCTTTGTTGCCGGAAGATATAAAAGTATCGCCTAAAATGCGGCAACGAAAGCGTAGAGCAAATGCCGCCGCTCAAGTGCGCATACGACACGTTGTACACACGGCTGCAAGCGTTCGTCTCAGTGGTTGTAGTTGTACCACATACAGCCACACACACACACACACACACACACACACAAACACACACATACTCATACTAGCGCTCGTTACGTTAACGATAACAAGTGTCGCGCAAACAAAGGCAGTTTGGTAAATGGGCAAGTGAGGAGGAGAAAGGGAGACAGCACTGTACAGTGTACAGCATTGAGGGGGTTGCTGCCATGTTTGAGCGACTGCGAAAGGACATCGAACAAGTTGGCAGCTCGTGCTCGAGTCCTGCTCGAGGTCCTGCGCTGCTCACGGACTCCACGCTCAACGCGCAGTTGGCTGCCGTCCTGCGACGACAGCGGTAGTTGTGTGCGCTTCACTGGCCTCCAGTTCCCAGTTACCATACAGTGACTCTGAATTGTGTTCTCCTGCTACTACTACTACTACTACTACTACTACTACTATTACTGCCACTACTATTACTGCTGCTGCTTCTTCAGTTCAATTCAGTGTGTTGTGAGTGCAGTGTTAACCCAAAATAAGAGAAACAACAAAAACTTGTAGAAGAAACTTTCAAAACGAAAAACGTTCAAGTTTTAGAAAATGGAAAATAACAGACTCGTTTTGTGAACGGTTACGCCCAGGCGTAGAGAGTGGCTGGGACAAAGTCAAGACATACGCATACACCCACACACCCATACACCCACACACACACAAATTCATTCAGTTTGTGTTGTGTGTTGTGCCTGCAATTGACTTGTTTTGTTCTTAAACTGTTTTTATTCCTCTTTAATATTTTTCCTTCCCTTTCTTTCCATTTATTGTTGTTGTTGTTGTTGTCATTTTTCTTGATTTTATTATTGTTGTTGCGCCATTTTCTTTTAGCTTTTGAGCGCGTGTGGACATTATGCGGCCGAGAAAACACTGCTTACAATTTGTACTCCCACACACACTCCAATCTTTTGCCATATGTTGCTAGACACTCTGGGTGTGTGTGTGCGTGTGAGTGTGCGTGGGTGTGGGTGTGTGTGTGTGTATGGCAGTCAAAACTTTGCCGTTGGCTTTTAAAAAAAAAAAAAACACTTTGCCTGCAAATGAAATGCCCATTGTGCTGTTGTTGTTGTTGCTGAACTTTTGCTGTTTTATTATTGAAAATCAAGTGGGCCACAAATAAGTTGGAGAACTACGAACATACTGAATATATTCTTTGGTAAGTATGCGAAAGTGGCTTACAAGCATGTCGTTAATTAAGCCACCTTCTCGATTTAATTGATATGTACATAAATTTATATGCTATTTCTCATTGTGTGTGCGTAATTAAAGAGCAGCTCAACTACCTGTCCAGTTACCCGTCCGTCTGTCTGTCTGTCTGTCAGCCTGACTGTCTGTCTGTCAACTGCATTGCAATTATAATAAATCAACTCAATAAGTCCGCTGCTGACAGCTATGCAAATGCAGTTTACACACACTCATACACACACAAAACACACACACACAAACACCTTTTGTGATCTATAGTTGCGAAGTAAGCACCTGACACTTTTCGCAAACATTTGCGGTCGAGCATTTAAATTAATTATGTTGCCAGAGCCCAATTTGCAACAATACACATACAGCAAGTCAAGTAATTATTTTAACAGAATAAACAAATTTACATGTTGGTTTTTTTAATTACTTAAAAACAATAGATGTTAATATAAATTGTTTTTATCAACTCTAATATCAAAAAAAATTACAAATTTCAAGAAATTAAATATTTTTGACAAATAAAGTATGTAAATTTATTTTTATTGTATATTTTTAGTATAATGAAGTATGTAAATCTCCTTTTTATAGTATATTTTTAGAATATAATTTTTTTATATTTTATATTTTTTATATATATTTTCAACTGCAAAAGTGTGCTAAAAATATGGCAAAGTCTTTTTAGTTAATTGCCAAATGAAACTCGCATTTTGATAACATAAATTCTGGCCAAGTTGCTTTAGTAAGAGACAAAAAGAGAGAGAGTACCTTGTGTGCGACGGCATTTCAAGTTGGCCTAAAGCTGTCAGCCTGCCAAACATTTTGGCCAGACAAATGGCTGAAATCTGCAACAGTCAGAGGCCCGTTAACATACGCTGTCAACTGTCTCCCAATTCTCAATTCTCGGCTAACAACTCTGAGCATTTCCAGCGACTCGTTCAGATAGACAAAATGCTGTTGCAGCTGTTGAAAATCAAGAGAAACTGCAGATTGAATTACGTGCACCCATGTGGCAAGCTAATGGGAAGGAGGTGAAGGGGTAGGAGGAGGAGGAGGAGGAGAGTGTGGTAAGCTCAAATGGGAATGTGAAAAGTGGCATAGGTGCGGCGCTGTCTGTCAGTGGCTCCACACCCCACACCCCACACAAGTCGAGGACGAGAGCCAGGACTCTAGACCAAACACCCACACAAATACCAACATCACCTGACATTGTTTGCACTGCGGATTTGCATTGTGGTTAGTTGGCGGTGCAACGTCTAAGGCGTGTGTGTCTGTGTCTGTGTGTGTGAGTGTGTGTTTGTGCTGCCAGCAGTCAGCCATTTTGTGTGCACTGTCAGCGCAGTCCAGAGCAGGCAAGCAACTAAAATAAATGTTTTCTATAATCAAATGGTAATGCAGTCAACCAACCCACAGACTAAGGCCAAGTCAGACTTTGACTTGAAGTTGAAATGAAAATTGGAGTCAGAGTCGGAGTCGGAGTCTGAGCCTAATATCCGCTACGTACCCAAGAGCGCAGCCAAGCGTCCACATCAGGCCACAAAGGCAGCACAGACAGACTCACTTTTGGCCAAGTTAGTCAATGGGGTTGGCAGCGTCTGCTTGTTTGAAGTAATTACATTGTTCGCAGGCATCGTAAAGTGGAGTGAAAGGCGTTAAAGTGTTAAGTTGCTTGTTAATTTTTTCTATGCTGCCGTTTCAACTATGTTGCCAGCAACCAGCAACCAGCAACCAGCTACCTTGCCACACTGCCAACAACAACAACAACTAGAACAACTGAGTCTCTGGTTGCCTTGTTTCTTTTGTTGTGGCTTAGAGTCGCGTCTGATTAATGAAGCGTAGCTACGTAGCTGGATTAAGCGACTTGGCTGCTGTTGCTGCCACAGCTTCTGCTGCTGCTCCTTGTAATTAAGTTGAGTGTAGTATAAATAACTGTATTTGCTCAGCCAGAGTCCAGAGTCCAGAGTCTAGAGTCCAAAGTCCAGCATCCAGAGTGCCGTGAAATGTTTCATTAATTTTGTTATTTTTGCTAAGTATTGCTAAGTACAGCATAAAATGGCTCTCGGCATTGTGGCCAGCATCCGTCAAGATGTTTTGGCCCAAAATAAAGTTATCAGCAGAAATTTTAAATTAGTTTCCTTGGAAATAATTTCAATAATTATGCAACTCTCACAGCCAATCAACAGGCAACTTTTCGAATATTCAGGCAGTATTCATTAACGTAATTTAAAAATAATAAATAAAATTCGATTATAAAAAATGTAATATTGTAATTACGAACTTTGTAATTTTTTCCCATTTGCGAACATGTCATTAAATAATCAACAATATCAAACAGGTTAATATAAACTTTGATTGAGAATGACAAAAAGTGTTGCATACTTATGGGTGTCATTATTTATCAACAAAATTACAAAAATTTGAATAGCTGCCGCGTTGTTTGCATGAATGATTCACATGATTCGATTATTTGATTATAATCAACTTTTAACTGCAATTTTTACAAAAGTCATTATACTCTTCGACTTGCAACAAATAAGCCAAAAAATAAATAAATTTCTCATTTTTTCCATCATTTTTCAATTTATATGGTAAAATATCTATAATTCGCAAATGTGTCGCCATTTTTGTGTAATTACAATGCGAAATATAAATTATAATTTCAAGCGTATTAACTTTTGCATTTCTCGTTGTCATGTGAACGCGCCAAATGTGCATAAATTATATTTTTGTAACAGCGATTTGTGTTTATTTGCAAACAAGCGCCGACACGGTCACATCCTCTCTTTCCACTTCCCCGCTCCCCGCTCCCCTCTTCTCGAAATGCCTCGCATTAGGCTAATACTTAATATGAAACATAAAACATTATCAGAGAATTTATTCGCACATTATGGAACAAATTGTATAATTGCAATTAGATTAACGCATATGTAACAAATGCAATTTACTGAACTTCAAATACATTCGTCGGACATTGCGAATGCATTTAAGACCTGAAATTCCCAGTTGGCCAACTGAATGTGGCCAAAATAGCAACGCATTCATTTTGAAAGGATTTTCATTGTTTTGGCAAATAAAAAAAAATAACGTACACAAAAAACGCTATAAGCAGATAAGAACTTACACATGCCGAGACAAAGGGTAAATGGGACAAGCGGACAAAAGTCAAAAGGGGATGAAAAAGAAAGCAAGCCAGAAAGTTGGCAACTGGAAGTCAAGTGCGCTCACGCTATTTATAGCCAACGTGGGCTTTTGTTTTCGATGGCCTTTTCATTTGCAGCCAAACTGCAAAACACTCAACAAAAATACCAGAAAAATACCCCAAAAAAAACCTGCAAAGATCATAAAAAGTAAAGAAAAAAAGTACGAGAAAAAGCTCCAACAACTTTGCCAAATAGTATGACAATGGAACCGCCATTGTGTGTGCAATACGAGTACTATTTATCTAGTGTCACTGCATCTCTATCTTTTACCTATTCTCTCTCTCTATCGCTCTCTCTCTATCTCGTTTTCTCTTTCTCTTGCTAAGCCTGCAGCACGCTTAGCCGCAAATATCGAAATGGCCAAAATGCTTCGAGTGGATACTTAAAGCTGTCAAATCTACAGCTGAACAATTTAAGCGTTCAATTGAACACAACCCCTTCCCAACCCTTGCCAACAACAGCAAACAACTCGAACAACAACAGCAGCTATAACAACAACAACCCCTTTTGTCGTTGTCGTTGGCATCGTTGGAAATATTTTCGTAATTATTTTGCATGCAAAGTGCGGATTTTTCCAATTTTCACTTATCAAAGCGCACGCGGCCAATATGCAAAATGGCTGGCGAAAAAAAACAAGTGGCAGAAAAAACAAGTGACAATGTGACAATTAATTATAGTCGACTAGACAACACCCTATATCCTACAAATGTTCTATAACGTACTAAATCGTTAGATTATTTATTTATTTATATAGTGTCAACTAAGAACAGTTGACTAAAATTAATATAAAACTATGAAAAATATATTAAATTAAAAAATAAAATTAAAACTAAAATAAACAATCTTTAAATTGAAAAGTATAAAAAATGTTTGACTGTTTATATATTTCTGGTCAATCAATAATATTTAAAATAAAATTGGGAAATGTGAGTTGAAAATGAAGAATTAAATACTTTGAGTTAAAACTAATTAAGCAATAAAAAAATTCAGCTTATATTCTTATAAGTCTACCATAAGAGATAAAGACAATTAAAATTCATATTGATGATAAGATAAATAGATAGATATAGATTTGCAGCTTTTAATCTCCTGTGACAAAAAATGAAATATGGAAATTCCTAAAAAATGTTTATTTATTGTTAAGTAAGATTTAAATAGACACAATGTAACTTAAGCTCTCAGTATTAAATTGGGAGATTTTAACGACCCTATAAGTTGCATAAATAAGGGGTATATCAAATGCAAAACCAACAACAATGTTTGTGTATAAACTGTTGTGTGCCCTTCATATTTTTTCTGCAGATTTTTTTAAAATTTCTGTTTTTTTTTTGCATTTTGTGCATTCATGTTGGCCAACTGCTGATGCTGTTAATCTGGCTAGGCTAGGCAAGGCTATAGACGGGATTGGATTGTCGGTCTGCGCTGTGCACTTTTGTTTGAATTTGCATTGACACGGGAAGGCCGCAAAAGTTGATTCCCTGACTGGTTCTCCAACTCGTTGACTGGATGCCTGGTTGCTCATGTTTACATTCAATGTTCGAGTTGCCGCATATCTGTATCTTTCACTGACTGTTTGTATGGATGTGGGTGTGTGTGTGTGTGGGTGTGTATATTCAGTGTCTCTTCCATAGTTGATTGTAAGTTTTGATGACAGCGATTCGTTTGCATATTTTTGCATTTTGCCCGCTTTTGCTATTTGCGCTGCAACATTTACCTACGCGGCGGGTGTCGCTCTCATTTGCTGTGTATCTTTCAAATTGACTTTGTTGTCCTTGGCCACTTGCCACCCACCAACACACACACACACACACACACACACACACACACACACACATGTCTAGCAATCACACAGCTCATAAAAGACGCCTTCGAAGTAGTTGGCCTGGCTTCAGTGTCTTGAATGGCCATTAAAATTTAAGCACAGCTTGTTTGCTGCCTTTTGGCCTGGCTCAGTCTCAGTTTCTGTCTCTCTCTCTCTCTATCTATCTCAGTGCTTCTCTCTGTCTCTGTGCAGCACATGGAATCGTAAAATAGATCTCTGCTCTGCTTTACGGGCTACTAAACGTTTACCATTGCCATCAGCTGCTGCTGCTGTGACAATTCCAGACTTTGACCAAAAGCAATGCCAAAGACCGTTCATTACTCTAACCGAGGCATTTCTAGTGGCATTTGAAACAAGCTGAGCAAATATGAAAGCTGATACAAGTTGAACATGAAATTCGTGTGGCATCAACAAATCTGCTCTCTCTCTCTATCTCTATCCAGGGCTTTATTTAGTCTGCCGAATGCGTTTGCCTTGTAATAAAATTGAATTTATAGTTTATTTATGCAGCTACTAAGAAATTAAAGGCGTCGTTGTTTAGGCCAAGAGTATGGGCCCAGACACATGTCATTCTCATGACAACATACACACTCAAACACACACACACACACACTCACATGTACATATAAATCAGGCTCATAAAAGGCGCGCGTGGTTTATTGATTTCGAGTCGCAGTCTTTATAGACTTTAACGGTCTCGCAGACTATAAGGGGAATAATACAGGAACAGGAGAACAGCAGTTGCAGACAGAAGGCGTTCGTAAAGCAAATTGATTTTAATTTTTACAGCGCTTTTCTCCAATTTTCCACTTTGAAGGGCTTGTTGCAATGCCTGCATTTGACTTGGCATCATCGTAAATCAGTCAGTTAAAGTCGAGCTGCTAATCAAGTGAAAGTTCAAGCTCATGATTAAATGCAAACACACACATGAATTTGCATAATGGTAATATACGACTATGTAGAGAGAGGAAGAGAACAGAGAGAGAGAGAGAGAGGAACAGAGGCTTGCATAATTCAATTAATTTATGCTCTTGCTCAATGTTTAGTTTTTACTTTGTGTGGTTGGCTTTGCTTTAGCGGCTCGCCTATAAATCATATTCCATAATTTATGCCTCATTGCGTGCCCCAATTGACCCTTGACCCCTACCCCACTCTCTAGTGGCAAAATTGCACTAAATAATCCGTTTTTAAATAGCCAATAATTCTAAATATTTAATGCTCACAATTAGCAGTGCTCGCTTTTATCACGCATACGCAGCGTGGCACGCGGCTAAAATCAAACTGGCAACTAGCAACTGGCAACTGGCGAGTGCTCACTGACGGCAAATGCTATTACAAATTTATAAGCGCACTTGAGCTCAAGTCAAAGCCCTCAGGTTCAGTCTCATTCTTCGTCTCAGTCTCTGTCCCAGTCTCCTAATTCAACAATGAAATGAGCACATAACTTGGCTGCAAGTGTGCGCGACACGAAGTTGGCCATAAAAAAAAATGTAAAAGAAGAAGAAGCAGAAGCAGAAGCAGAAGAAAAAAGTGGCCGTCTGGCAGTCAGTAACGGATGCCAGAAAGGCTTGCAAAACAAAGTGAACGCCGTGACTTGACACGTCTGTCAACAGCCATTAAATGCTCGAGGCTCAAAGCTGTCTGGTTGGCTGGCTAACCCAGTTAGTCCAACAAGCAGCAACCTATGCCCTGCCACAGATATGGGCATGCCTTGCTTATCTATCCCCCCTCTACCCTTGCCTTGCCTGCCTGACAGCAGTCGCAGCTGCTGAGCAAAAAATAATACAAAAAGAGCTGAACAAAAAAATGAGAAGATCCTGCGATTGTTGCTAGCAACTTCTGACAGCGCAATTTATCACGATTCGCATGTGTGTAAGTGAGTGTATTGCCTATACTCTGGCACAGCAGCCTACAAAGTTGAGGTCGTAAATCAAAACTTAAATTTAACACATGCAGCGACGGCAAATGGCAGTGTCCCTTCCTGCCTTCCTGCCTTCCCCTAAACCAAACTGTCATCCCCTTTTGTGTTTGCTATTTGTTTGTTTGATTTTTGTGCGCGTTGCCACTCCTCCTACGCCCCCCCCCCACTTCCAATTGTAGTCAACTGCAGTCGCCTCTAGCCTGGACAGTTGACATAACGAGCGTGTGGGCGTGGTCACAGTGGGCAGCGTTGTACATCAACCATACGCGTGAGTTAATCTGTCAAAATAGCTCAAACAGTCGACAGACAGATAAGAGACAGACCCACATACACATACATGTATGCAATGTTGGCCAACATTTCTTGTTCTGGCATTGACTTCGACTTGCGTCAATGCAAAAGACATCATTGCCATTTCCCCGCATCATTTGATCATTTGCCACCCTCAGTTTCCTCCTTCCTCCGGCAGCTTCATCTTCTCAATGTCGTCGTTGTCGTTACGTTTCGCTTTAATTTGCTCTTGTCTGTCTCCCCCCCCTCCCCCCTTCTGCGTTACACTCGCAGTAAGTGCCACTCCCACTAAGAGACTCCCACTTCCAGTTTTGGCCATCAAGAGCTCCGGCTGCCACTTCGTTTAGTCATTTGGCTCAGCCATTTAATGTTTGCTCTTGTAATTTGGCTGATATGCTGATTTCGACTTCATATCCGCAGCCAGTAAAAACGTTAAAGAAAAACACAAAAAAAGCGACAGAGAAGAGGGGTTGGGAGGGAATACCCCTGCCACAAGGTTCGCTTGTCGTTTGGTTGTCATGTGCGAGATTTGCGTGTGTTCCGACGATTAATTTAAATCATTGATGATGCTACAGCTTGAATATCTGAATGTCTGTGTTTTCCTGCCTCCCTATGCTCTATGCCCTATGCCCATATCCTGATATCCTCTCTCCTCTGCCTGGCCTGGATGTATCTCCATTTCCATTTGATTTGCCCGCCATTACATACACATACATACAACGAGTTTGTGCGCATTTTATTTTTTTATATGCCTCGACGATGAGTGCCATGTCAGCCTGATCCCTCTGCCTCTTTAGCTGCCCCTCCAGCTCCCTCTCTTCTGCCCCATCTACTGCCTCATTGCCATCTCCGGCTCTTGCTCGTTAATCATTATTTTCGACATGCCACTCGTCATTTGCCTTTATTGTCATGGTGATGTCGACAAGCACGAAGAAATTCACGAGCCAAGAGTGAGGACTTAAGAGTTCTTTCCATCGACTCTAGGCGGTTTCCTTTTTGGCCTGTTTTAATGCGGCACTTAAGCTAGCAAATTCCCCGTTCAAGAGAGAGTAAAACGTATACATATACTATATATATATTCGTGCAGCATCCATATCAAATGGTCAACGTATGGCGATTGCTATTCAAAAGCCATTAACCATAAAATGCAGCCAAATACAAAAACAAATTATTCGTTGTTGGGGGAAATGTGGGGCGGGGGCAAGGCCCAAACACACACACACACACACACACACACACACATGAAAGTGTGGCATAATTTATGCGCTGCAGCAAAATATCTAGGCCCAGGCCATAGGCATAATTAGTTTTCGAACTTTAAAGTTATGGCAGTGCTATCTTTATGACAAGCCCAGAGTCAGACGACGCCAGGTAGTGTCTATATGTACGTGTGCATATATATATGGATATATACTTATGTTGCCATGGCTATAGAATGGCATCTTCATTGATTGTCGAGCCATTGCTGTGTCTGCCAAAAATGTACAGCAGCATGGGCAGCAGCAAAAAAAGCAAGCATACGCCATGTTGCCATTGACACAAACACATACACATACACACGCACACACAGTCTGTGGAAGATTGCTGACTGTGTAGGTGTTTTTGGAAAACGAAAAACCTTTGGCGTGGCAGCTGCCGCAACGCCAACCTGACGCCACAGAAATGAAAATAATAAAAAATGGCTCAAAAAAAAACTGCAGACGTCGCAGTCCGAAAAACTTGGCCGAGTTGGCGACGCCACAAACGGGTTGAGCCTGACATAGCCGCTCCCTCTCTCACTCTCACTCCCTCTTTCTCTCTCTCTCTCTCTCTCTCTCTTTCTCTCTCTGTTGCTGTTGCAGCACTTTTATGCAGCTTGCATCATTTGCTGGCGCATTTATTTGCAAGCATTTCGGGTGCTTAGGCAAATGCGCTCATAATTCTAAATAAACTCATGAAACATGGCCGCTGACATTAATAAACTGAGCTACACAGTTGAATTGTGTGGGCGCTAAACTGTCACGCCCACTATTTATGGCCACCTAACATACATACACACATACATATACTTGAAGTTAGAGCAACATTTACTCTTCGCTTAAGCGGCATTGTTTTTGCTAAAGTTTTTCATGGGGAGGTTGTAACAAAAGTTTCATGTGCACTGTAAACAATGTTCTAATTGAGTTGAAAAATACATAACGCATTATGGATGTTATTGTTTGCTCTAAAATAATGAGAGTCCGTGTAGAGAGGGCAGATGAGGGCCTGAGAAAGCAGGCAGATGAGGGTCTGGCACTTTTCTGTGTGCCAAAGTGTTTGCCTTTGCCTATTAAGTGCGCTCTCCTCTCTAAAAACTTGAGACACTTGGCAATTTCAGACGCTGACGTAAAGTAAACAGACAACCAAACATCAAGTGTTCAGCTCCAGCTGGCATTAGTGCTAAAATAACCAAAATCCAGGGCTACAATGGCAACTATTTGGGAAATGGTCTGAAAGCCAACTTTTAGACTCATGATTATATTCACTGACAAATTATTAATTTTCACGACGACTGAAAATTTTTTATTTATATTCTCTCAAATAAATGATTAATTTTGAGTTATATGTACTTTGAAACATAAGCAATCATAATTATTATTGAACACAAAAAAACTTATAAATAAATGAATTTTTTTAATTTAATTTATTTTATAGGAACTTTTTACACGCGCTTAAACTTATTAAAGATCGATTATATAGTGATAAAAATTCATTTTTTTAATTTAATTACATCATTTTCACTACTTAAACTTATTCTGCACTTCACTGGCAATTAAAGTTGTTTAGTTGAATTTTTCTATAGAAGCTTTTTAGTCACTTTGACCGAGCTCCGTTTAGTTGTGCAGCCCTGAAGAGATAGAGCAAGGAGCACACACATGAAAGAGCACACAAATTAATTTAAGCTGTGAAACAATTTAAAGTTTTCGTTTGAGCAACTAACTGAGTGAGTGAACGACCGACTGACTAACTGAGTAACTGACTAGGAAAGTCAGTCACTAGTCTAACAATGGGAGCGGAAATTGCCGAAGACACTACAGAGAAATCTACAGTTTGAGCAGCTTTTGAGAGCGTTGCATTATTGTGCAATTAAGTGAAAGGCAATATTTAAGGCCGAAACAGAAACAGTAACAGATGCGGAAGTGACGTCGCACAGGAAGTGCAGATACAGCAACAACAACTGCAACATCAAATGCAGCAGCTGGTTTGCAGACGCAGCTTGTTATGCTACAAAATCAATATAAAGCATACGCTCCGTTGGCACCGTCATGTTCTGAACGTGACGATGAAATTGCAAAAGACATTTTTTATTTTTCCCTCTTTCTACATTCGTGTTTGTCACCTTAATTGGCTGTGGCCACCACGAACAGAAACCAGAAAAAGTAGAAAGAAATAACAAAAAAATATAACAAATGTCAACAAATTGTGACAAGAAATCAAAACTTGTGAAGAGCCACAGCTCAGTGACAAAGCTAAGTAAGGCAAGAAAATAACAGAGAAATTTTCTTGTCTTTTTCATAACTTCCCCTCTACCAACTCTCGTTAGAATAAAGAGCAGAATAATAAAAAAAAGAACAAAGCAGCGTCCATTTTTGTGGTAAATTTGTAACAAGATTTGATTTGAATTTAAAACAGACGCACGAAATAGCTTAACTATGGATACACGCAGTCAACAGTTGACAGTTTGTTGGAGCAGGAGGAGGAGAGGTTAGCAGGGTGCAACTGGTAACGAGGGTCTGAGGACGCCGATGTGTTTGTCTAGCGCCTCTGGTGGCGTAGCATAAATTACGCAAATAAATTGACAATAATGCGGACAAACTGAATGGATCTATGGATGAGCTGGCAGCTAACAGAGGCGCAGGCGCTTCGACTCCCATTCCCATTCCCATTCCCAATCCCATTGCCAATACGAATCCCAATCCAAGTCCCGAGTTGCAGGCCAAAAGGTAACGAGATTATCTGTGTCAAGACAATTATTTCCGCCGCATCAGCAGAGTTGCCTGTTGTCCTTGTCTGGTAGCATTCGTGCGTGCTGAAGCTCCTGTTCCTGTTTCCCATTTCTAATTCGAATGCCGCATGGAGCATGGATAGATGGATGGATAGATGAATAAATGAATGGTTGGCTGATGTCTCGCTGATGACATTCATTTACATGATTGCCGCATTGCGTTTACTGCTTTATTGCTGCTGCCTCACGTAATTGCTCCCCACGCACGTCTCTTCAATGTATTTAAATCATTATGCAGCTGTGCCAAAGACTTGGCAAATTAATTAAGACTTAAAGGAGTATGCCAGCTGTCACTCATACACATACACACAGACACACAGACACACACAAACACATAGACACTTGCAGATGATTAGCCTTTGGCAAGATTTGCACTTGTGCTTATTCATCCAACTGATTCTACGCTCTCATCTCTCTCTCTCTCTCTCTTTCTTCACAGCTTTCACCATGACAACAACGAATCGGAGTATGAATAGGAGTACACTGATAAAAAAAATGTTCTAAAATGAAGATTTTGGTCTGAAAACTAAGAATTTTAGTCTAAAAAACGCGTTGAGAACATAAAATTCTTAAATGAAGAAAACACATTTTGGTTTTAAGTAAATTTCAAATAAGACCAAGTTCATATTGTAAGAATAAATGCTCTTGCAATTTTAATCAAAAAATTAAAAATTATTTATTAGTTTATAATATATTTTATTTTTTTATTTTATTTTTTAAGTAGATTTAATTCTGTGTTGGTTATTTTATAATTGTTATGTTAATTTGTTACGACTGGGATTCGAACCTTCACCTACTTTGCTTCACCACTGAAGCGGTTTCTCTATAAATGGTACATATTTATACTTTCCAAACCATTTAAGATTTTGATTCTTGTATCAAAAACTTTTATTTTTTAGAATAATATACTTAGTATTAGTAATAAGGTCTTAAAATGTTCTTATTTTCAGAGCAAAATATTTAAGATGAAATTTCTTGATTTTAGAAGTTGGTCTTTTTTTTCAGTGTACTCTTACTCCAATAGAGTGCATTATCATTCACAACTCATCCGATTGCCATTGTCTCACAGTCTTGCTGATGTCGCTGTTGACTCAAGTGGAGCGTGTTCGCATCTTCTTCCTTCAAGTCAAAACTTACAGTAGCTCAGTTTTACAGCTCCCTCTGGCTGTTGCTCCTCCTTTTACTCCTGCCACTGCTACTGTTCCTGCTCCCCAGGGCATGCTTATGCAGGTGAAGGAGTACGCTTCATTGTCCTGCTACTGCAAAAGGTGAGTGAGTAAGTGTGCTGTGTCCTGGTAAAGTGTACATCAAGCTAGCTAGCTGCCTGTCTCATTGCCTGTCTGCCAAAAGCGTTGAAAAAGTGACTTTTAATGGGTTTAAATCAAGTCAAAGTTGTTGAAAGTTGACTTGATTTGCGCGAATAGCGACCATGGCCATTTTACGAGTATGATGCTCCGACCGTAAAAAAGTTTAAGCTTGCCGGAGATCAGCTCAAGTAGCTCAACTTGCTGACATACCCCAAGTCTGGGAGTGTGAAAGTCGTGTCGAAAGTCTGGGCTACTTGATGTCGCTGCTCGTTAGGTAATTTGGCTTTGATTGGGGTTTTGGGTGCATTTTCGTGCTGCATTTGTTTCAATGACACACACAACTTGTAGCTTGTCGTTGGCTAAGTTTTTTTTCGAGCTTTTCAAGCTGATTTAGTGTGTCCGCCACCACAATTTTGTGTGTGGTTTCATAAGTCAAAAAAATAACACTATGCTTGAAAACAACTCGCCCCCACAAAAAAAAACCGTTTAGTATGCTCACTTTAAACGGCAATTATCCAAGGGGATACCAACAAAAATAAAAAGTGTCAGTCTAGCTCGTATTTTATTATTCGATTTGGGTTTTAGCAGCTTTATTCCTTTTAAATGTCACGTACTCACACACATACATGTGTGTTTTATTGTGTGTGTGTGTGTGTGTAATATACATGTCTGCGACTTACAGATATGACCAGCAGTGGAAGCAGCAGCAAAGCTAAGATTTTTATTACTTTATTTTATGCTCGTGCTGCTCCAGTTGCTTTTGGCCCTTAAGCCAGGCAATGAGACTCTAATGCGCGTAAAACTAATACAAATGCGTTTCTTATCCGCCAGCTGCCCCACTCCCCCCACCTCCCACTCTGCTCCCCGTTGCCGTTACCCCATTTCAAATTGGTTGTACTTTGCTACAAGTGACGGCTTATGCGGCAATATACATAAGTAATATTGTCCTTGTCCTTGTCCTTCTGTATGTGTGTGTGCGTGAGTTTGTGGTGTGTGGGTGTGTAGGTGTGTGTGGGTGTGTGGTTGGTAGCTTGCCTTGAGCATTTGGCCTGTGGTCGATATGCTCATATGTTGGCTATAGCTTAACTAAATAACCGTTTGATATCATTGCAAGCTTTTATCACATTCACGTTTAGCACTTCAGTTCGTATCGGTCAATAATAACCATAGAAGACTTTTGCTTTTGGCCAGAATATTGCTTAATGAGATACTTGGAATTATTCGAAATGAAATATGTATTGTGAATCATATGAGATAATCATAAATCGAACTGTAGTCTGAGTGTGATATATTTTTCATAGAAAGGGAGCTTTAATGCATCATATAAAAATATATTTCTACTAAGAATACTCTTCTTTAAGCCTTTAATATTGTGTTCTTTACGAGGTTATTGTAATAAAAATAATTTTTAGATTTTTTTGAATTTTTCACTTTTCTATTATCAGATTATTAAATTGATAAAAGGAAAAATTTAATGCTCTACTATCTATATTCTGTTAGAAGATTAGCATATTAAAAAAAAATTACAATAAAAAGTATTTTATATTTATAGTTTCAACTCTGTTTTATGACTTCAATTAAAGTTAATCGATTATGAAAACCTTCAATATTTATAATTTACTTTAACTAAATTCAATTTACAATAAAAAGCAATTTATTTATCTGCCATATTTGAAAAGAGTTTTAATGCAATTATTAGCATTATTTCGTTTTTTCTTTATTGGGTATTTGAGTTTGCATTTGTTGCAATCCAGTTATAACCATTTTTTTTGTAGACATAATCGAACTTTGTAGTTTATTTATTGTGCAATATTTGTAGAACAAATATGCTCTGTTATCTGAAAAGTTCATATAAAATATTTTCATATTATTATTAATGCAAATCCAGCAACTTAATTGCACAGATTTCATAAAGAGTTCATTTCAATATCAACTCTCGCCAAAATGTCAATTTTTCGATTCACTTATTTACCAACTGCAGTTGTAATGCCATAAAAAAAAGAGAATAAAAATGGGGGAAAAGAGAAACCCCTAACGATTGATGTATGCTTTTTTTATGCGAGTTACATATGAAAAATTTCATATTGAGTTTTGTGCGACAGTATTTGCTTTTTGGCTGACGGATTGTGAGTCCCCAATTAAATGGCCAACTTCATTGCCAAATGAATGACTTGTAATATTGGTATTATTTGCCAAGTAAATGACACAAAATGAAAGCCAACTCCAAGCATGGCCAAAGTGAACCTGAGACTTGCCACTGCCATAGTCAGTAATAGTAAATTGTCAATTGATTGGCTGCCATTTGTCCAGGAACTATATGGGACAACTACGAGTTTATAGAATAGGAGTTGATACTTGTAGTTAGACCAAAGGACCCAGCTGAGACATATCCAGGGGAAGAGCTTTCAACTGTCGGACAAAGTTGGCAGCATTTGGCGGCAACTCAATAAAAAAGGCACTCAAATTGCTGCGATTAGGGCCAAGATATTGCCCCATTGTTGTGTAGTCAAATTGATTTTATGCAAACTTTTCTATTATCCTGCCCCCAAACGATGCCTCGTTGAGTGATGGGCATGCTACAAGCTCTGAAACTTCAGATTAGACGTATTGACAAGGCCAACGAAAAATTGTTTTAATTAATTGTCATTGTTGTTGCTTGTGATTTAACGTAAAAGAAACAGTCGAAAAACGCAAATCATACAAAAGTTTGCAGATCATCTTAAAAGCGAGCAAGTCATGACACAAAGCCCAAAACTTTCCACTTAACGTGGCCAAAAAGCAAATAAAGAGCGGGAGAGTGGAAGAGTGGAAAAGGAATAGAAGTATGGCCTGTAAGCGGCTGACTCTCTCTGCTGATGGGTTGTTAAGTGGGCAGTGGGGGAGTGTGGGTGTGTGGGCGTGGTCGTGACAACATATGACAAGAAATGACTTGAACGCTTTATAAACAGCTTAACATGCCACGCGAAGGGCAAAAAAAACAAAAATAATATGTATCCTGCTTCTTCTGCTCTTCCTCTTGGTTTGCTCCTGCATCCTGCAGGCTCAACTGTCGTCCTGGGCTCACCATAAGGCGCTTACAGTGTGGCAGATTGATTTGTGGTCGAGTTCATGCCAAATTTAACTTTAATAGTTTTTACTGGATTTACTTTTAATTAATTTTGTGGCAACCAGGATGGGCGAGTGTCCTCTGTCCTCAGTTCTGACTCTGCCTCTGACTCTGCCTCTGTTATCCTGCAGCAGTAGAGAATTTTGTTGTGCCAGCGACAGTTGCGAGACTCAGTTCATTTGTAACTGGCACTAGACGGAGCTGCAACTGAGAACTGGGAACTGGGAACTGAGAACTCTGGACTGTGGTAGGGTGGAGTGTTTATCGTGCCGCGTAAAGCGCAATTAATTTCTTGTCTGCTTGTAGCAGTTGCCAGTTTCCCTCGCCTTCTTGCCCCTTCCTCGGGGTGGCAAGTAGTGCGCGCAGCCGCCATTAATTATGAGATAAAGCACTGAAATGTATCAAGTTGTTGCGAAACTCTGTTGTATGCGACAAAGTTGCAGCCACAATTTACGGTCTGTTAATTTATTTACTTATTTTGTATTTTGTATTTTTTATCATTTTGAATTTTTAGTAGCTGTCGTTAAATTAGCCCGCTTCATGTCCAGTTGCATTGTATCATCTAGACAGTGATAATTCTCTTTGCAGTTTCCATCCATGGGTGAAAAGGGCAACAACTGCAAATTGTGGTAAGTATAATAGTTATTTGTGTATGTGTGTGTGGTTGTGTGTGTGGCAGGTGTGCAATTTAATTAAATGCAGTATTCCCAATGCAGCTGCAGACAAAATCAAAGTGTCGTTAACATGCATCTAGAACATACCTGATCCCTCAGGGGGCAGACACAATCAAATAGAGATTGAGGCACACAATCGATGCGGAGATTCTGCGAATTGTTTGGCATTGAATTGCAGATTCTGGGCTTAAACTTTGACTGTTTTAAATGCAGTGCACAGTTGCACACAAAGTGCTAAAGAGTCTCGAGTTTAAGCCAACTACCAACTACCAACAACAACTGCCGAAAATCCGAAAGTCAGGCACAAAAGTATTCAAAAAGAAGTGCAGCTGAAAAAGTTCACATTTCAAGATGCCATTTTCTTGACTTTCGCAACTTGCACGGCCAGCTCAGCAAATATACTCAGCACCACAGCCATCACCACCAGCACCACCCGCACATTATGTATATGGTGGTGAATATTAATACCCTGTAAGGTAATTTTGTTTTGAGCAGTTGAGTTGCTATCTGAAAGTTGCACTTATATAGAGAAATGAGGATTTTAAGGACTTAATTAAACTCTCATCTAACTGAATTGCTGTAATTAATGTATACAAATTTTGAAATGATTTAAATAATAGAAAATTTATTAAACTAGATTAGTAGTGTTGAAACTTTTAAATACTTTACAGCTACATAAATTATAAAAAAAACGTCTGTATTTATACTGCTGTTAATCAGATGTGTTCCCGAAATCTCTGGAGTTTTTGAAGACAACCTTTCGAAATGTTGGTGGTCCTTAAATGTCAGGGATTTAATTTTTTCAAACATATTTTTAAGGTCAAAAAAATGGGCTGCCTCTTACTTCCAGTTTCAATTAAATTTTTTAGTGAAGGAATATAATTTAAAAAATCATTAAAAATGCATTTTATTCAAATTAAATAATAATTTAGTTCAATTCAACATATATGAAATTTTTCAAGCTCTCAACAATTTTTTACACATTTGGTTACTTGTTTTTTAACTATTTTTAAATTAATTATTATTATTAATTATAATCAGAGATTTGTAGAACACCTCTGAATGTGACTGAATTTTCAAATTTTTAAAGTTATTTTTAATTTTAATCAGAGATTGTTTTGCCTGGAAATATAGAGTATATTTTGGGTTCAGCTTGTTGTATTTGATAATATTTTTTGCAAGTTTTGCGCCGTTTGCAAAGACAACAACGCCAACTGACTGCCAACGGCCGACGACGACGTTGTCGGAGTTAAACAACTTACTTAGGCAATGCGATGGTGTTGGGATAGGAGCAAGGGTCTTAGAGAGTGGGGGAAGAGGGGCGGGAGTCGACGGGTTGGAACAGTCTGTCGGCTGGCAGTCAGGAAATTGTTGCATTTGGGCCTTGTATGTTGTGCAAAAGTCAGCAGAAATATACTTGACTTGACTTTTGCTTGCCACAAGAAATGTACAAGTAAAAAAAGCGAGGAAACAAAAAAAAAAAAAAAACAGAGAAACAAACCGAAAGCAAAGCTGGCAAAAAGAAAAAAATTGAGGCCAAAATGTAACGAGACGTTAGGCTCTGCCAGCCGCCTCTGCCACCAACATGGACGTCAGTGTTGTGGCTGTGGCACGTATTTGTTTTAATAAAAGTTTTGCGCAAAACTTAATGAAATGTTGCCAGCCAGGCCTGATCCTGCTTGCATGTCAGCATAAACAGCAGCAGCAGCAGCAGGAGAAGGAGCTGGAGAAGAAGAAGGAGTAGGAGCCGGGTCTGTGACTGGGACATGTTGTGCATGTGTCTCTGTTCTGTTCCCGCTTCTGTGCATATTTAGCCACAGCTCGAGACAAGCGAAAAGTTATGTCGGTTATGTACAAAGGAAGTTGTTTTATATTTACGCTTGAGCTGGTTAAAAGAATGCCTTTCAATTAAATGGATGAGTGTGTGTTCTCTCTTTTTGATATTGTAGATAGAAAAGTACAACTATTTAATAGATTTAATGCACCTCTAATAAAAAGATCTAATTGCCACTTTGCCAGCTTAGCTTTTTGGCCATGCTTTTGGTTTTGACTGTGGCAATTTGTGGCCAGTATGCCAGAAAACCAGAGGCAGCCTGTTAATTGGAAAGTTTCATGCAATTATAAAAGTTTTTTCATTATTTTGTGGTATTTTTCGTCGTCGTTGTGTGTGTGTTGATGCTGCTTTAGTTGCTGCTGTTGATATTTTGTCTCTCTATGCATACAATTTGGCCAAGTTGCAAATGTTTTTGCCACAGGTAGCCAGGCAGTTAGTCGAGTAGTTGCAACTGTAACCGAGACGGACCCAGCTCATGTGTGACCAAAGTTTCAAATGGAAATGGAAATGCACAGCAGCTAGCTGGAATAACAACAAAAATGACAATGTCACAGACAGAAACAAAAACACAGAAGTAGAGAAAACGAATGAATAAGCGACGGGCGAACATGTCGTATGAGTATTTTGTGCTGGCTGCAAACGCAAAATTAATTTCATTTTGCTAGGGCAACAAAAGCAAGTGACAATTGCAAAATGCAAAAGCGTTTAACATGAATTTCATTAAATGCTGGACCAAAACAGAGATACATTTAAAGAGTCTCCAACTCTCTCTCTCTCTCTCTCTTCTGTAATTTCTCCATCTCAGTTTGTATGTGTGTGTGTGTGTGTGTGGGCGTAGAGCCAAAAGCCAAATGAATAGCTAAGAGGTCCCACTTGGCCATTTAGGTGCACAATTGATGTGGTTTGATTTTGTTATGGCCATGGCAACTACATAAACACAAATGCCAAGCATCGACGTCAACGCAGGCAATAACAACAACTACAACAACGTTGTACAACAACTAAAAGCAATCCCCCAATGGGCAGCCAAATAAAACGAATGAATAAATGGAGGCGAGGCACAAAACGCCCAACATTGCCGCCATTTCAGTGAAGATGGCAGCTGTACTTCCAACTGGGAGATGTAGAAGGAGCAGGAGATGGAAATGGAGGGAGCATGTGCCCATAATAGCTGCTAAGCAACTGTCTGTCTCACTGTCCCCCTGTCTCCCTTTCTGTCTGTCCGTCGTCTTTCTCTATCTATCGTTGAGTGCTCTGCCAATACCTGTTTGTTTCATGTCCCAGTTGGCGGCCTGACAGACCGTGTTGGGCCTTGAATGTCGTGTGCCTTGATTTAAATGATACTGAAATTGATTTCATTTAAGCGCAAATTATAATATTCCATTTTATCTGTGTGTCTCTGTCTGTCTGTCTGTCTGTCTGTCCGTCTGTCCGTCTGCCTTCCTATATTGTCCCAGGTCCACAGCACACTTGTGGCAACTGCTCAAGTGGCATACAACAAGCGGATGTTTCAAATTGAACACAAAATGGCAGCTCTCTCTGTCTCTGTAGCTGTCTCTGTTTCTTTTGGCCAAAAGGAAGTGGGCTTAACAACGACGGCCGAGTGCGTAGCGGAAGTGAGCTGACCACGCCCCAGGACAGAGTCCGGGAAATGTTCAAAAATAAAGAAAATGAATTCGAGCTCAATTCTAGCTGAATCCCCTTTCAGTTGTTGCCTTTCTGTCAATATAATAAATAAGTTTTTTTCTGCTACTTTTCGTATTTGGACAGCGCTTTAAACTTTGTCTCAAATGCCTTTTCAATTGGCTTTTGGCCACATCAACAGGGCAAAAATCAATATAAGTAGCTACAAGTACTCGTACTTAAAACTAACCGAAGAGTGTTGCAAACTTGTGGGCAAGTGAAAGAGAGACAGACAGATAGAGAGAAAGAGAGAGAGAGAGAGAAAGTAAGACTGGGAAGACAGATGAAAAAAACTTAACCACAATTAATTCAATTTGCGACATCTGTCGTGTTGCAGGCTCTAACCTAATATGCTTGTAATTATAATTTATGTAACATTTAATGCCGCCTTTTGTGTCTCAGCAATCCCATGAACGTTAAATCATTCTGACCACTACACATATACATACAGACACAAATGTATACATGAATACATGTAACTTGTCAAGGCTTATCTATTGATAGATAATCTTTTTTGTGCATCAGGCATGGCATGCCATTAATTATATTGGGCGCCAACTCAATCGTCCGCCCACTGACCACAACGAACTACGAATCTTATCAGACTCCGCCCCCTTCTCCTGCTACCCTACCCAAAATTATACTCGCCAAAATGGGGAGAGGAAAGAAGCGAGGTCACTTCTTGACACCGCATTTTCATTAAATGGATTTCAATTATGCCCAGAGCATAACGAAAGGACGCGAGGAAGTCAGGACTTGTATGAAAATTTATGAAAGCGGTTGAAACGACAGCGTCAAAGGCAAAAATACAAATACAAATACAAATATATGAAAATATTGTAGGAATTTGTATACCCGTTACTTAAAAAATATGTAAAAGGTTATATTGGGTTGGTTGGAATGTATCTAACAGGGTGAAGGAGGCATCTCCGACCCCATAAAGCCGAGTCGATATAGCCATGTGTGTCCGTCCGTCCGCCTGTGTGAGCTACTAAATGTCAGGGACTATAAGATAGAGATACCAAACTTTCACAATTTCACACCCACAGTTTTTAAGATAGTACAGTTTTTATAGTAAATAAGACTATCTATTAATATTATCTATAATCTGACTTAACTACAGCAAGATCGAACAAGTAGAACGGGAGTAATAGCTAACAAAAGTTATTAATAAAGTTTTTATTTCAATACAATCATCTAAAAGGAAGCAGAAACGGGTATCGGTTGGTCGGGATATCGACTATAGCCTTTCCCACTTGCTTAAAATGAATTCATTAAAAGTAAAAATCAGCCAGAGAAAGGGAAAATGGGAGACAGAGACAGACCAGGAGAGGGGAAGAGGAAAAAATCAGTTGGTAAACAAGACAGGCAGAATCAAACCCTTTGATATTTAATGCCATCGCCACTGTTGGCCAACAGTCGACCCCTTAACCCATTGTTGGCCCACACCAACCCCCTCTGCCGTTCTCCACCCATCGCTAGATGGCGCCTGTCGCACTTTATTTGGCAACTTAATCGCCCGACAGGCCACAGTTTAAATGGAATTTCGCTGCTTACAACGAAAATTTTATTAAATTTCAGCGCATTAAGCGTCAGCAGCTGCTTTCATTGTTGTCCTTGTTATTTTTTTTCTCATTTCTTTTTGGATTTTTGCTGTTGCTCGAGGGCGATTATAATGCCAGAAATGCGTCAAAAATTAACCGGCCTTTTTAGCAGTTTGCACGCTGTTTGTAAGCCAAGCAAGGAAAGTGAGGACAGGAAATTTCAAGGAGTAGACATATTTGTTGGTTTAACTTGAATACTTTCATAAATAATAATTTATTATTTAGTTAAAATAATATATCGTTTGTTTAAAAATGACATAATTATAGAAGTTCGGGATTGTCCTTTGGGCAACAAGAGAAATCGTTCAATATAAAATGAGATTATAATTAGAGTCTGCGTGGAAATGTTTTTAAGCGCTTTTTAAGCATTTTGCAGCCATTAAATGTTTATTTAACATTTAAAAAGTATTTGCTGTCGGGCACGTTTATGGGCCGTTAAAAAAGGGCAGCTTCAACGCCGACAGGCGAGCTGAGTAAACAGACCAACAAAGTGCCTCAAATTTATTTAAAAACTCATTTAACAAGCGTCGAAGCAGCGAGGCAGCAAGGCGCCTCTTGGGTCTCTAAGCCCACATCAAACACGGCCAAACAAATGCCCCAACTAAGAGGGGAAACAAAGGGGAGCAATATAAAGTTCTGTTGTGGTACGTGGGGTTACACTGGCGTCATCAAATGCGCAATTAAATTTATATATTTTTTTGTTTTCATTTTTTCTATAATTTCATTAAAACCACTCGTCATTTTCAGGAAAATTCAATGTGAAGCTGCCTTTAAATGGAAAATTGCGTAATTAATGAATGCATTGTGTACTTAATGTCATTAGGCCGACGTCATTGGCTGAGGTTTTGCTTGGAAAATGTTCTGAGGAACGTGATGGTCAACAGTTTGCGTGACAAAACTTTTAACTAGCCTTCCACAGAGGTTGCTCGACTGAAAATTATTTTAATTTCTCATACAAGCGAGTAGCGGAAATTCCAATTAAAACGCATCAGCGGATTGCGAGCCAATGCAACTGGAAATCGCAGACCGACCGACTGTCACAATCAGCCAAGGGAATCGGCATCTGAAAGAGAAACAGATTTCGAAATTGGGAAGATATTCGCCATATACATATGTGTATATATTTTGTGTGACTGATTTTTCATTTATTTGCGTAAATTAAAAAAATGAAATAAGAAGCAACTCGAAAGAAATAAAGAAATTGTTGTGCAGTCCTTGTAAAATAAATAAACTGATGTAAAGCGACACGAAAGCGGACAAAAACAATAATGTGCATATGTAAATAACGATGTCAACTTAATTGGACACGATTATATATAGCGATTATTTACTGTAAGCACAATCGTAACGCAATACATATGGCAACTGGACAGTGGGGAAAACAGTTCTTCGTTTCCGATTGGGATGGAAAATGACATTACAATTTCTTATTGTGCAGCTGTCATATTCATATTCGGAATATGCTTTAAGTGCAACGAAACTTTAATTTTGCAAAATTTCAATTATGTTGCATTTCAATTAAATTACGTATACGTAATGCAAACTTTGTTCGTTTCTGTACATGAATTTACGCAATATACAACATTTGTTGGCTTTGTAATTAAAACAACATGGACAATTAGACATAAGAGAAAAGGAGTTGATTGATGCGTAAATACTTGCCAAAAATATATAAGGTTTTCAAATGAAAAGAGCAAAATTCACAAGTCTTTTTAATCGTATGTATATTGTACTGTAAATAAGTTTCAACTGTTGCAACATCTTCACATCTTCGTTTCGCAAAGTAATTACAAACTCAGCACACGTGCCGCATGCATAATGAAAAGTCATTTGGCACCACACACACACTCGCACACACAAGACTACACACAAGAATAATAACTGCAATTATGATATTGCACATTGTGAATGCGAATCACAGTCAGAGTCAAAATTTGAGTCGGAATGAGAATGAGAATGCGAATCAAATCGAAGCGAAACGAATCGAATCGAATCGTTCTGAATCTGAAGCTGCACAACAAGCGAATTTATTTTGCTGATTTACCAAAGACAAAGATAATTGAATTACATCTGCTGCAGCATAATACGAATCAGTCTCACTTCAGCCACAGACAAGACAGCTAGAGAAAGAGGGGCAAAAGACAAAGAGCTATAACTAGATAAAACTTAACTTTAGAAGGGGTACTCCCACATTGATACACACTCAACCTGAATTCACATGAGCAAATGTGCATTAAATTGGCAATTATTTGTTGCTTCTTCTCTGTTATTGGTTTCCAGGGAATACGACTTGTATCCTTGACGCAGAGGTGACATATGTAAGCATAGAAAATAAGAATAGAAAAATAACTGACAACCGTTTCGGGTGAAATACATCAACTGTAATTTTTCCCTCTGCTTCAAACTCTCTTTGTCACTCTCTCCCATCGCAAATAAATTCTTAATTGCTTTGAAATTATCAAGATATTTGCTATAAATCAAAACGGTATCTCAAAAAAATTATTCATAGCTATTTTTATATTTAAATAAATAGCGAATTTATTTTAGAATAATAATCTGCCATAATGCATTTTCCTATTTTATTTATCTCATATTAACAAAGAAATTTAAATTGTTTTAATTCAATCTCCTTTCTTTATCAAATGATATTGATAGAAAAACGATAATTTCCTAATCAAATGATAGTTAGATTTTCGTTATAAAGATAGAATTTAAGATTTGTATTCAATTTAAGCAATTAAAATCGAAAACATAATACACTTTAAATAGAACCCTGCTTTCTGTTCCACATTAAATTATGCGCATTAACTGTCATCCAAATCTTAAAACTTGACTGCTTAGAAAAGAAAGATTTAAAATAATCAATTCTTTACGGAAACAGAAATTGTTGCCACTATCAAATTTGAACAACTTGATTGGATACGGAAATTGGAAATACATGATAGTTTCCGCAACAAACAGACCGGCAGACCTGTCTAGATTAGGCGAAATTTATATATGAAAAAATCCACTTGTCAGTACAGACTATCTAAAAAACTTTTTGAACATAAAAAAACAATGATTTTTGCGACCGTTGGAAGCCCTTCATATTTTTAATCAGTTTGCGATTGTGCCATAAAAAACTAATCTACAATGGCCTCAAAATAAAAGCTATAAATTTAAAAAAGCAAAAAAGGAAAATACATGACTCTAAAGCTGTCACTGACGCTGCATAAAAAATGGCTGGCAGCTGCCGCTTCCCACTCCCCCCTCACCACACACGGTGCTTCCCGCTGTCCACTTCCTGTTGAATTTGATGGCCGGCGGACATGATACAGATTTGTATGCAAAAAGCAGAAAATCCGAATAGGCCAGTTAGGACCGGTTAGATGGAAAGGCATATTGGCAAACAGGTGCATCGTACGATTTTAGTAATTGCTTCCCCCCAAAAAAAAAGTGAGAAAAGCAGCCGGAGTTTGGATTTGGCAGTTGATTTGTTTGTTTGACCGAACAAACTCGAAAACTGCAATCAAAATTGAAAGCCAAATGCAAGCGATATACAAAAATTAATGATTGTTTTGCCGTTTGTTGCAGTCAATAACTGTTGTATGGTTAGGGGTTTTAGGGGGTTAGAGGGGTTCCGGAGCATATCCGGGGGTTGTCCGGTTTGTTTTTTTTGGATTTGCTGCAACCGCTTGTCACACTTGTTAGCATTGATTTTATTTACCAATTGCATTTTGTTTGATTTCTAATTAAAAAGCATTGTTCAAGTGCAAACACTGCGAACAAAAACAAATGTGAGTACATTTTTTATTCGCACTTGCATTTAATTAAATGCAAATAACAAATAGCAAAAATCACATAAATTTTAACCCAAGGTGCGAGGGAAAAATATAAAGTGAACAGCAGGAAATGGCAGAGAGGTGATGAGAGGGGAGAGGGGGGAGGATGTGTGGTTGCGGGTGGTTACGCGACGGTGCTGACCATTATTTATGAACGCAATCATTCATATGATATTTTGCGGTTTCGCTTGCATTTATCAAAAATGTTTTATAACACTTGCTTAACAATGCCACCAGCGGTTCTCCCTCTCTTCTTTCACTTGCTCTCTCCTTCTCTCTCTCTGTATATGAGTGCGTTATACATCGTAAAACAGCTGCAAGTTAAACTCGTAACCTGTTATCGCGTGTATCGTGTTTCGAATTCAATATAGGGTATGCCCATCGTACTGCCTTATCTAGTATAGCAATTTTTACAATCTTCCCCTGCGAATTTCGTGCACTTTGATTTATGTTTTCTTTCAGTTTTTATTATCGTTTTGGCAGCTGCTTAAAATGTCAGCAATTTTAAAGGCATTTCATGTCGCGTCTAAAGAAAGCCCCAAAACATAAACAGAAAACTCATTAAAATCATAAAATGCATTTATGACAGCCTTGTTTGCACTCTGGCAATAGGGATATAAGTGAGTGTGTGTGTGTGTGTGTGTGTGTTTGTGTGTGTGTGTGCTGCTGGTGTTGCTGAAAAGTGTCAAAATCAAAACCAAAGGCGCAGACAAAGTTGTTGGCAGACTGAACGCGTGAGTTACTGCGTATATCCTGCTGCATCCTGTCAGCTTGTTCCTCGTGTTGTCACACAATTATGCATGCAACCAGCTCGAGTTCGAGCTCTTGTTGTCGTTGTTGTTATTGCTGTTGTTGTAATTATATGGGTGACTGTAAAACAAACTGGCAACAACAAGAAGCCGTTGACACAGGCAGGCACAGGCTGTAGTTGAAGTTGAAGCGTAGGTCGAGGCTGAGAACATGATTAATCATGGCAATTCCGGTGTGTATGTGTGTGTGTTTGTGTGTGTGTGTGCACAACTTAAAGCCAAGTCTCTTAAAGTAGCTGAAACAACAGCAAAATGGCAATATCAGCAGTAGCTGTAGTAGTTCCAAGTCCTGTCCATGTCCATGTCCATGTCCATGTCTATGTCCTGCGACTGGCACTTCAATCACGCTCATTCGTTATGCGTTTGACAAATTGAAAATGCGCACAAAGTAAGTGCAAAGCATGGCCAAAAGGACGAGGACAACCAGGACCATCAGCAGGAGCAGAACAACGTTGAGGACGTGCTGTTTGCTCGCCAAACAAGCGCCATCAGCGCATCCTTAAACACATAATTCCTAGTTCCTACTTTGCTGTTGGTACACAAGTCCATCGCCATCGCCATCGCCATCGACATTACAATCTCAATCTTTATATCCTTTCCTTTTTTTTTTGCTTATCTCTTGAACAAAGCATAGTTTCCTTTTGCTTGTGGTCGCCTCATTTTTTCTACCACTTCGACTTTTCTTCAACTTTTTTCTTTTGCTGCTTTCTACTCCTTATTAAAATTGCTTTGCCATTTGCCGCGCTGACCACGTTCCCAGCATCTCCATTTATCATGCACTCGACTATTTTTCACTGCATAACTCGGGGACTCTCTTTACACTCTCTTTCTCATTCTCAGTTGGCCATGCATCTTCTTTTGCTGAGCTTCTCTATCTGCAATCAGTGGTCCTGGACAATTTCACACATGGCCACTGTTCGATACGTTTTGATTAATGCAACAGCATTGACCATTGGCTACTGACCGTAGATGAACTGGCCAAAACCTTGGCTAACTTTTGGCTAAGCAGGAGCGCTTCGTTGACTTTCCATTTGAGGACGAGTTGATCCATTTGACGTTGACTCGCAAATCAGCAAAATCAAACGTGCGGGTCCCGCATTTCCCTATCCATTTCCCTACCCATTTTCATTTCCACTGCCTTTGCTTATTTCATGACCATCTTCAGCGCCAGCTCCAGCTCCAGCTCCATCTCCATTTCCTATCAGCCATAGCAGTTTCATTTCCATTGCGATTTCCATTCCGATTACCATTTCGCATTCATTCTTCATCATTTGCTTAGCATGTCACTCAGCACATTTGGCATGCACTCGTCTATTTAGCTGATTGTCTGTCTTGACAGCAGCAGGAGCAGGGGGGAAGGCGTTTCTGTCTTCAACGGATATGTCAAAGGAGTCCTTGCTCCTGTTACTCTTGTTACTGGCGTGTGTTCTGCATTTTTGTTGACATATTCATTGCTAAATGCAATAATGTTAGATTTAAATGCTTGACAGCGTTTAGTGCGTCTCTCTCTCTCTCTCTCTCACTCTCTCTCACTCTCTCCTTTCACTCTCCCACTCTACTGACAGTGCGTGGGTTGCTGCCAAATTGAATTTGGTGTACGTTTTACGCGTTTTGTCACGGAAATTGAAAAGCATCGCCACACTTCCTTTTAAAGTTTCTCGATTTACAATTCGATTTTTCATCGTCTCGTGAGTTGACAAAAGTTGTGTAAATTATTTTGCCATTGCACTTGCACAAGCTTGCCTTCAGCTTTTGACACACTTTGATGTCAGTTGCATGCAACCAACTAATTTCCAAGCTGCCAGCAGTCGCCCTCCTCGCTCCACCCGCCGTCCGACAGACCAACCCCCTAGGAGTCAGCTCGCCCATTGATGAATGACAGGCGCCAGGAACTAGTCGAGTAATGCGGCCAAAGCGCTTCAAAATGCCTCAAGGAAAGAGTCAGAGAGAGAGAGAAAGAGAGAGAGAGAGCGGAGGGATCAGGAGTAGGGATGGGGAGCAGACAGAGTTCAGAGTGCTTGTGGAGTGGCACGTTGAGTGGCGCTGATCCGCGTTGCAGTTGCACAAGTAGCATCATCATCCTGTTTGTTACGAGTATTATTATTTTCAGTTTAATGAAAAGTGCAATTTTCTACGCCCCTGCCCCCGCTCCTGCCCCCGCACCACCTCTTTCCAACCCTCCTGCAACTTTGCCACTTCAATTCAAAAGCAAATGTGCAACTCTTGGCGCTCAAAGCAACAACGCAGACGAAGACGACACTAAAGTCGAACTCTCATCGTGTGCCAGCTTCTACTCCGACCGAATCCCAAACCGCTCCTCCTCCCACTGCCTTCTCTATGGTTCTGTCCCTACAGCCACTTTAGAATTTTATCGATTTTTCCTTGGCTTTTAGCCCGCGCCTTTGCCTTTGCCTTTGCTTTGAGCTCACTATTTTTTTTCTACTTTTCGCCAACGTTGCCCGCTTTATGCATTTCGTAGCCACTTTGATGACATTATGGAGAGTCACCAACCCCCCACAATTCTCAATCTTCATGATTTTCTCTATCCCTCCCTCACTCTCTCTCTCGCTCTTTCTTCTGCTGTGTATTACAGTGTCCTGCATAATAGCATTACACTTTTAGTTCCGTTTCGGTTTGCCAGGCAGTTCCATCAATTTCGAACTGCTTTTTGCAATAAATTAAATCAATCGATCAACCAGGCACACGCTGACCGGCAAAAACTGTGTCAATCAATTAGTTTTTCTTCACACACACACACACACACACACACGCAGAGTTAGAACACATACAATGAACTTGCCTTCGCCTTCAGCTCCTTGGCAATAATTTTAATGAAATACAAATATAAATGAAGCGTTGTCCAAACAATGACAGCTCATCGGATGGACTCAAATGGAGCTCATCAATCGCCGAAAATACAAAAAAAAAAAAAAAACAACAACAACTTTTCACAATCAGCCTGTTCAAAATTATTTCCAGCACTCGCCTGATTAGCTGCGCCATCTTCCAGGACATTTTGCGGTCGTCTTAGCCGCGTGCATGGCATTTCAAGTAGGTCTAACAAAATGTTGAGCCTTCTCATGGAAAAATGCAAAATAAATGAGTGAAAGACGTAAAAAAAATCATTAGGTTCGACTGGCAGATACCCTAAGAAAATAGTTAAATAGATATAAAAAATTTTTAATTCAAAACACTCAAAATTTAGGACTTTTAACTCACCCAAATTCTATATTATTTTTTTAGAGAACGTTATTCTATTTTAAATCCATCTTAGAAATCAAAATAAGTATACTTGTCACTACAGAGTATAATAAATGCAGGCAGCAAAATCGAAAAAAAAACTGTCCAAAACGAATGACAAATTTTAATGTCAATAGCCAAAGACGTGCACGGTATAGAGGCGGCTGGGCGTGGCGCGGCAAAAGAAATGGTAAATCAAGTGGGAAGGGAAGGAGGGGGGTTGGAAAGGGGGTTCCCAGGCCTTTGCTTTTGCTCTTTATTCGTATCTGCGTCGCTTTCATGTTCATTTTAATTTGTCTGAATGTCGTTGCAGGACGCACAAACGATTTGTTTTGGTTGGCATCGTCTATTGGTTTTTCGTTGGGGTTTATTTGTATTAATGAAATAGACATTTTGGGGTCATGCTAAAGTGATTTTTCAACGTCCTGCCCAAAGCAGCTCGTCTCACGTCTCTCATCTCTCGTCTTTTGTCTCCCATCTCCCATCTCTCATCTCTCACGTTTCATGTTCCTCCGCTTATCTATGGCCATTTTGTAGTTTTTGTTGTTGTTGTGTTTTTGTGTTTATTTTGGCTTTGTCTTGGCAGTCGCCTCTTTTCTGTTTTGCTGTTTTTTTTTGTACCCAAATCCGTATCCGAATCCTTTCCGTTTTATTTCCACCCACCTCACAACAATGGACAACTTTTTGCCACTGGATGCTGCATCGTTTCGTGGCCTTTCAGCGACACTCGCAGCAAAGTGAAACTAATGGCAGTTAGTTTTGTTAAGTCGATAAAACTGTCAGTGATATGGCAGATTGTGTGGCAGCTGGCAGGATGGTCCTGCCTCATCCTGTTTTGCCTGCTTCGCCTCCTCCTCCTCCTCCTCCTCCTTCTTCCTATTGCTGCAGCTTTTTGTCACCTCAACAAAATAGCGAATGTAGCGCAGAACTCTCGTGTATGTGTTTGTGTATGTGTGTGCAATGGATTTACAGCCAAGAGATACGTTCGTTGCTTGAGTTGGGTTAAAAAAGTTAAATGAAGTTGCCACAGGCATTAAATTTTCTACCATTATCAGGCAAGTCAACCTCGATTCCTACCCCGCACTTCCCTTGGGAGAATCGTCGCAATGTTTTGCAGTGCCAAAATGCAAATGAAGATGCTTGCGCCAGAATTGCATTTGTCACGACATAAAGAATGCAGTGTTGCCACCAAGTGTTGCACCAGACACCTCCACACATGCACCCACTTGCTCGTGACTGTGACTGCGAGGCGAAAAGTGAGTGGCATTTTATGTTCATTTGGTCGGCTGCATTGTGTTTTATGTTCTTGCCTAGGCGAAAATGCAACCTCGCACCTTGGCTAGGGCAACAGGGGCGTGGCAGTCGCGTGGGTGCCAGCATGTTATAAGGCTGACTTATTTTGGCGACATAGTGCACATTTTTCTCAACAAATGACTTGCCTTCATGTCTTCATCAACATCATCAACATGATTATCATCACTGAGCTTTCAGCTTATTACTTTGTGTGTGCACCACGTGGCGTATGGGTGATATTGCATGCCTTCCCCTTGGTTCCCTCTGTCCAAATGCTACACATATCACCATCAGCAGGTAGCTGAATTAATTATCGCATATCACAGCTGGCGCACGTATCCTAAATCAAAGCATTTAACGCCCCTAATCCGCTTAATGCATTATGTGCTCGACTTTATAACCCCTTTGCCTTTCCCTTCTCCCTTTCTTAAACCCTTACTAGTCTCCTTTTCGTTATCGTCCACCCAGCTCTATTGGAAGTGCACTTGGGAAGCAGCGTATTTAGCAAATTAAAATGAAAATGAAAATCCTTGGCACGACGACCGCAAAAAAGGAAAGAAAAACCACCTCACGTCACAAGCAGAAAGAGTCAGTTAGAGTGTGGACGAAAGAGAGAGGCAAGCAGAGAGAGGGAGTGACGGATTTTAAAGCTCCAGCGCGGATAAGGGACAACAACGACGACGACGACGACGACGACGACGACGACGACGACGACGACGTGGACAACGACAAGTGTCAGGCGCCAGGTCGCTGTGATTGGCAGCAGCCATCAAGTAAGTTAATTGCTCACAATTTAGAGAAGTGGGTGAAGTATGGATCGTGTGGTTCCACTGCACACTACACAGTCCACTTGGAATATTGCCGAGCTCATCAATCGAATTGAAGTCGGTCCTGTTTCTATGGCAGGTCCTGCTCCTGTCCAGCTCCTGTCCTGTCCCTGTTTCTGCCCCAATTGTCACCCTCTGCGCCAGCTAAATCTCGGCCATTTGTGACGCTATTAGTGTGGTGACTGGTCAGTGGATGGTGGTGCGCTTAGAGGCCTCTCTGTCCTTCTCTTTCACTCCCACTCCCACTTCCACTCTTTCTCCCTTTCCCTCTGACGCCTCAAGAGTGTATTTGTGTTTGGTTATGGCCTGGCCATTATCGTATATGGTGCGTTATTAACTTTTGCTGCCTGTCAACATTGAAAATTATATGCTAGCCAACCGCATGCACCTCCCTCTGCCCCTGCCACGCCCCCTATTTGCCAGTTATTGTGTGTATATGAGAATGTGCCATTTTTCATGCTCTGTCTTGCATTCATTACGTGAGTTGTGTGGCGACAAGATGAAGCATTCACAGTCTCAAACTCAGCTCCATTTTCCCATCTCACTCCAGTTGCCATTAGCACAGCTGGAGAAGCACATTTAATTTTGTTTGTGTATAGTGTCTCCCTGCTTTCATCTCTTCATCTCATCATTTCTTGTGGTTTCTTTTTTGGGCAAATAAATCAAGTATTTTTTACAAATTGTTGTCATCATGCTGACATCTTTATCGGCATTGGTTTTTTGGCCATGCAAAAAAAGAATGTGTGTGTTGTCTTTTTAATGTGATTGGTATCCACAACATAAAGAGGGTCAGTCCATCTTAAAGTGCTTTACATTTAAGTGAAAACTTTGCTCAAAGAATGGCTATAATTATTGGTAAGCGGAGCCGCATCAAAGCACAAGAAACCACAACCCGAAAGTCGACTACAAACAAAACTCAAATGCTGACGTTAAAAGTTTTGTAAGAAATTCAACACTTCCGCTCAAGTTGTGACTGTAACTGTGACGGAGTTTCCTGGCCGGTGGCGCAAATTAAAAAAGAAAGAAAGAAAAGCAAAAGGAAAACGTAACAACATGAAACTAACGCCCGCAAAAGAAAAGAAAATAATAGAAAAGCAAAGCGAAGAAAAGGAGAGGCAAGCGCAACGCTAAATGAAAAATTACATTTTATTTTTATTTATGTATTTGCATTTGCCATAAAACTCAACATGAACATCAGCGAAACATCATGAACGTCGACGTGGCACGAAATGACTTCCGTTTCCGCTTAAGATGCAGCCACGCACACACACACACGCACACACACATACACTTAAGAACATCAGCATGCAGTGCGCGTCATTTGTTTACTTGTTTGTTGTCGTTGTCGTTGTCGTTGTTCCTTTGTTGTTGCCCATTACCATCTGCGTCTACACATTTGCTGTCCATTTTGACATGGAAAAATTGCATCGAGCATAATGTAAATCGTGTCATTTGTCAAGGGCAGCTGTTTTCCCTAGATGCCCAAAGAATAACAACAACAATAACAACAACAACAGCGACAACAACAACAAGAATGACAGAGAAGACAGCCTAATGACAATCGGCATGTCTTGACAAGGAAATACACTCATGGACATATAAATAGCAACCAACTCGACCAACTGACTACGTTTAATGAGTCTTTGCGAAAGTAATTTGCAATTTTATTTGGGCTAACACATTAGGCGACGCCAAGACTTCGACTTTGGCGGCGTGAATAATTCAATAAACTAACTTTCATGGAGATTAATTAAATATTTCTGTCTAATTTGACGCAATTTATGCAAGTCGCCGGGGTAAAGGAAAAATGAACAAAGTTTTCGCAGCGCGTATCTGTGTGTGCTGCTAAAACTTTTATTAATTACAAAAGATACACATAAATATTAGCTGGAAAGAGGGAGAGAAAGCGAGAGAGTTCTACACTTATTCTTATTTATTTGCAAAGAGAAAGCCACTCGTCGAGAGTTACTAACTTAGTTTTCTTATGTTTCCTGCTTTTGGTTTTTCCAGTGTCCGGGGAAAGTTGACGAACTCGGGGGACCACAAACACAGCAGAGCACAGCACAGCACAGCACAGCACAGCCAAACTGGCGGAGATTAGCCATGGCCAAGGACAGACTGATGGAGAAGGCGGTAAGAAGAAGCACAAACACGAAGAAGGTAAGTTGAAGTGAAGTGAAGCGGAGGGGAAATAATGCAACTTAATGCGCTTGTGTACACGGACATAATGTATAATTAATATGGCTCGACATGCACATTTGCCAGTGGCAACCTGTTGAGTTGTTGCACCGTCCCCCCCACCCCCTGCCACACGAATCCACTGCCACGCCCCCCTGCCAACCTCGCCTATGACTCATTGAAAAGTGGCATAACGAGCACTCGTGCGCCGGCTTAAAAGTGCTTACAAATTGCTACATGGCAATGTCTGTGTAACACTGTAACAGCTGGTTAAGGGGCGTGGCAGATGGGGGGCAGGTAACGTGGCTTTCATCAACACTTTGAGTTCAAAAAAGAGATGAAAACTGAAACTGCAATTGAAGCGCTTTTCAGCAGCAGACAGAAAAACCTGGACGCAAAAAAAAAAATAAAACAGAGAGAGAAGCAAACGCATAAAACGAGTAAGGCTTTTTAATGAGTCAAGTGGCCAACACGTCAGCTCTCTGTGCGAGTGTGCGTGTGTGTGTGTGTGTGTGTGTAATGACGCGAAGTTGGTACGCTTTTGTGCTAACGTATTCGTACGAAATAAACCGTTTGCTTTTGAAGTTCCTTTTTGGGCGCCATGCCAACGTTTTTCAGTTGCCAGTTTGCATTGCTTTTATAATTGCATGGCGCTCTTAATGAGCCAAGCGCCATGCAATTTGTACAGCACAGCACACCCACACACTCACCCACACACACACACATACACAAACAGACTCACTTTGAATATACATATACGTGTATGTATGTGTTGCAAATCAGCCTTTTAAACAACTTTGCAGCCACTTGAAGTTGAAGTTGGCATGAGTTCGGTTTGAGGTTGGTTAGTTGCTTGGTCGGTTGGTTGGTCCCTCGGTCCGTTGGTTGTTTCGTTTCACCATATAGAACAGAAAAAAGTATAAAATAAAACAGAACAGAACAAAACTCGTATCAAACAGCTGCCAAAAACGGCGCAGAAAGTTAAGCCCCAACCAAATGGATTTGCTCGTAAGCGAAATAAAACCACGCAACGAAACGAAATGAGTAAATTGCGGTTTCAAGTTCTCGCAACTGTTTTCCCTCATACTCACACAAACTCACACACAGCCACATCCGCCACACACACACACACACACACTGGCACACTCAACACCCTTTTGGCCTCTCTCTCTGTGTGTGTGTGTGTGTGTGTGTTGCCTTGGCAATGCGTTTTCTCTTTGCGATTTTTTGCAATTTGCTCAAAAACCACTTTGGTTGTTAAAATTTTTAACACATGCTGCATACTTTTAGGGATAAAAAGAATAACTGAGAGAGAGGTTGCTATTGCTATTGCTACTGCTGTTACTGTTGCTGCATGGATACGTGGCTTAAACATTTGATTGACTTTTGCAATGCACAATGCACAAACAAATTACAACGCTCGATTCATTTTCACTTTTAATTCATACCAGAACAGCAATGGCCACCCTCGCACAAAGCGGCAACAAAAACAAATTTTGCAATTGCTTTAAAGAGCCTTTATAAAATATTGCGTATGCGCCCCGTCATCCACATGCTCACATATACAAGCATATCGTATAAGTGTATAATTGAAAACAAATTTTACAGCATGTAATTGTGAGAATGTGTGTGTGTGTGTGTGTGTGTGTGTGTGTGTGGAGAGTATACGGCTCTGTCTTGATATCGATAACAAATGCCGCAAATTGAATTTAAATCATATTACATACAGAACACAGAGCCCAGGATGGGAGTACACAATCATGGGACTACGGCATGCTTGTTGTCCTGGTTGGTTAGGATCGTTGGGGCCGGTTTGCCACTCGCTTGTTTTATTTATGAAGGCAACAGCAACAAGGAGAACAACAACAACTACTTCTCCAGACGACAGCTACAACGCCTTCGCCTTACCCTCTACAAAAAAAGGGTTTTACAATTCCCAGAAGCTGAACGACAAGCAACAAATTAAAGCAGATAAATTTGAATATGTTTAACATTTAAATTTATGCATGATTGATATAATTTCAAAATACAAGCATTTAAAACAGACTCTAACAAATCTAATAATATATGCAAAAATTAATTGGAGCAAGTTTTTTAACAGAATTAAAGCTATAATTTATTTTAACTATTTTAACTATGATAATGATACTTATAAAAAAATTTGCGAAATGCTGAAGATATCGAAAATTATTAAATTAAATTATTAAAATTAATTTTGACACTTATTTTACGATAAAAAAAGATATAAATTAATAATTCATTTTAATTATTAATTAAAAATCATTACAACATATTATTTTTCTCTAATAATTAAGTTTTTAAAAATCGGACCTCGGTTAAAAGGGTATTCACTGTGTTTGTATAGTCAGAGCAAGTCGTATTCATACTCATACATTGGCTGGCTTGAGATTTTCGTTTTATGCATTCAGTGCACACGTTTGGCAGAGACAAGCGAGCCAATCTGCTGGCTGCCGCCTCGAGTGCTCTCCTTATCCTCATCCTTGCATCCTCTGCTCCTTTCTCTACAGGCTGGAGGCTCTTAATTGTCTGCTGTGCTGTGTGTTGTGCCATGGCATGCAATAAATTTATGCATTGCATTTGGATTTGGGGGCTGTTGGGGCTATGCATTGCATTTCCCAGAGGCGTAAGGCCAGAGGTGAGAAGGCCATAGACTAGAGTCCTGTCGGGAGCTGCTGCCTCCTCTCCAAATGCTCCTGGGAACTAAAACCATAAATAAATGTTTGATAAGCAGTCAATGTGCTTTGCACTTTTTCCATGAATTTGCATTAGCAATTCGGCAAATTTCAGGCTGCATTTGCAGTTTTGTTTGCCGTTTCCAATTCAAAGCAATTAAATTGCGTTTCCTCATCTGAAATATTGTAAATTAATAACAGATAAATGTACAAAATGGTTGAAAACTCCTTTCATGGCTGATAAAATTCTTGATATATTTTGTTGAAAAGAGCCTCAGGATAAACAAATTACCGCGTTTCTGCTCTTTATCAGAGATCAATGTGAAACTCGAATATATTGCATAACAGCAAAATATAATTTATTTTGTTTATTCATGCTGATCCAAAGGCAAACATTAAACAGACAGACTGTTTGCGTTTCATTTTAAATTTTCAAAGTATCGTTTAACTGCAGACGAAGCTTTAATTATAATAAGAGTAACTCATTCACTATTTAAAGTAACATAAATTACTTTTAGCTATAGCAACATAAATATTTGTGTGAAATATCAATTTAATGGTTATTTTTGAGAGAAATTTTAATTTTATTGGCACTCAATAAAATGCCAAATTAAAGATATGTTGTAAGAATCGCAATATAAATTTATTGCAGAATTGACAGCTAGGTGGAAACCATTTGAAGTGTAAATAAGCGTTAAGGCGAACTTATGGCTAAAGCCAATTCATTGAAGGCATCCTGGCTACATGGCCACACGTCCAGGCGCTGGCAAGGACTTGTCCCATGTACTGTATCCTGTGTGGATGATGCTCCATGGACAAACGGCAACTGGCTTGTGAACGTGTCGCACGTGCGTGCCGGGCCAGAGACACTCTCAGGTCTTGCACTTGTAGTTGGAGCAGGATTTCTATTTAATATTGACGTTAAAATATCTTGCAAATACAAGCAGAACAACAACTGCTACAAGAGGCAAAAATGGTATGACAAATAAGGAGATTGTGACGGCAATCGTAGGCAATGAAGCGAGTTATTTCACACATAGACAGAGAGAGAGAGAGAGAGAGAGAGAGAGAGAGAGAGAGAGAGAGAGAGAGAGAGAGAGAGAGAGAGAGAGTAACAAAAAGAGAGAGAAAGACTCCTACTGCAGCTTGTCTGTGGCATGGGCATTGTTGCTGCTGTTGCACGCGCTGCACGATTTTGCAAATAAATACAAATAACTTTGATTTTCCAACAGTTTCCCCAATGCATTGGGACAGGCAACAGGACAACCAACAAACTGCACACACACACACACATCTGTACACACACATGCAACGTGTGACGTTCAACAGAAGAAGCATTCAAATTAAACTTTATTTTGCTGCCTGCCACATTTCGTTGCATACCTTAGGGCGTCTCTGGCTGAAATTGCAGATTGCAGGCTTGATCACATTGCCAACCGACGCTGAGGCTTGCAAATGAACCTCAGTTGGTGAGTTGGCGGGCGAGGGGAAGAGGAGGGAAGGGAAGGGGGAGTAGAAGCGCCGAGTCAGCCCAGACAAACAGACGAACGTGCTGTGCATGCAATAAAGGAGCTTTTTTGTAGGATTTCTTGCACTGATAGCGACTAACGTCACAATATGCTACATCAATTGACAAACGGAATGGGGTAAATACTACTCCCACATCTTTCCCCTGATGGGAGAATCAATACACTATAATGCTCCCCAGAAGGATGACACAATAGTTTACACATTTATTTCTTCAATTCTGATAATAAAAAATAACAGAAATCCTCATTCAGTCACAGTTTTAACCACAAAGTAAACTTAAATATGCAAAATTACTAATAATTGCAGCAGTAACTGACGCGGGTGTACTAGACCGACAGATACCCTGCAATATGCTGTAACCTTTCTTTGTTGAAGTCAGTTTCGCTTTGGCCTTCGCTTTTGTTTGTAATGTGAAAATAATTCAAGCGCTCGTTTGCTGCTGTTGCCAACAAAATCAAAGTATTAGCACAAAACAACAACATACATATACAACAGCTGAGCAACAGTAGCTCGAACTTCCGGCTGACGTTGCCGCCATAACCACGTGAACCGAAGGCAGTAAACTTTCACGTGTATGTGTATGTGTGTGTGTGTGTGTGGATGAGTGTGTTGTTTTATTCATATACTTTGTGCCCGACTATTTGCACTTTGTGAGCTGCTTTTATTCGTAGACGTTCTTCCAAGTCACTTCAAGGGTTGTTGCTATTTTTATGACCTGAAGGAGGGCAACTACTAGGCGGGAGCAGCTGGAAGGGGGTTAAATTAAGTAACGGCACTTAATGATGTTGCTTAGCAAATTGAAGCAACTAAACACAAACATAATTGAAACAATTTTCTCATTATAATGACGATGATGATGACGACGACGATGAAGGCAAAAGCTGCTACCGAAATCAAGAGCAGAGCAAATGGAAAGAGGTAGGAAAAGGGGTAGGGAGAGGAGTAGATAAGGGGTGGGGAACTGAGCTTGCGGGGCAGCAGGTGCTTCTGACGCAAATTGTTTGGCTTTGTCTAAGACCTGACAAGGTAGCAGGTAAACAATGCCGGCTGTTGCCACGCCCCCTACCAGACCTTACGCCCTTACGTCAAGTAAATATGCGTCGCCTTTTTCTATGTTGTTTGTGTATGTGTGTGTGTGTGTGTGTGTGTGTGTGAAGAAGATGAAGTGCTCGGGCGCGGAAGTCATGGCAAAAGTTGGACGCGCGCTTCTTAAGCGAATATTGCAAATAAAATGCACAAAAAGCTGGGTGGAAAAAAATGAAAAACAGTCGACAGAGGCTTAGGAAATTGTAGTAGATGCAACTGAAGCAATGGAAACTCAACGTTCCCCATGCCACAACCCTGGGCACACAGGAAGTGAGAGCCAGCCAGTTGTGTAGGCGGCGCACGGAAGTTGTAACAAGTTAATGGCAGTTTTCAACAAGCAGCCGACGACTGTCAACCTCTCAAGTGCGGCAGGTGCAACAGCAGCTGCAACAACAGCCACAGCAACAACAACAACTTCATTTAGCTGCCGCCTAAAGTGTATTGAAGTTGGCACTCAAGTAGCAGGCAAAGTAGCAGTTAACGTGGCCTAATAAAGTTGCTCTGAGATTAAATTTACCAAGTACCATAAGCAGGAACAGCAAAAACGAAAGTACAACGCGGCGTATGCGTGATATGCCCTGGGAAACTCAACGGCTGTTGCTTCTTTTTTTCTTCTTTTGGTTACGCCTTTGTCTTGGCCAACAGACAACGACATCGCCGATAACGACGACTTTTGGCATTGTTGTTGCTGTTGTTGTCGTTGTCATTGTGTGTATGTCGGGGAACCATTAGCAGCTCAATTTACTCAGTTGAAGTCGACACTTTGGCTGCTTGACTGCTTGGCTTTTTGGCCAACGCGTGTGCATTGGCAATACAATATTTGGCATTTGTTTTTGGTTTATGGCACCCTCGCTCTTCCATATTTCCGGTGCTAAAAGCCCCCGGGAGTCAAGTGGTTCCTCTAATGGACCAACAACTGCAATTCGATATGGACCCGAACTTCTTTTCCGCTTACCCTCGCTATTTATCACATGCTCTCTCTCTCGTTCATTGAGCATACACAAAAGACAGCCGAGAAACAAAATCAAACTGCTTGCAAATAGCTAAATAAAAGGCCGGGAAAGGGGTTTGGAATTGGGTGTTGGGGGTTGGAAGCTGGATAGCATCGTCTGATTACCCGATATCACAGGATATTGCGGGGCAAATGAGGAACAAGTTTGCGCTGCGAAAATTAATAACAGCAGCTGAATTTAGCTTTTGTTGTTTTTGTTATATTTCACTCAGACACAAGACACACACACACACACACACTTATTTATGTACTGTGTCTGTGTATGCGTCAGTTTGTCTAATGCCTGTAGGTTGACGTACGTGCTGTGGCATTTTTATTAGGCTCTACTTTTTACGAGTCCTGCCAAAGCAGAAGCCTTTTAATGTTCGTCGACAGGCCAAAAGGTTGAGCAAGAGTACACGGGGCAGGGGGGACTTTCGGGAACTTTGTTTCATTGGCCATAAAAGCAACAGTACAAGCTACATTTTTAATACGCTTTAAGCAAAATAGAGAATACACGTATATTGACAGCTCACAAATACACGAGAGCATATATGTGACAAAGAGGATAATTTATCATTAATTCATATAAAGTACATATTCTTGTAAATACGTATTTTTATTATACATTTTCTATCATCATTTCAGTCTGCTTTCGACGCGAATCGAGCGCAATTGGAGGTAAGGATTACCTATTGTTTCATTTAATTAGTCAGCGGTGACGGGATTCACTGATTGTTCCCCCTGGCTCCCCACTCCTATATTCCCTGTCCTATCATTGTTATTTGTATGTTGGAGCGTTTTATTGGCTGCCTCCGTGACTGAAAAATGTCGCTCAATTAAAATGGAAACACTTAAAATTCAACACTTAATGCCGTGCGTAAAATTAATGCCGAGCACCTAATTAAATTATGTTAATTACTTCTGCAAGTCTATTAACAACACAGCCCACAAACACACACACAAACACACACACACACACACACACACACAATGATAGACACGTAACAGGAAAGCTGTGTTCCATGCCATAACTTTGTTGTTGCTTTCGTTCCCAGTTGTTGTCGTTTGTCGTTTGTCGGTAGTTGTTCACTTTAGCCGGGGGCTAAGGCTGAGGGAGGTGCCTTTGGCTTTGGCTTGGAATTGGGATTGGGCTGAAAGGCAAACATCAAATAACTTTCAATCAATTCCAATTAACAACGTCCATAAAAGCAGCTCAAAAATAGATCCACAAAGTGCACATAAGAATAGCAGGACAATTTAATTTAAAATTTAATGGTAAAATGGAGCAACTTGGCTAAGGCAAAAGACCAGTTTGATGTTGTTATCAAAGGCAAAGGCAACACAAAGGGCGGGGGAAGATGGCGATGAGCAGCAAAAAGGATATTGTAATAACCGTTGCCTGACACGCAAACCACATCGACACGGGCCATGGTCATACAAACACACACACACACACACACACACAAGCGCGAACAGTAGCACTATGAGTATCATCCAAGTGCAAGTCGAATACATACATATAAAAATTGCAGTGAACGCGAGAAAGGAATGCTGCTTTACAGTTAGCAACAATGGGCAACATCGGTCGCAGCCACAATAAAAAAGACAGCGGAAGGACACGCAAGACAGACAGGGCAAAGGCGAAATAAAAACCGCAAACACGCCAACACCAACACCAACAGCTTACAGCCAGGACACTAAACCTTTTGACCGTCTGTCCGCCTGTCCGTCTGTCCGGCTGCCCAACAACTGACGACTTTGAGGCGAGGACATATGCGAGAGAGAACGAGCCAAGTTCATTTTGCACTTGCAGTGCAAAAATTTAATCAAGAAGTGCAACGCAAGGAGAGTCCAACTACGTCACCTCCTGCAGCTCCTTGTCTTACTCCTGCCGTTTAGACTCCACCCCACCACACCTACCTCCCTCCCTCCCTCTCCCATTCCTACGCAGCACTAACAAAAGTTGTCTTGGCCAACAACACGCGCCAGCCCCTTGCGTGTAATGCGAGATTCGTTCAACATTTACAATGATTTTGTGATTCTTCCGACACTTTATGGCCAGCCAAGCTGACAGCCCTGAGGCAGGCCCCCCATCTCCAGTTCCATCTCAATCTCCAGCTCCAGTTGCAGTTCCAGTTCGCAGTGCCACGAAACCGACATGGACACCGACATGGACACGGACACGGACACGGACACGGACACCAAGAGCCATCAGCCAACAGCCAACATGGACGGGTAAGTTGTGTTTTTATGCGACTGAGTATAATGGAGTGAAAGACTTTAAGCAAGCATCCGAATGGCCATGGACATCGCCATCGCCATCGCTGTATTAAGTTCCAGCTGAAAGGGAGTTCACTATACCCAAAAAGGGGTTTCTATCAACTTTAAGGGGAGTGCGGAGGGGAAGGCAGCCGAAAGTGATGGAGAAATGAAGCAGCTGACGCTGTTGATGCCAAATGCCAAATGCCATCAAGTTGGCCATCCGATATCATCACCCACTCTCCAAAAAACAGCTGGACAAAATTCCCAGCGGCTGAAAGCTTTTTGGCAATGGCTCAGCACAAAATTGCTAGTCGAGAGTAAACAAATATTTGGTTAATTCGATTTTTAGCTATGATTGTCCAAACGCAATTCTTGTTGATTTCAAATACTCAAGGGTTGTGACTGGGCATCGCGGCTCGAAATGAGAATACACCCAACAAAACCAAAAAGTGAAATTCAATTTAACAACTCAAAACTAATTAAAACATTTCTGCAATTCTCCATAGCTTAATGATAAGCATTTATCCTGAAATACTTGGAAAAAAAAGACTGCAAATTGAATACTTATAAAATACTTGGAATGCTTTTATGAATTTAGCAAAGGCATTTCAATGCACAATAAAAAAAAAGAAAAGAAAACTGTACAGATTTATAAGATAAATACTTTTCCAAGAACGCAGTGCTTTTGCTCCTCCCCCACACTTAGGTTCATTAAAAACTATTGCATATAAAGGCATTTAACTGTATGTCTTATGGGATTATTCCAAACTCAACATAAAATAAACTAAATAAGTAGGAATAAAAAGATTTATTTTATAAAGGACAGATTCCTTGTAACATCAAATTATTGTTAAGCCTGTAGTTTATGGTATTATGTTGAATTAAATTGATCTAATAATATTAACAAATATACATAAATAAAATTTTTGAAGTTGTATTTAATGGATAATGACAAAAAAAAAACTCTCAGTTCAAATTGAATTTGATAAATTTAATAATGATTAAAAGTACATTAAATAACAATAGATGGAAACAAACAAATTTGAATAAAAAAAATATAAAGATATTAGTATGATATTTAAACTATAAGCGAGTATTACAGACTATTAAAAATTTATTCATACTTTAGTTCGTCTTTTTATATTTATTTAACATACTTTGAGATTGTTATTATTATTTAAGTAAAATTTTTCTGAACTCATTATGGCTTCAGTATGCAGACAAACCGAATTCATATTAGTTTGTAACAATAAATGTACTAAATAATTTTAAATAAATAACACACAATTTTATGAAAATTAAAGTGACTTTCTTGGAAACCCTTTTTTTCAGTGCATCAAGTTGATAATTATGAACAAAGAAGTCTAATAAGCGTACTTATTTATTTCATATGAAGCATTCCTAATATATTTTCTTTATATCCCTATTTAAAGAAGATATCAAGATAAGAATGTGAAAAAGAAGGGAAAAAGAGCTGCTGCTAATTAAAAGGTGATAAGTCAAATGTTTTTCTTCTGAGAAAAAGCAACGCAGGGTTTTCTTGGTAGAGGTAGCATTATCCCGTCGCCTGGATACTAAAACAGAAGAACAGCTCTTGAGGTTCAAAGTTTGAGCTCTTTTTGAGGAGTGAAAAAATTATGTTTACGATTTTTCTCATGTAGTTTCGCAACAATTCGTCGCTGTGATGTGGGTGGAAGCCAGGCGAATGGAAAAAGTTGCATGTATTATTTTTTTGATTATATAAGACAAGAATTCTCCTCTCAACATAGCAACAAGACTTGAAAAAGAACAACAATAGCAACAGCAACAACGACAGCAACAATAAGTAGAAAAAAAAGCAAATGAAAAAGCAACAGCAACTTTTTGCATAGAAAAGCTATTTTGCAGCAAATATTTGCCGAGCATATTTATTTCGCCTTCCACCAGCCACTTTTGTCAAATTATGACTTTGCTACTTCTTGATTTGCCCCTCTCCAACCCCTCAATTCTCCTGCCATCGGTTTTCCCTTGTTTCTGTGTGTGTGTGTTTTTCTCACAAACTATGGCACTAAGTTGCCATGACAGCGCTGCCACATTATACAACAAGTGCTCGAAATAATAAAGTTAACAGCACTTTAATAGTTAGCTCGTACTCGCCCCCGCTCCCACCTTGCCCCACAATGCCGGTGGCAAGTGGCAGCCGCCCGCAAAGATTGGACTTGGGATTCGGATTGGAATTATGGCAGCAAAGATAGGGAAGAGGGAATGGCAATGAACGGCAACATGTTGCCGGGCAACGAGCATAAATGAGGGGCTTATCCTATCGAGCAGCACAACTTGAGCAATAAAATTGCTTTTATATTCCCCGTATACTATAAGAGGACGATGGCACAGTCGTGAAATATTCTCGGCATGCTCAATGCCAAAAAGAGGCAGCGTCGAGAGTCAGATAAATTTTCCACTTTGATTTTGCGCTTAATAAAAGTCAAATTTAAATTCGGCTGACTACGCACGAGCCATCGCAGCGCCCTGCCCACTATCCCCTATCCCCTAGAAGTAGCCTCCCATTTCTCCAGGCCATGTGTGGAGTCATAGCACGTTGTTTTTAAGAATAGGAAGAAGCCACAGCAGCAACAGCAACAACAACAACTAACAGCGGCACTTTTATTGCCAGCCGATGACACGAATCTGGGAGCTGGTGCACAGCTTAGGAATGTAATAAACTTGAAGCGCCTCGAACTCGGACTTTTATGGCATGTACATAAAAGGAAATCAGAGAAGCTAGAGCTGAAGCTAAAGCTAAAGCTGGATCCGACAGCAGGTCCCAAATGGCGTAAAAGTCAAAGAGTCGGCGATGCAACGCTTATTGCGACATGAACAGGAATAGACTTGGAGCGTGGATGGCAACTAATGAGCTCTATGGGGCGGCTGGCGGGCCGTATGCTTAATATTAGCGCACAGTTGGCGCGACTGCAGCCTCAAAGCGCTTATATAAATGTTGGAGCGCCCAAAGCGCCAAGTGGAAAGTGGAAAGTGAAGAGTGAAGAGTGTATAGCGGAGAAGCGGAAAGTTGTGCATAATTCAATTAACTAGAAACATGCAAATGAAAACTTTGCTGGCGACAAGGCCGCGGGCAAGTAGAAGGATGCACAAGTGCAGTTCGTGTACAAAAGGCGCCAATTGCCCGGGTAAAAGCAGCCGAAACCCAGAAAGAGTTTTCCACAAGGAAGGGAGAACTCAAAGCAGCTTCCCCACTGCTGCTGTTCCTCATCCTGTTCCTTTAAATGCTGAACCAAATTGGACAACTCTCCAATGGAATTGCGCAAAAATATTTCTAATTATTTCCGAGCACAACACAGCAGAGCAGAGCCTGGCAACGTTCCGACCTCGCCCTCGCTCACGTCCTCATTCTCGTCCTTCTTCTCGTTTCTCGCTCCTGTTTGCTTAGTCAACTATGCGTGTATATCACAAGTATGAAATGCAATAACGTAATGAGTAATTGCGCAAAAGTAATAAAGGACACGACACACAGTTACGCAAAAAAACAGCATGCAATCTGGCCAAGGATAACAAGGATACTGCCGCCAGCAGCAATTATGGATGCGGTAAGCGGGCGCTGCGGGGCAGGGGGGACGGGAGGGGACGAGTCGGGAGCAGCAAAGCGGACTGAGCGGGCGCAACAAAAGTTGTCAACGACAGGCAACAGCAACAGCAACAGCAATGGCAAACTAAAAACAAAGGCCAGCCTTGGAGGCGTGGCCAGAGGCGGGGAGGGGGCATGTGGGCGTACGTGCAACGTGGCCGCAATAAGTTGAAGCTCAGCTCACGCGTTGCTGCCGCGTGACTTCAACTGGTGGCAACGACGAGCTGGGACTGGACAAGCCTGGACTTTGGACTCTGGACGCTGGCCAGGACACTGCCCACAGTTTGGCTTTAGCTTTGGGTCAGCAACTGGGCTGTGGTGTATGCCTCTGTGTGTGTGTGTGTGTGTGTGCCTCGTGCCGCGTGTCAGCGTCCAAAAAGGATATTAATTTCCCAAAGGTGCCGTTTCAGCCAGCGAAAATCACACAAAATGGGCACGGGGCGAGACCGTAGGGGAAGCTTAAAGCAACAGCAACAACAACATGAAATATAAATAAAACTCACGCACACACACACACACGCACACACAAATTAAAAACTTTCAATAGCAACAATTTTCATTTAAAAATTCATCGCCATGCGCTGGGACCGCGACAATAGGACACTTAAAATAGAGGAGGGAGGTGTAGGGTGAACGGTGAACGGTGGGACATTGGACGTGAACAGTTGACAGTGGGCGGGAGGCGAGAGGCGTGTCATGCTGCCAAAACTGTTGCTGCTGTTGCTGATGGCCATTGAAGTGGCAAACAAAAGTGACAAACAGATTTATTAAAACTGCAAATCTGCATTGTTCGAGTCGAGTTGTTTGTCTAACAGCAAACCACAAAATGCAACGGAAACAATTCCTAAAGTTTATAATAATTAATTGAGCGACTTTGAGATATCCTAGAATGGGCTAGAGACTTAATATGTAGTTAAATACAAATTTTTATTACAAATTAACTAAAAATACTTTAAATAAAATCAACAATCTATGCATTAAGGTAAGTAGTTTAATAAAAATATTCAATTCAAATATATATTTTAATGTTTCACTTTAGCTAGGCAGTCAGACTTTAAAAAAATCGCTTGAAAGTAACGTACATCTTCAATAAATTAACCAGAAAAAATAAAAAGAATATTTATCCAATAATTTTTGATATTTTTGCTAAACATCTTTTTCCCGCAAATATAAAAGAATTTTACTCATTTTGTGGAAATATTGTACCCACTCAGATTACTTTGGAAAATGTTTTTATTTCAGCTTAAAGAGAGCATTAAAAATAGAAAAAATCATTGAAAATCTGATTTTTATAATAAAATGCACAATATTCTTTTTCTGAATTCATTTTCAAAAGAGATAATAATAAATGTTATACCGAGAACATAAAAATGATGTTCGTCAGAAATTTTATAAAATCTGCTAAAATCTGATTCGTTTATCTTAATGAACTTTATAGAAAAAAAATACTAAAAATAAAATCGTAAAGCGTGTTTCGATATCCTGTTTTTTTTATCTATTGAGATTTGATTTCAGTTATTTGGAAATAAACGATATGGTGCAATAAAACAATGCTGACCTATTGTTAGGGTTGTGGTACGAGGAACAACAGAAACTTGTTATGCGCTTCTGGGGGCGTGCAACAATTAAAACTATTTTGGCCAAAACAATATCGACGCTGTTGCTATCGCAGTTGTTGCCATTTGTTGTTGTGGCAGTTGCTGTTGTTGCATGTTGTTGGCTGGCAACATTTCATTAGAATGCCGAAGGGGTCGGCCCCGAGGTCAAACCACAGCGTGCAATGCGAAGCGAGGGAGACAAGACAAAAGCTGATTACTTGCTGCAATGGCTGACAGGACATGGCATAGGGCAGACAGCAGTCGGCAGTCGGCAGGCAGGAGACACTAGGCCAGGCCAGGGCCAGGACAGGATCTGGACTTGGACTCGGGCGTTGTTTCGCGCTTGATTCGCCATGGCTGCCATTTGTGTTTGTTGTTTATTTAGCCGGCGCTTCGAAATTGCAAAGCATGTCCTTTGCAAGGGATAAACTCGACACAACAATGCAATGAGCAAAATGAGGAGCAGCAACAGCAGCAGGAGCAGGACGATAGCAAGCTTAGCTTAACACAACAGCTGCTGGCAACAGGAGCATTATAATATGTACACTCGCACTTTAATGCTCATTGCTGCCACAAGGACTCTACGTTTATTGACCTAAAATCAAAATGCACCCATCGTGATGCAGAATACAGAATACTGGACGACTTCAACATGGCTTGTTCTTGTTCTTGCAGATATCTTGCATGCCATATCCAGCTGGAGGTGGCTCACTTAGCAGAGTGGTGGGTCCCGTTTGCGGCTCAGAGGAGAAACGACCGCTACGTGGACCAGCTGGTGGCACAACATCCGCCTTCAAGTCGCTGAGAATCTGCTCCAAGTCGGGCACAGTGAGATCCTCGTAGATGTCATCGTTCACAACCAAAACAGGCGCATTGACACAGGCGCCTTTGCAACAACCTGTGGTCAAGGTGAACTGCATGTCCTTGGAAGTCTCGCCCTCCTTCAGCTGCAATATCTGTTTACAGGCATTCAGGACGACATCGCTGCCACGTAGAAAGCAAGGTGTCGAGTTGCACACGGTTAAATGAAACTTGCCAGTGGGTCGCAGATTGAACATGGTATAGTAATTGGCCACATCCCATGCCTCAAAGGGCTCGATCTTTAACATGTTTGCCACAGCCGTGATGGCCGTGATCGGCAGCCATCCATGTTGGCGTTGGGCCAAGTCCAGCAGTGGCAGCAGAGCTCCTCGCTGCTCCTTCTCCCCCACATTGCCGAGTATTGTCTGGGCCCGACACAAGTTCTCCTCGGTGAACTCGAACTTCAGCTTGTCGTACATGTTTTTCGCATCGAGCTTGAAGCGAGTTGGCGGCGTCTGCAGGACACGGCAAGGCAGCTGGAGTAGACCCTTAACAATGCCATACATCTTGTAATAAGTTAAGAAAAATTCAATTCAATATTCGTAGATGTGTATGAGTGTGTGTTTGCTTGTACTTGTGGAATGAGAGAAATACGTTGGAAGTTTTTCCGCTTGCTTGCTGTAGTTTTATATTACAATTTGATATTGAAATTGTCAACGCTTTGTTCCCATTACACTCGTCTCTGTGTGGCAAGCGCAATCAAATTAGCGTCACGGTATGCATGGAGGCGGATGGAGGAGTAGAGTAGAGTAGAGTGGAGTAGAGTATAGTAGGAAGGATGCCTGCCATGGCAACAATCGTCATTTGATGCGTCTGGCGCCAATAACTAACTGGCACAATATGTCAATCAGTACCCGATCGACTGCTGCTTTTATTGGATGCCCAAGCTACGGGCTCCCCAACGTGCTGAAAATTGCTCAAATTGTTCAAATTGCATGCCCCGCCTAATTGGCAATATAGAGGGCCAAAGCGAGTGCCACAGCTAGAAACAGAGACGGAGACCGGGGCAGGGAAAGGGGGGGCCGAAACAGGAGCAAAGGGAATTTGGAGGCCAACTCTGGAACACAGCCTCTCCACGGGCCACTCACACACACACTCACTCACTCACACACTCATTCACACACTCACTCAATTGGGGCGCGTGTCGCAGTCAATCACTTTGATGGGGCGCCATTGTTATCAACACCTGTCCTGACTCTTATTTTTACTTCCACATTCAGCAGTTGCCACTTGTCAGAATTTTTACAGCTATTAATGTGTTCGCTCTCTGCCGCCCACCTATAAAGTAATATCTCGTAAAACGCGTTACATACATTTAGACACATATATTCTTTCTGTCTGTATATTTTGTAATTCAGCAAAGTGTCTAATAAAATTTTGCCATAAGCGTTCATCGATAATGGCTATTAAAAATGCCATTGATTGCAGATCACAGGGGTTAACATTATATGCACATTTCACCCACAAATAACCAAAGATAATAAAGATAAACGGCTAAGATAATAAACAAATATAACTAAAAATTCCACTCTTATGACATTTATCCATCGAGTCTAGAATTTATTTAGCAATTCTTATTAGCTTTATTTACAAGAACTAGCGTTCCAAATTTGGATGCTGTAGCTCTTGTAGTCATTATAAATGATATAAAGACAATATAATTAAATCGACTTCGCTATGAACACTCACTAAGTCTACATACATCAAAAGAAAAAAGATATGGATTTTAATTGACAGTAAATCAACAATATATTAAGTTTATCAAAACTTAACCGATTCTAATTAACATTGTTATTCTGTTCATTGTTTGCCCTCTTACTTAATTCTGCAACAAAATTTTGCTCATTTAGAATGTTACAATTTTTTTCCAAAATTTGTTATTTTTTTTCATACATATTTTCATTGTTTGTTCATAACTTAACCGATTTTGATGAATTATTAAAACTCTTAATTAGTTCTGCTTCTAAATTTTATTTATTTGAGTTATTTTAAATATTTTGAAAATATCCAAGTGTTTTCAAACCCCTTTCAATTTGTTAGCAATCTCTACATGTCGGCTCTTAATATCTTGGCATTTTTGAACATTTACTTGTAGTTTTAGGCATATACAAAATATGCTGACCTCAGAACCATAACCATGGCTGTAACTTCAATTGGCCACTAAGCACTTTCCAAAGTCTTTTGCATTTCAGAGCCAGTTCACATAATTCACGTTGTGATAGTCGTGTTCTCAGTCTCATTTTCGTTTTCGCTTTCGCATTGCTCCCCGCCCGAAATAAGGTTGTTGTTCTTGTTGTTGTTGTTGTTACTTCTGGTTAGGGCCAAGTTTGTTGCCGTGCAAGTTAGGCAGCAGTTTTTGGCTGTTGTGCTCAAAACGTAATTAAGTGCTTTACAAGTTGTTAAATGTAAGTTGGAGAATTTGTCATAACAGTAAACGTTGATGATGTACTAAGCACTAATAAATTTTACTTTTAAAAGAAAACTACAAGCAAATAAGACCCACGAAAAAGGGAAAAGAACAACCCAGAAATCAAGTACAAGTACGAATTTAACTCAAATGGGTTCAAGAGGGGCGAGACCAGCAGACCAACAAGCTCAACAAGTTGCCAAGTTCTTTAGGCAACTAACTGACTGTCGACTGACGACTGACGACTGACGACTCACGCAGTCGACAGACGACTGTCGACCGAGCTGATGAAGTGGCAATGGCCAGAAGGAAACGTCAGTTGAAGTTCGCAAGTCGAGCACAAAAGTTGAAATTAAATCAAACATAAAACTGAGTCGAAGAATTACCCTGACCCTAACCCTAAACAAGCGCGACTGACGACTGACGACTGACGACAGACGAGTGGAGTCCTTGTCCAGTCGTCCAAAATGAAGTGAAATGGGGCAAAGACGAAATGCCGAAAGTGTTAGGAACTTTGTTATATTTTTGTTGATTTTACAAAACTGCGGCCAGGCACGCACCCAGCTGGAGATCGAGCTGAATCCGGAGCAGGAGTTGGAGCTGCAGCTGCAGCAGAGGCGTGATGGATTAGCAAAGTTTGAGTTTAGCGGCAAGCAGCTAGAGAAGGACGAAGGACGTGGGAGCATTGTCCCTGCAGCTCCCCTAAATGTTTTTAATTTTGCAAAAATTGTTGAAACTTTCCATGCGCAACTCATGCAGACCGCAGCTGACGCGGAACGTGGACCTGACCATGAAAGTGGGACCGAAAGTGGGCGTGGCCTTCGGAATCCGCAAGCTCAGATGATGTGGCAGACACAGTCGGCAGGAGATGAAGAAGTAGTGTTGGTTACATCGCCGAAGCCCCTTCGCGTGGTCGAGCAACTGCATCAGGATTTGGCAAAGAAGCGTAAACATACGAGCACAGTGAAGCCTTTCAATATACTACAACAATTGGTCACGGAACAGGCTGAACAGTTGCGTCAGAAGCGGACAAATGTGAGTTTCAACATATTGGAAGCACTTCAAATGGAGCAGGACAAGTGGGAGAGACAGACGACCACAGTGAAGCCCTTCCGTGTGGTCCAGCAACTGCAACAGGAATTGGAGGAGCTACAAAAACACACGACTACAGTGAAGCCCTTCAGCGTGCTCGAACACTTGGCCCTGCAACAGGCGGAGGAATTGCGAAAGAAGACATCAAATGTCAGCTTCAATTTATTTGAGGCACTTCACGTGGAGCAGGAGAAGTTGCTGAAGCAAACAAGCACAGTGAAACCCTTTGATTTGGCTGCCCAGCTGAATCAAGAGCTGGAGAAGCACGAAGAGGGGCAGGAGGAGGAGGAGGAGGAGGAGGAAGAGGCGTTTGAGGTACTACAGCCAGTGGCAGAGCCGCTGGAGGAGCACAAGGCGGTGCCGGCGGAGTCGACACGAGCCAAGGACAGTCAGAAGCGCAAACGCAAGAGGATTCGGCGTCGACGTAAGCGCAAACGTAAGAGGGGAAAACGGAAGAGGAAAAGAACTCGCAAGAAGCGAAAAAAGAAGCGTAAGAAGCGCAAGAAGAAGAAAGGTGACAAAGACAAGAAGAAGAAGAGAAAGAAAAGACGAAAGAAGCCAACTCAAGAAATGGGAATAATTGGTCAGCAGGCGCATCTAATCTACGCCAATCCCACCAAGCAGCCTTATCACTCCCACAACTATCCATATCCGCATCCGCAACAACCCCAAGTGATACAGATCGTAACCACCAAACGTCCGACAACTCCTGCAGCTCCATTCAGCAAGATCAAGTATCTTTTGCGGCACAACAACCTCTTCAAGAAGAAGAAGAAGGAGTGGTTCAATCATGTGGGTCACGTCTTATATCCATTTGTGAAATTCGTTGCCTTCTTCACCATCCTCAATCCCTTCACATTGGGCGTCTTCCTCTTCACGTTGATCTCGCCAGCCGTCTTCGGTTTTCTGGGATTTGTCGCATTGAGTGTTTTGGTGAAACCTTTTCTGCATCTGGTCTTCGGTGTCAAAGATACAGTGGGTGCCATCGATAGGAAGCGTTATTTGGCTAACAAGCGGGCCGAGCAACTGAAGCTGAATCTGCGTCCAGTGACGATTCATAAGCATTACTACCAACAGAAGCCTCTCCACTCTACACCTCCTCATCGCTATCGTCCTGTTGCGAATTGGCGAAGACAGACAGCTTCACGTTCTCCGGAACGACGCCACAATCCCTTGCTGCCAGCAGATCGAGCAGCCCTTGCGCATCTCTGATAATATGAAAAATAAATAATTTAAGATACTCCCTCGATCTTCATAATATAGTAAAAGGCATTTCATTTCTAAATAAGTTTGGTCAAAATAACTTTAGTTTAAGATTGATAATAAATCAAAAGAAACAACTAAAATATTTAAAATAATTCTAGTTTTCGCTTAATTATACCCTAAGCCCATTAAAAATGTGCAAAAAAGGGTATAATGTGTTTGGAAGAATGTTTGTAACAGGCAGAAGGGGCGTGGCAGACCCCCCAAAGTATATATATTCTTGATCAGGATCAACAGTCGTCTGTCTGTTCGTCTGTCTGTCCGTCTGTCTGTTCGTCTGTCTGTCCGTCTGTCTGTTTGTCTGTCTGTCCGTCTGCTTGAACGCGTCGATCTCAGAAACCATAAAAGCTAGAGACTTAAAACTTGGTAAGTAGATTCCTGGATACCGTATGCAGATAGTATGTTTTTTTTTTTTGGATCGGGCTTCTATATCATATGGCTGCCATAGAAACGATAGATCGAAAATGAAGTTTTAATATGAGATATCCCGACCAATCTGACACAATATACATCTGGGCTGGTATTATACATCATGACCAAATTTGGCTCCAATCGTACCACTATATCATATAGCTGCCATAGAGACGCGCAGTCGAAAATCAAGTTTTAGTATGAACATTTTTTTTTTTTTTGAGATATTTTAACCAAACTCATAGAGTATGCATTTAAGTTGCTGTTAGTTATTCTGACCAAATTTGGTACAGATCGGTTACCCATATCATATAGCTGCCATAGGAACATTCGGTCGAAAATCAACTTTTAGTACAGACTACCTGGGCACAGGGTATCATACTGTCGAGTGTGCCCGACTGTAGCCGCCCACTTGTTTTTATTTCTGTTTTAATATAAATTACTTCCATCCCTAAATCTATCTCCCATTCCGAGTTCAGTTCGCTTTTCCAGTCAAAATTCCAAGTCAAAAAGTCAAGCTATCTATCTTTGACATCAAGTGGAAATATGTTTGGGATCCGGCAGCAACTCGTGGTGCAACTGCGTCTGCACTACGATGTCCTGGCTGCAACGGGCCTGCTCTGCATAATCTTCATTGCTATCCTGGACTATGGTCACAGCTGGTACGGCTGCGACTTGATCTGCTGGCGAGAGCAGCTGGAGCTGGTGGAGGATAAGCCCATGGTTGTTATGCTATTTGTAGTGGGGTTTAAGCTAATGCTCATACTGATCCTAACGCTGTTGAGTTACTTGAAAGTCAGACCAACTGTGGAACCACCCATTTCCCATGTGAAGCGTCGCTTTAGTCGTTTCATTGTGATGCGTCTGGTGGCTGCACTTGATGAGTTCCTGCTTGGCAAGAGAGATTTCCATGAACGACACGCTGCCCTCATCGAGGCCATCCATCTCTTTCGCTCCGATGCTCGAAAGCTTTGTGAAAGGATTCCGACAGAACTGGGTTTGCCCATCCAACAGATGCTGTCGGTGGAGGAGCAGGAGGAGAAGAAGTTGTTGAAACGCGGTTACAGGTGCATGCCGCAGCTCAGAGAGACAGACATCTATAGGCTGGTATTAGCCTTGCCCTTGCCTTAGCCACACAGAAGGAGGCGGAGAGGGAGACGCAAGAGGATAGAGAGGGAGAGATAGAGCGAGTGCTGGTAGACCGCAGCAGACAAGCAACAACAATGTTTAACACAAAATTTACGCAACTTTTTAATTAGGTTTAGCAAAGAATCCTTTCTCCTTGCTTTTGTTATGCCCTGTATTATGCCACCTATAGGGTATATTGTGTCAAACGCCATGTGTGCATATAATAAAGTTGTCAATTGAATTAGCAGTTGAAGTTTGCATTCTGCTGGGTATCTATAGCAAAATATATATTTTTAAATTATATATTGATTGATTTTACTTTATTTTCAGCTATTTCTGGTTCCATTCATTTGCTCATTTATTTTATTTTCATCGTTTTAATGAGCTATAAATTTATGTGATAACTTACAGGGTATTTATCAATGAATATATTAATTACTATTGATTTTAGTGTTCACACAGATATAGACTAACTGAATTTCCTGTCAGTTGTTAAACTCATTTTAAACACAAGGTATTTATTATAAGCTGTTGACTGATCTATTGATCTGTTTGCAGTTACCAAGTTGCTGTCGGCCCAATTATGTTGTTTGGCCAATTATTTGTTTGAAATCGCTTTTAAAGTTACGCTCTCTGATTGTTGTTGCTGTTGTTGTTGATGGGCGTTGTTATTTGCCCCGCCTTTTGTTTGACAAATGCAGAGAATACCGAAAGAGAGCCAATATCAATTGAGCTTTTGCAATTTGCCAGCGGATTGTGAGCCATAATGGAATTGCCTTGGGAACGTCATTTTGTATGGCTCAAAACAAGTCGCAAGTGCCATAGAAATGCGGCAGAATATGCAGTACACAGAGCAATACACAGAGCAGAGCAGAGCAGAGAAGAAGTGAACAGAGTGCCAGAGCAGCAGCAAATAGAACGAGTAATAATAAATAAAATTGTAGTCAATTCATAAGGATTTTGCAGCAGAGGCTACATAAGATGGAGGGAAGACAGGCAATGGCAGGCGATAGACGACATGCAAACAACATTCATTCATATTTACCAAGTGACTCCCGCTATGATCCCCACCCACTTCATCTACAACTAAACCTGCAGCTCTCCATTCCATCTCCATTTGCAGCTCCCACTCCATCTCCATCAGCTAGCACAATGTGCGTATAAATAACGGATTTCCTGTTATAAAATATTTGTAACGACATTTTATGTATGCCGATTTATATGTTCCATTGTGCAGCGAGTACTCGTACTCGCACTCATAGTACTCACACTCACACTCACACTCATAGTCATGGTAAGTATGCGAGAATCTCTGGGTGTCGTCGCTATGACAGTCAGGCAGGCACTCTGTCATCTCTGGCAGTTATGGTTGTACAGTGAATCTTTCTAAACGTGAAAAATACCAGAATATCACTTCATTATAAAGATATGGTCGTCCTGTGGCTCTCTGATAAGAGTTGCCGATATTTCAACATACAAAAACGATAATACTCTCCATTATTAATTATAATTTTTTGTTTAGATTTAACTCTTCAATTGACTGCAACATTTTATAAATTTCATTGTTTCTTTACTTTCTGATTAAAGAGAAAAATTAACAGAGTTAAGATACAACAAAAGAAAGTCTCAAAAAAGTAAAAACGATATTCTTGAGATTAATTCATAACTGGGTAAATTTCCTTATACAAAATTCGCAACAAAGAAGTTGTACTGTAAATATGTATACATAATATATAAATCGTATCGATAACGTTTGCGATTATGAAACATCTCTTAGATTGCAGCTGTCAGTCGACATACTGTACAGTCAAGATCGAGGGAGAAATGGACACCACTTACCACTTTCCACTTACCAATTGTCAGGCTGCAGTGGCATTTTCATAAATCACAATCATATGCATGTTAATCTCTATCAAAAGGAGCTGCAGCTCTTGACAGTAACAAAACCTTAAGCATTTCGATGATGACCTGAGGATTCTCTTTTCAGGTGAATCTAAAGAACCTCCTCCTTACATTTGGTTTATTTAGGTTTGAGATTTACCACTTAATATTGAGCACAGTTCTCTCAACTAACGCTTCAAGGTATGCTCCAGGGACTGCTCACTGTCAGAGAAGGCCAAAAGCAGAGACAGAGAGTGGGTCAGAGAGACAGAGAGAGAGAGAGAGAGAGAGATAGTGAGAGAGACAGGAAGGACATGGGATATCAAAGAGCAGAGAGGCGTTGAAGCAGAGCAAATTCAATTCAACTACTGTTGCTTAGACAGTTTGTTGTTGTTTTTGTTTGATAAAAGGACCAAACGGGCTAAGTGTAACGAAGTGGAGAACAGTGGCCCCAACAGTCGGAGCAACAGCAACGGCATCGGCCAAAACCCAAATAATATTAATATGCAAATTGAGTTTTTTAGTTGAGTGATCTAAGCGGATAACTGTGGCCCAGCACAGGGCCAACAGACAGGAAAAGGGACATGGACAGGCCTTTGAATGGAGATGCAGCCTCCAGAGATCGAGGCATAGTCCTTTGAGCACTCTGCTTTATATAACATACATAGATTGGCTGGAGAGGGTGAAGGACATGGCAGCAGCAGCGAATTATGAGTATATCACACATTTTGATTCAAATGCGACTTGCGAATCAATTGAAATCATATTTTATTAAACGTTTACGGGACCATTTCCCACAGCCGCCACGGGCAAACAACAATGCTTGAGCCTTTTGGGCGACTCGGAGCCTCAAATCAATATAAATATTCGTGTGTGTACATACAACATAAATCGGATAAGGATCAGCCAGAGGCAAAAAGGAAGACGCTGGCCCTCCGGACGGGACACCAAAAATACATACAAAAATATTTACAAGAACTTTGCTGCAAAGTAAACCAGCCAAAGGCAACGCATCAAATGCGAGTATAAACACATAAAAAACAGTTTCAAGCATTGAAACGAAGGCGTGGCCGGGTGGATGGGTGTGGGTAAGTGGGTCGGGGGGGAGGACCAAGTTATGAAATTTGCTTTTCTGCATGAAATAAATTCAACAAGAAATTGAAAAAAGAAAAGCGCAGCGCAACCAACGCGCAGATTGAAAGCAAACGGAGAGGCAGACAAACTCGGAAAAACAGCCCGTGCGAATGTGTAGAAACGGCACGATTCAACTTGTCGGAGCGTGCAGAGGGGAGAGGTGGCAACAGAGCGTGTCTGGCAGTGGCTCTGCCAGCGAGTATGTGCGGCAAAAAATGGAAAAGAAAAAAAAAACGGCCCCAAGGATTTGCCAAATGTCACGCAACTCGAAGTAGTCGCTGTCGTTGACGCTGACGCTGACGCTGATGGAGTTGGATTGCGATTGCGATTCCGTTTCAGATTGAGATTCGAATACGAATTCGAATACGATATCGTTAAATTCAAAGCAAATACCGCAAGCAATTGATTTATAATTACGGTCGTGCCGGAAGTGGGCCACTGCCAGAGCCATTTACCGATTTGCTCAATTAGCCAAACATTTGACTGAAACTGAGACCGGCAACGATGCCGAATGTTAAATGGCCCACTGGCAGGTAAGGTAAACAGGAGGGTTGCGGCTGGAGTTGGGGTTGAGGTTGGGCCTGTAACTTGAACAGGGTCTACAACTGAGGCTCTCCTTCCTGTGCGCAGTTTCCGCTTGACATGCTGTGCAATTTCGTTTTTTTAACGTTTTTTTATGCTTTCTTTCAAGTTGCCTTCCACCTGTGGCGCACACGGTGCGTATGAGTGTTCTCAGTCTCCCCTTGTCCCTATCAGCAATATAATTTGCTGGCCTGTCCTTGGCGTTGCCAGAGTTTTTAATGCTTCTTCCACAAAAATCTCCAATGGCCCCCACAGCAAAGTGTATATACCAAGTTTCGAGTCTTTTGCTAAGCATATGCAAATTAGAATATTTGTATGTGGCAGGATAATAAGAGGCAGCCCAAGGCTCAGACCTGATTCTCAGTAGATGCGTCGACGTATGCGGCATAATAAAAACATTTTTGCTTATATTCAGAGGATATACTTTCGGGTCGCTGTCTAGACATAATTTGAAGCAAATTTATAGTGAGATTAAACTAAAATTTTAATAATATACATAGTTATGGTTTGATGTTAAATGATATTAAAAATAATTGCAAAGAAGTATCTTTTAATTATCGATATAATAGACCTAAGGCGTCATTAAAAAACTACATACGAAAAATATTAGACAATATGATCCAGACTCCTTCTTCTTTTTCCCTTGATTCCATGATATTTGAAAGAATTTCTTGAATAACTACTTTTATTAATTTTCTGAAATTATTAAAGTTGATGCAGAGCAGGGCAAAGATATAAATGTTGTTTGTTATAGTCCAGTTAAAATTTATCTTTAAGTCCGAATGTCTATCAGCTAGTTATCAGGAAACTTAACTCGTCGTTGAAAAATTTGAACTAGATCTGTTGTTATTTATTTAAAACAAACCTACGTACCAAATATGAAGTCTTTATATACTTTTTTCTGAGATTTATGTATCCACACAGACAAACAAACAAGGAGAAATCTACTCGGTTATTGATCCTGATCAATAATGTATACTTTAAGGGGTTGTAGTTGCCTCGTCTAGCTGTCTACATTCGTATGGAGTTATTTTAACTTTTTTTCCAATACAAAAACAACATTTCTTTAACATCAGTAAGTCTTAAAGTCACTCAAAGGCAACGGCTAGTTTTCAGTTTGCCTCAGGAATACGATTTCTCAGCTTCTCTAATCCATTGAATAATTAATTCCCATGCTTCACACTCACACACCCAATCGCGAGGTCATATCAACACGCATTGAAGGAAAAATCGAATACGGAGGCCGGAACACGCCTAATCCTGATGTCAGCTCACGCTCGGTTCACCTTTTGCACTCCTCAAGCCGTAGCCTCAAGCATGTCCGTTATTTTGTTTACAAGAAAACATAAATCTCAGTGTTGCGTGGCAGGAGGAGGAGAAGGATGGAGGCGTATACGGTATTTCGGTATGGGCATGTCTGTCTGTATGCGGTCGAAAGGATTGTTAACGGTTGCCGTGTGAAATGAAACATATCATCGCTTCAAGTGCCACACATGTGTGGGATGCCGGATACCGGATACCGGATGCCCAGCCTATGCTCCAAGAGGAGCACGTCTGGGCCGGGCAACCGAAAAAAAATGGCCACCCTGCAGCCTTTGCTGGGTGTTGAGAGGGGGAGGAGGACTTGGAAAAGCTTTGGTCTGTACGCGTCAACTGTAAAATCCTTTTTGACGTGCCATGAAGCAAAGTGGAGGGGTGAGTGCGGGAAGGGATTTTGGGTTTCACATTGACTACGTCTCTAGGTCCGAAGTGGCCATAAAAAATGTGTGCTGCCCCAAGGGCTTGGAGGCGTGGCCGAAGCAGGGGTCAGCTTTAGATGAAGCAATCCAATTATAAAGAATTTTAAACTATGTACCATGAAGAGGACATTTAAAGCGCACACAAGAACCAGGTTATTAGCGCATTAGTATGTGTTCGTGTGTGGCTGTGAGTGTCCGTGTGTGTGTGTGTGTGTGTGTGTGGGCAAGTTATTAAAAAGGAGCAAAGTTGTGAAGGGCCACATCAGTCAAGGGCTCACACAGCTGAGCTCCTTCTCCATTTTCCGCTCGCTTTGTGTATAGAAATTGACGTGAAATTTATACGCTGTGTTTTTCGGGTTGAAAGTTGAAGAAAAAATATAGCAACAATCCATAAAGTAAATGTTGCATTTAAACAAACAAACCAACCAACCAAGCGACAGACAGACAGACAGACCGACAGACAGACCGACAGGCAGCGATGTGACAAACAGTGGAAGCCAAAACTGACAGTGACAACTGGCTGAATGAAAACAGGACTATCAGTAGAAGGACCTCGTCTCGTTGATGATGCCGTCGACGATGACGACGACGACGGCGAAGCGTCCCACTCTCCAAGCTGAGTATGTACGAGTAGTAAAAAAAATTGACATAAGCGGATATGTTACACAGCGCCTTTGTAAAGTTGATAGGATGAGATTCTCTATATGGATGGAGCTATCAGCGAGTGTGTGTGTGTGTAGTGTGTGTGTGTGTGTGTAGATGGTGTGCCATAGGCAGTGGATGTATGCGCAGTGAGCAGATAAATTAATGCGATTTTTCATGCTACATGTTTGAGTTTGATTTATGCAATTATATGTACTCCATCCCATAATATCTGTGTGAGTGTGTGTGTGTAAATCTGATGTACAACTTTTTGTCAAACATGTCTAAAAGCAGTCATTTTTTATATTTGATATAAAGCGGAAATGCTTACAATGTTTCCGGTTTGCTACCTACACGCACAATTGTAGCAAAAAGCAGGTGGGAGAAATAGTCTGGACTTCCCCGAAGTACTTAGGGAGCTCTCGAGGTAATCTTTTCTTGGATATAGGGAGGTAACTTCTTAAGTATCTAGTATATAGAAATTGTAAGAGTGCAAGAATTATATAATAAATTCAATATTATTATTATTGCAGGCTTACGTATACCTTGAAGCAAAGATTACAATGGTAACAAGCAGGTAGAGGGAGAGGGGAGAAATTCCCCGTAGTGCTTAATGCATTCTTGGTAGTTTCTAGAAGATATTTAAGACTCTACTTAAACCAGAAATTGCGAGGAATTAAAATGCAAACTGATGTCGATAACAACAAACTTTGATACAAAAACATTATTATTTTCTTATTATTCCAAGCTTATTTCTGAGTGAAGTTTAAGAGTTTTGAGTTCCCGGCTCTTGAGTTAACTACCAATTTATCGCTGCCAATCTCAAGTCGCTTGCATTTTCTTGGCATCAACGATGTCATCATGTTATTATTACCTCTTCAAGAGTATTAAATTTCCAACAGCTGGCAGCAAGAGCATCAACAAGAGGATCAATATGGAGTCCCAACAAGTCGCAACGAGAATTGGCAGCAACGTTAATTTGTCATGGCATTGGTTGTGGTCAAAACACACACACACACACACTCACACACAGACAATCACATAAAAAGTTACACAACAAGTGATTGTTCTTTTTGTGCTGCTCTTCGTGCGCTCTGTGCTCAAATCAGAACTATGTCCTGGTACCTGTAATCTGGACAACAAATCCGATTAAATGCAAATGCTCCCTGTTCCCCAATCTGCAAACTGGAGTCTCCTCAGGCCATTGGTGGTCCGAAGTGCTTCAGCAACTGGTAGAGCTTAGTTGCGTAAGTTATCAGCATTGGGATTGAAGTCTGAAGTGGCCAACAGCGGTTGCACTGCAGCAATCGTCACTCACGCAAGCATCTAATTTGGAAACGACAAGCACACACACACACACTCACACACTCAGCTGTACAGGTGTGTGGTGTTGGCACTGCAGTAATTCGCATTGGTGGCTTCTAATTATTATTTCAGTAGTCGAGCTTCGAGTATGCTATGGATTTGCATTAGCATCGAGTGCATGCATATGTACTATATATGGAATACTGGTGAGTCAATGCATGGCTTAAAACTCTGCCAAGTAGTTGCCATAAAAACTCATTTCGACCATTAACGGACCGACTGTAACACAAGAGTCGTATTGCCGTTGAGGGCGCGCTTCAAAAGCAAATGATGGCCATTTTCCTAAACCTCCTTTTCATTCTCCTCCTTGTAGCTGTGGCAACTGCCTGGGAAAACTCACAACTGGCTAAGAGAACAAGAGTCTAGCAGCAACAGGGACAAGAGCGGGAACAGAGGGAGGGGCTAAAGCAAGTCGACGACTGCTTAAAGCTGTTCTCGTCTGAAACTACACAAATTGCTTTCGCTTGTTTAAAAAATAAAAAAAAAATAAGAAAACTGCGCCAAATATTTGTTCAACATTTAAGCATCGACATTATCATCATTGTCGCAAGTTTGTTTGGCTTCACATCAGAATTTTATGAAGCGCACAAATATGAGACAGAATCGAGAACAAGAGCCAGGAGGAGAGTAAAGAGAAGCGAGGACCCAGACGATGGTAAAAATAAAAATGCCACTTCCGTTTTATTTGCGCAAAATTAAATAAACCGAAATATGGGCGACCATATTGGCGCATAATAGGGAAAATATTTTGTTCATTAATGTGTCCCCCAAAACGAGAAGTAGATGGAAAACAAGTAAAAATTGTCAATAATACAACTGCTCGACTTGGGGATACTGTAGAAAGTGACTTCTTATGATTACAGGTAAAAGAAAAGAATGCTAAATTATAAAAATTTCAAAAGAAAAGAATATAAATTAAGTTTAATGCAATCGAACACGTTAAAGTTTGGTTTATCTTTCCAAAAATAAATTCGGAGCTAAGAGAAATCATGAATATTAAAAAATGTCCTATTAATTATTGAGAAACTTTTATAACAATTTAAATTCAATAATAAAGTGAAATAAACTAACTTGAATATACAAATATACACATGTTAATGATATAGGACACCAATTCATAAATTTATTTGTATATCTTACACATACAAATGTCAGAACTATTTATACTCGCTGGCAAAGTTTAAGCTACAGGGTATACAAAAGTGGAAAATAAATAAGCAGGAAAAAGGAAAGCCGAAAAGTAAAAGCTTTGCCACTAGCCAGTTTATTGTGTATAAACATTTGCAGGACTAAAGCAGCGCCAGGACATTGTGGTAGAAGAATGGTAGAGGATAAGGATGGGAAGTATAGAAGCCTCACAAAGTGACTGGCGGAATAATATTAGATCGAAGTTTTTGTAAGTCAGCTATAGAAAAGAAGGCCTATTGATGTCCTTTAAAGAACTCGCTCGTATTTGAAGGAGCTTGAAGATAACCCAAAACCATGGGAGCCATCGAGCCGCACTAATCAACACAATTACGGTGCAGTCGAAGGAAAACTTTTCTAATTGGATATGAAGACGCGCACATGCGTTTCTTTAAAAGAATTTCACTCCATGAAGGTCCAAACAATTTGGCAAGAAAATGGCGAGCGACAACAGCAGCATCAGCATCAGTTCTATAGGCGTCGCTGTCGCTTCAGGGCCCAAACCCAATCCCAATCCCAGTCCCAGTCCCCGTACGCTGAAATGCTTTGACAAATTATTTTTAAGCCAATTTACAACTTGAGAAAAAGTATCAAGAAAACATATCACCCTCCATGACGAAGGGTGTGAGAGGGTGAAAGTCTGTCTGTGTGTGTGTGTGTGTGTGTAGGTAAAGCAAATATAATGCGAGGGATAAAAGTGTAAAGTTGACAACCCAAGCACATTACTCACCCGAGGTGCCAGCAACGACAAGGACTAGAAGAAGGAGAGGGAGGGAGGAGAGCAGGACGAAAACGAAGACGGCTACAGCGACGGCATTAAAATAACCGACCAAGCGATTCAACGTCAAATGAACAAAGAGCTGAAACAGAAACAGCAACCGGAGCAGTGGCTGAAATGAGCATGGCCAAGAAAAATGGTGATGCGGTCTTTGCAAAGCTCGAGAAGGAACCAGCCTTAAGTGTATGCAAGCAGAAGGCAGTCAAGAGTTCATGTTGACGACGGCAACTGTGTGTGTGTGTGTATTCATTCACACTCCTTGCCATCCTGGACTTATCCTTGCACATGATGCCTCTGCCTTTGGCCAGGAAGCAGCATTTTCTTAACGCTTCTGTCAAGCTCGCCAGAATGACGACACCCGTTTGCCGGAAACCATTAATTTTGCCAGTCTCCGAAGTGTGGAACTGCACATGAGCCGATGCACTGTCCAAGAGTCGCGGCCATTGACCAGCTCGATATTGAAAATCATGAAATAACAATTAAAGTACTGCACCTGTACACAGGCCCAGGACCTTGTCCCTCACCATGTAATCCCATGTAGGGATGAGGAGGGGATTGTTCAACTGACTTCGATGACGTTCAAGGCACAAGTTAATTGTTGGCAAAACGCAGACCACAATTACCGCAACGACAACAAGAAGGTGGAGGAGAAGACAGGAGAACGCATGGTGTACGCTGAAAAGTTCACATGACACTTTCGTGATGATGCATTGCGGCCAATAGCGACTGCTGTTTGACCACAAAAACCACGGACAGTTTGATGTTTACAGTTTGTTGTTGTCTTGGCAATTGACTTGATAATTACAATGCATAATTTAATGGCTTAATATCTTGAAGCAACGGGTCAGGCAGGTTATAACAATACAATAAGAAATATATATAATTTAAGAGTAACGGCCATTCGGTTGGCCAAGTCACAAGTCACAAGCTGCTTAATGTGATGCAGCTGCTCTCAGTCTTCGATTACGCACATTATGTTAATGCCGCTCTTGCCCAAATTGACGCCCTCGAGCGCCGATTCCTGGTGTGAGCGCATATAAATCAGAAACTGTATGATAACGTAAAACAAATTGTTTCGATCGTAGGCGCAGTTGTGCAGCTCCTTTTCGCTGATGAAATTAAACTTTGGCTTCAGCTGGTTGTTGGTAATGAGTATGGCGCAGTGAGCCTTGTTATTAACTGCATTTATAATGTCCTTTGTGGAACGTTTCTCCTCGCGAGTAAGAACATACCGCGAGTGGAAGGGTCGTCCGCCGCCTTGAGGAAGTGGCATTAATTGGCTGTCCAAATACACGCAAAACAGATGGAAAAGTATCTAAAATGAAATGCGAAATATGAGTACATGTATTATGCATTAAATGAATGTCTTTAGCACTCACGGCAGCGTCTGTGGGCAGGTGATCTCCCCATTCCTGGCCGTTGTGGGCATTGCCCGAGTTCCAGCGATAGTCGCCAATGCAGGAGCCTTGTGAGAGTTCCCTTATGCGCTGTACCAGATACTCCTGATTGTTGAAGGTATCGAGAAAGGGCAGAAGCATGGGTAGCATTGGTGCACAGCTCTGCACGAACTGTTGGTTCTCTGAGATCTTGCGTAGACGCTCCAGGCCCACAGCGCCGATCTTCAAATCGATTAGGCCACGCTGTCGGAACACTTCATCCATATGATCAATCTGTTTGACCAGTCGCTGCAAAATGGTTGTAGATATCCACTAAAAGAATATACAATTAGTAACAAGGCATGAGCCGAATGCACTACATACATATCTGAGATTGCTTAAATATTGCGACAATTTAACCGTGGAGATGCGTTTAATGACCTCAGAGTTGCTGTCCTTGAACTGAACGATGCCAAACTCTTCAATGGATGTTGGTGCATTCTCAGTGGAGGCTACAGGTGCTGGGGCCAGCTGGTAAATGGATCGCTTAAGCATGTAAGCTGCATTGTTGCAGTAGTTCCAGAAAGAGTTGCTCGAATCCATGTTTTGTACATTCGATGCATCCGCCAATTCGGCATAGCTGCGTTCGCGTTCTCGCTCTGCTCTCCTCATCAGCGCCGGCAGCTTGCGCACATCCGTTGGGAAATCGTCGCGGCAAACCTCTGCGTATGGCGACATGTAGGCAGACTCATTGCTCAGGTTGCTGGCATTAAGTGAGTTATTAGCGCCCATGGAAACGTTGTACGATTGATTGTTAAACTGCTGCTGTTGCTGGGGAGTGCGTGTTGGACTGGGACTGCGGCGTGGCGACTGTGTGCCCCAGCGGCTGTCCTCAAAGGAAGAGTGCCAATTGATGATGGGCCCGCTATCATTATCATCGGAGTCCAGTTCGTAAGAGCGCGGCTTTGGCGTTTTACTAAGAGTTCTCAAATTATCTAAAATTAGATTAAATATGATAATGACATTGTTACATGCTACTCCAGAGCATAGTTTACCAGTAGTTTCATCCAGCAGACACCGTTGCAGCTCAGTTACGGAAACTGGACCACTGTCCACCATTAGCCACCAAATGTACTTGCCAATGCAGGCGACCGCACTCAGAAAAATAAGCACGCCAACTGTGTACTCGGCCTGGTACCAAAGCGAATTATCACTAATGCACGCTTGGCATATATCAAAAGCCAGCACCGCCAATAGAACTATGTTTATAAAGCCCCATTTCAAATAGTTTCTGGCCTCTGCACGCCGTCGACGAAGCTCGAGACTTCCCTGCACATTGACACGAGACAGCGACGACTTTTGTCTGTGCTGCAAGTTGGGGCTACGATAATGTGGCGAGCTGCAATAAAACTACTTAAGAAACCATGGACATGTTACTAAGTTATCATATTTACCAGTTATTCCCTGAGAAATGCATGCTTCTGTGCAATTATTACAGCTATTTACAATGCAGTTTTCTAAAGTAATGCCGCAAATTGGCGGAATTTAGCAGTGTGTACACATTATACAAAATTAACAAATTCTAATATTTTGCGATGTATCGATAAAAGTATTTAGGTGAGTGTGGTAACTCTGTCAAATAATTAAATTGTCGGAGAAAAGCTGTTTGCTTTGAAACACAGTTGCGCGGGACTTTATTATTTAAATTCAGATTAAATTATTTTTTTGAATAGTTTACAAGAAATTAATGCATACAAATTTATTTAAATTAATACTTTGAATTTATTTTATAATAATAGTTCATGTCGTCTCATCGAATCGACGTTAGGAAAGTAAAGTAAGAGAATGCACCTTGAATAATCTACAATAATTTAGAGGTTATATAAAACTCTTAAACAGATAATTACTGTAAATTACCTTAAGTACAGCAACCAAAGTGACTCTAAAATATTTTAAACCAGTGAGGAAAAATGGGCGCGAGTTAATCTGAATTGCCTGTGAGACGAGTTTCATAAGTAACACATTTTCTTGCACATTGTTCGAATGATAGATAACCTGTTCCCACTTACAACTGTAGTACATGACACTCAAGTCATCAGTCTATCAATAAATTAATATTAATGATAAAACAGTAATATATTTGTAAAAGAACGCACCGTTGTATAGAGAATCGATCCCAGCATTCCAAAGGCCAGCAACTCACAGAACTTGGCTATAAACCAAATGATATAGACGATGTTACCAATGGGATTCTACGAGTATAGGAAGAAAGGAAGTTCAAGCTAGTAATTAGTTGTTTTCATATAATTTATACACTTACTGTATACGCTTTAAATCCCATAATGCAGAGGAGAATGGCGCTGAAGCTAAACATGGTGAAGATACGAAAAGTGAATTCCCTTTCCATCTGTTCGCCGAAAAGATTCAGTGCAACATTCCGACGCATAATGTTAATGAGAGCTCTCCGATATTTGGCTGCAATCTCCGAAGAATTCTCCACTTCCAGCAAACGTGTGACGACCTGGCTCAAATCAGATTTTAAGATGACAAAACGAGCATTTAGATGCATCATTAGTTCGCCTATGACATTCAGTTCGCCAAAGAGCATTGTGGTAATGATGATGCCAATCCAATAGTTCAAACAGATCAGAGGCAGAAAGAAGTACAACTTGGTGTTATCGAATAAATAAACCTGCTGATAGAGCATTTCTCTCCTGTGATAGATGATATTCTTCACAGGCACCACACTAAAGTTCAACAAGGCCAATAGATAAACCATTGAGTTGAGACGTGTGGCCAGTAGCCATTTTTGAATACGGGCGTATAAAACTGGTTCCGATTCCTGAGTTACATAGATGTCTGCATAGAATTTCTGTAACAAGCGCTTGAAGTCATCCTTTCTGATTGCCAACTGGAAGCCACGTATCTGAATCTCAAGCAGAACCAGAAAAGTTGGTGCTCCTGTGAGCATTTTATCAATATCATGGCGATTGGCTAACAAATAATGAAAGTCCACCTCGTTGTGCTGACAGAAAATCAGAAATCCCACAAAGAGTACAACTTTCTCTATAAACACAGCTCGCTCACTTGTTCCATCCTCTAGTGGCCAGATAATATGATTCAAGCGACGGTACATGGCCAACGGCCAATGTAAGGGCACGACCTTTCCATCTCGAAGACGGGGTTGATAACGCATCTCTGTCTTTCCAATTACAACTGCGGCAATTCAAGAAAGCTCAACCTATTTATACTCCCCATTCATAATTGTTTAATTGCCTAGGAAATTATTGAATTGAAAAAATAAATAATTAAGTAAGCCATTTAAAAGGTCATGAAAATAATAAATAAAATTATTGTATTGAATAATTCATTATTTGTTTTCAAAAAGAAAGCAGGAGCAAGAAAAAGAGGAAGAATAATAATTTTTGGTAGCTGAAAAAGATTGTCCGAAGTAAAACGAAATGTATTGTTATTGATTTATTTTGATAATTGCATTTATATAATTGCCATTTCGTTAAGTTATAGTAGGTATACGTATTTAAAAAATATGCACAGTTCCATTAACTAAGTTAAGGTTTGTTACTAGATTTTTATTGCATTCGTGTATTTGTATTGTATGCATATTATATTGTTGGTAATTCGTTATAATACTGACTTCAGCTACCATAAATACATAAATACAAACACAAATACAAACACATGTGCAAATTACAAAAAATTTTGATTTTTCTTAAGATTTGCATTTTTGTGGCGAGCGCTTTCATACATTTTCGGAATTGAGCCCAACTTCATTGAACTAGACATTGAGAACGGCAACTAGAACGAGAATTCTATGAAGAACATTGACCTAAAATGCACGTAATATTAGTAAGTTAGTTTGTTTGTTAGTATATATTGTTATACACAGTTAGTTTGCTAGTTATAATCGTATCATATGTATGTAAATCCATGGGTATTACGTGTAATTTGCCTAGACTGTCTATAAAGATCGAGCGAGTTTAATTGGAAATGGAACGCTTGCCCCAACCCGCGTGCAACTTCTGCCACTGATCACGCTTGCCCCACATGCCCTTCAGATTGTTCCAGGTCGGCTCACGCTTGCCCCAGGCACCCCTGAACTTGTTCCAGCCCTGGGCCTGACGTCGCTTTCCCCAGGCCACGTTCATGTTCTTCCAGGCTCGTTTCTCTACCGAATTGTCGCCGTTGATATCCTCAATCTCCTCGTTCGACTGGGACAGTTGATGATGCTGTTGCTCCGGATTGTTGCCACTTGCCACGCGCTCAAAGGTGTTCCAATCCATGGTGTTGGTGCCGTCGGTTATGACCAAGGGCACAAAGTGTCCCGTCATATAAATGGCGTCATCCACATCCAAGGCAGCTGGATCGCCAGATCTCTTGCCCCAAGAACTCTGCAGTGATTGCCAAGCGCGTTTGCTATTGTAGAGATCATTGTCGCCAAGTTGGTCAACCACTTGGTCAGACAAACCTGTGGCCGCCAACTCATTATTGTTGGCCATGGTTGCCGCCTGACTGCTGCACAGGAATAGGAGCAGCAAAAGAACAATGCTGTGTGTCCCGCAGCCGTCGGAAGTCCTCAACTGGGCCATGTTCCTGGAAAAAGTGAGCAAGTGAAAATATGAAAAATTGAAACACGGAATTGTGTAAATAGAGTACAATGCTTGCGCCAATTAAGTCAAAGCATCGACAACGCTCCCCACTGTGTGAGGAGCATTTTCCCTGGAGTCCATCAGGGGGGTGCTTCACTGTGGCATAGCTTTGTTTTTGGTGATGGTGTTGGTGTTGGTGTTGGTGTTGGCAATCATTTCCGCCTACGCCTCAAATTACGGCAACAAGCGTAACGATTTAGCTAAATAACCACTCTAATTGAAAGCGGTGGGGCGGCTGTCCATAGCTGTCCATTCTACACTCCTCCCTCCATTCCTCCATCCCTGGCTCCCCTCCACTGTGCTCAACACGGCACTCAACTCCCGACGGTGACGTTGGATTACCAAGTTCAGTTCAAGCCAAATGCCAACCGCTGTGTTAAAAGCCAACAACGCATAACAGTTACAATTTATGGCCTATTAATGTCTTGTTGCAGCGTGAGGTGAAAATACTCGCAGCTAACGGTAGGCGGTAGCTTTTTCCGAGCAGCAGCAGCAGCAGCATTCTAATGATAATACGCATACGCCATATAGTCCCGCGGATTTGGCGGCTCGTGTACCACCAAATTGCAGAGTCATGAAATTGTTCTACTCAAAATGCGTGTGTGTGTGTGTGTGCGTGTGTGTGTGTGTGTGGGCCAACCACTTCCTATGCTTTAAAACGATACTGGATAATGATAGCTAAGATTATGGCCATGTTTGCTCAACAACTTAAGTGGCTGAGAATTGCACTTATGAACTCTGACGCCACGACGCCCGTCGCCCATCTCAAAGTTCACTCGCTTGACAGACAACAACAACAACACCTATTACAACTACAACAACAGCGCCTGTCGTCTGTTTGAACATCGTCCCAAGGAAGTTATTCATATGCTTGTGCATGCAGCAAAATAATCATTATTCTGGTCCAATAAAAGTCTTTGCTCTCTAATATAGAGACGATTAATAGTTAATTAACTGAGAGTAAAAGATATCCTGTAGCAAGTTCAAAAATTTACATTTAAAAATATTTCATCAAGTCTAGAAATTCGGCAGACGACGGAATGTACATTTTAAAGACTAAGATATATTTTGTGACGCATTATCAGAAAATCGTAACTTATTAAAAAAATACAAGTTCATAATAATATTTAAATTTTTATAAAAAAGTTCTGAATATTAACTGTTATCCGGAGCTTTCTTACTTAAAATTGAGGCCGATTATTCAATGTCTCCTTAAATTTGATAAAAAAAAAATATATGCAAATTTGACATTAATTTCTATACATTTATTATTTATTACTCTATAAGCAAATTCAACTTGAGATTGAACCTTTTTACAAAATATATAGAGTTTATTTTTTCAAACTTATAATTTTTGATAATAACTTAGAAATTTATTCCTTTTAATATGCAATGTATTCTACCAGCTGACTTATGAATTTCTAAGTTATCAGTAACTTTTTAGAGCAAAAATACGAATTTTCTAAATATATAACCTTCAAATTTTTACTGCTAATTACCATATTGAATGCAATCGTCTACAGAATAAAACCATTCAAAGGTGCTAAGTCTTTAAAACCACTTTCGTTCAGCTCGTTAAGTTCAACGCTAAACTAAACGACAGCATGTGGAGCTATTGCTATCTAATCTGAATCTGAATGGGGTGCCTGATTAAATGATGTTTCACTCAGTTGGCTACTTACTACATATAATGGCGTCAATGTGGGATTGTATAGTTAATTGAAGCTGGCAAAGTTAGACGAGTTGTGTACGATTGTCGTCGTGCTGTTTTGGCTGCAGTTGGCCAAGCTGTTGGCCAGTCTGTTTGCCAGTCTGTTGGCTGTTGACTGTTGACGGATTGTATGAATGAAACTGGCATTGGGATTGACGCTGGTTTCATGCTGTCTTACTTTGCATTTAATTTGTGGGCTTGTCGTTGATTGATTGACGCCCAGATGAAAGTTTTAGCGGCTTTGAGTTAAATTATAATAGATGGCTCCAATGCGATGATAGGGCACGCATCAAATTTTATGACCACACACTCGACCTGGTAACGGCAAATTGGGCGCTGTCCTTGGTTACATTAACCAGGACCACAGTCAGGAATAGAACCAGGACCAAAAGCCAAAAGCACGTGCTGGGCAGCTTCTAATTGAAATTAACAGAAAATATTTATGGCTTTGTTGGTGGCTGACATTCCAGCGAATTTCAAGCTTAGTTTGAGTTTGGGATTGAGAAGAGTCACTGTATTATTCAGTAGTATCCTGGACAGACATGGCTATGAATAATGCCAGTGACAAAGACAGGTGTATACACTTGGTCAAAGGATGCTTCTTAAAGATACACAAATACATTCATTCCCACATAAATTCATTCATATTAAAGTACGCTCATTGTACTATATATACAGAGAAATTCGCGTGCCAAAATGAAAATGCTTTTTTTTGCTGTGGATCGAGGGGGCTTTTCAAGGAGGCGTGTCTCAGTTTGCATTTCTTTTCAAAGCATCGTCTTCGAGTAGCTCCAATATTTGCCAAAGGATGGCATTTGCCTATAAGTATTTTGTTTAAATAGGTTTCCTTCCTGTCTCCATCCCACGCACAACGAATCGCATTTGAATAAAAATCATCGTCAGCAATGGGATGATTCAGCCATGAAGAGCTGTGGCATCAACAATAATTCGTAAATAAACAAAATATCCACTGAAGTGCAAATACATTTGGTGTCTTCAACTGGAGCTGCTTTTTTATGGGTTATGCATATCTCCTTCTCACCCTTAACATTTTTCTGCCTACTGCTCCATGTCCTGTCCAAAAGTGGCACCCTACTGGGACTTGCTAATCATTCAATTTTTAATGCGACCTGCGCTTTGTTTAGCCAACAAGTTTGTCTATTATTAAGTGGACATGGTAAACAAATTTACGCTGTCTGCCTAACGACGTCTAGGAATTGTGTAAAGAGGGACTTATAATAGATACAAAAGTCAGCAAATCACTTAAAATAAATTCAATTCATTGCCATTACTTGAAATATTGTAAGCCTAATAACTAACAAAAACCTTTGAAAAAGTCTTTCTATGGCTTCAAAACAGCTTAATAAATTTTATTTAATTTTCGATGTACTCAGAAATAATTTAATTACTCTTGTGACATTTTTCTTGCAATGCATTTCGAAGTATTAAATGCTTTTACCTTTGCATAAATTCGATTAAATTGCACAAAAAGCTTTTCATTATCAACTCACCTCTTTGTCGATTTTTTGTTATATATTTTTAAAATCAGAAGCAGCCCAACACCTTCCGCTTTTGTGGTCGATTTCCGTAGAGTTGTGGGCTCGAGTATATCACCAATCTGTATATGCACTTGTATCTATTCGTTTTATTACTTTTTATTTAGCACACGAAATGACTTTTATAACTAGATTGCGGTGCTGTTGCAATTCAATTACTGCAAAAATATGGCAAATGGATTACTCTCTATCTCGTTCTGCTTCTTCCTTCACTGGCTGCCAATGAATTGTTAAAGGCGAGCCTCGGTCTCTGGTCTCGGGATGTGTGCGCAAACCTGTTGATCAACTGTTAATGATACGCAACTCGGCCGCGACGCCCGTTTATAAATCAAAACGGAAGCGAAACCGACGCACGATTGTTGCGTACGAAAAATACGAATGTGGCACACGAAGTGCACGCACACACACACATAGATACAATGGCCTGTCGAGGCAGCATGGCATTGTGATGGCTGCAGCAACGCGTCGCGACGGAAGTGGCCAAAAGTGTTGCCTACTTAGTGGGGCAGTCAACAAAGCGTCGACGTCGACGTCGGCGTCGCTATCGCTGTCGCCGTCACCATTGTGCCCTTTCTCGGGACTCGTTTCGATTTGAAGTTGATGGCACACATGCGCGCCCTTGCAATGTTTATTTGCCATCCCCTGGGAGCATCGCCAGACTCTGGACTCTGAACTCTGACCACAACATATGCGTGGGCTCATCTCATTCAAATTCATGTGCATGCTCGTTAAGAAAAATCGACAGCTCCTTTGCCTAAGCCAACGCCCATGGTGATACTCTTAGCTAAAATTAAACGTGTTTCCCCAAAACTAAAAGCACCCAACTTTGTCGATGTCCTGCAATTGCATTTCACTCGCATGACAATTGGCGACTCGTCAATACAATTTTTCCATTTAGTGTCAATTTGTGTGCTCGCATCCAAGAGAAGTATATGGGAGAGGGGTCGGGGGCGGGGTCGGGGTCGGGGCAGAGACACCGCAGCATGGACAACCTAAACATCGACACAAGTAAAAACCCTTTTAGAGCTTCATGAATATTTATGGGGTAGCTTGATGTTGCACAGCCCGTTGTTGCTTCATTTCTTTTTGCAACACTTCAATTCCCTTCAAAAATACTTCTTCAATTACGACAGAAGCGCACCTTTGATACATGCATGTGTCTCTCTTGCTCTCTTTCTCGTTGTCTGTCTTTTGGATATCAACAGGTTTTCATTTGTGTGCCATTTGATAGCCATTTTAGGTGGGGGCCAACGCCAAATAAACGATGATGGGAATATTTATGACACTGACAGTGCTACCTGTGCGTATAATGAATGGGTTATGCAGAAGACCGATCGATAAGCCCGAGGCAGAGGCTCTTACGTAGTTACTAATTGATTTCGCTTCTGATAAATTGGTTAGAAATAATGTTATCTCTGATACATGTGTTTTTGCTTGTACAGCGATTGTAAATCAATCGCTATTTACATGGAAAATATTATTTGGGCTTCGTGCCTAATTGCTGTCCCCATCTAAATATTCCCATCAAATTAAGCAACGAAAAAAATCACTTAAAATCTGAACAATGCCACGGATTGGCCTTTAAGGCAACTGAATTGCAGCCATGCACTGTTGCACGCGTTGAAGCCCCGCTTGTTGACCAACTGGCCTCAACACACACACACACATACACACATTGCCTTTTTATAATGGCCACATTTCTATAGGAATACCCTTGGCGCTTTCATTGTAAGATGAAGTAGCAGACGCAGTTGGCAGCTAATAATAATTTGTTTGCACTTTGCATATGCCAGCTGGCAACAAAAGCAATCTTTTTGTGCGACCAACATGGTTTGTATACATGTGGGTGATTGCAAAAAAAGATTCTATTTTAATTTAATATTTTACAAATACATATTAATATTCAAAATGCAATTGATATTTTATACGACAGACTTAACCAATTTTATAAAGACAAAGTTATTTTTAAATGACATGCTAATATTCCATAATTAACCATATCATATTCTTAATAAAAAATTCTAAATGCGCCTCCTTAATTTATTTGTTTTACCAACGTGTTTAGAAAATACCGCTCGGCGTCGTAAAAATACCTTATTTTTAATTTATATTAATATTGAAGCTCATATAAATTATTGCAGATTACTTGATTGAATTTTGTTGATTTTCTGATATTATTTTTATAATTAAATTTGTAACTTCTCTCCCCGAGCGGTGACTAACTTCTTCTTTAAAATCAGCACCTTTATTTATCTAATTTTGAATTTTAAATTTTTATCAAATTATTTATTTATTGCAAAGCTATCGAATTTGGCAATTTTCATTACCATAAATTTAAATAAGAACTATCGATTGTTGGTAACGGGTACGTTAAAAAAGTTCGCGCTTTGCACACTAACATTAGCTCGCTGCTATATATGTCTTGCTTATATCGATAGCTACTTGTATCGATAGCTGTCAGTACTGATTAAAATTACAAATTTATAAATTTAAAAAACTCAGTAAAAAATTAACAAAATCACGGAACTTTTTTTAAATTTTAGCCAAAAAATACAAAAAAAGAATTGGAAAAATGTACACTATTTTAGAATACCTATTTTTGTTTGGGTAAAAATCGAGCCAGATCGAAAAATTTTTTTGGATGGCAGCCCTGCAACGTTGTTGCACATCTCTAATACAGAATTGCCGGCTGAAAATAATTCTTTGTTTTTCTTTTTATTATGGCTAATAATTTGATTGTTTAACCTCTTAAGTATATGTTATAAAGTGCTCGCAATGGAAATAATACTACCAGAGCTTCATAATGAAGAAAAGTTCTACGAGTGCGCCTCAAAGATTAAATATGACGAGTTTAACGCTGTAAGAAAATTGTTGAGCAATTTTTCTAGTCCTTAAGCAAATGATTTTTCTTTACAGAAACTGTTCGTATTTTACACGGTCACCAGTGATGTGGATGTATATCAGCTGATGGCCAATGACCGGCTGGTGCAATTGATTTACGCCTGGGATGTGTGTCGCTTGCATAGCCGAGAATCCATCGCAGGAGAAGTTAAATACATTGTCAGGGTGCTGGCACATCATACCCTACAGTTGTGGTTCAGCCAGGAGTGGATTGGCTGCTCAGAGAGTCTTAAGCAAATGTTGTTGTACTATCTGAGCAAGGCTACCTCTGCGTTTTCAAAGATTGAAGGACTCTGCGATATAGACTGGCAGTATATACTTAACTTTCAAAACAGTCCCTGGAGTCTTCCCTATCTGCAGCGGCTTTTTAGAGACTTGATGAAGAACAAACATCATATAATTGAGCATTCTGTTCCTGTGGCCGCACCAGAAGGTATGTATAAGTGTAAAATTGTTTTAGACTTACACTAATCTGGGTTGTTGCAGATATTACATTTCTAATGCAAGAACGCCTGCATTTAATTATACTTCGTCTACTAAAGCTCTTTGATGCCGGCAGCTGGGAAGCTGTTAAGCAACTCTCATTGCGAGTTCTCGTCGCCTGGTTAAAGTGCAACGCCAGTGCAAGATGTGAGAGCCTGGAGCACGAACAAGTGTCCATCACACTTGTCGGACATATTTACCTGCTCACAGTCTTTGTTGCGGATGATAATCGCGGCTACGTGATAGACAATATGGTAACTGATTTGTTATTTCAATATAAAAGTTATGTCTAATTAAACGAAATATTAATTCAGATGTACAACATACGCTTCTATGCGCAAAGCATGCAGGAATCGCCTCATGAGGTAGACTATACTCCAGCTAGACTAATTGCACAGGTGTGTGTGCGTCTTGGATTAGACAAGGAAGGTTTCTTCGAGAGCATTGTATTTAAAAAATTCGACTTAAGCCTGGTTACACCGTTTGCTGTTATGCTAAAGGCTTACACCAGCTACGTGTTGGGCAACCAGTTATTAGAGTTAATGGCACTTAATGAGCACGATTTTATGGCGCACATAGAAAAGTTTAAGGTTCTGATGCACAGCTATGTAAAAGAACGTGAAGACAGCGAACAATTTTTGTTGAACGAGATGCAGAAACTGGAGTTACAACGCAATAGTCACGCATTTCCGCTCACTGTGAATTTAAACCTTAACTATCAACAGCAGATTTGCAAGGGTAACCGGGCTAGCAACATTGGCAACTACAAGAACTGCGACGATGACGAAAAGCCACTGCTGGATGTAGACGAAGAACTGGATAGGCAAATTGATCCTGTCTTTCAAAATGTTCCCAACAATGAGGAGGTGCTCGAGTGTGTCTATCAATTGCTCGCACAACGCGTAAGTCTTTAACTTTATGTAATCGAACCAATCTCATTTGCATTTTGCTTTCACAGAGCTTTAGGGGCTGGCAGTTTGCCAAGATTGCACTGTTGCTTAAGATCATTGGCCAGAAGCTAAACACCATCGAAGTTTGGCGGTATCATCCTGGCCTAACAACTCAGTTTATGCTTAACCTAGAGAATAATCTCTCTGTAAACTATGCCGATTTGGCAAAGGTGTTTTCGGAACATGGCTTCATGGAGGCAGAGTTTTGGCTAACTGCATTTTACCTGCATCCAACAAGCACCAACTACAATGAGGTAAAACGTTGCTCGCGCATCAAGAAGAAGCGCAAGGACGATCTAGAGATAAGCTCCAGCAGAACAGCAGCACGTATCGATAAACTAGATCTCATCAAATATGAACTGTTAAGCTCGACGATTGACGTGGACGAAATTGTTGCCATTACGAATCACAACGCCCCCGTGACAGATTACGATCCCATTTGCAAGGCGTTGCAAGCACTGCGACTGCCACGAAGCATAGTCAATGATCTGTTGACAGTGGCTTTTCAGCCGCGCAACAAACGCTACTCATGGGCACTAGAGTGGCCCACGTTACACGAACGCTGCAGCGCCTTGGTAAAGAGCACAGACCTCAAGAGCAAATTTGTGGCTCTCAACATGGCCGAAGCCAATGATCGACTAAAGTTTTTAAAGATCGATTATGCAAAATACAAGAACCGACCTCAGCTTGACTATGGCACAATTGAGGAGGGGTACGAAAATGCGGCTGGAACCGCAGAGGCGGATGTGGAACTAAGTGCCGAGGAAGATGAGGAGGCTATTCAGAAGGCAGCCCGCGAAAAGGCAGTGAGGGATAGAAAACGAAATCGCAACACAAGGAAATTCTGGCATGAAGGTTGGCTTAATGGATAAAATCTTTGCAGAAATACCTAATGAACTCTTTTATTTGCTTTTAGTTATATCAGAAGATGAAGAGGAGGAACAGGAATCCGATGATTCAGAGGCGTTTTACACGGGCACGGGACGACGCACTCGCATCCGAGCTGCTGCTGTAGTGGCCAACGCAATGATCACAGACATGGACAGGACCATGCGCAGTGGACGACGTTCTCCCGATGTCGCGCCTGAGGAGGAACAGCCAGCAACTGAATCGCCGCAGTCGACGCCTGAACCAGAACTACCGAATCCACCGCCGGAGCAGCCGAGTCCACAGAAGCGCTCGTTTGGTGAAATGTTAGAGGCGCAAGCCAAGTATAGCAATGAAACGGATGGTTTTAGGTCATTTGCGGACATATGGAGTTTCGAAAAGGATGAGCTGATAAGTTTAGAAAATGATAATAAGCTCTTGGAAAGTAACACGCTTCTCAGCAAGTTTAGAAACTTACAGGGTCTGAAGCAGCGTACGATAGCCAAGGAGAGTGAATGTGTTGCCCCAGTTGACGAGATTGGATTGAGGTCATCGCGTTTCAGCAGCAACAGTGAAGCGGACAGTTCGCATTCGGGAACCTCAACGATGGCCCAGCACGACGCGAATGAGTTCGACGAGGGAGAATTTGGCGTAAGTAAAGAGTTAACGCCTCCACCGCTTCCAACTTCTGATTTAACAATGGAGACAGAAGTGTTCCAGCTCAAAAAGAAGGTGCTGCCCGGGGATGAGGTTGCCCTCCAAGCAACGGAAACGGAGATAGCAGCAATATCTGAGGTGGAGACGGTGACGGCAACTGAGTTAGAGGCGGATACTGAACAAGTACAACAACTACCTCAAACGGAAACGGATGCGATACAAGTAAAATCGGAGCCCGTAGAGGAGGAGCAGGCGCAGAAGTTAAAGTACGCTATGGTTGTAGATAATTCAGAAGGCTACTTTGATACAGCAATTAAGGATACGTATCCCAAAACTGCCGATTTGACTACACGCCTGGTCCAAGAGTGTCTTACACGTCAGGTGGAAGTACGTTTGGATAAGCTCACAACGCAGGACATTGAGAAATTACGCGGAGTTCGTGTGCTTGTTAAACGAACCGATTTCGGGGAATATTACCGCGAGCAAGAAAGGTCCGCATCAGGCAGCAGGCGGAGCCAGAACCAAACGGAGGACAGCAATGCCTCCTCAATCACGTCAGAGACAAAAAGCGGAATAACCAAGAGATTTGTGCACATAACTTCCGATACGCCAACGCAATCGAAACGTTTGATAACTGCCAAGCCACGTTCCAAGCAATATAAACGCTTTAAGCACATTACGTCCGATTCTTCAACCTCAACAGATCAGGAGGAGTCAGTGCGTCCAGCTACAGTGAGACGACGACGTGGTCACAAGTCTGGCCTCACGACTAACAGGATTAAGCAAGTGCAGAAAGTAAAAGAGCGGCATGTAACTGCGGATTCGGATATCATAGAGCTCTCTTCGGACTCGTCATCGCCATTGCCAGAGCCAGTGGCAGTGCCAATAAGTGTGAATCGATTTCCGGAGGTGGCCATGCCCATGGAATTGCATCCACTCTATGAAGAGGAAATTGTGCCCTACTGAAGATGGAAAGCAATTGCTTCGCTCGTTTTCTGGGCGGACAGACATTGCCTAGGGCTACGTGCTTGAAACGAATGCAGTCGGGGTTGCACACACACACTATCACACACGCACAGCACACACACACACACACAATAGAAATGGGAACGAAAGAGAGAATTGGGCACACAAGCAGCTCGGAAAATTGAATTTGCGTCGCTTGTTAGAATGCAATTAGCCTGGGGCATTTTCAGTGCGTATGTACTATTTGCTTTGGCTCGGACTGTGTCAGGACTTTGATGTGATTATATATGTACACAGGCTGTGGAGTCTATAATCAGGGGTTTTCTGCGTGTATAATAATGGCTTCTTGTTTGGTTTGAGCAACTGTGACGCTGCTGCCTGGAGGCTGTGTGTGAGACTTGGACGACAATATTTGATAAAATGCAGCTTCCTTCATTTTTTACACTATTTTTTTTTTTACATATATTTATTTCAGCAGGACGCGTGTGCCCACTCTCACTTCAATTAACTGTATAATTGATACGCATTATGAATCCACAAAATCTCAATTAGCCACACGCGACCGATCAGTTGCTGCCACTTGAGCTTGCAACCAAAAACAACAAATTGACACCCAACAATTGCGTGCAACGCCGCGACGACACGTGTCCTTGTGGTGTGAATTTCGATGGCATTATAAGTGTTATGTCAGATAAAAAAGGAGCTGCGGAACTTAATGTGATTATATATCCTCATTTCAACAACTTTAAACCTATTAAAATAAATATAAAGAATAGATTAAGTAAGATATTTTCTGGCCATAGTAATCAACCTAATTCGCTTTATAAATAATCTTTATAATTCCATAGGATCTCTCACAAATGTACATATTTTTTTTAAGCAATTCACCGACAATTTTTTTTTAAATAAGCATAATCGAGAAAAATATATAAATGTCAACGTAAAAGTCCAGTCCCATAATTTGTGTTAGTAATTAATAAATTAATATAATTTTAAGATAATGGTAGCATATTTATATTAAGCTTAAAACTGTAATAAGATAGTATTATTCTTCATATATTTTGCTATTAAAGCAACACATATTATCCTATTAATTCTGTAAACTTTATTGACCCACCCTGTCACGACTAGTAGTTTTTAAAACGGAAGTATGACTGTTCTGTAATTGGTTCAATTTTGTTAAAAAAAAAGTATTTTTTTCGTAATTGTCTTTTTTATTTAAACCTATAATGCTATATAATTAATTAATATACATATATATTTTTTTTCTACCACAAGGTTATGTGGTTTAAATGTTAAGCTAAATAAAATCAGATATAGTAAAAAAAAGAAGAATGCATTTGATTAAATTTTATTTATTTAAGCAAACCTTTACATATTTGACATCTTGATAATATGCTCATATTTAGCAATTAGCTTACTTAATCCTTCAAAATGACATCCGTTTAAGCAGTAATTTGTGGAGTGCTAACTCGTGTCGTCAATTTGGCGTGGGTATCATAACAAATTCGCACGTGGCAAGTGGAAAGTGGCAGACGGCAGCCACTCAAAGCTGCAATCGCAATTCTGTGGGCGTGTACGTGTGTGTGTGTCTTGGCCACAAAGCCACTTCAACAGCTGGTAACGGAAAGCGAAAGCAAGAAGCTCAAGCACAATTCGAAGGCACGTGCCGACGCCTAGGTTAACGGGGAATGGGGGAGTGTGGCATCTTCACATGTTGCGCTTGCGGAAGTGTTGCTTGTTGCCACGTGGCGGTAATTCGTTTAGCGATAGGCGTAAGTCCAATATGATTATTGCGGTTTATAGAAAATAAAAGAGTTGCGAGCAATTCAAATGAAGTGGCACAAGTTCAATGTTGTGACAAAAGCAACTGATAACACTGAGTGGCATGCCGCTTTGAACTTTAATGTGGCGCACTCAATGATCCTCCCGAACCAAGAGATAAACAGACAGACACATCCTTCCGATTGGCTTACGTTCCGACGGGTTAGCAAAGCGTAAAAAATGCTCGTGTTTTAACTGGTACGAGTTTGTGTGCGCCCTTGGAACTGTGAGTGTGTGCGTGTGTGTGTGAGTGAGTGAGTGTGGGTAAAGCAACCCCCGGGGCAACACCGAGCGAGCGAGCAAACGAACGAGTGAACGAGCGGCAATCACGGCGCGCATATCTTTTGGGATTTGTGGCATGGCGCCGCCATCGTCGCGACCGACGACAATGCGCCGAGGGTTGTTGCCGGTTGTCTAAATCAGCGGGCTTACTGGGCAGCTCTGCAGCTTGCGCACTAATGGCAGAGTACGTAATGGAAATAAAACCGGCGCGCACTCCGGTTCAGCTTTTAGTTGGTGCGGGCACGCGAAACGGTTAAGGCAACAAACACAAAACAATCTCTGAGCGGAAAACGGAAACGTAAAATGCGTGTGATTTGACATTGAAGCATAGATATTGAGATACAGATACAGATACAGATACAAATATATATCTACAACTACAACTATCAGTCAGAGATCTTCTCAGCAGTATGTCCGCCTGTTACAACGCCTACAATCCATCGCAGTCCTTTGAGTTTGATGAGGATGAAGACGATGATGCCTCATTCGACAGTGGCTACGAGAAGAGCTTCGAGACGGATGCCAATGCCAGCTCCCGTCGTCGTCTGGACTTTGAGGAGCACTACAACAACAGCACGGCCAATGCCAGCGCAACTCCGCCCGTTCCAGCTCCATTGGGATATGCCGGCGGCTGGGATGTGTCGGTTAACTCTCCACCGGCTGGCTTTGTGGGTCTCCTGGACACCAGCAGCAATCACAGCACACGCAGTGGTCGCACGCTGGTGGAGCATCTTAATAGTCGTGCTCCAGCGAGTAGCTTTGAGCCACAGCTGACGAGCACGCCCGTGAAGTCGCCGGAAGATCCGAATGCGCCACGACCAAAGCGTAAATATGCCGTCGGCAAGAACAGAGTCACCCGTTCACGGAGTCCCTTGCAGGTGGTGCGCATCAAGAAGTTCCGTCGCATGAAGGCCAACGATCGCGAGCGGAATCGGATGCACACGCTCAACGATGCGCTGGAGCGGCTGAGGGTAACTTTACCCTCGTTGCCGGAGGAGACAAAGCTGACAAAGATCGAGATACTTCGCTTTGCCCATAACTACATCTTTGCGCTGGAGCAAGTGCTCGAGAGTGGCAACACCATCAACCTGGACCTGGAGAAGCTGCAGAACTTTACGCTGAGTGGAGAGCGCATCACAAAGGAACTCTTTGAAGCTCTCTTTGTGAATCCCCAGCCATTCCCCATGTTCGGTAGCGGAAGAATCTTTCCCTATGGACCACATTCTCAGACACCACAAATGCACTACCAAGGCAATCAACCCGTGGATTATCAGTCAACACAGCCACCTGGTTTCGACTTTGGCAGCAGCATGCGCTTCTACCAACAACAACAACAGCAGCAGCAGCAGGAGCAGCAGCATCAGGAGCTGCACTCGGAGCCAACTGTTTCAGGTCACTTTTCTCAGGAGAAATATGATCTGTTTCGCAGCAACTTTGAGGCAGCCGCAAATGCAACGGCATTGCCAACATCTGAGCCAGCTCTTCATCACCAGAGCAGTTTCTACACCCAGACGCCACCCTGGAAGGATTACCAGGAGGAGTCTGTCCAGCAGCAGCTCATGTACAAACAGTTTGCTCATCAGGTATAGCATAGTTTTGGGGGCATCATTGGTGTCAGTCTTCTCTCTGGGTGATATGTTCGACACTGTGCAGTCTACGACGGCGCTTTAACCTGGCCAACTCCACTCGGCTGCTCTAGCAACTGATTTTTGTTAACTGCAAAAATCTTTTACTTAGAGCAGCTGTCAGTTTGTGTGGTGTGACATTTCCAGGTTTCAGTCTCGTCGCAACTCACAATCAGTTGATATTTTGCAATAAGTGAAAAAGAAATTGATTGCTTAAGTCTGGCTAAGCAGCTGGACTTAGTAATCAATTTGATAACATTCATTTAGTTAGTTGCACAAACGATCAACCAATTAGATCACTTCCAGATTACAATTGATTTCTTTTTTGTGCAACTCATAAAGAATTGAATATTTCAACTTAAAGTGCAATCTAAAATAACAAATAATAATGATAGCTTGCACTTTATGATTAAATAGTCAACTTCATTTGCTATATAATAACATCGGTTGTCCATGTAAATTTAGTAAGAGCATCCATGTACCTAACTAGTAAGCCACATACACACTTTAATAACTAAGAAAGTAACTACTAACTTCTATATACTTAATGAGTTTTAAGCATTAGCTAAAATTTAAAGCAACTATACGATGAGTTAAACAATTGTATACAGGTTCAGGATCAGGTTGAGTTTTAGTGTAGTTTTCTACTTTACCATTGCAATGCGATACAAAGAGGGCTAGTCATTTTATAGTCAGTCAGGTTTAATATATTACCTACGTGATAAGTTAAATTTTTGTAAACTATTAATATTTATTTTTGTCAATAAAGTTGAACGAGAAAACCCGAAAAATGCAATGAATATGGGAAAATGGGAAAAGTCAAGGCAGATAGTTAAGGCTGTCTTTTCTGGTAGCCAAAAGCAAACAACCCTGTGCAGATTTCAGATTTCAAACAAAAGACTTAAATTCAAATAAATATTGTATATTGCAGTGCACATAAAATGAATGGCTTTATGTGTGTGTGCGTGTATGTGTGTGTGTGTGTGTGTTGCTTGTTTATTGTAGGGGGCATTTTTGCGCCCTTAGAATTCGACATGGGGTGAGTTGAACAATGGAAGATTGCCCGTCACCTGCCACAGAATTACGAGTACAAAACGAATGTACCAATACCTTAAAACCAACAACAACAACAGGAGTTACAACAACAACAACAACAAGAAGGGCTACAGCAGCCGACAATCCGAGTGAAACATGAGCCAAGTGGAAGTGGACCTGCATGAATGCCACTCAAATTATTTAGTTGAATGAACCGGCAAGAGTCGAAATAAAAAGCCATTGCGACTGTCGGACTGACTGACTGCCTGACTGACTGACATTTTCCGTTACAAACGCAGCACGGAAACTGAGATCTGTCACTACCCCAAAAAAGGGTGACAGGGGAAACTTGCAGCAGAGAAGTTGCAAGAACTATGGAATGCAACATCTCGAAGGCATTCACAGAGTACAGTTCAATATACGGACTAAGCCGCTTGCCAAGCGACGCGTTTGTCATTTGTGCAGCTTTGTTGAAGGTGTCGGGATTTATCTTTACAATAATCATTATTATAGCCAGGACATTGTCGTTGTGCTGGTGCGTTACAAAGGCGCAAATACGCAGCGGGTGAGCTGCTAAGCTGCATTCAATTCCACAGAACTGGCGCTGAGGGATGGATGGATGAGGGCAGCAGGACAGAGGACATTTCACATAGAAGAGGCAAGAGGGAAAAGAAGTCCAGGCAAAGGACACAGTCTGGCATCATTAGCGTGCTGTATGCTATATGGCTGCTCCATAGCTGTTGTCACGGGGTAACTCTAGATATGTATCTAAGGATCAATGACGGCATTACGTGTCCGTATCCCTCTTGCTCCTCCCCCTGTCTAGATGACTATGCTAATGCCCTACGAGGCTGGGCTAAACAATTTGCCGATTGCCGTAAGACGATAAGAAAACCAAAATGGAAACAAATTGCCTGCTCGGTGCACGGAGAAAACACAATAACAACTGCGTCAAGTGCAAGTCCTTTGGGTACGATTTGTATACGACCCACTGAGCAGCAGAGCATTGATTCAACTCGAAAATAGACGAAATAAAAAAATCTTAATACAGAATCTATATATTCTCTTTATTGTTTAACGAATTGAATTTTATTCTTGATTTCTTCCATTCCATTTTTATTTATTTTTTCCTTTATTTCTAAACGTTTTACGTAAGAATATAGAACTGCAATTCCTTTCATTAGATTGCTAATCTCTGTAAAAAAAACATTTTTGTAATTAAAATTTATTTTTCAATTACTTCTGTATATTCTTCTCTCTTCTACAGTTTATTAGAATAAAGATTGCAATAGATTATGGATTGTGTGAAAATAAACTGTTTAAATAAAAATATAAAACAGAATTTATATTTGAATTTATTTCTTTTATTCCCTTTAATTTTTATAAGGTTAACGTTCTTTAATTGTAAGTCTTTCTAAAAAAAAAATAAATGACAGTTGTAGGCAAAATTATTACCATCAATATAATCCACATTCAGGCATAACTGTGCCAATTTGTCGTTTCAGTTCCGTTTGCCAATCGCAAATCGAATTTTATTTGCCGAATTGATTGTTTTACGCCTTTCTAGCATTCGATGCTGTAGAGTTGACACACATTTGCCAAAAAATCTACAAAGAAGAGTTATTTTTTAACCCTTTTGCGGTGCACGTGCAACGTGCCTTGTGCCCCTTCTCGCTGCTTACCCCTTTTGTACGTTAAACAGCATTCGCTTTGGTGTTGCAGCTACATGTTGTTGTTGTTGTTTTTCAACGGGTACAACGAGTGCAAAGCCGAGCAAGTTGCTCGACCTTTTTAGCGATTCATTACCCTGCTCGAATTGGTTTATCTGTGAAATCTGTGACGTTGTGTTGTTTGTGTTTCTGTTGCCTCTGAGCAAAGGGAGTACGAGTATATACTGTACTGTAGATCCTCGTTTTGCCCTACCTTGTCCGCTTTTGAGTTGTGTGCTCATCTAACCGAAAAACATTGGATAAACAAACAGCCGTTCGAGTATTTTGTTACATTTGTTGCCGCTCCTAGCAGGCCAATCTGTCGCATTTGTGTGCATGTTCATCCTAAGGATAAGTCTATATGTGGATGTGTTGTGTATGCGAGTTGAAACTGTAAAATGTGTAGCAAGTTTTGATTGTGATTTTAATCCGATCTGATCGGTTTTAGTCAAATTTAAGCAGATTTATGTCACATTGTTGCAGCCAAAAGTGGTACGCACAAAATGAAAACACATGTAAATCAGAAATCATTTAAGATATACACGAATCGAATTGAGATACATATCTAAAAGTTTTTAACTCGTTTTGTTTTTTGATTCTACATAGAAAAGAAATCTTATAAAAATTAAATTTAATTCTATATTAAAATAATAGTTTATAATAGTTTATTATTTTTATTTTATTTGAATCAAATTAGGCAAAATCTTTTACGGAGTTAAAGAACTCTTCTTGCCGTAAAATACTAAAATTTAACGCAGAATGTCTTTTTGATTATGAATTGAGCTTAAAATTAATTCAACGTTCATTTTGTATTTTATTTAAATTTGATTATATAAAAATAACAGCATGATCCACTAGAAGTGCAGATTTAATTTGAATAAAAATACAACTCCGTTTCTAGTGTAGAACTGGATGCTGTGCTGTTATGGCAACCTCCGAAAATGCTGTGCCCTTTTCTACCCTAGGACTACAGTCATATTTCATATTTCAATCACACAACGTGAAATTCCTTTTCCAAATGAATAAACTGTTAGACAAACAATACATTAAACTTTACAACTTCACAACCGCTGCCTGTGTATGGAAACCATTAGACTTGGACGGTGCTACCCCAATGCCGTACCACGAACCCATCCCAGTATCGTTAGTGTTACGACGTCGGCTGTGGCAGTGGCAGTGGCAGCAACAACTGCAGCTTGAAGCTGTACCACAAACGACGAGTTGATTGTTATGCAAATGAGCACAACCAGGACGAAAGCATGCGCACAACCCCAACAGAATGTCAGCATTCCCATTCAACTGGGTGCAGTTCATCAAGTGGTCATAAATATATTTGGGAAAAGGACACAAGGACGCGAGAGCGCCAGTTTCAAGACTAATTATTATGCAGCGCCATGTGCATAATGAATGTGACATTCGTAATTTATGGTTGATATTTGTTAATTCTTTTTTTTTTTTTAGTTTTCCATTCTTTCTTTTTCAGTGCATAAATTGAATTGAAGGTTGTTGCTAAAATGTCGACACAACAACGGTTTCATGCCCAGTTATTGTTAATGTAAACAACGCTTGATTGAATGCGACAACGGGTAGTTGGTGTCAGGAAGGCCAATAGTTCGATTGATTGGCATTTTGGACCTAAGCCGTGTTTACCCTCGCTTCCATTCGCCTGTTCTTTGCACTAATGCCACTTCCGGTTAAACAAAAAATCTGCGAAAATCCTACGCTTAGGCGTCTTTTGTGCCGCTTGCCATAAAAAATATATAATGCAAAAACTACAATTTTTACCCCAAAAAGAAAGGAAAAATGAATAAAGGAAAACCTTAACAAGTAGTTAACTGCAATTACAATCGCGTGAATTACTCAGTGTGGGGTGGGCATTAAGTCTCTTTTTATGGCACCTCTGACGGGGACAGTGACAGTTAAAGCGACAGCGACGGGACAGAAAGCAACCGTTATGATTTACGTAGATACTGTACGATATATGGCAATGGCACGCAAGGCTTTGTTTGTTGTCCTGTAAATAGCAAGTTGGAACGGGTATATGCATTAATCTATAACCGATCAGCGATTCTTATAAATTTTTTTTAAATTTGTATTATTGTAAATAAAAGATAATAAAATTATACATTAAAATTAATATAAAATAAATAACATATTTTTAAAAGTTTTTTATTATAAATATAGTATGTAAGATAATTTAAGATACTCATAAAATAATTTGGCTGAAAAAGTAAAAGATATGGTATAAAAATAGAACAGCGGTTAAGCCAAAAGTTATCGTGATATTTATATATAGCACATTTTTAAAAATTAGAGATATTATTTAAAAAATTTTACTTTTTGAGTGAAATTACAATAGTTCAAATTTAACCAAATAATGATTCTACCTTTATTTAAAATAGGGTATTCATAAGTCAATCACATTTTATACCACATGGCTGTCTATACTTGTAACTGTTACAATTTGCTGAAGAGAGAGCAAAGGAAATGACGGACTTCCCCTTACGAGAACTTCGACCGAGCTCACTCATTAATTGTTAGCATTGTTTGTCCGTTGAAGTTGGACATCTGGCCAGCTGCCTGCTCAGCTCACTGACTGCCTGGCTGACTAACTGTCGGCGAATGAATCTAGGGTAAAAAGTTGATGTATACACATACTTTTTATGCAGACTGTTTACTCAGGACACCTGCACTAAACAAAGTTTCATTGTGTATTTCGCTTCTTCGACAATTAACAGAGCACTTGTGGCTCAATTTTTGGTAGCTGGAATTGGGAGTTGACACCGAGTTGGCGCCTTAGGTATTAGCATGTGCATTAAATGATGATTACTGCAGCTTAGGCAATGTGAGACAGTGTGGCAATGTGGCGCCCGTGTCACTGTGTCATTGTTAACCCAGCAAACAAAGGGAGTCGACGTCACTCGAATTTGAAGTGTGATTTACGATCGTCATCATCAATCAATGTTCAAGTGGAAAGTGATTTGGCAGAATTCGAATATACGAATATACGACGGGTACTCGTTGGCTGCACTCATTCGCTCACTCGCATTTGCAGTTAGTTTGGTTTTATGCTAATTACAATGCGAATATTTTAAAAAGGACGAGCAAGAACAGGGCTGTAATTACACATACTACAAGCTGAGACAACCCCCATAAAATGACCTACTGCTCGTTGATTTACTTTGACCCGAGCTACACTTGATTTCACCTTCATGTTGTTGTTGTTGCTGTTGAGTTTTAAAAAGTTATAAAAATAACTCGTATTTTCATCTACAGCCTCAGCTAACTACTTAGACCCGTCAACCAGCAACCCCTGATCAGTTCATCTGTGTGCTTACTTGCAACATACACAAGAACAACACACACACACACACACACACACACACGCTTGATTGCACCCTTTGGTGTGTGGCAAGCAGAGTTCATTTACTCAGCATCTATCAATCAAACCATTGTTCTATGAAGGTTTATCTATGCCGTTAAATATTTAACAAGAAACTAATTTTAACTAGTTCGTTGTTTAAACGTTCAAATATGCATTTTGTTTTAGTAACAGCTACAAATTATTTGCACACATGTTCACATTCGGTAAAGTATAACTTTATAAATATACTTACGTTAATGGTAAAAACATATGCATTTGTTTGGGCAGTGTAAAATGCATGCTCTCCTCGCTTTACTGGCCATTTGTGGAGCTTCAGGATGGAGAATAGTTTCAGAGTTCCTGCTGCATTTTAAGTGATATTTATTTTGCACTTGTTTAGCATTTTGTGAGCAAATAAACGATAAGATAAATGTAAATATAAATATAAATATAGGTAAATGCAATTTATTTTTTACTAAATTACTAGCAAAACAAAATACACATTATTTCAGGCGTTGCAAAATCTGTTCTATCTATACAAATTCGTAGATGACACATTAAATGACTTGCGATTCGCTTGATAAACTAAAACTGAACTTATGCCTAAGTCATTTGATTCGACTATATACAGTTTAAATTACATTAGCGTAGTCTATCGTATTTAGATGTATATTAGATGTACATACTAGATCACGTGCATAGTATGCTTATGCTTGTATGGACTGTTTTGGCCGTGCCCTTCATATTGGCCAACTAAAAAAGAGAAGCCCCATCGTCAGCTGAGCAGATTGAGAGATCTGTCGGATGAGGTTTGAGTCTTGTGCACTAGATAACTTGACTTTAATTCAACGACATTGCCCTTGACCTGTCCTGCCTGTGCAGAATATGAGCTGAGGCTACAAAGGTCCATAGATGGGCTCCGAGTAGAGCACGGCGGGCATTGAGTAGCTATAGGAGGTCGGAGTGTGCTCCGTCGGCGTTCGCAGACTGGCCTGCAGACTACGCTTGCTGTGCCGCTTGAATCTGTAGAGGAGAAAAGCAAGAAATAGAGTTACCTATTGCCTGATAAGAGTTACTATACTCACTTCTTCTTCAGGCAACAGGCCGTGCAGAGGGACACCAAGGCGGCCACGCCTATCAAGGCTGCCAGGATGACAAGCCACGCCCCCGCGGACATGAGAAGATTGCCAAAGAGAGCGGCCGTGTGGGTGCGTCTAACAGAGCAGGACTCCAAGTCACTCACACCAAAGGCAGCATAAATGTCGATGAGCTCGTGTCGCAACTCCTTCGAGTTCATCAGCTTCTGCATCTCGCTGAGGGATAATGCAGCGCCATTTCGGAACATCTGGAAACAGGAGCTGGTCGCCGTAAAGTCCAGACTCATGTCGGCACGGGTGAAGACTTGTGTGTCCAGCACATGCAGCTCCAGACCAAGAGGCTTGAGTTTCTTCTGCAGCTGCTGCTGGAAGGGTTTAATGTTGTGCTGTATCTCGTTTGGTGGACGGGCAAAGACGAACTTCAGCAGGGACTTGTCTCGTATGACAAAGACCTTGATATTGCTCTTGGTCTGTCGCTTGGCATTCGCCGAGTTGTTGGCGCAAATCCTCATCAAGAAGTAGCCATCGACATAGTCCGCAAAGGATCCCCCTGTGCGGAGCTCTCCCGTGCGATTGTTCAACGTGAAGAGACTCTCCAAATTACCCATGGCTAGTTTCCGACTGCGCTTGTAGAACTGCGGCACAAAGGTCACGTTCTCAATGGAAAGGGCAATTGGAGCAGCCTCGGCATCAGCATCACTTGCTCTCAGGGTTGTAATCACCGTATCGATGGGCACATTGATGCGAATGCCCACTGTTGAATCCGGGCTCTCAAACTGCGGCAAATTGTCGTCAATGTCAAGGATCTTGACGGTAATTCGCAGATGCGAAGGATCCTGGCGATCGTAGGCATCGCCAATGTATTTATAAGCTGGCTCTCCCAGCTTCAGGCACTTTACAGTCAGCGTAAAGGACTCAACCAGCTCTCGATCGATGGGTTGAGTTGTCTTCAAGATGGCCACACTCTCGTTGGTTCGCTCGATGGCAAAGATCTGTTCGTTGTTGCCCTCGATGATGACATAGTCGATGGCTGCGTTCTCGCCCAAGTCCTCATCAATGGCTGTGAAATTACCAACAACTGTGCCCGCTGGCTCCTCCTCCCTAACTGACATGGGCAAAGGTCCTTCATCCTGTTTTAGGCAGATGATGCAATTCAATATGTACAACTATTTTTGTCCTTTACTTACAATTTCTCTGGCAAACCTCGGCACATGATCATCCACATCGAGTACTTCTATCTTCAGGATGCGTGTAACCGATTGCTTGGGCTGTCCATTGTCGCTCACCTCGAGGAGAATTTTATACATGCTCTTCTCCTCGCGATCCAATGCTTCTCGTGTGCTTATCAATCCTGTATGGGTATCTATGCTAAACGACTCGGTGTCTGGTGTATCTGGCAGTATGCGATAGGTAATTGTGCCAGAAGGTGTGCTATTGTCATCCGGATCGCTCGCAATCACTTGGAAAACGGGTGCGCCAATTGCCGCATTCTTTAAGGAAGTTAATAAAACAATTAATTTTATCCTGAGTCCATTGAAAAAAAGGCAGAAAGGGGCGTGGCAGACCCCATTAAGTATATTTATTCTTGCTCAGGATCAACAGCCGATTTGATTAAGCCATGTCCGTCTGTCTGTCCGTCTGTCTGTCCGTCTGTCTGTCCGTCTGTCTGTCCGTCTGTCTGTCTGTCTGTCCGTCTGTCTGTCCGTCTGTTTGAACGCGTCAATCTCAGAGACTATAAGAGCTAGAGGCTTCAAAAATGGTAAGTAGTTCCCCCTGGATACGGTACGCAGATAAAATTTTTTATTTTTTGGATCGGACCTCTGTAATTTATAGCTGCCATAGGAACGATAGATCAAAAATGAAGTTTAGTATGAAAAATTTCTTGGTTTTTTGAGATATCTCAACCAATCTGTCACAATATACATATACATCAACTTTCAGTACAGAGTACCTGGGCACAGGGTATCCTACTGTCGAGCGTGCTCGACTGTAGCCTACCACTTGTTTTTATCTGTCTCTAATTCTGAGTTCACTTACCTCCGTCACATTAGCCTTCTGGCCCACTCGAGGTGCCACAAAGTAGGGCACACCATCGTTGGCACTTACATCGCCAATGAAAATGCGAACTTCTACGTCCGAAAAGAGCGTAGGCTGCTTGGGAACCTGATTCCCATTGTCCTGGGCGCGCACAATGAGCACATAGGCCTCGGCACGTCCTTTGCCCGTAAGGTTGCGACGTGTTGAAATCATTCCATTCTGTGCATTGATGTTAAACAGTCCATTGGCCTCGCCCTCGTTGACGAGTTCATAGCGCACTTCCCCTCCAGGTCCTTCATCCGCATCGGTAGCCTCGAGTTGCAACACATTCTCCATTTGTTGAGCACTCTCCGGTATGACGGTGCTGTAGACTTTCTTTGAAAACTCGGGAGCATTATCATTAACATCCAGTACATCGATCAGTAGTTCAACAACGCTCTGTTTGGCATCGGTGGGCTTTCCGGGAGAGTCCTCGGCCTTCACTTGGAGTCGAATGTGGGGAGTACGTTCCCGATCGATGCTCTGATTATGTGCGACGACGATCTGTCCCGTCAGGTTGTTGATCTCGAACAGCATTGCGAACTCTCCCTGCAGGGAGTAGATGATCTTATGGTAACCTAATTGCTCATCCCGACTGTTGAGACTCGCATCCTTATCGTGAGCCTTCACTTGAACCACTCGCTCTGGATATCCCTTGTTCTCGATGATTGTAGCATGGTAGGAAGCTTGCTCGAAGATCGGACTGTTATCGTTCACATTCTCAACAGTTATGTTAACTCGACTGACGGTACTTCGCTGTCGATCGGCGCTGTTGGCTCTCACTTGGAGCTCAAACTCTGCGCTTCCAGTCTCTGCCAGAGCTTCATAGTCCAAGCGTTTCTTTAGTATAACTTCGCCAGTTCGCTCCGATATCTGGAAATATTCTAGTTGCTTTGGTTCTATCAGTTCAAAGCTCGTTATTGGTTGTTTTGTCACAGGATCCTCAGCTTGGAGTATGAAAAGTGCACTGTCAATGGGCATTTCCTCTTTGATCTTGATGCTGACCACGGGTCGAGAGCTGCTCCAGCCAGGATTCTTAAACACAGGATCCTTGTCCTTGAAGGACTGCACATACACTGTCACCTCAGTGGTGTCCACCTGCTCCTCTGGATCGACTTCGGCATTTAGATCCTTCACAGACACTGTGAAAATAATAATCGCTGCAACATCATGACGTAGAGAGCTGTTCACGAAGATTTCTCCGGTTTGGCTGTCAATGCGGAAGGCTTCCTGTACGGGATAGCTGCTGCGATTGGCGATGCTGACTCCAGCCTTGGTCGTGGCCTTCACTGGACCCTGCAAACTGTACTCCAGACGGGAATTGAGATCCTTATCGATGGCCTTGACCCTTAAGACACTCTCTCCGATTACGGTGCGCTCGGAGACATAGGCTGCATAACTCGCCTGCTCGAACTTGGGCTTCTCATCGTTGATGTCCTTGACATTCACATAGACTGTGGTTGTTGCAGTTTCCGGAATGGGACTACCCGAGTCCACGGCATTCACAATTATCTCGAAGCTATTCATGTTCAGGTCGCGATCAATGCGTGCTTGAGGGGAGACTGTAATCAAACCCGTTCTGAAATAGGAAAAGTTAACTAATGTTAGTCAGAGTTGATGCGATTTAAGCTTTGTTAACTCACAGTTCGTTGATCTGGAAATTGTCATTGGCTCCTACAATGCGGTATCTGAGCAGATCATCCAGACCGTCGGGATCGTGTGCGGAAACAGTTGTCACATTGTAGCCTGGTGCTGCATTCTCTGGTATAGATACCCTGTAACTGGGAGGTCCTATGACTGGCAGATTCTCCACATTCTGAAAGTGTCCTTTGAAGATGGGACGCTGATTGCCGGAGATGCCAACGCGTACCAGGACACGTGTAGTGTTTGTCAATGGAGGGATGCCTATCAAAGGAAATATCAGAATGAAATGAAATAAATTTTAAATGTATGAATAAAATCTCACCAAAATCCGTAGCGGAAACGACCAACTCGTACTCCCCGCGCTCCGTGTCCATAGATCTGGCCGCCTTCTGCAGTGTTATTTCTCCCGTTTCCGGCTCAATGCGGAACACATTTCCGGCAATGCTGTTTTCCGAAACCAAAGCGTATTTCACTTTGCCATTGCCCTGACTGACGCCATCTGCATCGTGAGCTCTCACAAAGAACTGTGGCTCAAAGATTGAGGCTCCCTCACGTATGGTGCGACTGTATTCATCGCTTTCAAACCTCGGATAGTTATCATTGACATCGACGACATCCACGAAGAGGTTGGCATTAGATTCTCTACCACCGCCATCAACAGCTACGACAGTCAGACTATATGTGCTCTGCTTCTCGTAATCCAATGGCTTCTGCAAATAAACGCCTCCAGTTTCTGGATTTACATAGAAGTTATCCGCACCAAATCCTTTGAGAACATACTGCACATGACCGAATTCAGCCGAGTCTGCATCGGTGGCGTTCACGAAGCCGATTAGCGCATCGATTGTTAGATTCTCCGGAGCAGTAAAGCGATAAGTTTGCTGGGCAAAGACGGGAGCATTGTCATTGGCATCCAGTAAATGGACCTCCACACGTGCCTTCGCCTGTTCCACGCCCTTCGAGGTGGCAACCAAGTCGAATTCGAATTTACGCTGTGCGGGATTATCGTAATCCAGGCGACTGGCATCGAGAACCTTAACCACAACTGGAGTACGCCCCTGCGCCTCGGTAGGAGAGACTGCAAAAACGCCTGCAGCATTAGATACATCATCTAACTTAAGCTGATATCGACTATTTTCGCCCATGTCGCGATCATCCACGAAGATGGAAAGACCTGGCAACGGCATTCCGTTAGCCAAATTCTCCGCAATTGAAACATTGAAATGGGTGGCAGAAAACTCAGGCTTATGATCGTCGACATCCGTTACAACAATGGTCACTCGCGTGATGGAATGATCTGCGGGAATGGCACCATCTATCAGCTCCGTGGCCCTTATAGAGAATACATAGACGCCGCCGTTTTGAAGTATGTCAGGATTCTCCCGATCCAAAGGCTCACTTGTAGTTCTCAACGTGGCTGTACCGTCGATGGGATCTCCGAATGGCACCAGCTCAAAGTGACCAAAAGGTTCGTCCTCCAGCGAGAGGAAGATCTCCCTGGGAATCCCCACATCGCCATCAATAGCCTTGACAGTCAGTATACTCACTCCCGCTGGAGTATTTTCTGCAATAGTTGCGGAATAGGGAGCATTAGTAAAGACAGGTGCTTGATCCTGAACATCGATCACATTAATTGAGATGGTTGCAAACGATGTAAGGCGATTTTCCAAGGCGCTATCGGATGCAGCTATGGTCATGATATAGGAGGGTCGACTTTCAAAGTCGAGTGCCTGTTTAAGGGCCACCCTCGCAGTGTAATTGCCATCGGCCAACTTGACAGCGCGTATCTCAAATATATCGCAAATGTCGCTCTCCTAAAACGAAATCAAAGTAAGAATAACATGATTTGACTTAGGATTTATTCAACCTACCTCTACACACTTGAGCTGCACCTCTGCATTGATGCCCTCATCACGATCGACGACCAGTATTGGCGGTTCAATTGTCAGCTCGCCGCCCACAGGAAGAGACTCGCTGACGCTGGCTGTGTAGGGTCTTCCAAAGAATATGGGCTGATTATCGTTATAATCCCGCACGGGAATCTCACGACGCTGAGATACTGTGTTCGGTTCAGTGCCGTAAATTCCCTCATCGGTGATGCTGATAATAACCTCAATGGTATCTTGAGTCTCCCGATCGAGTTCCTGTCGCAATCGCACAACTCCCGTTTCCCGATCCACGGAGAAAACTGGGCCAGATATGCTGTACTTGAGTCGGCCTCCCTCCGGGTCGATGCCTGGGTTAGTCGCGTGTGTGAATTAGAGAAGTATATCAAATTAGTTGTGACTCTACGTTGGCAGTAAAAGCGGTTTGTCGGGCCGCTCGACACGCTCACTGCTTTAATTACGAGTCGTCGTAGTAACGTCATACCAACTGACACTACGAATGACTAACTGACTAACTGACTCTAGGTTTATGTGGAAGCGTGTGAAAAATGCAAATCAAGTTCCCACAATCTCCTTCTGTTAAGTTTCTAGTCTAATGCGTCGACAGTTTAGTTGGGCGTGGAAATGGAGCTAACTATGTAACTAAAAATATATCTTTAGCTGGGAGTTGGGTCAAATCAGCTAAAAATGGTTTTTTTTTCTACCCAAGACACTTTGGCAGTTTCTCTTTCTCTTTTGGTGCTTGTTAATCGCAGGAAACTACTTACAACTATGCCATGCATCAAAATTCCATAGCCCAGCTTGGGGGCAACATTAGAAATTCTGACAAAGAAAAGACAACAAATCCCAGATCCCAGCGGCGCATGCACACAAGCTAACAATAATAATAAACCGAAAACACAAACTCAGAAACGGTCTGGAAAACGTCTTTTGGCACAGGCCCAGACGAACAGCCAGACGAAGAGGTAGACAGAGTTTTTTTTGTTCAAGTTTGACGACGACACAGAGACACTGGGAGATGGAAAGGAAGACCGAGGGGTGGGAAACCGACAATTGCAGCTCCACGACTTGTACTCAAAGCGGGAAGCAAACAACACGTTCTCCAGCTTACACTACACCCAACTTTACCAATTGCGGTCGCCAACCCGGCCAAACCGACCAGACCAACCAACCTGGCCAAGACGACTTCCAACCCGACCCGCACTTCCCTCTGCAATGACGCGTGAGTGGCCGTTTCCACTTTTTAATGTACATAATCGTTTTTTGTAGTTTTTCTTTTCTATTTTTTTCGGGTTTACATAGTTTTTATGTGATTTCTCATAAGTCTCTGTTGTATGTACTCGTATTTGGACCCGATTGTTGTTGCTGCTCCATATGGAATCTTGTTTTGGGAAGAAAAAAAAAAACTAACCGAGCCCTGTGTAATAACAATTATGCGAGATTTTCTGTGTCGAAGACTTTTCTACTTTTCACTCGGCACTCGGTACACGCAGTTGGCAGGGGATAAATAAGTTGTGATTTCATGCTCCACGAAGCGTATTTGTTAATATTTTGCTATTTATTACTGCAACACACACTCGAACAGAGACGAAGACAATGGAAACCCACCCGCATTGTGGCAACGTTTGCCCAATTATTTGCGTTTGTTTTGCCGCACATTTTCGTTTAAAAGTGTAAATAATTACAAGTACTGCATGCTATCTAATTATGTTATTTATTTATTTTTTATTTTTTGCAAAATCATACACAATTAAATGGTATTCAATATCTAAGATCGCATAAGCTTATAGAAAGTGAAGATACTTATCCTAGTGAAACTAAAATCAGTAGTTTTTAGAAATATTTTAAAAGGAATTTATGTATCATGTTTAGGAAGTGCAATTAAATAGCTTAAGCAGATATTTGAAGATTTAATAAAAAAATTTAATGTATAGGAAGCGAATGAACATTTTTGTTAGCATTCTGTCTCTGCTTGGAGATATAATTTGATAAATTACTAAATCATTCGGAAATGAGACATATGATTGGAAAAATAAATACATTTAAAAGCGAAAACTCACTCTGCTTATCACTTACTTCTCTCTATACACTGAAAAAAAAGACCAAGTTCTAAAATCAAGAACATTCATCTTAAATATTTTGTTCTTAAAATAAGATTATTTTAAGACCAAATTACTAAAACTAAGATTATTAATCTAAAAAATCTTAAAATCTTAATATAAGAATAAAAATCTTAAATTGTTAGGAAGTATAAATAGGTACTATTTCGTATCAAACAAATGATGGCACCGTAGCGCTCTGGTTAGAGAGGCCGCTTCAGTTGTGAAGCAGTAGGCGGCGGTTCGAATCCGCCTCGTAACAAATTAAAATAACATTTATAAAATTACTAAAACAGAATAAAATATAAATAAATCAAAATTTAAAATAAAAAAATATTAATATAAAAATAATTTTCATTTATTTTAGTTTTGATTTTAATTTTAAGAACATTTATTCTTAAAATAAGAACTTGGTCTTATTTAAAATGTTCTTAAAATCAAGATGTGTTCTCTTAATTCAAGAATTTGATGTTCTCGACGCATTTTTTAGACCAAAAATCTTAGTTCTGAGACCAAAATCTTGATTTTAGAACATTTTTTTTATCAGTGTACCATTAACACTAACATGTTGTATTGAAGAGGAAGATAGGTACTCGGCTGATGAGTCTACAGGAAATACTTCGGTTCCTAAGTACACATATCTAAACATACATTCTTTCAGATACCGCTTTCTTCAGCTCGCATTAACAATAACAGGTAGATAAATCCAAAGGACTCTCAGATAAATATACACTCTCTGGGCTTTCGCTTTACTCTCCTTCTTCTTTATTTCCGTGATTAATGTCTGTATTTTTTATTAATCCACAGAATGAAGACAATGAATATGAATATTCTCAAAGATGCTGCTAAAAATAGTCGTGCAGACAGAAATATCTATATCAACTCAACTGCTGATAATGCTAACAATCTGTAAAAACTTTAGACGTTTATAGCGCTCTCAAACTATCTTATAAATGCATTTCGATAACCTTATTTAAGTATGCATGTGTAAGCAGCCCTGAGCGTGCTTTTGTTTAAGCTGCCTGCATTGATTAGCTGCTTTTATCTTTGATTTGTCAAATAACAACTTTGAATTTCAATTGGCCAATAACCTGTAATATATTTTTGAATATTGAAATCGACAAGTGAATTACCAGAAAATTGACCCACTGCAGCTCTGACAAACTTTGTGATGCAATCTCTTTTGATGATTGCCAGTCAAAAATGCAATAACAAATTATGCAGTTGATTGAGCGGCTTCCTGGCTCACAGTTTAGCCAGTTTCAGCGTAATTTAAACGTTTCGTTGGCCTGGCTATTTTTTCAATTTGATTGCAATGTTTCACTGTCTGTGTATGTGTGTATTTTATGGCACTCTTGATTTGAGACGCAGTAAGTTGTAAGCTTAAACGTGTTTGTTTGAGTACAAGTATCTCACGGATGCAGCTTGCAAAACCAACTGGCTGGGAGGCCGTTAAAGCAACTCGTAAATATACAGACTCCAAAATGTATATACACATTTCGTTGAGTTTAGCTATCAACTACTTGTTGCCACTTGCAACTGTCTGCTGAGTACGCAAAAATGAAATGATATAAATAATATAAATCTCAATTGAGATGCAACTTGAAAGTCGTCTACCTTTGAAGTCGGCATTAAATTACAGACCTCATCTTTGCCACAGTAATAACTGGGCCTTTGTGTTAGGGTGTCAACGGGGCAGCCGTCATGCCACAAAAGCAGGTGCACAGCTAAAGCCCAACACGAGCTCAACTCAATGGGATCTCGTGCAGATTTACTATAGAGTGAATGCCGGCAGTTTGTTTTTTGTTGGATAATCATGCGACGAAAGGTAACACCAGACAGAGTAGTACACTCTGACTTAGTAGCAGTCACATTATGTTGCCGCCCAGCTGTTGTGGCAGTGGCACTTGCAAGTTGCAAGTTGCAAGTTGCGAAAGGAAGCGATTACGTCAACGGGTGTGAAAACCACACCTGCAATTGCAGTCGCTTTCAATTGATTGTTAACAGCTATATTAAAGTAAAAGTGTCATAGATTCTAAAAGTGAACGCTGCAACTTGTGGCAAGTAGCTGCAGCTAATGCAACAATTGGCCGCACGCCATTCTCACAGTAATTGTTATCACTATCAGTGCCGAGTTACGGCCATTATCGGTTCATTTGTTTTGCTATCGACAATTGCTACGCACAAACGTGTTCAAATGCATTTCCGCATGTTAAACATACAGATACAATGCACACAGATACACATACAATATTTGTGTTTGTTGCAACTGATTGGCGAACTGCATTCTTGGTCATATGTACATTTATGTATATGGCCCATAACCAAAACATTGCTCGGCTTTAATCGCAAAACATGAATTCAGTCATTTATTATGTATGTACATATGTATCAACAAAAGAGGCATACAGAGAAAAAAACGAAACAGAAAACAAAAAATAACTGAATACTCTTACCAAGGTTACCCACAAAAGTTGGTGGCGTTGTGGCCATAATTTTTCAATTATACTCGTATGTCAATTTGGCCACAAATGAAATGAAAGTCAGCAAAAAGGCAATTTGAGATTCGAGACACAAATTGCAAAATAATTAAACTATCAAATGACCAGCAAATTAGACATTCTACAACAACAATCAAATGGCCAATAATTACTGACTTCAAGATTTGCATGACCCCCTTGACTTTAGTTCGAAAAACATGGCTTAAATATTAGCTAGCTGTTAGTGAAAGGCATTGTGAGAATTGGGGCTATTGTTGCTGCAATGGAGTTAAGACCTTGATTTGGCAACTAGTTGCTATGACTTACCTTTCAGCTGATAAACTGGACTGCCAACTGGCGTATGTTCTGACAGACTAAACCGGGACATGTCTCCGGTGCCTGCCACAAAATGTGGTGGATGATTCAGCAGCTGTGCCGCAGTTAATCCAAGCAACGGCAGCAGCAGCCACAACAGCAGCAACATCGATTGCGACGGCAGCAACATGTTGCCGTTGCTAATTTCAGTGGCCCGTTATGTATCTGTATCCGTTAGCTCAAAGAATTCGTTGTTGTTTTCTCAAGTATTTAGCACATGTAGCACAAAGCACGGCACGATTTACACTACAACTTCTCTTCTGCCAGAAAATGCAAAACATGATTTTTCGTTAATTGCAAGACAAAATAACCAACAAAAAAAAAAAAGCAACACAAAACACTAAATAATTCTTTCAATGTTAGCCTCAACGCCCAGTTGACCTTGGCTCTGAGTTGGCAATGCAATTGTCTTTGATATTGCACTTGTTGTTGTTGTAAGTTTTATGGTTGCAGCAGTGAATTTAAGCTTAGTCAGCGATAAAGTGTGTGGCAGAGTTAATAATTCTCGATTCAAACATTTGTTTACACTACAATTTAAGCCTTGCCCAGTTGATGTTTTAGCCTAATTGAAAAGTCACGCACTCGAAATGCAATTAAAAACTCATTTGACTAATGCACAGACTACGAATTCTAGAAAAGAAATTTTTGTGAGGCAGACGCAGTAATTTCACTTTATGCTCATATGAAAAGTGGCACATGATGATGAAGCGGCTGCTGTCGATGCCGATGAGTTCCAATCATTGGGCTTGGAGGTGCGATTGGCAAACGCTGGCAATGGCTTTCTCGCACAAACCGACAGAGACAAGAAACAGCTGGAGAATGGAGAATGAAGAAGTTGAAAATGGGTAAGGTGATGGTGAAGGCGAAGGCGAAGAAAGCAAACAAGCAAGCCACACACACTAAAGACCAAAATGTGCAAAAAGGCAGCTTAAATAAATACACGAGTAAGCGCAGAAAACAGAACTGGTTGCTCTCATAGTGTGTGCAGGCCCGTAGATACATAAGTATCTGCAAGACACATATACATAGCTTTATGGTCAGCACTGTTAGTTGTTGCTTTTTTAAGCAAAAAAAAATAATAAAAAGACCAGAAATTCTCAAGTTCTGGATGAGTTTGCAACAACGAGGCGCAACTCACAAGTTTGCCACAGTCTATCACATAATTAGATGCACAGTTATTCACACTTAGGAAATGATTATTACACTTTTTTGCTGACCAGCGAAAACGCACCGAGAAATAGTCGAAAAACACACGCAAAAAACAACGCCAATATGCGAGAGTATGACGCCAGGTACGAAACTTGATTCTCGTTCCGAATTATTTTTTTTTTCTTGTATTTTATTTTTGTTTTGCTTTTTAGCCTCACTCACAGCGACGAATTCAACCGTAGCAACGTCTTAACGACGCGACGTTCGCTCACCTTCTGTCTTGTGGCCGTTTTACCTGTTGCCGTTCTTGGCTGGCCGCAACGGCGTGCGTGATTCGATCTTAGGTAAATACTGGTTTCATGTTGTTGCCGGTTTTGTTTTGATACACATTTCGCGCATGCGCAAAACGCCTGGCAATGAAATATTTACAAGTGTGTACACACTGCGCAATCAAGCGTATTCATTTTTGTGCTAGCCCAAAAGTATGCTACACTTTTTATTTGTAAACAATTCTTTAAATATGCGAAGAACTAATTAAAAATTCATAAATTTCATAAAAGTTTTAAAAATGTTGGAAATTTTTAACGAGTGGCAACTTTCGGTTTAAAGCTCTATTTGCTTGGATTAAAACTTAACGGTTTGCTTTTATTTTTGATATGTGAAGATGTGGGTTTAAACTTAATTACTACAAATATTATTTTCGTATACAAAAATTATAACTAGTGTGAATTAGAGCGCATCATCCACTTGAAACTGTATTAGATCCTCAACGGGAAAGCGGAAAAGTGAAGCTGTTTGCGCCTCGGCCGCCAGTTGATCAATGTGCGAGCTCTTGGGAAATCGAAAGTGATCTGTTTGAAGGCCATAGCGCTGCTGTCTGGGCATATTTGCAGTGAGTGCTGCGGCATGTGGCAGTTGTGGCACCTCGGCTGCCACAATGGGATGCTCAAAGTCCAGTAACGACAGATTATCGCTGCGTGAAATTGAATGATTAGCTGAATGCTGTTGATATTGTTGTTGGGTTTGATTTTGTTGTGCCTGTACTACGGATGTGGAACTATTTGCCGAGTGGATTTGCTGTGTGGATGCCACCTGACGTGGCTCAATCGGACTGGGTGGCTTTGGCAGCGGTGGCTCCCGCTCGCTTATTGTAATCGCATTGCGTTGTAGTCCTGTTCCACTTCCAGCCGAGTTGTAATTCAAGTTGTGGTTGTAGAACGGATTCGTGGAAGCACGAATTTGTGGCAGCGCAGTGGGTTTCTGTTTTGGAAAGACATTCAAGTGTAGCATTATCTGATTGGAGTGTGTGTCTACAGCTCCATCGTTGCCGTTGTTGTAATTGGTCTGCATGCAATCTTCGGTTGGCTGCGGTTGTTTTACAATCTTCTGGGATTGATAGAGCGCCTGCTGTTGGCTGTACCTTGTGGCCTGGTCGGGAAAGGTCATGGACATGTGCGTGGGCGGTTGAGTGGGAAACTTGAAAGGCGTCTGGTAGATGCCATGCTGCAGATGAGACTGTCCAAAAACAGATCCCGTTGAGGCAGACTGCCCATAAACAGATCCCGTTGAGGCAGACTGTCCATAAATAGATCCCGATGAGGCAGCTGAGGGCATGACATAGTCCGTCTGGAAAGGATTACGCAGCACAGAGGTGGGACGAGAGGGAGGCAGCACAGGATAAATGTCCAGGTTCACTTTGAAAGGCACTCTTTTATGCTGCGGTTGCCGTGTGGCATTCAACGTAATTATGGGTGGAAAGCTCTGCAGGAAAGGATCGGCCACAAAGTGCTGTTGACTTCCATGCTCCAACAGCATGTTGTAGTTACTCTGTGTCTGCTTCTTGTTTTTCTTGGAACTCGGCTTGCTGGAAGGCTGTTGCATGGCCAACAGATTGATGTCCTGCGGAGAGCGTGGCTTGAAGGGATACAGCTGCTCAATGGCCACACGCTGATGCGGAGCAGCCCCATACATCGACATGGGCATGCCCATTTGCAGCATAGGCAGTGGAATGCTGAACTGCATCTGTTTCTTGTTGCGTTTTCCTCGCAGGAAATTTGCAATGCCACTCGACTTCAGATTCTTGTAACTTCCTGCGATGTGCAGACCCGTGGGCATCATGACCAGCGATGGAGTCGGCATCTTGCTGGGCATCATGTTATTGATATGCAGATTGTGGAGTATATCCTGGATGTTGTTTATCGCCATATGAGGACGCTCCGCCTCCTCCTTCTTAAAGTGCTCGGGCAAAGGACCCTCGAAGGGAAAGTTAAACGGCTTTGGCTTGTAGTCCCTGTAATCATCGCGCATTGCCAGGCTGCCTGGTGTCTCCGAGAACTGGCGACGCAGCAAGGCAGCTGAGGGAGGTCGCTGCGTGGACAGACGCGGAGGTCTGGGCAGCTGATCCCGCAGAGGCGTCATTGTGACGGATCGCTTGGGCAGTCGCTCGTACAGATGATTATCATCCATGTTGCTGTTGCTGTGACCGTTGCTGTTGCCGTCGTTATCACCCAGCGTGTTGAGCTGCAGTGCAGCCATTGATGTTGCGTGCTGCAACGCTGTTGCTGGTGGCTGGGGTCGTCTCGCTTTCGTGCGCCATGTTCCGTAAATGGGCGCAACGTCGTCGGCACGCTCCAATAAATACGCAGTTTCGCCAGCACCTCCTTCGCCTTCGCCTTCCCCCCGCGGCATGTCCACACCATTCGCATGCAACTGCATCTGAAGCTGTTGGTGCATCTGTTGATGCATCTGCTGTAGATGGAGCTGCATCTGCAACTGTTGCTGGCGATATTGTTGCTGCTGCTCGTGCTGCAATTGTTGTAACTTGGCACGCATCTTCTCAATGTTTTGACGTTCCGCCGCTTGCGTCGAGCTATCACTAAAGATGTCACTTTCTGTGCCAGGTGTTGTCTCTGTCGCCGTTGCCGTTGCCGTTGCCGTTGCCGCCTCAATCTCAATCTCTGTCTGACCTGCTGTCGGCTCAATGTTGTTGAGTAACTGCTGCTCTTGCTGCTGCTGCTGCTGCGGCTGCTGTTGTTGTGCTGCTGTGGAGACGACCTTGACTACCATAAGAGACATCTGTAAAATTGAAAGTCGTATTAAGTTTTCAGCATACACTCGTCACCTGTCTTACAATTGTGTATACAAATAGCAGGCCCATAATCCGATGGCAGCGATTGCTCTTAGACTTTTTAATGCCGCCTTTTGCAGGATCCGGACCCAGCAGTATTTTATGAATTAACTCTGGCTCTGGCTTTCCGACTGGCCTTATAAACATTTTTTCACTCTGCGATTTGCTTTAACCGTTTCGCTGGTTTGGTATCGCTGGTATCTGGAGCTGGAGCACCTGACGCGACTTCCTCATCGCGAATCGCAAAGACGACTGCCTGCAGTTTCGGCCAAGCAGCCCCTAAAAAACTTGCATCTACAACTTGCAACTGACTAATTAGAAAGTTTAACAACAATACAAGTACACTCTGTGGATACGAAAGTAAAATACACAAATATAATAATTAAATAAATGATTTCGTGTTACCGATGTGTAAAAAAGAAAGAGATATTTGGTAAATTAAAATGCAGCGACCATGAAAAACTCAAGATACTCCTACAGGCAGTAATATATACGTTATATTAAAGAATAGAAACGATTACTTGGAGTTGATAGATGAACTTCTTAGATAAAATTAAGCTTAAGCATTTCTCATTAATGATCTAACTAATTAAATGTTCGATTCGATAGAGCTTAGACGTTTCTTTTAAAATCTAATAACAAGAAAATAAATGCCAAGTTAAATCATCTTATTTTAGATTTATAGCTACATTTCTAACTAGATTAAAGCCATGGCTTTCGCAACTTATTTTAAAATCTTTCAAAGAATGAAGAACAAATTGCAAAACTAAAATAAATCTTTCATGTACTTCTCCATCCATATCAAATCTATGGCTAAACTTACAATCTTATAGTACAAACTCATTATACTAGTCGTACTACCCTCTCAATATCATGCAATTAACACATTTCCCAATTTTAAATTGAAAATGCCAAATAAAACATTCGATAAACTTAATTTATTGTTCGGGGTTTTGGAAATTTGTATAAAAGTTATTCATTTTATTTCAATATATAGAGCTAAATAGTCTTGAGGCGTTTTCCGATTGAAACATAAAACATAGCAAGATTGTGTTTGGGGGCAGAGCGTAGGGAGATATAGATTTTAAGATTTACAAAGTTAATCCCTAATTGTATGAGTATGCGATTCATTAATTAATAAAAAACAAACGATTTTCATTCTTGCTGACGCTTCAGTGGTTTCGTTTCGTTGGTTGGTTGGATTTTTGAGCACCCTCATAAAACGCTGTATAAATCTTTTTGACTGTATTGACTAGATGTATCCAGCCCTAGAAATATTGTTGGCATTGCATTGCTAGATATACGTTTTTTTATTAAAAAAGAGCGTCAGTTATTGCTTCCCCTCATTAGACAGTATTATTTCAATTAAAATGAAATAAAATGTCACCCATTTGACCGTCGTTGAAATCATCGACGGCGATAACTGAGCTAGTAAGCCGGGTGCTTAGAAGTCAAAGGGAATGCTTGGCTTGGGATATTGATAGCCCTGGTGTTTGGTTGTTTGTGGTGGCACGCTAGCCCTGGTTGGAGGAGGAATGTATGGAGTGGTCCTACGAGTTGTGGGTACCGTGGCACGTGTCGTTATCCTTGTAGTTGGGGGCAAGTAAGTTGGGGGTAGTGTAGGAGGACGGGTAGCCCTGGTTGGTGGTGGTGTAGCCCTAGTTGGTGGTGGGGTTGGGCGACGAGTCGTTGGTGGCTGGGTTGTTTTACGAGTAGTCACAGGAGCTGGTGTGGTACGGAGAGTGGCCCTGGTCGTTGGACGAGCTGTAGTGTAAGTAGGTGGTGGTGGTGGTGGTCTACGAGTCGTAGTCACAGGATGCTAATGCTGGCGGTGGGATGTGGGCGTAGCCCCAGTTGGGGTGGCCGGGCTGGTGGTGCAGCCCTGGGCGGTGGTGCAGTCCTTGGCTGGTGCAGCCCTGGCTGGCGGTAGGGTTGTTCACGAGCAGTGACTGGAGGGTGGCTTGTCTGTTCAGCACGGGCAGTGCGCCACCTGACTGACAGCGGCGCGAGGGGCAGTCCCAGCAGCCCAGTAGTAGCCAGTAGTAGTCCCAGCAGTAGCCCTGGTAGTGGGACTGTACGTGGGTGGGACGGGCTGTTATCCCTGTTGCAGGCGGCGCTAAGCTGGTGGTGGAGCTGGCGGACTGGCCGTCCCCGTTGGTGGGGCAGCCCGGCTGGCGGCGTAGCCCAGTTGGTGGGGGGCTGGGCGACGATCGTTGGTGGCAGGGTTGTCCACGATAGTGACCGAGCTTGTTTGTAGGATGCGAGGCAGGTGCACCGATGGACCTGACGGTCGCACGAGCAGTAACGCGTATCCAGTAGTAGGCGGTGGTGGTCCGGGTGTCCAGGATGCGCGTTGGCGGTGGTGGCGGACGAGCTGGTGGTTGTCCAGCTGGTGGCGTGCAGCCCTGGCTGGTGGTGGTGCAGTCCGAGTTGGTGGTGGTGCAGCCCTGGTGGTGGTGAGCCACGACGAGTCGTGGTGGCAGGGTTGTCACGAGTCACAGATGAAATGCGTTGGAGCGGTGTGGCACGGAGAGCCCTGGTCGCCGGACGATTCGCAGTGCAAGCAGGTGGTGGTGCTGGTCCACGAGTCGTAGTCACAGGAGCGCACGTTGGCGGTGGGGCTGGGCTGCAGGTCCAGGTGGAGAGCCCGAGCTGGCGGTGGTAGCCCTGGTTGGTGGTGGTGTAGCCCTGGTTGGTGGTGGTGTTGCCCGAGTTGGTGGTAGAGTTGTTTTACGAGTAGTGACTGGAGGTTGTGGCTTGTTTGTTGGGGGCAAGTAAGTTGGTGCCGGAGTACTCGATGGACGAACGGTCGCACGAGTGGTACGAACAGTAGCCCTGGTCGTCGGTGGTGGTGGTCTGCGAGTCGTTGTTGTCACTGGAGGCTGTGGCTTATTTGTAGGAGGCAAGTAAGTTGGAGCTGGAGTGGTACGAGGAGTAGCCCTGGTAGTAGCTCTGGTAGTAGCCCTGGTAGTAGCCCTGGTAGTTGGCACCGTACGCTGAGTGGGACGGGTTGTAATCCTCTGAGTTGTGGGTGGCAAGTAAGTTGGTGGTGGGGTTGGGGGACGAGTCGCCCTCGTTGGTGGTGGAGTAGCCCTGGTTGGTGGTGGAGTTGGGCGACGAGTCGTTGGCGGTGGTGGTGGTGGCCTGCGTGTAGTAGTGGTTACTGGAGGCTGAGGCTTGTTCGTTGGAGGCAAGTAGGTTGGAGCTGGAGTGGTGCGAGGGGTAGCCCTGGTAGTAGCTCTGGTAGTAGCCCTGGTAGTTGGCACCGTACGCTGAGTGGGACGGGTTGTAATCCTCTGAGTTGTGGGTGGCAAGTAAGTTGGTGGTGGGGTTGGGGGACGAGTCGCCCTCGTTGGTGGTGGCGTAGCCCTGGTTGGTGGTGGAGTTGGGCGACGAGTCGTTACTGGAGGCTGAGGCTTGTTTGTGGGAGGCAGATAAGTAGAGGGCACTCGAGTTGGCGGCCTGGTCGTTGGTGGCCTGGTCACCGGTGTCCTGGGGGTAGTGCGTGTTGGCAACTCGAATGGTACATCTGGAGTAGGGTAGAAGTATCCCTCGGCCGCACGAACCTTACGCTGAAATAGGTCAAGCTATCAATTGAAGCTCGGAGAGTTTTAGGTCGAACTTTGAGTGCTTACCTCATGGGAATCAGCCGATGCGGTGGCAACTGCCACAACGCAAAGCGCCAAGACAAAAAGTGCACTTCTCTGTGGAGAGACAAAATAGAATTGAAATAGTTAGAAGAAGAATTGCAAAAGATGTGACCCTAAACACCTGAATGAAGTTATTTCTAATTGCCTTATCGAATTGTTAGCTAATGCTAAACGGCTTTTAACGCTCTAGGCCTAGATGCAAGGCAAGTTTGCTCAAAACACGTTTAAAGTTCAGACGATGTCAGCCATTTAGATGAAGTATTCAAACTAACAACGCAACAACAACGACAACACCGCCAACACCGACAATAACAATAACAAACACAATGATGGAAATTACTCTAAAATGTTAACGTGTAAAGTTGAAGACATTCAACTTTGACAGCATCTCTAGGTCACGGTAGTCATCGACCAAGCCAAGCTGATATATAGTTTATTTAAGTAATTTATCCAAATGTTGTTGATTTTTTACTATTTTGATTGTGTTCACATTTCTCAGAATTTGAAACTTGAGGCTAATCAAAACATAAATGCAGGTGAAATAATTAATTACTTTGGTGACAGATCTCTCTGTTTGGGCAAATGCAAAGATTAAGTCATATCATCTAACATGCTATCTTCCGCGAGGGCTGTCAACAAATCTAATGTTTTATAATTAGCAATTTATGCGATTGCCATTTAAAATTTCGACAAGGTCAGCTTAAATGCTGTCAAAGCTAACGAAAGTGGTAAGTGCGGTTAGAGCTGCAATTAATTTGCGGACACGCGGATTTTCAAATACGTCAACTAAGAATTTTTTTTTGATAACTTCAAGATATATGAGAGAATTAACATATTCTTAGTCCACTGGGCTTGCTATAAAAATAGTTAATTATGCAACAAACCGGATGGCCGAAAAGTTCTGCTTAACTAGTTTTAGCCATAAAATGCCGCAATATTATATAATAATCGCTTTCGGCCATTAATAAAGTGAGAAGAACTGAAGTCAACGCTCACCAAAATTAGCATACGCACTAATCATTGACAGAGGTTGCCATAAAATCACCTTTCAGTTCCCTCAAACACTCGCACACACACACACATATATATATACACTCAAATTCTTTGGGATAAATTTAAAATATTTGCCAAATTTTGACATATCGCAAAATCACAAAAGAGGAATAAAAAAAATACGTATCCTATTTAAATGTAAATGACTTTTAACATTTTATTGTTGTTAATGAACTTGAATTTGGTGATCTTCTAACTTGTTTGGTATTCAGAAATTCAGATATTTAGATATTTAAGTGCTTGGGAATTCAAAGGGGGTGGGGGGCCTATGCTTGGTTAGCACTTTGCGACGAGATGCGAAAGTGAAAGGACTAGGGTCTTATTCATTGAGATTATTTATTTAAAGTTATTTCAATGAATGTAATCACTGCCAAATATAGAATCAACAAAGGGGTAAAACATACTTCACTATATAACTTGCGGAATATTCGAGAAAGATTCTAGAGATGAACTACCTTAACTTTGCATTATGTTGGGCTCTTTCAACGATCATAAATATGTTGTTTTATCTTGAGGCGCACCTCCCAATCTCCTAATCTATTATGCTAATTTTTAGTTAATTAATTAATTTTACACATTTCAATGACCTTGCATTCACATCGAATAGTCGTCAATGACGCACATTTGGGTCAAACCGTCTTCGGAAATGATTAAATTCTACGCATTTTTTTTTGAACTGACGATTTTCACATTACTAAAATCGTAAGGGGCAACCTTTTTTATTGATATACAAATTTCTTCCAAATTAAAAAAGAATTTCAAAACGTAAAAAAATTATAGAAAAAAGTTTAATAAGGATAAGGAAAGATTATTTTTAGCTTCTAAAAATAGTTTTAAATTATTGGTAACGGAAATAGAGAAATGGCTCTATAATAATAAAGAAGAGATTTTTCCTTCAACTTATTAAAAAAGAAATGAAAATACTTTGTAAGGATATCGAAATTTGTAGGAAGAGTACGCTACGAAGTCCAATAAAGTTCAAAATATTATGTAAATTTAACCTCCACGATGAATGATTAACCCTGCGCTCAGACGGTTCTTATATTTAATTCTTTGATCATTTGCCGATATTCTTTGTTGCAATCAAAAGACTTAAGTAACAAACTTGCTGTAGATCATTAATTGACAAGCGAGACGACAGCTGACGATGATCGTCTCTCAATGGCAACGCCAAGAATATTATAAAATGCATATGTAACTTAAGGCAACGTTTAATGGTCATTTGCCTAAATATGCCAATTCAAATGTCAACCCATGAAATTATGGAAAATTTTGCAAAAGATGCAAACAAGTTTTAATTTCATTTGACATAGAAACTCAAATGAATGCAGCTTCTGCAGCTTCATCTGAACCACAGCAATATAGCCATAATATTAGCGAAGTTAATGATTTTAGACTCAAATTCTGACAGCAACATGAGCAGAAGACCATCGTCGTGAGTCCACGTGGGTGTACCGAGCGAATGCGTAATATTGGCAGTGACCAAGTGGCAAGCAACTCTATGACTGTCAGAGAGTTATCTGGTTGGTCATTTAAACACTTGCACCTTGCACAATTGCACCTTGAACAACAACAAAACGCAAATGGAAAATTGAAACTCTTTAAATGTCACTTGGGCAGCAAGACAAGCTATACTCGAGTACTACTTGACTCTGCCTCGTTAGATAAGCAATCGTTCAGAAGTAATTGATATAGCTTATTGTCGGTTTGTCTTTTCGTTCACTTCTTTCTCATTCGGCACTTCCTTTAATTTTTTAAACCACTAATGTCTTTATTTTATTTTACTTTTGCAACTAAAAGTAAACTTAGTTACCATAGTGAGCACTTTGAACTGCAACAGACGGCAGCTGGTTTCGCTTATAAATTTAAGTAAATATCCCGATAATGACGGTGTAACAACGGTGTGTGTGTATAATCCTTGTGTTCCGATCGTATCAAAATTCAATGGTCAATTGAATTTTTGATCGATGCCAAGCAAAATAGTTGCTTCAACTTCTGGGTCGACTCTGGGCTAGCAACTAAAGCATCAAAACTTGTAGATTCTCTACTTATATACACTCGGGGAGCTGCTGCTTCTGCCGCTGCTGCTGCGACGACTTGGGCGACAGCTGTTAGCACTCGGACAGAGTGAAGATGCTGCTGTTGCTGTTGCTGCTGCTGCTGCTGTTGCTGCTGGCAACAACTGACGACGCTGACGCCAACAACTGACCAACCGGTGCCAGTTTCGGTTTCAGTTTCGGTTTCAATCTCAATCTTAAGCCCAAGCCCAGGCCCAGTCGTTTAGCAGCTTCGAAGACGAACTGAACTCAACGTCTCTGTTGTTGTTGTTGCTGTTGTTATTGCACTTGATGTTAATGTCAACGCTGTTGAAGCATCTTAACAGTCGCATAACATAAGTAAACGCATTTAAAACAATAAATAACTAATTTTCAAGAAATATTTAAAAACAATCCATTTAAAAAAAGGCTCTAGCAACAGGTGCTTTTAGTTGTTGTCTGACGCTTGCTAAATTTTTTGCTGATTGCTTTTGTTGCTGCTGCTCTTGCTATTGGTATTTATAGTTAGACACTTGACCATTTAGTCATTTTGTCAGTTGGGAAGTTTGCTTGGGCTTCTGCCTATAATACTCGTATTATTATTTTTTTGTTTTCTAGTTTTGTTTCTCTTGCTGTCTGGAAAACGAGTATTTCTTTTGATGGATGGGTTGATGGAATGAATGTGCTCGGCTTGAGTGTTAAACATATTGTCATGCAGAGTCTAATTTGTAAACGAGATTAACATTCGAACACTTTGCCTGCGAGTTGAGATGTGTTGTAATTTTGGCAATCGTTTTCAAGGCTTTAATCGAACCACAGCAAAGGCAAATATTTGCTAGTACAACTGCGAGTAGTTCGTGTATCTTAGAGGTGAAGAAGCTGTCGCTTGAGGTGAAATTAGCTGCATACACGTAAATCAGACAAATTCCATGCAGTTGTGATTGCTGTCGCAGGCGTTGTTGGGGATTACAGCCAAGATTAGGCCTAAATGCAGCTTGGAGATGAACCGGTTGTGCTGCTGCTGGTGCGTGTATTGACATGCCGCATCTTGGGTCAGTCGTGGCGTCCAACTTTGGAATTGAGCGCTGAATGTTAAGGTAGGCGCATCAGCAGACGCTGCAGCCCCAATAACCAAATGACCTTTAAACGCAAAATGCGCTGTCAATAATAAAAAAAATAAGCAACACACACGCTCGACAATCGCCCGAACACACTTTGTTTTTATTAAAAACAAAAAGATACTGCAGCCAACTGCCAGTTGTAGATAGAGATGCAGAGTTGTCGAGATGTTCAGATGAGTCCGACTTGAAGTCGCAGCCAGTGCAAGTTGAGGCTGTGTCGCATCTTTTTTGCGAGCAAAACGGGTTTCCGCTCAGCCAAAAAACTGCAACGTATTTGTTAAAAAAAAAAAAAAAACACACATAAGTAGATAATAAGCTGCATTTATTTATTTATTTTTATTGCTGCCCAAAACATGATCCGTAGTCACGCAAAAGCGTCGATGACTATGCTCAAAACTCGACCAATTGGGCGTCTGCTGCCCACGCGACAGACCCGACATTACCATTATCTCGCTGATCAAATCTTCAGTTTAACCACTTCTAGTAGTACTGCTTATTTAACATATTTACTCTACAATCTAGCTCAATCTTCAATGAGGTGCTAAACTGGCTCATCATTTCAGATTGTAATCGAACGACTTTGAACAGCTTCAACAAGTGCTTACACTTCAAAAAATATCGAAAAAAAAAAAATAGCTGCAACATTATAATTCATGACTGAAGTACTAATTATCAATCCAAAACTAATACTCGTATAAACAACTTTATATGTCTTTCGAAAGCTTAGAAAATGTGAAGAATTTACAGCTATTTATTTTATAATAAATAGTATAAAGTATATATACTTTTTAACACCTGAAAGCTAACTGCAAATTGAATTATTAACTAAAATATTAAGTAATTTCAAAAACCAACTTAGCATCTGTGTCATTTCTTGCTTTAATATTCCGAGTTTCTGTAAAATAAATTAATCATTTATGAAAATATTTTATATACTATATGTTTTAATTTTCACTCAGATATCTAAATTTCTTAAAAATTCTCATGTCACACTGAAAAGCACCGTTTATCATCTAATTGATTGAAAAATTTTGATGATAATGAAGATTCATTCTCCAACTTGTTGTGGGTTGAAGTATAATTACTTTTTAGCAGCTAATGAAAGTAAAAGCTTAAATACTTTCTAATATTCCATGATGTTGAAGTATAGAGCTCATAACGTGTTCTTTAATCTTCCATATTCGAATCGAGTTGCAGAGAATTTTTGGCAAGTGTGTTGCTTTGACTTTTATGACATTATCACATTGCGTTTATTTGCAGCAATTAAGTATCAGCAAAGTGTGTTAGTAGACATAATAATCCATAAAGTATAAAGTGAGTGTTGTGCAGTTACACTTAAATGAAACATACACGTTACGACTTTGGCATTAGGAAGTCACCCTTATGAAGCTAATTACTAAAATGACCGTCAGCTCAGCTCAGATTGTTATCCATACGTCTAATAATTGTTCTTTTTAATGGCATAGCCTCTGATAAAAAAACCTCCACCCAGGTGGAGATACAGATGACAAACAGACAGACAGACGGTCAGACAGATCGTCAGACAGACATGCGATGCTGTTGGTGACGACTTGAACAATTCGGGTCATAACTTGCTTTGCACATCTGCTCTCAGAGGCAATGACACTTGGCGACTTGCTGACATTTCAGATTTGTCATTGTGACAAAGTCTTCGAGAAAAACAGAAAAACCATATCATTGCAAATATTCAAAACTTTGGGGATAGGAAAGAAAAGTTAACACTTTATTTTTTTTTTTTTTTTGCTCATCATTGCACATCCGCAGAGCTTGCAACATGCAACGTAGAAAACTCAATGATGACAGAAACTCTATTATTCAATCTGCAAAATGGTCGAAGGACGTGTTTTTGTTGATATTTTGGATCGATCAGTGGACAAACCATGTGTATAAAAGTGATTAAAATTAATTACAAAACTGGCTTGTCAAATTAACGCACCCGATGTCCATGACATGGGCCAGTGCCACTGTGGATGCCGCATCGCGTTGCGTTGTCTAACCAGATTCAGATTCTTGACATATTTAACACTCCAATGTGATCTATTCAATATTTGAAAATTAGCAACATCAAAAATAAAGCATCCAATACTAGCTATTGTTTGTCTTTTGTTTTCAGTGCGGAAATAATTTGTAACTTTTATCAGAGCAAATATCTCATTTAATTAGTGGTATATGTTATATGGCGCTCTCGAAAGCCATAAATCTTTCCATTCAGGTGTCTAGGTAATAGATGATCCTCTGCCTACAACTATATCTAATCCTAGTAATTAAATACCTGCACGCCCCAACGATTAAAATTGAAATCAAGACTTAAGCATGATTTCTTTGACCAACAAAAAATGCTGAAAGAGCTGACAAGAATAGGCTTTTTGAATATTTATTACAGTCTATTCAACCACGTTTCCCAACTTGGCTGACACACACACTGAGATACATAGGTACAAAAATATATTTTAATTTTGCGGATCTTTATAGAAACCGCATTAAATACATTTAGTTATAAATATATTTTCATTCAAATGTCGAGTTTGTCGGACGGTCAGACTTTTGGTCAGTTGCGTCAGCAGACCTGAAGAATACAACATTTTGGGCATCTTTAATTGTGCTTATGATTTATGCAAATGTATCCTTTATATAAACAAGCTCGAAATGAATCTACATACTTGTCAAGGCAGAACAAATTTTATTTCTTGTCAAGCTGCTTTAGATTTATATTTATTTATGTAAATAAGCGAATCAACTAGACAACAACCAGACCAACTAGTTCGGAATCACATTTGAAATCTTCGTTAGTTTTTTTCTTAGTATGTATAAGGAAGTCCAAATATACATGTATATATTTTTTAATTGTGTTTTAATATAGAGTATATACAATCGATCGTGGGTAACTGAATTAATACAAAAACAATCGATGCTCATTCTAGAGATGATCTCGGGCTTTTTGTTCAAAACAAAACATTCATTCAAGGACATTTCAAAATAAAGATATGTAAAAATTAAAAAGAATTCTTATTTTTTAAGTCAAGTGACATACCCAAATTATAAATGAATAGCCGAGTTCAAGCTTTTGCATCATTTCATTCATTTTTTTAAACGTGTGAGGTGATTTATTTAACCTGATCTTTAACAGTATTTGCCAGTTCAATTATTATTTATTGCAGACTTTTTCTTTTTGCCTTTTGCTTGACAGTTATTTTATGGTAATTATTTAGAACCTATTTTATTTGAGCTTGTTTTATGGAAACAATACCAAATAAAGACAGTGACTTTGATCTTGTTGTTTTTCGGCTTATATAATTAGCAATCGAATAAATTGTGCTAATATTAATACAATCAATAAATTAATTGCCATTCAATATTGCGAATAATGTTAAAGCGAAAGTTAAACGAAAGTTATTCTGGCCATTTTATTGTTTTGCAATTGCTGCCAGTCGAGTAATGAATCGAATTTGTATTTAATTACATGCACAGGTTACTAACGGTGTATTTATTATTGTTTAAGATGTAGCTATAATTTATGCCATTATAATGTTCATAAAGTAGCTGTGAAATTTTATTAAAAACAAAACCCGTAGTCGACGGTTTTTTGGCAAGTTAACAAAAAAAAAAAAAAAAGGCGGCCCAGAAAACGTGTTTGCCCCAACAACCATTAATAAGTCGCACCAAGGACATTTCAGGCCAACCGCAACCAGTTTGGAATGGGCAATTTATTGTCCCAATTGCCGGCCATTGGCATTGAAATCCTTGTGCCTGGCCAATTCACTCTGCTCTTAGCTGGTCTGTCCCGAGGGTCACAAGTTGGGGATCTGTGTCGGTGACGGTGTCGCTGTCGCTGTCGAGATTTTTATCGGATTCCGAGAAAACCTGTTACTCTCAGAATCATTTGTGGGAATTATGTAATAATTTACACGCTTGCAGGTCAAACGAAAGTAGATGATCGTGTAACTAAATCAAGCGTTTCTTATATACATACATAATTAGTCAAAAGAGTGGGAAAATATGACAGCTGTCAAGCGGTCATCAAAAACGTGATTGAGCCAATTATTCAATTGGCTTTCAAAATGATTCAAGAGCAACTCAAGTCGCAACGGAAGGTGCTCAACTGAAAAAGAAACAGAAACGGAATCAGATTTGATTTATGGCCATGCACATCAGAGCCCAAAGAGCTCGATTACTGGGCTGGTAAATTAGCCTAGTTGTATAAAAAGAAGCAGCAAAGTCTTAAGTGCAAATCAAGCCAAAAAATTGGAGCAGCTTTGTTCACACGCGCCGACAGACACAAGGCTGTTAAGTGAACTGGGTTCCAAGTCAAAACAAAAGCAAATTAGAAATATACATAAGCTCTACATAAACATATATATCTATATCATATCTATATGTATGTAACTGGCCACTAAACACATTCTACGCGTCTTGGCCAAATTTGTGCGAGCTGCGACAAATAAAAATCGAAAATTAATTTTAAATAAACGACCAACTGAACGGGTTATTTAATTTTAAAGCGAACTGGCTCGCTTGTTTTGTTCCAATAAATATATTTATATATATATATATCTGTATGTATTTAACAGATACATATGTATCGGTATAGCCTTACAGAAAGGCTCTGTGACAACTTGACAACTTGAGATTCTACGCCCAAAAATTTACAAGTTTCGCATGCAAATTTTCAAGTCTGCTTTTTGTTTTTTTTCCTTTTTTTAAGAGTTTACATATTTATTCGATTCGATTTTATTGATGTCTTCTGTATGCGGTTGAATTAATTTGGGGTTCAAGTTCGTCGCCTCTGGCGACAAACATCTGAGAATGAATTATCTGTTAATTAGATTCGAATTTTAGCCCAACTTTCGTGTAATCTATAAGTTGGTTTCCGCGTATTATAGCTAAATTTAATGTACTGCCAAAAGTATGCTATAGTTCATGTATACAGTGCATCCTTAGTAGATTTATTATCTATATATATATATATTCATAATTAGACCTGACGCCATATCAACTGGGAGTTAATGCTTCTCTGCGTCTCCGATGAGTCTGGTTTGTCAGCTGAAGGTTAGTAAGACAAGTTTTCAGATTTTCTATGTGTGTAGCATCGAATTAAAATCAAATCGAAATAAAATAAGTAAATAAAATATAATTTTGGTTTAAGGCAAAGGCTGTGGCCACAGATCGCATATTTTTATTGAGTAGCCAAAGCAACCAAAAAATGGGCGCCTAACTATTTATTAGCTTTAATTTGAATTTTTTTAGTATAATGTTGCGAACAAAACTTGTTGAGCCGCTTCTGCAAGGTGCTTCTACATATTTCACAAAAGCTAAAAAAAAAACACAAACTAAAAAGCAGAAACAACAACAATACTTAAACCACAGCCACATCAAACTAAAAAATCAAGTTCACCTCGAGTGTATCAAATTTGTATAAAATTCATCAGCCAGCAAATACGTCAGCTGAAAATACTCACATGTATACACATACACATACTCATACATAGATACATATGTGCGTCTAAAAGCCACAACATTTCTTATGTTATGCAAAACAGAGGAAGCACTGCGGTCGCACTGCCAAAGCCAACTTCAAAGATACAAAGATACTTATGCACATACGAGATACGTATTTCCATCTCGATGATCGTTCGCCAAGTGTACCTGTTGAGCACCGATTAGCATTAGCATTTTAGTATGAGCATTAATGATTTTCACTAATATTTCAAGACATAAATCAGTCACTTGTTTATCCATTAGATATGGCTCCAGCTATTTGCTGTTGGCTTCTTTCCTCGGCAACGAATTTGTATGGAACCATCTGTATTAACATCTGCACACATTAATTATTATGTCTTTTATGCTTGTAGACAATATGTTTAATGAATCTCCTTTATTTATACAAAGCAACACATACGCTTATTCGCTTATTAATAATTATACGAATAGTTTTAATACTCGTATTGCAACCGTTAAACGTTCTCAGCCATTTTGTAGATATCACGACTTGTGTTTCAGGTTTTAATGCTACTTAAAATTCTAGAATATTGTCGAAATTGTGGGCGTAATTGTTTTATATTGATTTACCGTACTGTAGTGGGCGAACACATATGCAATATCCAACAGGTTTCTAATTAAAAACAAGCTGACAAATTTGGTCAAGTTACTTCATTTGTACGACAATTCCCAATTATAAATGTCAATTTCCCCAATTTAATATTCAATCATTTAGAACGCATATATATATTTTAAATCTAATACTGAAAGAATTTTAAAGTAATATTTCAAATCCAGTTTCTGAGATTTTCTGAAATTTTGCATAAGTTTTAACTCTAAAGCATAACTTTCTTAGCATACTTTCAGGCTGGACAATTTATGACGTCTTCTGTAATGCACTGTGGTTAATATCCAATTTTTTTGTAAAGAAAACTAAAATTAGAAAAATGAAGATTATATGAAGAAAGTCTCTATAAAAATAAACTTAATCTCTGAACTGAAGCTACTTGAATTAAAAAAAAACTACATGTACAATTTTCTTTAAAAAAAATAAAACCATTTCAGTTTATAATTTACTATTTATATGTTTTATTACATAAGATCGTTTTCGTAATCGTTGTGCAGTTCACTTAACAATTAGACGCAGAATATTAGGACAATGTCAAACTAAAATATATTACATAGATATATTTAAATGGTTAGTTTATAGGTTCACAGACACATGGTTACTTAGACCACATACAGACACTTACAGACAATAACATGCACACATATTAAACATATATCTTAACTACTTGGAATCCTCTAAGGATCTCACACTTTCTAGTTGTGGCTGCCTCAGGGAAAGGCGCCAATTACAAGACGATCAATGACAACAGAATTACATGTATATCAAAATTTGCTTAATACATTAAAGGACTAATTAATAAACTAATGCTAGATATCATGCTCTCTATGTACAGATCAAAACTAGAAGATACACTTTGCATATGGGCATAGTTCGTAATTCGATAACTTAATGATAAATCTGCTTTCAGTTTTATACAGATTCAGATACATTTATTTTGGATGCAACAAGTCTTTTGAATGTGAATGCTTCGCGATTGAGGCGTGACCACAGTTTACAGCTCCGTCGAGTACTCCTCGGGATTGACATTGAACTTGCGCCAGCAGATGTGATCTCCCGCAGATGCAGACGTGGGCGGAGGTAGCTTGTGCGTGTTCACATTCACCACAGAGCTGGCGGATCGCTTGATGTTGCTAGGCGGATGCAGCGCCGGCGCCGGTGCCAGACAGCCTGTGGATCGGCCCAAGGGATTACGAGACATGGCCGTGTTGGCATTCCCATTCGCTTTGCCATTGCCGTAGCTAATGGACTCATTGGAGGGCGATATCTCGATGCGAGTCGAATGGTTGCCACTGCCGCCATCCGAGAGCCGCCTGATGTACACCACCTCGCGGTGCTTCTCCACAGTCGTTGGCCCTGGAGGGGCTCGTGTTAAAGTCTGTGGTTGGGCCGTTTGGCGTGCACGCTGTGAGTATCTCAGCGGCTTGCCATCGCTGGCCTGGAATGGCACGTACTGCTGCGTGATGCCTGGAAACTTGTCCACGCTGATGTCTTCCTCGATGGCCGAGTCGCCAAACATGGAGCCACTATAGTTGGGCGAACTGTTGCCAGGTGTGGAGGACTTCCAATGTGTCTGGTGCGGATGTGCCGTCTGTCCATTTGTGGCAAACTTCTGGGCACTCGAATACTGCCCCTTCTTTATGGAGTGCGTGTAATCCCGAGTGCCACGACGACGCAGTGTGAAATCACGACGTCCAGTATCTTGACAGACCGAACGCCATTGCTTCCAGGAGTGACGTGCCAGGGGATCGGCTGGACCCCATTCCTTGGCTGGTTTTGAGGCTTCGCAAATCATGCCGAAGAAATTGTACTCCACCTGGCGGAAGATCTGCACACAAGCGATGATGAGAATCACAGCCAGCGCGAATAGTATGGGTGCCCAGCGTGGTAAGTAACCTGCCAACAGATCATCCTGATCATCGTCGGCACACCACCAGACAAGTATTCCGGTTAAAATAGCCGGACAGCTGCACCACTTCCACATCCAGATACGGAAAATAGGACGTCCAATAGAGAATTCCAGATCCGTATAAATGTTCTTTGCGCCATAGATCCACGTAATGGAAATCAGCTCAAAGACCAAAGCCGTAATGGCCAAGGTGCCCACAAGGCGCGAGTCCAGGACACGCGCTATCAGGAACTTGGGTGCTGCGAAGGACATGACAGCCACCACCAAGGCTATTAAGCAGATCACATAGTTGGGACGACGAGGCACTAGACGCGTCGAGGTGTACACGGCAACCGTGATGGAGACGAGGGCGGAGAGGATGACGAGTGTATAGATGAGTGAAGGAATCAAATGACGCATTAGTTCACTATCCGTCGGGGAGCCATACAGGGCACGATCATAGATGGCAGTTAGCGGCTTCAGTTCATCCATCGGTCCGCTGGCTGAGGAATCAAACTGCACCATGAACAGAGTCACGGCAATGGCATTGATCAGCAAATTAAAGCACAGATACACAACGGATGTACGCACTGCATCGCCCTTATACAGGAACTTTCCCGTCAGCATGGGCAGTGAACCAAAGCCGCAGTTGACCGAAAACAGCACCTGCATTAGAGCATTAAACCAGATGTTGCTCTCCGCCAGCAGGCTGCTGTCATAGGGCCACAGCTGAGGAAAATAGTGACGGGAGAAGGAATTGCGCACTTCCCAGCCAGTCAAGGCGCAGAGCAGAAACAATCCTGCCAAGCCATAAACAAAGAGACTACGCCGTAATATCTTGCCATTGTGGGTGCTAAAAAGAAAATGAGTGAAAGGATTTCTGTGATCATAGCTGTTCATATCGCACTTACCACAACATGACCACTATCCAGATACCAATTAGGCCAGCTGCCAACAGGCCAAAGTAAAGTGGATTACGCCAAAATGGAGTCAGAAAAGTCTGTTGCAAGCACTCCTGTCCACTGTTGCCAGTCACCGAGTAGCCATTCTGTTCAATTAAATAAATATTATACTATAAAATCAATATTGCATATATTGCGAGTAGTAACAACTAAGTACTTACCAAATTCAGCTTTAGGTTGCCCACACACTCGCGAAATGGTAGTGTATTCGAGGCGAACATTCCTATATAGGCAAGGGCCAGCACAGCCTGAAGTGATATCCAGATGGCCGACACCCACGACGCAAAGCGACTGATAATACAGGCCCCTAAACAAAAGGAAATACGAATTAAAATTGCTAACTATAAAGTGTAAGATGCAATTAATAAACACATAAACATTATTCAATTTTTTTAAATTAAGTTTATTTTCTTGGCCTTTTCAAATAATACAACCTCACAACCACGATTGCCACATTTGATAATTTTGTGCCAAAACTGGTTCATTTTTTATTTGTTGGTATTTCATACATGTTATTTTTATTTTATATTTGTTTTCATAAATTTAACAAAAATAAACATTGAAAAATATGGGTTTCAGTTAATGATGTAATCGTCCTTGATGATCAATCGGCATGTCATACATCGAATTTCAAGTGTCGAGTTTTTCAAATCCATTGTTTTGATGAAATGTCAAGGGAAAAATATGGACAGAGATGGAAAAACTTTGATGCGGACAAAAAAAGGGCAAACTATGATAAAGTAGACATTCCGCAGGAAGACTTGAGTTAAGACTTGACTAAGTTATGATAGCTTGAAGATATCGAAAAAACCGCTGAATGGAAAATATAGAAAAAGTGAACAGTGATGGAAAAAAATAATTAAATTTTGAAATTCGATGCAAATTTTTAAAGGCTCTTTGTTGAAAACAGAAAAATGTGGTACAAAAAACTCGTATATTTATGAAATAAAACTGTGCTTGCATTTTGTCAAATGTTTCTGCATCCCTAGTATTACATTCAGTTGTCTCAGTTAACATACTAATATAGCAGCTTTTTTCTCTGTCATTTCACTTGAATTGTTTATTGTTTGTTCTAAGAACTTGACTAAATAAATTTACTGGTAATTTTACAATGAGCTGGCACTTAAATTTAAATAAACGAGTTCAAGTTATGAATTAGGAAACAAATGCAATTACTTGTACTCACTGAAAATAAATACAAGTTTCATCATATAAAGTGTTAGGTGTAAAGTGTAAAATGTAATGATTTAAATGCCATTGCAAGCGCTCAAGTATTGCTAAAATGCAAAAAAGGGGCGATACAACGAAGGCATTCCTTTGCAGCACCCAGCATTATGTGTATTATACTGAGGTCTTTTCGAAGGTGTTGTGTCGTAATTTGCAGTTTTTTCATTTTTGCTTTTTGCCATTATTAGTATGTTGCTCATATTGCTCATATTTTTGAATCGTTTGTTTTCTCGTTACAATTATTTTTGGTTTATACTTTTTTGTTCATTTAGAATTTGCCTTAAACGTCTCTATGGTTATTTTTTGTGGACGCGCCGAGCCAGCATTTTCCCTCAAGGCGAGCTGGACATATGGTACCATCATTTTCCACATCCATATCCATGTACACCACAACTTAGGTGAGGCACAGGTAGTTAGCGGCTGCCCTTGAATGTACTCAGATGTTGCTGTTGTTGTTGTTTGTGTCTTTGGAGGAGGAGGAGGAGGAGGGAGGTGAGTATCCAGAAAGAGCCCAAAGAGCCCGGGCTCTCTTCCCAGCCGGCCCTTGGGCCGTATGCCGGCATTGGCGCGCCAGCGATTACACGAACGGGACACACACACCAATGCATTTTGAAGTTTTTAATATTTTTTTTAGGTTTTTTCAGAGTTTTTCATTTTGTCCTGATAAACACGATGATGATCATTACCTACTAAGTCACATTTAAGTTAGTTCGTTTTTTTAGTGTATTTTATGTGTTTTTAAGTTTTTTTGTTTGCATTGATATTTTCTTGGTCTGATAGTATTTTTTTTGTCATTATTTTATCTTAGCGTTTCGTGATTTCTTGTTTAGACTTTTGTTGTTTATATTTTTTTATATATATATATAAGTAGTTTGCTCTTTGCATTTGCATTTTGCGAATTGCATTTGCTTTGTTTTTGCTTCAGAGTTTGACCAAAGTTTGCGTAACTTATTCTGCTCTGCCATCCAACGGACACAATTTCAGATTTGGGTAAACGGGATGTGTCCAACCGTCGTTACTGCGAATGCACGACCGCCCCAATGAATCCTTAACCGTCTAACGGTATTTATGCTACAACAATCGGAACAACAACTTGAGAATTATAAACGGACGGAAAAGTGCAGCAGTTGCAGCTTTTGCAATGAGCTTTAGTCCTGCCAGAGGGTTGCACTGCACAGCTTTCATTCCAAGGGTTGATTTTCGGCCGTGCAACCCCCAACCTGTTGCCATGTGCCATGTGCTTCGTGCCATGTGCAACATTCATGGCCAAAGAGAAACCTGTTGCTTACCTTTGAATATGGGCGAGGCACGCCAGGTGTGTGCCGCCCCTTGGCCCAGAAACTGTCCGACAGATATCTCGAGTAGTATCATAGGCAGGCCGACTAGAAACAGCAGTATCAGATACGGCACCAGGTAGGCCGACCCATACTTATCCAGTTCACGTGGGAAGCGCACCACATTCGCATAGCTGACGTTCAGGCAAATGCAGAGCACAAGGCCACGAAACACCGAGCATTTTGTCTGCAATGAGATAAAGAAATTGTGTTTGTTTAATATTAAAAAGAAAAAAAATAAAGAAGCAACAGGTGTCTAGCATCCGCCCCGCCGGCAATGCCAGACGACATACAGTGAAACACCTACATTACAAAGTCATTATCATTTCCGTCACTTCCGCTTTCAGCTTGTGTAATAATTATTTTCTTTTATTTACTTAAAAGTTAACAATTTGCTGCATGTTTATTTGTTTTTTTTTTTTCGAGTCACATACTCGCAAATACAGCTTCACATTTGGAGTTCTTATATTTGTACGTATTTATCTATCGCGTAATGAGCAGCAAAAGAAAGTAGAGACCCATTATAAAGGTCTGTGAAGAGGCCAAAATGCCGACGCCTGCGAATTGTACCGCATAAGCTCATTAGATGCGGGGCAAAAACACCACTAACCACAGCAACAACCTCAACAACAACAGCTGTAAATACTTTCAAAAACGAAAAGGCAAAAAATAAAAGTAAGAAAAAAAACTTAACAGCTCAAAACAAAAATTACAACAACAACAAATACTTATATATATATAAAAAAGTGCTTGGCAGTGGAACGTTTTTAAGTGAAATTCATTCAGTGACGCTCAGCTATCTGGGCGGACGGACAAACTGACTGACAGACTGCAGTAAATAAAGCTCAAAACCACACTGTAAAAATGTAAACAAAAAGCTAAACGCCAAAACACCCCAACCTCAAGCGGCAATAAGCCGAACTATTATACGAGTACTCATAATCTGCCTATAACCAAGTATTAATTGCCATATCATGTGGCACATCATGCATGTCCCCTATTAACAAACCAAGCATAAATTGATCGTTTTTATTAACACGATTTAAAGATTCATTTCTTTTTTAAATGCATACTCTTGTAAATATTTCCAACTTACTTTTCGATAATATCGGAAGGGCACATCTTCATGTACAACATAGAGATAATCGGCTAGATATTTTGTTGTTGGTATCTCCATCTTTGGACAGACTTTGTATTGTTTATAGGTGCAAAAGAATTTGTCATTTTCTTGCATTTGATATTTCTTGCATGCAATTTACGTAGATTTTTGCTTCTTTTAATGTGATTTATTTCGAAAACTTAGCTAAACTGTAAAAAATTGTATGTTAATTATTTAAATTTTTTAACTTTTAACTTGATTTTGTTTTTCCTAAAATTGCGTATTTATATGCAATTCTGCTGTTGTTTACAATTTATGTTTGTTAATTAAAATATTGTACTTCGTGCAATTACAAGTGTTATTTTTGATTTTTTAGATAAAATTGTTTCGTAAATTGCAATTAATTTTAAGTTCTTATTTTCATGACGCGTTTCATTGTTGTTAATTTAATTAATGTTTTAACGAGATTATCAGTTTTTATATTTCTTATTGTTTTTATTGAATACACTTTATTCGCCACAAAAATAATGCAAATTTCCACTGCGACATTTAACATTTCAATTTAAGCCGTATAGATTTCGGTTTGATAACATTTATGTCATCCAAACAAAAACAGAAAAACAATAATAAAAATTAAAATAAGCTAAGATGCAGAAAAGGCAATAGCAGAGTAAAGACATAAAAGTATAAAGAGATAAAATTCAGCACATATGTGTACATATATGCAAATGGAACAAGTTATCGCGTTACGACAACGTCGCTTTAAATATTAATTGGCAACACCTTCATTGCTTAGCCCTGAACCGCTTATTGAATGTCTTTTGCGAATTGCCAACGACAATCGCATCATATATCAACGATTTCAACGATTGTTAGTATTGTTGTTGTTGTTGTTTGTTGGTGTTCAACGTCATTGGCAGCAGTGACATCAACGCGTGCTGGTTCCGTAAACGAAGACGAAGACGTTGACGTTGACGAAGCGGTAAATTGTCATTAGATATGGATTGCAAGCATTATCATTGCGATACACGGAACCGCTGAAGACACACGGCGTATGCGTAATGCAACGAAAAGCAATTGACGCTGAATTTGTTTCGCATTCACACATTCGTTTAAGTCATTCGAATTGGAATCGTATTCACTCGGTAAGCGATCGCCACTCAACACCGAAGCAGCTTCAAGTAGCGACTGCGCCAAGAGAGCCGACGAAAATTGCGAAGTGCAGACCGAAATATGATTGGAAAATCGAATAAGACACCGAAACGAGTTTTATTTTTTTTTCATTAACGAGTGTGCTCGTCGTTTTATGGGCTTTTCTTCTTTCCAAAACACTCACTCGAGTTTAAGTTGAAGCTGAAGCTGTTGATGTTGTTGTTGATGTTGATGTTACTGGAAACTAGGGGGAATTGAGGGGGGACTTGCGAGACACTGGGGGCGACCACACGTAGCATGCGAGCGAACATGAACCGAACTGCTCTCTCATTAATGCAGAACTGACGTTGACTGGGCGGCCGCGAGCCTCTAAAGCGTGGCTTTCTATCGCACAGTCGCTGCGCAAAGTCAGCGCCCAAGTGCCGAACCCAAACGAACCAAGCCGAGTTTACACTTCGTTTCTTGAACAGTGCTCGCCAATTGTTAGCGCTCGTTCAATGTGCATGCAGCATAAAGCACGCCTCACTGGTTCTCCTTTAACAGAAAAACAAACAGCGTATGTTTTCTGCTCTTTTGATACATTTCTTTAATACATTTCTTATGTTTTTTACGAGTTTTATTTTCTAAATCAGATTTTCTGTGAATTTTTTCACTCGTAAACGCCTACGCGCTGCGGCTGCGCAGATCATCTAATTGAAAGTTCTGAAGATGTTGAGCCGACTGTCGCGTTATTCCCATGTCGTGGGCATAATTAACTTGGGCCAAGCAGGAAGTGGGCTAAGGCAAAGAGAAACTCGTCTATTAGTCTTGGCCATTGCGTCTTATTTCTTCTTGCTTATGCTTCTTCTCACAATTAAATTAAATTTCATTTTAACACGTTCTAAGCAACCACAACAACAACAGGCACACAATCTCATAATTTTTATAATTATTATGTAAGCATGCGAGCGCAACTGGCGCATCATCTTGACTCGAACCCGAACCCGAACCCGATCTCGCACTCGATCCCGCACTTGAGACAGTGTACGAGAACGAGAACAAGAACAAGAATGAGAACGAGATCGAGTTCGTGTCTGGGCGCATAATTAACAATGCTCAGTGTGGGCCTCAATAAATAAATAAAATGTACAGGCCAAACTCAGCTTAGAGCGTTAATAGAAAATAAAAATATTATTTTATTGACGCACACGTTCTCAAATATAACAACAACTACAGTTTTGATATTTGGCGTTACAAAAAAATTTAAATATAAAATCGTTAAATCGGTTCTTTATTGGCCAACTATTGGCCCTGGCCATAATCAAATCTTACAACGGAAATGTCGATTGAACGACGTATTGATGGATTGGCCCAACTGCTGAGAGCGTGACTTTCCCGAGTGCTCAATGTGTGTTTGATAAGCATTAATTGAGCGCTGTTGTATACCCTGCAACTTGAACTTTCATAGACTTGTAGTATAGACTTGTTGGTATACAACTAACATAAAAGTATTTATTTACCATAGACATTTTTAGAATCGTTTAATGCGAAATTTAAATAAATTTATTTGCCATTATGAAAAAGAAAAAAATAATAAAATTATAAATTTTTAAAACATTAACAAAATGAAATCATATAATTTTTTATCTATTCTTCTGTTTTTCTTGGTCAAACTCAGCTCGTATTTTATTTATGTAAAAATTTCAATTCCTGCGAGAGAAATCTCTATTTAATAAAATACTTTATATATTTACAGGGTATTCGCAGATTCAACTTCATCGCAGTTCATTAAGCCATGCTGTCAGGTTGTGTCTGCATATTGTGGTATAGAATTTTTACTTTTGGCCATACGTTTAGCATTCATAATTGCTTTATTTTCATAAGTTTTTGGTAGCTTTTGTCAGATTTGTGTGTTTGGCATTTCAAATGAACAAAGTGGCCGTTGAAATTCTGCTTGATTTGAAATTAATAATAAAAGGCCCAACGAGGCGGCTAAAAGTAAAAGCGTGCGGCTTGCTGGCCAATTGAAATCTGAGCCAAGTGGAAACAAACTGAATGTGGCCTATAAATAAGCCTTTCATTGATTTTCTAATTATATAGAATTGATTTCGAATGTCATTATTATATAGAATCCATAGAATCAGCATCAGACTTTTTGGCCTTCTCTTTCATTTGCAGCTGCACAACAATTACGGATACAATTTTATAGAGTTTTTTATTAATGCGTCTGTCAATTGTATGAAACTTGACATGAAATTGGAGTGTGAAAATGTGCCCACAATGAGGCTGAAACTGTCCACAAAAGACGCCTGGAAATCTTTTGTCAACAGATTGAATAAGAGACGAACGTATTCAAAGCTCGCTCGGACAATCCCTTTGTGTCGTTGGCTACTTACTTGAAATGTTGTAAAGTGTGGTGTAGAGATGCATCTGGGGGCACTCGAGCATTGCGGTCTGTCCGTCTCTTAGTCTCTTTATGACATGGCTATTGTTTTACGATTTTCGGGGCGTCTCGTCTAATCAGTAGCAAGTGAAAGGAGTTGAAATCATGAAGCCATATAGCTGCCATATCGCTAACTAGCTAAGTACTCCGTTACACCCAACCCGGTAGCGCAGTGTAGCGCAGCGTTGCGTTGCCCAATTGTCGTTTTTCCATTTGGATTCTCTATCTGTGCACACACATATCGAAATTCTGCTGTCCACTGGCCACTGGCCACTGGTCACTGCGCTGAATTGAACTGAACAAACAACTTGGCCACTTTCACTGCGGAGGCAGCTTTCAAAAGCCCATGTCCGTCCATGCAATTCTAATAACCGCCAATTATCATATTGCTTCCCACAACCGCAGCGTCGGATTCAAGCTGAGCCAAGCGCAAGTCGAGCCGGTTTCTATGATCATTTAAATTGTATCAATGCAACAAACGACAGCAATAATGACGTCATCATTCAACAGACATATCAAATCAGGCAGTCAGTCAGGCAGTCAGTAAGTTAAATTGCCAGTCCACAATTTTGGGCTGTGCCTCTCTTAACGCACAAAACGTGCAACTGTGCGACGCGACGCCGAATTTGCACCGAAAGTATGAGTCGAGTAGCTGCTGCATATTTTTCGTTGTGTTGAACTTGTTAATCAGCGAATTGGAAACGAAAAGCATAAGAGATGAAGTAACTGATACAAGTGTATGTGCGGTGTGTACAACACCCGCTTCACCCACACACACACACACACACACACACACACACTCGCGAATACACAAAAACATGCTGAGTGAGCGACGGGGCGGCTGCCTGTAATTTTGTTTGTTATTGTGGCAAGCAATTGCAAATCAGTCGACTTATGGGTATTCGTATTCATATGCGCATGTAAATAATTATTATTGTATGATTGCGACTGTTAAGCGAAAAGTATTTTTCTATGCAGTCAGCTTATTTCTAACCAATTATAATCATGCTGAGAAGTTAATAATATATTTTATGATTTTACTTCTTGTTTTATATTCAACTTTACGCTATGCAAACAAAAGACTTAAGCGACAAACGCGGGCAGTTATTGTTGCCTTGAGTTGTGCTATAATTTGTACAAAGTTGAAACAGTGTATCAAAAAGTGTAGCATACTTTTAGGTAGCTACATTCATTGCGGTGCAGATATTTGCTAACGTAACTGTGCTATGAAACTGTTATACAAGCAGGCGTCTTTCGAATTTAAATTAAATAAAAATTTATGTATTTATATGTATAACAATTAATTACGGTGAAAATACTCACTAGCAAAACTTTGCCATGAAAAATTAACTAGACATAAATTAAGCTATAAATAAATTAATAAATATCAAAAAACCCATTTGAAATATACGGAAACGTGCAAATAAATAAAAAAAAAAAAACAGAATATGTCACATAAAAAATAAAAATCTTGAATTCCTTACAACAATATCTCTTAGCTTTAAGCTTTATCACAACAATACGAGTAGAAAGCCTTTTGCTTATCTAACTAATTAAAAACAGAACATAAACATTTGTAAAATCAAAAGATTCTCATTTTATATAGCGCTAATTTTAGTTTTATAAACTACAATAACAAGTCAATTAACCGTTTCTAATTTCAAATTAAGGACACTCCTGTTTAAATGATAAGCCTAATTAAAAGCAATTAGCAGCTCTTTGGCATATTTTCAATGTGCACTTTGCACTCATTTCAGAACATGAATTACAAATGCAATTAGCGCAAATTGTAGAATTGCCGCTAGACGCAAAGACTTTAAAAAACAATTGGACGCTCCAGGGCCGGCAGACCAATGGATGAGTAGAAAAGCAATGATGGTCAGTCAGTAAGCACTAAAGTAAAACCCGTGCCTCACTAACCCAAATAAACGTCAAACTAATGCCGAAACTTGTTTTATGATGTTGAACAGACAACCCTATAAACCAGGCGCATTAAAACAACAAACGGCTTAAACAACAATCAACATATTTGGACAGTGGACAAAACAGTCCCCGATTTTTGACTAACGACTTGGAATTTATAAAGATGTCAACAAAGAGTTGTGCTATTTTTGCGATTGCCAAGGCCTGTCTGCAATCCATGGATCAACCATTCAACATGCTTCAATGCATAGACAAACAAGTTTGTCTCCTTGCAGCATCGTCACAAATTATGACAAACAAACAATGTTAAAAACAAATAAAAAGCGCGAAAATTAACGCATGGGAAAAGTAAACGCACAGTGACTGCTACAAATCAACGGACACGGAAGCTTACACTCAGATAAGATCTACAAGTAGAGAGCATTTCCTATCTCACGTAGGCGCCATCATGCTGATTACTATGATCTTAGACTAGTTAGGCGCCTCGATTGATCGATTCGAATGCGAAGCATTCTCTTTGCAGTCCAATTCGAGGCACTTGGATCACGTACATTCCCAGTTTTTGTTGCACAACATTCAACAGAACAAAAAATGATGCGAGTTTGTGAAATTGATTCATTCATGACCAGCTAAAGATTCAGTGTGAAAACTGATAAACAGATGCTGCTTAGTTTTTCCGCATTTTGTATTCGATAAGCAAATTTTGCAAAATCAAAACAAAAACCAACAAAACGCTTTGACAGATAAATGTGATTTTCATGATATACTTAGGATGAATATCTGTTTATCTTTTGTTTTCTGAAAGGATGCAGATTTTTCCATTTCTATATAATTGCCGGTTTTGACTACAAAAATATGTAATTTTTTCTGCCTTATTACACTTAAAAAAAACACTAATTGCTTCCATTAAAAAAATTGCAAAGATCAGAAGTGGAAATTTTCTTCACTTTAATATATGCATCCCCAGTCTCAGTACTGTTCAGGAATATTTTATAAACTTTACGGATCGGAATTGTCTGCATACAATAAAATATTCTCAAGGAAGTGATATTACAACATTAATAATAAATGTTTCTCACGTTCTTATGTTAATTGCACAACTATTAGATAAATGTAAATTGCAAACAGATTGCGAACGGTTCTAAATATATATTGTATCTTATCTTTAGCTGTCTCACCTGTTGATTTGACTCATCCTCCGCGGCGGGCAACAGCTTGGCATTGCTGGCGGTCGTGATATTGTGCGCGGAATGAGCAGACGCCGACACTGAGACGGACGAATAGTTCTTGGACACGCCATCATCATGATAACCCTGTATATCCGTCAAGGTATTGTTGCTGCCACTCAGTGTAATGATGCCGCTGGAGCTGATGCGTCCCGAGGTGACTGTGGTGCGACCTCCGCCACTGTCAACCACACTGGACACCGTGGAGATGCAGCTGCGCGTTGTCTGTGGCGAGGGGGTCACGGCGGGCATCTCGGCATCCGCCTTGGCACGTCGCATATTCAGCCAGGACATGCGTTGTGGCTGCCGTCGATCCAGGGTTGCCGCATTGCTGACTCCTGTGGCGCCTCCAATGTAGACGCAAGTTCGTGCGTTCGTCGATTCGCTGCGCAGTCGCTGATCGGCGTCGGGGCGTGGTAATGTCGCCATGCCGCCGGATATCTGTTTATAGGTGGGCGTGGCCGAGGGCTTGACACTTCTGGGCAGACTGAGCTGCTGGGCGAGGGCCTCGTCAGTGCTACGATTCTTATAATTGCTGCTCATCGATTAGATCTGTGAAGGAGACAAAGAGAGTGGAAGGGGAAATGGTGAGAAATGACGCAGATTTATTCGGAAACTTATTAATGGGTTCAAAGCCGAACCGGCTTCAGTTCACACGAAACCTCAAAAAAATAACCGCTTTAACATTTTTCAAACGAAATGATTCACATGTGGATTTCATGGGTTTGCTTATTGGCGACAACGATTAGCATGCGAATGAAATTCGAATTTTGCAGAACAATAAGCCCAAACCTTAGGCAAAACCGTATATCGAAAGTAAAATTCACTATTAAATCGCAACGAATTAAGAGAAAGTGAAAGCTGTCATTCTAAAGCCATTACAACAATGGATAAATTCACCATATTATGTATGTTTATACGATTATGACACTCTGGCCGACTTTCATTAAGTTCTGCTTTATCATTTCATTATACAATACAAATTGTAGCAATAACTTTTGTTGCAAATTTCACTGAGCTTAATTTAGTCAACTGCGTTTAATATCTTTATCTGAAAGTCGAAAGTACTATATATGAAACAGAAACAGAAACGTGTAAACAAAGTCGTAAACAGCAACTGTTTCAATACAAAAGTTAAACAAAGAATTCCGTTGACTTAGTAAAACGTATCATAGCTAAGGCTTTTTATAAAAACAAGCTCATTTCTTAACCCATAAAGTTTTAAAATATGGGAAAAGAGAAAACTATTACGATCAGTGGATTAAGTTAAGTCTCTATAATTTGGCATAATTACAGTACATAGAGTTTAGATACATCTTTAAGAATATAATGTTTTGAAGTGAGAGAGAGTCTTTTTTAAAAATACTTTGTTGAGCTTCCATGTGCTTTCATAGCTTTTAGCTTTGCTAGAATTGTTGCGGTATATAATGAAATTAGTTAGTTGAAGAAATAATCTAGTAAGCAGCTTATCGGGATTTAATGTACTTTAAAAACTTTTTAATATTTATCAAACAATCATTCTATTAGAATATTACATCATACTGATTAATTAACATATTGTTGTTGTCTGTCGAGCTTTCATGTGTTTTTTAAGCTTAGTATCTTTAAAAATATTGTAATTGGCATCAACTGTTTATTAAATTATTAAATACAATTTATATGCATGTTTAAACAGCTTATCAACAATATTAATTAAGTCAAGAGCGTCAATGAATTTTTTTTTTATAATTTGAAGTAGAGTAGAAAAAACAATTTCGATAAGTGAGTCAAATGATATCGCCTGACAGAAAGGTTAAACAAAAGTTGTGTCATTTTGTTAATGACTGTTTTTTTTTTTTTCTTTGCTTTGCTTTTGTATCTCGCCTCTCGTTTTGTCAAACAAAAGGCAAGCATCTTATCGTCACGATGGCATATATTTTATCTGGGCCTCAAAAAAAAAACAAGCACACACAAACACTAAAAATAACAGCTCTTATCACAATCACTTGGAATGCACATTTTACAAAATAATTATGCACGCTTGCACAAATAAATGAGCTGAGCTCGAAATATCTGTAACCATAACAACAACAACAACAGTAACAACTTCGACAACAACAAAAAACGGTCAACAGCTTTGATCATGAGTTCGTTGCCTTTGCTGACCACGAAACAGGCCAACAACACCCTCCCTTCGTATTTGTATCTCAATCTTAAACAAATTTCAAGACTGTGCAAACAGCGCCTGCTCGAAAAGAAAACTTTACGTCAGTTAAACACAACAACAAAAAATCTTTACGAGCTGACGTCGACGCTCTCTTAACGCAAATTAAGGCACCAAAGTGGACGTCGGCTGATCTCGACTGTTACGGCTGTTTATTATTGAAAAATTTTGCAAACAAACGCGACGCGACTGGCGCCAGCCACAATGAAGATTTGCAAGCGATATAGATTGCAGATACATATACAGATACAGATACAGGTAAAACTTTAGCTACAAATACAGACACAGCTACTGATATGAATATCCAAAGAGAAATGCCCCATACTCGTACATACACATACTATACATACGGTAGATATAGGGCCTCGACTTGCTGGACCGTTGGCTCTTGGGCGTAAGTCAGTGTCTGGAACCAAAGTCAAATTAGGCGACAGTCCGTGCATCAAGTTACAGGTTATTAACAGGTAAAGGCTGCAACTCGTACGTCATTATGGCCACCATTCATTCTGGTCTTGCTTTTCTTTGTGCACTCAATTTGAACGGCGACAACGAAAGCAGCAAGAACAAGAAAGAAAAGTTATTATAAACACGCCGAAGAGACGATACCCTTAGCGTTCATATGACAGCTATATAGTATAAAGAACTGGTCAGATTTTAGTTCGTTTTATTCTGAATGTAGAAGACAATACCAAACAGATAAGCTGCAAGTTTGGTTCAGAAATAACTAGGGTTTTTATTTTAACAGTCTATATTGACTCAGCTTGTTGACCTGATCAAGAATATGTCAACTTTATTTTACTGCTTGCTTTTACAGATTTCATGACAAAACTATATACAAGTGTATAAAAACTAAGTATAACAGTGTTGTTGCAGTACATGTAGTCTGACTTCTCGCTTGATAAAGGTTCTGACATGCCAGCAGTAACACCACCACCACCACCACCACTACCATTATTACCAGCAGCACCACCAACGCCAAACAAACGCAAAAGCAACCGCGCGTAACCACAGCCCAAGTTGAACTTCAAGTCAAAACTCAGTCCAGTAATGTGGAGCTACAACTGGGCCTAAAGTCTGGCACTGCCAAGTTGAGCATTAACACGGCATTTAGCCCAATCTGCACTTGTGCTGGCCGGCAAAATTAAAGTGTTTTTATTTACTTAAAAATAATAAAAAGCAAAGCCAAACCTTTTGTTTAACTTGAAATTTTTCTGGAAAAAAGAGCGCATAATTCTAGGAAGTCAACATTTGTGATTTAATTATAAAACTTTTATAGCGAAATATGCTAAACATTCAAGCAAAGGGTGTTGATAGTTTATCGTAGATACAAATGTATAATATACAATTTTAATTAATAAAGTATTAAGTAAACTAGCTGCCATTTAAAGAATGTTTTGTATTATTAATTCCATTCCAAACACTAGTCGTTGCCATTTAAAACTTTGATCTATGCCTTGAATATATCCGGGAAACAGCTCCATGAATTTATCTTAAGCTTTTTGGAGCGAAAGTCCACATAAAACAGTCGAGTGAGTGCGTGAACCTGAACTTAATCACAAAGGTCACACTTAATCACAAAATCCCAACAGATACATTTATAATGATACTTATAATTTGAAGATTCATTCGTTAAACTAAAAGCATAACAAATTTCAAGTTGAAATGCTTCTGAAAGGCGTTTAAAACGTACTTTGTATGTAAGTATCTCTGTATCTTTGTAGCCATGTTTCTTAGTATCTGTATTTAACTTTTTATAATTGAAAGTCAACTGCGCTGGCGCGTCGCGATGGAAAGAAAGGAAAGTAAAACAAGATGAGATTGTTTATTTGTTTCTCTGTACGTTTGTAACTTGTGTTTATTGTTGATTTTGCTGCCAAGCGGCAACATGAACGAAAGTAAAAACAACACAACTGAAACAAGTTCAACATAATAGTGCATAATACGAGCTATAACTATGCGTGGCAGCCGGCACCCGCTTGTCAATTCATCAGATACAGATGCAAGTGACTAGTCATTTCACAGTCGGCTTGACACAGTTTCTCATCGGAGTAGACATGTATGTGTGTGTGTATCTGACAGATAGATTATGTAAAGTGCTACGGTTTAGACCAAGACTAACGATGCCGCCTCCGTTTATATCGAAACTACTACAATGCACTTGTCAATAACAACAAAGATACAAGATGCAAAACAAAACACACGGGTAAAAGTGTATCTCACAGTGTGTGTGTGTGTGTGTGTGTGTGTATGTGTGCTTTTTTATTGATTGTTCAATCGAATGTAATTAAACGTTTCCAGTTGCTGTGGGGCCAGTGGTGCAAATCTCTGCCCGACACGCCCCGTAACGAAACGACAACAACAACAAATACAACAAGAGTTGACGCTTCATCAATTTCATTTCATTAATTTACAAATTTACAAATGAATTTCTGATATTCGCATTTAGCAACAAATTGTCAAATTGGCCCATGGCTCCATTTCATTCCACAACTGCTCCACTTTATTTTTTATTTTTATTTTTTTTGTGGGGCACACGTTCACAATTTCGCACTTCCAACTCGAGTAATTAAACGAATGTAAAAAGCATTAAGCCCTTTTAGCAATTATAAAGATCAAGGCAGATTATAAAGACCGCAACCGTTGTGGATTTAAGATACGAATATCCACATTAATTCTCTCTCGCTTTTTATTACAGCTGATTTCTGTTTCTTTTATTGTTGTTCAAAATATTAAACAAATTGCGTTATTAAAGTGCCCCATTGGAGCGTAAAAGATTTGGCCGTCTGTCTGTCTGTCCTTTTGTCACCTGTCAGTGGGTCAAGAGCATTAAGCCATTTATTCAGAGATATTCAATGATTATGTTTCAATCTATTCGCACAACCCTCTCAAGAGCAAACAGCCTGACTCCATCCGACATATTGCAAATGTTGTTGCTGGAGTTGTTGTCTATGACTCGTCAAGTGCCTGAGCAATGATTTGCATAAATATTACGTCTAATTGCAGCCACAAGACCGAAGGGAGGGAGGAAGACCTACACCTGACAATCATAATCATAAACCAAACAATACAAATCTCAAATCTACGACGTCATAGCTAAGCGACTTCTTCTCCGTCTCCATCTCCATCTACAACTCTGACTTGCTGTCCGTTAAACAAAAAGACATTCGCACAATGGCAATTATCGGAATCATTAGCCACAAAATGACCCCATGCCACATTCGAAATTGAGCAAACAAACAAATCTATTCAAAGTCAATAGAATCGTGTATAAAATCAAGTAGAAACAATAAACACGAGGCCAAAAAAAGGCAAAGCAGATATCAATTAATGGGCATGGCTGAGAATTTCAGCTGTGATATAACCAGGCATCGCAAAAAATAGTTAAAAGGAAAAAAAATAATAAAAACATGCTATTAAAAAATGGAGAATTCTCAGATATTCTAGAAACAGGATCTATTATTAGCAGAAAAAATCATTTTAACACTAATTTTCCGATTCAGACAATTATGAAATAATATGAAAAAGTTTAATCGTATTTAAAAAGTTTATGATAACTGTTATCTTTATAATAAATTTCATTAATTGATTTAATAATAACGTTTACCATTTAAATTGAATGGTTTACCATATGCGAGTATTTAATAATTCAAACAATTTCACAATATTTCTGGTTACAATAATTTGTTAACTGTTTTCGGCTTTTTAACTGTAACACTGCACAAACTGGTAAGAGGAGTCGTGCTGCTTCATAAAACTCATTCGACAGACCGTTGTCGGCTTAGATGGAGTATGAAAATGAGTCGCGTCATTTAAATACAGGTTCTCGTTCATTCATTTAGATTCACACGAAACGAGTATGAGTACTCGATGATGTCCGAAAATCAATTTCAATTCAATTGCAAAATTCCAGGAAATTACGTCGTAGCCGTTAACGTTTCTCGATTTTATGTATTATTTTGGGGATTTTATTCTCAGCAATTCGGATTCAATGCGTTCCCACTGAGAATTGTACACAAAACATTCGAAAAAAAAATCAACTATAACTACACAATTGATTGAACTCGAGGCAAGAGACGCGACGACGACGACAGGTACGGAAAGACTAAACCAAGCAGAGCTCACCTGAGCTGAGTTGAGTTGAGTTGAGTTGAGCTACCTGTCAGGTAGTTGCACAGTCTGACTGAGCAGAGAGCGGGCGGTTCGTTTACATGAACAGTTGTGCGAGCAGAGATGGTACGCAGCAACACGTGTAACAGACACAATGTATCTGACAGATACATGTGTGCAAGTATCTGATCAGTTGACTTCGCTAGTACTCGTAATTGCATTAATATCAGCTAAACATGCTAGCAAACTGAGTGAACTATCTACGAGTACGTACAGCAAATCTAAAGGTTATCTTCTCGCACTCCATTGAGAAGAAGAAACCTTCCAAAAATAAGATACTCCCTTCCCCTCTTGTGTCCCTAAGAAGCCGCATAAACAAGAACAAAGAACAATGTGCGCATAAACAGGAAATTAATCATTCGAGTGTGTATAATGCCGATACCTTTTCACATGCCTTCCTCGCAATGGGTATTACCCGGTACCCTTGATACCCTTACCTGTGCCCAAATCCGAACCTGAAACTCAAGCCCCGAGGCCCGAGGCCGACAGGGAAGCAAACACTAAGAAAAACAACAAAAACACTAAAGAGGAAGCAACCCGGCTGAGTAGTGAGTAAACTGAACCGTAGAAACTTCATTAAGGTTTAGGGTAAAGGTAAATTTACACAGAGCTGGCGAAAATTTCAAGGTCGCGACGTCTCACAAAACGTTTACAACTTCATTGGGTTTCCGTTGTCGTCGTCGTTGTAATTGAATTCTGTTTATTTTGACTTTTCGATTTTTCACACAAGAAAAACAAGAAACAATGCAAATTGTCAGTTAACAATGCTGCAGGTAAATACTAATGAGTTCCTAGATGCCATTAAAAATAGTTGATGATGATTCAATGTCGATTCTTAAGATCTTCGTTTCGCTTATTAATAATTACAACTCGGGATGCTGTAGAGTTACCGGTTTCCGGCTCATTTCTAATTTTAAACATCAAACTCAACAATTATTATTCTTAATAAAAAATAATAATTCATGCGAATCTTTCGTGCGATAGAACATTTGCCATAATTGATGATGCCCCCAACTCAACACATTTTGATACACAAAAAAAAAATTATATGCGAGTGTTAAGCTGTTTGCGCCACTTGGGATATCTTTTTGCAATTTATCTGGCACGAACTTTGGGTCAAAACCCCCTCTTTTGACAGTGGCAATGACTTCCGCATTAAAAAGAGATAGAATATGAATAGATCCCAGGTTAAATTTAAGCTTCTTTTTCTTTTCAGCTAAAAAGACAATTTGGTTTCTCTTAAATTTTTCATAAATGTGTAAGGTATTAATGGAAGCCTGTCAGTAAATGTATATTCTGTTTTATGGAAACTGAAGCTATTTTATGCAGGCAGGGCATATGTCAAAATTGGACAGATTGGATTAATATATCATAACCTTCAGGTTAAGTAACTTTGGTGTTTTTTGAGATATCTTAACCAAATTCACACAGTTTATGTTTGAAATTGTCTTGTAGATGTTGAGCACATTATGTTAAAATCCGACTACTACTATAAATATAACTGCATTACGAAAGAACAGTGAAGAATTCAAATTCTGAAAGGGTATCAAGACTTTAACATTTCTTTGTTTCAAATTATTTTTAGTCTTGTCTCACTGTGAATATGTCTCCATTTTGGTTGCTATTTGAAGGCAATTGTGCGTGCAAAAGCGTCATGAAATTGCCACACACACAGCAATGTAGAACATGGCATATGGAAAACCCAGAAAACTGGTCTATATACAATATATGTAAGACACGAGTCCGTCTCGACGTTCCACTCGCCGCACGATCAGCTGCACGTTTGCCTGGTGAAAAGAAACCCAAGTTTAAGTCGAAACAGAGGGAGGAATGGAGGAAGGGACAGAAGAAGGGACAGCGGTAGCTGCAGACATAAAGGGGACGTCATCGAGTCGTGTCTGTTCTTCTGGCCTCTCCGGCTGTCAGTTACCAAATTGAGTGCAGAGCTATTTTCCTCAACATGCTTTTTTTTATACATTGTTTTTTCTCTGTTTTGTTTTGCTGTTCTTCAATTGCCTTTTTGGCCACTTTCTAGCCATGGCAAAGAACTTGCAGGCACCATCTATAGAGAACCATCGGCAAAACAAAATTGCACCACTTTCAGGGCGTTCTTCTTTCTGTTTCTGTGCATCATTATCATTATCATGACCATTATTTGCTGCAGTGTACCTTACTGACACCATAAATGGTCGCAACAACTTTTATACTCGAGTTACTTTACTTTCAAGCGAGTTTTGGCTAAAAAAAAAAAAATAAAACAACATTAACACCCATAGAGGTTGACTATGGCAGTAGACTTGGCTAAAAGAGAGGTGGCCCTTCAGCACTCGTTGCCTCTTTATGGGATTTGATTAATGCATTTCTTGTGGCTGTTGTTGTCGTTGTAGTTGTTGTTGTTCACATGCTTGGCATTTTGAGAACGAGTAAGATTCACTGGCCCAGACGTTGCTTGTATTATTATATTATGTAGTACGTATAAGCCCATGTGCATATATTTAGTTAGTTAGCACTTGCTGTAACTTTTCTCGCTTGCTTTTTATTTTTATTTTTATTTTCAGTTGTTGTTTTTGTGGGTCTTCGGAATGACTTCATTTTCTCAGCAGCTGACATGCAACCCGCTTAATTTCTATTATCGTATAACGCCATTGTTTAAACTTTAAAACAATGTGCACTGCACATTTCCACTGCATAATAAACTAAGTACGAATATACAAACAAACCATATAATACTCGTATTTTATACTTGTCGCACTCTATCCATATATATGGCACACTTTAACCCACTGTGGGGGCGCGAGGCGTTGAGACTGAGGTTTTTGATTACCAAATCCAAAAAACTATGTAGAAAAAGTTTAAGCGTCACGTATGTGCAGTCAACTGCCAACTGACAACCGTCAAGAACTCAGTTGAAATTTTGGACCTGGTCAGCGATTAGGGAACTTGCACATTTGGCTGAATCCAGAAAAGCAGCTGATTCCACAAGACAAACAGGCCAAGAAAAACAACTATTCTTTTAATTAGCCTACACTTTATACTCGAAAAAAGAGTTGGCCGAATAGCAGTGCTCTGCAGTCGGCTAATGGCAAACGAGAATACGTAAAAAAAAAAAAAAGTTTATTAAAAAACTTCAATAAAAAAAACCTGACAAAAATATTGACTAATGACAAATAAAAAAGCTTATTAAAAAATAACAATCAACAAGAAATTATTATCTCTATCTTCACAGCTAAATTTTAGTCCACTTGTTGCATTAAATAAATATTTACTTTGATATCATTGTCTCTGAGTAAATTTCTGTGAATTCAGTTATTTGCTCACAAAAAACATAACATAGTTAAATTACTCTGTAGGGAGTGTAAATTATCAACTGCCACATTTAACTCGTTTGGGGGTAACCTCAGTTCTTTGGCCATAAAGCGCAACAACAATGGTCGAAAGAAAAGCGTCTGAAGAGCGCTTATGACTCACTCAAAGCCCACAAACCCCACTAATGATCCCCCTGCCCCTTTCAGTTACCTGTTACCCGTTGTCAGTTGCCAGTTGTCAGTTACCAATGGCAACTCGAGTTCGTCTATTCTTGACAATGTTAAAGCTGAACAATAAAAAACAAAATAAGAAATAACGACACACCGCAAATGCAAATGCAAATGCAAAAATATTGCGAATGACACTGGAATGAGAATTCACAACGGATTTTGCACAGCCTTATATTTATAGCATTTCCTTTATGGTCCAAGTAAATAATACTCAGTAGATAGGAAAAGAAAACAAAAGTAAAACATATAAATAAATAAATAAAATACTATTCGCAAGTACTCTTAATTTGTCACGCTTAATGGAACGGATGAAATTACACACGTCTTTTTATCAATAACTGAAAAGTATTGCATTTGTTTATTTTATATTTTAATACATACTTGAATCGAGTATAGTAATTTTCACGCTTGGCAGTTTTATTTTACCATTATAAAATTTAAGTCGACTTGAAGAATATCTGCAATTTCGATAGGATTTCGGCACTAATAAAATAAAATGCTCTTGAAAATAATTGATATTGTCTCAAAATTTTCGTATACAATTTTTTAGAAAAATATTAAAAAAAAAAATTAAATAAAAAGAAAAAGAAAACAGAATTCTAAAATCAAAATGATTTCTCATTTTTTAAGAAACTAGATTAAATAAATTTATTATTCTTCACAATAAAGGAAGAATTTACATTTAATATAAAATCACTGAGAACAAACACTTATTTTGCCAGTGTAAAATAGTTTTTACTAATTTTTGTATTTTGCATAACCTTAAAGTTTTTAATTCGTTTATTTTATTATGTAATACACATTTAATCCAAGACTTACTAACGTTACTTGTATTTTTCGTAATGATTGTTTTTTGACCCGCAGGCACATAGCGGAAGTTGAGAATACACTGCAACAACATTGAACTTGATGAGGTTGCTCGGCCAATCGCGGCTTATCAAGGTGGCCAGCTTTTAGCAAAGCCTATACATGTATGTATGTGTGTTTGTATGTGTGTGAACAACTTAAAATACAGCAAAAGCTGCATCTACAATAAGAACAGCAAAAGCTACAACAACAACTGATGACCGCCAGAACAAACGAAGTTGAAGAGCAACTGCAGACGTAAGTATAGAAAGGAAACGAAATACTATGACGATGTTGTTGTTGCTGTATTGTATCGATGCACGTGTATGTATGTGTGTGCATTTGTATGCAAACGAAATATAAAGAACACGAACAGGGAGCACGAAACGGAACACACACAAAAAGCGTGTGCATAAAAAATGCAAAGGCAACGAAAAAACTTGTCGAACTGGTCGCTTACTTTAAACTTAACTGCTGAGCTCGAGACAGGGCAGCGACGGCGGCAGCGGCAGAGGAAGTGGCAGCGGCAATGGCAACGCCTGCGCCGCCAACGTAAAGGATTGCGACTGCGACTGGAGGACTCTTTAGAACCGAACCCTTAGTCACAGTGAGTAGCCACTTCAAAGGGAAAGAGAGTCCACGTTAAGTATATGCACCGCGTTTGTTGCCAATTTATTTGCGATCGTTGCGGCTTTTTGAATTCCCATTTGCATATCACAAAACGCACACACGCAGTCGCCTCGAGCGACAAGACAACAGTTTTCAAATAAAATGCACACAGTAAAAATCAACAGTAAAGAGATACGACGCGATAACAACAACCGCACGGAATGAAGCGCGCCAATTGACTGAAAGCTGCTCTCGATCTCAGACTCGGAATAAGCGCAACGGGCAAGCAACGTTGGAAAATCTAGTTGGAATCTCTTACATACTATCTCTCTAACGCTGTCGTTTTCGCCCTGACGCGCCAATCAGCTGAAAGCTGCTCTCAGAGTCAGAACAAGCGATGGTTAATCTAATTGGACTCTCTGGCACACACTCGCTCTCTCTCTCTCCTCGCTCTCACACTCTGTTGCTCTCCCACAGTCAGCTGTTTAAATATGTGCGCGTATATTTTTGACTTAAAAAACATCGCTCTAAATACTATTGCACTTAAAAGTAAACTGCCCGTTCGGAGAGAACTCAATGGGAGCGCGCAATGTCTGAGAAGAAGTTGAGTATATCCTGTATATTAAATTCCAGATTGATCATGGCGCCTGCATAGCATTTCTGTATGCGCTCCTCGAGATAATTGTACTGGGCTATGAACTCCTCCTGCATGGCATGCCAAACGACCTGCAGCAGATTCTCCTCCTCGCACAGATGCTTGTCCACCTTCTTGTAGAGGTTCTCCAGACCCTTCTTCACCTCACGCGCCGGATATTGGCTAATTACCTTGCGCAGCTCCTGCTTGGAGAAGGCCATTTGGTAACTTATCTCGGTCTCTTTGACGCCCTGCGCCACTTTCTGCTGGACTCCCTCAAAGAAGAGCTAAGAGAGGAATCTTTAGATGTAATTGAGTAGTATATATTATGAGCATTGACTTACATTGAGCTTCTCCAGCGGTCTGCCAAAGTACTGCGTTACATATGCCTTGAGGGCATCATTATAACGTGACTTGGCCTCCTTCTTGAGTGCATCCAAGCCGGGCACCTTGAGCTGTGCCAGCAGTGCATACATATGATGATAGTTCTCCATGCGAACCACCTGTGACGGCGTCTTAGGATGCTCCTGCGAGTGTATACTGATGCCCTCAAAAATGGCATTGACCAGCTGCAGATACCACTTCTCCATGTCCGTTCGACGATCCGATTTACGGAATATGCCTTCCGCTGTCTGGGCGAAATTCTCAAAGTTCTCCACATAAGGCAGAATGGCTTTTGATCGCTTGGGAAGCTTTGCCTCCTTAATCGATTGCAGCTGTTGTTGCATGAAGCGATCAAAGTTACGCTTGACCTGCACCAAGGCCGAGGCAAAGGTCATGCTGAGAAAGGAATGTGTGTCCTGGGCGGACATGACGTGCTGCGTTAGACGCACTAGCACATAAAGCGAATAACTGCAAGAGAGATGAGGATTAGATCAAAATATTGTGGAGAGAGGATCTTCAGTTTTCCTACAAGCTATCCACACGCTCGAAGCTTTGGATAAAGCTAACTAGCTCCGGCTCCAGGCAGCCAAAGAGACCCATCATTAATTTCCGCACATCCTCATTGATCTGTCGATCAATTCTCTTTTGCGGCACGGCGGAACCTTCTGAGGTTCCGCTGGTGGGCGAGACAGTTGAGGCGTTAAACGATTGCGACATTTCAATGCCCTTATCTTTTTCCATCTCCAGAGTGGTTTGTGTGTTCTTCGTTGTTGGACTTATCACATCCATTTGAAAGAAGTTGATGCAGAATAACTGCTCCTGTAAGGCAATGGGTTCCAGCTCGGCCAACACTTTCTCCAGCAACGCATCGAAGCGCACACGATCAGCGCTGTCCACGCCGGGTCCCCATTGATCCCGATTGATGCCCAGTGTGCCATAGGGAATAGTCGAGACGGCAGACTTGCGTGACGATGTGGACATGTCCAGGTCTTCGCGGGAACTGCGCAGCTTGTCAGACACCTGCATTTTGGCCTAAAGAAAGAAATAGCTGGAGTGTAAATCCCATTGAAACGGTTGCATTGAACACCTACCAGGTTAAAGAAGTTTCTCACATCGCGATCATAGATCTTGCTCAGCGATGCCGTGTAGACACGCATCAGGCCATCGTAGGTCTTGCGATCCATGGCCTTGGACCAGTGCATCAGCTCCGTATAGGGCGTCAGTTCGCGATGGACATTGGAGTGATTAGGCAGCGTCAATTCGGTGCTGGTCAGTGGCATGTCCCCAATCTCGTTGCCCAGATGGATGAAGAGATTGTTGAGGAAACGGCTAACAGTCGCTGAGAACTTCTGTTTCCATTTCTCGAAGCGTTTACGCTGATCCTGCACAGCTTCCAGTCGGAGCAGTGAGGGATCAATGTCGCTATTCATTGCCTGCTGCAGACATTGAGCCGCAGTAATGGCAGCTTTGCGTCCGGCAGCTGTCTTCAGATCGGGATCTTCGAGTGCCTGCTGCTGGCTGTGCGGCAAGTCCAGTTGGCTCTGAAAGAAGCAGCACGACTTGTTAATACTCTTCCTTAATAAATACACACTTCACACATACAATAACTTTGTTGAGTTCCTTCATCAATTTAATATTATTGTTGTTGGCGATTTCAATCATGGCATTCTTGCCGCCAATCTTTTCCATGGTCTCCTTCACATGACCCAGAATGTCCTCGTAGGTATCCAGGCGTGTTTCAAACTTATCTGCCTCGGTTATTGCATTATCAATGTGCTCCATCATCTTGAGCACCTTTTGCTCCGATGCCAGGACACTTTGCATGTTGGCCTGTGAGAATATAAGATAGGTTATACATTAAAGACATTGATTTAGCAGCTGCTTACGCCATCCAAGTCGTGCAGTTCTCTGGACAGTTGCTCTATAAACTGCTCCGCATCTTTGATAGCAAAGTCACACTCCGAGAAAAGTTTGCCCAGCTCGTTGGCTTCCTTATCTGTTAACGCTGTAAACTCCTGCGCCTCCTCCTCGTCCTCCTCATCATCCGTATTCGGTGGCTTTTGCGTAACATTTCCTTGCCCCGCACGCCCCGCGGCAATCTTCTCCGGCGACTTCTCGGACAGCCAAGCGATGGGCACATTACGGAACTCTGCGCGTGGACCACGCACATATTTCTGTATCTGCCGGTTGAGCACAGCCAAAAAGTTTTGTCGCTCATGCAAATTAAGGGCGTACCATTTGTAAACCTTTTCCAATTGGATATCAAACTCGTGCGTCTCAAACTGTTCGTTGCGTCCGTCGACCCACTTAATCTCGTCCAGTTGCCAGCTACGCTTTCGCTTGTACTCGCTCTCCCGCTGCTCGGACTGCTTAACCAAGTAGAGAGTGACCACTGGCACTGGGGGCGCTGTCGTCACCACACAAAGATAACAGGCCCGCTTGTCTTTCTTTTTGAAAGTCTTCGTCACCGTCACCACAGAGAGCAAACGTTCGCCGCTGCCAGAGCCATTGAAGAGCTCCTTTTGCAGTATGTGCTTGATGTTGGCCAAGGTGCCAATAGTCAGCATGGCTAAGGAATGTTGGCAGTGGTATTTGGGCAATTCGAAATGTATTTTAATTGTTTCCAAATTGAAGAACGCCTCCGCCAAAAACAGCTGTTCGGTGAGCCACTACCCGTGCTGCCAACTTGTCTTAACTTGTTGTTTTGTAACAAAAAATGGTTTGGCAGGCCCAGTCAATTTATCGATATTGACAGCAGTATTTTTGCAACTCTTCTTAAGGTTGGACACATTGGTCGATACATAAGTAACACTGGTGGGTAAAAAATTAACGCGAAGAAATATCGACATAATAAATACAAATTTGTACATTTTCCGCAACTTTTTAGCAAACATGTTGGTCAAACACATCGTCAAACAAGGACTGCTGTTGAGAAATGGTAGGTACAAGTATTTAATACCTATTTTTCGGCTTTATTTGTTAACCTTAAAAATTACATAATGTGGTCAATGTTGCTCCTGAATCATGGAAGCTGGAATTTATAAGTAAATAATTCATGAATTGTTTTACTCTGTTGCAGTTGGCGCCATGTCGCGTGCTGCCTACCACGGTGGCGAGCACCACCAGCACTCCACCATGAACGATTTGCCAGTGCCCGCTGGTGACTGGAAGGAGCAGCACAGCCAGAACAACACCAAGTACAACGCCTTCCTGGTGTCCGGAATCTTGATTCTGGCTGGCACCATTGGATTTGTGAGTAGAGCCACACCCAAATCAGCGAATATCCTTCTAATAATCTCTTTTTATCTGCAGGTGAAAACCTCTGGTTTGATCCACTTGAACTACAGCCCCCCCAGCAACATGGATTAAGTTCTAAATAACTACATAACCACGTACATTGCAGATAAATATGTGTTAAATAAGCTTAAAGTGGCGAATTAGTAAATCACAAACCCAAATACTGTTCATCAGTTTGTTTATTTCTGGTTTAGTATACGGGACCATCGTCCATGTTGTCATCCTCTTCGTTATAGGCCTCTCCATTGTCGAAGTAATCGTTGGCATAATCGTTCTCCTCGTCCATTTCATCGTCCAGTGCGGCTTCAGGATCTTCCTCCTCTTCGTGCTCCGAATCGGATTCCTGCTTGACCTCCTCGTTATCATTATCAGCGCCACTTTTAAGCTCTTTCTGCTCCAACTGTTTCAATCTATCTTCTATGTTAGTCTTCTTGGCGACTTGTTTGGGTTTGAGTTCTCCTCCAGCTCGCTTTCGACTTGTTGAATTTAGCTCTCGAGGCATTGCTTTGTAGTTGAACTCCGGCTGTGCCCGGTTCTTTAGTCGCTCCAAAGCCTTCTGCATGGTGATAACATGGTTAATGTAAGACATGGTTAATTGTAATTGTGTTAATCTTTACCTCTCGCCAATCTTTGACATCTGTTTTTTTCTTCTCTTGGCTGGCGGAAATGATGTAGTATGGCGAGTCCCTAATACGGTTTAAAAAGTCCTCCTTCCAAAGCAGCTGATAGTTCTGCGTTGCAGTAGTCTAAACACAAACTAATAATAAGTACAGTGTCTAATTCACTGGATATTTATACTAACCTCCAGTGTGATTGGTTTGTTGAGCACCGGCGGAAAAGTTGGAGGTGGCGCCGATTGAACCTGTGGCATGTCTTTGCCCACACAGCCGAGCGCCTGCATCTGCTCCGCTGTCAGCGAGCCTGTTTTCCCACCACGCCCTCCTCGTCCAGCCATCCTTAAAGTTTATGTTATACTTAAAAGGAATTCACAAAAGCGTTTGTTTATGTTTTAAACTGCACACGTTTTTGAGCAAGCCGTCAGCTGTGCTGTCAGGGCTACATCATAGCGAGTAGAGTTGCCACTCTGTTACAAACAAAAATTATCACAATCAGCAGGCGCGCGCAATTTAAATTTGAAAGTTTCATTTATTTAGCATAGCAATTTAAGAAAAAGCTTTTAAAGAAAAGAATTAACACTGAATAGAATTTAAACATTAACGTACATTTAATTATTGCAATTTGCACTTTATGCTTAAAATTAAAACACCTAATATTAGCTTGTTTACATGATCATGTTAATTAATATCAAGGTTAATATCTTATTGTAACTATGTTTTGGGCAAACATGCGACGAAATTCGTTAGATTCGATTAATTTTCTGGAGTAGGCGATTCGGGTTGATCATCCTCGGTTGGCGCCAGGCCCACTTTTTGCATCAGCTCCGTCAGTTTTTGAGCCTTACGATCCTCATTGTGGGCTATAACAGTGCAAAGGTGTTCCGTGAGTAGTTCCTTTTTCTCAGATGCATTGTGTAAGTCGACTTTTGCCTTTAGAAACTGAGCCTCAATTTTAATATACTGCTTTCTGAAAATGTAATTAAATAAAAGATTAGAATTATTTGTAAATCAACAAAATTTTAAAATGGGGAACGTAATTATTTTAAGCTCTATTATAAAAATTACAAAAAATTGAATATATGATGCTTTTAATGGATTGTGATCAATGATTATTTTTGAATCATTTTATTAAAATAAAAATTACTTTTTATTTATAACTAACACTTGTTCTTCAAAATTACTGTTGCAATTATAAATTAAATTAAAAGAACCCCAAAATAATTGTTAGTATAAAAGTACTCAAAACATAATCATTATCATTAATGAATATCCATAAAAATCAATCATTTTAAAACCATAGCGAATATGCAAAGATTACATTGAATGAATCAATGTAGTGCTATTATATTTCTTATATTTACATTCATGGTTTTATTAAAAAGATACTTACTCCACAGTGGCAAAATGTATGCAGGCTGTGTCAATCTGCTTTCGCAAGAGAGCTACATCCACGGCAAGATCGCTCTCCAACTTTGAGAGTTCATGACGGATCTGTTCTATTTTCCGCGATTCAGCAGCTGTTTTTTGTGTATGCTGTTCAATGGCTTTGTACAGCATTTGTTTCTTTTGTTTGTTCTGTTCCTCAATCATTCTACGATGCTGCTCAAAGTCCTTCAGGGAAATGCCCTTAAAGGGTGAATCCGTGCTGAGTCTATCACCAGTTGAATCTTTGGTGCTGGGCAGTATGCTAGCATCGTCGTCTGTGCTGCTTATCTTCAGAATTGAACTGTCGTCCGTCGTTCCGCTGTCGTTTACAGTTGCATACGTGGCAGTTGAAGCTTTGCCGTTTGACGTTGGCGCCTTAACGGACCCACAGTAAAGCGCCTGGACAAGTGACTCAGATAGGCCGCTTTCCAAGTTAAGAGATTCTTCGCTATTCCCATTATCGCTTGGCGTGGGAGTTGGCGCTTTTTTTGGTTCTGGTTCTGTGGGCGTGGTTGATCTCGATTTGGCCTTGGTTGCTGCCACTTGTTGAGGCTTCTGCTGTGCTTGTTGTTGTTGTTGCTGCTGCTTTCGCAATTGATCTGCCTGCCGGAAGATCTTATCCGGCATCCGCCTGATGCCCGGCTGGTTTTTCATCATTTTTAAAGCTACAAGTTACACACACATATGTAGATATATTTGTGTTAATGCATGTGTAGCATTTGTTTTGTTTAAACACACACGCACGCAAACCAATCAAAATAGTTGATGATGCCATGATATTTACCTGTGTCCGCATTTCCCCTGCCTCCCTGTTTCACTCCTGTTATTTTGAGTATCTCATCGTGGCTAAATCCATTAAATTTCTCAGCCATAATGATTTTTTAATAAATAATTATCCATTAAGCGTTTGCAGACACAGACACGACAACAACAATTTTTGATCAGCAACTTGTTCTAATTGGGGCTGCCACCCTACAAAATTTTCCGATCTGGCAACTTGTTCTAATTTAATAAAAAAAGGCAAAAGCAAATACAACGAACAGCGCTGCCAGATCACTTCCACCGATCATTTTTATTTTGATAGCAACTGATCGATTGCTTTCGATATGCCCGCCGTTTTAAATAAAAACGAATCGAATTTAAAATCAAAATATGTTTATTGCAACATCTTAATGCCCAATTCTGCGCGTAAGTCATTCACATTTTGCTCCCAACGCTGCTCCCAGTAGACGGGCATCAATGGCTTCATTTGTTTGCCATTTTCAATGGCCCACGGCAAATAGCGCTTCAAGTACTCTCGACGTTGCCTAAAAACACAAAAGTGGCACACAACAAATTAACCCAAAACTCTTAATGAATCATAAAATGTCTAGTTACCTGGGACGCAGACGAACGGCTCCAAACACGGCACCTCCATAGCACATGGGCAGCCCAGTATTTAGGGCCTCCACCCATTTAACCGCCACTTCGCCCAGCATATTAGTTGGCATGTTTAGTGCTGTGTGTACGAGATCATGACATTCGCGATAACGAGTCATCAAATAGGCCAACTTTGGGTCATCCAGGAAGCGAACTTCCATGCGTGAATCAGGGGTCACTTGCTGCGAGCAGAATTACAGAGAATTTAGCAGTCGCTACCTGAAAAAGGTTGGCATAAGCACTTACGTTATCTTTAAGAAACTTGGCATAAGTGGCACCAAATGTGTCGGGCGGCAACGCCTCCAAACGATTGAAATCAATGGTCTGGGTGTTGATGCGCGGCTTCTCGGCAAGAATGCGACGACCCTCCTCGCTGCTCTGCATGCTGTCCAAAATGTTCCAAAGCGCACTCTCTCCCGTGGTTTCACCCAGACAGGCAATCATGTCGTGCCTATAAATGCCCATATTAGGGTGAGTCGATTTTTTTCTCGAAAAATAATGGTATTCTATTCTTCACATTTTAGATTAAAATTATGTTTTAAGGACAATTAGTCCTTTGATTCTATGATCATTCTATATAATTGTGAAAGTCCTGTTTCTGACAAGGGTTTTGCACCCTATCTCAGGAACAAGATAAAAACACTTAAGATATTCTAATAATAGCATAATAAGAACTTGTAGGAATAGACTTTAGAACTCTGGTTTCTTGGTGGAAAAATCTTGGAATTGACTGTAGATTACAAATTTGGGTTACCATTTTTTAATTTTTTTTGGGCCAACACAAAACAATGCACCGAGTATCTAAAGTACGCTGGAATTGCCTGCTTACCTTCGCGGATCCAGTAGAGCTGCTATGGATGAGCCCGCGCCGAGTAGCAGCTTTTGAAATGGTGATGTATGTATGCGCTGCTTCATATACTCCCGCTCGAAGGCATCCAACTCCTCGGGTGGCGCATCTGTGACCACTGTGCGTCTGTTGGCCAAGGCAGCCGGCGGCACAGAGCTCGGCCAGCAGCGCTGGAGCAGTGGCAATGAGCTTTGCCAGTAACGCCGCATAATCTCTGTAAATATAAGTGAATGACGTGTTCAATAGGCGCCTCCAGTCGATGTACACCTCGTTGACCTCATCATTAGCGGCACGGCAGCAGAGATTTTGTATGTATGACTCGGCTCATAAATGTGACCCTGAATACTTGTCCATAGTTTAAGCGCCGCTTGTACGTGGCTTCAATAATAGCCGTCGCTTCAAGTAAACAATTTGTCGACACGAAAAATCAGAAGTAAACATTACCGCCCCACAACGGTTAATTTTAAAGACCGACAGAAACTCGATAACCGGTTTTGGCTTCCACTCTTTGTTTTTTTAAACACAATTGAACCTTCAAACATGAAGTCTGAACCCAATGAGACCAACCGGCAAGTCTTATATCTTCAATTCCTAATCTATTATTTCATTTTTATTATTTTTGTTGCTTATTAATGAGTAATTTACCAGTTGACACGTGAATGATTTCACATATATAAGGCATTCATTAGAAAAGATGGGAAGTTAAATAATTAATTATATATATACACATAGTTTATTTATATATAAACGAGATAAGCATTGCGGTACACTGAGATAAGCGCGTAATAGCTGAAGCAGAAACCATGTGCAAGTTGTCTAAAGATAAGTTCTATCTATAAGGAAATACACTTCCGTTGTATCTGATAAAACTTGTAACAATAATTGAAAATTGTGTTAAATAATAATTTATTTGGTTGGAAATTAATTGAAACTACCGTAATATGATTGGGTAAACAGAGTAAGCTAATCATTGAACATTTGTAACATAATTAACAATTAAAAGTACAAATATTTACAAGAAGTGTGTTACGAGCTTATGCACTTACATAGGTCTCATAACTTATATCTTATCTGTCGCAAGGCAATCTTATCATCAAGTTTGACTGTGTCTCGTCAAAAGTTATTAAACAAATTGTACAAATACATATGTGTTGCATTATATATTATATATATATATTTTTATTCTATTCTCAATTATCTATTGTTATGTAGAGGGTGTGTACGTCTGTATTTCTTTAACTTAAGACATTTTCATATAATTAATTACGTGTATGTTTGTAGCTCAGCAATTGCATATAAGTTTACAAAGACATTTAGATTACATAGGAGCTATATATAGTAATAAAATATTTAAATACATAACTACATATGTACAGTTATAGTTATAGTTTAAGATTGAGCTTGCTATTAAGGCGGATCTCTGCTCAATTCTCATCTCCTAACGATACATAAAACATTTATGGCTTTGGCAGAAGTGCAAGCGACATTGGCTCGTCTCTCTCTCGACTCTCTCTTTCTCTATTGAGACTAGACGTTCTCTCCGCGGGAACTGGGCAGATGGGCTTGCTTGTCGGGCGCCTGCTTCCGCCGGAATGTGACGTAGGTGTAGAGCAGACTGGCCAGCACGCTGATGTTGATGCCGATGCAATTGAGCCAGGAGAATACGTAGTCTCCGCCAATGAACATTCCCAGATACGTCACGCAAATGTTCTTGAGACAACCGACGATTGTTGTGGTCAACGCCGAGTTGAACTGAGTGCAGAGTATTGTGCTGTAGGAGAGTATGAAGCCCATGACACAGCTGAGCAGGAACTGGACCACAAATGCCGGATCATTCCAGCTGGAAAATTCAAGCGCCTTCTGCAGATCGCCAGTGAAATAGTTGAGAAGCAGGGCAGGCACAAACATAAACAGTGAATTGTAGAACATCAATCCGTACTTTCCAATCTCAGATGTGTCCAGTTTCTTCTTCACATAGACGCCATTCGAGGCTGTCAGTGCATTGGTGATCATCACATACGTGTATCCCTGCATATTGAAGGACAGATCATCAGAGGCAGCTATCAAAGCTCCGCCAATCATCGCATATACGCTGACCTGCACAGCCGTCGTGGGACGAACTCCGAGTATTTTCAGTTCAAGCAACATGGTCATCAGTATCGAGAAGCGTCGCAGCGCCGCAAACATTGGCAGACTGAGGGCTTTGGTGCCGCCCAGGCCAAAGATCATGTTGAAGCCAAAGATGAGGGGCAGTGGAAAGATCTTGGCGAACGTATTCCGTTGCAGAGGCGGAAAGTTGACCAGTTTGGTACGTTTGCCCAGGCCGAGCACCACAATGCTGGCCGTGAGCTGACCAAGGCTGAGGAACAGGAACGATGGGAAGGCGTAGGAGGTGAGAACCGTTTTATTGACCACTGTAATCATAAACGATGAGATTCCGTAGAATACCGCGCTGCCAACCTTCTTCACAAATATAGCTGAATCGGCTTCCTCTCTCTCTCTCTCCCGATCCCGCTCCCGCTCTCTATCCCGGTGAGTGGCACGCACTTCCTTGGAACTGCTATTTATCAGAGCTCCATTTGATTTTCCCTCGTTGTCGCTGTTATCACTGCCGTTCCCATCAAGCAGCGGCGCCAAGTCCAGCGCAGTGCTGCCACCACGCGAATTGCTCATTTTAATTGCTTTGTACTCTGTTTTACTTTTGTTTTTTCGCCGTTTGTTACAGCTTCAAATTATGCATGTGGTTTTGAGTGTTTGCACGTTCAACTTATCACTTTACACGCTTCATATCATATTTGAGATTGGTTATTTTTCTAAAACATTTGCAAAGCACACATATTAATGCAGTTTTCTATCGGTATTGTTGTTTTTGCGGTGTCTTTCATTGGTTTAACGAAAAACTATTTTTACCGACACAATCGCGCGTCCCGTTCTCTCGCTTAGCACAAGATGAATAAAATGCACAGCTGATTTCCAAATGTAGTTTCAGTGCTGCCACTGGTGTGGAAACACTGTTTTGGCCCAAATGTTGCACATTGGGTACAATACCAAAATGGTAACCTATAAATTTGATAGCTTTTTAAGACAATTTCTTATGTTTGAGGCTAGAATTTTTTTTTTAATATTTTGTTTGATTTATAAATATTCAAATTATTAATTTATTGCATAGTTATTGCATTTCTAAATTTGCAATACCTAAAATTAAATTGCGCGCGTTAAAATATAAAATACCAAAACATAGCAACAAAAACTACTGTTGCCCACTTAGCTCTTTTTCCTCTAAAAAGATGGCAGCACTGCGCAATATTCTATTAAATAATTATTTTAATAAAATGAACACATCATAAGCACATGATAATTACAGGTCTTATAATTAGACTCTCATTAATCGTTGTAAATGAAGTTAATAAGCTATGATTATCCAATTGCAAAGCGCGTATGACAACAAATCTCAAAGGTTTGTTGCTGCCGGTATTAGTTGATAGCCAACCTTTAGGTAATGATCTACTTACTGTGTTTAATTAACTAAAACGTGCACACAACTCAATTTAAATTAAATGAACGTAAAAACTAAATTGTCAGAGAAATGGACACAGCTGTTGCCGAAATAGTTAAACAATCACACTAATTTTACCGAACACAATGGCAACTCTGGCAGAACAGCTGCTTTTGCTTTTCGGAGTTTCGCACAAACCACAACTGAAAATCTAGAATTGTTTTAAGTGAAGGCTAAAAAGAAACTCTGCAAAATGAGCAGCTCAAAGAAAAGGAGTAAAGATGATCAAATACCCAAACCAATTAACATCAAGAAGGAGAAATCTGAGGAAGATCGCACACTGCATCCCATTTCTCATTACATTGACGACCGTCTCGAGTTGGTAAAACAAATCTTTGGCACCCTGAAGCCAAAGACGATTATGAATCTGGCGCCAGAGTTTCTAAAGGTAAAAATGATTATAATAAACATAGTTTCATTAATGCCAACTTTTAACTTGCAGAAGACTGGTTTAGATGAAATCGAGGAGCTCTGCTTAAATGAGCTACTCTGCATCTCAACCAAACGTCTTAAATCCATTATAGCAGACACTCGCTGCCCCACAGACACTGAGAGCTCGGACGACTCGGATGTGGAGCACAAAGAGGGTAAGTGGCTAGCCCGGTAATAAACCCAATTATTTACATGTATGCCATTGTAGAACACATCTCACTGGAGGAGATTTCATCGGACAGCGACATTGGTGGCAGTGAATCACGTCGCGGTAAGTGGGTATATCTAAAGAAGTCATTCCCAGAGACTACTGTGATCACAGATTCCTCTTTCTACTTTTCATTAAGCCATCCCAGTTGTAAAGCACTTGTTAGTTTATCATACAATGAAGTCAAGTCTGTATAGATTACATACATTTAATTTGGAGTCATCCTAAGAATTGTCTGTACAACTGCACGTCACGGAATCAGTTACAAATGGGGATTCATGTACCATATTTGAATTTCTCACAGTTAAAGACGGGCGCCACGTAGAAAGCCCGCAGAATGCAGACATCTTCGCCAACGCCAAGCACAACGTTGTCCTCTTCCTCCTTGCCCACCTCCAGGGTGACCACGAAGTCTCCCACCTCCAGACAGCCCTTGCGGCGCATGAATTCCACACCAAATTCAATTGGACTATAGCCACATTCGTTGATATCGGTAGTGTATAATATGGGATGCATATTACGTCGCAGGTGCAGCGTTCGGGCTAAATCGAATTTGCAGTTGACCGTCGTCTCGTCATCATCCTCGTTGAGTGGCATCATCATATAAACAGGACAATAGATCTCGGAGCGAGCCAAGGCGACACTTGCGTTCTCACACTTTGTAAAAACAAATATCGCCTGGCACTCGATGGTTGATATTGTTCGTATGATAAAGTTGACGATCGTCTGGTAGGAAGTCAGAATACTCTTCACCTGCTGTTGGTTTTGTACCACGCCAACGCGATAGTCTCGAATGGGCATCAGTTTTTTCACAATCAAGGGATACTTGTTGCACCACGGACTCTTCTGCATGTGTATGGTATCGATCTTCCAGAGGAACTCGTGCAGCTCGAAGCGCTTGAAGTCGTTGCAACGCTCCAGCGGCACAGTGCCAATGACGGGCTTCTTCTGACAGTGTGCAATGGGCAATGCATCCTCCATGATGTAGTTGTAGACGCAACAGCTCACATTAAACATGTCCGGTATCCAGATGTAGTCCAACAGCTTGATAATACCCAGCAGATCCAGCATATTGTTGCGCACGTATTCAAAGTCTATGCAACCAATGAGCTTTAAGTTGAAATCGGCTTTAACTACCTGAGACAATGCGCGCAGGAATGCCTTGCAACGGATCTTTGGCATCACCACATAGTTGGCTTTAAGGGCAACGGCACGTTCCAGATCACTCATAAACAATTCGGGATACACTTCAGGCGCCAATGCCTGACACTGTCCAGGGAGTTCAATGAAGTCATACGAGGTTAACAATCCCGCATCGATAATCAATACGGCCAAAGCCTCATTCAATGTCTTGACCACACGACAACGTATCTCCGGTCCAATGAGTAGCACATCATTCAATCGAATGGCACTGAGATAGGCGTGCAGATTGATGACATAGACAATTTCCCTGAAGCCGGCATAGCGATAAGCCGGATTCGTGGTCAACGTAACGACTGCGCCTCGTGCCAACATTGTCGTACAGTTGTTTCTCAGTCGTCCGATACGGCAACAGTCGCCGTTGATTTCCACGGCTAATCCTGTTGCAGTGCGGAGTTCCCTTTCATCTGCATGTGCGGAAATGGCAATGTTTAGAGTTTCCATTATGGTGGCCAATTCATCGGGCTTGAAGGCCACCATGTCGACGTGAAATGTGAAGGTTCCGTGCTCCAGCATGCGACGGAGCTCGTCGTGCGTCGTCTCCATCACAACTTTGGCCATTAGGCCCATGTGATAGTAGCGACGACGGCGTCGTTTTCTCGCATGCTTCTCATGCGCATCGCAGGCAGCTTTAAACTCCCTCAGTCGCTGCTCCAAATCCTTTTGTCCATTCAATCGTACGGTGAACTTCTCGGGATCATGATCCGTCTCAGGCTGCTGCTCCTCCTGTTCTGTGTTTGTCAGGCTCACATTATCCGCACCTCTCGACGTAGCCATGGCGTGCAATTAATTTAATTTTAACTGGATGTTTTTGTTTTGATTTGAAAATTTATTTACAGCTAAGAAATTGCGGAAATCAAACGCTAAAAGAGCCGATAAAACCAGTGAAAATAAGGAACGTAAGTTAATATAAATACTAAGCAAGATTAATAGCAACTGCCTACTATAATAACTAAATATTTTATTTAATAAACTTTAATATTTCTCTCTCTCTCTCTGTATATGAATCCAGCGGATGGACAGATCAGTGTTCTGGAGCTGCTTGAACTGCAGGCTCGAGCTCGTGCTATTCGCTCCCAGCTGGCCATGGAGCCCATAACGAAGATTGAGGTGAAATCAGATGACGATGAGCCGGCAGAAAATAAGCAACAGGAAAAGGAAAAGACCAAGGATAAGCACAGTCAAAAAACATCCAGCCAGGCAAGCAAGCGAAAGTCCAGCGAACAAACAAGGAATGATATTGCCCCTAAAGAGCAGTTGCATCAGCAGACTAATGGGCACCATGCAAATGAAGCTCCAGCTCCTAAAAAGAAGATAAAGCTGAAGCGCAACTATCGTAATCCAACCAAGTCACCGGAAAAGGAGCCAGCAATTGTAGCAATTCCAGCTAAATCAAAGCCAGAGATCAATCAGGAGCCTCAGAAATCTCGTTCAGCGTCACCGGATGTGATACCTATTCAAGCAGAACCGGAAACACTGTTAATAAGTGACAGCACAGACGATGAGGCGCCCGTGAAGCCAAAGGAGTCAGTTGTAGTGGAATCACAATCAACTGCACCACCAGCACCAGAACCAGCACCAGAACCAGCTGAGGAAAGCGAACCCGAAGAGGGGGAGGTTAGAGAAGAAAGTGAAACTAAAGCTGAATCTCAGAATCAAGTTCAAACGAATGAGCAACAGAAGCCGCCAGAAACTGAAACGGACTCAGCAACTGTTGAGACTCAGAATCCATCTGAAATCGTGCAGACTGAAGAAACCGTCAAAGAGTCTGAGGAGCCCTCTAGCAACATGGAAAGCATTGAGACAGTTGCTGAACCGGAGCAAGCGCAGCTAAATATTCCCGTTGTGGACGACGAGGATCAAAACGATGATGTCATTTCAATAGGCGGTGATCTGGAGCATGAAATGATAGAAGAGTTATCCAAAGTGGCAGAAGAGCCAGTTGTTAAAGTGAAGAGCGAAAAACTGGCTGAGCCAGATGAGGAGGACAACGATGTTATATCGCTAAACACCAGCGAGGACGAGCACGAGAAGCTGGAGACAACCAGCTCTGAGGTAAATTGAAATAATAATCAAGTTAAATGTTTAAATTTCAAGCGATTTAATTCTCTGCAGTCGTGGCGAACACGCTACTTGAAGAGCTCCAAGGTCAATCAGGTGCTCGCCGCGTCGCGACTGGGAAAACGTGTGCGTGATAAAATCAAGGAGTCGAAACGTGCCCAAAAGAAGCACAGCAAGGGAAGAGCGGACGTCGATGAAAAGGCTACGCAGCAGCAGCAGCAGCAGACATTTAATTCCAAGCACGAGGATGGCTCCATGGAGCAATACCAAGAACTTTTACAGCACCGACAGCGCAAAAGTTCCAACAGCAGCAAGGGCGACAAATAAACGACTCCGACGACAGAGACTGTTATTGAAAAGTCGCTCGGTATATTGCCTAGACGTTGAAATTATATAGCATATAAAAACTCAAATAAAATAGGTCCCAAGCAAAGCACAGAAAATTTGAATATTTCGTGTTAAGCGCATATTTGATTTTCTTGTACTTTTTCATTATTTCTGTATACCCTGTAAAAAGGTTTATTAAAGTATGTCACTATGCAGAAGAAAGAAGTTACCAATCTTTGCATTTTCTTAATGGAAAGTTTTCAATCGATCTACAATTCAAAATTATGATTTGAAAATTGCAACAAAATTCAGATCAATTTAATTAAGATAAATTATTTGTATTATTTTTATGTTATATTTATTCACGCTCTAAAGGTCAACTGTTAGTCGCGTATTTACTTTTTTTTCCTTTATTTATATTTTGTTTTTCGCGTTTTTAGTTTTGTTTGTAATTTAAAAGAAATGCGAAAGCTGTGCCATGTCATTTCCGGCATATAGTTTAGGGGGGATTCGGATAGGGAGTTGTCGTTAACAAGCCGCACGCTACGTTACGCATTCGACTTGATATTGGAGGTAAATTTGGAAGTTGTTCAAAAATCATTACTAAAATTTAATGGTTTGGGCTTTTGCATTTGAATTTAACCCAGTTTGACTTTTGTCTAAGAACTTTAGTCAATTGCCACCCTTGGCAGCTACTAAACGGCGGGTGGATGCGAGGGGCGATATCTCAATTGAGACAGAGGCTCTACTGTAAGTGTGTGTGTTAGTTTGGCGTGTGTGTGAGTGGCAGTTGCTTCGAGCGTGTTGCACCATAAACGATGATTGTTTTATCAGAGACTACGACATGTTGATAAACTATATTAAAAAACTGTGGAGTGATTCAGGGGAGAATTGTTACTCAGAGCGGCGCTCAGTTATCAACAGCGCATGTCCTGCTCCCTGAGGGTGTTTCGTGAGTGTGTGAGTGTATTTATGTGTGTGTCTGTGTGTTGGCGAATCCATCAAGTGGGCGCGCTGTATACCTACATACAGATATTATTGTAAATTACATGTGCTGCCAGGTAGGCTTAAAAAATGCAGCAATTAATGAGACAAGAAAAATTGCACGCCTAAAAGTAGGCAATAAAATTAATGAAATTAATTTTTAAATACAGCAAATATCAAGTTGTGGTTTCTGGAGTAGCACACGCCTACAATTCCAAACGCCCACGCAGCGAAAGTAAACAAAATAGCAACAGAGCGCCGATATCCGTTCAAGTAGTAGGTGATGATGATGGTGGTGGTAGTGGTGCTGCCGCTGTCAGTGGTATTGGTGGTGGTGGGTTTTCCAAAGGCTCTCTTGTGCACTGGCTGCGCTCTCTGCTCTCTCCTGTGTGTGTGTCTGTGTGTGTGGGAGTTTGTGCATCCTGGCGGGGCAAAAGGGGGAAAGCGCTTGGCGACGACAGGCTGGCAAACGGAAAAACCGACCAAACTGAAAGACCCGAAATCAGTCTACAGAAAACGCGTACGTGGTGCAGAAGTAGCCGCGCGTGGCCACCACAACGGCGTGCTAGACTTGTCGGTATGATAAATAAGTGAAACGCCCTGTACAAGCTCTGTAAGTTTCAAACAACCAATAACAGCAACAACAACAACAACAACAAACAAAACAAACAACCAATCAACATCAGCAGCAACAATAATAATGACAACAACAAGCAACAGCAAGCCAGAATACAAAATAATAATAATAAATGCCAATCTATGTGACCGAATAAATATCTCTCTGAGTGTCCTGTGTTAAATATTTAATATAAAAGAGATAAATAAGATTTGATTTAGCCAAGTAACTGGAGCCAAGTGTTCGGCCAAAACAAAGTGTATCAAAAGAAGTGCTCACAAATGTAAACAACGCTAACAACAACAACAGCAACAACTGAAAAAACATCATAAAATGTTGGAAATTTTTGTAACATCAAGCTATGAGTTGTCAATCGTACTCGTCTTTTTGTTTAACAGAATGCCGTTGATAATCCTGATAAGAATTATAATACAACTCGTAACTTTGCGCGTTTATTTTCATATAAGTTTACACGTAGGATTAAGGTGCGCTCTCTGACTAGAGACATTGTGAGTCCAGGCCAATAATGCCTAAACAAAATAATCAATCCAACTACGTGTACTGCAACTTATATAGAACCTTAGTTCAATTATACGCTATTCAAATTTGCCTGCTACCAAATAAATAAAAACTATAATTAAGAAAACTACAATAAACCTGAAATTGGCTTAACAAATTGGCATCATCACAAAAAAAGAACTATCTAATATATTAATTTAATGCTTACAGTGCTGTTAATTTCCTATTGATAAATTATAAAATGTGAAATTTAAAATTGGCTTAAAGAACATTATGGAAATTGACACACTTATTTATAATCAATATGATATTATAGTGTAGTGTACATAAATATATTGTTCCTTAACTATAATCTAAAATTAAAATATGCATGTACTAAGGGTAGTCATCAAAGAGGTTTATAAATTCTAAAAGAAATATTGTTGAAGGATCTGCTGAGAACATGGTTACTTTTTTTTGTTCTGGGAATTTGGCGGAACACTGTTAATTATTTAAGGATTTTAAGGACCTTTTAAGAATGTTTAGCAATTTAACATAATGTTCAAGGGATTTATAAATTTGTTCAAATATAAAACCGCTAATATGCCTCTATTTTCAAAAGGTTTCGAGCCCTAAAATGAAAAATGATAATTATTCGAGTATCTGTTTTTTTTTTTTTTTGTAGCTATCTACATTTAGGCGCTCTAATGCACATCGCACTTTGACGTCGAGACGCGTCGCCATGACGCACACACACAAACACATACACTCACACATACGAAAATGGGAACTTATGAAATTTAATTGAACTAATAAATTCTGTGTGCTTGCTTTTTATACCCTGCAACCATAAAAAGGGGCAAGTAGGGTAGACCATTTTCGGAATTTCGTATGTAAATAAAATACTTCTGATGAAAATGGGTTATTATAATTTTTCATTGGAAGTGGACCAAGAAATATAGAAATTAGTTATGGTATGATAAGAAAGTACATGCATCTTATTCTAGATCTCACTCACTAGATCTATAGGGTATCTTATAGTTGTCTCTCTCTACACAGAGACACACATACACACTCACAACGAAAACGCATATAGCTGATATATATGCCATAAACTTTTATTAATAATGAAAATTGTACTAAAAATGTTGGGGCAATTTATTAAAAAGTCTCATTAGCTGACAGTCAGTCTCTCACACACACATACACAGTGACACGAGTTTTATCGCGCATTACGCATACGCCATGAGGACCCTACGGGTGCTAATAACGTAAAAATAATAATAATAATATGTATGTACGAGCTAACGCGGGACATTAAAAAAAAGGCAGCAAGAGAAAAACTCGCGATAAAGTAAAATTTCGATATGGACATTATTAAACAACAACTCGCCGCCCCCTAAAATACCCCCGTTCCATTGCTGGGGTGGTTTTTGTAATAACTCCGTTGTGAGATTAAGTATTTTTAATGCGAATGCCAATAAAAATATAAAAATTTCAACGATAAGCATGATAAGATCGAAATCAATTTCGTTATAATGCATATTTGTACATATGTACAGATGTACGTGTTTATTTGCTATATATCAGACTGATAAACAGCCAACCAATCATTTAATAGCATGTGTTGTTGAAGCTTTCGTTTTATTTTTATTAATTTCTTTTTTTTTTCATTTTGTTTGTGCTCTCTTTTTCTTCTCAAAGTCAAAATCAATAAATTTTCCACAATTTCTTTTTATTTCGCCGCATTCTCATTTGCTCTCGCTCTGCTTCAGCCCTCGGCTCATTATTAATATTTTTACATTTTGTATGCCTTTTGATATTTCGCATAGCATAGACCAAGGCGCCAGCCCGTCAGCCCAGTCTTCCAACTCTGGCCTGGCCGGCCTTCCATCTCCTACCCTCTCCAATCGACCACTAGGCGGCTGCTTAAGTGTTTTTCTATTATGGCCTGCCCATTTCCCCAGTGCTTTTTACCCCACCAATATTATATTTGCTTTTAAATATTTTGATATACAGCACAGTTGAGGCTTATAACTTGGCTCACACATACACAGAGAGAATCTGAAGCAGTTAGGTACCCAGTGGGAACTTGTAGGAAAAGTGGTGACAATCCTTTTGATGAAGATATTATTTAAAGAACTTAGTATGTGCATTTGAATTATGAATATGAATTTATCATATAAATACAATTTATAAATTTATATTTATATTTTGAAGTAGACATTTCTAACGTACAATTATTTTTAGTATTAAATACTATAAATTTCTTAAAGGCAAAATAAAGAAGTATACCATTTACAAGATTTCATCTATTTTCCAGAAGATGTTTTTATCCAACAGCTGATTTCTTATACAGTTATAAAAATTAAATATGCAAAAGATTTTTTTTAATTTTAAATACAATGTGTTTTTCACGTAATGGCTTAGACTAGACAAAGTAAAGTGGTTGGAAGTACGTTTTTTGTACAGTCAGTTCCTACTGGGTACTCAAGCACTCACACACATACACAGAGCTACTCAACCAGCAGCAGTAGAGCTGGCAGGCATTTTCTCATAAAAATTTCGTACTCGAATAAGACGAAGTAGCTTCGCATACACTCACACACACAATCTTACATTCATACACACACACACAGAGAGACAGAGAAGCAAAAAGTAACCCGCAGGCATTTGGATGGGTTTTGGGCGGTGAGTGTGGGGACAGGGGTGGAGGGGGCGTGGCGGGACGGTCACAAAACTTTGAGGCAGCAGCATGGCCAGAAAAATAATGTAAAGGATGTGCCATGGCGACCGAGACGAAGCCGAGTGTAACTGGAAAATAATATTTTTGCCTCTTTCCACTACTTTTGCTCGTCCGTAGTATGTAATTCCTTTTTTGTTCTCCTTCTTCTTTTGCTTTCTTTGCGTTTCTTTTGAGTGTCAGAAATGGAAAAGAAAATAATTTGATGGTTTCATAAAGTCGCTGCATGCCGGATGGGTGCCGGGTGCGGGTGCTGTACGGGAGGTTGTTGCTGTGTGTGTGAGTGTGTGTATGATAAAATTGCAAACTTCCCCTCTCTATATATAGATGTTCTATGTGGGTGTGGGTGTGTGTGTGTGAGTGTGTGTGAAAACGAGGACGAAAGCGTAGCAGAAAAAATTTATGGAATTCTTGTTGTTGTTGTTCTTGCTTATTTTTCTTATAGTTGTGAAAATTTCTGCGATAGATTTTTCTTGTGAGCTTGAAAGTACGAGTATTTGCTGCATACTTTCGGGGTGTTTAGATGCGTGTGTGCGAGATAACGATGACGATAATGACGATCGCTGGCTTTTCATTGCCTCCTCCCCCATCCCTTTTTGCTGCCACTCGCCCACATTAGAAAAACTTGGCGTCCGGTCAAATACACTTGCATTATTATAAAAATGATTATTATTTCTGCGTCCCTTACCCATAACACCCACACACACACACGCAAATGGCTTAGCTTGTGTATGTGTATACACACTTAGTGCTTGTCCTTGTCTTTGTGCAAGTGTGTGTGTGTGTGTTTCATTATTAATTTTTCTTGTATTTTTTCCACATTTTTATTTTATCATGCCTCACACACACAAACAAACAAACACATTTACTCACACACACATTCACACCACTCAGGGGATGGTACACATACATTTTCATATAGTTTATTGTACAAATAATATTTGATAGAAAAATATTTAGTGCACGAACGGGATGGAAATAGTTTTACCATTGGCTTTCCCTTTTGGATTCGTTTTAGCGTTTTTGGTTTGAACGGCACAGCAAATATGCTGGGAAATTAATTTTTCACTCTATCCGCCATTCTCTATTCGAAGGAAGATGTGAAAGTGAAAATGCGAAAAAATATATGTATAAAAATTTAACTTAACGAGGCAAAGGCAAATGGTAAGTGATTGGGAGTATTATTGGCTGTGGGAGTGGGTGTGTGTGTGTGTGTGTGTGAGTGTAGATGTTATTATTGCAGTTATGTTGCCAACGTTCGTTCATTAGTTTCTAATGAGATTTCTAACTAATGAGCACGTTACGCAGAAATGTTGGAAATTCTGCTAGCAAGTCAACTGTAAAGAGCACGAAACATTTCCTTCGAAGGGTCCTCTCTGACGTATTCGATTGTACAGTTTAATGAGCAGTCCGCCCCCAAACCTTATTGTACGTTGCCACATTTCCCACTGTTTTCACGTGAAATAAGTAATAATATAAATAGTAACCTTAGTCCTGAATAGTCGACTAGATAAAGCAATCTTTTTTAGTTGGATTCCGTATAAAACAAACTATAAATAAAACAAATATAACTGCACAGCGATTATATTTATTATTAACCAATAAAATAGGTACCATTTATTTTAGAAAAGCAGTTTTTAAAATATTAATAAATTGTTATTACTATTTGAAATGATAATTTAAAATCTTAGTTTCTAATATTTATAATTTACAATATTTGTATGCCGATTGTTTTTAGTTCATATTAAATAAATAATTAACAAAATTAGCTTGATGCTAATTCTTTCAGTAGAATTTTAGAATTTAGTTTAGAGGCTGATCTAAACTCAGGCATCAAGTCTTTTAAACCGAAAAATTTCAGAATTATATCATATTAATTGAATAATATTAAAATAATATAAATCAGTGACTCAACCAGATTAAAAAAAAAAAACAAACATAATATAATAACCACAATTCGCTTCATTCTAAAATCAATTTGTCTCAAATGTTTCGGGTTGAACAAGCAAAACCCATCAGTCCATCAACCGAACTACCAAAAGTTCCGCCCCCGCAGCCCAAAAACCTAACAAAGGCTTTTAAAGGGAAATGCGGGGTTGATTCAATGGCAGGAATAATTTCAATTTGATTTTCACCAAAATATTAATTGCATGTCCGGGTGGGCGGGGGTGTTATACGAGCGAGTATAGAGTGCGGCATATGGGTGACAGGAAGGACACAGACATTGTCCTGTGCTCGTACATATATCAATCATATCCGAGCGACGGCAGCTCGTCAAAAGGTACACGCACCCGGCCCCGAATAATTTCAATTGGTAATTACCCATGGCCCAGGGGTGAGGGAGGAAAGGACAAAGTCCATTTGCATGTGTGCGGTGAGTAGGCGGTGTCAGCGGTTCAGTGGTTCAGTGGTTCAACGCGCTTGGTTTTAAATTCCATAATGATTGTTGGGGAGGTTGACAGTTGACACCCAAAGGACATATATGTACGTGTAATTATCAGCTGGAAAGTTTTCAAGTTCTAACCTTTATTTGAATGGCATTTGGCTTTGTTTACGTTTCGCGTGCACACGTGTAGTTGTTGTCCAGCAACAGCAACAGACATGCGCCTACTTCTGGCTGACCCAATCCCAATCCCAATCACACACACAGCCCCCCCCTTAACAGTCTGTGTGTGTGCGTGTGAGTAATTTCGAAAGTGAAAGTGCCGGCATCGGCAATTCCGAGTCCAATGGCAACCGCAACACAACGTCACAACTATGGTGGACACCGAAATGCCGACATGTGAAAAGTGAAAGTCAATAGCAAACCTTGACCACTAGACGTGGCCAGACAATTGGGACGACGCTCTGATTCTGATTCTGATTCAGACTCGAGCACGGACTCGGACTCGCACTCGGACTCTGGCCAATGAATTTCAAATGCTGTTGCTCTGCTCCTGTTGGGCTATTTTGTTCTCCTGGTTCGTTCAACCGGCAATTTGAAATTTCACGCACACACATGCTCACATATGATGCCGGTGCCGAGTGCCTAGTAAAAGGGAGTGGAGAGGGGGAAAGAGAAAGTGAGAGAGAGAGAGAGAGCGACAAGTGAATGCGTTGGGGACATCGAATATTTACTGCGCATGTCTAGAAACTGAAACCGATGCGAGAATCGGACATGGCACAAACGCAACGTACCGCGTCCTTGTTGCGTGGCAGGACAACAGATAGAGAGACAGACAAACAGACAAACAGACAGACTGACAGACTGACAAACAGACAAGACCTGGCAAGTCACTTTCACTTTTCGAGCTGTCATGTGGTTATTGGGGTATATATGTGGGGTTGTGTGTGTTGTTAATGTTGTTGGTGGAGCAAAAGGGGTGGCACGCACACACACACACACACAAATACACCTTTTTCCCACACACATGCGAGCATCTTGTAAAGTCAAAATCAATCTATCAATCCCTGAGCAAAAATACAAACATTGCATTGCAAGTGTCAGGGGAGCTTTCTGATAAATATATATACGAGTTAAAATATATGACTGCAATATTTTATTGATACATATTCAAGGCAAAGGGAGATAGAATTCAATAAAGTAAAATTTCCAAGATTAGTTAGAAATCGAAAAAAATATTGTAATCACATCTTGTCAACTATATCTTTCTGTATTGAATATCAATTTCCAAAACAGATAACTCATGTTATCAGTTAGAATATTAAACTACGCACTCTCCAGTTTGATATAGATATGTGTATTTCATTTCTAGCTGTACTCAATTAGTTGTCATTATACAAGAACATAGATTAAATAACTTATCAATTGACTATTACAACCATCTTTAATATTATATGTTATTTCTACTCCTCTAAATCTATATACGAATTAAAATATAGGACTGCAATATTTCCTGAATAATTATATACATAAGTAGAAGGAAGAAAGAAATTTATTTACATTGTAATGATTTTTTGTACATGAAAGATATAAACAAATTTGTATTGGCATCTATATCTTGCTGAATTGAATGCCGATTTCTTAAACAGTTAATTCATGTTTTCTTATATTTCTTATATTGCCGTCCTAATTAACTGTCATCACAAAAGACCACAGATTAAATAACTTATCAATTGACAGTTACAACCTTCAATGATATTTTTTTTTTGTAATTTCTACCCCTGTCTCAAGCACAGGGATGCACTTTCCAGCATCTTTTATCTTTCAAGTTAAGAAGGCAATTATTTCTGGTTTATATATCCAAGTGAGACGTGTCTTGTTGGGTAAGATTACGTTGGAAAGAGGCGCAATTGCTTTAATCAGTTTTAGGTTCAGAAGAGCGTGCGCATACCATCTTATGAGCTACATGAATGTGACTTGTCAAAAGCACTCACTTCAAGATATGAATACAATAGCATATGAACGAATAGGAGAGAATAATAACTGAAATCTTATTCAGTCTTTCGGAGCCGCACCCTCCGAAAAGTCGCAACAAAGTCACAAATGTTGAATACATTAGAATAACAAAAATGTATGTAACTGTGTTCGTCAGCAATAACAACAACGATAGCAACAACTACAATAACAACAGCAACAGTAGTTGGAAAAACAAATTGAAAAACTATCGAGCATTGATAAATTGGCACGAGCACGAAAAAAAGTCAACATTGCTCATTGGTGTGAGTGAGAGAGTCGCAATGTGTGTGAATGTGTGAGTGCGAGTGAGTGTGGTGGTTACTAAAAATTTGAAAAAAGGGGCGGAGCAATAATGGTTTTCCGGGCAGCGCTGCTCGCTTGTCGCGTTCTATTGTGTTGCTGAGCGTATATATTTTTTTTAAGGGAAATTATTTGATTTTTGATATTTTGGGGTGTTTTATTGAGGTTTTTTGGGTGCAAAGCATTGGAAAAAATGCCGTGGGTAGCTATCTGCCTGTGTGTGTGTGTGTGGAAAACTATTAAAAGTGCTGCGGGGTGTGTATTGATACATTTCTGTGTATGTGTGTGTGTGATTTTAGTATCAATGTTATTGCTGTTTTGATTTTGAGCGATTTGACAGTATTTTTTTTTGTGCTGTGTCATGCGACAGTTGAAAACGAACAAGCCACTTGGCAGGACACGAGCAGCAGCGAAGTGCGCATGCGCCAACGACTCGATAAACAGCGAACCGAACTTTAAACGAACCGAAACGAAACGAAGTGAAGTGAACGAAACGTGCATGAATATTACCAAAAACACGCGAATTGAACGAAAGTTACCTAAAGCTTCACTGAGTTTAATAGCAGTGAGCTTTTAATTGCACACAGTAATTTAGTGTTGCCAACGATATTAATGAGTACGTGATCAAATGTGTTGGTAACATTATAATGATTGTCTCTTAGCTCAGTCTGATATATTTATAGCCAAGTTCCAGGCTCTGTTTACACTCTGAAATTCTCATTTAAGTAGTAGACGAAGGGCAGGCGAAAAGAATCAAATAAAATAACATCAAACTACCTTAGGCTTTATAAAAATCCCAGCCACACTCAAACACAAACGCAAGCACACACACATTGAAATGGCGCACAGCCTGGCAGGCATTTTTGCTTAACTCCTCAAAGTACCAAAGTGGGCGGAGAGGAGAATTTGCTGCAGAAATTGTATAAAAGCAAAGTCAACAACAACAACATCAACGAGAGAACCAATTTCCAACCATGGAAACTTAATTTATGTCTGCAGCATAGTTGAGAATATTTTTCTTCTGCCTTCACAGAGTCGAGAAATAGAGAAAAAAAATATATATAATTTTTTTTTTTTTTTGGTTTTATTTCGACATTTTTGCCTTTGCCTTGGCCCCTTGCCACACGTTGCCTGGCAGCCGCCTGTCCGTTCGCCTGGCCCCCCTTTACACCTCCTCTTGCCACCCACCTTCCCACTTCCCACCTCCCCACTTATTTTTGGGCCGTCTTCGTTTCGTTGTCGGCTTCCTTTTGCTTTCTTGAGAATCAAATTTATTTTACCAAGTCATGTTGAAGAAAATTTTTATAAGTTGTATGCGCAGTTCAAGTGATGGTGTCAGAGGGGGGGACTGTGCTGCCAAGGGGCGGGGGTCAGCTGGTTGCCAAATATTACACTGTGTGATTGTATATGTGTGAGTTTGTGTGTGTGTGTAGTGGGTGGATGGTTGAGGTGGAGGCAGAGGAAAAGTTTGTGTGTGCTTCGCACAAAATAAGCAAAATTTGTATTCCTTAAATCGGATGACTTTGTATAAATTTTCGTGTGCGGCAATGGGGTTGCAAGTGTTTGTGTGTGTGAGTGTTTGTATGTGTGTGGGTGTGTGTGGGTGGCTGGGCGGCTGGGCGGACAAGCACACAAAAACTTTTCTATATATGTTTAGCTGTGCGCATGTATTTGTGTACATAATGGAAAAATTTTTCATAGAATTTGCACAAAAATGAAAAAGTGCTAGGAGGAAGAAAAAAAATTACAGAGCAAAAGAAAAATGAAATTAAGCGCATAAGGAAATGAGACACAAAATGTTGTAAGGCTAAATGTGTGTGTGTTTGTGTGTGTGTGTGTGTACAACATTTTTGGCAACATGCTTTTGTAGATGGAAGTTTAGTACATAAGCAGGAGGGGAAAAGCATTAGAAGTAGGGGCAGCATAACACGATTTAAGCCTCAGGCTATTCATACCGTAGGATACTCTTCTCCCCCCTTTCCACATCTCTATTGTAGCTACCCCCAAGTACATGCACATGTGACCTATACTGTAACAAACAGTAATACACAGAAACAAAAACTAAACTAAGATTCGAGTATCAATTTCTTGATTTAAGCATGTATTTTTTATGTTGAATTAAAATAGACAAAGAAGCCTAAATATTTGATATAACGAAAAAAAATCTTACAGAAGCTCGCAGATCAAAATATTAATAGAGAGTCGAATGAAAAATCATGATTAAATCAATTATTTTAAGATTGGATTGGGAAAAACTCGAATTACCACATTAGATTAATTTTATTTCGAAATCCCGAAATTTTCTTTCTGTGTACTCTGGCTGTTACTCTCAGTCGTACTCTTCCTCTTACTCGTTTTCGTACTTAAACCCAATCAAATCCCTCGTATTCAGCTGGCATGCTTAAGCTTCCTGCAACTTTAGACACCCAATTAGTTTTTGGGGCTTCTTTAATTAAAGCGCAGTACGCTCATACTTATTGTTCTTTTTTCATTTTATTTTGTTTATGTTTTCGTTTTTTTTCTTGTAGTAATATCATCCAAAATGGCAGCATCCATATATGCCACCCCACCGCCGGATCTGAGCAGCGAGGACACAGCGCTCTCCGATGTCTCCAATTCATCCACACTCAACACAAATCGCGGCGGCGGCAGCAGCAGCAACAACAGCAATCACAACAACAACAGTCATACATTGCAGTCACATGAAGCCACAACAGAAGCAACAGCAACAGCAGCAGCAACAGCAGCAGCCACAACAGCAACAACTACAACTACAACATCAGCAATGTCACCCACTCAACAAGCGCTCTTGGACATGGAGTCAAAGTCAAAGTCGCCGCTGTTCAACGCCATGGGAAGCAGCACAAATGAGCCAGACATTGAAGCTGAAGCAGATGAAGCTGATGGAGCTGAGGGAGCAGAGGGAGCCGAGGGGGAATTGGATCAGACGGCAATGGCCGCAATGGCAGCGGCAGCAGCAAATGCAGCAGCCATGCAGCTGCAGCTACTCGAAGCGCTCAGCGATGCGGCCAAAAAGCGACGCAAGCAACACAATCCCAGTCGTCTCGAGGCGCTCAATTTGAGTGGCGGAGAGACGGAAGAGGGAGCTGCTGCTGTTGCTGCTGGCGGTGGCACTGAGGCATCAGTCATTGACTATGAGGAGAAGTTGTCAAAAATGCTGTTGCCCAAGTCGATAGTGAAACTAAAGCAAACATTTGAGCTGCTGCAACAGCAAAAGTTGCAGCCCGCAGACATATCAGAAGCAGAAGCAGAAGCAGCCAAGGAGCAACAGCGTCAGCAACAGAAGCAACAGCAGCAACATTCCATGTTAAATCCGTATCAGACTTACTGCAAGCAGTGCGGCGAGAATTTCGAGACAGAATTCAAGTTGAGTCTGCACATGTTGCAGGATCATCAGCAACAGCAGCAGCAGCAACAGCAGCAACAGCAACAGCAACAGCAGCAACAGTTGTCAAGTGATGAGCCTATGGATATGTTAAGCTCCTTTAAAGTCAAGCTGGAACGTGCCGACAGTCCAACACAACAGGAACTACAGCAACAACAAGAACAACAGCAACAGCAACTACAACAACTAGAATTGGCCAATGGACATGCGAGCAACCAGAAGGAGCACGAACTCTGGTTGCAGGCAATGGCACAGCAGCAACAGCACCATCAACAGCAGCCACCAATGCATGGAGGCATGCCTCCCTTTGGCTTTACACCTGAGGCAGCTGCTCTGGGCTGGCCACTGCTGGGAATGTCGGGATTTACCGGCGTGGAGGGTCTTAATCGGCCGCCGTTGCGCATCTTTAATCCGGAGGCATATTGTGAGCTGTGCAACAAGGAATTCTGCAACAAATACTTTCTAAAAACGCACAAGGCCAACAAACATGGCATCTTTGATCCAGCCGGTGATTTGAGCACGCCAAGCAACAGCATGATTAACAACAACAACAGCATGAGCAACAACAACAACGGCAGCAACAGTAACAGCAACAATAACCACAGCAACAGCAACAGCATTGCGCCTAGCAGCGGCATCAACAGCAGCAGCAGCAGCAACAGCAACAGCAACAGTGTTGCCACTTCCATGTTTCAGCAACTGCAAATGCCACGTGAGCCGGCAACACCACAAAAGCCAGAGCCACAGCTGACACCACCAGCACCACCCACCGTGCACTGTGACATCTGCTCCAAGCGCTTCACCAACGTCTTTGCCATGCGTCGGCATCGCGCCAAGCAGCATGAAGCTGCCACGCCCACGCCCACGGCCACTAGCACGCCCACTGCCACAGCTACGCCCTCGCCCTCGTCGCGACGTGGCAGCCCCAACAACGAGCAGACGCTGCCACAGGCGCTGCATGTCAAGCTGGAGCCTCAGCTGCTGGATGCACTTCCCGCTGAGCCGAAGCCGTATCAGCTGCCCGAAGGTTTTCGCGAGGACTTCACCCTGGAGCAGGAGGAGGTGCCGTTTGCGCCACCGCCACGCAAGTTGCCACCGCAGCTGCAGCAACAGGCACGGGAAGCCAACTGTGCACCGGATAAACTGCGTCGTCTGGGTGTGCTGTTGCCGGAGGCATTCTGTGAGCTGTGTTGCAAGGAGTACGCCAACAGGTACTTCCTGCGCACGCACAAATGGAAGCGTCATGGCGTCTTTGTGCCGCCCGAGGACTTGCAGTTGAACTCCAAGGAGGAGCAGCCGCTAATGTCCGCCGGTTGGCCATTTATGCCGCTTAATCTGATGCTGGCCAAGGCGGCTGCCGATCAGGAGCAACAGCAGGAACCCGAAGCGGAGTCGGAACAGCAGCAACAGCAGCAGCAGCAGCAGGAGGAGGAGGAGTTGCAAGCCGATGAACAGCAGCCCAACAAACGCATCAAACTGGAGCCCTACGAGGAGTCAATGCCGGAGAAGACAGACAACTCGGTGATGGGCTTGCAGAATCTGCAAAAGTTGCAATCGATGTTGCAGCAACTCAACGAGTTCAATGGCAAGCGACCTTTGCCCTGTCACCTCTGTGGTCGCGAGCTGGAGCATCAATATGCACTGCGCGCACATCTCATGACCGAGCACGCCGGACAGCTGCTGCCGGAGGGACATCCCATGCTCTATCAGCAACAACAGCAGCAGCAGCAGCAACAGTTGCCGTTGAAGCTTTCACCTGTTGGCGGCGGCTCACCGAATAACGCCTCTGCCACGCCCACACCGAACGAGATGCGCTGCCCGCAGTGCGAGCGTGACTTTGCCACAGCTCAGGAATTCAAGCAACATATCGCCGAGGTGCATCTGGGGCGCATTCCCGGCACCAGTCCCTTGAGGGAAGGCTTCTACACGCCCGAGCGTGCCACAGTGGCAGGTGCAACAGTTGCTGGTGCCGCAGCTGGACCGCCGCGTGCCGCATACACCATCACGCCCACGTCCAGCTACTGTGAGATCTGCAACAAGGAGCTGTGCAACAAGTACTTCATGAAGACGCACATGCAACGCATGCACGGCATCGAGATTGAGAATGGGGCACAGATTGGCGGCGTTGTGTGCAACATATGCAACAAGGAGCTCTGCAGCAAGTACTTTCTGCGTGTGCACAAGCACAACACACATGGCATCATTGAGGACGGAGCTCCATTGCCACAACCGCGTGGGCAGAATGGACTTAAAGTCGAGGCACAGCAGCAGCAGCAGCAACAGCAGCAGCAACAACAGCAACAGCAGCAGCTTATGGAGCAGGATCTGAACTTGACGCCACTTTCAGCCGACTCCAGTGGCAACAACGAGCTGTGTCCACTGTGTGCCCGTCAATTCCGCAGCTTCAAATGGCTTCGCACGCATCTGATGAACGAACATGGTGTTGCTGGCGTTGAGAAGCTGCGCGAATTGGAGCCACCAACAGTTGCCACTGGCGCTGGCTCCAACCGAAGCAAGCCCAACAGTCCCACGCTCAAGATACCCAATGGGAATCCCACTGCCGCCAATCCGGCCAACAATCTCGCCCAGGCGCTGCAGAATGCACAGCAGCAACTGTTTGGCCAGATGCAATTGCCGAAGGGAATGCCCATGCCACTGCCAATTCCCGGCATGTTTGAGCCGACACCTCGTTTCAAGGAATACCAGTGCTCGCTGTGTCCATTCACCACACCCTATTATGCATTCCTCTTCATCCATGAGCGTTCCCATGCGTTGCTCAACAATGGCGGCGATGGGGAGACGAATGTCGCCGCCGAAGCGGAGACCAGGGATAGATCCTTTGCCTTGGTGCAGGGCAAGGCCAGAAGCAAGCCAAATAAAGACAGAGCCGATGTGGAGCACATCGAGCCCACGAACCTGACCACCACCAACAACAACAACAACAACAGCAACAGCAGCATTAAAGCTGCTCGCACTCCACCCACGCCCACCACACCCCACGTCTCTCCAGGCACAGCCAATCCTCCAGTTGCTGTCTCCCCAAAGCCACGTTCCACAACAGTGACTCCGACCCCCAATCCGACTCCCACACCACGCCATGGCACTCCCAACAAGCCCGATACACCCAATGGCATTGGCGCCCAACGTTCGGCGGCCACGTCGCCCTTTGAGATGTGCAGCGATCTGGCGAATGGCAGCGGTAAACCCGCTAGTTATGCCCAGCCCATCAAGTCGGAGGAGGCATATCAGATGCAGGCCTTCCACTTGGCACCCGCTGATGCCGATGCCGAGGGACTTTTTGCACCCGCCCTCGTCTATTTGCCGGTGCGGGTTCGAGCCTCGGAGTCGACCACGTTAAGCTTCAGGCTGACACCAGCCTAAGTGAGTCCCGGTAAACCAGAATTCACCAGAACACAACACAAAACAACACAAAAGGTGTTGCCAGCGTATGTAAGTTAAAATCCCTTCAGTTTTGTTCAGAACCATTTACCACATTTGTAGCCCAATGACACGAGCTTAATCTTTACTATCTTGTCTTAACAGTCAGTATAGAAAGGAGCTAAAAATGAGTCGAGTGTCAAGTTGTAAACTACATTAATGGTATTCAATCAATGATTGATTGATTGATTACACTCAAAAAGTGAGTTTCTTTTTTTTTAGTTATATCTCAAATTTAAATTGAGATTTGAAGCACGTGTCATTGAGTTATAAGGATGATAACAGCTTATTACAGTGATGATCAGCAGTTATTGTCCCAGTCCCCAGCCCGTTATCCGACAAGAAGACAAGACAAAATAGTGGAACTACAAAAGACTGAGTGCGCATATTAGTTGAGCTCATTATTAAAAGTTAATATACAAAAAAAAAATACAAAACTAAAGCTACAGCAATTACAGATTCGTATACGGATCTGTAATTGTCGGCATATAAAGAGAAAAAATAATGGGAATGAGTTTTGTGTATAACATAGAACCCGATACTAAATACAAATAATATTATAATCAAAACAATAACAAGTCCGTTTCAGCTGGCAACACATCATATTTTTTATAAATCCATAATCGATAACAAGAAATAAATCATATGAACAAGAAGATGATCATACCATAGCATACAATACATACACGTACACACATAAATATATCTATATCTCTAGTGATTAATATCAAAGTTCCTATGCGTAATAGTAATTTTTAAAAGCCATTAACGTATCGTAACGTAAACGGGATGAAAATGAAAAGGAGGAAACTTAGTCAAAGGAAATTTAAATACGTACATAATTCATAAGTCGCTATCCAGAAAAAGAGACAGCAAGTCAGATAGAAAGAGAAAGAATGGGGTGTGTGTTGCAGTTAGAGGATATATACATACATATAACCAAACATATATCGTAGTAGCCATAGCCACATTACAGAATATACATACAACATACATATATGAATAATCGTTATATGTATACGGCTGGGTTCGGTGCGTCTAGGTTAAAGGATTTGGGATTAAATATACTTAGTAGTGCTAACTAGTTATATGTACAAACTAAAGGTACACGATTCAAGCTTCAGCATATAAGGGAAATTCTATGCACAAATTTGCTCAAAATCAAAATAGGCGAAATTATTCGCAAAGTAGAGAAAACAGCTAATATGCGAAAGGTGTAGATCTAAGGAAGATTCCAGAGTAAACAACTATTAACTAACCACACACTGTAGATAAATTATTAATTTCTGCTCTATTCACAAATACAAGAAATTTTTATTTAAAACTATCCGAAAATCGTTAGATAAACAATTCAATTATTACACCTTTCGACAGGAATTTATTTTTCCTCCTGCGAAAATTCACATTTATTACACATATGCCAAACACACATACACACAATATGTACATAAAGCTATAGAGAGGTCCTATATCTAGTAGAACCGATTTTGCGTGAACGAATAAAGAAAAAGGCGCCAGTAAAGGTTTTTTCAGCAGCAGGCAAACACGAACAACTCAGGGCAAAAGTACAACGACCATTAGTACTTTTTTATATACTTACTAAATAAACAAAAAAAAAATAAAATTAACGATAAAAGATAAACAAAAAAGAAATTATAAATCAAATGATTAAAAAAAGAAAATAATCAAAAAAAAGTAAAAACATTTATAAATGCTACCTCAGACGGACTTGAAAACAATAATTTAAATAAATGAATTTATATAACAATATGAACATTTATGCTTAAAAAACAAAAACAAAAAAAAACAATGCAATTATAGAGCAGAAGTAAATTAAATTTTTAGTGAATTTACCTCAAAAAAAACCAAACACAAAGAGCCATACACAAAAACTTAAAGATTAATAGAAAAACAAAAGCGAAAGCGAAAGCACAACAATTTATACTTATTATTAATTAGCTTTTAGTTAAAAGTATTACCTAATTATAATTATTATTTGCTATACAAGTTTAGTTTTAATTGTAAGTGACACTGACACATTCCAAAGAAAACGCACCCAAAACCGACCAAAGTACGATGCTAGTCGCAAATATATATCCACAACAAGCTCATTCTAGTCAAAGTTGGAGGGGTCGCAACTGCAGGGCGTGGCCGTTACAGCGACGTCCCCCCAACACCTTATAGATGATATACAAACCGAACAACCAGAAAACAATTCAGACTCCTTAACTGGCTACAGTGCCGGCCACATTTTCATATATTATTTTGTAGTATTTAAGGCGTTTGTTCTTTATGAAAATGTGGCGCAGTGCTGGCAGTTCAATGAGTCTGAAAAATAGAATAAAATAATAGAATATTTAAATTTCAATAATGAACAGCGGCGACAATTTTGCTATTTATAATTTTATTTTTTAAAAACGTGTGTTTTTTTAAAATGCTGCGTGCCTTTTAGCAATTGTGTCGCTGTTCAACACTAAACCAAGCAACAGTTAAACGACATAATTAAAATAGTAATAAAAATCCAAAATTCAAAATAGAAAATAATATCAAAAAATAAAAAGCGAAAATAGTATATAATTTTCATTTACAATTAATTATAATTATTTACGAAATTCAATTACATCTTATTTTGTACTGTATATATTAATAAAACATGTGTATTTGTTAAACTTGAGTTGAGTTCTCTTTTTATTTATTCACTTGATTTATATTACATTTGATTTTCATTTCCCTCATCCAAAACATCTCCAGCCAAAGTGTGCCAGTCTCGAGCCGGGTGTTAATACAATTTGTGGTCTACTTCAATCTTATCGCAGCCCTTAAAAAATTGTCGCTGATTGCCGACAATTGACTCACACACGCAATTGCAGACCTAAGCAATTCTTTATTTTCTATTTTCTAATTTTTTAAGAACTGAGGTTTGTTATAGGGGTCACTTCTTACATACTTCATGCCGGTTGAACGCCTTCGATATCAAATTATTAAATTGTTATTTGATTAAATTTTCAAATGAAATTTGTCAACAATGCCAGTTGAGAATACATGTTAATGCCTTCTTTAAAAATCAGCAGCTGCTTTTGGGTTCGATTCCGGATCTAAGTCGAGAGTTTACAGTCTGTTATCAAATGCCATAGGCAACCCTCATAAAAAGTGAGACTCGCTTCCGGCACAACCCCCACGCACAGACGCTGATTAGTCTATTTGCTTAAAAAATACCCTCCAAATGATTAGTGAAAACAGCGATAAAAAAAAAACACAAAACACAAAAATAATAGAAAACTGAAAATAGAGAATAGAGAATAGAGAGAAAAAACCCACACGGTCAAATGCAGCCGCTGTGAGGGTCAAGCTATGCATATTTTCCATGAAAAATTCAAATTGCGCAGCTGCTGCTGGTAGTAAAAAATATGCACAAACCGTAATAATCTACAAGCGATTGATTAAAAATGCACTGAGAGAAATATTGTTTGCTGAAAATGGAAAATGAAATATGTCTTGATGAAATCCACATCATTTTTCCGATTGCTGTCCGGTTTTTACAGGGGTCGAGCTACTACCCTACGGTACTCTTCCGTTAATTATTTGTCACGTGTCCATGCAAATTTCATTCCATTGATTACGCTACAGACATTCGATACTCTCTCTCACTGTTGGCTGCTGCAATTATAGATATAACTATGCTGCATGCGAAAGTCCTTCCAATTGATATCCGTTGTCCAGGGCTGCGGAGAAGCAACCCTCGAAGAAAGGTTGCCAATTGGCAATTCCCAATTTCTGTTGCACCCTCCTCCGGAGTCGTATTCATGCAAATTATATGTGTGTGTGTGTGTGCTTTTTCCTATGTTTTCTATTGAATTTTTATGGCAATTTATAATGGACTCACATTTTTGGCATTGTGCTCGTAATCCTGGGCCCAACAATTGCCAAAAACGACCCGCTTCAACGGCAACGGGGGGTGGTGGTGTGTGCTGCCACAATTTGCATGTTTAAAAGTGTGCAGCGGCAAAATGCAATATAAATAAATGCAAGCCAAGAAAGAATATTGTATGTGAAAAATGAAAAATGCAATTTACTTGACATCGTGACGTTTTCAGAGGGTGTTTTTTCAACCCCTCCTCCTTGCAAATATTCAGCACCATTTGCCAAATTCTGTATGCAAATTAAAGCGTTGCAGCCATTAAACAAAATCACATTATTACAATCTTTCGATATTGCAAACTGAGGCTGGTTTTGGATTTGGGTTCTATCGATACACTTTAATTTATTAAAATTACTTTTACACACTTTGCATTTTCTGTTATGGAACACAAAGAGCGCACAAATCAAAATTGACAAAATGAAAACTTAAAAAATTAAATAAGTATATATATATACATACATATATGTAAATGAATAAGTAAACAATTTTACAATGAACTTGCAACGTACCTTTAAATGAGCATAAATCAAAATTTTGGCCGCAGACAAAATAAAAAAACATGTCTGTTGTGCTGGAAAAAAATCAAAAACATTTTATTAGATTTAAGACAACTCCCAAGAAAATTGAAAACAACAAACTTATTGAAATGCAAACATCAAACAAAAAATTCTTAATAGCATTTAGTTGTAAGCAAAATTCAAAATTGCATTGAAAATTTATTATTATTAAAATGATGTTGAGTTAAGGAAGAGACGAGCATGAAATCAAAATGGAAGAAACGGAAGACGACGATGTAGACGATGAGCAAAAATCAAAAGAATTATATTCAAAAACAAAATGAGAAATCAAAACAATTTATTTTGCAATTGGCAAATATACATTTATATATATACATATATATATATATCTAAATATATATTATATTTAACATTTTACTCTTCGAAAAAAAACTTTGTTATTATGTAAAACTCTGTGTGAAAACAAAATGAAAAAAAAAAAAAACAAAACAAAACAAAGCAAAACTTAAAAATAATTATTTATATTTATATATTATCTGTAATGTGTAACGAAATGAGAACAAACATTAATGATCAAGAGCAGAATCAAAAGCACCCCAAAAACGACCTTAACCTCAAAACCCCAACCCCGATTCCGCCCCTGTCCCCTCCTCACACCTTTTGTCATTCGATTGTAAGCGAGCATTTATCAAAAATTGTATGTGTTTTAATGATTATATTAAATATATATACAACCATATACATATATATATTGTATGAATTTAAACCATTAAATATAACAAACAAAAAAATCACAAATTGTATTCATGTAAAGAAAAAAAAAACCAGAAACGTGTCATCATCTCTTCTTATTTCAGCCTCTCTCTGGATATAATTTTACTTTGATTTTCCGACTCACTTTGCTGTGGAAACTACTAAGCTGATTTTGCGGCCCTTGAGACAAGATGTGTGAAAGTTTCCCCCCGTTGTTCCTTTGGCCAGGCAGCTTTTCGAGTCTTGACATTTGCTTTCAGTTTTTGGCTCTGATCTCGGCCAAAACCACCACCCAACGTTGCTGGCCACCTTCCCCCGAGTTGGCAAATCAGAGTATGTCAATATTTGTATTATATGCGAGGTTGTCTTATCAATAATTTTTGTAAAGAATGCGCCTGCAGATGGGAAAACGAGATGCTCGAGGCTAAAAGCGAATTGCGAAAAGCGAAAAGGAATTCTCTTTTGATTCGTGTGTGTGTGTGTGTGTGTGGGGTGTATGTCCGGCGCGTGTTTGTGACAGTTACATAGTTTGATATTCTTCCTGTTGCCCAACAAAAACTTTTCATATAAAAGGCTGTTTGATAATTCCGCAAAATACGTTGCCGAATATGGACAAGTACTCGATTCTTTTTCTCTACATATAGAAATGAGTATTACGTTAGAGTTGCTTTCCTGGTTGTCTATCGGGGAGTGTGAGAAAGGCGTCACTCAAGCTATTTGTTTGTTTGTTTTGCCTATTGCTATCCCCATCAACACTTGGCTATCTTTACTCCAGGGATACGTCATAATGAGCTGTCGAGGCTAAGTGCTGCCGCCGCCTTGCCTCAATTCAATAAAATCCCTAAACTACTTATGAGGCAGTCCCCAACTCTATTGTGACTGGACTGGTCATTAACTCAAAATGTACAAGATGAAAATTCGTTTTTAATCGATTTTACAATCACACACGCAGTCAACACAACAAATTATACACCACACACACAGACACACTCATTCACAGCCAGACATGGGCATTAAACACCCAAAATACGTAAGTACTACGACCCCAAGACAGCACGACACACTATTAAAAATATATAGACATATTTATATATGTATACTTGTATGTGTGTCTGAGTGTAAGTGTGTGTATATAATTTGGACTCTCAATTAAATTGTGCAGGCGGAGGCAACGACATCGGCGCCAAATACAAACACAAACAACGACAACAATTTTGTCACCATATGCTTTGGCACCATTTTTAAACGGCGTCGCTACAAAATATCCTGTAGCAATTTATATACATAGGGTATATGGAAGGTCAGTTAGATTAGGCATTCGTAGGTAATTTATACCTAGTCAGAAAGTGTCTTAAACGGGATATAGATAATTTCTGTAGCTAATATATTGATATATCTGTCTCATAAAGGATATTTAGAATGTATACCGTGTCGAAAATGATTTAAAATGGATATATAAATAGTCTAAAAATAGTTACCAAATTTAATATTATGACGGAGACACATATATATAAGCGACTTTATACCCTGCAGGTAAAAAAGTTCTGATAAGGTATCTGTTTTTTTATTTGGTTTGTGGTTTGGTTTGGTTTGGCTTGTGCCTTATTAATTTTTCAGATTAACATTAAAATAAACATTAGTGATTTATTAATTGCTTAATTATATTTTAAATAATTTGCAAGCTTGATTTTAATTGTCTGAATTATTTTGGAATGTAGTGCAATAAAAGCAAAGTCAATATTTATCTAAATATATAAAAAAATAAATAAAATTTTAAGATTAAAAAAAGAAAGGACGGTAGCTATATTTTCAAATGTCTACAGGGTAACTTATAGTATGGCAATGTGAATTCATATGACCGTTGTTGCTTTTATCCTTGTCGTGTTGTAAATGGTCACAAGTCCTTGGACCGTCGTGTCAAAAACCCACACAGAGCACGCCAGGCAGTCAGCAAAAACAACAATAATAATAACAACAAAAACAAACAACAACAACAACAACGACAAACTTTAATAATTTAACTTATTATGGATTTTTGTTCGGAAAATATTTTTTCTATTATTTTTTTCCTCACATTTTCCAGCTGTGCGGTGAGGGTGGAAATTTTAGTTTTATTTTCCAATTTTTGTTTCCTTTCTGCTGTTGTTGTTTTTATGTTGTTTTCGGTGGCATATGCACATTAGAGCCGAAATGTGGCAATTTAAATAAATGACACGCACTAAGCGAATCAAAAGGAACAGAAGTAGCCACAGGAGAGGGAAAGCAAAGGGAGGAGAGGAGCCAAAATGAGGCGGAACTTTGGCCTAATGAGTTTTGAGAACGCAAACGACAACGAGTTTTAAACCATTTATATTTCTTATAGCAAACGAAAATGGGGACAACGATAAATTTGGGATTAGCAGAGTGCGTCTCAGTTAAAGCTTTTGCTTTTGGGGTAAAGTAATTGCCTCAGCACATCGTGAGTTACATTTAAGCTGATATGGGAGTAGCCAGCATTGAGCAGCTCCAGTTCCTCCTCTTTGAGTATAAAGAATGGGGTATCTTCCCGGTTCAGAGGCAGTCGATCGAGCAACAAAGCGGCAGCATCGCGTCTGAAGACATCGACAGCTTTATAGGACATATTCTTGGCCAGCTGCAGGCGTTGTTGCATCAAGGGATCCTCAAGCAAGTCCGCCTTGATTGCTGGTGGCATGCGCAACATGGCCATTTCCAGGTGCCACAGCAGACGCCGCACAATAAAGTCTGCAAACTTGCGCTGATGATATTTGCGTATCAGCTCTGAGAATATAGTTTGTATTCCAACGTTCACATTTTGATGCGCCGTCAACACCAATAGACGGGTTAAGATCATTACCAATACCAGCAGGCAAAACACAAATGGATGTTGCTCCAAAATCATCAAGAAGTCCTTCCAATAAAGCAGATCCCGCTGCTGTCCCACATAGTTCTGTTCCAGGAAAAAGGTGAGCAGCCCCAGGAGCGCAAAAAATGCACCCAACTTACGATGACAGCGCTGTAAATAACGCTTCAAGCTGTTCATAGTATTAGACCGAAGAAGTATCTAAAGGTAAAAAAAATATATATGTATACAAATATAAATTTTATTTGTCAATTTATTTTGAAATAATATTAAAAAGGAACTAAGCTGAAGATTGAGAGCATACTCTCACGACTTGACAGGTAAGATTATAATTATAATAATGTTAGAAGCCTACAAAATTGGGGAAATAATGGTGAGCATAAGAAATTATTATATTTAAATTAACAGTAGGAATTATAACATTATTTCTACCATATTCACTTACTTTATCAGCCGATATACCATATACAAACTCAACTTTATTTGTAGTACTGAGCGAGACAGATATAGTGAGAGGGGTGAGAGTTGGAGAGTGTGAGAGAAACGTCAGCATTTTATTAAGTACGGACGCACAACTTTCACTTTCACTTTCAGTTTCCAATCTGTTTGGCAGCTCTCCATTCGAATGAGAAACCGAACCAAAGCCATCAAACTAAACTGGGATTTAGCTCAGTTTGTTGCGTTTTGGGATTTTTGCGCCTTTTCCTTTCAACTGGATACGCACACACACACACACACACACACACACAAACAAACATAGTCTTTGGGCGTTGATGAGTTGAGGGCAGAGGCAGAGGAGCAAACCGAAGTCAGGCACAAAACTGCCCCGAGGTGTACACACACACAAACAGAGACACACATACACACACACACTCAAACAAGTACATGTATGGTTACAAGGGGGCTGCTGTGGCAACTGAGAGGGGAGCAAGAGGGAGAAGGGAGCAGCGTAAGAAGTAGACAGAGAAAGCTACAGGAAACAAGCAACAAGATGGCAGCACATTTTGTATGAAAGTTGAGAGAAAAATAAGAGAAAAATTGTAATTTTCATCAAAAAAAAAAAAATAAGAACTTTCTTTTTATTTTATTCTTGCTTGACCTTAAAGGAAGACAAAAGGGAATGCTATAAGACTAGCACAACTATGTGTTACCCTAGAAAATATAATAGCTTAAAGAATACATGCTTGTAACAATTTAAAAGTAAACACTTTGAAACAAATAAATGATATAAAAATAAATTTAAAAAATAAAAAATTAGATAAGATTTTCAAATATAAAGACTTAATAATAGTATACAAATTGTTCATATATTTGCAGTTGTATTTAAGTTTTTTAGTCAAGTTTTGATATAATGTTAAAACTGTTTGATTTAAGGCTGTTATACCCTTTGCATTATAAGGTAGAGAGCATAATGAGTAGCTCGTGCCCGCCTGCTACACTTATGCATAAGTATATGTGTATGTGTGTGTGTGCGTGTGCATGCCACAACCGTGCTCACATACATATGTGTGTGCTTGTGTGATACGGTAAAGCTATCGAAAAATTCCAAAATAAAAAGAAAAATTTAACGCAAAGGCAAAAGGCAAAAACTTAGTCGGGGGAGAGCGTTGGGGGAAGGATGTTGCCAGGAATGATGCTGTTTCTACTCGGAATACTCTCCTGCCACTTGTGATGTTGTAAGGCGGCTTCTCCAATTTCAGAGACTCATGACGCCGCCGTCGCCCTTTCAGATGAGGGTGGTCATAGCCGTAGTTGTTGTTGTTGTTGTTGTTGTTGTTGCTGCTGCTATTTGGGTGCGTGTGTTTTGTATTAGGCAAAGGGAGATGCCAAAGTGAAAAGTAGTAAATTGAACTTTTCTTTTTTTTTCCTTTTTGGCTTGGGTTATAAAAGAAGGGGATTTTAGTTTAGGTTGGGGTTGGGGCTTGGGTTTTCCTTTCGTTCGGGCTCTTCCTCTGTGTGTTTCGTTTTTATATTTTGTGGGCAATTTGTACTTTTCTGCGTTCAGCACTTTTTGCAGTTGCTGCTGCTGTTTTCTTTACTTTCTATTCACTTTCATTTGTGTTTTATTTTACGGCATGTGTGTGTACTTATTGTAGTTTGTGCTCAAACGGTTGCGGCATGTGGGAGCCTTTCTTATTTATCGCTTTTCAAATTAAAGTTGAGCGCTGGGCAACCTGGCAAATTATTTATAGCAATAAATATAAGATCCGATTAATTAAAACGTACAAAAATCAATCGCAGCTGATAATAAATTGAAAACTATAACAAAGCGGTAGCTCTGGAAATCAGAATGCCAAGATTGCCAAGCCAAATATTGGGCCAATATTCCAGCAAGATTAGCCAATGTCTGTATGAGTGTGTGTGTGTGTGTATCAAGTCAAGCAAAAGTGACGAAAAAATAAATAGCCTTTATATATACATGTTTGCATGTGTATGTGTGTGTGTGTGTGTGTGTGTGGGTGGCAATCAAGTTTGACTGTGTCACATTCCACCTCACTTCTCAATCACTTTCAGCTGAAATGTATGCTACATTTTTTTGTTTACGTGATTTTGCAACTCAACTCATTATGCGAAAATCAATAGAAAGTAAACGCAAGTTTAGACCGTGACAACAAGCAGTCTCTCTCTCTCTCTCTCTTTCTCTCTCTCTTTCAATCTTTCTCTCTTTTATTTCCATTTCGAACTGTAGTAAGTAGTTCAATTTCAATGACATCAATAAAAATTCGATAGAAAATCATTTCCCCCCAAAAAAACAAAAAAAAAAAAAAAAGCAACAGCAAAAACAAAATTAATTAATTTATGTGCCCAGTGCCAGTCGGAATTTTCCATTGCAATACACACACACACTCATACACACACAAGTTCCAATCTATGGATACAATTTTTCCAATTTCAACGTCATCATCCAACATTTTCGTCCTAATTTCGTCAACATTGTTGTTATAGTTGTTGCTGTTGTTGTCGCCGCTGCTGTTGACGACAACAGCAACAAGGACTCATTACAAAAACATAATAACAAAATAAATATTGAAAGAAATGGCATAAAATTATAAAAGCCCTCGCTTCAAGGCAAACAAAATAAGCAAACGCAACTTGACAGCAACAGCCTGAACCTCCCTATTCCCCCTCTGTTCATGCAACCAAACTCAAACTGAGGCGTCCCCAATGCGCCAATAAATTTCATGCACTATCACACGGACACACACACACAGTTACAAACACACACACACACAGTTACAGATACAGATAAAGCTACAGATATTGAAGTGCGTAAGTAAGCCGCTTACAAAACTTGCGTGTGACTGTCTGTGTGCGATTGTGTGTGCTTCTATGTGTATGTGTGTGTGCGGTCAGCTTTTGTGTTGAGTTTATATTAAATAAGTAAAAAAAAAAGAAAGAAAAAGGGCGAAACAAACAATCTGACGATGACCAACTGGCCAACTGTCCAACTGTCCAACCCGTCCCAAATCTTACTACTTCCCTTCTCTAGTTCCTTTTCTAATGCTCTAGACTTTTATTTTTATCTCTTGGCTTTGGATGACAAACGGCAGCAGCACATCAATAACTGAAAGCCACAGCAAACCTTATAGTAAAATATACATTTACCAAGATACTTTTACTAAGCAACAGATATTCTCTCGAACATATCTATCTATTGACTTTTAAGCCCGGTCTTAACTAAACTAAATGAAGGCTTTGATATTTTAGATTAACACTATAAATTCAAAGAATTTTGTAAAAAAGCGCAATAATAATTTAAGACTACTAAGTTAAATTTCATATTTTGATTAGTATTTTGTGAATCCTTTGCATTAATTCTTTAAACGTAAAGATAAAATATTCCATATTTAAATTTAAGAACTTTAACTAAAATCTCACCAAAGAAAGTCTATTAAATTTGTAAAAGGTAACTAATATTTTTTCATTTTAAGCTCGCCAAAGCAAGCTATTATATTTGTAAAAGGTAACTAATATTTTATCATTCTAGAAAACTTTAAAAATAAAATATTTTTCACTTAGAAATAGGTCTCATAGAACTGTCCTTGTTTTTGTCATTGCTTTAGCATCTATAGAATGTACCCTTACCATAATAATTATTAACTTTAAGCGCAGTGTTAAGTGACTGAAGCCAGCATAGTTTAGTTTATTTTTTGACGTGTGATCATTTTTTCTTGGCACGTGTCTTGATTTAAAAGTCATACATTCTGATGCCAGCAACCCTAACAACAAACAGCGAAAGAGTCAACTTTAACACCAATAAAATATCATAAAAAACACAATGGTTTTTCTTATCTTTTTATGGGAATTCACAGCCCGATCCCTAAATAAGACCCTAAGTCCAGGACAAACAGACGCGCGAACGTGCGCGCGCCAATAATATCGAAATCGAAATCGAGTAAGTAAACATAAACACATAAAATATAAGATACAGATACAAATGTATCTGCAACTGTATGTATGTATGTGTAGTTTAAAAACCTTGTCCCCTCTACTGTCTTCTACCCTCTGCCTCTCTCTTTCTATCTATCTGCCTCCCTCTCAGTCTTTCTATTGTCTGAGCTTGGCAGCTGCTTTTCAATACAGAAATTGAAATTGAAATCAACACGCGTGCGAAGCGCGAGACTGTCACATGCTCCAAAAATGTGAGGGAACCTAAGGATTGTGGACTGGGTTAGAGTTTAGTTTAGAATTAGACGGGTTGAGGGGCCTGCTGTTGCACAAAGGTCGCGCCAAAGGGTTGCATTTCGACTGTAAATCAATTGTGCACCATTTTTCCAACAGTTTTCGTTGAAAATGTGTAAAATTTTAGCCCAAAATTTGGAAAAGGGGTCACCAAATTACTTTTGAGCGCATTACAACAACTGCACGGATATTCAGTGATCTGTGGAAAGGGTTCACAACCCTTTCGATTTCAAAAATTGCAATTTCGCTGCGGATAATGCGAATTTTCCAGGCAAAATTGTAAAAGTTTTTCTTGACATTTTGCGCAAAAACAAAAAAAAAAATTGGGAAATCAAAAGGTTGAGGGTTAGGGGCAGGGGGTGAAAAGGGTCATCCAAATGCTGCCGCGCATTGTGTAAATAAAGGATCGTCAGCCGAACTGTCACACGACCATGCGAAATTAATAAATTACATTTTTTTCACAGCGTTTTTGCCAATTTTTGAGGAGGAAAATTTAATTTTTTTTTGTGAAACTGCACCTAATCTAGTGTAAAAGGGATGGGGGCTGGCGATGAAGGGGTTGTGACGCATTAACTGAACCCATTAATAAGCGTTTGCCAACCCAACCCCGTTCGCGACCCCGGCGCATCGCCTGACACGCGTGGGTCAGTGTCAATCGGACCAGGAACAGACCCGGACCCGAAGCCGGAGCCGGTCGCATACCCGGATTTATAATCGACGAGGTCGCTGCTAATGAGTCTGACAGGCGACACAAAAAATGGGTAAAAAAATACAAAGAATGCACCAAAAAAATAGAAAAAAAAAAACAACAATAAGCAGAAAAATCTTCTCACTCGCAAACGAATTGAAAAAATTGGAATTTTTCAATAAAATTTGCACAGACGGCGACAAAAATAGAATAAACAACAAAAACTGCAACAACATTAATAGAAGGGAACTCTGTAAATTTTGGCTGGCAATAATCCTCTTAACTGCGAAAACTGTCGCAAAACTCTAACAAAGGATCTGAAAAAGTGAACTGTAGGGAAGTTTCTTGTTTATAATGCTGGTCCAGACGCCTTTTCTGTTGTTGCTCTTATAATTGTTGTTGTTGTTGTTGTTGTCGCCGGCAGCATTTCAATAAATGAGATTTCATACGAAATTAAGGGCAAATACGCGCAAAAGTAGAAAATTAATGATCTCGGCTAAGCTGGAACCTTTCAAATGGTTCGTTTGATATAATTGCTGTAAATCAGAACGATTAATTAAAAATTTTACGGATATTTTAGTATGTGAGTCAGTTACAGCAGTCTTTATTTTGAGTACAAAAAATCTTTTTCTAAAACCGATAACCAAAATATTTGTCATTATTGGACTTATCTTTGTCCGTCCGCCCGTCCGACTCTTTGTCGTCTGAACATTGTTTGTTTTAATAAACCTATTTTTTAACATGTACTTTTTGAATTATTAAGTTTTGGCGTTTCTGTAGTAAGTTCTCAATTTCAAGTGCAAATAAACGATTTTCATATGCAAAACAGCGACGCCATCAGCTTGAGATACTTTTTGGATGTTACCAGGGAAAATCTCGATCAGGGCAGATCGAGATCAGCTGATTTGCGTTGGCACCGCTGTCGTTGCCGGCTAATAATATCAAAATTTAAGCAAAATTATAAAAAGCATTTCAAAAGCTTAACAGATTTTTCGCACCTCTTTGTGGATTTAAAAATACTTCGATCGACGCAGGTAATTAAAGAATCTATCTACTGGCTACACAAACAAATTTTACAGGGTATTTTGCAGAATGCAACCAAGGGCCCGGCTCTACAAATTATAAAGCACCACCTAGCGATCAAAAAGGCAATCAACGCCACAGCAGCGCTTTAAGCAAAAGGATGCCAGCTCGGTAATTTTCTATCTGGTTTGATTTTTTTACTTAAAAAAATAAGTACATTTCCGAAAATGGGTATTTGTGTACCTTTTTTCCAAATTTTAATTTTTGAGCTAGAATTTTTTAAATTTTTGTTAGAATTTTCTCGATTTTTTGATGTATTTTTTTTTGCTAGAATTAAATTTTCTAACTTTTCTCCCCCAAAAGCTGGGCGAACATAATTTAAAATTTTAATTTAACTTTATCTAATTTCGAATTTTAAAATTTCTTTAATTTTATTAATTTTTATTGATTTTTTTGAATTTTTAAATTTGCAATTAGCGGATTTCATTAATGGCGCCATCTGCCGTTGCCCTCATCCTGGCTTGCAACCATTTCTGATTACTTATTTTTACACACTACCATTTCAATTATGGCACACTCGCTTCCAACTAGATGGCGCTGTTAACAAAACGCTCGTGAAAAGCACCATCTATGTTAAATTCCGGAGCATGATAAGCATGCTTGTGTTGATTACAAAGCACCATCTAGTGTTGGCTGTGTAATGTATTTTCGAAGTATTTCGAAAAGCGATAGGTTTTCGGAACTTTCACCGATAGGTTTGGCTTTCGATATTGGCGCCATATTTGAATTCTGTTACTATTTAAAAGAAAATGAAAATGTAAATATAGATAATTAATATTTATAGACTATTTAAATGTGAATTGGGTATCCTTTAGTTTCATGTGCTTTGCAACACTTGCACAACAGCACAAAAACAACAACAGCAATCAGCAACAGCATAAACAAAGTCTACAAGTTTTCATAGTTGCTAAGTGTGTGTGTGTGTGCGTATACATATGTATGTGTTGATTGTTGTTTTTGTTTTTATGTTGTGTCGTTTGCAGGTGACCCAAATTCCTTTTAAGTAATCTTTAGTGATAAGCGGAAGTGCATGTACTAAATACAAAAAATTTGAAGTGTGTCTCTGTTTGTGTTTGGAAATAAGGAAAAACTATGCCCGCTACGACGTAATTAGAGCTTTTTATGTTTCATTTACAACTTAATTAAGAATGTATTTGCGCAGCAGCAGCGACGACGGCAACGGCGACGGCGACGTCGAAGCTGACTCTCAATGAATGCGCCGCCTGCTGAATGAATCGAATCGAATCGCCAGCTATGTGAATGCTATATGGTATATGTATATATATATGGTATACTTGTAGTACTAGTGCACGTACTCGTACCAGAGTCAGAGCAGAGCCAGTGCCTCGGTGAGTGCCCAGTGCCCGTCTCCCGGCTGCCATGAAATATGAAATGTGTATGAATGAATGAATATGTGTGTGTGTGTGTGTGTGTGTGCTAATACGTGGTGGGAGGGGAACGGATTTATGTGTGTTTGTATGTACGCCGGATCAGGCCGGGCCGGGCCAGGGCAGGCCAGGCCAAATATACTACACGCCACATATACGAATACGAATACACATAACCGGAAATGAGTTAGTTGAACTTCCGTCTTGGAGCGACTCTGAATCTGAATCTGACTCTGACTGCCACTGGCCTGCAATATTTTTTTATGCGCGACAATAATTTGCACAGTCACACAGACGACAGCAACGGAGACGACGGACGAACGGACGACGGACGTCAAAGACGGACGTGCGACGAGAACTCAAACGAAAAGTGTGGAAGCGACTGGAAATGATTGGCTTGCCCATGCTTACAGTTATGCATAATATGATCATAAGTATCGCATAAGTATGGATATGTATCTTTATGTAGAGATACACAGATACAATTACATAAATACGAGTATGTGTGCCTTTATCAAGATGACCTTAAGACAGCTACCTGAATTATATGTGTAGAGAAATACTTAGACAAAGAAGTTCAATTTAATTATTGAGAAAAGGGCTAAATAATTTCTAGTGACTGATTGGCAAATAGAATTGAATAATCCATATTTAATCATTAGATCTATATTTGTCTACTTATTTATTTTTAACATTTAGCACGTTAAAAATATGTCTATGGTAAGATCTAACATATTTTAAAGTTGCTTCTTCAAAGATCAGCATGAGTTCCTGAGAAGGTCACAACCGATTTCTTAAACCTTTACATTTGCCGAAAGCTGATAAATATAGTTTATCATATTCATACAAAAAGTAGAGCTTACATCAATATTATTAGAGATATCTATTTTCAAATTAGTGAAAGGATTACTTTCACTAATTTTCAAATTCTTACATTAAGATCTAATTTATTAAAATCGATAGAGAGTTGGATTCTTTTTAAATTCAGCTCAGATTCTAAAAAGTTCACTGATTAGCGAATGGCAGATTAATTATTAGAACTACTTTAATTAGAATTACCGGAATAACAATCGCCTAACGTTTTAATATTTTAAATAAGAAAGTATCTTCTATTCATTACTTAAGTAATTGATGGAAAATTCCTTAAAATAAGTTTATATACATTAGTAAAGTTTAGTTTATTCTTGTATCCATATTTATTTCATCATCGACTTCTATAAATTAAGGAGATCTAGATTTTTTCGGAAATGCAAGTTATTAGAGAATTCGAATTGTACTAATTACTTTCTTTAGAATATATTTAGAGAATTAGAAGGATTATACTTTATACTTTCTTAAGAAACTAGTCAGTTGGCATAAAAGATACAAAATTATCAACTAATGACTCGATTACTTTGTATGAGTTTTTCCTTGAGATAATATTTATTTAATTTTTGTTTGTCACATACAAAATCCACAGATCATCAGACATCTTTCCCCTCTCTCCCCCTCCTCCCTAGGCGCTACCCTCTTTACTGATATGAGGCGCCTTTTGAATTTGATTTCGATGTGAGTTCAACTGGAAATGCGACGCTGGCGGTGCTGTTTAGAGTGCAGGCTGGTGAAAGTGCTGCACTTTTCACATGGTTATGGGCCGCCATAATGTTTATCAAATGTGCAACGGACTACGCAATCTCTGTGGCAACAACGGGCAGAAAAGGAAGAGGAAGAGGAAGAGGACGGAACGGAACGGAACCAACTACAAATCAAGCAATTTACATTTCGTGCACTTTTTGCTTAACACAAATATGTGGAAATATGAAAAACGCTGGTAACCCGCATATCTTTTACTTTGCGTCGTCGGTTTGTCGGGGCTGTCAGTCAGTTCAATTTGGTGAACAAAAGTTTTCAATTTCTAAATTAAAGATATGGTTAAATGAAATTCATAACGCACCAAACATGCATACATATAATTAGCCAATTACGAGTATCTAAATGGCGCCCAAAATGCGTACATAAATTAAACATGGACAGAACACAAAGGGGGGGTTGAGGGTAGAATAGAGAGAAGGGAGAACGGAGAAGGGAGAACAAGAGACACTTCTACCAGTATGAATATAAAAGTTTTGAGTTTGAGACGAGGGCTTGGAGTTTTGAGCATTGTTAAGCATAAAGCTATAGATATTCGGAGATACTCGAACTTTCAGATACTCGCACTTTAAGTACGCATGTGCGCCGGCGCTTCCAGTTCTTCACACAGACAGACCGACAGACTGTCAGACAGACGGACACTATTGAAAAGGAGCCGCCGCTGCTTACGCAATGGCGCATCTAGTTAACAGCAACAGGAGGGGAGTATTTAGGGGTAGGGGTAGGGAATGGAGAGTGGAAGGGGTAGCGGGAGTTGGCTTTCCAGTGCGCAGTGATCTCATTTCACAAATGCCAGCACAAAAGCTCAAACAACTTGCCCTGGCAACAGATCACAGCGATTCTTATTCCTCAGTCTTGTTCCTATTCTCATTCCTCTTTCTCATTCCACTTTCCACGTTCCACGTTCCCGTTTCCAATTGCCACTTCAATGCCGCACACGTGCTCTTCCCTGCAGGCAACTAGAGTATAAGAAAGAGACAGTCCTATAGCGAGAACGAGAGGCAGTTAGTTAAGTAAAGGCAGCCACCCTGAACGTGATCGTTCCCTTGAACGGGATCGGGGTCGGGATCGGGGCCGATTCTCTGGGCACCCCATTTTCACACACATTTTACGAGCTATTGATGGCTGTGAAAATGTGCTTATGAATATGAATAGATTTCTGCCACTGTTCCCGCACTCCCTACTCCCTACTCCCTATATACTGGGTCGACTACCTGAGACCCTTTTGGCAAAACCACGATATATACAGTCGTAAAAAAGATATTATTTGCCCGCCTTTAACGGCAACTTAATAAGTCCAAAAGAAGCAGCTCAACAGTTCAAAGTCGAGGGGTAAGTTGTTTCAACAAAAGCGCATTCTTGCCATAGAAAATTTAATTAGTTGTTTGTTGTCGGTTGTTGCCAGTTGCTGTTGTCAGTTGCCAGTTGCCAGTTGGAAGTTGTTGTCAAGGCGTTTAAGGGGTTGCAGACAGGATATAACTTGCAAACTTGTAGATACATCTGCAAACAAAACGTGGCCAACTGAAGGCCAACTGCTACAACAACAACAACAGCAACAACAACAACAACAGCAACAACAACAAAACTAACAACAACTTTAAGTACAATTGCAGCAGGCAGCATAGGAAATGCTTAAGACTACATTATAAGAAAGCGCAGCGCCTCTGGCAATTGTATCTTTTCTCTTATGCCTGTGAATGTATCTATAGCTGTATTTGTATCTGTAACTGTATCTGTGCCTGCAGTCGCAGTCTCATTGCGTGCGTATCTGTGTGTGTATCTGTATCTGTATCTGGCCTAAGCACTGGCGCTGGCCGCATTTGTGAAGACGCATTCCGATGCGTATCCGGGATTGTGAAATGTTTTCATTTCGAGACACATTTACCATTGCGTCTGCACGCTGTCTGTATCTCTCTGCCTCGTTCACGCTCTCGCTCTCTCTCCCACTGTCTCTGTATCTGTGTATCTTAGTATCTGTGGTTGTTAGCCATAGTCTCTGCTGCCCGTGTTTCTCTTTCTCTGGGCCACTCACCTACCGATATACGTGTCGCATTTTAAATAATATCGAGACCATCACATTAAAGAGGGGCAAAATGCGTTGTGCCTCGTGTCGTGTCGTGTCGTGTCGCCTCGCGTTGCGTCGTGAGGTTTCTTTCTACCATCGCAAACTATTTACAATCTCGCATATGTTTTTGGGGATCTATTTTCAGATATTTTATTACAGGCGTATGCATAACAATCAATCCAAAACGTTTCCCAATTTTTAAATGCTATTTATACTTTATTAGCGATGAACATTTTTAAGAAATAACTAGAATAATACGTTTTCCGGAATTCCTTCCTTTTCGTAAAGTAATTTTAGCAAAAGGCCAAAGATTCATGGTATATATCTTTCAGTTACTATACTTAGCTAAGACCTGGTAATACGACCCTAGCTGTTTTATAGTATTCCAATATCTTATCGTATTTATTCAATCACATAACTCCAGTCATTAGAAAAAATAACATATTTTACAGGATTGCAGATCGAAGTTTAACATGTATTTGCTATATCTTGTTAGTAATTATATATGTACATTTTGGTTTATCATTAATATTTAAATTTGGAATTCCAGAGTTCTTTTTAGTCAATGACAATTTAAAAGACTTTATACAAACAAAATCGAGTTAAAAATAAATTGTACTAAACTATTGATCACTTATAAATATATACAATACATTCATCTTAATCTTAACTCTTATATATATTATATTACAATGTATACAAATTAAAAGAAATAATAAATATAATGATTTTAACACTATGCTTTAAGTTTAGTTTTCCACTTTTTCCTGCACAATTTGAGAGTAGTTCCTAAAGAATGTCTTCAGCTGGATTTTCTTCAGCTTCTTTGGATATTTGTTCTGGTTTTCGATCAGATGGAACTAGTTACTTGGGCAGTGTAAACCTTTTGACGGTAAGTCATGATGATTCGTTCATCATGGGCATTTAGAAAGTCACCCGGAAATTCACAGCCACACACGGCATATTTATGCTGATTAGCACCTTTTGGGTTAGCTCAGCCCATAGCATGTGTTGTTGTTGTTGTCTTGTGTAACCGTGCATGTGCGTGTGTTAGTGTGTGTATCTGTGTGTGTTAGAAAATAATCAATTGGTAAATATGTTTATCACGACTTTGGGCCACAACGTGCATAGCTTTCGTTCGTTTCGTTTCGTTTCCATGCTCCACTTTGGTCAGATTCAGAGTCGACTTCGAGTGCGACCCATGCTGGGGAAGGGGGGACTGAGCAGGGAGACGGCAGATGGGGGAGATGGGAGATAGGGGACAGGCATTGGCATTTCATGAATGAAAATCGTTGCAGCCGGAGGCCAAACATACACAAGTACATATGGACATACATACGTGTGTGTGTGTGTTTGGTTTGTTAGTATAAATGTAGGTAGATAGACGACATATTTGATTGTCGATTACTTATCTGGCTGCCCCCGCCTCCTAGTGGCTTCTCTTATCATCGGGGCCTTTTGTAATGCGCAAACAAAGCATAAATACCAACACATCAAGTTGTTGTTTAGATTTCGGTCGGTTCGCCGTCGTTGGCATGCTTGGAATGTTGTCCGGCGAACGATCAGGCGCCCAGCTATCCGGCTCACCGACTCACCGACTCACCTTGAGCAGACAGTCGCACTCCAAAAAAAGAATAACAAAAAAACAACAGCGTTTGGCGCTTGCGCGCAGTTTAAGCGTTGACGTTGGCGTCAGCGTCTGCGTCGGCGTTTGCTGCTTTGATCCAGTGTAAAGACCAAAAAGCTCACGTTTCTCCGCCCGCTCTCTTTGTCGCTCTTCTCTCTCGCTGAACTGCAAGCTCAGTCACATTGTTTGTACTTACCTATACACAATTAAATGAATGTTATTTTTGTGATTTTATTTTTTGTACTCACCTTCAGAGCGGCAGCAACAACAGTTTCACTTTGGAGGCTGCGCTGTCGGCATTAGTTCAAAGCTTTGTAACACCACACCAATGCGTGCATGTGTGTGTGTGTGCAGGGCACACACTCAAAAAATAAATAAACCATTGGAATGTGGAATGTGGTATTCATTGACAAAATCAGCTTTCAAAATGATCTCACTTGTATGAAAAACAGTCAAACCAAATCGAAAACCGGTTTCGTAGTCAAATCAGAGAGAAGTAGCACTTTTAAATTTTAAGTTTAGTTCGTTTTCCTTGAATGTACATATGCAGTTAGTCCAGATAGCGTCTTGACTAAATCATAAATTCTAAAAAAATATATACAGAATTTTTACTTTCTTCTTATGTTATTTGTATTGTCTATGGTTCTTAGAATAAGTTAAATATAATGCAAATAATTATTATCAAATTTAAAAATTTTATTAAATGCTTGTCAAAACACTTTCTTGATTAACTGTACCTACATTTTAAATACATACCTTAAGTAATTCGTAGTTTACAGTTTTAATCGCACGTGCCTGGAACTTGGGAACTTAGACCCTGAGCTACATTTTATAATTATGATTACAATGTGTGTCAAGTCGAAATTATAGACCGACAGTTTAGCACATTAAAAAAAAAATAAACCTTTCAAAGAGCATAGCCCAAATATTTTCACACGGCAAAGCAAAAGCAAACAAAAAGTACAGAGAGAAAGAAGAAAGGAAAGAAACACGAGCATCAAGAGAGACAGCGACTAAATTCGGGCAACATCTTACGGTTTTGGTTTTTAATATAAATAGCACACACAATTAGTGGCGCTGAAAAGGAAAAGAGAAAAACAGAAGTATATGAAAGAAAGAAAGGAAAATAAAGTGTAAATATTTCAAACTTATCACAGCTGCAACTATTCCCATACCATTTCGATAACTATCCGAGGGGAGTTTATTAAAATGGAAACGGGGAGTCGCTAAATATAGCCGAGGGGGGAGGCAGGAGAAATCAAAGGTGCTGCGCAGGCGCGCCCTGTTAGTAAGAAAGAGAAGATGACGAGAGTGAGAGAGATAGGGCGAGAGCGTGAACAAGCGCCAACAATGCTTTGGAATGTCTGCTGGGAGCAACAATCTTCATTTAACAGTCATTAATTTAGACGTCGTTCCAGCTGTTTGGCTTTGGCGTGCCAAGGGAGCGCCCGCTGCCGCTGCCTCTGCTGCTGCTGCTCCCGCGAGATGATCACACGCTGCTGCTGCTGCTGCCTCTGCTGGGAAGCTGTGGGAAAGTAATGTGCCGCAGCAGCAGCGACGCGACGCAACGGCGACGGCAGCAACATCAAATTAGGTCAACATTTTTTCATTCACTCTTTTTCGTTGTTATATTTCGACATATTTTGTGTGTTTAGTTTTTAGTGTTTTTTTTTTATTTTTATTTTCTTTCTCTGTCTATCTGCTTGTTCATTTTTGTGTGCCTGCCATTTTTTATTAACACAAACTTTCTATTCAGCGGACAACATAGAAATAGTTTTGTTGTTGTTGCCACACACGAACTTCAGCAGACCGTAGCATTCACCGTTACTTGTTTTTATAGCACATTTTTATGGACCCCCGATAATTCAAATATAATATTTAATTGACATTTATTGTTCTGCATAAAATAAAGCGGCCAACAAACTCTGCTTCTCCTGCTTCCATCCCATCCCATCCCCCATCCCGACAGATTCAGCTCACTTGACAAACTGAGCGCAGTTTGGACTATCGATAGACGGCGCGCATCGATTTCGATAGCTTGGCGATAGGCCAGACGATAACGACAACAAGAACGACAACGGCATTCCTCAACTCGTTATTACTGCACTCAACGACCACCGCCAACGTTTTACTGTTGCTGGCGTTCTTTGGCCTTTTTTTTCTGCATTTTTCGTCCAAATACATCAACAACAACAACAAGCAGCAGCAAAGAACAAGAACTACAAACGGGATCATTTTGCCGCTGTCCGTTAGGCCGGTGCATGCGTGTGTGTGTGTGTGTGGTGTCTGTGTGTGAGAGAAGGAGAGTATATGTATTTGCGCTCCCTTTTTACCCTTTTTTTGTTTCTGCCCACTTGGACTTTGGCGTCTGTCCCTGTCTGCCGTCCCCTTCCCGTCTCTGTTCTGCTTTTGCTTCGCATGCCTTTTTTTCTTTTGCTTTGCTCGCTTTCGTCTTGCTGTTCTTGTAAAACGGTTTTGGCGATGGTTTCTCTGGTTCTGCTTGCCTGCCCTGTGTTGTTGTTGATTTTGCTGTTGTTGTTGTTTTGTGCTGTTGCTTTGCTGTCAGCCCGCATTCTATGCTGGTGGTTGACTTTTCTTCATTTTGCCGTTTTCTGCTGAGTGATGCAACTTTTGTTTGGCGTTTGAAGACCGCAATATACTCGGTATCCAAGAGCCAGACTCGAGTTCAGCGATTGCAATTATGATAGGCACACGAGGCAACTCCTCCACTTCCCCTTACCCACCACCATCTTCCACAAGCGACCGTACACAGAAAAAAAAATTCATTTTAAAAATTCAAGTTTAAATTTCTTGATTTTATGCTGTTAAAATAACAACGACTCTGCATTCAAAAAGTCAAAGAAGCCTAAAATATTTGATTTAGCTTTAAAATATCTTATAGAACCCCGAAGATCATAATATTGCTGAGAAAAATCGTACTTGTAGAAAGTATTTTGTTTAAAAATTATGCGCGATTACCGTACTGCTAATACCGTATTGAATGTATTTTTTCCCGGAATCCCGAATTTTTTTGCTGTGTACTAACCTTTTATTTATTATTGCCTGCAACTGCATCGTGTGCGCAATTACCAACAAAATTGCTTTAACCACACAGTGCCTCAATAAAAGCTTCAAACGTTCAAACAAAAAACCGACGAAATTGGTATACAGTGAAAATTGCCTAATACACGGGTTTTAATAAACACAGATTTCATCTAATATACTTAGATAGTTTCTTGCTTTTGATTAAAAACTATTATCCAAAATATACAGTTAGAATAAATAAATTATCACATAAATATTTGTTATTATATTTTAAAAAAAATAGTTAAGTTCAATGTAAATAAGTTTTCTATGACAAAAATAAGAAATAAAAAAATCCATAAAGAAACTGTATAAACTTATGATTTTTGTAAAAACACTTTCTTGACTAACTGTTTTTTTCTAATAACATTATTTTTCACTTGCTCCTGACGAATTGCCTGACGACTGCCCGCAGCTTAAGTTGCAGCTGAATGAGACTAAAGTAAGGCTCAGACCCACGCTCTTGTCGTATGACTCATGCCTTAAAAATTTCAATTTGAATTTCTAAATAGACGCTATACACACAAACATACAATCGTACATACACATGCAGACAGTCAAAGAGACGACGACGCGCAGCATCCAATTTCAGCCAATAAATATTTTACTTCGTCTCCAAAGACGAAGCCGAGCTTTTGTCTTCGACTCTTGTAACTGGCAGAGGCGAGGTCGAGCCAGTCGTTGTATATGTAAGTGTGTGTGTGTATGTGAGAGCGCATTGACTGCTGGCAAAAATTCCACAAGGCTTACGCTTTACCCATGTGGCTTGACTTGGAGGTTAGAATCAAACAACTCCTTAGATGTCAATGGATGCAACACGACGACGACAAAAAGTCTTGGCCGCTTTGCTAGCGACATAGCGACTGAGAAACCAGTTTCTGGACACATTTATTTTTTCTTTTTTGTTGTTTAGTTCATACTCGTATTACTCACTTTTGAAGCGCAAGTTCTATTTGGCTTAGTTCTTCTCGTAGTTGAACGGAACCGCATTCCATGCTACTTCAATACATGCACACAGAGCTTCAAGCCTCACTCACACACACATACACAGAGAGAGACACACTTTTGTACACACTGGAGAGGAGAGTTCTTTAACATTAATTTTTCCACGCTGCTTATGCTGTGGGCCATCTCAGCTCCCCGCTGTTGAGTCCACCATCCACGATCCACAATTCGTTATTTGAACTTTCTGGAATGCGGTCGCACAAGTTTCATATGTATGTGCATGAATGTTGTATGTGTGTGCGTACTGTCTTTATGCTAGTGTGTGTGTGTGAGGTATGATTGTATGCTCCGTTTTGCTTAGCTCCTTGCTGAGCCTTTTTGTTTTATTTGTATTTAAAATAACTTTGTTTTTATACTAATCTCGCAACGATTCAGTGTCATGTTTGCGTTTTAATATTTACTTTTCACACTGTTTTTGTACTCATATTTATCGTCGTTGCTGTTGTTGTCGTTACATCCGTTCTCACAAAAACGGCAAAAAGTCTCAAAGCAAAAAACATCCGCGAGCTGCTCGACGACGACCATGCGGCTGCACCTACAAAAATTTACTGAATGAAAATTTGTCTTTTCTTTTGCGCCGATCTTTCGTTTCTGCTGCTCGCGTCGTCGTCGCGCATGCGCTCGTATAGACAGAGACGGAGTTAGTTGAATAGAGGCCTCGTGGACAGAGCAGCAGCAGCAGCGGTAGACAGAGGCAGCAAGCAGCGACGTTAACAGTGACGCTGACAGCAGCTGCAGCAGAGGCAGCACTTCGAAAAATACTCTTGTTGTTGTACATTTCGAAAGTAGTAGACTATGTATGTGTGTGTGTGTGTTGATGTTGTATCTGTCGCTGGATCTGTATACGAATCTGTATCTGTGTGAGCGAGTGAATGTGTATGTGTGTGTGTGTGCTAGAAAGTTTCGATACTGAGCTGAACTACTCCATGATGATGTTTGGGTAGCATATGAAACTTACAGAACGGCATTCCACAAACATACTGACACCGCTGCCCCTGCCCCTGTCCCCCTCCCCCTCCGCCCTTCTCTATGCCCAAGCAGCTACAAAAAGTATCTCGTATCTGTATCTCATGCTGTTGCTGTTGCTGCGTCCAAGCTATGCGCTACTTTAGCCTTTTGTCCCAAGCACAACGTCAATGTCTCTTTGAGTTCGCATTCGCTGCTCGTTGGATTCTTCAGCTTTGTTTGACTCGTTTTATTTTGTAATCTACGAAAAAGTTTTCTTCTTGTTGTTGTTTTTGTGTGTGGTTTTCGTAAGTGTCTTTTGGAATGTTTGTATGTATTTTTGTTGTATGTAACATATGTGTAGGTTTGTTTTTTATGTTGCTGTAGCTGGTGGCGTTCTTTTGCGTAAACAACACACACACACACTCACAAACACACACGCACACCAACCGAAATTCGCCATTGAACGGTAAAAACAAATTCCAACGTGTTTGACTTTGTTACGTGTATGTGAGTGTGTGTATCTGTATCTGTGTGTATGTGTGGACTTTTTCAATTACATGTTTGTAAATGGAATTTCTGAACTTTTTGTGAACGAGGTCATTTACAACGAAAAAAAAGCAAAGCACAACGATCGAGGGGGAGCAATCGGTGGGCGGGGGGCATTGGTATTAAAAAGCTGTTTTTTTTTTGTAATTGTTGTTGTTGTTGTATTTTGTGTTCGTCATGAAGGTATTTATAGGAAATTCCATAGGCATTACTCTTTAAATTTAAAATAGGCGTTATTTATAGTTACTGGGGCAGCGGCATGTCATGAATACTTAATGCTGAGAGTCAGAGGGGTGAAGTGAGGGGAGCGACAGGAATGTCAGCCGATCGACAAAAATGTGGGTGACAATGGCTAAGAAACATACAGCATACAATATTTGATAAACTAGTGGTGCCTGAGATACAATTGTATCTTTGAATGATTATTAATTTCTAATTGAAAAATGTGTCATATTTCTAAATGTAATGTCAATCATTTCAAATTATAGGTAACACTAGAATGATATAGGGGCAATTTCTACAATATTCTTAGAAGCGTTTAGAGTAACTTGAAAGTGACTAAAGTTAAGATACGTGATGATTTTTGTACTTTACATTTGGTACAGTCAATTTTCTTTGTGCTGAATTTCAAGATAAGGGGAATGCATCATCATATTTCCCTATAACTAGGGCGACAGGTGTAAGCTTGTAATGCCCTCAGAATGAATGCAAGTCCATTGACAACTCTACCCACTCGTCTAAAGTCGATTGTCGATAAGTAACGGACACGATGACGATGACGGCGACGGCGGCTACTTGACGCAAGAATTTCTGGAATTTCGAAAGTGTACACACACCTGCCTCAGTCACGCACACACACGCACACACACACACACACTCACGTACAAACAAGAAGCACGCGCTCAATCTTTGGCTTATCAAAAGCCAAAAACCAACTATAAAAAAGACTTATGATGGAATTGCAGTAACTTTGAGTCACATGCTTAACACTTACCTGATCGAAAAGGTGGCAAGCAGCTAGAGGGAGCACTACTTAACGGTTGTCAGCTGTAAATAAAAAGCGAAAGAGAGAGAGAGAGAGAAATTGTTATAAATATTTGTGTTTTCATTTCAAGGGATTTCTCAATAAGTACAAACACGTACAAATAAAGAATGGACTTTCAACTGTTTGAACTATTTACAACATCAACAGCAACGTCAAGACCATAAAAATAATTAATAAATCTTATCAGGTTCTGCCTTTAAAGTACAAGTACATTTCAAAGTGGCCCACTCTACAAATATATAAGTATGTATGGAATATATGTGTAAAGCCCTCAGCTATGACGTTAAAAGATTGGAATGTTATTGCAGTGTCACGGGTTGATTGCCCGTAATCGTCAATGGGTTGGTTCTCTATCAATAACTCTGCTAAACTAAGTCGAAAGTTTTGTATGGGCTTTAATAATAATACCGTCTAATAGGAAGCACGTGATGCGCATACAACGTCCCAATGGGGACCATTAAAAACCCAAATGGGGGTGTAAAGAGCGCGCAGAGAAATGAGGAGAAGAGTAGAAACATTGCTAGACCCCCTGCTAGACAAATTGCACATAATTTCTAGTCGAGCGAGCGACAGCGAAAAGTGCAGCGAACCTGCCCCAAATCGCGACAGACAGACAGACAAACAGACAGACAGTTAGAACGAGAAAGCAAAGAGAGCAAAACAGAGAGAAGCAAGCTAAGGGAGAGGGGAGAGAGCTGGATAAGCCCTGGGGCAACTAGTTAGTTAGTTGGTTAGTTAGTTAGTCTCAGTTGACTCAGTTGACTCGTCGTCAGTCTCAGTCTTACACTGAGTTCTCAGTTCTCAGTCTTCCTGCTCCCAGCCATTTCATGGAAATTATGTCGTGTGCAATTTTATGCATGAGAGAATCAGTTGCAAGCAAAGAAAAAACACACAAAAACAACAAACAAACAGAAAACAAAAAACAAAAACAACATTAACTGAGGCGGAGACGGAGGCAAAACGCGTTGCAAGTTGCAATCGCCGCCGGCGTCAAACTGGCAACTGGCTCAGGTTTTTGATGATAAGCCGTTGAAGCCGCCGCCGATGCGAAATGAGAGCTCACCCAAAATGTACACACGAGTGAGACGGGAACTTGCCACAAACGTTGAAAGGTTTACTGCGACTGCACAGTGGGACAAGTTGGTAGAAATGTGTGTGGCAAAAAAAAAAGAGGATGATATATATTATTGGCAAATATCAGCTGAAGTAAAGCAGGAACATACATATTAGGAGGAAAGTTCATAGAGAATTTTCTGGTAGTTCATTGAGTTTTCTGAAATTTACAGGAATACATATATCTCATCTTTGCAGAAACTAAAGACTTGGATATTTTGGCCTAAAGGATTTTTTTAAGCAAAACTATAACCTAATAAATTCAAATAAAAGTTATGGAAAGGTTTCTTGGCCATATATTTTAATGCTATTCTTGATTTTTCGGAAAGCATTGCAGAAGAATGGATTACAAAAAAATCGAATTGTTTTTTCAAAAATATGGTATCACATTGAAAAAAAACATAATATGAATCCATTTTTATGATCTAAAGAAATATAAACAAAATAAAAGAACCTTAAAATTAGTTATGTATATCAAAAAAAGATTTGTTTAAGCTTTCAATACAATATATCAAATAGAAATTGTTATAATTTTCTGATAAAGAGAAGATACTCAAATTGAAAAACTGAAATTAAATAATTTGCAATGCTTCGATAGGTAGTTGAGTCGAAGAGTAGGGTTCGGTTAAGTTCATGGTCTGATTCGGTCAGCAGAAAAAAAATGGTCAACCGCTATGAAAATTGTGAAAAAGGTGGATTTACAATATAACAACTGTCTTTTAATGATGTAGCAAAAAATGTACTTAAATTAGCTGATGAAATGGGTTAAAGTTAACGGTTTCAAAAAGTGAACCACTGTTTGTTTGGATAGGACTTTTGGCAGTTGCATGTTGCATGCATTAGCATACAATTGTTGGCCACAGAGAGTCAGATATCGAGATACAAGGCAACAGTAACAACATAAAGAAGAAGAACAGCAACAGCAACAACAACAACAATTCGTAGCTTTTGCTAACGAACAGAGAAACGCCTCAAGAGTCTCTAGAGGAAAATGCATTGAAGCGACGCTGAGGATGCGGCTGATGCGGATTCTGATGTGGATTCTGGTGTTGCCACAGTTGCCACAGTTGCAGTGGGCGCTGGCTATGTATATACGTTTGTGTACTGACCCCCCTCCCCCCCGGTTGGCTAGTATTATAGCACCCTCACATTCAGTGCATCTTCTTGGCTTTTGGATATGGGCAAGTCTATGACCGCCAGTCTATGGAAATAGAGGGAAAGTCGTCAACGGGGGCATCTGTGGCACAGCAGGCTGGCAATTGCTCTGCCGCTTCCTGAGCCCACACAAACACAAACAGAGACAGAGCGAAGAAGAAGAGATGGGGCAGGGGCAGAGAGGTACAGCAAACAAGCCGTGTGAGGCTGGCATAATTATAGCACATTCCATGCCACAAAGTAGCTGCAATCGGATGTGGATGTGGATGTGGCTGTGGCTGTGGATTTTGGCTACCAAGTAGGAGTTGTTCGCTCATTGAAATGTGGGCGTACCCCAGCCCCCGTGTACCCTCCCCGTCCCCCCTGCAGCTGGCAACTGGCAACTTTGCAGCTCCGCCTTCGATCTGAGATGTATTAATGACATTTGGCCCAGTTTCTTAACAGTTTTTCTTTAGTTTTTATTTTTTTTTTCATCGTGGGGGCGACGACGACACGTAACTTGGAGCAGCTGTGCAACGACGTTGGCGTCGCTGTCGCCGTCGCTGTCGTCGCTGTCTGTCTCATTCATATTCATAAATTTAACGTCTTTTTGCGTAAAGCTGCGACGCAGCGGAAGTTGTGCGACCCTTCCCCCACCCCTTGCCCCTTAACACCTACCCCCACTCTCAGTCAACTGCTGCTGCCCCTCCACATTTGGCAGACAATGTGCCGCTCTATTTTGGATGCGTTCCGTTCCCAATCCCACTTCCCATTCCCATTCCCATTGACGTTCCCAGGCAAGGGAGCCAAAAGTTCAAAGCACTATTGAACTCGGACCAGCAACACTTTCGCCATAAATAGCAAAAGTGACGGCTACGCCAACTCCCTTCCCTGCTTCCCCTCTCCTCTTCCACTCTCCTTCCACCCTTGCAATGTTTTATCAACGGAAACAGAAACATAGCAGACGCTTGCTCAAGTGAGAGAGAGAGAGAGGAATGAAAGGAGCGAAGGGAAGAGAGCGCTGAGGGGGCAGAAAGCAAAAGAAACAGTCAAAGAAAATAAGAAAGAAAGAGACTGAGAGAGAGAGAGAGAGAGAGAGAGAGAGAGAGAAGAAAACGAAAACAAAAGTGACTAATGGCTCAAGTGTGAGTCGCTTGTTGCTTCCTCCCGCTCACTTCCTGTGCGTGTGGCCTAATGAGGAAGTGGAAGTGGAATTGGAAGTGGAATTGGAAGTAGAAAATGGAACTGGAAATGGAAGTGGAAATGGAAGTGGAAGTGGAAGAAGGTGGGAAATGCAACTGCATTTTGAAGAGTGCCAAAGACAAGCAAAAGACGAAACAAAAATAACACCAAACAAAAAATGCCATGAATTGGTAGACCAAAAAGTGAATACTCTATTTTAAACAAAAGTGAAAGATATAAGCATAAAAAAGATGTCTTAAAATTACATAACATACTAAATATTTAATAATAGCAGGAAACCTAATTTTAAAAGCATTTCTTAGCCTTTTTATTTAATGAATTAACAAGGGAAATATAGTTTATAAATTTCTGATTATCTCAGATTTGGGCAAATAGTATTAAAATTCGTTTAATCAAATTGATTGACAAAAATTTTGAGAAATTTACATTATTATGTAATTTTATTTATTTCAATATTATTTTAAAAAAGATGCTTTTTTAATTTTTAACCAATTTAGTTTAAAAAGCGATAAAATTTCAATTAAGTTCAGTCATAGACAAATGAGAAATATGGAAATATGTATGACTGTACATATTGTTATATTCGAAATTCATTCGAATGCGGTATCAACTTGGATTATCTATCTCTTTGCCTAATCTCGGCAAATGTCTAATTCATTATGCTGTACACAAGTATAGGGTATAAGAAACACCAAATGCAGACGCCATTTGGAGCCGAGTTGTAATCGTATCGGCGGGGTTAACGGGGGGAGGTCTATAAATAAGCGTTTGCCCCGAAAGGCCGGAAATATTGTGACTATATAGACGCAACGCTACGACGGCAACCGATACGAGTCCCAGTCTGAATCTCCCTCTCTCTCTCCCTCGCTCTCTCGTTCTCTTTCTCTCCTTCAGTTTGTATGTGTTCATTCATATTTTTGCGCACCATTCATTCATAACTGTATGTGAATGGAATTGGGGATAGGATGGGCTTGGAGATGGGAATCGGAATGGGAAAGGGACTGAGGAAGGAGAATGGGAATGGGGCAATGGCAGCATACAAAATGCTGGCAACCGCTTATGGGAGAAGTTTGATTTGTTTTTGTTGTTGTGATTGCGACAATATGCAGTAAAAAAAAGTATATATATATACAAATACTGAATGTATTGGCTGCTGACCCCAAAAACGACAACAACGGAGATACGGATCCGTTCCGCACTTATCAGTTTATGTCTGTATGTGTGTGTGTGTGTGTACTTGAGTGTGTAAGTGTGTTAGTGTGGTTGCTGTTGTTGCGTGTACTCAATGAAAATTCATTGAAATTTAGAGCAAATCTATAAAATACAACGAAGCAAGCAGCAATAACTACAAGCAGACTAAAAACACACACACACACAGAAACACACAAATACAAACAAACACACACACACACACATATATGATTTGGGGGTCTCAATGGCTCGCTGGATGGCGTTGGCGATGGCGGCGATAAACTAACAGCAACAACAACAACAACAACAAATAAAACGCATTGGGGCAAACAGTTGGAGCGATGACACGAGAGACTGCGATGGAGGCGAGACTGCATCGGAGGCGTCAGCGTCGGCGGCGGCGTCGGCGGTGGCAGCGTTGGCAATGCATGAATTTATGAATGAAAATGTATGTGATTATGTTTGCCTTGGTATGTGTGTCTGTATCTGTGTGTGTGTGTGTGCGCTCACATTTAATGAATGAAAATCCCAAGCCGAAGCAACGACAACACAACACACATAAATCAACAAACACACATATGTGAACCCACACACAGAAACCACAGCAAATGCAGTAAAAACGGAAGTAAATGAGAACAACAACAACAACGACAAGAAATTTGCCCCATTGGAATGAATGAATGCCCGCCTGATTTTTAACTACGGATAAGATACTTGTAGAATATATTATGGCTTCAAGTATCCACTCATACATGAGCATATATGAGCACAAATACATATGTAAATAAATAAATACATATTTATATACGACTTTAGTATTAAATACGCAAGAACGAACTTAAGCTGAAGATTAAATTGCTTTCAACTCTTGATACTGTTCATAGCAAAGATCTTTTGTCTGCCTTGCACTTTGACTTAGCAATGATCTTTTGTCAGTCTTTAACATTTGGGCTTTACAATAGAAAATTCAATAAAAATTAATTTAATTAATAGATATAAAATCTTTTCAATTGAGAGAATTAATAATATTGTAACAAAATATTAAGTTTGAGTTAACAGCTTTAGTTTACTTTCATACAAATAAGTATGCTTTAAAAAATCTTGAGAACTTTTAATAAAACTGATCATTATTGATAATCGAATTTTCAGCATATAAATTGGGAACCAAAGAATGAATGATGATTTCAATAGAAATATGAACCCTAGAGCATAATTAAACTATGCCAACGATAAAAGGTTATTAAATTAATGGGATTCAGATAAGCCAAACAGTTTTCAGAATTCACTAAAAAATATTGAGTTGCTTGCTTGCCCGATAAATTACGCTGACATATTTATTTATTTTTTTTTGCTCATTTCATTAGTGTTATTTTGGGATATTTGATTAGCTGCGATTTTCTAGGAAAAAGATCACATTAAGAAATTTGCATTTAGCGTTACATTCGCCCTCTGAGTCAGTGAACTGGGGAAACAGCCTATTGCTGACTGTTTGTATGTAAGTATGATTAGTCGCTGTGATTCTTAAGAATTTCGACTGACTGTATCACAAGTGCCTTAGATACTGAACCCCTGAATGGAAATTGAAATTGGTAATGGAAATACAAATGCCATTTGGACCGCACAAAAGTCATTAAAAAAAGAAATACGGAAACTTTTGTAAAAATTACAAAGAAAATATATATGTTAATAAAAATAGAAAATGTTCAAGATTGTTGTTCAACAATGACGCACAAACAACGCTATATTGCAGGTAAAACACACTGAGCTAAAAGCAAATATAAATACTAAATATATATGTGTATGGAATATGGTCCTATACGATATGTATCTAAATAGCCCTGGCTTGACTTTAACGACTTAATATTTATTGAAGCGGTAAAATTACAACAGGCCCCAGCGAAAGTGCCGCGAAAATTGTTAAAATGTGGAGAAACAATAATAACAACAACAGACCAAATGACGCACAAACTTTACAAGGTTGTCTGCCCGCCCGTCTGTGCCAATGTAATATCAATATCAGGGGCCAGGAGGGAAGAGAGATCTGGTGGGTCAGCTGGGGAAGTGCTGTGTACGTCATTGAAAACTGAATGAAAACGAAAATGAAAATGAAATTGGCGCACAGCAAACACAACTAGGTACAAAGTTGGAGGCTTTTACGTCAGCACCAACTATTTTCATGAGATTTGTTTTGTTTTCTTTCGGTTTTTTTTTTTCGTATTTAGATTACGATTATTTATACAAGAGCATTGCCCGATGACGTTCACTGGTCATTGAAGGAGTCCAGAGACCATTTATAAAAGTTTCATACGTCGCCATTTTCATTTTAATTCTCATTAAGTTGGTTGCGCCAAACTGTGCGCGTAATTATGCCAGACACTGTGGCAGAGCTGCCACACACACACATAGTCACACAGGTACGAAACGGATAATTGTGTCTTGAATAACTTCCTAGCTCCTAGCTCTTACTATCTCTGAGATCTATTTGTTGTAGATGCTGATCAAGAAAATATACATACAATTTACAGCAAGTCCTTATTCTGCCTATTACATACTTATCATGCCCTCGGCACAGGGTGTAAAATTAGCTAATCGATAATTATCGAGGAAAGAGTCATAAGGCAATCGAAAAAATACAGGGTTATCCAATTTGGTGTTGAAAAGCATTTCGGCTAATTGCCTGTTTCTTCTGTTAGATATTTAATTTTTTTGATAAATGCGTAACAAATCAAACTGGTTCAATTCTGTTGATAGTTTTTCGTGTTTTATTGTTGTTTTTGTTGTCGATCGCGCCTCGACTGTACCAATCTTAATTGCGCATTTAAATATGTATGTACATACATACGTAGTATAATATCAAAAGAAAACGACAACAACAACATACATTTGAAGCAACATACGAAATATTATTCACAGGCAGCCAGCAAATTTACAGCCCATTGTGAACTTTGAGGCTTGAGGAAAAGGCGCCTTCCCCCAAAACGTGCGCCTGCCTTGCCCGTTCCCTAAGTTCCTTCCTCACTGCCCCCTCTCTCAACGATCGTTCCCGACCATGTGTCTGTCGTTCTCGACATTTGAAGCTGCGCATATTGCGCCTTGGCTATTTATTATGTATTATAGTTTATGGGCCTGCAAACAAAACAGAAGCGCAGTGCAAAAACGTTTTTGCGCACTATTCTCAGCCTGTCCGCGTGTCAGGTGGCAACGCCAGCAATTTAGGCACGTGTAGCTAATATTATTTTTAAAAAAATTAATGCTATGTTTAACTTAATGTGATTAATTAACATGTTCAAATTGGGCATTTTTTGTCAAAACTTAAAATAACAGCATTCTAAGCAATCTGGCAACGCTTAGAGCAAAGAGTATAAGAGAGCTTAAGAGCGCGGAGCTACAACAACAACAACTGCGACAACTTGTTGCGCTTGAGACTGTGTGGGTGAGCGAGCAGGCGTATGAATGTGTGAGTGTGAGAGAATAAACTGAGAGTGCGAGAGAGCGAGAGCTTTTAGGCCTTTGCTGGCCTTGCTGTTGTCTGGGCTGTCTGTCAGTACGTCTGTCCGTCACATCGTCTGGCCGTGTGTTTGTCTCTGTCTCTGTCTCTGTCTGTGTTTGGTTGTGCTTGAGTGTATGATTTTTTGGTGCGCAAAAAGCCCAGCGCACACTTAAGGACACATGGCCAGCGCAATGAGAGTGTATGCGTGTCAGTGTATGTGTGTGTGTTTGTGTATGTGGGGAGGACTCGCTGTCTGCATTTAAGCTGCGCTGTTGCTGCTGCTGCTGCGACTGCGACGCCTGCTGTCGCTGCAGGCTGCACAAAACAGCTGTTTTCTGTTGTCAGTTTGTAATGCACGGCCGGACAGCTGTTTTAGCTTGTATATGCATTCAAGATGACAATAATAACATTCAAATACATACATATGTACATATACAAAAGACATACAGTGATGTACATAAATGTATGTGCGTATGTACTAGTTAAACTTTAAACAAATTGCTTGATACTTACAAACAAAGCCATTAGGCAGACTGGTGATGGCGATGTCGATGTTGATTATATAAGCAGCGACGTCGTACACACACACGCAGTAGGGGCTAATGTGTGTGTTTGTGTGTGCGTGCGTGTATTGGAGTGCTGTGCTTGTGTTGGTGTGTGCCAGTTTAGTAAATGCTCAGCACACGCACTAACTCAACCGAACGAAACGTTGTCGACGACGACGACGGCGGCAGAGGCGACATCAGCGACAGCGACAGCGACTGAGGCAGCAGCAGCAACAGGCAGATAGGCAAGTTTGCCTTTGTTGTTGGCTCTGTTTGCCGTTGTTTTTGTTGCTGTTTGTTGTTGTTGTTGCTGTTGCTGTTGTTGTTTCTGTAGTTTACTTTGTTGTTGTTGCTGCTGGGCTGGCGGCGACATTTGTGTCGTATCTAAAACATTTGCGCTTTAAATAAATATATACAGAGGTATTATAAAAAATGAGGCAACTACAGCAACAAAATTGGTTCAATGCACGCCGCCAAAGTGGACAAGGCAGCAGCAGCGAAAAAAAACTATCGCTTATCACAGGTGATAGCAGAGGGGCTGGACTTCAACTTGGGAGGTTGGGGGCGGAGTTACTTGCATGAGTGACTTTATTACAATTACTACAGTATGTACATATGTAACTCGGATTCGATTATTATTTATAATTGATTTTAGCAACTGAGCAACAATTTGATTATCCTCATCATCATCATCATCATCATCGTTGTCACTTGGGCCATGTACAATACAAAGTTCACTTGTTGTTTTTCTTTTTTATGTGCAATACATGCACACATTTATTTTTTTGATTGTATAAGTTTACAGTTGCTTTGTGCGCCATTTTATTTTTTTAAATACAAATCCATACATGTACATACATATGCACATATGTTTGTGTGTATACATTTTCGTTTCTTTATTTAAGTTTTTTTTGCTTCTATTTTTTTTTGTATTTACTTTTCCGCTTCTAATTTTAATTATTCAGTTGCGAAGCTCAAAAGTCGCGCGCTAGTTTGTTTTAAATTCTTCTTCTTCTGCTTGTTATTATTATTATTGTTGTTGTTGTTGTTGTGCCATCGCTTTTAAAACGTCGTTTAAGCAGTTACGTTACGTATACGTTATATTATGACTTTTTGGGGGCCTTTAAAACTGCGACGCAAATTTGCAAATTTATTTGATTTTATTTTGTTTCTGTTTATTTATTATTTATTTTTTTTGTTTAGATGGATTTAGTTGAAATTGGGTTCAAGTTTTTCTTTTTATGTGATGTTTGTTTTGCAATATAAGTAATAATTAGTTAAATGGCGACACACAGCAACACATACACTCACACAGCTGCAGACAGTCGAGCACACACACTCATACACACACAACACACACAACAGACACAAGCCAACACCAACACCTTTGCACAGTTTTAATTGAAATTCACTTTGATGCCGCCGCCAACGTCGTTGTCGTTGTTGCTGTCGTTGCTGTCGTTTCTGTTGCCTCAATCCAGAGACCAGAAGGAGAAGAGCCCAAGCAGTTAGCCAGAGTAAGCCGCGCCCAGGCAAAGCAGTTCACCGCCTCCTCCTTCTTGACGTTGGCGCTGTCGGTGACGTACTGAAACAAATGCCTCACCAAAGTTTAGTTTGCGGCGCATGGTTACTCTGAGCACAGCAGCAGCAGCGACAGCGGCAGCAGCAGCGGCAGAGGCAGCAGAGCAGCGACACAGCTCAGCGAGAGCAGCAGCAGCAGCAGCGCAGCAGCAAGCCCGCTGGTATCAATGAATGCCTTGAGTTTGCTTTGCCTTTGCCTTTGCCTCTGCCTCTGTCCATGCCTCTCTGCCTCTGTCGCTGCCTTCGTCTTCGTCTCCGTCTCTGCCTCTGCCTCTGCCAGTGACCCGACAGCAACAAGTACGAGTACGAGCAGAAGCCGTCTTCAAATGTCTGAATGTCTGAATGAATGTGGCGCGCAGCTGCTGCCGACACTGTGAGTGTGACTTTGCATGTAATGGTTAACGCCACCGTGGAAAAAAAATATAAATTTCGCTTGCTTGTCTGCCGCTCTGGTGCTGAAAACAATAGCAAAACAAACACACCGACACCTCACACAGTCACACACACACACACACATGCTTATTACCAAAGAGAGCACACTCGCTCGCTCGCCCGCTCTCCCTCGCTCTCTCTCTCTATCTGACAAAAGCTTGCGGTCGCTCGCTTCTCTGTGTGTGAGTGAGTACGAGTGTTTAGGCACGGTAAAAAATTTTTATGAACGAAGCAAAAAGAAAATGGCGGATCTTTCAATTGCACTATTAGCGTATCAATTGCAATTTTATCCCATTAAATGATTAATTAGAAACGAAATATGCCTTGCAGTCGCAGCAGCAGTAAATAATGCAATTAAAATAAATAATTAAAAGAAAAGTGATCAGTAATTGGCATTGCATTATAAAGATTCTCTTAAAATAAATGGATTTTAAATCGGTTTAAAATTAAATTAAAATGTTTTAATATGATCAAAAATGTATTAACAGCTTTAAGTATGGTGTAAAAAGTATTCATATTTCTTACAAATCAATATTTGACTCTAATGTAAGCATTTATTATGGGTGAAATCAGTTATGTGACTAGAATAAAAGTTATGGGAATAATTTTAAATTGGCATTCAACAAGTTTTTATTTAATAAATTGGTTTTAAATACATTTAAAATTAAATTGAACTCTTCAAATGTGATCAAATATGTATTTACAGCTTTGAGCTTGTTGTAAAAAATATTTCAATTATAGAAAAATCTATGTTTAATTCGAATTTAAGCATTTCTTATGGGTACAACGGTAATGTGAACAATATAGAATTTATGCACACTATTTTAAATTGGCATCTATAAAGTTATTGAAGCAATTACATGAAGCCGAAATATAGAAAAAGCATCCTATTATTTAATTGAAATACATATTTATTTATATATTTATTAAGATACGACTAAAAGCAATCTGCTAAAAGTAAGATAGGTGTTCAAAGTAATACTAATAATTAAAAACTGAAACTGGAAAATTTATGTTTATACAAATATTATAATTGACCCAAGATTTGTTGCAAGGATTGAGGAAAACCCAAAAAAATCCCAATCAAATCAATATAGGAACATTTAAAGTAAAGAAAACACAATAGATCTCTGATCTATATCATTGTTAACTTATTTCGATCGAAATATGTGAAGAATGCTTATACTATTTAAGTAGTTCAATTGTTTGTTAATCTTAAGAGGGTTCGCGATGAACTGTAAAATGTCAGCTGTAAGCCTGTCTTTATATTTAAATGAATGATGCCAGCTTTATGCTCAGTGTAAAGCCCAAAGACACTCATTCAAACACACGCCAACACACACACACACACACACGATCGAAATCAACAAAAAAAAAAAACGAGCCAAAACCCCAACGAAATCTGTAGAAAAAATTCCTGTGCCAGAAGCGCGTATGTAGTACTGTAGTACGTATGTACATACATACATACAGACATACATACATGTGTATGGAGCAGAGCAAGAGGTTTAAACTAACACACTCGCATAGCGTGTGCCATATGAAATGTGTAACATCACAATACAAATGCAGACATACTATAACAAGCGACTCACCGACACTGAGATACAAATGTACTAGAAAACATTTCGATTTTGGGCCTGTATATTATTATGTGTGTGTGTGAGAGCTGCTTGATATGCCTCTATATGAGAGTGTGTGTGTGTGTGTGTGTGTGATTGCCATGAGGGCATTTTCTAATGGCAAGCATGAAATTGAAATGAATTTGATATCAAATAAAATGTATTTACATTCAAATATGCAATTAAATGATTACAATTATTCTCAACTCCCAAAATGGGCAACACTTTGAGCTGAGTAACTTTCAACTGATACTGAAACGGAACTAAGTAAATGCTATTATGAAAGACTGGGCCCAACCTTTAACCGCACAACTGATATCAGTTTACGAGTTGTCATTTGTCCAGTCGGAGGAAACAACGCAAAAACAAAAAAATAACAAAAACAAAGCTGAAAATCAACGGACAACAAACTACATTAAATCATCATCCAATAAAACGACTGGCAATAGTTTAAAACAGAAGCCCTTAACGCTATTTAAGCGTTTCCACACACACACACACATACACACACGCATTTTCCCCTAACAATTATGTATTAATTTGATCCTAAATGCTTCAAGTTAATTAAACGCTTTAATAATAGTCCACGTGCTAATGCTGACGTAAGGGTCGACAGTCGACAACGCATAGGGGCGTGCACAATATCAACGCATCTCGCTCACACACACACACACACGCACACACACAGATACACAGACACACCAACAAAAGCGTTCGTTTTGTTCGCAGCTATTTCAAAAACGCAGCATTTCTCACGCATACCAAGGCGTCGACAGCTCACACACACACACACACACACACAGTGACACATCACTACAAAGTTTAGCAAATTTCTTTCTATAAAGATCGCCATACATACGTACATACATACATATATAAAGTTAAGAGAGTGCCAAAGCTCCAAATGACGTACACAATATCGAACATGAATAATAGTCAAAGTGTCGTCAAACATCAACAAAAAATTCTCAACCTACTTACAAAATCCTCAAAAATCCTTAAAACATTTACTCTACTATCCTAACCTCTTCAATCATATTGCCAAATTTATAGAAAATTTGGCAATAATCACGTGTTTCTTCATTTAGCATGTTGTACTCTCGAATCAAGCAAAATTTTATATACTATGCACGGCAACAGAGGAGAGAGCACCCGAAATTAGCAACAAAGAAAAAAAAAAGCTCGACACTCTCTCTGAGAGAAACTCACGCGTCGCGAATAAAATCAAAAAACAAAATGGCCGTCAGGTGAATTTGTTGACGTGGTTTTGTCTTTTTTTCTTTGTTTTCTTTGCATTAGCAAATCAAATGTGATTTTTCATTTTAATAAATAATTATTAAAATAATTAAAAATGTTTTTAATTTATATGTATTACAATTTCATTTATTTTATAAACATGAGAAGCATTTTACGAAATTTCAGCAAAGATACGCTTGAAAATTTTACAAAATGGCGTCTGTCATGCGCTTGGAAATCCAAATGCACCTAGGTTTATTGAAATAATGGAATAATGGAATTTAAGCAGTAGAGAATAATACTTGTATTTTTTTTAAATGTGCGACGAGCTACTCTTTAATAACAGGATCTTGCATTAAAAAGGACTTTCAAGTGTGGAATTAACATTTACAAATATATCTTGTAAAACTTTTAATAATTGCTGAAATAAAATTTCAGTTAGGAATTGCGTTATTTTTACATATGTATGCTCAATACGTTTCTACTTATTTTATGTCTCATATATTGAATTTATCAAGGATTAGTTTCTAACTAAGTAGTTAAGCAAATGAAATATGTGTTCTATAAAATTAGAGAAATTTAAAGCATTTTGTATGCAAAGATATAGAGTTATTTAGTTAACTTGAATGCAATCAATCAACATTTTTCATCCTAAATGTTAAGAGAATCGCAGACTTTATTATTACATAATAATTATTGTGTTTTATGTGTTGTAACTATAACTTTTTGTTAGAATAAAGGCTGCAAAACAATAATAATTTGGACTTGAATATATAGATATAGATTTTTCCATTTTATTCGAATAAAATCAATCATCAGTTATGCTGGTAAATATTTAAGAAATTGCAGAATTTATCATAAACTGACAATTGTTATGTTTTATGTGAGATAACTATAACTTTTTGTAAGAATTTGGGTTGCAGCACAATTAAAATTTTGATCGAATATTCAAATATTCAATTAGATTTGGCCTCAATTTGCTGTTGCTGCCGTTGCATGCAACTAGTCTGGGTTCGAGTTGACCATTCGACATTGATTACTCAACTTGGAGTCGGACTTGGACACCGACTTGGAGTCCAACTCGGACTCGGATTGGATACGCCAGGCCCAGTCAGGCCAGACCAGGGCTGGGCAAGTCGACGACACAGAAAGCGACAGCCTCCATTAAAATGCCCCACTAACTGCATTCCAAGAATTCATAAGTCAAAGATCGAATGTGCTGTGCACCAATGATAGTGACTGTCCCTGCTCCCCCACCCCTCAGTTGCCCAGTTTCCCAGTCCGTGTCGCAGTCTGAGACTCAGTTAATGCATTGTATCTGGCCAGGGCCAAAGCCACAGACAACAAAGACTCAAATTGAATAAATAAAGCGCAAGATTTATGCATACGAAATTAATAAATTGAAATTGAAATATATGTACACAATGAACATTAGACACTAAAAAAAAGCTTAACAAGTGCAGCAGGCATTTAATTTGAATGCGTCTACAGCACCCTGTAAAATGCCCGATAGTTGCCATAGGAGGAGACACTGTTTATCAGTACACTGAGCACTCCTCCTACTCCTGCTGCTGTCCCTCGATGAAACGACAAAAGAGATTAACACCGAGTTACCATCAACGGGGCGAGAAACCAGATATGAAATATATGCGCGATAAGACCAAAGTGCATTGGTGTCAAAAAACTACTTACATGAAGAATGCAGGCCAACTACGGAGTGTAAACTCTGTGGAGAGTACGAGTACGAGTACGACTACGAGTACCAGTACACGTATCTCTCTTGGTTCTTCTACATGCGAGTATATTCTTTTTTTTTTCTTTTTTTTTTTTTCTTCATCATCATCATTGTGTTGAGTGGTAAAGTGATGAAATGCACTGCCGCACACACACACATACACTCAGTTACATGTATTTACTTATGAACATGAGAATGAACCAAGCCCCGTCACAGTCACCGTCACAGTCACAGTCACCGTCACCGTCAGTCAGAGTCAGAGTCGCGGTCGCCAGCCAGTTTCAGTTTCATGAATGGGGCCCTGGGAGCTGCTCCGAAAAACTGCAGCTGCAGCTGTGTGGCACACTGTGATCCGTTTGGTTGCATGAATGAATTGCGATGGCGCCGGCCGCTCATAGATCGAACTATTGTAATTACTATAAGATTATGCAAAATGCATATGCAATTAGTTGTAGCAGCAGCTTCAAGTCTATAGCTGTATCTGAATCTGAATGTGAATCTAAATCTAATACTGCATCTGAGAGACTGGCTCTTGACTTGGAGTCTGTGTCTGTGTCTGTGTCTGAGTCATGGGGGCAACTGGTTTGACTTGACTGAGAACAAGTACAAGCGTACCTCTAGTTGCAGTTACATTGCCAGTAAGTAGTTGCAAACAGAGGCGTAGCAAACATATTTTTAGCATAGCAAACAATAATTACTTTGAGCAAGTCTCATCTCAATCTATCATTAAACTAACTGAGTTACTTCAATGAACAAATTCCTTTAACAAATATGTCCAATATTCCATAAAGTGCACATAAAACAGCAAGAAATTTACATACAGAGGTGTTTCACAAATCTCTAACAGTTACAAAACAACCCAAAAGCATTTGTTGGGGTTCCTGAAAGCAACCAAGCATCTCTTTCAAATGCCTAAAAAAATTTTGAGAGATTTGACAAAATGATATATGTATTGAATTGAATTAAATTAATTTTTAAATTGAATAAAAATACATAAAAAACAATTTTTTTATTAATTTTGTTAATTATTTAATAGATTCCTTAACCGTAAAATTTTGTTGAAGCTGGAAGTGACTTCGAAAGTATTTTCGAAAAAACTAAATTTCTGACATTTGAGGAACAATTCTCAAAGCAATTCTCTTCAAAAACTCTAGAGATTTCTAGAGATCACCTGATAGAATTTGTAAAACCGTAGAAAATGTTCTTATAATTATTAAAAAACCTATTGCCATCGTATAGGACCTCTAAGCATCCCATTGACTCTGTAAGTCATAATCAGGGCCACAGAAATAGAAACCAACAAAAAAACTCTCAAAACTCCATAGAAAATGTTTTTATAGACACCTTTTAAGACCTCTAATCACCCTTTTGACTCAATTAGTCATATTCAGGGATGTCATAGGAATCGAAACCAACCAAAACTCCCTATATTTTTGAAAGATTTTCGACTGGTTTCGATTTCTGTAGCATCCCTGAATAAATACTTTTCAGCTCAAAAATTCTTGAATAAAATATTTACATCTTTAATTGTCTGAATATGACGTTGACGCCACCCAGTTCTTACATTTCTTAAATGCAACTTATAGACATGGAAATTATAAGCATAACTGCACAATCCCCTTGACCAACCCCCCTGGGCGACGCCCATTGTTTAAGTGACTGTGATATGAAGTCACGATATTGGAATGTGTGTCTTGATGATGATGACGACGAACAAATGTTGTGCAAGCCACAAGACAGAACTGCAACCTGTTGGCATTTTGCAATTAAAATTTCTAAAGCCGTTTGAGAGCTGCAGTCACGGCTTTGGATTTTCCATCTAAGTTTTGCCTAATTTACAAGAGAGAAGTAACAATATTAATTTGATGGTCCATTGTCTCGTTTGTCGACACAGGCATTAAGATTCGAATAATGCTCGTATACCTAGACATTCCTAACTTTTCTGTTACGCGACGATGAGAGATCAATGCCAGTCAATAATGAGCATAAAACGATGCCGATGGGAACATGGTTTGGAAATGCCATCAACATCCACATCAACTGCCAATGCATGGGCATATCAGTATAATATAATATAATATAATGTCTGTCCCTGGGCCCTGTGTCCCCTAAAAACTGATAATAATGTCGCCTGCGGGAAATTCCTTTAGCGGCATTTAAGGCCACTTAATTATGCCCCGTTGAACTGAACTAAACTGAACTGAACTGAACTGACCAGGTTTCAGTTCGAGTCTCAGTCTCATTCTGGGCTTCTCTCAAACCAAAAACCAATCCTAAATTCCTGGAATTTTGACTCTTGTTAAATATCAACTGCTGTATTTGTACACGCCGGCTCTTCGACTCCGTCTTAACGTCTTACCGTCCTACCGTCCTACCCTGTCTCCCTGTCCCTGTCCCTGTTGTGTCTGCTGTCTGTCTGCCAGTCCGACTGTCGCTCTGTCTGTTCTCCTCTCCCCCGCTTGCTGCACTTTTCGTCCGTCAGTTTGTAGGCCCGTTTGTGAATGTGTGAGTGGTGTTTCATGCATTCTTTCCCAGCAGAACTTTCCATCATGAAATCTGTACAGAATACCTACTCTCTTTCTTCTCTACAGGCAAAATAAAAAATTATTTATACAAATTAAATGCAATTTTTGTTTAAAATGAATAAAGCGTTTAAATATTGATTAAAAAGACAATCCTTATGGATATCGCTTTAGTTTTCCTCAAGTTATGGCAGTCGAAATAATTTAAAAAAATATATCCAAGAAATAGCTCCGGTGTCCGGTGAATATTTAAAAAAAAAACACATATTTTTAACAGGTTTGATTAAATTTTTGTGTATATTTTTTGGAAATACAGATATTCTACATAGAAATCGGTTCAGTTTTCCCAAAGTTATGTTTTGTCAAAATTATTTTGAAAGAAATATTTACACTCCTTTAAAAGAAAAATACAAGTTTTGACATTTTCTTATCATGTAGAATCAATTTTTCTATTCCTTTTTAAATTCTAAAATCGCAGTGATTACCTTAATAGTAACTGACTTTTCAGCTTACCTTTAACTGAAAACGGAATGAGTTGTCGTTTTATAGACGTTCTTAACATCTTAATTTGTTATTATATATATTTTGTTATTATTGCCTGCTGATAAAGTAATTTATTTGATGTTTGAAACACATTCCTCAGAGTTCTGCTGGGACTGCTGACCTTTGAAATGCCACTTTACCATGGATAAAGTTTAATATCAGCTTGCAACTGATCTGCTGATAGATGTAATCGCATTTAAAAGCAAATCAACTGAATAATAGTCGAGCAAGATAATAAACTTTTTCTGTTGCTTTTTGCAGACACCTCAAAGACCATCAGAGATCGCCTCGAGATCCCGATGAGCGAACCAATTAGATCAAACGCTTACTCCTGCTGAGTGGCAACAACTTATGCACCAGGCAACTACACTACAACACAGAGACCATGCCCCATGCCCCCCTCCTGAAACAACAGAGTCAACGCTCAAGCTACAAAACCCGCCAATGTAAATATACACAAACTTACACACACACACACACACTCAGATATCATACATTCTTTACGTAGCTCGTTCGGTCTACGGTCTACATTCAAGAGGCAAGAGGAAAGAAGACAGGGGGACTGTGTGGGGAGGGAGTAGAAGGAGAGAAGGCATCGATGATAATATTCATTCATTTGATCAAACCGCCGAAGACGTCAACAACAACCACGAAGCAACGACGACTTTCATTATGCCCCAATGCCCATGCCACCTCCTCAACCTTCTCCATCTCCTGCAACAACGACGACTGCAACGTAGCGACTGCGTTTGCGGCAGCGACGCCAACAGCGACAGCGACTGCATTGCTGTTTAACCATTGGACGATGGACGACGGACGACCAGGCGATCGGTCGACCGCCCGAATGCAGTCCAAAATCAAATTGAACCACAGAAAAGAAACAACAAAATCATATTGCCAAAGTAGCAGCAGCAGCGGCAGCAGCAACAAAATCAACATCCAACAGGAACAACAACAACTACAACTGCGCTACACATCATTACACTGTGAAAAATGCATTGCATACCATCGAAGCAAAGGTAATAGCCTTATAGAAGCCAAAATGTGTAGACAATTAAGGAAATATTTCTAACATCAATTGAAAGTAATTTTCTAGCTATATTAATTATACGATATGTTAAAAATTGATTGCTAATGAAATTTCTGCGAATTCTTTAAGTAATAAAAAAATGGATAATAATTATATTTTTAAATAATTAAAAATAAAATAATATTTTTTCAAACTAATTTATTTTGTACCGAATTTGTTCAAAATTGGCCAAAACTGCTATTTTTACTAATTTCAGGACCAAAGTACTAGAAAACTTTTAAAAGTTAACTAACTACATTGTTAATGTTTCTCAAACACTGCTAAACTTTTAAATATTTAAAATAATTTAACCTCAATTATTAAAGCTTAATTATCTCTCGAATGAATGATTTAACCTGCTGAAGGAATTTGCTATGTCGGAAATAAATATTGTGAAAACAGAGAGCTTTAATTTCTAAATGATTCACTCAAATTAACATGAAGAAAATCTCATGGAATGGCAGATTCTACCGATTTCGTCCTTGCAAACAGCAATATAGTAACTCCAGTTATAATTTAAATAGTTCTTGTCTATGCAAAAAAAAAGGAGTTTAACAGGACTCGCTTTCTTTGGGCTTCAGCCAAAATCCAGAGAATGGAAAACATGTAATTCCTTCAATAAATTAAATCTGCAGCATCTCCAAATCGAATTCTTAAGATTGATATTTCCCAAATGATCCTCATTGGACATTCCTTGATAGAATCTGCATTGACTGCCTGCATTACAAGAAGTACTTAAACATATGAAAATTTCTTGCAGTGCATACAATCGACACATTCACTTATAGATTTAAAAAATCGATGAGAAAAGGAATATGTTGAACGGGCGTACGGTCTGTAGCACGGCTCAAAACTGATGTCCAATGTCCGTCCGTGCACACACACACGCACAACCAGACGGACACACATGCATACAGAGAGAAAGAGAGAGAGAGAGAGAGAGGGAGAGAGGGAGAGAGACGAACACACAGACAGAAGACGAAGCAAAGACCTCTTTTTAATGTATTGCAATTCCAAGAATTTAGGAAGAGGAACGTGAGAAACTTTGTTTTTGTTATTTTCTTTTCTTTGCATTTCATTTCAAGATACGAAGCCTGTGTGCTCCAACCTTACCAGCATATCGTATCGCTCGCTCTTGCTCACTCTCCATCTCATCTCCATCTCTGTCGCTCACTTCAGCAATCCCTGTTGCAGTCGCCAGCCGAAAGACTTCGGCGGTGGCGGTGGCTATTACTCTTACAGCTCCTACATTGGGCTTGGGCCATGGCCAATGTTTGATTGCAGTTGCCTCCGACTACGTCTGCGTCTCTGTCTGCATCTCCGCCAGAGTCTCAGTTGCACTTACAGTCAAAGTCTCTGTCGCTGTCGCTGTTGCTGTTGCTGTTGCAGTTGCAGCATGCCCCAGACATTCATATTGTATACACTTAAGTTCTTGTGGAATTTCGTATTGCAGCAGCCAAAAACGGCGCATTTTAAGGTGCAAACGTGTGCGTGGAGTGGAAAGAGAGAGGATAGCAGAGAGAGAGAGAGAGAGAGAGAGAGAGAGAGAGAGTGAGGGGGGTGGCAAGTCGAATTGTGCGATCACCTTCCGCAGAGAGTCAGTCAGTCCGGGAGTCGGGAGTCGCAATGCCAGACTTGGCTAATAAAGCCGGCGACAAGAGAAAGCCAAAAATTCCGAGACAACAACATTGCAGCACTTTGGGTAGAAAGCCGCAGTGGGGGCGGCTAAAAGGGGTAAGAGGTAAGAGGGTGGCAGAGGTAGGGGGTACAGTTGGGAGTGGGCCTCGGTGCCGCATTTAGTTATTCTGTTTGCTTGCCACATTCTGTTTGGTTTTGTTTTGATTTGTTTTTGCATTTGCAGCGATTTTTGCCAGAGTGTGTGTGTGTGTGTGTGTGTGTGTGTGTGTGCTGCAAGCAGTCCATTTCTTTTTGGGATGCTGCTGCTGACGTTGTGGAATGTGCGCGCCGCCATCGTCGAAGCTGCATAATTTTTTTTTTTTTTTGTTGCCTTGGCGCAGGGCAGCGACAAAATAGCAGAATCCTGTTGCCATGATCGTTAACAAGATGCCAAGACAACGGTGGAGAGTGGAGAGAAGTGGCGAGGCGGATGCGGTGTGCAGCAGGCAGCAATCTGGAATCTGTGGGAGCTTCGAACTGGCAGCCAAATTAAATAGGCGCAAGCGCTTGAGTTAGCCACGAGTTGTGGCCAAGAGGAGCGCACGTTCTTCTTCTTCTTATTCTTACTGCTGCTGTTGTTGTTGTTGTTATTATTATTATTGTTGTTGTTGTTGTTGTAGCTCTGCTATGCCGAGTTGATTGTCCTCTCACCTCAAGTTTTGGCCTGAGTCTGGACTCGGTCTTGGCCTCAGTCTTAAGCATGCCTCCTGTTGTTGTTGTTGCTGCTGCTGCTGCTTTTTGCATGGAATGCTGCCTTACGGGTAGAGAAAATCTTCTCACCTCACCCAGCATCAATTCGTTTGGCCCAATGTAGATCCGGATGGCATGTTGAATGCAACAACAGCTAAGACCGATTTATTCTTAATACTTAAATCGCACAACAAATTCATTCGTTAGGAATTCGATAACTATCTATCGCTCGTAATGTTTCTCGATTATGTTTTGTCATTGCATTTTTGAAATATTGAAAATATTCTAGCAATTCTACACTTGCTGCTGTGTTTTTTATTAAATGATCATCTTAATAGCAATATTTTAAATACGTTACCCAAAAACCTTCCTTGTTCAAAATTATTTTATTAATAATTAAGTAAACTTTTAAAAATGACGTGGAACATAATTGCATACAATTTAAGTTTTATCTTTAACTCATTAATTTTGAAGAATTAGTTTTTCAACAATATTAACCCAGTCTCTACGTTAAAAATTTAACACTCAAAGGTTGCTATACTTACCTAATATCTTAAAAAAATTTCAATCCAATAAGTTTACCTACCCTTTAATCCATTACCAAAAAAGTAAAAACAATTCTTTAGCTGAAAATTTTATAAAGTTAATTACATTCTGCATTTAAAATTTGAGTAAGCGAAAAATATATGTATTCCGTTTTTTTTGCAATCCTTAACAACTATCATTTTCATTTCATACAATTTGAGTTATAATCAGGATATGTCAATTTATTGGTTCTTGAAATGTTACTTATAGCGGTGCCACAACCAACCGAAAATCCTCCTAAGATGTATGGAGGCTTTCGGGTTTTCCTAGATGTAAGGAGATTCTGGAAGTTATCGGGTTTTTCTAAGATGTTAGGAGATTTGGGAGATTTTTGGTTGGTATCGCTTTCTGTATCACTCCTGATGTTAATAAATAACATTTTCTGTTTGAATCTCATTTAATTTTTATCCTGAACAGATATTTTGCAAGTTTTTTTTAAAGAATGCTAAGTACAATGAACCATTACCTTTTTGTCCAGGATTCCACATTACTTGCAGAAACTGTAGAATTCTGTTCACATACTCATTTCAAAGATTCGACGATAGCTACAACAATTATTGGATTGCCATTATAAACTAGTTATCCTCATAATATGCAATTATCATATTGATGAGGGAAATAATAGGACATATGGCAACTATTATAGCTATCATCAGGTTTATGTGTTGATCATTTGTAGGTAGAGCGTGTCGAGTCAGTGAGAATAAGTGGATGCGTTGAGCTGTAAGCAGTCGGAGCAGGAGCAGGAGAAGGAACAGGAGCACTAGCAGTTGGTAAGGGAGGCGTTCCTGTTTTTCTTTTGAATTCGGCTTTTGACGATGGTCATCGGCTAAGTCTGTTATTCCTGAGGCTTCTGGCCGCCTTTCCGCCGCATATTGTTCATTATGATTATTTCTGGCAGGCATTTTGGGCCTCTGACTGCGACGCAGGCAGAGATTGCGACAGCGACGGCGACTGAGATTGAGGTTGAGCCTGTGCAAAAATCCGCACATAATCTCGCAAAACCAGTAGAACAACAACAAGAAGTCGCCGCCACTCGGCACTTAGGACGAGGACGTGGTTGTGGATGTGGATGTGGATATGGACATGGATGTGAATGTGGTTGTGGCTGTGTTTGTGGATGCGGACACAGCAACTCTGCTCATTTATAATGGGAAATGTGTGAGAGGCGCAGGCGCAAATCCCTTTTCGTACCTTTTCTGTCAGTTGTTGTTGTTGTTGTTATTGTCGCGGTCTTCGGGGTCGCCGTTGTAGTAGTAGTTGTTGTTGTTGTTGTTCCTGTTGTTATTGTTGTGCGTCTTGGTCTTGTCTGAATGTGTCTGAGTCTCAGCATCGGCATCGGCATCAGCTTTGGCATCGACATCGGCTTTGGCTTTGGGTATTTTTTTTTTTTGTTTTTTTTGTATTTTTTTGCCTTTTGTCCTGCGCATCGCATTCGAATTTTCCCAGAAATGTTAATTATAATACATACATAACACATATTCATACATAATTACTCGCATTTTTTCCAGGTCCATATCCTGTTTATGCCTGTTTGCGTTCCGTTGCGTTCCGTTTGTTAATGCGCTAAATAAATTTGCATGCTATGCGTTTCTTTTTTTTTTTTAATGCCTCTTGTTTATTTTTGTGTTCATTCCTTGTGATGCGGCACCAAAAAAAAACTGAAAGGGGAGAGCGCAGCTTGTTTTGGTCATGGACTTGGTATCGTCTTCGGTTTTGTTCTACTGCAGCCCCCTTGAACAGCATCTCACTTCTACCAAAAGGTGTTTCTATCACACATTAAGATCAAGGATAGGGCTGATATTTCATTGCCAAATGTGCGTAGGAAAGTGGAAAGGGGGTTAAAATGCCCAAACTTCATGTTTAAAGATGTTAAAGGAAGAAAAACACAAAATCATAATAATAATCAATTTTAAATTTCTTGATTTAAGCATGTGCTAGTATTCTTTAAGTACATATGTACATAAGTATTCAGGATACTATTGTTAAATTAGGACAATATGCGGATAAAATACTAACGACCAACATATGACAAACTGTGCTTGAATGAAGTATTTTGTATTTTAGTTTAAGAAAATTCGGAATTAACGTACTTCTCACACCGCATTAAATTGATTTTATGACAAAATCCCGGATTTTATTTTCTGTATAGGGATTTCAAATAGGTAGAAACCTTTTCATATTCATGTTTTCAGCTAAATTTCGATTAAAATTAATTATTTATAAATATTTCGATTCTTTTAAATGATTATGCAATATGAAAGTTAAAGATAGATACTCCTATTTCCATGTAATGTAAAATATTTATGAACAGAAATTTTATTTATTTAATTTATAATTGTACTAATTTTAATATTAATGTAAATGCTATAAAATTCAATATGTTTGCATTTTAGAACATAATAATGTAATTTAATATTTAATTACTTTTCACATTTTTATGGACTTATTTGTAGAGCTTAATAGCCTTAGAATATTTGGTAATTAAAATTATTTAATTACTTTGTTGACACAAAAACAAAAAATAAACAAAAAAAAAAAAACAAAACAAAAAGAAAAATTAAATGCATACAGAAAAATGTTGAAAGTTTAAACAATTTGCTACAACGCAATTTTTGAGTTTTCTATCAAATTTATAAAATCGCCGCCATTATGTTTTTTTTCGACGCTCTCAAAAAGAACAGCAACAACAACAACACCAAAGAGCAATACAGCGAAGCCCTCCCACTTCTCGTTCACCCCAAGCCCCACAGTGCTTTGTTAACGAAAGCTGCGGCGGCTCTCCAAATAAAAACGACAACAACAAATATGTCAAAAACTAACAAAAAGCTAGTATCTCTCACACGCACACACACATGCACGCTCGCACACACACACACACACACACACTCTCGCAAGCGCCAATTGATCGCTCACACGCGCACATGTGCGCCAATTTCTCACCTACACAAGCGCTCTCTTTTACTCTCACACACGTCAATACTAATGCATACGCTCTCATGCTTATACTAATCGCAGTACAAACGAAACGAAGGGGTAAGAGACGAAGATCACGTAGTGCGCAGATACTCTCAGACTGAGACTGAGACTCGTGGATAGGTGAGAGGTGGGCGTCAGAGCGGTCGAGGACGCGGCAAATACAAACACAAATACAAATACAAGCACAAACATACACAGAATAATTGACGTCGACGTCGACGTCAACGTTGGCGAAGAGCGTGAGAGCAGCACATGTATATCTGTACGTATATTTGTAAATTTATATGTATGTATGTATGTTAGTTTGTAAATATGTATGTACATACATACAAAGAGCATGGGGCCAACTAACGCCACCCTGTCTTGCCAGCAAAGCGATAATGAACAAGAGAGTCACTGTAACTGCGACGTCAACGGCAACGGCAACAGCGACTGCGACTGCGGCTGCGACTTCGATTGGGGCTCGTGCGCAGGGGGTGCAAAGGGGAGAGAGAGAGAGAGGGGGGAGAGTAGCTGTGGCGTTGCAAACCAGTTACGGTGGCAAGTCGCAATACCAATACCGCATTCCAAACGAAAGAGGTTAGACCTCCGCCGTCATTTCATTCACAATTTTCAACGTTGCAAGCAGCAGCAACAACAACAGCATCATGTGTAGGGGGGGCCGTGTTGCGGGGAGCGCAAGCGCAGCGGCAGACTGCACATTTCTGGAGTTGCTGTGGCTGTTGTTGTTATTGTTTTAGCTTGCACTCTGTTGCCGCTGCAGCGACTGCAACTGCGACTGCGACTGGGCGATTGACTCTTTGCGCTTGGCATGCGACACGGACACGGACACGGACATTGTTTTGACTTTGAAATGGGGGCAGGGGAAGTGCGCCAGTCCAAATAATGTTTTGACTATGTATTTAATCAAACTTTGCCTTCAACTCTCTCAATGCTCTCTTTTCGCTCTGTCTCTCTCGCTCTGGCTCTCTTTCATGCTAAAGCCTTGAACGTACTTTGAACTCAATGTTGATGAAATGCTGCCACGACAGCAAATGCGTTCCACGGTCCACAATCCACGATCCACTCGCATGATTCATTTGCTGCTTAGGGTTAGACAATTCTTCTTTCTACACGAGTCTGCGTCTGCATAACCTGTTGTCTTAATTTCTTACTCAAATGGCAAACGAATTACAATAAATTCCTTAACTAGTCGTGTAATCGTGTTATCATCATTATTTACAATTACACCAACACACATATACATACACACATATTGGTCATACACAGCGCGAAATGCGCAAGCTAAAAGAAAACACACAAAGAGAAATTTAAAATGAGATCAACACTCGTAACAGTTCTTTTATTTCAGTTGAAGTTTGGCTTCCCTATGTTTATTTGTATCTTATTAAAAACAGACTGTAACCATTTTATCAAATCCACTTTTCTCGAAACCTTATTAATTTAATTATGAAATTAAAAAATGTTAAATTAATTATTAAAATTCAATTATTTTTTTTTATATATGAGCTTCTATTTTTGCACATTACTCCAAAATGTCACAACAGATTTCAAAAAGATTTACACATTCAAAAAGCTAATGAATATACATATATATTAATCATTCAGACACAGTTTTAAGTTTTATTCAATAACTTTAGAGGTATATATATTTGAGCTTGCATTTTTATACATTACTCGAGCATGTAACAAATGATAAGAAAAAGATTTACACATCATAAAACTTATAAATATAATATATCCATTAATCATTCACACATAGTTTCAAGTTAAATTTAATAATATAAGAAATACATATTTTTGAAATAATTAAATCAAATAATGTTTTTTAATTATCACATGTGACTTGTTATTTTTCGCAGTGTAGACATGCAGTGCGTATCTCTTTTAGATATTTGGTCTGACGACGTTCTGCCTATGCGTAGCCCCTACATTAATAATAACAGCAGCAGAGACACAGCAGCAGCAGCAACAGCCGCAACTTGCATACGAAACTTTTTCTACAACAGCAACAACAACAGGAGCAACAACAAGAGCAACAGCAAAGTGGCAACGGCGGTGGCGTGCCAGACGTGTGTACACTGTACATACCTACACATACTTCAATGTTACCTAATTAAAGTTTACAAGTAGAAGTAGACGCTGTCGCAGTTAAAGCAACATCAACAGCAGCAGCAGCAGCAACAACAATCATAATAATAATAATAATAACAACAGCAACAGCATGATTCATTGGAATGCAAAGAATTTTTATATGTTTCTATCTACATAGATGTATGTAACATATTTATGTTGTTTGTATGTACGATGAATGATTTTGTAACAAACAGCAACAACATTAACACCCTAAAACATCAAGGCAAACTCTGCGCATGTGGAATGTGCAGCATAACAAAGCAGACAGCTAGAGTAGCGGGTGGAAGGGCGCAAGAGAGGGGTAGGTAGGGCACAATCAGGCTGACAGACAGACAGATAGACAGACAGACAGACAGATAGAGAGACAGTTAGTCAAATAGACAGATAGACAGAGAGACAAATAGCTCCCAATAGATAGACAAATACGAGTATGCATGATGGAACCAACAACACTCGAAACTCGGTAACTTTCAGATACGAGTACTATTCGCTGTCGTACCACACATTGAGTCAAGTCATATGCAACTTGAATGAGGAATTTGATTAGGAAATCATCATACGCAAAGATCTGACAGTGTTCTATAAACATAATTGGGCGATATACTTGTGCATATGGAAAACTCCATAGAGCTTGCTTTTGGTTCTCATTTTATAGAGCCTTGAGACTCTCTCTCCTAATCAAGTTAAAGTATCTTAGGAATGCTGAAGATTATATAAAGAACAATTTCAAAGCAGCTTTTTATTGTATCTATACTTTGTTGAACATATTGTACTGCAAATTTAAGTATTTCATATCATATAATACAGTAAAAAAGATATAGAAAATTATGTGTAACAAAATTAACGAACTACGTCTATGTATAAAATTACATTTTTCTTGTTATAATACGCCCCAGCAATATTAAGGGATAATGGCACATTTTTTTTCTTTTTAATTTTTTTTTTTTATGCTATACTTGATTAACGATTTTTAAAGATATAAAAGAATAAAACATTTTTTTTTTTGTTTTATTTATGCACGACTAAAAGCAGTCGACAAAGGAAAAATTACTTAGTATAAAAATTAAGTTTAGAATTAAAAATAAAATTAATAATATAAATATAAATTATGAACTGTAAAGAAAAGAAACAAAAGAAAAATAGAAATTGTTATATTCCTTTCTTATTTTATAAATACAGTTTCTAACAATTTGTGATCAACTTTATCTGTAATACTGCCTACATAAATTTAAGTTAAATATTCTATATTTATACTAAAAACACGCTTTATTTTCGTTTAAGTAAATAAACTATAAATATTCTTATTTTTACGCCTCTTACACCCATTTCATTCTCCTATTTCGATAATACTCTGCCTTTAGATAAATCGATTCCATTAATTTGTGATAGATTTGAAGATCAAAGTCAATTTACATTATAAATCGATAATGATTTAGAGTTGCATGCCACTTTAGTGGGAACTCCCAGCTCAGTCATTTACACACACCCACACACACACACACAGACTTACGCTCACCCACACAAAGAGTTGCTCTGAGAATGGACGACCTAGACGAGGCATAGAGTGCATAAAGCAACACCAGACTATACAGAACTCAAGTGTCTGGATTAATAATGGGATTGCATTGTAGGCGGTGTTTTCAAAAACTATCAACAATGGCATAATGCATAACAAACAAATTGGGCATATTTCTGTCCCTGTCTCTGTCTCTGTCTCTGTCTGGTGGTGTTGATGGTTTTGATGTTGCCTGTATCTGGATTCGGTTGAGTTGACCGCTGCGATTTCGCTGCGTGTGACAGGCCCAAGTGACTTGGTCAGCACTCATTTGGCACTTGGCATTTGGCATTAGGAGGGTATCGTATCGTATTGAGCAATCGACATCGGCATCGGTGCATTGCTAAATTCGTAGAAGTCATTGAGGAGGCATTTGAAATAGGATCTAGGCACTGGCAACTGGGTTTTCCTAAGAACCTAACGACAGCGTCGGTCAGTTGCATTTATTGCATTGAATGTATTACTGGATATTCCAGGAATCTCTCTCTCTTTGGGACCACCACCATGGGCCATACAATTTAGTCAGCGTGTAATCATTTTTGCTGACAACAACTTCCTGTGCCACAAGCATAAAATGTGAAGTGATTAGAGGTCTTGGAAACGATCTTCAGTCTCACAGCCAGCTCCTGTGGCCAGAGCTTGTGTGTGTGTGTGTGTGTGGGTGTGCCAAATATCAAAGTGACATTGCCGCAATATTGTGTCCCATCATGAGTCTCAAGTGTGGGAAGTGATGTGTTGATTACAAAACAAGCCGAGGCCGAAAACGAGGGCTACACATGGCTTACACTGACCCAGCTGACCTGACCTCTGACCGATTTAAGGACATCAAATAGGCAGGCCGTTGATTTTCTTAGAATTACGTGTATGTGGAGAATTGAAGGAGGTTCTTAGCTTGGATTACTGTAAATATGCAATCAATTCTTATCGACAAACGATAAAACGACAGAAAACAGATTTCATGGCAGCGTGAGATACTTTCCATTCTCACCAAACTCAAAACAATTGCAACTAAAAACCATTCATGAAAACATTCCCAGCAACAACAACAACAACATGATTTTTTGGAACTAATTTGTGTACTTTTATCTCTTGTGCCGCACAATGGATTTATCACCCCTTAAAAAATATAAAAGGGCATAGAGAATGCTCGTTAAGGATGAAACCCTAAGGAAACACACAGTTATTCGGCGGAAATTTGGCACATATATCTCAAATGTGGGAACTAACCAATTACTAAGGATCCTTGAAGACTATAAGACTGGTTTTCAGAAGAACAGTCGATAGTTAGATAAATGTAGTTTTATAACTTGTTTAAAATAATTACAATTTATAGATAACGCATAAAAAGTTACTTATTTAAATTAAGTAATTTATAAATCTTCGGTTATTTGATGAAGAAAACTATTTTTGGGTTAATAAAGGACCGGCTTTTCAATGTCTATTTAAATTTTAACAAAGAGATATTTTTTTTAATTGTTAAACCCCTTAAAACCGGCCCATAATCTTTTAAAAAACTAAAATTACTTTAAATCTTAAATTCGTTAGCATTCGTTGAAAATTGAAAATCAATATCATAGTAATAAGGGTATTATATACGTATTACTTTTATTTTAATAAAAGAAGAACTTTTTTATTTGAGGTTACTTCTCCAGTTTTCTTTCTAACTAAACAAGCTTTAACTTCAGCTCTTCTACTGCCATCTATTTCAGAACTTAATATTTTTATGAATTAATTTTTTTTCATAAATATTAACTTTCGATTTCTAACTAAGGTTTTTACATAGTCTTAATAATTTAATGAAAAATGTAATAATATTGCAAGTTCTTATTATCTTATTGATATAAATTTGCAATATACTTAAAGAAGATCGTTTATAAGTAAATTGATACAGTTTTACATTTATAAAGATAAATACTGCTGTGACTCTAAGCCGAATGAAGGAATTATAGTAGATCCAAAAAAAAGTAAAGACAATTAGATTTGAATAATTCTTTAGTGTAATAAACTTTGCAATCCTCATAAAATCATTTTCAGTTCTCTGTACAGCTTTTACGCTTTTGTTACCTTTTTTCCCTTGCCCTTCTCCACTGCAAAAGCATCCACAAAAAAAAAACACAAGACTAGAGACGCCACATATTTATATACCATCTATAGCTTCAGGTTTGAGCTCGGCTTCGTCTTCAGCTCATTCTCACATTCAATTCTTGTGTTTGCGTAGCTTTTGAAGTTGCAGCGACAACATCATCGCCATCAGCAACACCAACAGCAACAGCAACAACAACAACAACAGCAAACCCAACAACAACAACAACAACTCCAGCATCACCCGCTCTTCGTCTCCATTTGTCCACTGAAGTGCACTGTGTATTGTTGCTGTTGTTGTTGTGTTGTTGTTGCTGTTGTTGTTGCTGTTGTTGGTATGCTAAGTGCGTGGCGCGTTGGGTCTGGGCCACGTCGCATTTGAATATGAAAAGCGTCGCCGTTGTGTGGTGCCATGAGGTATGTGGTCTATGGTATGCCTGGAATGCAGTCCGTCTGTCAGTCTGTCCGTCTGTCCGTCTGTCCGTCCGTCCGTCCGTCCGTCCGTGCTATGCTCCGCTTTGCGCGGCCCATTGTTATCAGCTACGCCTTCAGTAAACTACAATGTCTAGTTGCAGCCCTACATTAGGGAGTGCCATATAAGTAGGTAAGATACTTGGGTAGTTGGTAGTAGGGTTTGCTCTTGGCCAAGTTGGCATCTGCATACAATGCCATACAGACAAAGGCATTGCTAATTTTTGCCAAATAAGGTTGGCATCATCAACCAGTAGCTGTGGCATTAGCTGCGGCTGCTTCTGCTGCGGCAGACGTTGCAAGTCCAACGGTCATTTTCATCCAAGAATGCGGAAGAATGACTCAAGAACTGTGTGCAATAATTCGAAAATAAATGCACAGGAAAGAAAAAGCGCTTAGCGTTTCCATCTCCAACTTCAACTGCAACTGCAACTCCATCTGTATCTGCATCTGCATTTGTATCTGCATCTGCACATGCAATTGCCAACATCTTACGGACCCGGAGACACGCAGACGAATAGACAACGGATGTGTGCTGCATGTGTAAATGTGTGTATCTCTGTCTGCATGTCTTTCTGTGTGTGTGTGTGTGTGTGCCAGTGCCAAGAGCTATGATTGCTGGCAATCTGGGGTCTCGTCTAGAGATGGCCATGGCAACAGCAAAAGATACAATAAATCAACATTAAGCTGCAAGCACAGAAATTTCTAGAGCTTTTCAAGAGCTTACAACAAAGTTAGTTTTTAAATAAGCTCAATTTAATTTGTTACATATTTTATTCGCTCGTGTAAAATAATTGTTACTCTTTATATTTCTCTTTTAAAGTTGTACTTTTGTTCTTGTCAATATTTAAGCTTCAATGCTATTGAAATTAAAAAATTTCCATATCTAATATCAAACCGTAAAAATTCTATCTAGAAAATAACAACATTCAAGGGCATGATTATTAAGGTGTTTTTACTATTTAAAAATATAATTCTTACGCAAAGCTTAATGTTGTTTTTTATGTGATTTGTTATTTCTCATTTAATTTGTTATATATTTTAATTTTATTTATAATTTATTTTTCAAATCATGTTAATTTATGAAAATTTAATTCCTACTCTGATCCATAAATTTTTACCTATTTTTAATTTAAACTTCTAGGTAATGTTTCTTTTTATTTTAATTTATTTTAGATATACAAAAACTGTCTATTTTTTTTTATTTGAATTGTATTTGAGAAATATTTCTATAATATTATATTACTAATCTACACTCTTCATATTTCTTTTTAGGTATTTTTTTATGTTTCATTTAGTTAAAATTTGACAACATTTAAAAACAAGGGAGCTGGCCCAATTCTCGCTTTGCTCGCCTACCCCCTGCTCGCTTCGGTCGCGGTGAGGTGCGCTCGACAGTAGGTTACCCTGTGCCCAAGTAGTCTGTAGTAAAAGTTGATTTTCGACCGACTGTTCCTATGTCAGCTATATGATATAGAGGATTGATTTGAACCAAAATTTGTCAGGATGTATATTACCAGCCCAAATGTTTATTGTGTCAGATTGGTCGAGATATATTAACTATCTAAGAAGTTTTTCATACTAAAACTTCATTTTCGACCTATCAAACTTGATCTGACATTCAGGAACCTACTTACCAAGTTTGAAGTCTCTAGATTGCTGATGCAATCAAAATAATATTCCTAGAGATTTTTTTGTTATTCTAAAAGTCAAAAGTTCTCATGTTAAGCTAATTTTTTTTAAATAATTTCAGCTATTGCCGTATATAGTTGAGCTCTTGTTTTTACTTAGCCTTTAAAGTCTTACTCAAGCTTTAATGGAACTTGTGGCCATCTCTAAGATTAAGTTCAGTATAAATTGAAGCCGAGTTGCCGGACTGTTGGGTTTAGGACCTGGAGTAGCTGCCACCTTGGACAGACAGCTGCGGTGTCACAGCAACAATCAATCAAAACATCAACAGCAGAAACAGCGGCAACAACAACAACAACAACAAAAACAACAACATCAGCCCGCCGTCTCCATCTCCTGTCGCTGTTGGCTATGTTTAGCCGTGTTTGCCATATACACAGTCACACACACACACTCGCACACACACACACACACACACACAGGGAGACATTTGTGATCTAACTGTCTGTGACAAATTTTATTTCTGTAGCGGATCGGCGACGTCTGTCTCGTTCATCTGTTCCATTCCCCCTTGCCGCTTGCTTTGGCCAAAAAGCGCTCAAAAGCTAATGTCACTTCGCAGCATATTTAAAAGCACATAAAGATGTTTATACCAAAAATAACAACATGCAAACGCAAAACGTACAAGATCTGCACCCCAAATCCCCCTCCCCCGTCGCCAGGCGATCCACATTTGCACCCCCTCCCCCCCTCTTGTCAGACGCGACAGACGCGGCTGCGGCCCGTGGACCAAACAGTCAAAAAATAGCCTAGCGACAGGCCAAAAATAAACGAAAGCAGCAGACGACGCCAACGCTGCAGTCGCTGTCGCTGCTGCGGCTGCGGTTGCTGCTGCTGCTGCTGCTCCTTCGACTGCTGCCGCTGCCGCTGCCGACGTCAACGTCAACGCCAACGTTGCCCGGCTGGCAATAATGTCGCAATGGTGACGCTGCGTTCAAATGATCTGTGGCTGTTCTATGACCGCCAGGGCTGGTGATTCAAACAATGAGTCATCTGCTCAGGACATTCCACATCTTGCACATCCTTCCACAACAATTTCTGTTGCCTACTTAGCAGCGTAACTGAAGCATCCTTAATACCCTTTAGCTGTTGTCTATTACTCTGATTTATGCCTGATCGCAGCCCTGTGACCATGTCCGCTTCTCTTCGCACACAAATTAAATATTGTCTGGTCTGGCCAGAGACGCTATGAATCTACTTTAAATATTGGACAGTGCGGGATACGGAACAAATCTGTGGGACAGCCGCATACGTTTATAGATCGTTATTTGCATGCACTTTACAGTTGAGCTTGCTGTAATATGGCAAAAAAAATATAATAAATTACTAAAATGTCTCTATGAAAAGTAATTCAGATGAATTCTCCACAAGTGTTTTATAACTTTAATTTCTATTTTTATCATTATTATCTTATTTTATTAAAGACTAAAGCTTAGCACTTAAGCACTTTAAAATTTAAGTACAATTTTATTATATTGAAACTTAAAGAAATTTAATTACATTTGTTTCTACTAACGATATTTATTATTACAGCCTCGTAATATCAGTGACATTTTTAGATCAAAAAGAATAAGTAGACACAAAAACTATTAAATTATGAAATATTTAATTACAGTAAATGTTGTATTCCAGTAAAAATCAATCAATCACAATAGAGTCAATAAGAATGGTTTTTTTTCAGTTTGGCTGCTGGGATCCTGGGATGCGAAATCAAATGATCACAGACTTATTTACCTGAAATAACTTAACAGAGAAGCTTTTAAATAAACGGTATCTCCTGGGAACGTATTTTAAAAAAATGTTTACATCTTCTTAAAACTCAATTGACTACGATTATGGCTAAATATATTTTGACTTATTCACGATAGTCAGTTTTTACTGTACCTACACACACAAATCTACATATGTCTGTATGTTGCTTTGGTACATGCTAGATCATTCCTACGGATGGCAGCGTAAATTCAAATTCAGATTCACTTGCCCACAAAATTAGAAATTTTAAACAGCGCCAGCAACAACAACTACAACAACAGAAACAGCGACTACAACAATAACAACAACAACAACAAAATAGCAACATTTTTCAGCGTCTAAATAAAGTAGCGAAAAGTAAAAAAACGACTACAACAAAAAGGAACATACATAGAATAGAATAGAAGATCAGAAAACTAAAAAAACAAAATTAAAGAAATTGAAAAGAAAGCAAAGAAATGATCAACGAAGAACAGCAAGAAACAACAGGGGAAAATCCTAAGCAAACAAAATGTATTTTAAAGTTATATAGGGGAGACTACCATATACTCTATATCTCTTGTCCCTGTCTCTCTCTATGTCTATGTCTATCTCTATCTGGCTATCTATGGGGAGCTGTGAGCATTGTCTGGGAATGCCCAATGCTCCGCCGGATGGCACAGGAATGTGGCGTCTTCGGTCGGGAACTTTGGGATGTGTGTTAGCAGGCAGAGTTGGGAGGAAGGTGGAAATGAAGACGAAGTCGGAGACTGTGTACGGGGCGGGGGCGGACACAGGCATTCCATACTTCCGTATGGGAAGCCAGCTAAAGCAGTTTCCTTAATCACTTCAGCTCAATCATCGTTCGAAAATAGCAAATGTCTACACTTATAAAAAAAAAGTTCTAAAATCAAGATTTTGGTCTCAAATCTAAGAATTTTGGTCTCAAAAATGCGTAAATTTCAATTAAGACCAAGTTATTGTTTTAAGAATAAATGTGCTTGGAAATAAAATCAAAAAATAATAAAATGAAAAATTATTTTTTAATTTATAATTTTCTATTTTTTTTTTATTTCAACCTTTATGTAGATTTAATTCCGTCTTGTCTTTTATATTATTTAATATTTACGATGAATGTTCTTGATTTTAGCAGTTGTTCTTTTTTTTCAGTGTAACGAAAGCATTTCCGTTATTTTTGGAAGCCATTGACGGGGGGCCCATTTATAGTGTGTGTGTGTGTGTGTTGTGGGTGGTTGTGCAAACAGAATGGGGGCCAGTATTACAAAATTGAAGTGATTTCTGTGATGAAATGGATTGGCATCCCAAGTAGAAGTAGTTTCCAGTTGAGCGCAGTGAATCGTTATATAACTTAATAATGTACCTGGTTGATCTTGCCGCTGATCGTGCGGTGCTGCGGGATATGGCGGCAACTCATTAGGTGTCCTGCTAAAAGTCATAATCACCTGTCCACCCTACATCAGCTCAAACCCATACAGACACCTTGGGAATGAATTCTTTTTATGCACCAATGGCAACGACATCGTCTCTCTCCACTTTTCACTCCTCCTCTTCGGTCTCATCTGCATCATCTCCGCCTTCGTCGCTGATCGTGGTCCACGGCAGCAGCAGCAAAAACACAACGTCCAAAGACAAATTCTTGCGTTTTTCCAGGAATTCACTCAATAAACTCAAACAAAACCCAAACATTTAACAAACGAACCAGAGGCAGCGGCACAAAACGCAGACAAAGGCCAAGACGACGACGGTGAAGAAGAAGAAGAAGAAGAAGTTGAAGAAGAAGAAGAAGAAGACGAAGATGACGACGATGACGACGTAGACGGCAAAGCGAAGGCAAAGTCGCAGACTCGTTGCAGAGCAAAACACAAAATAAACCTAAAAGGCGAACAAGGAATTTCAAACAAGAACACCATACAGCAACAGAGAGAGACAGATAGAAAAAGAGAAAGAGAGACAGAGAGATGAAGATGAAGCTGTAATGTGGCGCAACCATGCGAAGAGCACACTGAACCAGTCCAGCATCGAGTGAAAGAAAGAAAGCAATGGATTTCCTACTCTATTCTACAAATGTTCAAACATAAACCACCTCTGAATTAAAAACACCCATAAATTAAATATTTACCCGATTCGGAATTGGAAACTAATATGTACAGAATTTACAGGACATATTATCTAGTTCCATATCCCTATCAAAATAGACATTTATTTAAAAAAAAATATTTAAATACATAATGGAAAACTGCTTGCAAGTTAAAAAAAATCTGTAACCATTTACATTGGCTGTTGTTTTCATGCTTTTGAAAATACTGCTAAAGTGTCCTTAATGGGTTAACATCTTAAAATACTAAGATCGATTGCAATTTCAATAAACAAATTTTTCAACATTCTTAAAAATTGTACATGCACTTCCAATTTACTCGTAGCATACTTTGAGGCTGCCTTGTCAGTCATTTTTGAATTAAGGTATGTTCTGAACTACATATTCAATACAATTTCGCACACATATGGGAGTTTGTAGTATACATTTAGAAGCTTCTGCGATAGGAAATACTTGAATAGATCTTACAAACACAGCTAAATTTTAAAATTATTGTTTTGATTACAATTTTCTAAAAAAGAATTTCAGAAATGTTTAATAGCATACTTTCTGGAGCTGAAATGTAGATCAACAATAATATATAACACTAGACTGTTATAGTCGTATGTATATTTACAAAATAAAAAAAATGTTAAATTTTTAGTGTATAGTATATATTAGTATTTAAACTGATTTTATTCACGGAAATATCTTTCTATATATTAAAAAATCAACTACTGAATAAGATATTTTTATTTAATCATTTGTTCTTATTTTACAAACTAAAATCAGTCGAAGAATAGAATTTGTTTAATATTATAAAGTTAAATAAAAAGATAAAACAGTTTCGAAAGAGTTCGAAACTTCATTATTTTCCATTGGATTAAATTTACTTAGTAAAGTTCCAAGCATAAGTTCAACTTGTATTTAAGAAAAGTTGAGGAAGGTTATCAGCATTTTTGAACCTAGAGTTGCCACTTTGGACTATTTATAAAGTGTAGATCAACAGCAGGAAAGTAAAGGTAACTCTGGACAGGTAAAGTGGCTTGTGGGTTGCCGAGTGGCTGCTGAAGAGTAAAGAGGGAAGCGTGGAGGCGGTGACAGTGGTAAGCAATGTTGCCACAAGAGCAGCATCAAGTCAAACCTAATCCGTTGAGGACAGCGATTGGGTAGAGGAAACCAAATTGCAGTCTAAGTTCATATTTTGCTCCAATGTCCAGCTACTGATGGCGCTGGCGCTGGTGCGGTACTTTTGCTGCCACTGTTGTTGTTGTTGTTGTTGCTGTTGCTGCGGTTGCTGCTGTTGTTGCTGTTCTTGCTGCCGCTGCGAGTGGCAACTGGCAACTGGCAACTCCTAAGCGTACAAGCGAATCCTCTAAAAATTATTTATTAACATGGTAGAAATTCGCAAACAGGTTAAAACGACCAATCAAAACAACAACAACAACTGCAATGGCAACAACAATAAGAACAACAGCAGCAACAACAACAACAACAAAAAGCGGCGGCAGCCAAAGACCCAAAGTGCAGATAATATTAAAAGGCAGTCAGGCAGCCAGTCGGCCAGCCAGCCAGCCAGCCAAGTTGGAGTTGGGCCGACCGACTGGCAGACACATTTCGAAAAGGGCCAACATGAAATTCCATGGGAGTCATTGACTTTATTATTATTGGTTGGTTGGCTGGCTGGCTGGCTGGCTGACTGGCTCACTGGCTGGTTGACTTGGCTTGGTTTGGCTCGGCTTGACTTGACTTGGTTGAGTTGGTTGCTTGGTTAATTTTCTTGGGAAAGTTTTTGTTGAAAGTTGGGCGGCCTTTTTTTCTTCTTTTTTTTTTTGCAACTTAAGTAGTTGGCGTTAAAATGAAGGTAAATACTAATCATTGGGTAGGACATATGTCAGTAAATCGTCGAGTTATCCATTAGTTAATAATTTAGCTGATCTTAAAGTTGAATAAAATAAGGACTTGGGTTAAAACGTAAAGTACATTTTCAAACATTTACTCTTTCTTTGAATATAAAGTAATTTTGTTTACTACGGTTAAACACACATACTTACGATTAATGATAAAAAATTTAATGTTCATTAAAAACGCTTTATTGAAAATTTTAAGAACCATTCTTATATGTCAACATTTAGATTCATAATCAATTTAGAGGTCAGACGATAATAAAAATTAAGTTCCTTATGCAAATTGCTTAATTTTTCACACAGGCTGAAAGTGATGCTATTTAGTTAAAATATTTCAAAAAAGTTTCAAATAAATAATTTTCTGAAATTAACTAAATTCAGATGCAGACTGAATAAAAATCTCAAACAATGATCAAAATGCCATTGTATTATAAAATTGGTTGACTGTTAAAAGTTGTAGGACAACTAAAAATGTTTGAAACAAATTTAAATTGACAATTAAAAAAAATGTTTTTGCCGAATTTTCCACAAAAAGGTTTAAGTTGACAGATTTTTTGGTTCTTAACCCTCTTTCAATATTTTGTAGTAATAGGCAGATAACTTTTAAGGGATATTTTACAATGTAATAGCAAGGAATTTAGGAACAAGGAAACAATGGCAATGAAACCATTTAAGTTATCTTGTTCTAATCAAGTGTTTCACAACTAAATAAGTAATTAGATTTAAATACATTCAGCAAGTTGATTAAATGTGAATGCCAGAGATGACATACCAAAGCTCAAAATGAAGTTTTTAATAAATTCCATTAATACCTGGCCATTTCTTGGTATCACGTTGATTTTGGGCCAAATAAATATTGTTGCATTCAGGGCCGGAATGTGTGGAATTTACACAGTTTTTGGAGCCAACGTTGTTGCCCTTCCATAGAAACCCGAACCTAAGAAGGCTAAGGCAAATTGATACTTTATTTATAGCGAAAACGAACAAAATTGGCAAATACCAAAAGTGCTGCGAACTGGGCGCAGTCAAAAGATTAAATAAGCAGACATTTCTTTGTTTCTTTTTCACTTTTTTTTTTTTTTGATTTTTTTTAACTTTTTGTAGGCGCGCGCGAGTCAACAGAAATCAACAGAATTGCCGACCACAACAAGAATCCAAAACGATGCGGTCCATTCCCGATCCGAATCCCTTTTTCCATTCCCGAGTCCCGCATTAAGTTTGAAGTGCACACAACAAAGAAGTTGTAGTTGTGTATGTAAGTATGTGTGTGTGAGTGTGTGCGTGTGTGTGTGTGTGTGTGTGTTGGGCAGCACTTTTGGTCCATTGGGTTTGAGGTTGTTGGGCTATTGTTGGGAGCTGTCGGTCGGTGTCGGTGCAGCCGCCGCTTTGGGTATGAATGAATTTATGCTTTTGTTATTTTTATGTGTGTGTTTTCACTGGAATTTCGTTGAATGCCTTATACGGCATTTCACTTATGTATGTATGTATTTACATATGTATGCATTTCATTGTTGTTGTCATTGTTGTTGTGCCTTATATTTTATGCCTCTCGTTCACCAATAAAAGGATACAAATTTGTCTGTCCGCTACTTTCATCGCCAATTTCATTTGTAATTGGTCCTCGACGAATGCACACCAAAAGCAACCGGATCCAATCAAGCGACAAAATACAGCAAAAAGCAGATAACTTATTTATTTTGACACACCGAAGCATTAATACTCTTACTAGTTAATAGACTAAAACTTCATTAACATTTCTTTATAAATAAAAATGTTTTTATCTTGAGCTCAGCTGATCATCATACTATAATCTTCATCATAATTGTGAACATGCCAATTGCACAATTGAGAGTCGGCGGCAACTTGAGGCAGGTAGACACTTTGGTAGGTCAAAACGGCAGATACGTGCAATTCTTTCAGTTGTTGTTGTTGATGCTTTTTTTTCTCATTTGTTGTTGCTTCCCACGAGCATTAATATAACTGACACGTCTTCCATATGCCAAGTTTCTTTTACACATTTTTCGGCAAAATGTCGCCGACTGTTGCGTTGGCCTCGAAACGAACAATAACAACAACAGCAACAAAAACATTTTCGACAAAATGTACGTTGCAGCTGAAAACGGAAATCACAATTCAAATTTAAAATGCCCGCTCACAAACAGGTTTGTGACTTGGCTAAACAGCAAACTCTCAGCTGTGAAATAAAGGCTGCCAGACTGTTGTGAGCGACTTGGAAAGATCATTTCCGGCGCGCGATTTAAATTTAAAGCAAACAATTATTTAAAAAACTAACGAGATCAAATAATTATTTATTAATTTTGATTTTAGATTAAATAAAGGTGGTATTTTTTTTTTTTAATTACATCTCATTCAACAAAAATTCTTGAAAAATTTTAAAAATTAACATCTAAATTTAAAAAAATGCTTCAAAGAATCCTTGTTGCAATAAAATAAAATTGATCTAGATCATTTTTCAAGGCTGCCAGACGTTACAGTTAACGGTAACTTTTTTCTGCCAGCTGGCAGCGTCTTTCAGCAGTTAGCTGATAAGAAATGATTATGTTTTTGTTTTTATCTATTGCGACTAATATAGACATTGGCAATCCAAATCTATATTAACCTTATTAGCATAGGCTACTAACTGATAAGTTTAGCTATTATGAGGAGTTGTCATTAATGAATTGCTAAGCAGTTCCAGATATAAGCGCACACATACAGAAAAAAGATTAGCCATATAAATATGTTACTGATAAGAAAACGACAGCAGCAGCAGCAGCGACAGCTGTGGCAGCGACGTCGACAGCGGACATAGAAAACAATTATGGACTCGGCACACGTAGTTCGAGAATCACAGTCAAACGCAGCGCAGGCGAAAATTAACAAGTTAATCGGTGTCAGGCCATTATAGAGAACGAATAAACGATCGACCCACAGCAAAGATGCGCAGCTTGAATCGCTTTCGATTGATAACCTTTGATGTAACCAATACACTATTGCAATTTCGCACCAGTCCAGGCAAACAATATGGTGAGATTGGAGCGCTCTTTGGAGCACGCTGTGATAACAACGAGCTGGCCAAGAACTACAAAGCCAACTGGTGGGTAAACCAGGAACACATAACAATAGTTCAACTTGTACTAAATCTCTACTTTATCTGCAGGTACAAGATGAACCGAGACTATCCGAATTTTGGCCGTGAGACGTCACCGCGACTTGAGTGGCAGCATTGGTGGCGTCAGCTGATAGCAGGTAGGCGATAAACTTGCAACGATCCATGTCCAAAGGGCAAAAGTTGAATTTCTTTACTGATTTGCTCTGCTTCAAAGGCACCTTTGCGGAAAGCGGTGCTCCCATACCCGCGGAGAAGTTGGAAAACTTTTCCAATCATTTGCTGGAACTGTACAAGACATCAATTTGCTGGCAGCCTTGCAACGGCAGCATCGATCTCCTGAAGCAACTGCGCAAACATTCGCAGACGGGCAAACCATGTCGAGTGGGCGTCGTGGCCAACTTTGATCCTCGACTAGATGTGCTGCTGCGCAACACAAAACTGGATCAGTACTTGGACTTTGCCATCAATTCGTACGCTGTCAAGGCGGAGAAGCCACAGGCTGTCATATTTGAGCGTGCCATGTCCGAGTCGGGATTGGAGAATCTGAAGCCGCAGGAATGCCTGCACATTGGCGATGGACCAACCACAGATTATTTGGGTGCCAAGGCGGTGGGATGGCATGCAGCCCTGGTGCATGAGAAGAGCTATGCGTATCTGGAGAAGAAATACGGCGTGGACATTAACAGGAAACATGTCTTTCCCAGTCTCTATGATTTCCATAAGAAGCTATCCGACGATGCCGTCGTCTGGTAGTGAATCTATTAAATTCTTTCACTTCACAACATGTTTTTATTCAGACTTTGGTAACTGGGCCATGAATATGTTGCCCAGCGGATTCTGCGGCTTTTGACTTTCCGGATCGTACTGCGCGCCAATGGCCCACAGAGATTCCAGATCATATTCCTCGCGTGCCTTTGGCGAGAATATGTGAAGAGCAATGTTGCCTGTAAAATTGAAATGTTTAACCACTGTCTGAGACAAGACCCGCTTCATTACACACCCAAATCCATGGCCATCCAGTCATGACTCTTCTCGCCCTCGATGCGGGGTAATATGTCTCCCTTAGCGCGCTTTATTTTGAACATGCGGCGCACAAATCCCGCCGTGGCCAACATGTGTCGATAACTGCGGGCACTGCACACGACTAAATGATCGACATACTTCAGCTCCTCGGGCACATAGCATACAAAGATATCGTCAACATTCTCCTTGCGTAACAACTCCACGAGATCCTCCACATCGAAAACACCATGAACGCCTCCTAGCAAGAGACAGACATCAGTTAAAAAGAATATTTATTTATCTGACTTAACTTGCTCTTCAGATTTAGACCCATGTACTGATCCTCTTCGGCTTCCACTGGCAGTTCACGTTCCTGGTAACGCGCCTCCTCCACGTCAAAGATCTCAGTTGCCTCTTCATCACGGAAAACTTTGTATTTGCTTTGCACGCCGCCAGCAACAAAAGACGCGCTCGAATTTTCCGCTTCTTTGTTTACATTTGGTTTAGCCTGCGGCTCAGGTTTGGTGAATTCATGGTGAAAACCACGCAAGATTGGCACGCTTAAGCGTTTGTCACGTATTAAACGAAATATACGCGTTTTTAACATATTTTATTTTTCAAAACTGAAAAAAATATTACGCGACCAACAGCTGTTCAATTATTGACATGCCAACTTGTTGCGAACGTGCTGCCGATAAAAGTTGAATCGATAAAGTGGTAAATTCGCCGCAGTAACATGGCGCACAATTTAAATAAAAATTTATTAATTAACATTTAATTATAACTAAGAAATAATTACACAAATTAAACTTGAAACCAGTATGTAACATTGCACAGTTCTAACTTCGAAATTAGAGAAAAAGTCAAAGGATGTCTTTCAAGAATCAATCGCTTGGTTTTTGGGAACCAAGGCAAAAATATTAGCAATAAAGAAAATTTTTAATTTGAAATTAGATAAAGTAAAGTAGAATTTTATTATGAACGCTGAGATTATGTTGAACCTCAGAAAAAGATGTGTACCTTAGTTTAACTTAATTTAATCCACAAACTCGACAAAACGCTAACGTAACCTGTGCAACAATTTTCAATTCTAGCTCTAAAATTATAAAAATTGCAAATTTTAATACATTTCGAAATTGATCACAATATAAAAATGAGCTTAAATCCGCGAACCAAGACTGCCAGACCGTTTTTCTTGTGACATGACGATTAAAACAAGTTGGCAGCACTGGTACAACATTACTAAATTTTTTTAGCAAACGAACTCTGACAATAGCTAGATCTAGCTGTAAAATAGCTAAGTTGGCAACAGTGCATTACTAATCAAAACTAAAAACGCACGCACTTGGGTGTTTTAACGCGATAATTGTGAATAATGTGGCAAAGTTTAATCGCTTGTACTTAGTTATTTATATACAATTACCGCCAACACACTTTCCAGCGAGATAGCAACAGACAGGACAGACAGACAACAGAACCGTCAGACCGTCGTCGTAGTAGTCAAATTTTCTTACGCACTATTTACTCGTCTCAGTCGTGTGTCGGTGTCGGTGTGTCGAAAACAAAACGCAAACGAAAGGAAAGAAAAGCAAGCAAACATTACAAATTACTCAAAATTCCAAAGTAACAAGTTAACACAAACGAGTGCGCAATGAGTGAAAAGGCAACTACAGCGCCGACAAAGGATAACACGCCCGCTAGGCTCAAAATTGAACAGGAATATAATGACAAAAAAACTGGATCGGGATGGTTGCGATACTACAAGGTGAGTTCCATATTATTATTGTGTATATTTGTATACCCAAAAAGAGGCACAGTTAAACTGAGGCGAGAAGCAGAGCACGAGCACACTCCCAACTACATTTATATTCATATGTATGTATATAAAAATACAACCACACATCAAATGCATATTTGTACATATACACTCAAACGCTCATACAATTTTTATTCCTTTTTGATTCAATTTCCACGAAAATGTGATGAGTGCGCAAAAGGCTTCTGCAGATGCCGATGCCTCCAACACCAACACCACCAACAACAATACACACAAAAGCAACAACTACATAATGTATGTATGTATGCATACCTATCATTGCATGTGTGTGTGTGCGAGTGAGTCTGTGTGTCTACACGCCGCTCACGGTCAGCCCCACTGCGCTATTATTGTTGTTGTGATGTGTTGTTGTTGTCGCTGTCATGTGAGCGTGCGCTTGTATTTGTAGCTTTTGGTGTCGGCGTTGGTCAGCAGCAACAACAACAGTAGAGCCAGCCCAACTCCGGTCTTTGGCTTGAGTTTGTGGCGCTCGCGCAACGTTTGCCCGAAATTTCACAGACACATTCTCTCAAACACACATACCCAGGCACATTCACACATACACAGACGCTCACCTGCTGCACTTTGCATGCGCTCTCGCTTGGATGCTGCTGCTGTGGTTGTGGCTGTTGCTATTGCTGTTTCTGCTTTTTCTCTTTCCTTGTGAATTGCAATTCGCTCAAATTTTTTTTTGATTACTGTGGCCATTTTCTTGTAGACTTTGCGCCGCTCGTCCGCCAAATGCGTACCTGGAATAATAATAATCATTTCCACTCAAGGGAAGAGTTTACGATTAAGATTGCCGAAAATATTTGTTTCGACGTTTATTATTATTATTGATAAAAGACGAACGCGTCGTCGTTTGGCATTTGGAGTTCCGCGAATTTGTTGTCGGTATATTCGTACACAGAGTTCTAGGAAAAACATATGTATGTTTTGGGATTTCATTTGTTTTGATTGCGGCCTGTTGATAATTGAATTGCTACTTACATACGTATTTTGCATGTGCATACATACAGCTAGTCAGAAAAGTGTTTTGACTAAATGAAAATTTACCTACATGTACATGTTTCTTTTTTATTCTTAAAAATAGTTGAATGCAACAGTAATCATTTTGTTATTCTAAGAGCAAGAACAATAAAATAAGAAATATAGTAATATATATATTTTGCAAGAGTAAATGTGTGTGTAACATTGTTGATTTGACTAACTGTATGTAAATTACACTCATTCGCACTTAACAGAAATAGGCTATAAAGAGTTTGAGTGACGTCCAAGTCTTTACTATGTGTAAATAACAATGTGGCCAGAGTTCGACGAGCTTTCGTTCAAAAAAGTTTGCAGTACCGTTGCAAGTAGTTTCAATTTTTCACACGCATACACACACACACACATACAGTCACTTAAAGAATTCTTGGCACAAAGGGCATGCGTCTGGGCTTGGATCTGGCCTGGGTTTCATTTTGCCTCCCTCCCGTTGCTGCTCGTCGTTCGTCTTTCGTCTTTGCCCAAAAGCAGAGCTGGAGTTTCTGCTTTATGACCAGTTCCGGCGAAATGTGTCTTCAGCTGTTGCTCTTGCCCGCTTCATCGTCGTCTATGCCACTCTTTTGAATTTGGATTTCACGGAATTTAACTTCGCAGTTAGGATGACATTGCCTGCGTGTATCTGTGTCTGTATCTCAATGTCTGTGTGTGTGTGTGTATCTTTGAATTTTTGTGTAATGAACGCAATTTGTTGTTGTTTGCCTTTCTCGCCCCTTCTTTCTTTCGCTGTGTGTGTGTGTGAGTTTTTTCGGTTGGGTCCTTTGTGTGCTGCGAGGATAATCTAATTTTCCAACTAAATCAGTAACAAAACCAAAAAATAACCAAAAACTTCGATATACTAAAACCAACCGAAGCCAAGCTTGTTGGCATCCTAATTGTTTTCGCTTGAAAGCGTTTTCTTTGTGCAATTGAACGTTTTTACAATGAATTATGCCGCTCCAACAACACACAGAAAATAAATTATAATAATAAAAATAATAATAACAGCAAAAGCAGTATTAAATTGCTATGCTTTATGCCCACTTTAATACATACACACTACTTTGTTGGTAACACAGTACCGTTTTATGGGGGAGCTTTAATGCGTTGTTTTGTGCCTATGATAAGAACAACAACAACACATTGGTTTTGCAATTTATGCAGCATGCAATTTGTATACCCTGTAAATGTGGTGTCAATTGGGGTATATTGACCTGTGATGGGTATCCACAAGAAGCAGTAAACAAAGAATTATTTATTTAAACTGAATACAAGGACTAAATTATTCCTTAATAATTGTATAAAAGCTTAAATTTAAATTCAGATTGCGCTTTAAATTATGTTTTGATACATAGAAAGATTATTTACATATGTAAAAGAGTACATAATGCTTAGATTCTAAACGAGGTACAAGGTATCTTATAGTTGTGCCCGCATGCTTTGGCCATGCTCTGGAAATTCCAGCGGTATTTTCTTGTTGCAACAACGGCACAGATTTCACAACTGTTGCACGTTAACAATGTTGCTGCAAATGCACGTAGAGGGTCACCTGCATAATCAAAAAGCATAAAAAAATAATGAGTGAACTTTAAAGTACTTGTAACTTAACAACAAACAGTTGTTAATGTTTGTTTATTAAACCACTTCAGTTAAATATGCTTAAAGTAGCGCTTATTATATTTAATTTAATTTTATCTTTAAGCACGTATATTTATTTGTTGACATCATTTAATCGACATTAAATAAATTACATTGTTGCTTTGAATTAAACTCCTCCTTTCTCGCATTCTCTCATCTGCCTCTCTCTCTCTCTCTCTCTCTCTGTGTCGCTGTTATCGGGCAATGTTCTTTGCAATTGTATTTCATAACAATCGTCAGTCGTCAGCCTCAATTTGTGCTGATTATGGAGGAGCGGCTTGACGACTTGACGACTTGAATCTGATTCACCTACTTAATGACGAGCTGACAATTAACAGCTGATTTTTCCACTGCAGTATCAAAAATAACTGCGTCGCATATAACTCAACAAAAATTTACAATATAAAACTGTTTTTGAATGTCGCGCCAGCGTCGTTAGTCATAACCCATCCCCCAATCTACATCAGATTTGTTGAATACAAATTGGACTGTTTAATGTAGCCAAATGGATAGCAATTGGCACCAAGCACTGAGGATCACTTGGGGAAAAATGCAGACACAGACGACATTGAACTTGTTGATATTACACTTAACTCCACAAACTGCCTTCGACTCGATAACCAAGATAATAGCGTTAGCAATGAGTATATAGCACATTTTGACCAATTAGTCATGCCAACATGGCCCGGTTCTGTCTGTATGTTTATTTGGGCCAGTCGCTAGGCCATGATAATGATAAGAGACATTGGCAACGGCTGTGAGTAGCTGTAGTTATTGTTGTTGTTGGTGTTGCTGTTATTTGTAGCAGGGCTATCCCCAAATCAAAACTATCTTCATGTGAATCACTGCAAAATTAAAGTGTAACTTCCCTGGACTCATTCATAATTGTTTCAATTCATTTGTGATTGCAGGAAATATGCGAAGTATGCGATCGTGAGGCTAAGGAGCAACAGTTCACCACATTGGAATCGGAGCGTTCACAGAATCGAGGACTGAATCGATATAGGGATGTAAATCCGTATGATCATTCACGTATTGTGCTGAAACGCGGCAACGTTGACTACATCAATGCCAACCTGGTGAAAGTGAGTAGAGTTTGTGATTTTTCCATCTTATCATACAAATAACAATTAAATATTACAGCTGGAACGCGCCGATCGTCAATATATACTGACACAGGGTCCGCTGCCGGATACGGTGGGTCACTTCTGGCTAATGGTATGGGAGCAGAACTCGCGTGCAATTCTCATGCTCAACAAGCTGATGGAGAAGAAGCAAATTAAATGTCATCTCTATTGGCCCGATCAGCTGGGACCCGAGCAGGCACTCAATCTGCGGGATGTCAACTTATCCGTGGAACTGATCTGCTGCGAAAATTATCAGAACTTTGTGCGTAGATGGTTCAAGTAAGTAACACAGATCGCGCTATAAACTTCAAATGGGTTACACTAAATTAAAAAATAAAACATAATCCCAGATAGATTAGTTTGCTAGCCAAGACAGAATTAGAATTGATTAACGTCAAATTCCCATTTTTTATTATGTGAATTATTGGGTTAACTATTAATAATAATGGTGGAATTCCCGGAATAGTAATCTCTCAGTTTGATCAAAGTCTGTTGGCTGATTTGATTAGTTTCATTTATTAATTAATAGCTTCATTCAAGCTTAAGCTTATATTTTATTGTATTTCTTTAAATATAATCATTAGAGTGGGTCTACGCTGAATTCTAAGAAGAAGAAGAAAATCAATATCGAACTTCCACTTTTTTCGGAGAAGCTATACCTGTTTCATATATTGCTAATTGTCTGATAGATGAAACTTACTTCTAAAACAAAAAAATAAATAAATAAAATACCCAAATAAGGGGCGATAACGATTTAAAGACCCGTTTGTCGCGAAAAAAAATTGACCCACTCTAATCAACATACTTTTATTCTGAGACATAATAATATGAAATCCCAGATAGATTAGACAAAATTAGAATTGATTGATGTTTAATTCACGTACTTATTAGTGTATGTAATGATTCCCGGAATAGTTATCGCTTAGTTTGGATTATGTCAGCAGTCAGTTAGTTAGTTAATTGGTTTATTTTATTTAACAATTTATTTTTAATTAACAAACTGAATGTAAACTTATTCATTTAATTATTTCCTATGTATCTCTTACAGATTAACTGATCTCGAAACGAACACGAGCCGTGAGGTTATGCAGTTTCATTATACAACTTGGCCGGACTTTGGCATACCCAGTTCACCGGATGCGTTTTTGAAGTTCTTGCAGCAGGTTCGGGATTCGGGGGCATTGAACAAGGATGTCGGACCCGCTGTGGTGCACTGCAGCGCCGGCATTGGTCGCTCCGGCACCTTTTGTCTCGTCGACTGTTGTTTGGTGCTGGTGGATAAATACGGAGAATGCAATGTGGCGAATGTGTTGTGCAAGTTGCGCAGCTATCGCCTGGGACTTATACAGACGTCCGATCAATTGGACTTCTCATATCAGGCAATCATCGAGGGTATTAAAAAGTTGAACGACCCCGTACGTATCCCAAATAGTCGCTCGAGAAGAAATGGCGCTAAAAACTTTAATTAAGTGTGACAATCTTTGAAGTCGAACAATTTTAAAAGCCGCTTTAATGTTATGCCTTATTTTTGTTGATTATTGATAGTAAAAAATAATTTATTGTTAACTTTTACTTGGTAAAATTGAATATTGTAGTTTTTCTTCTCTACATTATGAACTACCCTAATGCCGAGCCAGAATGTTAATTCTATTTGCTAATTTAGTAACATTTCTTAGCGCTATTTTCTAGTCTATATTCATCAACAATTTGCTTATCATACCTCATTCTAAATTACAGAGCTTTCTTGAGGCGGAGGAGCCAATCATTAGCACTGACACGGACCCACACACGCAGGATGAGCAACCGCCGCCACTGCCACCGCGTTCGCATTCCCTCAACTTGCCATTGGCGCCCATCACAGGTGGTGTGCTATCCCTGGACATGCGAGCTGCTCAGGCCAATGGCGAGAATATTGGCGAGGGCGATGCATTTATCGATAAGCCGGCACTGAGCAGCAAGGATGCGCTCAATAATATAATTATTAATCACCATGAAATCATAAATGCCGAGGTGGCCGACAGTCTGCTTAACAATCGTCCATTGCCGCCGTTGCCAACGTTACCACAGCATAGTGAACAGGAGTCGGACAGTGATGATGATGATGAGGACTATGAGGACAACGACGACGATGATGAGGACGAGGAGTACGAGAACATTAATGAACATAAACTGGAGCAACCCAATGGCAATCTGACATTGTTGCAGCCACATGAAGATGATGTTAATGCAAACAGCGAGAAGCCAACGGCAGTAGAGCAGCACAAGGTCAATGGCATTGATTTAACAACGAGGTATGTGTATATATATATAATCGAATTTAATCATATTGAATGCTATTAATAAATACTTTTGCAATTACTGTAGTACCGGAGATGAGCTGAAGCGACGAAAACGCAACGAATACCAAGCAAATCTGGAGCAGAAAGTCAACGAAATCAAACGGAAGCAGCGAGAGAACGAGGACAATCAGCAGGCGGCGAAAAAACGAAGGTCATTACTCACATATATTGCGGCAGGTGTTGTTGTTGGCGTAATTGCCGCATACGCGTATACGAAGCTAGGTTAAGTCCTTGCCCCCGTTTATCGAGCCAGGAAGTAGCCCGTAGATGTAGCAATTAGCAGTATGTAGTGGCACTAGCGTGACAATGATCCCAATTCTGGGCATATGTAATGTATGTATGTATGTAGGTCTTATCGAGCTAACATCAAATGTCAGCGCGACATAAACACTTGCACTCACACACACACACACACGAGATGGACAGCAAACGAATAATCGATCAATGCGAAAGATAAATCGCATTTGTTGCAATGATAATGACAATGCATATTAGGGAATTTTTTTTATATAAAACGAACACAAAAACAAAAAATAATGAAAAACGAAAACACTAAAAACAGGAGAATACACAAATACAGCAACATATAAAATTAAATTTAGAAACTCGGTGTATATGAAAACCGATCACAAAAGTAGATTCTTGCGCAATAGACTGACATTTTAGAACAAATTTTTCTTGATACACTTTAGAAAAGAAAAACAAAAAAAAAAAAAGAAAAACTATCCAGAGAGGAGAGACAGTAGAACAGAATAGTGGAAACCTTAAAATATCGATGTGTAATATCCATGCAAAAGCATTTTTTAATTTGCGCTCGCTAACAATGTACAATTTTTCATTTATTCTAATATGAAATAAAACGTTGCTAACATAAATATTTATATAATCAAGACTATCACAAGACCACGCCCAAGTTCATGTCCATGTTCACGCTTCACTTGTTTTTGAACACTCAGTTTCGTAAAGACTCTTTGACTTGCGATTATGTATATGTACGATGTGTTGTTATTTATGATGAATTATGATCAAAACACTTGTTGAGCAAAACAAGTAGTACATAGATGGCAATGAATGCGGTAATATGTGCCAAAAGAGAAACAAACGAAAAAACGAAATAAACGTTTTAACAAATTATCATTATGAATCGAACATTTACTTTGCCCGCTAACTGTAACTTTACTTTACCAAAAAAAAATTAAAGATTATAACGAAATGAAGAAAAATGGAACTGGAAATTTTAGTACTATGAAAATGCAGGCGCCCATTAAAGCAATAAACGCAAATATGTAGCACAAAACATAATAATAAAAATAATTATAAAAAAATATATAACGATTATGATAATGAAAAAACAAATATGATACGAGCGAAACCATTTTGTATTCTAAAAATAATGGAATTAATTGTATGGTAATCTTAAAGCAGATAAGATGATGAAAAGAATGAGTTAAAGAAACTATTTAATGGTTTTTAGCAGTAAGTGTATACCCTAGATATCTGCCCCCATAACAATTACATATATAAATACACACAACATAACTTAAATACGTGTAGCGTTAATGAATGTGAATGAAACTGAAAATTATTTTTATATGTGTAATCCACAAATTTAACAACTAAAATGAAAAAACTATACACGACCCACAATGAGAAAGCGAGTGCGCTTAGTAAGAAAACGAAGATGACGATGATTTTTATAAAATACATACATATATTATATATAATACTTATTTATATAAATATATGTATATATATATTGAAAAAGTAACATATGAACAATACCTATAGTAAAGCCTAGTTAACTGAAGATTGGCTAAGTACACTGACAAAAATAAAGCAACCATATAAAATAAAAACACACAACACGTAATATATACATATATGCCTAATGAGTAAAGAGACAAAAACGAAAGTATTCAAATAAAGTTACATTTAAGATACAAATCAAAACCATCTTTTTATATAAATTTTGTTTTATTTTGTGTTTTTCTTATTTGTTTACAGACGCCCAAAACGCCACATTGTGCCCAAGACAAAGTAACAGTCCACAATCAACCCATCAACTTCCCGCCCCTTGCACCAACCAGAACAGAAACACAATGAACATATCATTTCCCACACATGTAGCAACTAATTCTAAAATAAATGATTTTCAAATTTGCTCTTTTTGCATCCCACACGCACTTGAATTTATTTTCTCCCATTTCGATGATTATCAAGATTAAACACATCATCAGATTCTTCCCCGTCAGACTCCTGCGACTTATCATCATCGAAACTTAACTTGCGTTAACAACGTTTGGCAATCTTCGCTGCCGCGAATTTCTTTTTCTTGTCCTTTTTCATTTTCAAACCTTTGTAAAATATGGATGACGTCGCTGCAAAGTTGAATAAACATTAATTAATTTCATCTTAACTGGAAAGTGTGCATGCACTTGGAAGTGTAGGGTTACTAGCTACTCTGATGTGCTGGTGGAAATTGCCTCTCCCATTTCCCAGATTGCCGCGACGCCGTTGCTGCTTTTTTGTTTCGTCGGCCATCTCAAGTAAAGTCGAATTGTTCTCAATTGTTTAAAATATTTTCGAAATCGTTCTGTACAAACAAAAAGCACCGTTAGTTCTCGCGGCGTCCTTTTAAATTGGGGCTGCCACCCCACAACATTTTTCAGTCTGGCAGCTTGATCTAATTGGGGCTGCCACCCTACAGAATTTCCCGATCTGGCAACTTGTTCTAATTTAATAAAATAAAAAATTCAGTTGAAACTTTGAAAATTTGACTAAATTTAAATTTTTGAAGCTAGAATTTTGAAAATTTTTGCAGACTTTTCGTTGGAATTTTCTCGATTTTATGATATTTTTTTTTTTGTTTTTAGAATATAATTTTTAACTTCTCTTACTTTAGGTTGACGAGTTTCAAACCTTCATTAAAATTTATATATATTTTTTTCCGAGTTTCGAATTTTAAATTTTCATCAAAATGTTAATTATTTTCAAAGTTATTGCATTTTAAAATTAGCATAAACTAAAATTTAAATATTCAGCTTATCGATTAGTTCCCGATATGTAAAACTATCGCGAGTGTGCGATATATTAGAAATATGCAAAACTGTTGAGGTGGCTCCATCTTGCGCTTTTTTCCCCCTAAAAAGTTGTCCGGCCACATTGGAAAATTTAAATTTAAAGTAATACAAATTTAATAATTTGATGAAAATTTAAATTTGAAATTAGATAAAATTCAGAAAAGCATTTTAATTAAGGCTTAAAGCTTGTCACACCAAGGGGAGAGAAGTTACAAGTTTAACTCTACAAAATTGTCAAAAATCACATAATTTTACAAAAATTCAGCAAAACTTTTAAAAATTTTATTTTCAATATTAAGAAAAATAGGTGAATCTTCTTAGGTGCAATTATTTTTGCAATTTGATTAAAATTGCATATATTGCCAGATCAGAAAATTTAACAGGGTGGCATCAACTGGGTTGGGCACAAAATACCTTCAGCGACGAATTAAAGAAATTTATTTAGAAACAAATCGTATTAATTGCAAGGTGCAGTGTTCAAATTTCACTAAATATATCAACAAAGTATAATGCCTGCAATAGAGGAGGCAGAAATCAATAAATATCTTTCAAAGGTATGATGACTCATAATTTCTGAGCGTTTTTTACCATCCTCCTCCAATCACAAAACGAAAACGTAAATTGTGAATGGGCTTGTGATTAATTAATCACTCCCCACAACTTTTTTGTTTATAGTATAAAAATGTGGCCGCTACAAGAAAAGATGTTGTCGACGTTCTTACTACGTATCGCAGTTTGACCTACGATCTGCAGAAATTTGGTGAGTGTGAGGGAGGAAACTCCCTGAGTGAATTATTCTATATGTATGGATATATACTAATAAACAACTTTACAGTTTTTAATGATGGAAGCTCGAAGGATTTGTTTACATTGCAAGGCACTATACCCGTGGTCTATAAAAGTAAATTAACTTGCACTTAGATTAGTCCAGTTCATTTCGCTTACACATAGTTATTTTGATTTTACAGATAACACCTACTACATTCCCATTTGCATATGGCTGATGGACACTCATCCCCAAAATGCACCCATGTGCTTTGTGAAACCGACGCCCACCATGCAGATAAAGGTGTCCATGTATGTGGACCACAATGGCAAGGTGTATCTACCCTATCTGCATGACTGGCAACCGCATAGATCAGATCTTCTATCACTTATACAAGTTATGATTGTGACATTCGGTGATCATCCGCCTGTATACTCAAAGCCCAAGGAGCAAGTTGCTGCTCCATATCCAACAAACTGTAAGAACAAGTGCACTTTTATATAATTTATTGTGTATAATCAGCTTTCTTGGTTTTCTAATCAAGCTTTTATGCCGCAACCTGGTGGACAAGGTGCTGCTAATTCGTTTCTGCCTTATCCAAGTTCCAGTGGCACTGGCGGCGGCAATTTTCCGCCTTATCCCACTGCTGCTGGTTCCTTTTATCCACCAAGTGGTGGACCCGCAGGTGGCTCCGGCGGATACCCTCCCTATATGAATTACCCACAACCGGGCGGATATTCAGGTAGCGCTGGCTATGTAAGTTACACCACAATCGCATTAAGTAGTAGAAATTTTAATTTTTTCTTATTGTGTAACTTAGAATCCTGCGGCATCTGCAAATTCCAGTTCAACAGGCACCATTACGGAGGAGCACATCAAAGCATCACTTATTAGCGCTGTGGAGGACAAGTTGAGGCGTCGCATACAGGAAAAAGTCAATCAATATCAGGCTGAAATAGAAACATTGAACCGTACGAAACAGGAATTGGTGGAGGGCAGTGCCAAGATTGATGCCATCGTAACTCGCCTGGGCCGCGAGCAAGTCGATCTACAAAAGAACATCAGCATATTGCGGGACAAGGAGGAGGAATTGAAGAAAAGTCTGGAGACTCTAGAGAATGCTGAGGCCATAGATCCCGACGAAGCTGTCACCACCACAGCTCCATTATATAGACAGTAAGTTGCTCATTTCTTGAACTTAATGTATTGTTTCTAAGACTGAGATTTTTTATAGATTACTTAATGCCTATGCTGACGAAGCGGCCACCGAGGATGCCATATACTACTTGGGTGAGGGACTCCGTGGCGGTGTCATTGATCTAGAGACGTTCTTGAAACATGTGCGCACTCTCTCACGCAAACAGTTCATATTGCGGGCTACAATGCAAAAGTGTAGACAAAAGGCTGGACTGGCTGGCTAGGAGGAGATGCTTTCATATTCATGTGGTCGTCCCGTCTGTTAAAATAATTATTATTTTCACTATTTGCAGTTTTAAAGTGCAACTAATAATCAAACCGCACATAATGATATGTTAATTTGAAATACATATTCGGTCTTGTTTTTTAAGCTTAAATTGAATCTTTAACAAATTTGAAATGTATACTTATTGTATGAATAAAACCCAACGTACACTTACACGCCCACACATATATTTATTGCCGAATACATTTTCATATCTTTTCAAAAACGGAATGTTTGCATTTGCCACTGTTCTCATACGTAAATACCAACGGTTAGCAGGAGAAACACAATGCCAAAGCCGAGGAATATCGAGGCGCACAGACTGATCAGCAGCTCCTTGATCAATGTGCTCTCCTTTGTGCTCTTTCGTGACACCACAAATACAAAGAACCAAGCCGTAAAGAATGTACCGATAATGAGGAGCACAGATGCGAGATGGGGAAAGACCGCTGGGTTCACCGGTGAAACGTAACGCTGCATAGCTTCCATGCTACAAATACAATAGATATTGTTATTGGTTGCTCTGTTATGATAACACTTATATTCTTTAACTCACATTCCGTTTTATGTTTGTAAGTTTTTTTTTTTATTAATTTCTTCTTGTACGTGGCCCGGCCTGTAAATGCAGATAGGGTTGCTACTTAAATATATCGCTTTTCGGTATTTATTGTTCAACCTGTTTGTTTGAGATACTACCAATCGATATAACGATTAAGGTTCTACAATAGAGATGGGAATTTGATTCGATTAAAAACTTAAAAGATCCTTTCTAATCGATTTTTAAGAATTATGTCTTGAAATTAAAATTTTATTATCCCTACATTTTTTTAATTTAAGTTTTATTAATTAGATTTTATTCACTACATTTATAAGCCATACTCCAAAATGTGACACCAGTATTGATGTAAAGCCATCGATGCTTTTTAATTTCTCAGCACGAGATTAAGGAAATCGATTTTTCGCAATCAAACAAAAGGTGAAATCGATTTAATCGATTTAAAATAGAATTGAGTCCCAGCACTATTCCACAATTCAGTCATCTCTAGCCAAAACGTGGTTTTGTATTAATAAAAATTAAATAAGAAAATATAACAAATAATAGGAATTGCGCCTTTTAATGTCCAAAAAAATTAAAGCGATAACGACGTATAACAAAGACTGGCACGATGAGCGATGTAAGCAGACGTGATAAGAGTCGCATAACATATTTTTACAAAGCACAAGCTAAATCTCTTTGTTGTTTTTAGCTTGAAGAAATGGACAATGACAGGCTGAATGAGCTGGAATCAATACTGTATGCTTCTATACACTATAATGATACAACCAGCGAGGAGCAACAGCATCATGCGGCACTGGGCGCTGTTCTGGACGCGCAATCTATGCCACCGCCGTCGCAGCAAAAGCACCACCAACAACAACAACAGCATCAACACCGCATTGTCAGTGAGAAACGCGTTATCAACAATGCAACAGCGAAGCCCCGTTATTGGGCAGAGGCCAAAAGCGAAGCTGCATCCACTGTCGAAACAGTGAAACCAAAGACAAGCGAAGTCACGCCAGTTGAAGGTCAGTACAAATAAATGTAAATGTATATATATTTCTATATGGCAGAGTGTTTTGCACGTGCAGAGATTTTCCCATGTGTTTTCAAACACATTCCAAATCGACTTGGCCAAGAAATATCAAATTGATATTGAAACATTACTGTTTAGACTACAAAATTTCTAATACAATCGCCTGGCTAGCACCATGTCACAGCATTGGGTGCTCCGCCTTATAAAGACCTTTGGTAATCGGTTAAGCGAAGTAAATCATGGCTTTATTGTATTATTGACACTCAAATTGCTGTGCATTGTAATGTTGATGGACTACTACTATCTCTATTATGGCCACGATCTGCTCTATTGGCTTAATGAAATCTCACAGAATCCACTTGAATGGATATTATCAGTCATCGTCTTGGCTACCACTCTGCACGTTGTCATGTCCTGTATTGAGGTAACTTTATTCGAAACTCTTATTAGACGCAACACGTCTCGTTACAACAAACCCCGTCAGTATTTTGAGGAGCGATATAGACGGTTTGTGATCATGCGTTTGGTGCAACATCTAGAAAACGCGCTGCTGATGCAAAAACGCTACACGGGGCAGGAACAAATCCGACCAGACAGGAAAATGCTAGAAGATTTGCTCTTATTCCATCAACAGATCCATCAAGCGGTCAACAACTTTCGCAGTTCGGTGGCAGTGTTGTTGTGGCCAAACCGAGCAGATCTTCAGATGGATGCCTATGTTTTGTATCACATTGATGAGGCACAGCTCGAAGAGCTTTTAAATCAGGGTTATAGTCTAAATATACCTGACATGAGTGCCATTTGTAATGAATACTTCAAGAGATTGCTTAATCCAGCTGGATATTAGTAGGCACAACAACATTTTGCCAACTATAACATCAATAAAATCGTCGTATCGTTGTCTATATTGAATATAAGTCTACTTATTCTTGATCACCTTACAGCAAGGTTAGCAAATAAGAGTTACCAAAAAAAGCGACCTAAATAAGTCAAAAAATCTGGGATATCAAGTTTTTGTGTGGGGTTTCCTTATAAAATAAACATCCAATTTTAAATTTAAATAATAAGTTTTATTTCTCAATCTCATTAAAACGATAAAACAATATAGTTGTTTTAAAAAAAGTCATTCAATAACTTTCATTTTAAATTCTTTGTTCGATTTATTAAATTATATAATTATTTTTAAGTATCTTTTAAAGTAAGCTTAAGAAATAAACTTTATTTGCTAATGTGTGTAAAGATCCTAATTGATATGTTCCCTGTATTACAGCTACATCAACAGAGGAGCCGATTCCGGAGCAGCCCAAACGTATGTTAACTCAAGCCGATGCTGAAAGTACCTCACAAACAACTAAACGTAACGATGCCAACACTCCTAAGAAGCATACCAAACCACTCAACACAGTCCAACAGCAATTGTTGCAGCAACAGCAACAACAGAAGAAGAAGCAGCTGCAACAGTCGCTGAAAAAGCCACAACATGAAGTACAACAGAAACCACCGAAACCACAACAAACCTCAAGGGCAACGAATGATGATGAGCCGGAACAATTTGATCAACGTCTGTTGGTGGCAATTCCACCAAATTGGTCGCAGCTCAAACGTGAGACGGCTCAGCGTGGAGATGCACCCTTTGGGAAAGCAAGTCGCAAGCTGGAACAGTTTCAAAAACTGGCACAAAAACGACAGAAATCCAAACGTGCGCAGATCAATAAGAAGCTAAGACAAACCCAAGAGGAACCGGTTGAACTTATCAATCTGGTGGATAGTGAATCATCCTCCAATGCGGATGACGTTATCATTGTGCCCCTGCCGCCAGTTCCTATAATAAATGTAGATGCTAGTGATGACGAGATAGAGGAGGAGGAGGAGGAACGGGAGTCAGCACAGCCGTACCTAGAGGAGAATGCTATGGATGCTGCCGATGTTAGTTTGGGTGTCGATTGTGCCATGGAGCCGGAGACGATGGTTTCAATGCTTACTTCGCCCTGCAATTCGGTATTATCCAGTGATGACTTTATCGTACAAAAGGATACTAGTCGTCTGCTTGCTGAACGTGCTCGTGCCACAGACGAGGATCTCTTGGTCCTGACGGAAAATGCCATCCGAGAAGCTGCCGAACCGGACAGTCAAGCCGAAAGGGAACAGGGGCCAGACACCTCATCCGAGCATGAATTTGTGCCACCGTCCAAGCTTGACCAGATTAAACAGAACTTTCGCGTTGATGAGCAACAATTCCGTGCCCTTGATGTCTACGAAAGCGAATCCGATCTCACCGAAAGTGGCATTTACTGCAAGGCCAAACAAAAGGCTACGCCCACAGTTATACGAAGCGTTGACTCCGATTCGGACGTCACAGATGTGGAGGCGATCGTGGAAGACAATGTGGTAAAGACAAAGCGTCTGCGCAAACGTCGCGCATCGAGCACCAATCAAAGCCAATCTGATCCCAACAACGAGCTCGATATGGAGGACGACACGGACAGCGACAATGACATGGAAGCAACGGGCGTACCGGGAATAGCCCGTGGCTTGGCTGTGGAGCGGGTCAAGCGTAAGATCAAGCGTATAAGTCAAAGACGTTGCTCGGAAAGCAACGTCACTTTGGAGACCAGAAAGAAGGCAGCCGATGACGCCAGTTCGGAGAGTGGTGCAGAGGAATCGCTGCCAACTGCACGTCAAATTGCCGAGCGTCTGTTGAAACAGGAGCAAGCTACACAAGAAACAACGGAGCAGCCAATGGATGCGGCAATGGAAACCGAGGGATCCGATGCAAACACTGAGGAAGAAGCTGAGCTAAATAACGCCATGTCGGAAAGAATTAGCGCAGTATTTAAACGCATTGATGGGAATACAGAACGCTCAGCACCGAATCTGGACAACAATGAGCAGGAGGAGGTAAGCACAACAAATACACAGCAGGAAATGGAGGCAGAGAATGCTGAGGAGCAGGATGTACGCGTAATTGAAATGGAAGCAGATACGTTTGAGCCAGAGCCACAGCCACAGCTCGAGCTGCAACCAAAACCTGAGGATGAATCTGTGGTGCAAGTGGAGCACAATCTGTTAGGGCTTACTGAGCAAGTAACTGGCGGTGATTTGGTGGGATGGAATGATGAAATGTGTCGCTTCTACAATGACAGCTGGCATGGCGAACAGTTCAACTTGCAGAAACTGCTAAAAAACATGTCAGGTAAGTCTTATTAAATCCGCTTCAGTTAATTTTACCTAACAATTCCATTGTTATATCACAGGTCAACGTCAGGAGTGGAGAATCATTAATGCAGATCGCTTTCCAGTTGTGCGTAAGCGCTCCAATCTAAAGTGCACCAATTGCTTTGAAATGGGCCATATGCGTTCAAAATGTCCGCGTCCACGTAAGCCTGTAATTTGCTACACCTGCGGCATGACCGGACACGCCGAACCCCGTTGTCCCAATGCCATTTGTCTGGGGGTAAGTTGAACATCCAAAAAATACAAATCAGATCAGATGAGAACTTGTCATGCAACGTTAATTTCCAGTGTGGTGCCAAGCAAGCGCTCTACGTGCAGAAGTGCAACAAGTGTTCCTTCCACAGTCGCATGGTCTGTCAGCTGTGCAAGATGCGTGGCCACAGCACCGATATGTGTCCTGATAAATGGCGGCGCTACCACTCCACGGTAAGTTTTAATTCCGAAAAAACAAATTTTTCAAAATTAAAATATTTTGTTACTTATATTAAAATCAAAATATAACTTATTTTTCATTTTACACGTATAAGAAAAATTAAAATATATATAAAATTGCTTAAAGAACTAAATTTTAGTTGCAATATATAAGTATTTTTTGACAGTTTTAGTAAATTTAAATTTGGAATTTAAAAAATAATTGTCAAATTACTTTTATTATCATTTATTTTGTATAAAAATGGTAAATAAAATTTAAAATAATTTAATTGAGAATAATAAAAAATCGAATATATTTTTGTTTAAGGATACTCTATTCAAAAACATATTATATCTGTGATTTTAAGAGTCAATAAAAATATATTTTTAAACTCAGCGATCCCTGGTTTAAAACAACCTTTCCTAATTACTTCTATTTACTTAATTTTCCCTCTCTCAACCTGCAGACCCGATCAAATGAGCTGCTGGATGCCAATGTGCAGTATCGTCCAAAGAATTGCAGCTATTGCGCGGCACGTGGACATCTGTTTGAGGAGTGTCGTCAACGCATTGGCGAATATCGCAGTACAAACTACAGCAGCCTCATAATGTCACATCAGAAGGTTTATAGGGATCGCAGTGGACCAATTAGCTATCTTTTGGACATGGACTCCTTTTATGCCATCGACACACCTTTTCATTTCAACTGGAGCTCGGAATTTTCAAAGAACAGCTGCTATGCACGCTTCCTCAAGGCAACCGGCTTGGCGCGTCCCCAAGCGAAGCAAAAGAAAGCCATGGTGACGACACAAGTAAAGATGTATACTAATGACTATGTGCCCAATCCATTGGCCACAGCAGCACGTGGAAAAGTGGCAGCGCCTTCGACTGTGATAATCGAAGAGTTGCCAGCCAAGGAAAATGTCGAATGCGAGGCTGTGACAGCAACAACAACAGCAGTTGCCACACCAGAGTCTCAGCAGCAGGAAGAGATCATCATTAATACGCAAGCCAAGCCCTCAGAAGCTACAACTACTCCAAAACCCAGCAGCAATGCTGTTTCTTTAATCAGCAAATGCAACATAACACCACATGATATAGACTCAGATTCAAATTACAGCTTCTCCGAGCATTTTGAGGTGCCCAGCTCCACGACAACGTCCAATGAGGCTGAGAACCAACAAAGTCAGCGGAAATCAGGCCCATTGGAGGATCTGCCAGATATCATACCGCTTAGCACAGCTGATGATGACGACAAGGATGATTTCAGCATCAGCAATAGCAGTCAAGGCATCTCCATGTGCGTGACTAGCAAGGCGACATCTACATCAACCTCAGCTGTTGCATCGGAGAGCTTGCCGGATTTGCCATCTGAGGCAAAGATTCTGATGGCACACGATCAGACACAGTACCTGTTCAGTCCGGAGGGACGTCAGTTTCTCACCAACTCGGCCAAGCAGTGCAAGGTGAATGTTCGCATGGATTTCGAGGAGTATGGTTACGTGCTGGTCATCTATGGTCTTAAGAAGAATCAGGAGGATCTACAGCTTTTATTGTTGCGTCGCAATCAAGAGGTGAAGCGTAAGAGCAGCGATTTCCAGAGCCAAAAGCCGCCAAAACGCATCGATGTGCTTATACGCTTTATGCGTGATGGCATCTATAACTTAACTGGAGATCTTGGCAATGCGAAGAATCATTATTTCCGTATTAAGGAGTTGGAGCAAATGAATACCAAAAATGGCTTCAAATTGGCCGAGCGGAAGCGGCGTCAGCTCAACATGATACTGTTTGGACAGGCTGGACTTGCCAATGGCAGCATGCATCTTGACCAGCTGCTGGTCATACTCAAGCGGCTGGTGCAGGAGCATTCTCCAGACGGCAATGCACCTCAAGCATTGCGTAACGAAATCGAGGAGCATTGGCGGGTTATATTCAGCTCTCTGCCGCATGCCGATTATGACTCCCTGCTGAAGAGTTATGGCAAGCTGGAGGTGAAGAATCGCATGAACACACTGGACATTGAGCCCACAGTGTTGGGATTGCAATCGCCGCGCAAGTCGCAGCCTGCACAGAAACGGGATCGCATTGCTTCACCTCCACCACCGCCGCCAGTTTGGCAACATGATGCAACCACAACAACAACAACAACTACACTGCCCGCTAATAAGACTAAATCACCAAAAGGACGAGCATTGTTGAATGGCAAATGGTCGGAGCAGCAGACACCTTTGCCGCCCGTATGGCAGCAAGAGGAAAGAGCACAACCACAGCCAAACATGCAGCAGCAACAACAACAACAACAGAACAATCGTACACCAAAGCCACGCCCACAGACAAATGTGCGATCTGCGAATCCGCAGCAAAGACAGCTGCCAATGCCTCCCATTTGGCAGCAGGAGGAGCAACATAACAATCTGTCAAACCATAAGTTACGCCCATCAAAGCAACGATTACTCCCCTATGCCAGACCAACTGGACAGCAGCAACAACAACACCCACATCAACAACAATTATTGCCTTGTAATAATATGCAACAACGTACTCCTGCCAAGCTGCAACTGCATCGTAATTGTCCCCTGCAGTCGGAGTGCGTCCGTTTGCTTGCTGGCATGGAGCGTGATTCGCGGAGCAGCATCAATACGGATGCCTCAAAGCCATCCATGTTTTGGTCCCGCGAATCGCTCAAGTATCTGGATAAATTGTTTCAAACTACGGCCAATCCGGAGACTCTGGAGCGACTGCATCGTGTGCTGGATCGTTCGCGGCGTGGCCAATTGTCGCATAATGATTATCGCGCTGTTATTCGACTGCACTCGATAATGGACTCCAACTGAAAGTTGGTTTGGGGATCTTATAAGGGGGGTTACTTATCAGTTTTATGGTTAGGAATGAGCTTAAAGAAAATGGATTAATAATAATAATGGGTATATCGAAGATTTTACCCAATGTAACGAATAAAATAGATATGGACTTCAGTTTAATATTGCAATATGTAATGCACTAAACTTACTTTTATTTCTTTGCTAACAAATATAATTAATACAAAAATGAATGATTATCATTTGAATCAACACAATACTGTTTGCATGTAGTTAATGACGGATTTGGCGATGCGAAGTATGTTGGCAGTATCCTTGATTTGGTCCACATCAAGTTTTGGGAGGCAAGCTACGCTAGTTAGTTGAAGAAATTGGTGCCAAGATAGAGTTGCTAGAGATAGATTACCCTTCTGGAAGCACAAGAAATGAAGTAAAATAACGTAAACAGTTTGTAGATATTTGTTGGTGTTAAACAAAACTTTAACATGTATTAATTTATTGACTAGAAAGGATTTACAGAAAATAAGGATGACAAAGTAATTTACATTTTGAATATTGTTTTTATTGCGACGAATTTACTTCGTTGGAAAATCAGGCCAGTAGTTAATGAAGTATCTATGTGTAGTTCCCTCAAACAATCGGTCCAGCCAATTGCTGAGACCATCTAATAAATTGTCTTCAAAGAGAACATTTGTTTCAGCATCCGATTCTTCCGAATAATTCACACCAAGGAAGTTTCCAATCTCTGGGTCGTCATTTCTATCCAGCAATTGCTTGGTCATTTTAATCATTCTTTTAGTTCCCCGAGCGCATTCGGGATGCTTTGCGTGATATACGCAAAAATACTTTCGGTGTCCATTTAATGCTATGACGGTGCCTACACAGTTTCTTGGATTTATCTGTAGATTCTGATTTGTGCATAATGATAAGCGAAGCAGCTCTGAATACCAAGACAATCCTTTCTCAATAAGCATATGACCAAATAATAGAGTCTTGGTTCGCCTATATGGCCAAACAGCTCGATGATAAGGCGGTATAAGTTTCGGTCGACTCTGCAGGTCCGTTATCAATATTATTGTTCGACATCCTGGCTTCAGCAAACGCACTAATCCATTGTATTTCTCAGCTCTTAGCTCATACAGTTTCAGTTCTGGCGCCTGCTTATTTGGCTTATTGCACAATCCCTCAGTATTTAGTTGTCCCTGGGCTTTGAGAGTCTCCTCTTCAGCTCGAACAAAGTACATCATTACATATCCAATTCCGAACATAAAGGCAATAGTTCCCAATAGCGATAAAGCTGCAAACACGTGCTCATCTTCAATATTGTCAGATAGATAGTCCACTAAATAGAGTAAACGAGCTATCCATTTACTCAATAAGCCCTGAGCATGTTCGTCCAGTAGATTCTGGACAAAAGCCTCATAGGTTAAAGCCTCAGATGTTTTCAAAAGTCTTTGTATAGTTAGATTAATCTCATGTTTAGTCGTATTAATGGCCGTGTTGTTGTTAAAATCTGTAGTTTTTATATCTAATTTGGCTCCGTCGACCCATTCGTATTTGATTTGGGTGCTATCACGTCGCCATATGACCACCAGACGCAATAAGTTGTCTTCAAAGGAACCCTTTGAAATGGCATTTAGGAAATCAGCTTGCTTCTCCTTGTACATGTACGCAAATCGTACTCTTTCCAAGCTGTATCCACTCTCTTGGGCAATGTGTCTCAAGGCTCCCCTTGCATTATCATACTCTGGTGAGTTTTCGGTTATTAAGACCACACACAATCGCTTTCTGGGCCTGTTCCACTCAGCTGGACAAACACCTTCGAGCACCTCTTGCGATGACAGCCTTGGAAGTGACAAGTATTGGTTCGATGAAATAATGTTCTCAAGTGTTTGAGTGGGTATATCGGCCATGGAAATACTTGCCACGGCTCTCAACGAATCTTCATTGAACAGAAAGAGTGTGTCCAATTTAGGATTAGCTTTGAATCGTTCAATTATCATCTTAGCGTTTTTATTTGTAAGATCCACAAATCCAAATGCCACACGATCATGAAACGCAAAGGCAGATATAAGATATCTCAATCTTGTCACACTGCGTGGCTCCAAGACCAAAGCCCGTACCCTGTTGTCAGTCCAACCATTTAGAAAATCATTGAGATTATCGTCATTAATCCGTTGTCCAATCTTAAAGGGCATTTTCTTGCGTAAAAATTCAGCGAGTTTCTGTTGTGTATAAATATTCTCACGATACACATAACTATGTCCACCCATAACCAGCACCATTCGAGGAATATTATCCGCTCCAGTTTTTCGTAGAATACTTGGTTCGTGTGCCGCATTTATTGTCGCAAATTGGATGCCAAGTGGTTCGAAAGTATCGATTAGTTTCTTGAATGCTCCAACTATTCTTATACAGCCGAAACACCAATCGTTATAAAACATAATGATGTACAATTTGGTTTTACTCTTTGGTATAATTGTTTGCTCGAAATAATTAGATGTCACCGACAACTTGTGATACACACTGATGTCCTGGTCAAAACCGAATTGCTTGCCGAAAAACTCTTCAACTGGGTCAAAGCCGAAACGATTGTAACCGCTGTAATCATGCTTTTGCTTAAAATAATGCGAATCTTCACTTGTGATTCCATGTCGATCGTAAATCTTCCGACGCTCAGCATCATTCAGCAGTTCATAGGCCTTTTTAATTTGCACAAATTTCCGCTCAGCATCCGGATGATTGTTTTTATCGGGGTGCCATTCTTTTGCCAATTGTTTATAGGCTCTTCTCACTTCAGTCACCGATGCTGTCCTAGTTATTCCAAGCTCCTTATAAGGGTCATTCACGACACAGAGGCATAGTGCAGCTAGTGCGCAAAATGCCAGCACCCTGAACATCCAATAATTTTTAAACATTATGATTATTTTGTCGAATTAACTATTATATATATCCCTTTTTCTGGTCTTATACGCTCGACTCGCGTATAGGGGTTGGTCCGTGATCCAAATACGAGAAGAATGATTGATGAGGATATTGATTTTTACTTAATTTTATTTTATGCAAAAGATTTAACGATTCTAGAAACGCACATGGCGTTCTAATTAATTTGTTTTGTTTATTCACAGAACAAATACTTTTGAATTATTTTTCTATGCTAGATAAATTATTCGCTACACCCGATAGGGTTGTCGCGGAGTAAAAATTGTAGAGTTGACACTGTAAATTGAGCAGTTGGATAAGGTATGCAGCTCATGAATAAAATTACAATTACAAATCAAAAAGTTTAATAAATTATCTATTAAATATTTAACTTTTTCTTTATTTTTCTTACAGCTTTACAAATTGTAAGTTTGTATTAACAAAACAAAACAGTATTGCTTACCGTGCCAGAGCAATATTAATGAGCTCTGTACTAGCCTGCGTTAAATACTGCAAAAATACCAAAAACGTACCGTAAACCACTAAGGTTATTTGCTTAGTGCGTTAACGTAGTCCAACACTAAAAGGCCTGTCCAATACAAGCACTTTTGCCAACATATCTATTTTATAGCTAGCTTAGAACTACTATTAGCCGAAAATCTGGCTATTTTAAATACATGTTCAGCTAAGTTTTGCTATCAATTATTCTTCTAGAACTAAGCAAACCTGCATGAAAAAAACAGCTATGTTCCCAAGTAAACATAGATTTTGGAAAAATAACACTTTTGTTGAACAGAAAGGCTGCCAGATGTTCGATCTATCGGTAATATAGTTTTTATTTTTTAAGGTAGTTTCTATATTTTCTAAATTAAAAAGTTTTACAAAAATTCTTTAGCAAATTTTTGCTTTAAAAGTTAAAAAATTGCCAAAACGACCAGTCTTGAAAAAATAAAAAAATATGAGAAAAGATCTAAATCAGAATTCAAGGTCTGGCAACGTTTAAATAAATGGCAGCTTTTCTCTGCCAGGTGGCAACGTCTTTTAACAAAATTAAAGATAATATAAAAAAATAGCCAAGGAAATACGCGTGTGTGACGTGCTAATAGCAAAATAGTTGTGCCTGCAATTTTAATTGTAATGACTAAATAGACTGAATTTCGGGAAAGTGTTTGTGCAATAAAAAGGGCAGCGCTCGCAAAGCGCACAATATAATATAAAGAATTTTTCAAACTTTGGCTACTGGCTATAGCAGCAGTACAAGAAGCCACTGCCACTGCCGCTGCCCCTCCTCCGTCGTAGTCGCCGTCGCAGTCGTTGTCGTTTGTCTACTTCGCTTTGCGTCCCGTATGTAAAATGTAACCGATGGACGACGAAGCCGAACCAAACAGATGATATTCACGCTAAGAAAAAAAAACAACAAAAACAAAAACCGAAGCGCAGCAGCAGCAGCAAACATGTACATATATGTAGCCATATTATTCAATGAGTGTGTGCGCGAGCGTATAAAAGAAAATTAGATAAAAAATAAAATGAAATTAGCGCACGCCTGAATTTCGAGTTTGGCGCAAGGTGAACCGAACCGAACCAAACCGAACTGTGAATGTTCATATAAAAAGTCGACGAAAACAATTTTCAATTTTCTCTTTGTGTGTGTTTTGTGCGTGCGAACCTGAAGTGCTGCCACCTGCAATTGCAATTGCATTGATTTATGTGCATACACATACATATATACATAGTACATAGTAAAAAGTTCATTTCGCAGAGGATATATATATATACATTAGTATATACAATATGCACATATGTGCATAAATGCACAGACACACATATATGCTGGCTGACTGATAAAAGCCTTACGCTCACTCTCACACACACACGGACACACGCACACATACGAATCACACAGAGCTTTGTAAGTTTACGTTTATGATTATTTTGTAGCTGTTTATTTTTACATACATACAAACACACATCTGCAATATTGCTGTTGATGTTGCCATTGTTGTTGTTGCTCTAACATATCGCTCTGCTTTCCGTCGTACGTTTTCTATTTGATTTTGCAAACTCATTGAAAAAAAAAAGGAAAAATAAAAAAACTTAATTACATTCATGGCTTTGCTGCAGCAGTAATAGTAATTACCCCGCCGACGAGTCCCACTGACTGCCGCATGGAAATTTCTTACGGTACGCAGCCCCCAGAGCCAAATGTTAATTATGTGCCGCTACCACCACCACTACCACTACTACTACCCCTCCCTTATCCACCCTCATACATACACATACACATACATACTTATGTATGTTGCTCATTGCTGCCACAAGCGCAGCGCAGTCCATATTGTTGACGCAGTTCGCGTCGCGTTTGTTTATACTCCATACACACTCACACACACACACATACTCCCACAATTTTTGGACCGTTGCACTGTGATTCCGACTATAGTTGAAACTGTTGTGTAGTAATTGAGTCGTTAATTTAAGAAGTACAGTGAGCTACCAAACTGTGCTTCAGTTTTAGAGCTTCACATTTTAACAATTAATTTGTGAATTATATTTTTCTTCCTTATTCAAGTTGAGCAAAATATATTATCACTAATTTAATAAGAATTTTTGAAAGATAATAAATTTATCAGGCCTGTTTCAGTTTTCACTTTTGGCAAGATTTTTCGAAAATTAATTTCTCAAACCTGCTCTTATTTAATTTCGAAAAAATTTTGAGGATTGGATTCACTTTTGAGTTGGCAAATTTAAAACTGAAAAAGTGAAAACCAGAATTTGTATATAGTCGGCGTAATTTTAAACTATACAATTAAAAGTGAAAACCGGAACATGCCTGCATATAATTATAAGGGTTATAAGACCATTATAAAACATATCCGAGAATAGCTACACTTCTTTTGAATCAGTATATTTTAAAGCTCACACAGACTCCATGTAAAACGAACAATAAAATAAAAGAAAATATTTTAAAAAATATAAATTTCATATTAATAACTAAATAACCTCTCAAAATAATAAATGTATATTTATTATACTAAGATAACCTCTGCTATATTCTGTGAGATGAGAATATCATAAGATAACAATAGTGTATTGTTTATTGTAATTTGACAAATTTGGTTGAGATTGAATCACTGTGCGAACGTCCGTTTATGTGTGGGAATCGGGTACCGAGCCTAATGAGCGCATTTTTCAACACTCTGATAAGAGTGACATTTAAGTATTTGCGTGGTTTACACGCGTGTAAGGTAAACGCGCCCCAAACTCGTCTCATATCACACACAGTACACAGTATAAGAAGTTGCGGGCCTTCAAAATGACTCAGCAACAACAACAAAGAAGCTAAAAATCTATACGCAACGGACGTGTTAATATTTATTATTATTATTGTTGAATGCAATTGGATATTTTGACAATTTGTGTTGGAAATGTCAACGACAATTGTCGAGCAAATCGAAGGACGTTTGGAATTAATTGAACTTTCGGTACACCAAATAATTATAATTATTGGTTATTGATTGATTGTCACTCAATATGACTCCAATTAAATACAGATTGATTAAATATCCCGATCGTCATATCCTTTTTTATAAAATAATGTTTCTCTAGTAATTCATACAATATTTATCATATTTATCAAAATTTTTATACACATTTCCAGTTTATATAAATATATATTATTTGAAGCTTTATTTTGTTTACTTAAAGGTGACGAATTTGTTTTTCTATTGCAGTGACACAGACGAACACAGTGAGACTAGTTTGGCTTGGACGTCATAGAATTGCTGGAGGAGCAGGCAATACATATAGAAGAAAGAACAGCAATCAGCAAGTCCAATGTCCAATAAAATAAATCCGAAACGCCGTGAACCGACAGCAGCAGCAGCAGTAGCAGCAGCGACGGCAGTAGTGGCCACCAATACGAGCAGCTCGACCGGCTCCAGTGCTGGCAACACATCCTCGGCGAACACATCGTCCTCGTCCAGCTCTTCACTGTCGTCCGCCGGTGGCGGTGATGCGGGCATGTCCGCCGATTTGACATCCCTTTTCGAATGCCCCGTATGCTTTGATTATGTGCTACCACCGATCTTGCAATGCTCCAGCGGGCATTTGGTGTGCGTGTCATGCAGATCGAAGCTCACATGCTGCCCCACATGCCGTGGCCCATTGGCCAACATACGCAATTTGGCCATGGAGAAGGTCGCCTCAAACGTGAAGTTTCCGTGCAAACATTCGGGCTACGGCTGCACTGCCTCACTGGTTTACACAGAGAAGACCGAGCACGAGGAGACCTGCGAATGCCGGCCGTACCTTTGTCCCTGTCCGGGTGCCTCATGCAAATGGCAGGGACCGCTCGATCTAGTCATGCAGCATCTGATGATGTCACACAAGAGTATCACAACGCTGCAGGGCGAAGATATTGTATTTCTGGCCACCGACATTAATCTGCCCGGCGCCGTCGATTGGGTAATGATGCAGTCCTGTTTTGGCCATCATTTTATGCTCGTACTGGAGAAACAAGAGAAATATGACGGACATCAACAGTTCTTTGCCATAGTTCAATTAATTGGATCACGCAAAGAGGCTGAGAATTTCGTGTATCGCCTTGAATTAAATGGCAATCGACGCCGTCTTACCTGGGAGGCAATGCCACGTTCCATACACGAGGGTGTTGCCTCTGCCATACACAATTCGGATTGTCTGGTGTTCGACACATCGATTGCGCAACTGTTTGCCGACAATGGAAATCTGGGCATCAATGTTACCATATCTCTGGTCTAAACGGGCCAGGCCATGTTGTGGCTTTGGCTTTGGCTTCTACAAATAAATGTGCATCGTTTTTAAAACGATACGATTTTCGATACACGATAATACATATATACTTAATGTCGCATCATCATCAAAACGCTAAGACTTTGAAATGTGGAGTGAATGAATGTACATAGAGTATGTATGTAGATCGGTTGGTCTGTCTGTCTGATTGTCAGTCACTTGCCGTCTGGCGATAATTATTAGTAGCTTTAGGGATTTCATTTAATTAAAAGAAAAACACAAGCAAAGGAAATGTGGAAGTAAGAAAAACATACAGATTTATTCTAGAGAGTTTTTTTTTATTGTGGGTTTTAGTTTAATTTAGTTTGTAAGCCGATCTACGTGGGCAAAACACTTGGAGCGGAGCTGCCCACTATCCACCATCTACACACAACAAACACACACAAGCAACCACACTACACCACAACAAACGATACATCCATATATACATCTATATACTGAGCAGCTAGTTTAGTTAATGTAAATTATTTTATACGAAATAAAATGTAAATGCTATAAAAGTAAACATCACTTTTAACAAAAAATCAACAAATAACAAGAATAAAATAAATACAAAAATTAAACATTATTGATATAATGATAATTATGTAATAACTCGAGAGTTGTAAGCGACAATTTGCGACAATTTTTCTGTTCATGCCAAACGAAACGTAACATTTTTTTTTTAAACGCAACTCCAAATTACGACGATGAAACATCCTCCCAAAAAGACACCAACAAACAAACAAACAAACTCACACACACAAACACTCTTTGTACTAAGATTTTGTCCCCAACAACAACACACAAGCAAAAAGCAATCTAATGTTTAAATATAAATAGTTTAGACCGATCTCCCAAACAGTTGATTTTATATGTTTTCTTCCTAAGTTTCAATGTCAACAAATTGCAATTGGAAATTGTAACTTAGGCAGTTATTTTTCTTAAATAAACTGCAGTATGTTTAGTTTTAACAACAAACACACACACACACACAATGACAACTACTACAGAAAATGAAAAATAAACGTGATTAGTAAAATTGAAAAGTCTTATTAATGAGCCACTGAAATGAAACCAGAAATAAGTCTACGAAACTTTGAAATAAGTTGCCAAAATGAAAAAGCTTTTATGAAATTAGGATATATTGAAATATATTTATTTTATGTATTTCATTTTCCAGAGGTATTTACGTTGAGCGTTATTTCGTTACTTGTTATATAAATAATAATAACAATATAGTTAATAATTTAGATTACAGCAGGCCTGGCCATTTCCATGGAATTGTTGCAGCCAACCAGACGAACAAATTTTAGTTATCTTGAAACCTTAAACAATTTTTTAACAGAACTAAATTGCCAAGCGTACGAAAAATTAACACTGAAACTTTCGATTTTATTTTTTATAGACTCCTCTCTCGGTAGATTGGCATTTCGCATGCTCTAATCGTGCCGTAACCCAAAATTTTCAAGTGCTGCCAGTTTTAGACTGTGGATATTTTTGAGATACCCACGCAATCCAACAACAACATCTGCAACAACAAGAACACGAGAAATGCAACCACGTCGTCAGCGCCCTTCCCCTGATGCACCACAGGCAGCGACTGTAGCGCTGCCCAAGGACAACAGCAGCCAGGAGCAGGACGCGACGCTGGACCAGATGGAGAGTAGCAGCAGCAGTAGCAGTAGTAGCAGCAATAGTTGTAACAGCAGTGACTGTGATAAACCCAGTGAGACGGCAACTAGAGAATTTCTGGTTTCCCTGCTCGAGTGTCCAGTATGCTTTGGCTATATGATGCCACCAATTATGCAATGCTCGCGAGGGCATCTGATCTGTTCGCAGTGCCGCAACAAGTTGAACGTATGTCCCGTTTGTCGTGTTCCAATGAGTAATATACGCAATTTGGCCATGGAGAAGGTCGGCTCCAAATTAATATTTCCCTGTAAACATGCCTGCTATGGCTGTCGTGTTCGTCTATCCTATTCGGATAAGAAGGCCCATGAGGAGGATTGCGAATTTCGACCATACTTTTGTCCCTATCCGGATGAGAAATGTGTGTGGCAGGGAGCATTGAAAGATGTGTATAAACATTTTGTAAGCACTCATCAGAATGTCATTACCATGGAGGGCACCGATATTATCTTTTTGGCCACCAATGTGAATCAAGTGGGCGCACTGGACTGGACCATGATACAGTCCTGTCATGGCCGTCATTTTCTGCTCTCCTTGGAGAAGGTGCAACTTGGCGAGGGCTGTCAACAGTATTTTGCCGCCTGTCGCATGATCGGCACTATGCGAGATGCTGCCGATTTTGACTATCTCATTTCATTGGAAGCCAACAATCGCACCCTTAAATGGAAGTCAAAACCACGATCCATACGCGAAAGTTTCGTTACTTATACTAATGCCGATTTTTTGGTATTAAACAAATCAACAGTGGAGCTCTTCTCGGAGGATGGTAATTTGGCGTTAAATATCATTATCAAAAAGGCCAGCAATGGTGGTCAGGATTGAGCAATTCGACAACTCGCCAACTGGCCATTGTGTCTGTCCAGGGGGCCAAGTCTGTATTGGTCCAGTCCAGTCTCCATAGTGTATCTATTCTTTATGTGCTCTAACATATGTATGATTACGTCGTAAATACTTTGTGGCCAGACATAAACTCATCTATTTTGCTTATCCGTGTGGCAACTGTAATAGCTCTGATAACAAATATATCAACAGATAAATCAGTTGAACAAGTTCTTAGTATGTGTGTGTATAGATATTTGTAAATAATGTGGCTAAAATTAGACAAATACTTTCGCTTAATATTGCTGCTGCTTGCTGTAGTTGAATTTGAATTTAAATTCAATTGTTTCGCGCCGTTTTGTTAACGTTCGTTGGGAATGTCAAATCGTAGAGTTGCAACCGCACCGATAAATATTTGCATGTTATCGAGCAATCGCAAACAAGAGACCAATTTTATTACAATGCCAAAATAAAATGAAATAAATCAAAATAATGGACGAAGTGGATAAAATCATCTTGCACCAGCTGCAACAAATCGATGCCAGCATTGAGTCGACGGATCAATTGGCCAGCTTTACGCCGGAACAGGTGGTGCGAGCTGTGTCCAGTTGTTTGTTGGAAATCAATCCGACAACAATGACAGATCTGCCTCGCTCCTTGCCCGGAGGAGCGATGGCGCAGCGTTTCAGTGTGGCCACCGTGTTGGCCGAACGGTGCAAGGAGACCGGTTACCGTGGTGATATTGGCTACCAGATATTCCTCTATCCCAACGCTGTGGAGCTGCGACGCCTGCTCATGTTTCTCATTGAGCGTCTTCCGCGTGAGCGACAGAATGTTGATAGTTCTGGCAAGGCACACTCAGCACTCAGCGACAGGGAGCAACTGCAGCGGGAGGTGCGCAAGAAGCTCAGCGAGCAACTAAAGGCACCTTGGGTGCCCCAATTCTGTCGCGCCGTTGCCAACCGACAGAAACAGGGCTGCAGTAGTCAGAGCATCGAATTTAAGCCTCATCTCAATCTGAATATTCCAGTCGCCAACTTGGCCGAACGCAGCAAAGAGGTGCAACAGTATTTTGAGCAGCTGGCGCCCAATATATTCCAGCAGGTGGATTCCAGCTCATATGATCTCATTGCCTCAGTGTTGCACAAAAACGATTTGGAGCGTTGGAGTGATTTGGTGCCGACGGCAGTGACTGGCATAAGTGCACGAGAAGAGCCAGAGGATGTGCCGCCTAGTCCCTTACCGCAGGTAGTCGATAGGCTGCCGGAGAGCACGGAGAAGGAGCCGGCGACGCCAGTGCAGCAACTGGAAGATCAAGTGCAGCAGCTGCGCGCAGAATCAGAAAAGTTGATGACACAGCGAAAGACGCTTAATGTCAGCCTGGACACGTTGAGGACACGGGAAGCTGCTGCAGCCGACGAGTTGGAGAGCATACAAGCAATAATCAAGCTGCACGAGCGGAGTTGCCTAGTGCTGGCTGATCCCGAAGAGAACGTTGCCAAACTAGAGGCGCTGCTGCGTGCAACCGAAGCTAAGCGTCAAACGCTGACGCAGCAGTGGCAGGATTACCGCAGTCCGTTGTTAAGCACTCTGGAGCAACTCAAGACGGCCAAGGAAGCGCAGCAGGTGCAGAGCGTGCGCACAGGCATTGAGCAACTGGAACAGGAGCTGCTGGCCAAGACCCAGCTGCACAATGAGCTCACTGTGCGCAGTGCAACGCAGACGCAACTGGCGCCACGCAAGGAATACACGCGTCGCATCCACGAATTTATTGGCAACATCCGGAAACAGCGAGATGATATCTACAAGGTGCTGGAAGATACTCGTCAGCTGCAGAAGCAACTCAACGTGGTTGCAGCACAGCTGGAAAGGCAATTCAACTATACGGATGATCTGCTCTTCCAGAGCGCCAAGCATGATCTGCATGCGAAGAAGGCCTACAAGCTGTTGGCCCAGTTGCATGCGCATTGCAGTGAGCTGGTCGAGTGCGTTACCAACACCGGCAACGTCAGCAAGGAGATTCGCGAGCTGGAGGTGCAAATCGACGGGGAAAAGATGAAGAATGTGCTGACAAGTCTGCAACAGATCACGGGAGACATCAACAAGTTTGAGCAGCACATTCTGGAGCTGCAATCCCAGATACGCACAGTGGAGAATGCAATTACGGTCACCTAAACTAGGCGATAATCGACCGCATAACGATATTAGGATATTTACTTATGTATTAGTGCCAATTATAACAGATCACTCACGCATAGCGTAGTTTCTTGTAGCCAATTTATTATTCTATGCATTTTTAAAATCTAAATAAACGGACCTGATCAATTTCAAAATGAACTACGACTTTAGATCATTCAGATTGTGTTCATATCAGTTTGCTTAACTTGCTATTCGCTTAAGAGATGCTGACATGCTCAACAAATTCCTACATTCTCTTTAACGAAATGCTTGTTGGTGTGAATGGGCTATTAGCCGGCTATGCTCTCTCATTAGTTCGCTCTTTGAGAGCATGCGCTCTTGTTATACTCTTTCGCAGAGTAATGCAGATTTGTCAAGTAAACTGAATTGAGATTTAATTTAAATTAATTAAATCATGTCTATTTTAATACAATTAAGTAGATGCTGTTTTTTATGCCAAAAGTGTTTAAAATATTACTCTAACACTAATGTCAAAAATATAAGTTATAAAAAACAAAAATTATTATTTTGTAGTTTAACTTAAGTCAACTGTTCTTAATTGACTCTTAATAAATAAATAAATAAAAAATTACAATACAATATTAATTAAGTTGATGCTGTTTATTATGACAAAAATATTTTAAGTATTACTCTGAAAATAATGCTAAAAATATAAATTATAACTAAACATAAAATGATAACGAAACTCTTTTATAATAATGTAAATACAATATTAATAATGATTACTCATAATACTGATTACAAAATGTAAATAAAAGTTACAATAATGGTTATGTTAATAATACTAAATAAATAACTGAAATTTATGCTTATAATAGTTGTGAATCTCTTTTTAAATGGTTTAAACAGCTTTCGTTCATTACTCTCTTAAGCTTTAAGAGTATTCAGTCTTCGATATGCTGTTGTACAGCTTTCTCTCTTGTTGTACTCCCTCTGGTTTTTGAATCTGAAGCGGCAGTTATAACTGCCGGCCCCGGACCCGGCTGTTAGTTGTTGCTCGCCTTTTGAAGTGTTTGAAGCTGCAGCGCGTTGGCAGCGTGTCGTGTTGTGTTTTCGTTTCATTTTTGTTGATTTACTTTCGTTTGTTTTTAATTTAAAAGTAAATTTCCAAGCATCAGGCACTTGGCATTGGGCCTAAGTGCCACAAAGCCTAGTGCTCAAGGGTTTCTTATTCTACTAAAATATAAATATAAAAAAAAAAATAATAAAAAAACAAAAATAAATATCAACAAATATATATAACATATCAAAATAAAGCACTTGAGTTGTGTTTCAGTAATGTTGGGTGCTCTTGGTGTTGTTGTTGTGCTGTTGTTGTTGGTGTTGCCCTGTGCCGCTCCAGAACTCGTTTGTGGCCTAGAGTTTTAGGTTCTTTTGCATGCCGCGATAACAAGTTTAACCGGTGTGCGTGTGTGCCGCGTGTGTAATTGTGTGTGACGGCTAGATGTGTGTGTGCAGTGTATGTGAGTGTGTTCGTCTGTGTGAGAGTGTGTGTGTTGTTTGTGCCTCCTTCAACAAACTGTTGCGCTTGGTCGCTTGATGACGTCGTCGGCCCTTTTTTTGCCACTGCTGCAGCTCATAATTAAAAATAAAAAAAATTAATTAAAAAAAAAACGACGCTTAATCAATTGAATTTTAATTAAAATTGCAAAACACTGAAGGTCGTGGCTTTGTAGGGTCACCAAAAACAAAAATACAAAACAACAACAATAATTTAGTTAAAGCCAAAATGAATTGGCCTCTAATTTGGCATTCAACCGGCCGGCTTTGGCTTAAATGTTGTTTTGGGCCCATAAGTTCAGTTATGAAAACACCGTTGAGGTCGATTAACGGTACACGTCACACCTGACTGTCATCAATAGCAACAACAAAACCATTATCAAACCGGCATTAGTAAATAACAATAAATAATAAACAATGAAATATTAGACAGAATAAAAAGTGACAAAAAAGTAAACTTTTCCTGTGCGATTTATTTTTAAACGACTACGCAATAATTTCTATAACTCAATTTGCCAAACTGATAAAATTGATAATAAATTGAAATTGTTAATAGATTTTTTTAAAATTTTATTTCCAATAGCGCGCAATCGTAGTGTAGGCGTCGAAACGAAAAGCAATACAACAAATCAAATAACAGTTAAATAACAATTTAATTAATAGTAATTATAATTAGAAATATAATTGCATTTCATACAACATGACACCATCGCCCACAAAGGAGCTCATGAGTGCGCAAACAATTTCACGTCGTCCCCGCGAGGAGTTCGCCGAGAAGGTGAGTAATCTCCGTGTCCTTAACAACTTTCGAACTGTCCATAAATACTCGAACTCGCGTACATCAATATCACCTTCTGGCTATTTATAAACTATACTATGCTATACTATCGACTTCCTCTGCTTTTATTAATCGACCAAAAAAAAAGTGTGAAAAAAATGGAAATAGAAATGATTGTGCTTTGTATTCTTGGCATGGCTAAAAAATATAAACATTTGCGCGGCTTTTGTTTAATTTTGTTTGTTTGTCCAATGTACATAGTATGCACATATGTATCTATAGTAAACATATGTAGTAACAGATCGGGCAAATAAAAATGTATATGTATCTGTTGTCTGCCGCCTCTCTCGTAATTCAGTCAGTTGCCAGGTAAACTTGACTTCATTTCAAGTACGAATAGTTGCACACCTTTAATCACATGCCACACAAGATTTGGCTCTGACTAATCATACAAATGGCATTTGTCGTGGCCCATACCCAAATGTGATTGATAAGATATCGACAGTCAACGTCAACTGATAATGGATTGTACTGTGAAAGTGCCCAGCATGCACTTGTTGTTTACCTCTATAAATCGATGTCTAGAACAAAGTTTGTTTATAGGGCAAAGTGTATTCATTGAAAGTTTTGCAGGAAATTGACTAACTAAATTTTTAATGCAACTTCTATTCTTGGCTTAGTTGAGAGAATTGATCTTAAGTTAATCAAAAAATATTACTCTGAATATATAAATTGAACCTAACTGAAATATGTTTATGTATAAAAATTTGAATACTTTATTTTGAAAGGAATATACTTAAATTGTTACTTTTTTTAAGATAAGCCCAACCCATTCTTGCAGTGTAATAATTACTTTTCAAATAAGGAATTTGACAATTATTATTTACATTATTTTTTATAGTCGCTATTGTAACAATAGCATCTGCATAATATTTTTTACCAGGGACACATTCCATAGAATTTGTTTGTTTGCTTGTTTTGTTCTCGTTTGTTGCAGTTCCAGCTGACGTCAAAAATCCATTTGAAATGCAAAAATACAACAATAAAAACAAATTCCACTTCACAGCTTAAGTTAAACGAGAGGTCAATGAGTTACAACAAAACAAAAACCAGAAAATAAATGAGAAAACAAAAACAAATGATGACAGAATGAGTCTAAAAAGACTTGTATCTAAATTCCAACACGTTTGCGAGGAATTATTAGTGAAAATATTCGTTATTATAATTCGATTATTATACGTTTCTCTCTCGATATGTGAGTGTTTCTCTAGTCTATTCACAAGTGACAAACAAACAAATAGATAGAGTCATATGTAAATCTGTTAATTTACGGCTTGTATTGTTCTGGTTCGTTGCTTTCACAAGACGACTTTGTCAACGAGAAACGCTTTGAGATACGAATGTATCTGTATCTCAGTCTGTATCGCAGACACCATCAAGACAGTCTGCAGAGTGAACTCTTGAGAAAATAAGCCCAATCAGCAAATTTCCTGTGCCAGTTCACTGATTGATTTGCAACAATTCCACTTTGCGAGTCCAACAGCGGCCAATGTTAATTTCATTTCAAAACTTGCTGCAGATCAATCAATTTGCTGCACACGCTGACCGTCCAAGTTTTATGTGTCTTTTTGTATTTCTTATATCATATATTATGATGTTCTTCTGATGGCATTGACCAATTTGTTAGCTGGAGGTTTTTGGGCTCGCCTTAAATGCGATTCGCATTGAGTTATAACCGGGGACACGGTCTCATCAACACTCGACTGTCGTGCTAACAGCTAATTTTGAATATTCTGCATATGTGTTTTACAAAGAGAAAAATAACAGCAACAAGAATTTCAGTTTAAATTGTGGGCCACATAACGACATGCCGTGCGAAATCTGATGCAATCGATGAGATCATCGCAGAACCTACAGAAAAATATATATAAAACACAAGAACAACAACAGCAAAAAAATGTTAACCGAACCCGAACCTGAAATGCTATTTGACTCTTACGCGAAACTCACACGAGCGTAATGAGCCGACAATAATAATAATAATAATGCTTAATACATAATAATGAAAAAACCCATTTAATTGTTTAATTCATAGAGGCGTTGAAGCTAAGATTTCGATTTCCTCACTTAGATTCATCTGCCAAAAGAGCTTGACTCATTGCACATATGATCTGTGTCGCTCTTATTCTCTTGGCCTCTCTCTTTGTATTCAGAGATACCCAGCACATAAAGTAAGTACAAGGAGGTTGTGTCGAGAGAGTCTGTATTGCTGATAAGCATCTCGGAAGTAGACAAATGTCAATAAATTAGATTGACATACTGATTCTTTGCTTGTGTAACATGATCTTATAGAAAAAAACAATATTAATCAAGGAAACTCTTGAAAAATCATTATATATTCAATTCTATGCCGTTTAACTTTTAGAATTGGAGCAGAGATGCTTGGGACATTGAACTCCAATGATAAGATATTCAAATTTGAAGTTGAGTTTATGCCGTATATCGATTTGCATAACAATCTGAATCGTTGGGGTATTTCTCAGTCAAGCACTCATCTCATCTCACTAAGTTCTATCCGTCTGACTGCCTGTCTGTCTGCCTGTCTTTGGGTCTTTCCGTTCGTCGGTGCATCATCGTGTTCAGTTTGTTTTGGGGTCCTCAGATCTCACTCCTCAGTGATGCATCAATTCCTGCAACTTTCAATTTCTGCCGTTGCATGCAACTTGCGGTCTGCGTTCTTTACACTTTTAATGTTTCAGTTTTTGTCGGCATTTCTGTTGAAAACTATACCGACTATAACTGAGTCATCATCCAGAATCCAGCAGAAATTCTCATATTTGACACGGAAAACCGGAGCTGTCTATAATGTACATATTATATTTTATTTAAGTGATGACTATTGCGCGTTTTGTGGTTTTCAAACTGCGCTTCACTATTTTGTTTATACTTTATGGCTAGATATGAACACTTAGCTACCAAATTAAGATATAAATATTAAACACTTCAATTTTGATATTGAAAAACATTAAAAACTTAAATAAATTGTCTGCGTTGAATAAATATAACATTTGCCTACTACACTATCCATTATCTTGGCGAAGTTTTTAAATTTACACAGTCAAAAATAAGAACAATTTTCTGATAAATAATGATAAAATTAACAGTCCGCAAGAAAATCAGATAAAACAGACATTACGTAGGGAAATCGGGTAAGATTTGAAAAAGTTCTGAAAGTTTAAAGTTTTTAAAAAAAATTATCAAGGGGAGAAATGGAAAATCGGACAGTGATGGGAAAAAATTGAATTTTTCAATTTTGATTCAGATTAAATTTAATCACAAATTGAAAATTTGTAAATGAAATAAATGTAGAGCCAAAGCATAAATAAGTCAGATGAAAATGATATAAGGTTTCTAATTAAACAAAAAAATATATATATAAAGTTTCTTAATATAAATTGATGGCTGCAGATTTGTAGAAAATGCGTGTTCTCCAGTTATTGTTCTCAAAAAAATGTTAATAAGAATATGACAATTTCAATTTATTGCTTTATTTTATAGCTTGGTGTAAGGTTGACTATATATAAATATATGTGTATGTAATAAAGTATATATGTATATATGTTATGTAGCTATTTGTAGCCATTCTAAGCTTATTTGCGTTTTAAAAACCTTGCACTTGTTGAGTTACGCTTGACAGTTGACAACTTTGACAACATTGTCAACTTTTAATTGCATTATTAGTTTTCATAGCCCGGCAATTTGTGTGCTAATGTCTTGAGGCTAAAACGGACCACAGTTCGCAGCTGTGCGAATTGCTTGCTCGGTGTTTCATTGATTCAGCCAACAATTTGGTTAGAAGTTTGGTAAGAAACGTGCCGCTCTCGTAAAGAATACAAAGAATACAAATTTAACACCCGGTTGGCCTCCCCATCGCAATCTAGATTGAGACAGAGTTCTGTGCTGAGCTGGGCCCTAACCCATCAGCATAATCATCTTCTGGCCTGGTAATTGTTGCGTGTCGATGTTATATTTCCCATGGGTGTGTTAGTTAAACTACATATAGTAGATACGAATACACACTGGGTGGCTCCGAGTGGGGTGTCAACTTCGGTGCTCAACTAGAGAGCGCGCCTTACCAAGTTGGCCAAGTGGCCAGGTGGCCAGGTGGCCAGGTGGCCAGGAGGCTTGTCATATCATATGGCAACGTTTGCGCAACGAAATGGTTGCACGAACATCGCATGGGCGGTGGCAGGGATGGCGAACTCGAACCTCCCCCAGAGAGTGTTGGGATCATAGAGATGGTCACGGGTTGCAAGTGAATGAAAACAAAGTTGAGAGTCGTAAATATAATTATATAAATGTACACTGATAAAAAAATGTTCTTAAATCAAGATTTTCGTCGCAAAACTAAGAATTTTGGTCTAAAAATGCGACGAGAACATAAAATTCTTAAATTCAAATAAGACCAGGTTCTTATTACTATTAGAATAAATGTTCTTAACATTAAATAAATTAGAAAAATTTAAATATATATATTTTTTTGTTTTATGCTAATATATTATTTACACTCATTCTGGCTGGTTAATTAATAAAAAGAGCGCCATGGGATCACTTTTGGTTCCAAATAAAATATAACATTATTATACTTTCCTAAAAATTTAAGATTTTTATTCTTATATTAAGAACTGCGATTTTGTAGATTAGTATTCTTAGTACTAGTAGTATGGTCTTAAAATCGTCTTATTTTAAAAACATAATATTTAAGACAAATCTTCTTAAATTTTAAAAGGTGGTAATTTTTTCAGTGTACCTTAGAAATACATATAATTATTTTCCGGTTTAACTTAATAGTTCAACTACTAATAAATACCACTTTATTATTATCCCATTATTATTTTAATACTTAAATAAGTAAACACCATAAAAAGCTGTCTTGTTTTTTGTGTCATCTCTAGTTTAACTGTTTGTTGTTGTCTTTAGCCAAAATACAATTTTGTGTATAGGGCGTGGCATTTTGGCGTGCGTGCCGCCCACTGACAGCGCCCAGCTCATATATGTATTTGTATTTGTCTAAGTATAAATATTGGTATATTATTAATTTAATTGATTTTTGGCTTAATGCGTTGATTTTCCAACAGCTGGCAAAATAACAACAAGTTTATTGCAGCCATTTGTTATTTTTAGACAAGTTTTCGAGAAAGCATTAAAAATAGCAAAATTTATGTTAAATTCAGTGAGTTTAGCATTCGCATAGCTTCAATCGTTTTGCCAGCTGCCCACAGTCATTAGCTGGACTTCAATCCGAACTCACATAACCCCAAAGCAATTAACATTAGTCAAACATTTTATGGGATGGGACGCACATACGCGTATTTTTAATATTTTTGCGATTTGTTTAGCTTAAAATTCGTTTTAATTATTGCTAATCACCTGCGAAGTCAACGCCACAGCAGTTGAGCTAATTAAATGGTTAACACGATGTTAAAATACTCTTATCGCTTTGATCAGATACGAACGTATTTGATAGATACAATAACTCATTTTGTCACTGGCTGGAGAATAACTCATGTTATGTTTGCTTTGACACGATTCCGACCAGCAATTAAATCTAAATTAATTTAAATAAATTATTTTAATTAATTCCTTATAAAATTATGATATCTTTAAACTCATCTTAACATTTTTAAAATCAAGAGCAGAAACAAATTAATGAAAACTAATTCTAGATTGTTTAGCATTTAAATTGCAAATTTCAAGACGAATGGTGTGTAGGGCATCTTTTATTTGATAACTTCTCTCTTGCTACCTTTCTTTTTGATTCAAAAGGAACAACTTGTAAAGAAACAATTTTGACAATTTCCTTTCAAGTCTATTAATAACTATGCGTAAAATGTTTTCTTTGAGGTTCTTTGATTTGGTTCTCTCTTCTTTTTCATTATGTTGCCAAAAGTTTTGTAGATAACGAAAAGCAAACGAGTTATGTTTGCCAATAAGTAAATTAAACAAATTCTTTTTTTTTTTTGTTAAAAATAAATTTGAACGTCATGGCCTATCGCTAACTGGGCACAAACGAATAGCAACAACAGTTTGGGCCCCGTTAGCGGTCCAACTACTCGTACAACACTCGAAGCAAGCAACGAAGCAAACGAAGCAACATCTCAACAACTCAGCAACTTAACAACTCGAGTGTCTGCATTTTCTGTTGCTGTTACTGTTGCTGTTGCTGTTGCTGCTGCAGCTGCTGCCTCCTCCTGCGTCTATGGGCCATTAAAACGCCATATGGCCTTTCTCCAAAATTCAAATAAAACAGTCATGAGACACGTCATGAGGCGCAAGCAACGGTTGCCCCGGCTACAAAGAGTTGCAAAGCTCGCGTCATGCGTGCCACTTGGCACCTATGTAGATAAGAGGAGTATGTAGGGTCTATGCGAGGGTGGTTTCATTAGATATTTAAAAAATATACAAATATACAAAAAATTATAATTAGAAAGAAATTTATGAAAATTTATGAAAATACAAAGGCGTTTATCACAGTTCTCTATCTAATTAGATCATTCATAAGAACTTCCATATCAACTAGCAACGCAAATTATAAGCGATCAAAAGGCAGATTATTTTAAAACAATATATTAAACTATATTAATGAATTCTAAGGTAAAAGCTTTCTCTAAGTTGTTATCATATACAGTAATTGATGGTATTGGAAAATACAGAATATATAATTTCCATATACTTTGAAATATTTTTAAATTTTAGTAAACATTAAATTACAAAAAAGAAAAGTTTTAATTTTATAAATGAATTAAAGGCCTGCAGTAATTTTCTCGGTTAAACTTTATTTTTATATTTAAACTATGCTACTAATTCATCAATTAAGCATATTTCCTAAATTTATATAAAATTTTAAACTAAAGCTTGTATAAAAATTATAAATGAATTTAAGGTCTGTAGAAATGTCCTTTGTTAAACTTCAATAGTATATTTTAACTATTATTATTAATTTAAAAAAAACTGTACTATTAATTTTTTAAACATATTTTCAAAATTTATATTAAATTTTGAGCTATTGCTTGTCGACTTTTAGTTGGCGTCAAATAAATTAATGTAATTAAAAAAAAATTGTAAATATGTATAAAAAAGGGAAAGAAAAAAGAAAATATTAAGTAAGATCTCAATTTTTCCAAGGATTTGCAACTCCATATTTTATTCATTATCCATTGAAATTAGTTGAACCACCCTCGCTTGTTACTATCGGTATTTACAATGGTCTATTTTGTGCGCCGGTTGTTACGTGCACCGCCGGCAACCGGTCACGTTTCGTGTTGTTGTTGTTGCTATTGCTGCTGAAGCTGCCGCTGGAGAGCTGGAGAGAGAGTCAGAGTCTGGAGTCTAGTCGTAGGTAGAGTAGTTGTGGCTGAGGCTGTGACTCTGACTGGTGTGGTTGTGGTGGCCCGTGGAGACTAGCTGACTGGATGGCTGAGTGGCCAGCTGTGCAGACCGCTGCTCATAACTGTAAAAACACGCTCGCCCACTTCCTTAAAGCATGGAGGGACAGCAAGACGGACAGAGTGTCGGACTAACGGACAGACTGACATATTGTCCATGTGGTGTGTGTTTGATTTTTGGTTTCATTTATTGCTTCATTGCTGGCATTGTTGTGCGAGTGTGTGTGTGTGTGCTTGTCATTGGCAGGCTGTGTGTGTGAGTGTGTGTTAATTTTTAATTGTGCTAAATGTGCACATAAATATCAAGACAGATAAACAGAATGCAACAATAGCAACAACAATCTATTCACAGTTTTTCAATTTCAACACCCACCCATGATTTGGCTTATTTGAAGCTTTTCGTTGTTGCTGTTGTTGTTGTGCTTGTTGTTGCCATTGGATGAGGGGCATGAATGGGAATATCTGCTGCTGCCGCCTTTTGTTGCCTGACATTGGCACCAACAGCTGTCATTGCGAGTAAAAGTGTGTGTGAGAGTGTTTTTTTTGTGTGTGTGTGTGTGTATGTCTGTGTTTGTGTGGGGTATGACTTAATAGCTGATAAATAATATTACTCGCATTCGTAAATGGTCGTCACATGTGCGTCTTGTTGTGGACAAAATGCATACAAAATATGTCAAATGCTCATTGGCCATTATCGAAACGAAGATACAATTGTATCTCGTGGGACACAAATACATGTTTATTGGAGTGCCTGCACACTTTCCTTTTCCTTTTCCATTTCCATTTCATACATAAATAACGACAGTGAAACAACTTTGTTGGGGTCCTCAAGGTCCACTTACGGGTATTTTTGGATGGGCTTTTCACAACAAATTGCTTCTATTTTGTTCAGTAACATGTATAGTTAAAAATGTGTGTGTGCATGTCTATAGTCAAACATACATTTAATTATGCCCAGGAGAGAAATAAAGTTAACTTTTAAGCAATGTTTATTGCAGTTAAAAAATAAAAACTTCAAAGTTACTTTTCTCTTTTTATATTTTTTAGAAAATAAGAAAATATTTTTTTTTATTAAATTTAGTTTTGTTAACATCATCATCTGATATAGTTTTTTGCCCATTTTTCACACTTCGTCAAAATTAGCTTCCAAATAACACACTTATTTGCTTCTTTTCCATCTGATTTGAATTATTATTATTTTGTTAAAGATTAAACAAAAATCCAAACAATTCGCATAAACAAATTTATTGCATATTCCCATTCCAACACTCAGTTGTTCTACATAATAAACATTTTGCCGTAATAATAATTCTTTGGTGTTGTGTGGTATTTTGACCCACTGCTGCGTGAGGCTTGAGGCTTGAGGCATGTGGCAGGCCAACAATTCAACAAAATCGTTCTGCAAGAGCTTACGAGGTTTACCCCAAAAGTTGTATACCAAACATTCTATGAAACTTTTCTAAGTTTTTGTACACAGCTCTCCCAAGTATGTGTGTGTCTATGAGTATTCATGTTTTTATGATTCTGCAAATGGCGTGAACTTTTTTCCACCGCCCGCTGTGATTTTAGATTGCCAAGAAGTGTGTACATGACTTGTACTTTATAAAAGAGGCTGCTAGTTGCCCCTAACCCCTTCCACCATTTCCATCTTCCATCTTTTCACATGACTACATTTCTAAATATTTATTTAGTAAATTTTCAAATTTATTCAATTTCAAACAAGTTGCAAAGAATTTTCATTGCCTACTTTTAGGCAGCTGCTTTTAATGTCAAACAGCATGCCGGAAAGTAGGCAACAAAATTTTTAATTTATGGTCAGCTTATTTTGCGGTATACAATTTCGAATTCTATTTGTTTATGCCATTGATTCAGAAAAGGGAATATAACTGTCGATATAATATTGCTATGCAATAGTTAATATTCATGTGGGAATAAAACACGTGGAGTCGCTTGCGTATTTTATTCGTTAAGTCATCGTAAATAATTAAATGCGAACAGCTGCGATTGCTGCTACTGCAATCAAAAGGCTATTCGCACTTGTACAAGTATAAAAAGATACAGATACAATCTAATGACTCGCATAAGTTTGGCGGAATCGGAAGCGAAACAAATCAAATGACACAAAAGTGCGCACACGAAACTCAATCACTCATTAAGGCGAACAATGAGACGTCTAGCATCTCGGCAAAGCCATCAAAAGCCATCGATAAATTCAGAGTAGACTACGAGCACACCGCCGCACAGTGGTCAAAACTAAGTAATAAATGTGAAATCTTTTTGAAAATAAAAATAGTTCACGAGCCAAATATATAATTGTAATAGTTCGATATTTATAAAGGTTTTCACTCTAACTCTTGTTGTTGCTTAAATAAGTAGATACTCTCTTACCAGATTTTGAATAGTCCAATTATTGATTATCTCATATTTTATGCATGATTTGGCAATAATTTCTAAGCATTTTATGTAAAATATCTTGCAGTTAGTTAAGTGAGATCTTATTTGGACATTGCAAAACGGTTTAAGGTCAATAGTATCAAATTATCTTAATTACATATTTTAACTAAATTGATTTCAATTTTTTTTTAGTCCTAAAAAATGTGTGCTTAAAATACCATGTTTTTAATTACAAAATTAAAGTATCTTTTTGATTTCTTTATATAGGAAATAAATTCAAAGAGGAATAAATAAAAAAATTAGCTTAGCAGTACAAAATGAGCTATTTTTTGTAAAATTAACAAAAATTAAATGTACAAAAATTAAGTGAACTTCCTGTACAACTAAAACTAAACAGAAATATTACATAATTAAATAAGCTCAACTTAAATTGAAAAGTAAAAAAACTGAGAAAAAAAATGGTAAAACTTTTATTGAAAACTAACTGTGACTAGTAAATAAGCTGAAAGAGAGATTGACTTAAAATTTATATTTGTGGATGGTAAATTTTCAATATTTGACTACTTATTTGTGAGACTTGAACCACTGTGCAGGTTTATTGGTAAAGAACGGAAACTGCTTAGTTGGCACTTCAAACAGTCAACCAAACAAAGGCAAATGGTCACAACTGAGGTGTTGCTTTTGTTGTTGTCGCTTAGTGTGTGCAGTTGCTGTTGTTGTTGTTGTTGTTGTGGTGGTTAGTGTTGCATTGTCTGCTAAACGCTAATGCGTTAAATGAGCTGTTGATGCCCCGTGCCAGATAACTAATTAGAGCGCTTTCTGGTGCATAAATTACGAAATAAGTTACAAGTCGAACCCGAAACCTCAATTAACTTTATGTGAAACGCCTACGCACAGCGCTGTCGAGCTACGCAGAGAAATACAGACACAAAGCGTTAGATGTTATGGCCATAATAATAAACATGATGATGACGTTAAGTATACGCCAAATTGGTCAAAACAAAATAGAGAAAATATGACAAACAAGCGACGCAACGAACGAGTGAAACGAATGGCAAGATCGTGAACAAAAAAAAAAAATACCCGAACGTCAAGCTACAGAAATTCTAGTGATCCGCGTAATAACTGAAGTTAATGCCCCGCTCATTGGCTCATACGTTGATTCAGTTGCTCCGTGGCAGTTGACAGCGCCGCACGCGAATCGTAAACGCAAAAATTTATAAGAAAAAGTGAGAAAAAGCGAAGCTTGAACGAGAGTCGCTTTTAGACTTTGAACAGACAAACATACAAAACAGACAGACGGACAGACAGACAGACAGACAGACAGACAGTCAGTTTTGTCGGTAGTTTTGCTTGACGCCGCCGGGGCGGATTGCTCAAGGTTAATTCGAGATGTCATTTTTTCGCAACATTCGCTCATCGTTGGCATCGGCGACGTCGTCGAGAAAGAGCTCGTCCCGCGACACGACGCCAGTGCGCAGCTGTGGCTCCCGACCGGCGAGTGTGATCAGCTCTCGACGGGATTCGACCACGAGTTCAACATTGCAGCGTGGCGACACCTTTATATTGCATGGCTCCGATGAGGAACAACAGCGTCCGACAGACTCCAACAGCAGCACGCTGGAGAAAAAGTCCAAAAAGTCGAAAGTTTTTAGTAAATTCAGCACGTTTACCAAGCGCAAGAAGACACCCTCGCCGGAGGAGGTGGCCAGCTATGAGCATCATCCCAGTGATTCGGCCACAAATACTTACTACAAGTGGCGCAGTGATGGGGATCGCATGTTGGACTATGATGCACACTCGGACCCATTTAATTTCCTCTACGAGCAGCAGAGCAGCCTCAAGTCCGGCAGACAGTCAGCTGAAGCTGCAGTGCAACGCCAGTCGAGTCAGTGCTCCAATTCCAATTCGAATTCCAATTCCAGCACTGGCAGCTTTGATTCCAGCACTTATCGCAAGAGTAAAACTCCAACGCATCTGCGAGAGCAACTGGAGCAGCTGAAAACCCACTCCAATGACGATCTGCTCGAGGAGGATGAAAAGGAAAAGTACAAAACGGTCACACTGAGCAGTTTTCGCAAATCGTTTCGCGATCGCTTGCTGCAACAGCAAAAGGAGACGCCACACAATCCCGCCTGGTTTGTGGAGGTGCCACCGCCTGTGGCGCCGCCGAGCAATAGCCGTGCCGAGGCCAAGGAGAACCGGCCGGACTTTCTGGTCTTTGAGAATGACAATTATCGCCCACAGTCGCGCTCGCCGCTGCGGGAACGCCCCTCACGCTCCGCCACCCGCTCGCCCGTCAAACGCAATGAGACTTTTCGCGTGGCACAGCCCACATTGCGTCATGTGTCGCCGTCACCGACGCCGCCAACGTCCTCCATACGCATTGAGATCAAGAACTCCATATTGCCGCACTCACCCGGCCGTCTAGTGCCGGTGGGCGTGGCCAAGCCCATGCCGACCACAGAGTACTATGCACAGCGTCTGTTGGCCAACAGCGTGGCACGACAGCCGTTGCATGGCCCAGGAGCTGCCAAATGGTATCGCCAACAGGCTCAACACTCACCCACACGTTTTGGTGGCATGCCACATGCCCAGCAGCACCATCAGCAACCACAACCACAACGGAATAGTGGTCGTTATCAGACCCTCGTGCACATTGGCAGCGAGCAGAGCAAATTGTCTGCCGCTCCAGCTTCAGCTTCAGCTCCAGCTCGAGGACGTGCCCCAACCCGCGTGCAACTCTACGGCAACAAGCCAAGCAGTCGACAACAACAGCAACAGCAACAACCACCTTCTGCCACCTACTTTGGCGGTCACTACAATGCACCTGCAACTACAGCGATCACCGTCGGCAAACCATTGTCCAGTTCTCGAGTCTCCAACGTGGGCGTCTCCAGTGCCAATTGGGGGCGTCGCGATCAGCCGTCGCCAAGAGTCGTTGCCGCCCACGCCCACGCCCCCGCCCCCGCGCAACGACGCAATCGTTCTCCCATCAAGATTCCATGGCGTTAGATCGAATATATTCGAATACACTCGAACGAAACGAACGATCAAAAGATCAAGATACTCACTGATCCGCGATCGGCTTTGACAAATAAAGCAATAGTTGTTTGCTCAGCACATGTGCTAGTATCTAGAGATGAGCGCGTGACACGACACGTTGCAATAGTCGAAAATAAATAATTTCAAATTTATAGACAAAAAGTAACAAGATACTAAAGAATCCGACATAATAACTTTAAAGAAAATATTCTTTACTGAGTAAAAGCTCTTTTTGAGGTAGCAAAAATTTAAGGCAGAGTATCTTAAGATTGTAAGGTATTAAAAAGTATTGAAAAAGTGTGTAGATTTATTTCACAAAAATCAAAGAATCTTAAGATATTTTATAATAGCTTAGAAAAAGTTTCGAAAACGTTACGTATTTCAGAGTCTCAGATCAAACTTGATTCTTAAGACAAGAATTGTCAAAAAAAATAGGGATAAATTAATAATGAAGTATATATCTATGTTTATCAAAGAATCTTGAGATTTGTAGCAGATAAAACGGTTTTCGATTGCTTAAAAACAATGTCAAACAGTAGAAATAATTAAAAGCGCTTTCATTGTTAGAGTTGGTACTAAACTAAATATACTGAGCTTCGTGACACGTGCCCATCTCTAGTTAAATAACCGATTGCTGATCATATGAGTTAAGCGACACCTCTTGCGTCATGCAGAACCGTGGGACGTACTATAGTGAATATTATTTATTTTCTTTACAAATTGTGCTAACAATTGATATCTGTGTACAGTCGAAATGTCTTCTCTCCACATTCTTTCCCCATGTGCGTTGTATGTAAAATAATTATAATTAAGTAAACAAATGAAACCAATAAATGCGAATAAATACACAGAAAATGATACAGAGATAAAAAAGAAATACAGAAAATCGGCGTGTTGTGTAAATTGATAATTATCATTTGTTGGCATTGCCCGTGGCCAAAATCATTTGGTAACAAGCACGGCTTTAAGTAGTTGCAGGGCCATTAACAAAAAAATAAGTGGAACGCACATGCTAAAGTAAACACTCATTCATTTATGTAGTTACTCACATATCCATTGAAAATCGAATCTCAAATTCGGACCCAATATTGTACAATATTTTATTGAGGTGTTAATTATTTTTGGGGTCGACGTTAAAAATCTTGAGATATTATACTCGTAATATTAAATTTAATTTTCATTCCAACTTGATTTGTATTTTTGGTAAATAATATCCGAACGAGATTCCAAGTCTCGTCTGACTGACTGTGCATTGAAATGGGCGAGCGTTACGTGATGAGAATTCATTTTCATATACCATATACCATATACCATATTCTGGTCTTGGGTGGGGGGTTTAGTTACTTTAGAAAGCTTAAGGAGATGCGCTTATTATGGCCGTATTTGGTTACGACAATTCTTAACGCCTAACGGCATAAATTGTCCCGCAGAAATAACAATAAAAAATGACGTCAACATGAGATTTGATTGGGTTTCGGTGCACCTTTTGAAATCTGGAAAACAAACAAACAGTCTGAGTATTCGTATGGGTGAATAAATGAATCGCGCCAAATATGAGTATGAGTTAAGCCAAAAATGATTCATACTTATTAAGCCCGCATTGATTTGCTTAACAAATTTAACATTTCAACCATATTTGGATTGCAATTTCTTTTTAAATTTTAAATACATAATTTTATTCTGTTTAAAAAAAAAATTGTTGAAAGTAGGAGAATATGTCTAAGGGGTCGACTATGAAATACCCTGTGTTCAGTTATAAAAAATTTAACAACAATCACTTGATGGCGCCAATTTTTAATTGCCTGATTCACATTGTTTATTCCTTTTTTTTTTTGGTAACCTCTGTGTTTAATACCCGATAGGTATGCAATTTTTAGAATACAGGAAGACTGCATTCCAAAGGTTATATGCTCAATTAAATATTTACACAATGCTGCAATACCTCTATCGTTAATTTTCAATGAGCTTTGCTTATAAAAAGGTAATTGACCTAACACCTTTTGCACAATTATTATTAATGTATACATTTCCTTTGAATTGCACATCATTAAACCGTCAATTTTATTTCTGGAGAAACAAAAAAAAGAAATAAACAAAATATCAACACAAGAAATAAACAGAAACTGTTTAAAAAACTTAGACTCTATTAAGAAAGAACTGTCACTCTGCAAATCGATGGCCTTTCTCTCTGCACTTCTTAGTTTCTTCAGCAGCTCTTAGTTAACTACTAATTAGCAAATCACTGCTCTAATATCACTTTAAGCTTTGCCAACATATTTCACTTTCTAATGTGGCCACAACGGGGCCAGTGGCTGTTTAGTCTATGGCCAAAAACAATTCGCTCATTGAGCTCAGGCCAGAGAAGTCATCAGCTAAACTTGGCTTAAACTACAACAACAAGTGTTAGTCGCTGATCTACGCATGATCTTGAACTACATAAATATACTTGGCAGTTGTTGTTGTTTTTGTTGTTACAACGCATTTGAAATAAGGCATTTAAGCCATTTTCTGTGTGAGGCATCTTAACTAGACTGTGAAAAATAAATGTAATGTAAACTTGGAGTCGTAACCTCGCTTAGGTGTGACTCTATGGGCTGAAAGGAGATCTATTGCGTGGGTCGGCAAACAGGTTAAAGACGAGTATCATCATCATTATCATTATCATCATTATCTTCAACTGCAGCCCAAAGTCGTGTTAATTAATGCGAATTTTTCGACAAACCAACACCAAAAACCAACGAAATCAGAGACACTTAACCAGAACCGACAATTTCGACTTCTGTAATTCTGTTAATTCCGTATTTAAAGTCTGCTATTTTTTCGTTTTATATATTATTGTTGTTTCTGTTAATTTTCTCTTTGTGTGTTTTGCAATAAACAAACACTTACGGGTTCTCTTGTTCTGCTGCTTTTTAACGATATGTGGCTCAAACGTAGATTGTTTTCCAAGTAACTTAAAGCCGGTTTTTTGAGCTGTTGTTGCCGACGACATACGGACTCTTTTTTTTTTGTATTTTAAATTTTTATTTTTATATTTCAAAGTGTAGACAAACAGTCAACAGTCTCGGCATAGCGTCATAGTTTGAAAATGTATCTTAAAGTTGACTGAGCAGCTCATTCAGCTACATATACATAGATACAGATACAAATTCTCAAATTTGTTTGCCCAGAACTTTGGATCAAGTGCGTGGGCGTGAACTGTCACTGTCTTTATATTTGTATATATATATATGTCTGTGGGTAGAACTAGTTCTCATTCCCATTCACTCGTATTAGCCGATATAGTTTATATGCAACCAACATGTCCCACTTCAGATGGTAAATTCAACAACATTATTTTCCCAGCGCATTTTTGGACAGTTTTTATTTACATTCCAAATAGGATTTGTAGTTGATAAAACTCGACTCGTATGACATCATTATAGAACCACAAACTACATTACATATATTTACATTTTTTGTTATACTTTAATTTGTTTGTTATTCATATGATTTTTGCTTTGAACGTAATTTGTAAGCGGTAGTAAGGGGTTTTCCCTTGCTTATGATCTGTAATTTGATCAGTTGTTTGTTAAAATAGATCCTACTTAATTTATTAAATAGAAATTAATTAGATTGGTTGACTTTTTGTTGATAACTTTAATGAAATGTGAAATCTTTCCATAGAATTGTATTGTTTGTGTTGAGTTTGTTTCGCTCTCATATGAAATTATAATTATCTGGCTATTAATAATATTTTTGGCAAGAGTCAGCGCTAAATGATGCTGGTGTTTCCCCTATATGGTTTCAGCTGATTTCAGCTCCAAAATTTGCTAATGTCATCTGCGTTAATTTGTTGGAATATGTAAATGTTTTGTTGTGTGTTTTTGTAGCAAATTGCGAAACAAAGTGGAAAACTTTCGCTATTTTGAGAGATGCGACAGCTGATGAATCGAGAATGCATTATAGATTTATTGTCATTGTCATGTGCTTAATTGGCACATCATTAATCTATCTGGACTGCAAACAACAAAAGAAAGAAGACAGAAGTCAGAAGTCAGAGTTGGAGGAGTTAAGTGGAAGTCAAACATTTGTTCACTTGAGTAGTCAACTTGCAACTTAATGCCGCATCCGTCAGTCGAGTATGCGCCATTGTCTACAGGCTTTGTCACCCATTCGCATTCATTCATCCATCCATCTATCCAACCAACCAACCAACCAGACAACCAAACAGCCAAGTTGGCTTTGAACTGGGTCAGCATCGATTTTCAGTACGCGACGTGTCACAATTATCGTTGGATTCGACAATTGCCTTTGCCCACAAAGGGTCAAAGGGAGTGACGCTAAAAAGAGGAGCTCAATTTTCGAATGCACTCAAAGGACCTGCCGCATCCTGCTCCTCCGCAACCTGAATAATAATATCAGATGCAAAAAGTCATTCAACAAAAAAAATAAAAAAATTTAAAAATATATTACTGCAAATTTTGCTGCAGTTTGTCAGCCACAATACACACAACACATCACAGTCCACACACACGCCACACTCGCTTTTCCACTCACACAAAGACAAAGAAACATGGCCAAAATCGGAATGGAAACGTGCCAAGTTGTTGTTTGTTGTTTGTTTGTTGTTGTCCTACATATATTTTGGTGTAATTTTGGAACAAGTGTCGCTGGTTTTGCCTGCAGAAGGCAAAGCTGCAGTCATTTGGCTATGCTAAGCCTCTCTGACTGTTGACCTCTCTGGCAGTGTATCTCATGCGGACTTCGGAGCCTTGCAATTGCTGCAATTGCATCTGTATCTGTATCTGCATCTCAAACCAGTTAAAAGGGAGACACAGAATAAGCACATGGCGCAATGACGCGTAAATGCACAAAATACAAATTAAGTTGTGTACTTGTAAAACGCTTAAATACTCTGCATAGAGAAAAACTGAGTGTTCTAGACAGAAAAGGCAATTAAATAATAAAATTTTATAAAGCAATTAGGTATGTTGTGCTTAAACGTCAAGGTTGCACGTCAAGCGGTTTGGCCTGTACAAACACTTTAAATAAATATATAGATATCCTTTTCGTAAAGAAAATTATCTTATAATAATTCTTCACCATTTATGATTTTTAGCAAAAAGTGTTTGTTGTTTATGTATAGGGTATATTGCAGTTCATCAATCAATTCTCTTTTAAAAATATCCCCTTTATAATTATTAAGTTACCGTTATATAGGTATATAGCCGTACAATATATAATAATCCAATTAAAAATGACTAATTACAGGGTGTCATTATTCGCGAAGTCGACGACGGTGTTCGCTGTGAGCTATGCAAATCAGAGTGTCCCGGTTTTGCGGCCCACGACTGGAGGTGAGTAAAAGTTATTTTCTTAATTAAAAATACAAATATTGCGTATACGTGACGTAAACTTACGTTCAAAAACTGTTCCATTTCTTATTTGAAAATCTAATATAATATTGAGCGCTAGGTTTTAAACGAGCCGTCACAATATTTCGGACACCACTGTAAAAGCTTTCCGAAAGCTTTTGTGCGTTTTAGTTATAATAAACTGTCGCTAGATGGCGCTGGCACTACTCATGTCCGTAATTTATAAATACGTTAGTCGAAAAATGCGATATTTAAAATCAAATCAATATTTTTGGCAATATTCCCACGCCTCCTGTCACCACCCTCATCCCAATCAACAGTCCCGTACATGTGGCCATTTCTCTTAGCCAAAAGATAAATAAATAATGCGTCATCGTTGGCAAAAATCATCGGTAGTCGTTGCCAAAAATATTTTGATCATAAAACTTGAAAGAAAAACAAAATGTTGAATTAAACGGTAAAGCCGCAAAGCTGAAGGCGTCGTCTGTGGGCGAATTCTGGCCAAAAATGGGATGACAAAGTGCAACGGCATGCAATAATAAATTATGGTGTTGCACAACAAAACAAATATTAAATGTATTTAGTTAGATAGCATTTTTATGGATCTGTTAATGAGGCAATTGATGCACATTTAATTGTAGTATGCAAATAATTATGCAATTCTGCGTAAAAAAAAGAATGCAAATTAGAATGTAAATCGTTTTGCAAATTGGCAAAAACACTTAACGCTCTCCGACCACAAATTCAAATTACGCTATTAATTTGTGAAATTAGTTTGTCTGACTGTTCTGCTTTCCTTTGTCTAACTGCGGTTTTGTTTGCATTTTCATTTCGATGCTGGCCGCTCGCCAAATTCATTGAGTCGGGGGCAACGGGGCGAATGCGTAATCGCAACTTTTGATGATATATGGGGCGTATACGCGTTTCATTTTAACTGCTCGGGTTTTTAGCTTATTTAATTTGTAATCACCACACACTTTTCTATGCGGGTATATATTTTGCTATAATTAATTTGTTTTGTTCTTGTTTTATGTTTTACTTTATGGACGTCTGGTTGACTTTAATATCAATGAATATTGGACATAAATACGAAATTAAAATAAATAAATAGAGCCATTTTATAAATATAAACAGATTCATTTTTATTGCGCAGGAGTTAGTTAAATTAATGAAGGCATATATTAAAATTGTCAGCTGAATTTTGCAGGTGAAGACAGTAAGATGTTAAATTATAATATGAGAAAAGATTTCATGCATTAAATGGAATAGTTGAAATACCAAAATGTCTATTAAATTGCTATTGTGAATACTTCTAAAAAACAATAACAAGAACATTATCTATCCCATAAAAAACTCAGCATGATAGGCAAACTTTTTGTACTGATCGCAGGGGGACGTAACACGACAACCCGCTGAGTGCGATCGTGCTATCTCCATATTGCCAGCTTCAGTTCGATCGTCACTCGGCTCATCGTTCGGCTCGTCGTTCGGCTTGTCACTCGGTTCGGGTGCTGTTCGCTTCACTTGCTGCATGGGCAATTAAAGTGTAATTAAAGACCTTGACTTGCTTTTTCTTGTGCTCTTGGTCTTTGTCTCTTTTACTATGCAGCGTGCTCTCAATTCTATTTGACTTTGGGAGCTTTAGCTTTAAATTGATTCCGATTGCGGCATTAAGCGCTTGGGTATGATGAGTGTATGCTTCCATTGAAATGTTGCAATTGGCGCTCAGCTTTCGGGTTCAGCTCAAGTTCAAAGCGTGCAGTTTTCTACAAGCACTTTTATTGGGAACTTAGGGCCAACGCCTGACATTGAGTAAAACTGACTGACTGAGAGACTGACTGACTGACGAAGGTCTGCCTCTTGTTTATTCATACTTCGCCTATTAAAATTGTTATTATGCAGCCGACGTTGCCTAACGGCGAACGGCGCTTCGTGCTCGATTTTGAGCTTCGTAGCTGCTTCTTCTGCTGTGCCTACTTGTTCGTATTTTCGTATTTTGACTCACGCTCAATTCTCGGCTTTGGCACTATTTGCAAATTAAACAGTTGTTTTTCATCGTTTGCGCGTTGCCCACACGATCCGCTGCCGTTGAATTCGCTTCGTTAGTTACTCGTTGTGCAGGTGCATAAAGTTAGTCGAAAAATTTCATTTGTTAACTCTGTCTCTGCGCGAGGTTATCAGTTGAGAGAAGCTTTCGCTCTCTTTTGATCTGTCTCTCTCTTTTTTTTTTTGGTCTCTTTCGCTCTGTTTGTCAATACAAGTGAGAGCACGTGTGTATATATATACAGTTAGTCAAGAATGTCTTTTGACAAAATATAAACACACATATTTGTTATTTTATTTATTTAAATATTTAAATTCGATAAGAATATATTCTTTCTTCCAAAACCCTTAAACAATATTATTAAATAAAATAAGAAATAAAATAATAAATAAAAAATAAATAATTTATTTTTGCAAAAAAATTGTGTAAATTTTTAATTATGTAAAAAAACTTACTTGACTAACTGTACATATGTACATACATATGTATGTATGTGTGTTGCTTATCGGTATCTGCCACACGCATTATTTATGACCGCTATAGATAGCTTAGCAGTCTGTCAACTGCTGTCATTGCTTACATTTGTTTACATTTTAAAGTCGTCGTGCTGGTTACAAAAATATGCAGCTTAAGTTGCAGTTGGCGTCGCCGTTGGCGTCGGCGTCGCCGCCAGCGACGTCATGTGATGTGTTTGAAGTGCAGCCAGTGTTGGTCAAGAAACAGCCAAAGTTTCCGACACGTGAACGTCACATGGCCATCAGACGTAAGAAATCATCGACACTTGTGTTTACCAACACGCCATCTCTCGGCAGCTTAGATAAACAGTACGAAGAGCGGTGAGTTTCAAAAGTTTAACAATATTCATCTTTTATTTACGAGTTTACTGGAATGAATACATTCATTTGTGATCGTTAAAGATTATTTGGTCAATCTTAACAAGTTTCAATCGTCCATCGCTAGTTATTCATCTATAGTTAATGGAAGTCCGACACTTTGGCACAGCCACGGGCGCAATTTATTTTATGAGTTATTGTGCGATAATTATGATGGAATGAATTTCGTCGGCAAATGCCGAAAAGTATTTTAATTGATCATCAATCTTTTGGCAAATGTAAAATATGAAAAATCGCTTTGAATTCTGTCGATTTTTAGCTGCTGTTTTGCATATTTTCGCACTCATTTCGAATATTTTGTATGTTTATTGATGATATTTTTCATTTCAAGTGAATACATTTTGCGATTTTCAAATTACAGAGCACTGAATTTTGGAGAGAAAAAAGTAATTGCCTGATTGATAGTAAATTTACCGATCTGACGCAATTTGTTTGTAGTTGTGTGTCAAATAAATCGTGTGGCTCAATTCCAAATGTATTCGCACTCAAGAGCGAATGTGCCCCCCATTAAACCCAATTAGTCCCGCTGTCTCGTATATCTAGAGAAACAAATAGACGGCCAGGCGCGAGTTGAAGCCCCAAAAAATTAAAAATAAAAAACAAAAACCATTTATCGGTGAAATGCACAAAAACTTGGCGAAAATTTAGTTGAAGATGATGGCAAATGATATTTTACTGGGAACTAGAATAAACACATCAACGTTTGGCCCGCTCATGTGATGTTTGTGCACAAATCAAGTCGAAAGTTGAACGTTTATATTATATAAATGAAATTAAAAACATTTTCTGGCTACCTGTAAAATGATGGCCTTAATGGCGGCAGGCAACAGACTCAATTTGGTACAGCGACAAGAGCGAGTCAGAGTCAAATGTATCTGCAAGATACGTGTATTTAATGTACTTGTAAGTAATATACATGTACATATCTGCGTGTATATGTGTTATTCGTCTAATGTTGTGATGTTTGTGTGTTCCCTCAAGGCAGCTGTAATTAAAAACGGCAAATGACAGCCACATGTATCATCATAGACGGGCAGGTAAATAAACAAACAATCGGACGAGCACAGATGAATTTTTGTAAGGTTCGCACACGAATCGTATTGCTTTGGATCAATATTTACGACTCATCCAATCTGTTGATAGATGGACTTTGTAATAAACATTGTGGTTTGCCCAAATGGAATTAAATGAATGTAATTCAAAATTATATCCATACATACATACTACTACTAGTTAAGTTCAAGTTCGTGGAAATAAATGGATTTCACTTTAATAATTACAATTCAATTATTAGACATTCATAAATAATATTAAAAAATTTCAAGTTCGATTATACAGAGATCGAACAAACTCAAATACCATCTGTATCTCTTTAAAGCAGCCAATGTTTTTAAAACATAAACGATTAGTTCAAAAAGTATCATAAATCTGTCATAAACTCATGTTGAAAAACTTATTTCTAATTTTTTTAAATAATATGTTTATTTTGGCGAAGAAACATGTTATTCATTTACCTCTGCTACTGATTCTCACGACCAAAGTGTGCGTTTATTTTCCAATCGATTCAAAGATGTTGAAAAGATTGCAAATTATCTGGAAATGCTCTATATGAAATGTTTAGATAATATCATTATAATTGTGGTTGTAATATGTTTCTTTATTTTTATTAAAGCTAAGTGTAGGCTTATTAGAGCTTCAAGGAATTTAAGTTATTTTTAAAATTTATTCCGAATATATCTTGAGCATCAAATTCCGCAAAATGCATGTTTTTGATTTTCTATTACCCTAAAAGTGTGCTATAATAATTTGAAGTAAAATTAATGTGAAATTGAAACTTGGAACTGGATATGATACTATCTCAATTCCCTTTTAATACTTTTTGTAGGCATAATATATATCTCAGCTTTGTCAATGCACTTCCGCAATCAGGGTAGATATTTATTGCCTCGACAGTTTCCTCTCCGTTTTTTGCATAGCCAATAGGCTCGATATGCAATTTCTACAGTATGCCCTCCATATGAGATTTTTTGCTATGCAGTGTCAACATTTTTTCCGGCATATCCACATCAATTACTTAATCAACGGCGTCGCCAAAGTCACGTTTTGCGTTTCGCAATCGAATACGGAGATATTCAACGTATTATTACTTTTATTTTTTTTTGTTTAATGGTGCTGCTTATCAAGTTGATAGACAGCCAGGCGGCAGCTGGACGGGACAGGGCAGGGCAGGGCTGTGGCAACTGCTTGGCCTTCTCACTTTCTGTATCTCGGCCAAGAGTTAATAATGTATGCAATTTGTAAGGCTTGGCTTGACCAAACGTGTGCCTCTAATTAAGAGCACACTCTCTTTGCCACACCAAGGGGGGCGGGTCATCAATCTTCAGTACACCTACGTAGGGAGTACGTAACCAGCACTTGGCCAAGACTCGCTGACATGGCTCATATTGTTGCTGCCCCTTCCACTATACTATTAAAGCCAATTAATCATTAATGTTTACGGCGTGCGCGATTTGTGCATTAAAAACAACAAAAATCTCATAAATTACGCCCCGTTCCCCAAAGCACGCAATGAATCTTTATCTTTTTCTCTCTGATCATTATTAGAGGGTATGGCGAAAGGTGGGAGGGGGAGGGGGGACTTCTGCTGGCGTCACAGCGAAAATTTGTACAGTTGGTCCCCCTCAACGCGTGTGCTGTCTATCAGTGTCTGAGAGTCTTGAGGGTCTGTTGACTTCGATGAATGAAAACACTTGGCCAACAACCAATCATCCCCAACTCATCACCACCCATATAGCCACAACTCCTCTCCCTCTGTCCCTCTGTCTCTTCTCTCTCTCTCTCTCTCAACACTTTGCTCACGTTTGTATATTTTTAGTGCAAATATACAAATTTACCAAAGTGCTGGCCAAGTGAGCAGCAGCAAAGAAATAACAAGCGTAGGGGAAAAATTTGCAAAACCGAAATTCGCATACACTTGACAATCCTAAAGGGTTGTCTGCATTTACAAGTATTTTTTTTTATGTGCAAATAAAATATGTATTTTTGTCAATTTGAATGATGTGAGTTTTAGTTGCGTTATTTACATGTGAATTGAGCTAGAGATGACACTTTGATAGTATCAGTAAAAAACTTATAATTTTAAGAAGGTAAGAAAGCTTAATAAACCAAATCTCAAAATACCGAAATTCTTTTTAATTTTAACAGAGTAAAATGTGTGTTCCAATCTGAATTAGCAATAAAAATATTGATTAATAAAATATTTACTCAAATTTGAGTATCTATAAATTATGAGTATCTATAAACTATCTGTGAACACAAAAACAATATAATTACTTGAATTGAACCAAAAACCCCGCTTAGTTTTTATAAACTTGCTTTTTCCATATCCAGACCATTTCCGAAAAGCTTCATCCTTGACTTTCTCCAACTTGCAACAAATGTGTATCAAAGGGGGTAATCAGATACGCTGTGGCAAACACACTGGTACTGTTGCATATACCCCATCAATTAGGGTAGGGGAAAGGCAACTGGCCAGCGATTTGAGCAACATTCAAAGGCATCATAATATTTTTACGGGCCATTTGTGTTGTCTTTATGGATTTTCTATGGTTGCTGACAATGTGTTCCCCCCTCTTCTAATCCCCTGCAGTCACCCCTAGTCTAGACCAATTGATCTTTTTTGCTACTTAGTTGCGCGTTTGTTTATAAATACATACATGTAATTTGTTGCATGTTATACTAATTCCGTTGGATGTGGTAATCAAAACAAGCAACTTGTCGCAGCCACTTGATAAATGTGGCTGCCAGTTGGTTAGTTGGCCGCTTGACTGTGACCTTGACCGCCTTTCCCCCTCGCACATTGCTGCAACGGAAACGTGGCGTGCAACATCCCTGGGCTACATTTGGCTAATGGCATCTAATAAATGCAATGTCGGCCGGTCATTAATTATTCCCATGCCCCCGAATCCATCTGCAGCTCTATTCGATGCCACTCAACTTCACTGAACTTCACACACGACTCCGCTGTGAGGCAGCGAAGCGCACTACCTGTTGACTTATTAACGTCCAAGTTGCAGCTCGATTCTCACACACGTGTGCAACGTGCGTTGTGTTAATGAAAACATGAAAGAAAAGCCAACGCATTCGGTTTGCTAATAAGCGGTTGCCGGTTGACGCAGCTGCAACGGTAGCGTCAGCAGCAGCCGCAGCAGCAGCAAGTGCCAAGTCATTATCGTTGCTTGCTCCCTTCGCGCTCTCCCACTTACGCTCTCACGCGCTCACGCGCTCTCTCAATGTTTGGTTGTCTCCCACGACGCGCGCTGTTCTTGTTGTTTGCTTTCTTTCAGCTGCGCTAGAGGGAGCTTCGTTAACGCAACGCTTCGGCTGCGGCGGCGTCGTTCGGCGACGCCGACAACAAACAACAACAACGACAGCAGCCACAACGAGGCACCAGACCAGACGACGACGCCGACGCAGAGTTCAGTTAGAATTGAATTGTGTAACGGTGCGGTTGTCGCGGTCTCAACGCTCTTTTTTGACTCGCTTCGCTAACGCGCGCGTTTTCGACGCGTTTTTTAATTTTTACTTGGTTTCGAGTGTTTTGTTTACTTTTTATTGTGCGAGCAAAAGAGGTGCAAAGACACAATAATTTAAAAATGATAAATCAAATTTAATTAAATACATGTTGATAATACGACAGCTTAATGTTTGTTATTAATTTCTTTCGAATCTGTGACGTCTGTGTTTGGATAATCTTGTATCTCAAGTTCAAGTGCTCGCAAATTCTTCGACTCATCTCATATTTTTGTGTGGTATCTACAAACAAAATGCCAATTGTTGGCTGCCATATTTGTTTACATTTATACATTTGTGGTTATTGTTAGGTATAAACATGCGGAAATCTCTAGTACAAGCAGCCAAATCATGTTGTCTTTAATATGCCCAAATATTTTTGTGCAATTTCATTTTGTAATTGTTAATTTTTTCTCAGCTCAGACCAAATACGAAATTGGCAAGTGTCGGTCAGTTGTTAACTTCAATTTTACAACAGATATTTTTGAATAATTCCCAATCTACTTAGAAACAGACTTGCTTAAGTTTTAATATTTGCCTGGCAAGATCGCTGTGGGGTTGATTAGTTGCTGCTAAATAAAAGAGCAGCTGTTTGATTTGCTTACCCTTTTGCTATTTGAAATGAAAAAATAAGCTAATATTGTTTTATTATTGCCACATCTGTTTATGCAAAAATATAGACGTACGGTTCTGTGAGACAATGGAAAAATACGTAAATTTTAAAAAGAAAAACAACTTGCAATAAACAATATTAGTCTTTGTTTCAAAATTAAGATTAATGTAGCAAAAGTCATATAAATTTTCTTATTTAACTAAATTTATGTGCAATATATGGGCGACAAGACTTTGTATCAAGAGCAAACACTTATTAAACAATAAATGCTTTTAAGACAAAGTACATTAAAATCCTTTTCTGTGCCTAAAATAAATATATTTCTTGAGATTTACAACACATTGTGAGCAGATTTCAAGAAAATGTCATCTCCCCAAGCAAAGGGCAGGGAAGTAAATCTAAAGCAAACATAATGTGCAAGCAAGGCCATAATAATTCACGTATTCACAAAGCGCAATGCAATTTGGCATTTTCATACATACATACATATAAATAAAGTAACAGTTGCAAAGGAAAGTAATTTTTTATTTAGCATACGCATGTGTAGTTGCATTTGCATTTGTGTTTGTGTATCTGCAAGTCATAAACCATAAGTAATGTCATTGTTCAAACAAGAACAACAACAGCTGAACATCAATCTGGGGGGTTCCATTCGCGTTCTCACTCGCACACGCACTCAGTCACTCTTCTAATCCTCTCAACCTGTCTGCTCTATGTCTCCTTTTCCTTTCTGCCTGCGTATGTTAATATTCTACCTTGGTTGAGAGCGACATTATCATTGTTTTGCGCTTACTGATTCAATTAGCGGTTGCCATCCATACGCATAATTTATAAACTTATTTACTTATTGTAGCTATGTAGGGCAGTAGCCGCAGCAAACTGCATTATTCTATGGCTCATTGTTGTTGCTGCTGTTGCAGTTGCTGTCGTCGTAATCGCATTAAAAATCATTTAATCGAAAGCGAAGAGAGAGGGAGAGAGCGCGTGGGTGAGCGTACGCTTAAGCTTTGAACTGGGTATCATACTCTGTCTGCCTCACTCTCTCACACTCATACACACACACACCTTGCACTCATAATTGAGATTTGTTGCACTCCAGCGTTGACTTTTATGCGCGCTTTTATTGTTTATTGTTTATGGCGCAACATGTTCAATTATAGTGGAAAATTGGATTTTGTTCTCCCTGCGGGAAGGAAGGTCAGTGCAAAATGTATCTGAGCTGCAAATAGGCAAAAGCCAACAGGCCAAAAAATATCAGACAGCGGACAGCAGACTGACAGAATAATGCTAGTGCTCTGGAAATTGGAAGAGGGCCTCCTCCGTTCAGGGAAATGTCAGTTTGTCGCCAAAAAGTTTTCCAATTGCCCGCCCTTGCGTATCAGCGTGTAAATGAAAGTGACTTTGGGGCTTATCAATTGTAATTGTGGACTGCGGCTTCCTCTCCCTTTACTCTTTACTTAACTTAACCGAAAAAGTGCCAAATGCTGCGGGCAATAACGAAAGCTGTTGTCTCTCTATGTTCATATGTATGTGTGTGTATCTCTGTGTGTGGCTGTGTATGTAGAGCACTTGCTGGCTTTTAATTACATTTATCTGGCAGCAAAACTTTGGCTGCGACTTTGGCGCTTTCTGTTCCTGCCGTGTGCGTTATGTTTTTATACCCTGGGTTTTTAAAGACAGCAGTAGTATTGACACCTGTTTTTATCACTGCAGTAAGCATCCCAAATTTTATTAAATTTCAAATGTTAAGTTGCCTGTCTTTTAACAGAGCGATCTTCGTTAAGTTGACTGCTCTTAAGCAAGTAGATAAATGTTAGTTGACTGCATATAAATATTTTGTTATATTTAAATTGTTAAGATGGCTGTCCTTTAGCAGAACGATCTACGTTAAGTTGGCTGCTCTCAAGCAAGTCGATTAATGTACGTTAAGTTGGCTGCATTCAAACATTTCGTTTAATTTTAAGCGTTAATTTGACTGCGTTTAAATATTTCGTTTCGCTAATTGAAAGGTATCTTTTTAAAGTTATTGAATAATTGTGCCACTTGAGCACGTTTATTTAGTTAAACTTTTGGGTTACAGAGTATCTTTGAGGTTCTGCAACTAGATAACGTTGTATTTATGCGCATTCTGTTGATTGGTCTATCAGTTAATATATTTTTGTGATTTTGTCGCAATTCAATTAAATAAATGCTGCGCTATTTTCGTTGATAAACGCACAACTGACACCAAGTTGATATGGCAAAATGAAAACGTACATATGTAGTCTCATTGTCACATTGTCTTTAATCTAAAATGAACACGTTTTAATAGCATAATAATTGTTTATTCTGTGATAAGGTTGCGCATCCCATAACAATGACAGAAACAACAATGACTACATTATGGAACAAACATTAACTGAGATTATTTACATAGTATATTTAGCTCTGACACAGATGCGAGAGGTGTATATACATATCAACAGTTATCTCCTGATAGAGCAGAAAATAAATATAGCAATCTGCTGCGATGAGCGAAATTTCGTCTTACAGTCTGTTCAAAGAAATCTACAAACTTTTACCTGAGACCAATTTCGGTATCTGATTTTTGCATAGCTAATGAAGGCATGTACTAACTATACACAACTGTCAGACTTTCATTACACAAAATTAGATTAACTATGTATATAAAAATTCAACTTTTATTTGTATAGATCAATTGTATTGCCATTAACATCGAAATCAGAAAAGAAGCAATACGCTTACTCATCATACCCTGTTGCGCTGAGAAAAATCTCTTTAAATTAAAGAGATTGTTGTCTAAATTATCCGATTGACCCAAAAAACATTTCGCATAATGACGTTTTTTGAGAAATTATTCATATGCAAGGAAACGTACATAACTTGATCTTGATAGGAGTGCACAAAGAAATTGCGAATATGAATCATACGCTTACAATATATTCATTTGCTTATTTCTGCCATGTTTGCATTACTTAGCCAGAACTTCCCACCTCCAATCTCCTCCTTTGTCAACTCGTTGGCTATTTTGCAAACCTGTTGCATTTTCCGCATCAAAGTCGTGAGCAATTAGCAATAGTTCCTCAATTGGCGCTTAGTTCTGTTCTGTTCTGTTCATATCAAGTCTATAAAAGGTCATCGAGCATTTTTTGCAGTGCATTTGCATATCTTCCCTGTCTACAACATACATCATTTTCAAGAAATCAGCTTATCTGACTTGAGCGTTTGCTCATGGGCTATTTTTTAACATTATTACGTACTTAGAGTTATTTCATTTTGCTTGAATTTCGTGGCGGTTGACAATCTTTTAGGTTTGTCTTTCCTGTTCCCCCCACCCCCACTCTCGATGACATCACGCAATCCCATTTTCTGTCAGTGTGTGTGTGTGACAGAGGCAGTCTTTTTTATTAATCTTATCAGAAAGTTACCTCTTGGCATGCACTGATACCTTTACCTAAAACTTTACCTTTATTTTATGGGAGTTTCTCTGAGTGGCAACGAATACCTTTTATACTAAAGTGCTGGTCATTTAGTTTGGATCGGTAGCTGGCATGGCATTTGGCCATATGAGCTCATACCTGATGGCCCATTCCATAATTTACGCATTTGTGTGTATTTTTGTTGTGTGGTGTGGGTGTATTTATGACGCTGATTATTTTTATCTAATTGAAAAATAAGTAAACAGTCAATTAATTGCAATGCTCCAGCCATTCCACTAGAAACTAAGCATTTATTTTTTGCGTATGTAAATAAATATTCAATAGTAAACAACAAAAAAATAGCATTTAAATGTATCGTAAATTTGCGAGCAGATGAATAAAGGTTAAGTTAACACCTTAATCAAAATGTCAATGAGCAAATAATCCACAACACAGACGTGCTAAATAAGTGGTGTTTAACTTATTCCCAGTTTCTTCTTAATTCGAATCGAGGCGCCCAGCTGCTTAAGAGGCCGTTCTGAAGACCAAAACAAACGCAAAATTTGATGAGTCAAACAGAAAAGGCTGAAACCGAAACAGATACAGAAACAGAAACCGAAACAGATACAGAAACACAGAAAGAACGCATGAAACTTAAACTTAATGCAAGAAAGCAAAAGAAAGCAAGTTTATTTAAAAGCGAAATAAAAGCAAACAAAAATAATAAGCAATAATAATCATAATCATAATAAAAAACAAAAAGTTAAAAAAAATAACACTGGCCAAGTTCTCTGCCGAGTACAAAGTGCAGTTAACTCAAAGTTGCCATAAAGTACCGTAAAGTCAACATAAAATGGTGAAAATGCTCGACCTGGACCGTCACGCTGAGTGCCCCCTGTGGGCGGCATTAGCTTCCGATGTGCCCTGGACGGGCATGCACTATGCGTGCCTCAATGTCCTCAACATTTACTGCAAAGTATTCGATAGAAAAGAAATTTACGATCTCATTGTAAGGTAAGCGACCGCAGCACAGCATTAAATGAATGAAAGCTGTCGCTAGATGGCGCCCGCTAGCGAGCTTTCGCTGACGCTGTGTAAAAACAGCGGCAATTAATTGTATCAATGCATTTTACATTCTTTGATTATATTGAATTATTTAAATGGGAAATGTAATACTTGACTTGGCTTGAAAATACCCTGTAATAAGGAATTTATATTGAAATTAATTATTTATTTATCACATATGAAAAGCTTACTCAGGATCCATTATCCCTTATGCTTTCAGGAAGACCTGTCAGTCCTGCAAGTGTCCGCGGGAGGCGCACGCCATTTACCAACAACAGACGACCAATGTGCATGAGAGATTGGGCTTCAAGTTGGTCTCGCCAGCGGATTCTGGTGTGGAGCCACGGGACTTGGGCTACACGTGGGTGCCGCCGGGTGTGCGTGTCTCCTCCCGGGTTAATCGATACTTCGATCAGCTGCCGGAAGAGAAGGTGCCGCGTTTGGGCAGCGAGGGGGCGCGGGTGCGAGAGCAGCAGATCTCATATCAACTGCCCAAGCAGGATCTCTCGCTGGAGCACTGCAAGCACTTGGAGGTGCAACATGAGGCATCTTTCGAGGACTTTGTGACGGCGCGAAATGAAATTGCATTGGACATAGGTAAGTAATCATAATCACAATGAAATTTCTTATTTCAAGAGTTCAACCTGCTATTTCTGTTGTAATTGTAGCCTATATCAAGGATGCGCCGTACGATGAGCACTGTGCGCACTGTGATAACGAGATTGGTGCCGGTGAATTGATTGTGGCCGCACCCAAATTCGTGGAGAGTGTCATGTGGCATCCAAAGTGCTTCACGTGCAGCACCTGCAACGAGCTGCTCGTGGACCTCACCTACTGCGTCCACGATGACAAAGTCTACTGCGAGCGCCATTATGCGGAAATGCTGAAACCCCGCTGCACGGGCTGTGATGAGGTGAGTGGTCTGTCCATCAACAAATTGACTTGTCCCCTTTGCCACATTCCTCTCTGTCCCTAAATCTTGTCACACACATGCTGTGCTAATGACTCGACGCGATTTCACCTTCATTCGCTAAGTAAAAATGCTTAGCACACTTTCGGGCGGGTCTATTTTTTTTTAGTTTTTAATTGGACCTCAACTCTCGTTGCTCGCATTTCCTTTATTTTTCCGAGCTCTGCTTTTATTGTCTGTCGCTCGCAGTCACCTTTAATGGTCGAGGTGTGTCCACTTCTCTTCCCTCTCTCTCCTTTTCTGTTACATTCTGAGTGTTTTGCCATTTTCATTGAACTTCATATATGTTGTGCCATTAAAAATGTGAAAGCTTCCCTTGACCACATTGCACATTGGCCATTACCAGGGCTAAAATGCGACAATGTCAACTGACAGTTCATTTGGGACATTGGCTCTTGACGTGTTGACATCGTGCGTACAGCACGAGATTTTCCCCGCTAAGTGAGTAGCAATCATAGCATAGAAATGACATCAAGATTGCTTTTGAAATCTGTTGTCGGTGCTAAAAATACAGGCAAAACAAAATCAAGGCAATATTGCAAATATTTTGATACTTCAAGTTTTCTTTTTGATTGGAATAAATGAATCTTTACAATTTATAATGATTCTTACGTAATAATAGCGTAGAAAACCAAAAATATTACAAATGACATTTAAATAATTTGGATACTTTTTGAGAACATTATTAATACTTTGTAAAAATAACTTAAAGGAATTGACCCCAAAATTTCAACTAATTACAATTCAAATTGTCAGAAAACAAAATACTTAAGTACTTTTATATTATTCTAAGTTTCGTAAAAATAATATAAAACTCTTTCAGATTATCTATCTGTTAACCCTAATTCTGTTGGCATTGAACATAGTAGTGTGTTCTTTAAGGCGATGGTCATTCGGTCACGCCCCCTTCTTGTGTGCTGTCAAGCATTAATTCTCTTCATTTTTTTTTTGTTTCTTCGGTCGTCGCACACTTTCGCTTTCAGCACAAACCAATACAAAATACAAATTAAAAACAAACAGACAACGACCCATTTATTTTTGGCACATTTTTCAGATATTTATGAGAAAAGCAAACACACACACAAACAAACCAAAAAAAAAATATAAAAATAGTTTTTATATTTTTTTTTGTATTTTTATATTGTTGTGTTGCTTGAGAGCAAAAATGCGAGAGCGCATCGAACCGAATGTTGTTTATTATGTGGCATCAACAATTCGCAATTAAAAAGATTATGTTGTTGCTTGTTGCCACAATTTATGGCAGCAACAACTGCTGCAAATAGGCCAAAGCGATGTGACATTGGCAATGCAACAAATCACGAAGGCCACGCACAAAGAAAAAAAACTATTAAAAAAACATAAATAGCAAAAGCGAAAAGCGTAGCAAAAAAATGCGAAAATGCTGAGAAAAAGGAATATGAGAATAAAAACTCATACAGCCGTAATATTCATACGGACTCGTTTAAATATTCATTCGCAATTTACATGGCGCGCTGATTAGAAACGCTGTTCCGTTGGCCAATTTCGATTTGCCAATCTGTTGCCAAAATAGTTACACACGGTTCCCCTCCCTCGAATATTTTCTCAATCTCTCTCTCTCTCTCTCTCTCTCTCTCTTTGCTCTTCTGGTCGCCAATTAGCGCCTGTGCTCTGTCGTGTGTGTGAATCACTTGATTTGAGTGTCGTGGCCCTTATTCAGTCGCATTAATCAGTTGCAAGACGATCGATTAACTGGCAACAACTGTGCCTCCGCCGCGTGCAACTGACTCGCCGCTCCGGGTGCCCCAAAAAGCACAAAATAAAAGTCAAGTGAAAAGTGAACAAGTATCACAAGAAAATTATACACATATTCTGATAAATTTCAAAATATTTGTGAATTTCCTCAAAGCAAGCAGCGCTCATCAATTTTCGCACAAATTTTCGCGCAAGCGAAAATTTTAATTGAATTACCTAATCACTTGCCCTGAGTTCCGCGAGAGTGAGTGTTTCGAATATTTCTGAGTGTCTGAGTGTGTTGTGAGTGCGTGGTGAATTTTAAATAATACACAGACACTGTCCATATTCACATCTTACATTCTCGCATCCCACATTGCATTTGTGGCTGGCCTGGGAGACACTTCTCAATTGGAGGAGCATTACGCAAGCGACAACTAGAGGAAAGCATGTCGTCTGATGACGCTCTAACCGGCGTCGGGGAGCTGCTTTTCACTCTATTGATTGGCTATCTGGGCGCCCTGGAATTCGCCTTTGTGGCACGTCATCTTTATCACTGGACATGCCGGCATCCCGATTCACAGGAGGCAGTTGATGCCGCTGCCGATGCTGAGGAGTTGCCACGACTACGGGATCGCCTCGAAAAGGAGCTGGCTGAGGCAATGGCAAGGGAGGCAGCTGCTGGCGGCAATGTCATGCAGGATGGAGTCCTCTACACCAATGGTTTTCGCTTGGAGTCACCTGATGATAAGAGAAAGGCATTGGCTGCCGAATTGGAGCGACAGCGGCAAATTGAGGACGAGACACGCAAACAGCTGGCGGAGGCCGAATTTAAATTGGCCGAGGAAAGGAAGAAGGCCGAGCAAGAGCGTTTGGCAGCTGAGGCGGCTGAAAGCGAACGAAAACTAATAGAGGCGGAAAAACAACGCGAAGCGGCGCAGCGAGAACGTGAGGAAAACGAAAGAAAAATCATCGAAGCAGAGCGACAACGCGAAGAGCAGGAAAAGCAACAGGAAAGAGAACGTGAGCGATTAGAAAATGAAAGAAAATTGTTTGAAGCTGAAAAGCAACGCGAACGTGAATGTGAGGAAAATGAAAGAAGAATGCAAGACGAGGAAAAACAGCAACGCGAACTAGAGGAGAACGCCAGAAAACTACGAGAGGCAGAGCAACAACGCGAACTAGAGGAAAATGAAAGAAAACTGCGGGAAGCAGAAGAAAAACGTCTTGAAGCGGAGCGGGAAAGAGAACTCGCTGAGGCGGAGGCAGAGAGGCGTCTCTTGGAAGTGGAGAATGAGCAGGCTAGACGAGATGCGGAGATTGTGGAGCGATTGTTGGCGGCGGAGCGAGAGCGCAAGTTGAGTGCAACAGAGAGTGAACTGGAGGAGGAGGCGCTCATCTTGGAACAGTCACGTCGATTGGCAGGCAGCAAAATGAATCTGGAGAGGAAACAAAAGTCAATTGAGGAGAATGCTCGTCTCTTTATGGAGGCAGAGGAGGAAATGGTGATGGTGCAACAACGCATGTTGCAGGCTGCACAGGCGGAAGAGGAGTCGGAGTACGCTGGAGCCATACCTGTTGTAGAGGAGCCTTGCATTAAAAAAATTGTGCCACCTCGTTTTGAGCAACCACATTCAGCTCAGGCAATTGAAGAGCCCCTCGTTGTGCAGCGTGTGAAAACTCAGCTTGGACAAGGAAGCGGTCGCGAGGATCCCTACATGGTTAAATCGAAGACCTTAATGTTTCCTGGCGTATCCGACGAGGGATCCTCTGTGGACCCCATTTCCAGTCAGCAATCCTCGTTTAGCACTCAACCCTCTGAGGAGCGCTCGCATCTGTTAACGGAAGAGGAGCGTCCGGAACCAGAGGGAGAGGATAATTTACCCGATGTGCAGTACACCGAGGACTATTTGCGATCCCTTGACGGTATCAAGAGTCGTCCATTGATCAGGGAAGATGGATCGGGTCGAAGACGCGCCTTTAAGAAGCGCCGTTCGAGTGGAAGTTCTAATTCATCGCGTGACTCACGAGCCTCACGCGATGAAGAGCTCAAAATGTTCACTTCTCTGGAAGAAGAGGAGCTGCGACATGGCGAGAAGGCGGACTACAATCCCATCAAGTATACTACGGACCAAACACTACGAGTCAAGACCCACCAGAGACGTCACAAGCGAAGTCCTGCCAAGGATGTGAAGCCACCAGCAGATGCAAGTGGCTCTCTGGAAATGCTTGGTGAGGAAAGCACAAATCCCTGGGGCGAAGTAACGCCCGAACACTACAAGGATACGGAGTTTTGGAAGCGCGAAAAGGCGTTGTCCATTAACGAGGAGGAACTGGACCTAGAGAGACGAGCCTCCGGTGAAGAAGTTATCGAGCCGGAAAAAAACCAGCCCAAGGCATCCTCATTCGAGGAGGCGACCAACGAACAAAATGAACTGGCGGCCACAACGTTACTCAAGCAGTGTTCCAAGGAGCAAGTGGTGAGTGTTTGGGCAATAAAAGATGATAAAATATATTTAATGAATGTACATATCAGGACAAGGACAGCACGGAGAGCTCCAAGACAACGGAGTCAAGTGGCAGCGACATCAAATCCAACGTAAGTGCCAGTTTAATAAAAATTGGCCTGGCTTTTATGCTTGCTTTAACCGCTTTTCATTTGCCTTTCATATGCGTTCTATCTACCTGCTTCTGCTTTCGCTTTCGCTTCTGCTTTCTTCTTTCGCTTTAAAGCTGCAAACCTCCTCTATAACAGAGGAGCAGCGTCAAGGCGGCTCTCCTAGTCTACGGCGGAGTCCACGCATCGATGAAATGGATCATTATGAGGAACGTTGGCGTCAGTCGGAGGAGGCAAGTCATTTGACCAGTCAGCCGCCCAGCATTTCCGTACAGCAACCAGATACGGCTCCTTGGCGCGATCAATACGGACTTCTCATGGAGGGAATAAGCGATTTCTATGACTTTACTGCATCTGTAAATCCGTCGAGATCACGTCCTTCATCGCGTAATTCTTCACCGCAGCCTAGAAACGTCGCGAATCGCATGGATGTGGACGAGGAGCATACTCTGGAGGTCTATGATGACACTCAGGATGGTCTTATAACTGGTGAATTGAACTGTGAACTTGTTCTACAAATGCTTGAGACAACTTTAAATGAAAATGAAATTCAAGTGGAGCAGCTTCAACTTCAGAATGTTGCAGATGATGTGAACAATGGCAACGGTATCAATCAAATGGTTACCATGGCTTACGAGTCTCCAGAAGAACGTCGTCGATCTCGTTCTCGATCCCGATCGCATCCCCTTTCAGTGACTGAGCTGGAACAGAGCATTCAAGAGAAGGATCAGCTGGCAATTGATCATTGCACTCCCATGGAAGTTGAAACTATCGAAGAAGCAGAGAGGCATATCAGTCTCACGTCAGAAATCTCTCTTCCTCAGCCTGTCATCGAGATCAATGCCATGGTTGACGAGCAAATGGATAACTCTGAGCCGACTCCTACTCGCGAGGAGATGCGTCTCTTTCTGGAAACCTTGCGAGCTGAGCGTAATTCTCGTTCTAGATCTCGTTCCCGATGCCGTTCACCTCTACCTTCTTCGGATAACATAGCTCGCAGTCTGGAAACCCGAAGACAGAAACGCATCAAGCAAAACGACGAACTTTTCGAAAAGCTGCAGGATGAAGAGAGACAAAGAAGCAATTCAACTTCACCTGTGCCAGTGGTCGAACCAATTATAGCCCCAACTCCTCCTCCCGTGCCCACAATTTCAATTGAATTTACTGAGGACCAACCTTTAGAGGAGGATAAGGAACCCGAAGATACTCCCGAGTCTATGGCCAGGTTATTCGAGCAGCTTCGTTTAAATCGTGTTCGTTCCCATTCACGTTCCCGTTCGAGATCTCCACTCCCAAGTGCCGCCAACCTGGAGCATAGTTTGCAGAAGCGACGGGAAAAGTTGATAGCCCAAAACGATGCCTTCTTCGAACAGCTACAAGAACGTGCCAGAACACCAGAGCCAGAGGTTAGGGTCATTGTGGAGCACGTCTACGAATACGTCGAGTCCAATGAGTTTGAAATTGAAAGTCGTGATATGCGCTCCCTTTCACCTTCCCGATCACGCTCCATTTCAGCTGGCAGTGCTTCTGGCTCTGAGGATGAAGATTCGCATCAGTTTCATCTTATGCTTAACTTGGAGGGATCCGACGGAAGAACTCTGCGTAAGAACAGCGAGGAATTGGAGAGTGTCTTGGCCAACAATGCCAAGCAACGTGAAGTTGACTTGGAGGCACTTCAAAAGTTAAACAACGCAAGCGAGGAAATGGAAATTCGTTTGATGACTCCTCCCAAATCGGACTATGAACGCACTTTTTCCGAAGCGGCTCGTGATCTAAAGGATGAAATAATGGTGAGTGGATTCAAGCGATCCACATACGTTGGGGAGTCCCTGGACTTGGACAGTGAGCTAGAGCAGGAGCATCAGGTGAGCGCAGAGGTCCAACGCTCGCGCAGTCCATCTCCCTGCTTGGATATGGATGAGGCCAGGGAACAGGCAGCAGCACAGCGTGAACTTCAAGCTGCTATACTGAATTCTCTTGTTACAGCAAGTGAAGCGAGTGGAGCAGATTCGGAGAAGCGACTCGGTGCCAAGCCTAAAACTAATGAATATGAACGCACCTTTTCCGAGGAAGTCAAGGATACGCAGCGCATGAAGGAAGAATCACTCTCCAGTGGCTTCAAGCGATCCACCTATGTAGGGGAATCTTTGGACATGGGCATAGCATCACAACTGGATGATCTTAGACATCGCACAGCCGAATTCCAACGTTCTCGCAGCCAGAGTCGCTCTCCAATTCGAGATGAGGGAGATGTGCCTGCTCTTAAGAATATTGAGGCTGAGGTGGCCAAGCGAGAGCTTCAGGATGAGCTCCTAGATCAATTTGCCGCATCGAGCCTAAATTTTCAGAACTTTTCACGCTACCTGAATGCAGATTTCTTAGATAGTGAGAGACGTGCATCGGACTCGGCCATAATTCAACTTGATCCCTCTGCAGACTTGGAGCCGGAGGAGTATCATCATTTTCGTCGTTTTTCGCTGGCCCAGGAGCAGCCAGTGGAGGAGTATCCCAGTGATGAATGCGTCTACATATCTCAAGTCGAAGTGCACTCGCTAACGGGCAAGAGAACTTGGCTTAAAGAGGATTTCTACACGCAAGACTTGGCCAACTTGGAGTTAAGTCTGGGAGACGAAGCAGAAAGATACTCGGAGAGGAAAACACACTATGTTTCGGAGGGATCTTGGGCACGTGCTGTGCTAGCAGCCGAGGCAGAGGCAGCTGAGTTTGATGAAACGAGTGCCATTTACAATTATGACATACTCGGGGAATACCCTGTAATTGACGAAGGCAGCAGCAATGACAGCGACGATGAGCGTCAAACTGTAGTTGAAATTGATGACGATGATGAGTACGAGTTTGAACTGGATGAGGGCATCTCGGATAACAATGAACGCACTCAGCCTACAGATGAATCTCATCACGACACTTCCGAGTGCGAGGAAGCTGAACGGAATGCAGATCGTTATGCTAATCGTGGTGCCAATGATTGGGAGGAAGTCGATAATGTCGATGAATTGGCTGACTATGGCGTAGACGATGGCGCTGTGGGAGGAACCTATTCTGATCCCGACTCCTTCATTGAACAAATCTACAACGATGCTGTAAAGAATCGCAAGCAATCTGGAATTCTCCGGGAGTATGAGACTATGATACAGGAACAGTTGAATGCAGAAAATGCCGATCAGAGTGAATCGGATAAGGATAAATCCAGCTCAGACAGTGAACGTTATGCACTCTGGGCCAAGACCAGAGAATTGGACAGATCCGAGGAGAGTAATAGACACAGAGACATTGATATATCAATTGGGTTGCTTGAAAGCGAGCGTAGAGATACGGAAATGCGTTACCTGGGAGATGCTCAGGTGGCTGCTCGACAATCAACTCGGCTAAGAACTCGCTATGGTTACAGCCCGAAGCTACAGGTCGGAGTTGTGGAGGATGACATTGAGGTGGATCTGAATTACAAGCCCAAAAGAGAATACAATTGGCGCAAGAACTTCAAGTTGGATGATAATGAATCTCAGGAAGTGACAGCCCATGCCGATGAAAATCTCCAATCAACTGAGACTAACCTAGTTGAACATCTGGATCAAGATCAATATCCGGTAGAGTCTGAAATGCTGATAGATAAAGAACAAGAGCAATACAATCTTGACCAAGATATGGATTCACTGGACCTGCGTCGCTTTAGCTTTGGTGGAGAAAGCATAACGCTCTTTAGTCGCAGTCCGGAGCGGGAGAAATTGTCCGATGTACCTGAGGAAGGACAGCAGGAAATGGAAAACGGAGAAGTGGGCTATCAACAATTAGAAGCTGAACTGGCACCGCCTGAGGAACCAATGAATGAGAAGCCCAAGAAGAAAAAGAGCAAGAAGAAGTCTCGCAAAGGTTCGAAAACCGAGGAGGAATTGCTCGATGACAACGATTCAGATAATCAGCAATATAATAGACGTAGCTCTGCAACCAGAGAAGACGTGGAATCCCTTACTGAAGCACCCAAAAGAAAGGTGCGATCACGACGGAGCTCCAAGAGCAGCACAACCAATGAGGAGATTAATGGAGATGTGTTGTCTTCAAGAAGTAGCCTTGGTTTTGTGGCAGAGGCCTTGGAGGGCATTACCGAATTCGAGACGCCAGAGGAAACATCTTTAAAAAAGAAGACAAAGAAACGCAAGAAGATATCCAAGGAAGCCAAGGAACCCAGGGAACAGACTTTGCCGGAGGAGCAGGACATCGATCAGGCTTTGGTCGCAGCACTCTCGGAGATTGCTCCTATAACCGTGTCCGCCTCAACGAATCTAACGCCAGCCTCAACCCAACAGAATATTCTATCCAGCATAAGTGTGGGGCATAGTCTATGCCTTACACCAGCTTCATCCTTCGAGGAGCCACTGAGTCCAACTTTGCAAAATAACCATGTGGCAATTGTAGCTCCAGCTCGCTCTGTTGTGGATACATTTGATATACTCAAAGATGCTAACTTCTATCCGCTTTTCTAAATTGCATGATATATTATTATACATACATATATGAATATACGATTACACGATTCAGTTACATTTGATTAAACTATTTATCTGTTTCTTATAGACATGTTCATAAGCCCAAAAGTCAAACCCAATTATCGTGCACGCTGTACAAAATCAAATCCAAATCAATTTAGCACCCAAGCACTCCGAACCGCACTGAGGATACCCATGAATATCCATGAATGTACTTAGGATCACATTGTATTATACTAACGAGCAGACCCAAGAAAAACAAAACCAACACGAACGATATATCGAATGAGAAATGGATTATTGTTATACATTATTATTAATATTATATTGTATGATTTAATTGTTAGTTTATTTATTTATCGATTCCTTTATAAATGCTGAGAATAAATACAAAATGAATATGATGAGAAACATTTGTTGTAATCATTTCATTCAAAAACTGCATCTGACGCAATGCGCTCTGACGCATCTATAAATAATTTCCCCTCCCCAAAATGTTCGCCTAATATTCTATTTGTATCTTTTGCTGCGCCTTTACTCGGTCTTTCTTGGTTTTTGGGGCATTGTATGGATCGCGAAAAATGCTATAGCATTGAGATCACTTCATTGTTGTTGCCCTGTCATCATCATCATCGTCATCATCATTTAAAAGTCCCAAATGCATGCGCCAAGTGCACTGACATTCAGTTCGAGACAATTGGCCATATACGAGTACTCATACCATTTAAACCATATAATATATACTATGTACCATTCGCTTGGCCCAATTTGCATTTTTGGCTGATTTCAGTCGCATGATGTCATCGTTTTTCGCTGAGCATGTGTCGAGTCTGACGGGAGAACAAAAGTCTTTTGATGGGATTATTTTAATAGTCTTGTCAGACAGCCACAAAAAATACTTAAAATGTCAGGAACTGAAAAACATTTATCTTCCATTATTCAATTGCATTTTACTGTTGAAATTCTACATATTGCTTGATGACATATTTTCAAAATATTTCCATATCAGATCAAGGTATCTCAAGTTTCTTTGCGAAACATATTCTATAATTTCTATAAGAAATTACTCAATTTGTATGTGTAGTTTTATTATTTATCTTATTTTTAATTCTCCGTAAATTTCTTTTATATGCTAAAATAGTTTTTATTACTAGATAAAAATCTTGAAATTTTATCAAAGTATGCACCTTTTATTATTGCTTATTTTGTGCTTTAAAAAATATGAAAACACGTTACAAATTTACCTTGCTCCTAAAAGCAGACAACAGTCTGCGCCCGAAGGAGTGCAACAAAATTTCGAAATTGAATTTGATGCAACTATAATTCAATTTTGTTTTCTTTTCTTTGGAAAGTCTCTCACATTTTTTTGCTTTGATGAAAAGTCTTGACTCAATAATAAATTGAACGTCTGTTTCGCTGAAATAATGTTGTCGACTTTTGCGTGTCAAATCCTTTGTCAAGTTAAGTAGATTCGTCAGCTGGGGCTACAAAGAGAAGTCGACCACCAAGTAAGAAATGATTTTTTGGCTGCTGTCAAAATTATCAGAGATTGAAAAATCTTTGCATTTTAGAATTGTTAAATGTTGTTGTACGTTTTGCGTGAAAATATTAATGACAACAGAAACAGGAAAGTATGTCACTCGGGTGATTTGTTTACGTAGCTCACTTTGTGGTGTGAGGTCTTTCATATCTATTTGTTCTTATACTTCTAATTGTTTTGGGTATTTCTCAAAGAGCACAGGGCCTACTTTTATAAAAAATACATTGCGTAATGTCAGCTAGATGGATACGTTGTATATTTATTTGCATTGTACAAAGCAAAACATGCGAAATTCGCTGCCAAAAAGTGTTATTCAATAGTTTGTCTTTGACATGAATTCATTTTTCCTAGGGGGCAAACATTTGGCGCACTTAAAAGCTGCCAGATATTTTCATTTAATATTTTTCGATACCTGCACTAGAATGCACAGCAGAGGAAGTATGACACGAGTGAGCAGCAGTCATCAATAAACTTTAAATATAACTTTTGAATAGTCATAAGTTGTATGAGGAGTTCTTGTCACAATCGTTGACTTCTTCTAGGCACGGGTATTTATTAGTCGTTCTATTTGCGAAGTTTTGAAGCCATTTGTACTTGTTCGCATTATTTATCTACAGCATATGTATATAAGTCTAATTTATATATGTTTTTAGCTGGCCAAAATAATTTAAAATTCACTTGAAACTGCTGGCAAATGAAATTTCAAAATTTCTAAATATTCTTTTGGCTGTGCCACTAAAATGAAACACCTTTTCATTTAAATGTTGTTATTGCTTATTTTCTCATCATTTTTCCATGTAGAAATATTCCCCATACTTGTTTTTTATTGACGTGAATTGCTGTTTTTCCGTTTCTCGCCTTCTTTCGTGGCCCAAAGAATTAATGATGTTTTGTGCCGCGTGCAAGATATGGTTAAATGTCACTTAATGGCTATTATTCTATTTTTAATATTATTTGAGAAGCTCTGACACAATCCAATCAAAATCAAATTTGAGAGGCCCCCACAATAAACTTAAACTTGAACTCATCATGTGTAGATCATCCCCTGATCGACCCACTGACGCAGTTTCCCATGAAACCGCCCCTCTCCTCATCCACCCGCTTCGAATCCCTTTATCATTCGAATGTATTTTTAAACACTTAAAAAATCAACGCTAGTCATTAAATTTCCATAATTTGGCCATTGTAGAGACCATTTGCCGCTGCTTTTATCGAGCGAAATTATAAAAATAATCTGGAAAATATATAAATTTATGACCCAATTAACGCCTGCGTGCAAAATGATTAATGCCCACAATGCTGAACGCAATTCTCGTGCGAAGCGCACACACGACACGCAAACTTTTATCAAAGATTCGCGAACTGCATTTTTATTTATAGACAAGCTCAAGATTGCATTTCACTCTGCTCCATTGCACTTGCTGAGGCGTCTGCTGCAATAATAGCATTAATATACATATACATTCATACGTATATATATACCCTATGTTCGTATGTATCTGTCTGTGATTATCCACATGAAATCACTCACAAATTTGGATCGTTAGGAAATTTTTTATATATCGTTGACTTAGTTTATAATTAAAGCTACTTTAATATAGGTATAGCACGAAACTTATTAATTGCTTGAGAGTTACCCTGTAGTGAGAAAGTATTTTTCAAATGATGGCCTTATTAAATATTCGTAATAGTATCAGTCCACTGTAAATACCTTGCAAATTTCAAATTAATAATTTGTCAGCTTTTGTATATTAATTTATAATATTTACTCAGACATATGAGTAAAATTATAATGAAAATAGATACTCTTGAATTATATATTTTAAATTTAACGTATCGATAACTTCAAATTAAATACAACTCATTTTAATTACGTACGTTAAAAACACTTTTTTTTAAATTTACTAATCGAAAAATGACCTGTTATGTGCAAATTATGGATTAATATTTATATTTCTGTTGCAAATTGTGCTTTAAGCATTCATTTAATTTAAATGCACAATGCATTTGTATTTATCAAATATTCACAATCTTATGTCAGCAACCAATTTACACTAGACAGCTTAGATTTTACACAAGAGAAATTGGTATCTTGACAAGGCTAATCATTGGCCAAGATCGCAGACAAGGGCTGAACTTGCCGCTTGCCCTTTTTAGAGCACTTTGTTCTCACTTTCTTGCCAATTTTACAAAATGCTCGGTTCAGTGCACAAGAAAATTCATATGTAATAATTATTAAATTTGTTGTTTTCGGCCTTGTATGTATCTGCAAATTAGTTGCTATTCAAATGTCATCGTTATATTTGTTTTAACGCGTTTGTAAATTTAAATGTATTTATTAAAAATGTTTGTTTTGATGGGCAGTGCTATTTATTTGCCTTGGCTATTTGCCCTTTGGTGTCACATTAGCTCAGCTGACAAAACTTGTCAGCTCTCATGTGCAGTTACAGATACATTCAAAGGTGCAGATGCATTTATACCAGAAACAGATTTTATATAAGATTGATTACGATAGATATATTTGAGTGTTTAATTCTTCTTCTGGCTCATTTCAATTATCAATCAAATTGTTTTACACTTTGTTTATAGAATATCTTGAAAGTGTCTTAACTTAAAAGATACATACATCTGTTTCCAGTGAGTTTTGTTGCAGCTGTTTGTAATTTTCTTTTGCATTTTCCATTGGTATTTTAATGTTCTGTCTCTGTGCCAAAATTGCTGTAACAATTTGTTGTTGTTCTTGTCAAAAAATACAACAAAAAAAAAAAGAAATCCCAAAATGAAAAAAGAAAGCCATATTAATTAAACGAGTATACACTGCCCACGCTGCTGTCCCTATAAGATCAATTAAAAATCTATATAGATTCACGTTGCATGTGGCAGAGATGAGAGCACGAGCTCTTGCTATTGTTGTTGTTGCTGTTGCAGACCAGACGGGAGCTGACCAGACAAATCTAAAGGAATTTATGCTCCGAGTGTGCGAGCGCCATTAAATGAGCAAAAGTATGATAGTGTGTGTGCGAGAGGTGTGCTCATGTGTGTGTGTTTGTGTGTGTCTGAGACTTGTGTGTCGTGTGCAGAAGCGCCAGAGGCATCAACAAAGGAAAAATGATTTTTCCGAAAATGATTATTTCAATACGAGTATCTTCGCATGCGTATGTAAATGACGTGGGACAGCGCCCCCTATAACAGCAGCTGCAGGTGTGTGTCTAACACACATACACACACACACACAAGCACATAAAGTCTAATTTCATTTGGCACCTGAAAAATTGAAATATTAATAGAATCTTGTATATGTTAAATATTACAGGCAAAAATTGCAAACTTGACGTTGCATTTAAGATTTCAATAATGCCGTTAATGATTAGCCCAGTTGGCCGTTGTCTAAGCCAATTTGTATTACCAGATACAAAACTAGTGATGCCTCCACTACCTCTACCTCTCTGTCTTTACCTCCCTCTCTGAGAGTGATCAATCTCTCTCTGTTGCGCTCATTTGGCCAGCGTTGCGCTCGCCGGCTCTCAATGGCACTCCCCGAGATTTTATTTTTACACTTGACTCTGGGGGCGAAACTAGATACACGCGTCGAAAGCGAACAGCGAGCAGCAAGCAGCGAGATTTTTCAAAACGTTTTTAAATTTTTTGTGAACATACGCGGCAGTTGGCATCTCGACTCGGGAAAGTCCAAAACGTAACGCGAAAATTTCGGTGATTTCACAACTTGGATTCGTCGCTAGGTTTTTTTGTGCGGATCGAGTACATAATAATTATAGAAAGTTCAGTCGGTCATTGGAGTGCAAAGTTTTTCCGATAAAAAAGCAAACAAGATGGCGGACGTGGAAATTATGCAAACGGTGACGGAAACCAAGAAAACGAAGAAGGTCAAAAAAACTTCGAAGCGTCGCGAATCGGAAGTGCAAATCAGCGAGGTTGATGCCTCCATCGAGGAAAGGGGGTAGGTGAACGTGTTACGTGTTCCGTGTGGATCAGTTTTGTGAATCAGTTCGCAAAGGGCGTCAAAAAAATGGAACCAAGAGCCATCGCCCAAAATTGGAACTTGTTCGATTTTTTGTTACCCTTTGTAACGACTCGTTATACGACTCTCTGGTATTATCTGGTATTTTGGATGGCCGTGTGTTGTCTCAGCTCGTATATGTATTGTATACTCGTAATTCTTGACTTTATCTCTCATCTGATAAATCAAATTCAAATTGAAAAACTTCAAATATAATGAATCTTTCATGCACATTCGATAAATTCAAAATCAAATTCGTTCATCTGAAAAAATAATCGATCACAAGCAAACTATCCAAAGTACTCGCATATCTCGAACTATTACAAAACGACACGTTTACTACCTTCTTTCCTCGGCAAAACTGTTTACTAAAAGGTACCCACATAAAGCTGTCGTTGTCTATAAATGTCTAATCTATGTCTACACACCCAACACACATACTATATAAAACAACAACCACAATTCGAAACAAACAACAAACAAACAGATCACTTCACTCAAAACTCAATACTTAAAACTCAATATTGAAATCCAAAATAGAAAACAAAAGCTGTACAAGAATAGTGTATACATACAGATACAGATACATTTACATAAAGATCTAGATATATATTATATTATTGAGTAGTGCCACAAAAACACGAACATACTATACCAAATGAATACTATGAATACTTGTCCATATGCATATAAATATATTATCGAAATATCCAACATTTTTACACTGTCCCACAAGCAAATTGATTGCAAGCACTTGAATGGATTTTTATTCATGCTTCATAAAAATGATTATTTACTTAATATGTGTTTATTTACAGTTAATTTTCAGTGGCGAATACACAAAGGCCATGGACAAGGATTGGCATTCGGGCCATTTCTGTTGCTGGCAGTGCGATGAGAGTCTCACTGGACAGCGTTACGTCATCCGTGATGATCATCCCTATTGCATCAAGTGCTACGAGAATGTGTTCGCGAATACGTGCGAGGAGTGCAACAAGATCATTGGCATCGATTCGAAGGTGAGTTTGCTATACAGGATGAGAATATGATTTTAATGTCCAACAATGTTAATTTTTGCAAAGAAGAAGTTGTTCTATCGCATTTCCTAAAGTTAATTTGATGACCTTAGTTTAATGTTGAGCTAAAAGTAATCTAAAATTAAGGGAGTTTAATTTGAAAATGAAATTTTGAGAACTATGGGGATTTAATAATTGCTTTACCAACTTTTAAAACTATTAAAAGAATATTATTAAAGATATATATAGTATATATAGTATTTTTTTCTCTCATCTCTTTTTATTTTATTTAATAAAAATCTTCTGTTAAAATTAAAAGCCTTTAAGCCCAAATTTTGAAACTACATAAATAAAATTGTTAAGATGATATTTTATAGTATTTTTTCTCTTTCACTTTGCTCTTTTTATTTTATTTTATGAGAATCTTTTATTTAAATTAAAAGCTTATAATTTTGTTCTATAAAAATTTCCTTGTTTTCACAGGATTTATCCTATAAAGACAAGCACTGGCACGAGGCCTGTTTCCTGTGCTTCAAATGCAATCTGAACCTGGTCGACAAGCAGTTTGGCGCCAAGGCCGATAAGATCTACTGTGGCAACTGCTACGATGCCCAGTTTGCCTCACGTTGCGATGGCTGCGGTGAAGTTTTCCGTGCCGGTAAGCAAACGATTTACAAATTATTTAATTTGTAGCATACTTTCGGGCGGCATTAGAAAATAGACTCAATATGAAGAGTGATGAGACTGCGAGAACTGGTTGGGCAACGTCTGGTGGGTGGCAGTTCCTTGGGAATTGGGGAGATTGTAGAGGGGAAATGGAGATGCAAGCAAGTTTTTGTGTAAGCTTAATACTATGCCAAATTAATTGCACTTGGGGAGCAATTTGTTACCAACTGGCGACACATTCCATAAATCTCCAATGTGCGTATGCCCTGTAAAAATTAAACGATAGAGGGGTATTACGCTCTTGGCACAGATAATTGTACTCAATAAGTAGTATAGAAAAAGAAGAAAAAACCACTTATTGGTGTTTAAGCATATCTTTCAAGTACATTACAATCCCAGACAAATATAATGTAGTAAATTATATAACATAAGGCAGCTATTTTCAATGTCTAGTTAAGATTTCTGTTAATTAGCTGAATGGAATTTTGAGATTAAATTAAATTCTCACTTAAAATTTAACTTAACCTTCAAAAATAAAAATTGAAAGCACATTAAAGCTCAACTCTTGAACTTTACGATCAAATAATAAATATTTTTACAGGGTATACTATATTACAGTCAGTTTTTTTTTGTATTTCTAATGAACTTGCTACAGATGAGTGCGTGCAACGTCCAGTTCCTCAAGCCAGTTTCTGTTTGCAGTTCCCGTGCATTTTGAACGATATCTGTTTTCATTACACGTTGCTTTAGGTGCAATTTGAGCGTTACGAGCACTTTGTGTCCAAGTTTGTTGTTTCTTGGTGCTTGAAATGATGCCTGACATAAGTCAGTTCAGTGCGAAGCAAGTTCATTGTCACGATAAACGGCCCACGCCATGCACCTAAAACCAAATGAGACAGAGAGAGAGAGACAGGTGGAGAGGGAAAGAGTGTGAGTGTGAGTGTGACAGATCACAGCTGTCTCAGGCCCTGAACTCACAGGTGGACGACATTGCCACGGCTAACAAAAGGTGTAAATTATGACAAGTTCTCTGTTTTTGTTTGTGTCTCATTCAATTGGAGCGTTACGCAAATAAAAGTTAGTTAAGATAAATATTCCTATAATAAGTACGAATGTTCGCCTGCTGTTTGGTGATAAATTTATTGAGATAAACAAACCCAAATCGAGATCAACATCGTCCAATTGTCAGACTGCTATCAATGAGAGTGTTAAGCACGTTCCAAATTTGGCCGTGACACTTTCGTTGCCAACGCGGAACGTAACGTGGCCCGTCCGTTTATTAGCCGCAATTGAAGGCATTACCAAAATTGGCAGTGTTGTTGTAGTTGTTGTTGGTAGTAAGTACACGCTGACATTGCCAATTACGAGGGGAAATAAATAAGTTGCAGTGTAAATTGGAATCAACATCAATGTCAGGCAACGCATCCCACATGAGTGTGAATGCCAATTGATTGGCATTTGAATACACTCAGTTCAGTATTCAGTTCTGTGTGTGCCAAAGGTGGGTCGTTAACCACAGCCATGACAAGTGTCATTTACATTACCAATTCAGGCATTAACTAATTGTCTAATCAAATACTTATCGTATTTGTAAAATTTGCTAATTTTATTATCAAAACACTCGTCCCAAAAACTGCGTTTTAATTGTCAACTTTTGATCCACAAATTGCTTACATCATTAACACCCCCACTAGCTAAAAATCACATAAATTATCAGGAATTATCTATCATCTAACAGAACATGCGACGACAACGCCTTGAAATCATCTCTGTCATCTATGTTAATTCATGCGAAAATCTGGCAAATTGTTCAACAGATCCACATTAAGCACTCAAGTCATGACTCACCACAATTTTTATTTATAATTATTAGATATCGTATTTGAATATTTTTGAATAGAACTTGTTTTTTTCGTTTTTCTATTCTTATGATTTGTGGCTTTTAAATTGGCTAGCTAACAATCAACGAAACGAAGAATTATTAAAGATCGCCGATAAGCGTGTTGAATTTAATTAATGTTTTTTTTTTTATAGAAACTGCGGCATATTTTTAAGAAGTAATTGCTTAAGTTTAGTATATGATCTGTAATGACTCATACTTTACATTAACTGATTGCGATTTATTCGTGCTCAACTTGAGAAAACTCTTAGGAAGTGTAGTCTTATCTCTTCATATCTTCTTAACTTGAATTGCATTCCAAGCTGCAACTTCAGTAATTTCTAGTTAATTGTTTAATTGCTTAATTGCTTGCTGATAAAATAAAGTCAACTATTTTATTGCAATTCAATTAATTTGTTTACAGTCAAGTAGAGTAAAACCCACGCACAGCTAACAAGTAGATCGGCAATTAATCAAACGAATTTCCGTAAAGAGTAAGAGAGAGAGAGAGAGAGGGAAAGAGGGAAAGAGAGGCCTTTAGGGCTGTTTTACCAAATAAGTAGCTGTTACAATTTCCAGGTAATGTCAATTCAGATTGCCACTGGGCGGAGTTTTGAAAGTGGATGCATTTCTTGACATTTCCATATCACATTTCCCACTTGAAAATTATGCAGCAACCCACACGAAGCTGAAGCTTCCTCGAGCCGAGCGGCTCACCTTAACGCCCTGGCAGCATTGGCAATGTCAAAGCGGCCTAAAGCACTTGACTTGCAACTTGAACGTATCACAGCTATCTGCATAAAACATAAGTAGTCAGTCAGCCAGTCAGTCAGTCAAGTAACCAGTTTCCGCCAGTCAAAATAGTTCATAATTGCATGAAGAGCCTAAATGGCACCTTGCCTGCCTTGTTATGTCTCCTCTGCCATGTTAAACAAGACGATCTTTGTCAGAGTCGGCGGCAACAGTAACAGCAACAACAACAACAACAAAACAACAACAATACCAGCATCAACAACAATTTCACTCAACAAGCAAAAACGTAACTCAGCTCAACGACAGTTCAACTCAACTCAATTCAACTGAACGAAACTCACCTCAGTCGAGTTGTTTTTTTTTTTTTGTTTACGTTGCGTCGGCTTTGTTGATTTTTTTGGCGGCTGTTCTCAGTCTCAAAACGGCTTTCAAAGCGCTTGGCAAGTGCCGCGGATGTAATTGTTGAAATTGCAATAATATTCAGAGCAACGTGTTGCATGTTTGATATCAATTGCAGCGCAATCATATAAACAAGAGTCGCCAGTCGACAGTGAATATATTCATACAATATATATTAAAAACCAATTAAAAAGTATTTCCGCACTCAATTATTGTTGAAATTGTTGCATTGTTGAGTGTTATCAATTTGGCACAACTCAATTTGTTGCTGTAAACAATTGATTGTTTATAGAGATATTCTTGTAAACAAGCCGAAATATAAAGTGGCTACAATTTGGGATAAACTGCAGCGCCACAACTCGTAAACTAGCCCTGATATAAAACAGTCGCCGTCAAATGCTGCGTATACGCAATATATCATTTTCTTTGCCTGGGCGTATGCGTATTTCTCACACACTTTGCGACAGTTTAATTAACCCACACTCAAACTCACTGACATGGCATTACACAATCCGGAAAAGTAAAAAAAAAAAAACCAAAAAAACAAAAATGTTTGAAATGCGACCAAAATGCAAAACGGGAATTCGAGTCAAGCTATCGTCTGACGCCTCTGCATTACAGTTGATATCAGTTTTTATTATAACAGAAAAAAAAAAAACAAACAAAACAATAAAAAGAAATTAATAATAAACATGTGGCTGCAGCACCAGTTGTAGGAGCTTCGTTTGGGGCAGTGTCGAATAGAAATTGCATACCCAAAACCGGAAACAATTTGAGCTGCTTTTTTGGCTGCATTTAAAATGTGGCGATAGCATCGACGTGTGCCACATTTAAAGAGCTAAATGGAAAACATGAAAAGCAGCACAACACAATCATGAATATGCACGCAAAGAGTATAACAGCAATTTAAGATCGAGAGGGGGGATCTAAAGAGGGCGGAATCGCCCACTTGAGTTGGCATTTCTTTTTACGAGCATTGTTGGCACTGCAATTGAATGCCAATTGAAATGAAATCGAAAACGAAATCAAAATTAAAATAATAAAAGAAAAAACAATTGCAAAATGAAATCACATTGAAAATCATAAACGACGAAAGCTTGAACTCCTTCTGTACTTTGCTTTATTAATTGAAAGGTAGCCGACCCAATAAATCTCGAGAGCTCTCGATAATGTATAAATCCTCAGCATGGCGCCTGTTTACATTATTAAATACAAACAGAGCTTTGAGAAACTTGCTTAAGCAAATGAATCCATGAATGCCATTAGTCTTTTTTTTTTTTTTAGTGTCTTTCGGCTTATCAGACAATCCAGGGGATTTCAATTTCTCTTTTATTTCAAACCAATCTGAGAAATACTAATAAATCTATACTCTCTGCCCTGCAGCAGTTGACATTTGCACAGGCGGGTCAGAGATTGTCAATAGACAAAGCTTTTAGCTTGCTTACACAAGACATATCACGATATCTCAAATTGCATAAGAAGTTGAACATTTCGTGATATATTATCGCAATAAGATACCGTGTAAACATGCTGTAGCTAAGTAAGGAAATGTCAACGAATTTGAGTAACCGAAATACGAGCAACAATTTTTGCCGAGCTCTGCAAATGATTTGAAAATGCAGAGCACGAGTTGAAAGCACTTTCCATTTCATGGCTGTCAATTGGACACGTAATGGGAGGTTGTATATTGTTTTAAAAGTCAGCAATCAATCATTCACTTAGATCACATCTGGCTGTCAATGCGTTCATATAATCGTACTCTCATATCTCATATTATATATATCGACTCCAAAGGCCTGAGACTGGCGAATTCTCAATGTCGCCTCCTCCGATCTCCACTTGACCTCAACTCTGTCGGTGTCGGTGTCTCTGAATTTGTTTTGTTTTTACTTTTTCTATATTTTGTAGGCGTCTGTCGAGTCAATTCGTGGGCGATGTCTTTGGGATGTTGTGCGCTTGGCAACTAGCTCAATTAGTTATAATTATGTGACACGGCTTTGGGGCTATAAATAAGCACCGATCAAGCTAAGCCACAAATGCTGAGAAAGCCATATTAATGCTGTGGTGCTATTGTGGTTCTCAGCTCTCTAGTAATCTGAAACCCGCAGCCCAATTCTTGAATCTGAACATTATCTGACTCTATCCATAATACTTGTCTTTCCATATTCTCTGGCTGAGTTTCCTGTGGGCAATTTCAGATTTAGATTTTCAATTTCCTGCTTTAATTTGCGCACGCGCTCATGAAATTTTAAGCAATTTATTTGTAGCTACTTTGGATTTTTTTGTTTTACAAAAAGTTAATTATTTAATGATTTATGAAGGCATTATTGTAGCTATTGTATTGTTGGCTGTTGTCATGTTATTTATAAACATTCTCTAAGTTTTTAATGAAACTTGTTGTCTAAGCTAGCAAATTTCGTTGGCGGGGCGGAGTGATGTCATTGCCTTGAAGTCGGAGAGACCCGACGTCGCCAAAATTGTTGAATTCGATTTACAGTCATTGAGAGCACTGAGATCGGTTAGAGATTAGTTGTGGCTGGGCATAAGATTGTACATCTCAACTGGTTTCTGCTCCGACCCAAATGAGTTTCAGTTCAAGTCCATTGATCAGACCCCGTTGTTGACCCAGTTGTAATTTGGTAAACAAATTGATGACTTAGACTCTTTGAGACAATCGTGACTTAATGGGCAAGTTGACGAGTTGAAAGTGCTGCAGTTTAAACGTCATTTGAATCACATTACCAATGGTATAGACACCACAGCAGCGAATCAATCAACATGACCGATGTGGATGTACTCAGCTCCAGAATGAAGTCGCGTTTGCATTTGCAAACCAAAACAATTGGTGCCGAGCGCATTAAGAAGGCCAAGGATAACAACGAGGACATTGCCGTGCTGAGCATGTTCCTACCAAATGCCAGTGCTGTCGAGGAAAATCGCAGCTTCTATTGCTCCCTCGGCGATTATTGTCGCCTTGGAGATCCGCGTGCCACCAAAGCAGGTAATAATCAAAGGCGTCGTACTCAGCAGTGGATCAGCTAAAGCTTCTCATAAATTATGTTAATTAAGTCCAGTGATACATCATAATTTATCAATATTACTGCCCATTTAATGCCTAGTCGGTTGCCAAAAAGGTGAAAAATAGACACCCACATGAATTATTTTGGTATTGTGTCCAGCTCTCCATAACGTCATCGCAGCTTTCGTCTGCTGGTAGTTTTGCCATGAGTAATGGGACACAAGCAGAGGTACACTTAAAGAAATAGTTGGTCTATAAATTAAAAAATCAGCTGGTGATTGAAAGATATTAAAAATATATATATATAAGATATATAAAAGAAGATGGAAAATCTCTCTGTTTCTGCAAAATTGACCATAAAACAATTATATCTTCATTCCCAAATCTAAGGCTTAAGATTAAACAATTCTAAAATGTTCTTAAAAGTCCACTTATATAATAAGCAATTCTTTCGAAAGCTATCTGTCTTACTCCAAGTTTGTTAAATCGTTATAGCGCATATTAACATGTGGTAACATCTCCTAAATCTCCTAATGTCTATAACACATTAATCTAACAAACCTCATAAATTGCTCATATACGATTTTACCCACTTTTTTGATGTAAACTATTAAAGAAACGACAGAGGCAATTTTAAGCATAACAGAATAACAATAGAAACAATATAATAGTAACTGCCCTGACATTATTCCAGTCAATTACCCACTTCCCTTCTCCCACCAATTGGCAGTCAGTGAACCCAATGATGAACTCCCTTTGGCAAAGTTTTCTCCCTGGCCCAAACATTCGACATTTTCATGTTATATTTTTGGCAACAAATTTTGAGCACGCAATAAATAAACTAAAGAGATTTTTTATGCACACTAGCTAAAGGCTGTCCCACAAAAGAATTTAATGGAAGCACTATTATAACGATAACTTCATAGGGTTATCGTGTCTCTTGAGACTGGATAATTTGCATAATTTTTGCATTAATTGTTATGAAAATGCGGGGAAGTGGAATGGGATTTGGGAAAGAGTTTCGTCTTTGACAGTTGCATGTCAGGTGCACATAATGATGGCAAGAGAAATGATATTATTTTTTGTTGTTATTGAAAATAAGTTGTGATTGGGTATTGTCCTGAATATGTCTGGAATTTGGGGTATTTAATAGATTGAGTTACTGAGCAAAGTTCAAGGTTGCAATTTGAAATTGAAATTGAAATTGATTTGTCTAACGTCTGTCTCTTTCTCTGTTATTAAATAGGAACCAAGAAAATGGAATACAAAACCCGTCAGTGGCATGAGAATTGTTTCTGCTGCTGTGTCTGCAAGATGGCAATTGGCACCAAGTCGTTTATCCCAAGGGAGCAGGAGATTTACTGCGCCGGCTGCTATGAGGAGAAGTTTGCCACGCGTTGCATCAAGTGCAACAAGGTGAGAAAAAAATGGAGAAACCAAGGTGATCCAGTTAACAACGGTTTCATTTGTATTTCAGGTAATCACCTCTGGTGGAGTTACCTACAAGAACGAGCCGTGGCATCGTGAGTGCTTCACTTGCACCCACTGCAACATCACTCTGGCCGGTCAACGCTTCACCAGCCGCGATGAGAAGCCCTACTGTGCTGAATGCTTTGGTGAATTGTTTGCCAAACGTTGCACATCTTGTGTCAAGCCCATCACTGGTGAGTTGCAATTGAACTTTAATTAATATATGACCTTTTACTAAGTGATTCCCCATAGGCATTGGTGGCACACGCTTCATCTCGTTTGAGGATCGTCATTGGCATCACGATTGCTTTGTCTGTGCCAGCTGCAAGGCCAGCCTGGTTGGACGCGGTTTCATCACCGACGGACCCGACATTCTCTGCCCCGACTGTGCCAAGCAGAAGCTGATGTAAACACCTAAATCGCCCAAGTCGAACCAAGCCAAGTGGCATCCGCATCCCTGACGGCTTGGATGGGAGCAGCAACAGCAGCTGATACAAGTGAAATATAGTAAAGGGCAGCAGCGAAAGCAAGATTTAGCCATATATTAAACATTAACAAAATTCAACGAAAAATGAATCAAATCAGCGGATTGAGCGGAATATGTATTAAACGATATATACAAACAAACAAATTAATGCCTTACACTTACACATACATATATACTTATTAGATATGAAATGGACAAAAAATGAAATCCTAAAATCAAAAGCCACAAATTTTTAAAATTATTAATTAACTATTGTACGAGTGCTTGTATACTTATTAATATAGCATCAAAAATAATGAAATGCTATATGCATAATACTAGCTAAACTAAAGTGAAAAAAACGAGTGAAACAAAAAAACAAAATGAAGAAAAAAATCTCGCTTGAAAATTGATATTTTTTGTGCTTTATCATCAAATTGTATAAAATATATATTTATTATTTGTAATTGCATTTGAGCGCGAAAACAAAAACAAAACGATGAAAACAAGATAATGTAACTATTGTTGCCACACATTGCATAATGTATGTATGTTTATTTATTTATTTTAAGTCCTCTAACCACACAAAAAAGATGCGTGTAAAGATTTTCTAACCGCGGTTTCAGTTAAATACTTGTATTAAAACGCAGTTTATGTTTTTATTTTATATTTTATATATGTTATTAAACAATACCATACACACAAAAGCATACCCAAAACACAATTACACGTACACACGTCCTAGCAATTTAATTGTTTAGTTTTATTTTCATGGATTTGTATTATAATGAAGCACTTTGCGCTAACTAAAATATCCACACGTTATTATTTTACAAATGCCAACAAAATGTCAATGTCCTTAACTATTTAATGAAATTAAAGCTAAATAAACAAATAATATTCATCGATAGTCTTTGACTTTTATTTAAATTGGAATTAAAGATATGGAGTTAAACATTTTTGGTAAGGAATATCTTTTATTTTCGTTTTGCATGGAAATTGTATACATTTAAAAAATATAGCAAGTAAGGTAACGTAATATACAGAAATCGATTTGGTATATTTCAAAACGCATAAACGAGCTGATCTGTTAACACATTGTGCAAAAAGAGCACTGTAAGCGCACAATAGAGCTAACAGTTATGTTAATGGCAATGTTACGTTAACGTTTATAGTGAATGGCAATAGAGCTAACAGTTATGTTAATGGCAATGTTATTGATACCGTTTATAGTGAATGGCAATTGGCCAAACAGAAAACAAACTGAAGATGGAAAACAAAAACACGCCGGACTTAAAGCTTATCTTAGAATTCAGGTATTTAATGAAAAGATCAGCATTAAATTGTTGTTAAAATATGTTATATTCTAGTGCTGGCGCCGAGCTGCTTTTTGGAAATATCAAACGCCGGCAGCTTACGTTAGACGGTGCGCAGAAATGTAAGCATTTTCCAGTTCACTCTTTTGAATTAGCAATTGATTAGTTAATTCGCAGGGACAATTGCCAATTTGCTAAAATGGATGCATGCCAATATATTAACAGAACGTCCAGAGCTATTTATACAAGGAGACACTGTGTAAGTGTTCCCGTTGGAACAGCACGTGCTGTTGTTGCCTCTAATTGTATATTCTTATGTTTTAGACGACCCGGAATATTGGTGCTGATTAATGATACGGACTGGGAGTTGCTGGTAAGTGGGATTAACTTCACAAACAACTTTTTGCTACAGTATTTCTTAATTTTAGGGCGAACTAGAGTATGAACTGCAACAGAATGATAATGTGCTTTTTATATCCACACTACACGGCGGATAGCGTATAAGCAAAATAGTTTTCGAATTTTCATATAAATTGTTTGTAAATAAAAAAAAAATATAAAAATAGCTTTAGACACAAATCAGAATTACGTCCCTTTACCAAAAATGGCAAAGGCCCACACGATGATTCGGGGATGTAAAGGTTTTCTTCATTTCAAGTTCAATTCAGTTAGCGCTGCCGCTATTTATACTGCGTGCCAACAGAATAAGCACTTGGGAATTATAACGCACACTTGGCAGCTAAAATATCGCATGATAGAAAGAGATCGCTTTCATGAGACGTGTTTTAAAATAAATTACCAACACATTTCCTTTTTTAATTATTTTAAATGACATCTTAAACACATTTTATTTAATGATATTTATATGGACGAATTTTAAAATAGGTATATACTGAAAGTGTACAGATGATTATGTAATTTAAATATTAAGTTGTAAGCTTGCACTGCTTTATGCAAGAAATTCGACTGCAAAAGCGGTTTTTGTTGCCACCACAACCTTTGTAGGCCAACTTCTTGCACTTTCTTGTCTTTGTGTCGAAGTACCACATTTCGTTGTTGGCATTCTTACGGCATACGGGCCAGCCCGAAACCCCTCGATTCTTAAAGCCTTGGCATGTCTGTCCCACTGTAATAAATATTTTCAATGCTGCGAATATATTAATTAATTTATTTACATACCAGCAAATCCTCGGCATTGCTCATTGAGCTCGGCATGCGTGGCATGCGAGAAGGACACGAAAAGTGTCAGCAAAGCTAAGGTAACAATTATATTCATTTGGCTGATTTCACTGAATAAAAGTTGTGAATGGAAGCGTTTATATAGCATATTTATAAGGTAACTTTGCAATGACTACTATTACGACAGCTGTTTACAGAAAAAAACAACTGAAATAAATATATGGATGTGCTGTTATTTTGAAACAGAAGACGATAAGCAAAACATTTATCACATCAGTTTAGACTCTTTCAAAAAATTGGACTGCTTTAAAAGTTTCATTTGTTAATCCAGTTTCAACTAAAATAGGCGTGAGTGTCTCATTAAAAATTGGATTTTAAGGTTTTATTTATGATCCACCAGGAGACCTACTACGATTATAGCTACTATTACTACTTTTATTACCGCTTCTACTAATGTGAGTATTTATGATAATTTAAAAGCTGCAACAATTTATAATTAAAAACTATTGCTCCAATTACTATATTTCTACTTTTATTGCTAGTACTACTTTAACTTTTACCATAATTATAACTGCTTTTACCATTTATTGCTACTAAATTTTTAGTTTAAACTACTATTTCCACTGCTACTACCATTTTTTGCTACTACTATATTTTCAATGATACTACTATTTTAACAGTCACTAGTACTTTTTTACTATTGACACTTTTTCTATTCTTAAAATTTCAAAGACGTTCTGTTATTTTGAAGCAACATTTATTCAATTCTTTGCTTAATTGTATACATTATTCATATTTTAAAGATATGCAATTATTTATGTATATTTTTACGATTATCTAAAGATAGGCACTTAATTTACATATTATTAACTAACTGTACGTTATGAATTTCGTTTTCGTTTCTTGTTTTATTTATTTATTTTTCTTTTTTTGGGCGATGCAACGCCCATTTCGGCTGGCACATGGTGTGTGCCCCTCGATTCGTGTGTGTGTGTGAGTGGGTTGTTCGAGTAGATTAAGGTTGATTAAGATCTATGAAATATATTTCGACATTGACACATTGAATTCAATTATTTCAAATTTTCTAAAACAGGGAGAGGATGATGATTGGATGAAAAGATGCATCCAGGGCAAATAATACAATAGTATGAAATTGTTTATGACAAATTAACAGAACTAAAATGAAATAAATAATAAATAACAAAAATAATAATATTAATGATAATAATAAGTATACATAATGTATAATATGATAATCTGAATCTAAATCTGATGAAACCGTTTTGCTAAAGCTATACATGTTTTTGTTTTATTTTTTTGTGTTTGTTTTTTTATTTCGAAATAAGTATTCGCGCATCTTTGCTAACTAAAAATTCATTTATTGCTTTCCGGGTCTGCGGACTCGGCAGCATGGGCGTAGGATTTGTAACGACGGAGGATCACCGACGAGTTGCTGCTGCCCGCCATCGATGCAGCTGCTCCAGATGTTGACCAGCTGATCCTGTTGCCCATCAGCTGCTCCGCTGCATGGGAATGTTCCTGTTCCGGCGTTACAGATATATCGGATAGTATGCCGCTTTCTGGATATATAATAATATATGTGGAAGTAAGTATAAAAACGTATAATTCAAAATTGGAACACAATGAGCATGCAACACGAGGTGGGGGGAATACACGAAATACTAGTTAGGCAGGGAGTGTGTGTAGGGTATTTACAGTTGTGTGTGTCTACTAATACTGGAAGGAGTGTTTATATACAGGGAGAAACAAAGGAACAAACAAATAAAAACAAACAACTAAAAGCAACAGGTGACGCCTTAGAAGAAGTAGCACAAGTCAAGCTCAATACCCATGGACAGCTGGCTGACAATTGTTGTGGATCGTTTGTGATGACGCTTGTTGTTGTTGCTGTTGTTGTTGTTGCTCCTGCTGGAGCTGCTGCCGGCGTATGTGGAAGAGGAAGTGGTTGTGTTGTTGTTGTTGATTCTAGACGAACTCTCTGCTTCGCTGCTGTTGCTCAGCTTCAGCGCCTGTGTTTCATTAATCAACTCCAAGGTGGCAGTGTTGTTGTTGTTGTTGTTGTTGTGGTTGCTGTTGTTGCTCGAGAGTTTGTTAAAGTTGAGATTCAAACTGTGGCGTGTGTTGTCGTGTCCCGTGTGTCCCGATGAGCAGCCACCGCTGATGGAGGAGCTGCTCGTGGTGCTCGTACCACTGGACAGAGAGCTCTCCGAGATTAGAGAATTGGGGCGTCGCATGCTGCCCTTGCCAGGCTCCGCATGACGCAGCTTGGGAGCTATTAAGCAAATGTCAAATGAATCAGCAGAACGGGTAATTACTAAACAGATTACTTACTTTTGTTTAGCTGTGCTAATGGTATGGAACGATCGCTGATCTGATTGTTGCTGGGACGTATGTCCAGGCAGGGTTTGCTGCCAATGCCCATCGAGGACATCTCCGCCAGGCGAATTTCTGTCGCAGATTAAAAGTTGCTCAACATTTTGATTGATGTTTAGTATTTGTGAACTTACCTCGATTTCGCTTCGCCTGTTTCCAGAGCAGTTTGGATATCTCCTCGGTCCAGGCGTTCTTGATGTCCTCCGACATGCACTGCAGCATCCAAGTGTCGTCTGGCTTTCGCTTTCTAAACCAAATCTCAAATTTGGTCGTCGAATCACCCGTGTGTGCTGTGAGTCCAATGTCCGAGGTCTTGATGCTGTTCTTATAGATGTAAATGTCCAGATTCTGAAAGTGAATTCATCAGAGATTGTCCATGGGGAAATGACAGCTTACGCACCTTGTGATCTGGAAAACGGCGTGCTTTGCTGAACAGCACCAGCTCCTCGAATAGAAACACCTGACGCAGTGTCTTCTTGCCACCGCGTCCTTGCCACACGAGAAACTCGTTCTGGCGCAATAGACGACCCTGTTCCTTGACATTGACATCGCAGTCCCGCAGCGAATCCATGGCCAACAGATCGTTGCCATGACGCAGCTGGAATTTGACCATCTCCTCGGCACGCTGCAGTTCCTCCACATCGGCGGCAATCTCCTGCAACGCAGCCCCCTCCACACTCTTCACCGCCTTCACCAGCTGCTGCAGGAGCAGCGCATACTTGCCCATCCGCTGTACCGGCTTCAGTAGGTACGAGGCCAGATCCATCTTATCCTGTAGCTGGATCTGCTTTGGCTTGAAGAACGAGGTGCCATATTCACTCAACAACGTGTCGCTCTTGGGCTTGTTCTTGTTGTACAGTGCATACAAGTAGAACTTGGACTCCATTTCCAGGAAGGCAGCGCCCACCTTGAGAGGATTACGCTCATAACGCTCCAGTTCGCCCAGAAAATGTGAATTGTGGAATTCAAAGATCTTCTCAATGTTGCCAAAGATCACATTCCTTTGGCCACGCAATGGCTGAGGAATATCCTCCCGCAGCAGCTCATCTATGTAGTTCTCAATGACGTAGTACAAGGAGCGGACATAGTCGCGTTCGGTACCAATCATTTCGCGCATGATCAATAGAAGCGTTCTAGGGAGAGGGAATTATAAATTAATCTCTGATCTCTAAAAATATTTTTTGGAATTAGAAGGGGTCTAATAAGTTTGTTACAATCTCGAAGACTATAATAGCTAGACTTATGAAAATTAATATAGGTCCTAATAGACATATGAGTTTTACAATAAAATTTCGCCACGCCCTCTTCCGCCCAAACAAATCGAAAAATCAAGTAAAACGAGCAATTTGTAACCTACAGTCTTGACTTTCGGCACTCATAATGAGTAGGATATTCCGGACGTAATCTAAAAATTTAATAACGATCAGATAGTAAGCACTTAAGTTATTCACAAGAAAATTTTACGCGTCTTATTGAGAAGAAGAACGAGCCTGGCGTTATAACGTACAGAGATTACAGGATGTTTACTTATGTGTGTACAGAGTAGGTACAGAGTCTCTTACAGTCGGCTTAACTGTACTGTTGGCTTTTAGAGTTAGATCTACAGGGTCAGTTACAGTCGGGTTGTCTCGACTGTTGATTTTTCTAATTACTTTTGTATTTTTGGTTCCAAACAGCTGAGCTCCTCCAGCGTGGTCAGCTCAAAACTGGAGGCATGGCACTGCAGATGAGCATTCGCCTCCATGGGCGAGCGCATGTCCATGTATCGCTTTGTGGGACGCTCAAAGCACTCATCCTCGAGCAGCTCATCGTGACTGGAATGGGGAAAGATATAAGCCTTCATCTTGTATATAGTTTTCACTTTCCTCACCTCTTCTCGTTGAGACTCTGACAGGAGCAAATGCGCGCCAGTTTCGGATTGCGTTCGCAATTGTCACAGACACCGACGCCTGAGTCGGCAATCTTGGATTGCTGCTCCTCGCCATCACCGTCGGCATCGCAGTCGTTGTCGTTGTCGTGCTCCTCCTCCGGTTCATCCATATCCTCGAGATTGCGACTCTCCCGCCAGCAGCTGCAGTGACTGCCACTTGGGGCACCATCAAAGGAGCTGCCATTGCCGGAGCTGCAACGATAGCTGCCCCTTTTGGCTGCCGTCTGTCCCGGCGTGCTACTCGCTGCCGGCAGAGAACTCTTCCTCATGACGGCCGGCAAGTGCTTTTCTATTAGCGATGTGGCGCCCAGTTCATCGGCCAGACGTTGCAGCTCCTCCAGTGCGGCCGTCTCACGCTGATGCTGCGTCAGGAGGTGCAACAATCTGGCGCCTCCCTCAATGCGTTCCCGTGTCTTCTCCAGCTTTTCCGAGAACTGATCCAATGCTGTCTTCAGATTGCCAGCACTCTCGCTGAGCACGCTGATCTTATTGGCTGCCAAGTGTAGATCTCTGCCCTTGGCCAAATGTTTCTATAAGGAAAACTATTTGTGACTCTCCATAAAATCAAGATCTTTAATTGAACTTACTCTGGCAATGAAATAGTATTTCTCAAACTCCAATTCCTGTGCCTTCAATGTCGCCTCGTTGTCCAACTGAAGCTGTGCGAACTTTAGCAAATTTTCTGCTCCGTCACTGGCCAGCCAAGAGGTGACCTAAAAAACAAGACACAGTTTGAGATTGAGATTGAGATCAGCGAGGAACCTTCAACTCGTTGTAAAGCACGCCCACGTCGGCGTCAAGGTCCAATTCCCCATTTCCCAACGATGAAAAGTGAAATTCAAGCAAGCGATCGACGACGATCAACGATCGACGATCTAATTAGCCTCCACTTTACAAATTAAAAAGCAATCGGGCACAAATCAAATAAAATGACTCCTCTATGGGTATTTCAAAGTTAAGCTCCCAAAGGTATCGACAACAACAACAAAGATGACGATGACAACAACAACCACGGGCCAATCAACGATCTCACATTGATAATTTTGTAGCTTTAACCAATTTTTAATCACCTGCTGCGTCCAATTGAATTGATACAATCGATGATGCGACGAATTATGGACCAGGGGAGGGGGAACCTGCACTAACTAACCAGCTTCCAGCTTCGGCTCTCGGCTCTTGGCTTCCAGCTCTCAGTTAGCCACGCGTGTGCCGCACCGCATTCACTTTCCGTTTTTGGCTTGCCTTTGTCGATCTTTGGCTTTGAGATAATGTGCCCCAGCTACATTTGGGGGCATGTCCACGTCCACGTTTACGTCCTCCCCAATGAATGAATATGTCTGCTGGCAATGGGGGAGCGGACTGTGAAGCTGATGCTGAATGCTGAGCCAGCACCAAGTTGCTCCAGTTTCACAGTTGCCGCACAATCAGCAGAGACTACCTCGAACCCAAAACTAATGCTCGTATTCGTATTCGTATTCGAATTCGTACTCAGACTCAGACTTAGACTCAGACTCCGACTCGGACTCTTCATGCTCATCAGATATGGCAGGCCTGGCCATATGAACAAATCTTGCCAGCATGAGCGACTGATATACAGGGTGTTTTAGTTGTGATTAATTTAATTGATAAGTTTTCGAATTTACTGGTCGCTTTTTTCAAATGATTTAGAAAACATCTCTTTGAAATAAAGTAAAAAATTGTTCTTAATTTTATGTTGATTATTTTTAATTTTGTTTTTATAATCATTGAATAATTTTAGCATTTCAAATTGTTGTGAATTATTGACTCTATTTTGGAAATTGCGTTAGGGATTGAAAAATGATTTTTTAATAAAATCTAGTCCTTTTTTTAAAATTAATATTTTATGTTTCGTAGAGTCAGTGAAGCCAGTTAAATATTCAAAGCGGCAGTTAAATATATAATAAAAATATAATTAATTTTTTTTCTTTGCTTAGTTTTTACTAGATAGTTAAGAAAACTTCACAGTGCATTAAAAGATATGAGAATCATATTTTCTGTTTTTATTGCTTGAAGCATTAAAGCACTTTATTTTGTTTGTTATTTTAATGATTTATTCGCACAACACGTGTTTTATATTTTTTGGTAGGGAGCACCCTGTATAGTAGAGCCGGCTCAGTTGCCTGCATTGTTTACATGACGGGGCGCAAGGCCTTTTTTAGTTTTTTATTGAACGCTGCCATTTGAGAGATTGTTTCTCAACGATTGCCACACACAGGCAAAAGTCAATAATAAATAAATTAATTGATTTACTAAATCGTTGGTTCAATGAAATGTTTAATGCCAGCGATAAGACTATAGCCGGAAAGAAGCTGCTGTTGCTGCTGTTTTTATTGTCGTTGCAAGTGAAATCATCGAATGATGCAAAATGGTAGACGATAAACAAAACAAATTCAAAACAAAAACAATAATAGAAACAAAAGTTTCAAACTTCAACAAGTTTCAGTTGGATGCACGTTCAGTTAGTTGGATGAATGATGACTCACATAGTTGGCTATTTGGGCTGCCAATTGGTGACTGGCAGCTGTTTCATGCTCACTGCCAATTGGTGTTGAGGGGCGGGAGTTGGAGGCAATCATTGCGCGAATCGAGCTCAAAATGCGATAACAATTAAAAGTGCCCCGCTAAGCGCGACAAACGGCAACAACAACATGCCACAGGCAGCTCTGAATTGCAACTGTTGCTCGTACTTGAAATTGTGCCGTTGGCAATCGACAACAATCGCTGCCAATCGACGTCAGCCTATCGCCAGCCCATCATCAAATGCTTACACACACACACACACACACACACACATATATATACACACTTGCAGTGATGCAGTTTTTCAATTTACGCGCCGTCGGCGTCACTCAATGAAAATGAAAATGAAATGAAATTCAATCAAATCAAAACAATTAGCGAGAGCAAATAAATGTTCATTTGGTGCTTGGTGCTGGCAATGGCAACGATATTGGAATACGCACTGGAATGGCCAATGGAATTGCTATTGGAATTGGAAGCTTGGCCTGCCACAGGCCCAACAACAATGCCAATGGAGTGGGGTGTTGTTGACGTTGTTGTTTGTGCTGCTGCTGCTGCTGCTGATGACGACGTCGCCAACATCGTTGCCTGCTGTAATTTGCTTAGCTAAGTAAATAACTTGCAACGTGGGAGAAGCAAGACATATGAATCTTCCACAGCTCTGACTATCTATCTCCCCTTCCCCTAACTCCCCTCTCTGTCTCGCTGTCTATCTCCCCTTTCGCTGATAAGCTTGACTACATATTTCTTTTTGTTTCTACTTCTTCTATTTGCCACTGGCAACTGGCAACTGCGGATGTTGTCTTTTGTTGCTGTGGAACGCTGATAAGCGATTGCAGCGGGGAGTTGACTGCACTCTGCCTCTGATGATGATGATCGGCACATCTTAGAGAAGCTGTTTGACTATTGCTGTTGTTTGTGCTGTCGCTGATGTTGCTGGGTTGCTGCGTTGCTGTTGCTCTGACATAAAACGCAAATTTAACGTGACAGTTTAACAAGTTGATCGCATGCGCCATAAAACACATGCAACACCTACAACAAACACAACAACAGCAAAAACAACTCTTGCAACAACTATGTTGCTGTGAGCATGCGTGGCTTCCAGTGGTGTCCACTGTGGCAACTGTTGCTGCTGCTGCTGCTGCTGCTGTCGTGTAATTTACGCAAATGTCGCGTATTTATCTCATAGCCATAAACATTTTTTAAGCCACAATATCGAATTTATTTTGACACTTAACAAAGTTGTTGCCATTGTTGTTGCTGTTGCTGTTGTTGTTGTTGTTGTTGCTAGTGTTGCTATCATAGAAAATTCCGACAGCTATTGGGATCTTAGTTTTGTTTTTGTGTCTACATTTGTCTCTGCCTGCCTTTTGGATTCTGTGTCTATTTGTGGTCTCAGTGTAATTTATTTGAAGAACGTCTTAAATGATATGCGTTTCCCATTTACAATTTGCCACATTTGCCACATTCGGACTGTCTTATTTGATCTTGGCTAATTTGTGCCTCATGCTGTGTTCTTGCCTTATCCACAGCTGCTTATCTTTGGCTCTTAAGTTTTTACTATTTTAACGGCCATGTTTAGTCATTTGCCTGCTAATTTATGGCAGTTACTCAGAAACTATAGCGACTAGAATTTCCATCTCTCCTCTCTCTCTCTCTCTCTCTCTCTCTCTCTCTCTATCTCTCCCTTTCTCTTTCGCTGTCTAACTAGTCAGGGTGAAACAACTGAGCGGAATGCGTGCGTCAAGTGAGACATTAAACATGTATCTTGCCACTTTAAGTGGAAGCATATCAAACGCGCTGAAAGCCGCAAGTACATGAAAGCACATAAAACTTAAATAAAACTCTTGAGTTATGGGTATAATTAAAAAAATATATATATATATTTTTAAAATTCGTACAAAGTTTTAAAAAGAAAACAAATGAATCAAAAAAAGTGCGAAGCATCCGTAAATAAGTTTAACACACAATTAATTAATAAATATTAAGCTGACATTTAATAAAAGAGCAACTTTTAAAGTTATTTTAGCTTTACACCTAGATAAATAAATAGTTTTCTTTCGATTTTAATAAATAATATTTTAGACAAGGCTGCAAACCGGTTCTGAACCGAACCTCGTAGAACCCGTTCGGTTCGGGTTTGTAAGCAGCCCGAACCGGATCATAAGCCGAACCTTTGAAATTATTTACTTTGAGAACCCGAACCTAAGCCAAACCGCTAACTAAAATAAAAAATTTGGTTCGAAACAAAAAAAATAATTACATAAATTTTATGATTTTCTAATATTACGCATTATTTGAGACTTCGGATTAAAATAAGTCATATTTAAATCTTTAAATGTATCATCAAAAAGATTTTATATATTTTTAATTAAATTTAAAATACATATTTTAACTATGTCTTCCTTTACAATTACTTAAATGCTTTTCAAATAAGATTTCTTACACCTGAAAACTTTGAAACGTAAATGTTTTTAATACCTAAGGCTTACACCTCTAACAACCTTAGAAAGCTGAGCAAACTGATCTTTTCTACTAAAGTACACTAATACTTACACACCAACTAAGACCCATATTTTGTTAACATATTAAAGCTCTTAATGGGTTATTAAGTATTTGGAATAATTGAAATTAGAAACTCAAAGTAATTTATTTTAAATTTTCAAATATTTCTTTCAATTTTTATGAGTGAAGTAAAATTACGAGTCCTAATCTAGAAAAGGCAAACCATAAATATAAATGGAAATCTGAAACAAAACTTTAACGGCATCGTTAAATTTACGTAGTTAGACAAATTTCTACAGTACATAAGTACGAGTCTGAGTAGTACTTGCAGTTTAGTGTTTGGAATAAAAATAGAGATGGGAGTTTCGTACCAACTGAAGTTGAAGTTGTAGCTGAATCTGAGACTGAGACTGAGTTTGAGGCACGCTTGACTGCATTTTTGGTGAGCTACAATGAGGCGTATGTATAATAAAGCAATTTCGTTTAACTATTTGACGCGAAAAGGAGATTACAATTTGAGTTATTTTTTCACTTTCCAATGCAGCGAAGCCGGGCAGCAAACACGCCCCAAAACCCAAACTTAAACTCAAATCCCATCCAGAGGCAAAGGCAGAGGCAGAGGCAGCGAGTCATAAATTGTGGCCACAAAAGGCCAAGACGTTAATGTGGTGACAATATTGCATGCAGGCGACTTGTTGCTGGTCGAAAAGCCGCTTTACTGCAGCAAGTGCAACAGCAACAGCAGCAACAACAACAACAACAAGGGGCATGTGGCAGTGACAGTGACTGCAGCTTATCGTTGAATCAAAGACGGAACGGACGTGACGACGCGTCGGAAAAAAAATGATGACAGCTGTTGATGAAGTTGACGATTTCTAAAAATGCGTGTAAAATTAGTGTTAAAAAACATGTCAAACTCAATACGACAGTTACATTTTGACATGCCCCAAACGATGTTGCCGACAACAATTACGTTTTGTTTGCTGTCACTCTACAAGTTCAGGTCTTGGCCTGGCTTTGTCTCTGTCTCAGTCTCTGTCTCTATGTCTTGACTTGGTCTTGGCTTATGGCGAGTGTGAAGCGTCTTTGGTTAATTCAATAAATACGTTGCTGCAAATGCAGATGCAGACATTCTAGGCGGCAACTTGTTGTGCCTCGGGCAACTCAATGTCTGCCAAGCTAAGCGTATGATTAACGTCTACATTGATGACACACAGAGTCAAGCCGCAGCTTCAGCAGTTGCAAGCTGCTGTTGCAGATGAAGTTGCAGCTGTGATCTTGAGTCGAGTCAGTCGAGAGCATGAGGCATTGTTTGTTCGCGTGGCGAATTTGCATGCATCAACCGGTTGCAGGCATCTGCTTGGCGGCACTTGCGGCAGTACCATGCACCAGGTTGCAAGTCCCAGATCCCACATCCCAGTGAAGATGTGTCTGCTACGAGGGTTAATACACGCGGCTATTATTAATGCCAAAGTCATGCCACTGTGAATGGGTCTCGGTCTCGGTCTCGGTCTCCGTCTCCGTCTCGGACTTTGTCTTGCATCTTCTTCTCGGCATGTCGACACTAAATAAGCCTTCATATTTCATGGCCAGTTTGCTGCCTGACCGAATTCTATTCTCCAAATGCTGCAGCTGCAGTTATGCAAGCTGTGGCAGCCACCGCATTCCATGCGGCTTCCAGGATCCCGCTTCGGGTTGGGTTCGAATGTCAGAGGCCATAAATAAACCAGGCTTTGCTTCCGCGCCAAAAAATAAAGTTAGACTCTGGTCAGTTGCAACAGCTTCTTGTGGCTGCAAAACTGTTGCAATCTTGACTACTAGGAGGGAGTATTGGATATTCAAGGCGCGAAACAATTAAACATAGTTTTCATTGCACAAAGTCGCCGACAGAGCGCAAATTAATTTGAAATACGGGCGACGCTCAAAGAAAGCGCCCCAAACAAATCCAATTTCACCGCCAGCGTTTGTGTATTTTTATCTGTATCTTTATGCAGCTATCGGCCAAGACGCGTCAACTCTTTCACCAACAGCAGCAGCAACACCCAACGCAGACACACACACACGCACACACACACCCAGTCAACACTTGTGGCCATAACTGGAGCTTCAGTCTGCCCCCCAATCCGCTCCGAGTAATGCAGCCGATCAACAATTTAGATATAATATCGCATATCGCATCATAATGTCGTCGTTGTCGTCGTTGTCGTTGTCGTCGTAGTTGTCGTTGTCGTTGATGTTGTTCCCCTCCAGCTCCTCCTCTTCATCGTTGTTGCTCTGCTGCCCAACAAAATGGCGACGGCGGCATCTTTTTTCGCACCTTGTTTGAATGCGCGCCTAATGGACGACAGCGACATTTGTTAGGTGGCGGAGTCGCATTCGCATTTGGCATTGCACTCAAGAGTTGAAGCTCGTGTTGGCTCAGTTTAGTTGCGGTTTTTGTTAGTTAACTACATAAACGTATTGATTTAATTAAGAAAATCAAGGCCAACGAACAGATAATACACTTTTTAGAATATGTAAGTTGTTTGTGCACTATTATTTGCAATTAGTAAACGGGTAGCTTGATTTGTTTGTAAGATTAAAGATTTTAGAAGTTGAATTTAACTATTAAATTTAATTAACTCATCTTATTCTGTACTCTATATATTTTCTGAATTTTGCAATGCCTATAAAAATAGTCAGAAAGTTAAACTGTATGCACATATTCAATGAAGTTCTTAATATCAACACATACTATCATTAGAAATCTTCTTAACTTTTGATATACGCGCTTAAAATGATTTAAAATTCTTATAATATGATCAGTTATTATATGGTCAGAATAAAATCCTTGGACATTAATAGGTATTCAATTTAGAACTCTTGTAAGCAGATTAAACTTTTTTAGTCGTACTTATTTTTATTATTATTCGGGTTTATATGGAAATTTTTCTCTTATACTAATAATTAGTTTTCACATATAATAATATTTTTGATTGTTGAATATTAAATAGTTGTTTCTTTAATTTAATTTTTAACTTGTAGGCCTCTAATGTGCTTTTTATTATAAAGATTTAATAAGAAAAATAATTATATAAATATTTTATGAAATCATAAATGGAACTATTTATAGATACATTAAATGATAAAAATCATAGTAATTGAAATCATAAAATTATCGTGTCTTCCCACGCCAATTATTGAATTGCCTAACTGATTATTTGCTATGCCAAATTAACAATGCTCTGTAAAAAAGTTAGAGTATTCAACTCAAAAATTCAAACACGGCACTGTACAAAAATTGGAAGCTGTCAACGGGCTTTTAATTGAAAGCGTGTTGGTGTTAAATGTTTATAGTATCTCTTAGTATAATTTTAGCGGCGATCGCGATATGACAGACGCAGTATGACAGAAAGAGAGGCAGAGAGAGCAAAATGGATAGAGAGAGAGAAAGAGAGATAGACAGATAGAGTTGGACAGTCAGTCAGTTGGATGGATGGACAGGCAGTCTGTCAGTCAGTCAGTCATTCATTCAGTCAGTCAGTCTTATCGCTGAACTACTTTTGAATGAAAACTAATGAAATGAGCCAGTGAAGCCATCAATGGAGCAATCAATGAGCTCGACTTGGAGCTGTCAGAGTATTGCAAATCGATTGAAAATCGCAACAAAATGTATTTAATTTCTTTAACCTTGCTTTCACTTTTCTCATTAACTTTTCGTCGGCAATTAAAATTCAATTTTTGGCCCCAACCATGTTTGGTATTTTGATAAATGGCCGCACATTTCTCAGAGGCGGAGGAGCGTGTGAAAAATGTCCGAAAACTGAAAACTGAAAACCGTAAACTGCAAAAAATCAAATATCCAATGCTAACAACAACAACAGAAACGTTAACAAGGCGCTGCAAATTGTTAAATACCAATTTCCGCAAATTATTAAATGAAATTGAAGATCCAGGAGCCGTTTATCTATGAGATATTCGCACAAGTACAAGTATCTGCGTATCTTTCAGCTTTTCAGCCTGCGTGTCTGTCTGTCGTGTGTTCGCAATTTGACATACTTTTGTTGTTGGCCAACAACAGCAACGGCAAACACACATGCAACAATCATAATAATAATGGCAAAACTTAATAGTAGCGCGAAAGTATGACGAATATGTAAACGCATCGCATCGCATCGCAGCTCAGGCTGAAACCGATGCAGAGGCAGAGGCAGAGGCTTCCTTTATGACTGCGCTAACTAATCCCACAACAAATTATTGTGATTAATCAGCGAAATTGCATTAGTGGATGCAACGAGTCGTTGCAGAGTCTTCAGCGTCTTCAGCTTCTCTCTCTGGAAGCTTTGGGCGTTGCTGCAACTGTCATTGGCGCTGATTAAGCGCCGCCGAGTAAAGATTACCCAGGCCAGATAACGCGAATGAGAAGAGAGTTGCAACTGCAACTGCAACTGCAACCACAGTTTGAGCCAAGTTGTGGGTGCGTGCGTGCTCAATTATGCATATACGGCAGCTGTAACTGCAACTGTTGCACTGTTGCACAGTTTGGCTAGGGGGCGGGGTTAAAGGTAGCCAGCGAGATGATCATGAAAAGCCATTCATCTGCCTGGCCCTTGAGAGCCAGAGTCTTCGACTGCTGTTGCATGCCGAACAAACCATTAACAAGTCAATTAAAATGCCAGGAAATGGCCAACTTCAATTGCAAATGTGATTTGCAGATGCGCTAAAATAAAAACACTCGAATCTGAATCTTGGCAGGCTTATCTAACGGCTCCATTTGGCAACCAACCCGATGGCCAAGTCAACAAGCCAATTGGCTACCGATGGATGATGGCTAAGCGAACCCGTTGTGCACATTAAGCGGATGCGCGTAATAAATTAATAAAGCCAGGCATTAAATGCAATGCATATTCAATTAACAATGTCAGTCGCTGTGAGTGCGCCGCGTATCTGCCAGATACATTTGGCATTTCGAATGTGGATGGCGCATTTCCTGTCGACTCAAATGTTGCCAGCTCATTAAACCCTCTTGTTTTATCATACCACCAACTTCAGCTCCACTTCAGCACGTTTTTTGCATATCAATTGCAGTCAAACAAGCAACAAACATTCATGACATCAACATAAATATATTCCAAATGTAAAGAATGAAGAATATTAGTGAGAGTAAAAAAAATCATTTTAAAATTTAGGTTTAAAATTTTTGATTTTTCAAGTGTGTATAAAGGATATTATTGTTGAATTAAGATAATACGTAGATAAATGGATATTAAAGAGTCAACAATAAAAAAGTCAAAGAAGCCTAAATTATTTTATCCAACTGAAAACAAATCTTTTAGAGCCCCGAAATAAAAGACAATATTGTTGGGAAAAATCGTGCTTGATTTGAGTATTTCGTACTTGGTTTTAGAGAATCTGGGAGTGCCATGCTTCTGACATCACATTGGATTAATTTTATCCCGCTATCCCGCATTTTTTTCTGTGTATAATTTTGAATTGAAGAGATGTTCAATTGTGGAATGGATTTAACATACAAAAATGCGTATTTAATAATTGTAGCCCTGAGATACTTTTAAAATAATGGTATTGAATAATAGTTTAAGAATCTCTAAAGCGTATTATTAAAATGTATGTTGGAGATACTCTTTAAATAGCAAGATCTAATCTAGATTGGTACGCCCACCTGGACTTTCCGTACTTTAAATATTAATCAATTTAGAAATTTCTAAAGCATATATCATTTAATTTAGGAAATTCTATGGGACATTCTATAGTTATTTTAAAGATTGTTTGAGTTTTACCTTGAAGAATTCATTAAGCAATTTATGTCTTTACTTATGTAAATGTATCTTTGAGATTTGCCTATTAAGAGCAATTTAGATACTCTTACTCTTATTAAAGAAATCTTTAAGATACTTTTGAAATACAATCAAGCTATTGATGTCTTTACTTATATAAATATATCTTAAAGATTTGCCTATAAAGAGCAACTTAGATACTCTTCCATTTATATTATTAAAGAAATCTTTGAGATAGTTTTAAAATACAGTAAAGCTATTGATGTCCTTACTTATATAAATATATCTTTGAGATTTGCCTATTAAGAGCAATTTAAATACGCTTCCATTTATATTATTAAAGAAATCTTTAAGATACTTTTGAAATACAATTGGTTATAATTGACTCACCTCATTGATCTCATCCTCCAGGGCACGCTGACGCGTCAGTTGTCGCAGTCGCTCGCGTCGCTGCTCCGTCAACTGCTCGAGTCGCTGTGCGGCACGATCCACCTCGTTGTAGAGTAGCGTCACCTTCCTCAGCTTATTGGCTGCATCCGAATTGCAAACAACTGCAGTTGGAGCAGCGGCAGCTGAAGTGTGGGTTGTGGAGGGGGAAGCTGTAGCTGTAGCTGGAGCTGGAGCTGTTGCTGGAGGGGAATTGATGGCACTGGCTGCCTCCTGGAGGCGCAACAGCTGTGTGGCGCCACGCTTGCGCAAATTGTGCAGCTGCGAGTCCATAAGGGCACGACTGAGGGCACGATGCTGACCGTAGAGTTGTCGTCGCGTTGGCAACCCCAACAAATCGGCAGCGCGTATGTCACTCAAGGCAGCAACAAGTCGACCGCCGGCAGCGGCACATTGACGCTGAAACGCCTCGAGTTGGCCAAAGAATTCGCGCCACTTGAGAGCGTCGTGATGATGCTGGCCCCGGAGCAAACCGCTCGGCAGTTGTGATGGCGCAACACTTGTCGTGACTTGGTCCACGCTAATGAATTTAACCAAATGCGATGGCGATGCCAACTGCAACTGCAACTGCAACAGCAACTGCGAGTGCGAATGCTCCTGTGTGTGTTTATTTTTTTTTTTTTTGGTTGAGGGGGAGGTAGATATAAAAACGAAAAAAAGCCGTCATTAGTGGCCAGGTAGGTTCTGTGTTTTTATTTATTTTGGTTTTTTTGTGGTCTGCTGGCTCAAATGCTGGCCATGTAAAGCGGTTTAATTGGGTGTCTGCCGTTTGGCTGCTGTGGGGCGTCAACCCAAAACAGACGGAGAGCCCTCCTAATGATTTCATTTTGTGGTGCAATCGCAAAGGTCAGACTCTGAACTTACCGGCTGATCACAGCTATTGCTGTTGTGGTTCTGTTGCTGCTGTTGTTGTTGTTGTTGTTGTTGCTGCTGCTGCTGGTTGCACAATTGCAGCAAATTCGCATCGAGACAAACGGCCAAAATTTCACAATTGCCAATTTGCTTGCTTAACAGTTTGAGACTTTGGCAAATTAAGTCGATTACGCATAAATGTTGCGACTTCTCGATGGCAATTAAAATGGTAAATGTTTGCTGGGCGGGTTTCAGTTGTTGTTGTTGTTGTTGTTGCTGCTGCTGCTGTGTACTTTTATGGCCAATGCTGAAAAAAATACATAAGTTAAATGCAATGAGTTGCAGTAAGAAGTGCATGGTCAGGCGCTCATAAACAACGTCAAATGTGTGGTGTAAATTGTGAATGTGGCAGGTTGTTCGCTTGCAACTGCAACTGCTCTGAAACAGAGCTAAACTGAGCAGAACCAACTGGCAAATGGCAACTGGCAACGCCCAAAACAAGTTCAACTTAATTGGCAATAAGCGGCCTCTGCCACTTGTGGCAACAAGCAGCCCACAACTAGATGTGGCAAGTTGAATGGGGATGCTGCCTCCTGCCTAGCACTGTTATACTCATACACGTACTCACACTCGTACTCGTATTCGTATTAGTACTCATACTAGTGTACCTTTGAGTATATCAAAACGGCGGCCAGTAAATATGACAAGTTGGTAGCCACTTTTAATCAGCGTAAATAAAAATTGAAAATTGCCGCTAATGGCAGCTAGCGCATTAATAAAAAGCCCAACAGGCATTTTCTTAACACTTTACCCCAAAACGTTTTATCCCGCTGCGTGTAGTCCAACTCCCTCATCGTCTTCCTCTTCCTCTCGAGTTGCAGGCTGCCTGCAGCTGCAGCTAACTGTAAATGCATGCCACTAACGGCCTGGTCAGACGGTCAGACGGTCAACCAGCCTGTTAGCCAGTTATGTTCTCACAGCAGTCCATCCACCCCCGTCAGTGAGTCTGCTTTTTAGCTGATATTTGCACGCAATGCGCATGCGGCAGGTCGAGTTGCTTTCTGCCGCTGCAAGTGGCAAGCTAACAAGCTGCGGGTTGCAAGTCTTCAGCTTCATCATCATCTCTGGCATGTTTCGAGTTTAATGATGCCGCACAGCACGGCCATCAAAAGCATTTGGCATTTCAATTTGAAAGCAACCTACACATGCGCTAAAGATGCCATAAGATTTGAAAGCAAGGTCTGCTACGAATTTGGTATACTCTGAACATTTCCTACAATTGTGAAATTGAAGAACATTGTATTCACAAAAAAAAGAAACAAATGAAAGCTCGTTGTTACACAATAACATGAAAACAAATACACGCTTTACATTAACATAAAGTTACTTAACATAGCATGCAAATGTTATTCAGAATATGCCTGTCACTGAATTGAATGCTGTTAAACTTATTGAACACTAACAAAGAGTTACTTAATATAAGTAACATGCAAACACGGTTGTCTTTTCACGTCACTGTATTGTACCAGACTTAAAAAAGGTTCCGTAATACTTAAAAATAATAATTTGTAATGCTTAGTCTAATTCATTAACTTTATGATAGCAACACAATTAATATTTAAAAAAAATGGAGTCTTTAGGTATGTACGCACGTTATGCATAAAACATAATAAAATCAAATTTAAATCTATAGAATATTAGAAATATTTTTAAAACTGCAAACATTTAATTCCTTTACAAAACATATAAATGCTTTAATGAATGTATAATTTTTGTAAATTCGGGGTTAAGACTGTTGTGCGCATTTATAAATATGTCAAATTTAAAGAAATAGTTTTTAAAAAAAATTCACTAAGCCTACAAATAATTTAAAAATTTTGAAAAGATTATCCAATGTACCAACGAATAAAAAATCTACCACTTTTGGTACAAATATACCAAATGTGATAGCCGTGTATGCAAATGCAATTCAAACTCAGCCCATTAATTAATATTTCCTATTTAACAATAGTAAGGCAATAAAGTTGTGAGACGCTGTTAACCATGCTCAGCATTTACATGGCCAGTTATTTAACATGCCATGCAACTGTTATTAAAAGGGAACCCATAAATCTAGCTTATGTAAGATTTTTCCATGCAAAATTTGATACTCTTTCAAATGTGGTCTTATAGAAATGACATTACTTTAAATATATTCAGTACACGACAAATGCTATGGGCAATTCCATGTGATCCAACTGTGTAAAAGAGCAATAAAAAATGTGTGTAGTCCTAGTCCGGGTCGGGCGTGTGTAACCCGAGCTTTCTTTATACTCGTATTTGTATTATGTATTATGTATTATGCGCGGGCATGCATATTAATACCTTTTGCACTCTACATGCTCTCGTACCAGGCGGCATTTAAAGATTCCCAGAAGTGCAGACCCATAAAAACAAATTTAATTGCAAGCTGTCATACACACAGGGAGAGAAAGAGAGAGAGAGAGAGAGGGAGAAATAAACATACAATACATCCTCTTAGAGATGGATCATAGTGACAGGGTCAAATGTGCTCTGGGCCTAAAGTGGGATGATGTAAGTTTCGGATAAGACGTGTCTTAGACCGTTGTGGTTGTTGTTGTTGTTGACACTGTCAGTCTGGGTCTTGTCTTCTGGTAGTCGTCATCTGCTATCTCGGTGAAAACTTTACTTAGCTCAAATATTTAATATTTGCGTGCAGTTGTCTGTCTGTCTGGCATTTGGAATTGGACAGGCGAGCTAATGAATACCTTACACATGTCGGCAAACAAACGCGAATAATGTCAATGGCTCTAGCTTCAGGCTACAGAGAGGGAGGAGTTTTCAATGACGGGAGGGAAAAGAGGGGGAAGAAGACTTAGACTGTGACTCTGACTGTGACTGAGACTGAGTGGCTGTCCAAGTCCAACTTGTAAAGACTTTAGTGTCATCGTCATCGTCATCAGACAGACAAGACTGGAGTTGTGCCAGTTTTGGAATTTTACAAACTTCAAATTGCTTGTGCAGTTTTGCGTTTGCTGTGCAAATGTTTGTCAAAGTTTTCTACACGATTTGGCCGCATTTTATCAATTGGCATTGAAGCAATTAACATGCAGCTGGAACTCGGCACTAAACTGAAAACGGGAATCAGAATTTCATATAGAATTCAAATTGGAATTGGAATTGAAATGGGAATGGGAATGGGAATGAGAATGAGAATGCCAAGTCGTAAGTGGCCAACGAGTGTGTTCTCGTATGTCGATTTAGATTTCACAGATTATTCTGATATTTCCAGGAATCGTGTGGAGGAGCAACAACAACAGCACAAATAACACAAGCATTCATCGTTGGGCCACTAAAGTTCACATCATAAATTTAAAGTGTCACGAATCTGTCTGAAAAAATCATTCATACGCCTGCAGCAAACTCTCCCTCTGCTTTGCCTCCTATCTCCATCTCTTTCATATTTTATTCTCCCTTATTCACATACGAGTACATTACTTCCTTCTTTTTCTCTCATTGTCTCCTTCTGCCCGTTCGCTCCACAAAGGGAAGCCGAAAGAGCACAGTCCCTCAAGCGACGTGTCTGCCATGCTTTAGTAGATCCAACAACTGTTGCCTGCCCGCCAGTCAGAGACTAGAATTCCAAATTACACTATAGAACAAAGCACAGCTTAAGATACTATCTTGATGGAGTTCTTAACAAAGTGTTAGTGTAGTACTAACTTGATGCTAGATACTATCGACAAAGTCTCTACAAGTTAATGTCAATGGAAGACAGTAGAAGTTAATAAGAAAGATCTCCGAAATAAGCGTAGGTTTTAGCAGATAGCTACTAAATTTATTACTGTTATGTTATATAACGTATGAGATAAGATTTATTGTCTGTGATGTATAAGAAACTTAAGATCATTAGCTTAGAAATGTCGCGAAATGAATTATAATTGTGTAGAGCCAAATTTCATTAGAGTTCTACATTAAATCTGCTCAATTTTGAGATTAATGACATTCCAAATGTCTTAAGTCAGAGTGTATTATTATTTTGGCTTATCTATTTGCGGACTGAATTGGAGCGTTAAATGTTCTTCATAATCATTTTGTAGCGCAGTGTTATCGACATTTAGCTGAGGCTTTTGTTCTATTTTTTTCGGAGCAAAGTTCTCAGCATTGAACACAAGTGTTGTTCGAAGTTGTTGTTGTTGCTGTTGTTGTTGCTGTTCTTGTTGCATGTTTCTTTTATGCCAAAGTGGCAAATTGACTGGCATGCATATTCTGTTGCGGCAATGAGTTCGACTGCCTGATTGCCAGACAGCCAGACGACCAAGCGCAAGGCAGGGAAGAAGAAAGGGAGGCACATAGGGAAGGTGGCAAGGGAGAGAGCTCTACTTGGCCAAAAGAGCCCCCATAACGTCTTAAAGGCTTAAGTGCTGCGCCATAGTCGTCGTCGTCGTCGTCGTTGTGGTTGTCGTTTTTCCCAGCGCCAGTTGGCTCTTGGCTCTTGGTCAGGCATTAACTGCACATTTGCATATCTGCTCGTAAATATGGATGGGCTGCTTGTGAGTCTATAAAGTTTTGCTCCTTCCCCTACTGCCTCACTCGCACTTCTTCTACTTTTTTGCTTGTTGGACAGACAAATTGAAATACCTGGACCCGAGGCACACACACAGACAGCTGTTAGATGTGCTCATTCCCATGCGTTTAGCATTTGACATTAAACTGCCTGATTCTGATTGAGGCAACCACCTCCACTTCTATCTGCCCCCTTGCCCCTCTGCCTCACATTTAACTCACTTGGGAGTCTTGATTTGCACTCACCTGCACTCCGGTATGGTGCTGTAGTAGAGCAACAGAGTGGCCAGCTCATAGCAGTTGAGTCCCGCGCTTGCCACAGCATCTGCGTCCACATTCACAAGTGGGTCGCCTTGGAGGGTGCGTGTGCCTGCGAATATATGGATGTGATATGTATATATATATATGTGATATGGCTGTGATATGGAAATCGAGCTCAATCTCAATTGCTTTGGCTCCCTGGGTGGTCTTCGACACCGTGTTAATGTGCGAAAAAGTGTGTGAATTAATTGAATTGATTTCAATTCAACTCAATTCGAGTCGAGTCGAGTCGAGTCGACTCGAATTCAAGTTGAATTCAATTGAATTGAAAAGCGCTTTTCACCGATTCGCCTCGCAGGCAAATTGCCTAACGGGGCGTTACCAGCTGATTTTCAATTTTCAATTTATATTTATAAGCTACATTTTCGGTTAGTCAGTTAGTTAGTTAGTTAGTTTGTTGGTTAGTTTAGTCGGGGGACTAGTGAAAGTCTAGAATTATGCAGAGCAGCGGTAAAAATGGAAAGTCTGGATGCCTACCTGGCAAATAGACGCCGCTGTTCAATAGTTTCTCGGGCAATTCACTGATCGAGTTGGGCGGCAACAGTTCCGTCTCCCTCTCTGCCACTGTCGCCGTCTCTGTCTCCAGTTCCAGCTCCGACTCGTTGTTGGCTGTTAAAAAAAAATTGACAAGTATTTATATTATTTATATGTATATTTTTAAATACTCGTACAGTATATATATTTAGATATAGGTTAATTGCATTTTAAACGCTCGCTGGAAACCTTGAAAACTGGTTCAGGATCGTGCGACGTGCTTTGCATAATAATGTCATTTGATTAATTTGGTGACAGTAGCCCACACAGTTGCATATTGGCTAAATAAAAGGGGCGTGGCAAAGCCAAACCAGTTGCCCCCATAAATTTGGAGTCGCCACTTTCGCGTGCGACAATTTTTGTATTACAAATGCGGCACATTTGCAGCGTCTGCAGAAATTCTGCACGGACTTTGTTGTCCACCTGGTCGCACCACCTGTTGGTTGTTTGGTGTGGTGGTTTGAATGTGGTGCGAATACAAATGCCAGGTGCTACACTGCACGCTGCATGCATAAGTACGTAATTCAATACCTCCAGAGTTGCCACAGTTGCCCCCGCACTTGTCAGCTGATTTATGCCCGCTTGCAAATTGCACCCACACACCCAAAACAGCGACTTCGGGTCGATCGCATTCCATTGCAATGCACACTGGGACTAGATAAGCATCTCTACTACTCCACTTTTGATAGCTCCCTCTATACGAATAGTGGGTAAAACCCTTACATTATGCTTTCTGTTGCTTACTTGAATTTCACTTATAATTCCCAAGCAGTTTCAGTTTAAAAATACTTCTGTTCCTTAAAATATTTCTCATTTATATTGTTCTTAAAAAATTTATATATAATGTCAACATTTCAAGGTCGCAAGTCAAACGGTTTAGCTTGTACAGTGCTCAGTCAGTCAGTCAGTGAGGTCAAGCAATTTTATTTATATAAATTATGAGATTTCAAGTCCTGTTTGTGTTTTAATTTATGTATCTCATATGCATCTCATTTAAACTGCTTTAACAGTTTAAGATATTTGGTGTTTATGTTCTGAAAATATTCCTCATTTGTAAAAATTTATATTATAATTTAAAGATCTTAGAAAGCCCCTTTACAGTGTCTGATATTTGTAGAGATTGTTTTATATTTATCGTTTCTCATATTTATTTGATTACTGTCATACATTTTCTTTATCTGTTCCTTATTAAATTTTAAATTAACATATGTTGCCTTGACAAGGGTCAATTGACTTGATTGTTGACAAACTGGTTCCACTGTGCAGTGCATTGCTTTGGTTTCTCATTTAATTTTCATATTTTAGGCTTTGACAAATTAAAAGGCATTTGCACCGTTGTAGCTGCCCCTTGTTGTTGTTTCTGTTGCAGTTGTTGCTGTATTTGTTGAAAAGACAACGATATTTTGTGGTTAACCAACGCCTGGCGGATGCTGTGGGCCGCCGTTGTTAATGGCTAATAGCTTTTTTGTTGGCTTTTGTGGCCGAACCGTGGGCGTCGTCGACGCATTCTAGTCAAAAACTCAACTGCTGGTGGTGCAAACTGAGACTGTGATTCAATATGTGTGTGGTTTCAGTTAGAAATGCACCGCCTGGACACCGAAATTGGCTTTAACTAAAGGCAAGTGATATAGATACATTTTGAATGGATGTCGATTGATTTGATTGATGCTGAAGAGCTCGTGAAAATTCTCTAGATGCGCTGCCTTAGCTTAAAGTGACAGATAATGTCGATAATCATGAGAGTAAAGGCGAACCAATAACAATTGGAGAATATAAACCAGAACCAGTTATTGGAGGATGCATAAAGACAACCGCGAGTATAGAGATAATCGGACTGCGCTTTGAGGATTCTATAGCAAGATATGGGTAAGGTGTCATTGGTGATGGGAACACCATAATCCTTGGGTCCATTAATGCCACAGCATTCGTGTGTCATCTCATAATGATACAACTTTTCGCTATAGAAACCTCGAACCACAACATACGCATCAGTATAGACAACAACGGAAAAGCTGCCTGATATGAGGAGAACAACGCTCAGGAGAAACCCCAATATAATTGCCTAAAAAGGGGGATTGGATAAAATTCGATATGTAATTGATTTGGCACAACTTACCACCATAAATAGCGCACCCATGCCACACATTATGAATACCCCATCCACTAAGAGCACCAAACTGCAGATTCCCTCGATCCATGAGAGCAGCGTGAAAAGTGAAGCTAACTCATAAGAAGGTCCCAATTTAATCAAAACATAAACATGTTGGAAGAGAACACCAACAAACAGATACTACGCTAACACAAAAACTATTGAGATGAAGTAATTCCAATAACGGATAAGGATGTTATTCTCGTCTTACCACAATTACAACATTGAGCATAAGACATGTCCAAGATAGTTGCTGTTTGCTGCACTCCCATTCGGTTTTGAAACACATTATCGTATATTTATTTGACAATTACAGCAAGGACTGAGTAGAAATTATATTTTGAAGAGTTTTCATTTCTTTGATTCCTAAATAAGTAATCAAGTTACTAAGCATCAGTTGCTTCTAACAATAGAGTGTGATTATTGATATAAAAAGAAAAATAAAAGAGATGAATGGAGTGAAAATTGTAATTCCCCAGACTTAAGGTTTAATGCTTATGATTTAAAGTTTCATTCAGAAAAATAGATAGTTAAATTTCTGTAATACATCATACCTATATAAAGAAAGTTCAAGAAAGTGGAGCACAGTGAGAAGATGATTTTGTGAAGAGTACACACACGAAATGTTCAAAATCTAGCGAAAGTTAATAATACATCATTGCTATCTGGAATAGTACAATTTATCAAACAGCAAGTAAACAGAAAAACATACTTTCACTAGAATTCTCAACTGATCACAGACTATTCACTACTAGCGGTACATATCGCGGACAATCGTTGGCCATTAATTGAATCAAATGTTGGCAAATTTATGCACAGAAATTATATCAAATTAACGCTAAATTTGCGCACTAACAAAACGTGGCTATTAGCCAGATTCGGAGTCAGACTAAGACTCAGATTCAGACTCCAACTCAGACTTCAGACTGCTCAGTTCAACTTCAAAGCCTGCGAAATGAGCTCAAATTTGGCTGCGGGGCGTTTAATTGAATATTTGAGTACTGTGGGGCGGGGGGCGGGGCAAAGCTCTAAAGATTTGCATACCAAAATTGTGGGGTTTGTAAATGTTGCTCTTGCTGCTCCGGCGGCAAAACAAATAAGGCAAAACCAAACAAAAACAACGCCCAGTTTGGAAGATAAGCGAGCGTGGACTTGTTGCAAGTTGGTCAATGCGGCGTATGCGTGATGTGAATGCAACATTACGTATACGTAGTTGATTAGTTGTCCACTTACCCAGAGATTGACGCTTCTCGCCAACATCCGTTGCCTCCTCATCGCTGTCAATGTGCGGAAATGAGTTGCCCAGACAAAACAGAGGCAAAGAAGGCGAAGTGGAGGGCAACAAATCGTTGCCTCCATTGTTGTTATTGTTGTTCATGTTGTTGTTTACAGTGTGGTTGTTGCTGTGGCTGTGCAACTCCTCGCCGGCACTGCTGCTGCCACTGGAGCTGCTGCGCTCGCTGGCATTGCTGTTGCCCGACGAGGTGGAGTTCATGCTGTCCTGTCGATTGGTCAGGCGCCTCAGCATGTAACGGTTGTTGAACAGTTTGTTTTTGGTAATTAAATCGCTGCGCCTCAACGCGCACTTTGGCGACCCAATGTTGTTGCTGTTGCTGTTACTGTTGCTGTTGTTGTTATTATTACTGTTGTTGTTGGCCTCATCGAGCTGATCCTCGCCGAGGGCGAGTGGCATCTGCAGCTCGTTTAGCGACACGCGCTCAATGCTTCGCTCCACGCTCACTAGCAGATTCTGCAACAACTGCGGCAGCTCGATGGCATCGTTACCTTGCCCCTGCACCGTTGTTGCCATTGCTGCCATAGACATCTCCAGTTGGAGCACACTCAATGGCTGTTGCCGCGGATTATTGTAATCTATATCAATGCAATGAGTCTGAAACTGATTCTGACTCTGACTCCCCTCGTGCTGCTGTGACGAGCGCCAAACGACATAAAGCTGCGGTGTGGCCTCTGCGTCAGATTCTGAAATGGAAACACACAAATTATCAGTTTTAGATTAACGATCATGTGCTCCAGTTAGCAACATTTTGCTGCTACTTAAGCTAGTCTGGCAAACACAGATCAAAAGATGGCTAACTATATAGAGCAACTGAGTAAAGTAACTGAGAGAAATGCGAGCTAGAATTTCAGTTAATACTGCAGAAAGTTAGTAAAAACATAAATAAAAAAAAAAAATAAGAAAAAGAGTATAGTCACTTTTTTATTATTATAGTTTAACTTGTTATATCTTTTTTTTTTTATTAAAAAAAAACAGCACTCAAATATTTATTATTAATTTCTTTTAAATATGAATTATAAGATGATTACTTTATTATTATGATTTTAAATCAAAGAAACAAAATCAGAAACAATTTTGAATTGATGCTGCTATTGACAAATTAAACTAAATCTTAAAAATTGTTACATAATAAAATAATTTTCATTTTCTTAGAATTGGATAATGATTTAAAATGTATATCGGTAAATATGATATGTAAAATTGGAGGCTTCACTAAATGATTTGAGAAAAAAGATTGAGATAGTTAAGAATTATTTTAAAATTAAAACTATGTTAAATTTTCTTAAATAAATAGAAATCTAAGTTTGCTAAAATTAATACAAATCTATTTGGAATATAAATACTGAGGAATTGTAAAATTTTCAATTGAAATAGTGTTAATCTTAAAGAAATAAGATATATATATATTAAGATATAAGACTTAACTTAACTTAATCTAACTTTAGTTTTATATTTTCTTTCATTATCAAAAAACGTTTATTTTATATTTAATTGTCAATTATTTAGTTTATATTTGTAATTTTATATTATTAAATTTTGTTTTATTTAACACATTATCTTTCTTTTTGTTGACTGATTTTAGATGACGTTAACTAAACAAATACAAATGCAAATATGGACAATATAATGATGAGAATTGTTTGGTCGACCCACTTACCCAATTTGACACACAGATAGAGTTCGTCCGGTTGGAGTGCGTGTGCAATCTCAGAGTCGCTCAGCTGCAGCACCAGCGCTCCATTGGATGTGGCCAGCGGCCAGCCGGCATGCCATAACCAGGACTGTAACGATAGCCAAAAGAGATTTGTAGATTGAGTAACGAAATCATTTGCAAATTTTTATTATTACGACGATTACATGTTTTGTTGGACAGCCGCAACCTCAGCCCGCGTCGGTTTGCCGGCCACGGCCCAAAAGAGTTAAGCTGCAGTGAAATTATGTAGACAACAACACCCGCAAGTGTTAAGCTGCAAAAAAGGAAACCGAAAACCGAAAACCGAAAATCGCTTAGACTGAAAAGCGCATTAAAAATGGCCCAGGCTGTCAGATGAAGTTGCAGTTGTCTCCCTATGTATATAAGTGTGTGTGTGTGTGTGTATGTGTGTGTGTGTCTGCTTTACTGTGCGGCTATCGGATGGCGAGTGTGGCAGCTTCGGCTGAATGCCTGCCCCAAACTTGGCGCACTGCGAGTGCCGACTAGCGATGCAAAATTATAGATAAATCATGCAAGTCAAACTTTAGCAATTTTTGCTAATTTTTGGTTATTACCCACAGCGTTTTCAGCTCAAAAAAAAATGAAAAAGAAGGCAACAACTGGAAACAAAACGCGACGGAAAATTCGAAAAACGCAAAAGATTTCACCCCTACGGGAATGTGAAATCGAACTTGCAACTCAAAAGCTTAAACAGTCTTGCAACAGCCTTACAAACTGAAGGGGAGAGAGATAGAGAGAGAGAGGGTGAGGGGGAGGGGGAGAGAGACCTGTGGAGACCTTATAGACTTGTCCGGGTCGTCACTGATCCTGGCTCACTATTAATTGTTATGACGCGAAAATGTTTTTCGCATTGTTGTTAATTTGCCGGGCACTTGGAAAATGGTCAAAGCGTTCACTCAAACCAAAACTAAAAAAACAATAACAAAAACTAAAAAACTAAACAAAAGCAAAAAAGAGGTGCGCTCACATTTGGCTTGATTTATAGCACCTTTTTGGCTCAACACAAAAGCTCTGATATTTTATAGGTAACACACAGCGTAAAGGTTTAGTTGTTGCTGTTGTTGTCGTTGTTGTTGCACATGCCACAGACCCCACACAGCAGAGACAACAGAGCCAACATAAATCAATTGTTGTTGTTGTTGTTGAGGTGAAGGAGGATGGGGAGGGGCAACAAGGGAAACTGCGTCCAAAATCCATTCAAACAGAAAATGATCAATTTTGTCATTTGATCAAAGCCGCAGAGCAACGATCGCAACGCATCGTTTACAATCGGTTGAACAAAATGATCATCGCCGTTTCGTGCCACACACAGCAACAACAGCAGCACAAACAACAACAACCACTTCCTTTCAGTTTGGGGCAAGTGAGGGGGCAACTGTGGGGTATCATTCGCCGTTGTTGTTGTTGTTGTCGCCACATGCTAAAATGATGATTCTCGTACAACATTTTCTGCTTGATTGACCGCCAATTTCATTCCAAGCTCTGCTCTTGTTGCCGGTCTTCATATCGTTAGGTTCTAAATCATTGTCATCGACATCGGCGTCGCTTCGATTTCGTCGTCATTGACCCAAATGATCGCGTCGCTCGGACGCCGCTTGTCATTGTCAACGATGACGACGTCGCCTCCATCCAACCCCAAAAAACAGAAAAGTACCCCGAAGTCTCCAGCCGCAGTTCTCAGTTCTCAATTCTCAGTTCCTTAATTCGTTTTCTGTTTTCTGTTCTCTTTTCCATTTTTCGTTTTGGTTTTGTTACAATTTTTTCCACTTTTTGGCTTTCAAAGTCAAGTCAGCGTTTGGCATTCTTTTAAACTCATTTATTTTTGGAATTTTTTCGCTGTTGTTTTCAATTTGCAACGGCGACAAATTTCCGTTCCATTGTCGGCATTTGCTTTGCCTCGTTTGCTACCTTTTTTGGCTGTCCATAAATCTGTATAGAGATTTTGTCGAGGATTTGTCTGAATCCTTTCAGAATTCTGATCACAAACAGACACATTTATCATTGGGATTACCAGTGTTTGTGCCGTTTTTGCGTCATTCCCACGCCTTTGATGTTGAAAACTAAATTACAGTTGAGTTGCCACAAAAAATGAGCGAAATATAAGGATATCAAAGTGACTTCCGACTGCTGTATACCCTTTATAAAAAAAGAGGATCATACATATGAGATTGTTCAGTTTTTTGATAGATCACACAATACCTGAGTAACAAAATTAACAGTTTCAATTGAGTAATATTTATTGCACAAGGTTAAATATTAAATGTATGTTTTGACCTTGCGAATCAAATTACTTTATTTCCCAAACTCCCCAACCAATGCTAGCTGTGTTTGCAATTAATTTTGGCTTTAAAAATTGCAGATTTTATAAATGGCTAAATAAAAATGTGAAACTTAATCAATTTTAATGGAGATCAAATTTGAATATACCCATTTTAATGTGCGCTACAGGGTATGCACGATCTTTCAGCGCACTCTGTGAGTAATCAAGCCGACATGCTGTGTCATTAGCATATACTCGTATGCAGATCTAGATATATGCATAAATGTATCTTTATGCATATACAAAGCAAAAAAAAAAATACTCTCAAAAGTGTATCCGAATTCCCGGTCTCGTTGTCGTTCCCATTCGCATTCCCATTCCCGGTGCTATAGCCGGTGTCGTTGTCTATGTTGTTGTTGTTGCTGTTGGCGTTGTTGTTAGCGTTGGCAGCGTGTGGCGCCCAGCCTATGGCAATTATTCAATGGGGGTGCCGTCGCACCCGGATTGGGACAGGGACGACGACGACGACGTCGACGACTGTGCCGGCCATTGGGACCACCGTCAGCGCCACAGAAATTACGCATGCAAAGGCGCACAAAGGCGTTGCACAAACAGAGAGAGAGACAGGGAGAGAGAGCGAGGGAAGAGGGACAGGCATATTTCTACATATGCATTTGGCGTGTTTTCTTAATAAATTATAGAAATAAAAAACAGACAAAAAAAAGACAACTTGTTGGCCGCTGGCCGGTAAATTGTGCCGTCGTCGTTGTGTGTGGGGTACAAAGTGCGCCGACGCCCAATAATTTTTTAATATTATTTTTATTTTTCATTTATTTTTTTCCTATTTCTTTAATGGCCAGTTTTTGGAAATATTTTCAAGCTACACAACAATAATTAATATGTTGGCAAAAAAAAAGGGCCACACCTGGTCAAAAGCGCCGCCAGCGCATGTTTTAATTACACATACGACGCGTAAGCCGCCTAAGCGGCATGAGAAAACGATACAAAGGCGACAGACAGAAGGCCGTTAATTTTGCGAATCAATTTGATATTGGCGTCCCTGGTCTAACAATCTCTCAAGAGCTTTATGACTAATGCTGTGAGAAACTCATTCAAGCACTTTACAATAATGAATGCGTGAAAACTAAATGAGTAAGGTAAAACTTAAAAACAATAGCTAAACATCTAAGATTTGATTTAAAAGTAAATGAATTGAACGGGGAAAACATTCATTTTAAAATACTTAGAAAGGAATATATAATAGCTAAGAAACCTGGATTAGAACTATTGTTGACATAGCCAAAAATGTGTGTAATTAACACATTATAATGATAACAATCTGTCGGAAACATTATACAAAATTGCATCACTGATGTTTAAATAGATGCATTGACAATTTATTCAAAGAAAGTGAGTAGAGTAATGATTAGTAATAAAAAACACAAAACAAAAAAAATAAAATTAATAATATCACAAACTCTTAGAATCTACACAGATAATGTTTATGAAATTATGGCAAAGAAAGTAAAATATAACATTAACAGTCTGTGTAATAATTTGATAAGCAATTGTATCTGAAATTTTCAGCTTAGATTAATCCATTTTATTATTTATTTGGTGTTAACTATTAAACATATTTAAAACAGCTTTCACCTTGTTTGTGATCAATGATTGGCTTAGATTTATTTTAAACATTTAAACAAACATTCCATTCTATTTGGAATTCGATCGAAAAGCATCTGCAAGTCGCAATCTGGTGCAAATCTTTGAACTTTTGCACAAACAAAGCGAGTGAATTTATTACCATCAACGTCACATTTCCGCTTCATCTACCAGAACGGCCATCAAGAGAATGGCACCACCAGCAACAGCAACAACAGCAACATCAGCAACAGCAACAACAGCAGCACCTCCAGCACCACAACAGCAAAGTCAGGCCACAGTCACCACACCTACGAATTGTTTGTTTTGTGGTGCAGCAAGGCAGTATGGTAAGAGGAGAGAGTAAGGGAGAGAAGGAGGAATATCTGTATTCCTCCAATGTATGTAATATTTATGTTTATTTTGCATGTTGTAGCTGGAGTAGCTGGTGGTGCAACAAGGGGCAGGCGTGACCAAAATAGATCAGGTCTAGGCTGTCATGCTTGCTGCATGGCCGGAATGCAATGGCAGCCAGACCCCCCCTCCTCCTCTTGTACCCCTTCTTCATCACTCCTCGAAGATGATGGCATGCCAAATTCAGCTGTTGTTATTTTTGTTGCTGCTGTTCTTCTATTTTTTGCAACTTCTTCTGCTTCAAAGCGGCACTGGCAGCTAAATGATTTAGGTTTCTGTAAGCAGGAAGTGGCTGTCGATTGGGTGTTGAAATATTATAGGGCAACAATCAGAATATCATAAGAGTATCAGAGGAATATCAGTAAAATATCTGCAAACTATGCACATCAAGCACTTCAGAGCCTGTCAACTTAAGATAACAACAATAAAAGGCGAGGCGAGGCGAGGCGGAGCGAACTTCAAAGTAAATTTGCTGAGGCAGGCAAACAAAAGTGCAGCAAACTGTTGCAAAGTTGCAAGTTGGCTATTACATCAGTGCACGTAATATGCCAGAGATTGGGATGAAAACCGAAACAGAAACGAAGACGATAAATGGAGTTTAAGATTGAGACAAAGATCGGATACGATGCGATGCGATGCGGCTCAATTACGAGTGCAATTGGCGGCAGAGTAACAGCAAAAACCGGTACAACTTAGTAGACTTGAGATTCTTCTACCTGCCTGGCTGCCTGGCTGCTTGCCGGCCTGCTCGGTCTCCTATCAACCACTTTCAGTTCACAGCTGATCATGAACTTCGGCAAAACAGCTGAAAACGAGTTTTTATAGCCTCATGGCATAATAACAGAAGACGAACAACAACAATAACTAGAGGACAGCAAAACGGCCAACGTGAGATGATCTGAGTCGAGTCTCAGTCTGAGTCTCCGAGTCTCAGTCGAAGTCTCAGTCTCAGTCTCTTTCTCTGGCGCTGATTCTCGCTCGTAATTGAAAAAGTTGTTAGCCACATCAATTCCAAAACGACTGTAAACTTGTTAATGCATTGAACCGGCGAAAAACACATTAAAAACGTCAATAACTGCAGTCTGCGATTCAGTTAGAATCCGAAAGGGTTTCTAAGTAAGTAGCCTCGCTTGATTTGATTTTGCTTTTGCTTTTTGGCCAATAAGGAAGTAAAACTCAATATAGAAATATAACAACAACAAAAATATAAAAACGAGTAGCGATTTACTGAACAGAATTTTCTCATTCTTATTCTTAGATTCTAGGAAAATTCTCAAAGCCGCAACCACGAAATGTAATTGTTTGCTTTTTGGCGTTTTTTTTTTTTTTGAGAAACGACTATGACGACGATGGGGATGACGATGACGATGACTTTGAGGTTGAGGATAAGGACGTGGCCAGCGACAACAACGACAACGACAAAGACAAATACAACTGCAACTACAACGACAAAAAAAAAATACTAAGACAACGCCAGGCAAATCGAAATAAACTTTATGCACGTAAAATTTTAATGAGCACAGCACGAAGTCAATTTCAATGCTAATCCGGCGGCCAAAAGCCACGCAGACAAACGGACAAAGACACGGACGGACGGACGGACGGACAGAGGGACATTCATTCAATTGACCAGGAGTTGAGACCACCGTGCGGTCATAAGCACCACCAACCACCAAAACCTCAACGTCCCGTCGACATCGCTGGTTCCTTGGCAGCATTTGTCTAGTCGCATATGTGCCCTTAAGCCACAAATCACGAAGGTGGCGCGATCTGACATCCTACTCACAACTGGCCCAAGGCAAGGTGTCGGTGTCGTCTACACAACACCATCCAACAAAATACAGAATAAGGTATTCTGACAATGCCAGGAAAAGGAACAATTTAACTTCTTGTTGAAAAAAATACTGATACTTCGAATATTTAGGGCCGGTTTTTCAATGTCTAATTAAATTTTATAAAATAGATAAATTTAAATTTGACATTGATTTCTATACATTTTACGTCAAAATATCTGTATTGTTATCAAACCCCTTAAATACACATTGAAAAACCGGCCCTAGTAGGAACAAATATGAGCATTTAATATATATTTAATATATATATGTATATATATATATAATTTAATATATTGAGTGAGCAACCGTAGGATTAAGTGAGTAAGAAACTTTTAAAGCACCTAAAAGCTGAACCAAGAATTGCAAATAAGAGTTAAGAATGCAAATTAAGCTAAATAAAATAATGTTAAGGAAATAAATTACGGCAGCATAAAATACAACAAAATTCATATTTTAGTCATAGAAATATTAGTAAAAAAATTATATATGCGATATATTTTTACCCATAATATATTCAATTTTTTATACATATTTTAAATTTTATTTAAAAAATACAACATAATAATCAAATATAAATATTGAACTGAAATTTAAATTAATTTTTAATTTTGCATTTTTTAAATACAAATGTAAGCTATGTTTCATTTCGCATCTTTTAATTGCAATTGTTATTTTTAAACTTATAAAAGTAATATTTTATATTTTGTATATGTATATATATTCTTGTTTCAATCCCATGCAATAATCCTATATTACGTAAGTAGTTTAGATATCTACCAATTACATTAATCCTAAAAAAATAAAGCAGTTTCTGACTTGCTTTTGTCAGTTACTGCATTCATCTGTTACGAGGGCACTGTGAATCAGCTGGACCCAAAAATGCTGTTGTATAGTGTAATAAGAGTTACGCTTGAACTTGACAAATGCACAAATAACGTGACGCCGAATAAAAATCCTGTCCATAGTTGAAGCCGGCGGCAACTCTCGAGTATTCGTATAGCTGTAATGCAAGTACTCGTAATTTATTATTGAACCATTTATTAGAGCGTGTCGTTATCGTTGTCTTGGTCTTGGACTTGGTCTAAAGTACACAATTGACGCTAGGGCTTGTCAGTTAGAGTCATTCATGGGATTTGACGGCTTCGTTTGTCGGTTTTGTTGGCTGCACAAATTTGTAACTAAGTGTATTTTATGTGTAAGCGAATTCAGGCGATTCTCACAGTGCCTTTTTGTCGTTGTCTACCTGTTGGCATTGCCAGGAAGCATTCACCTTCTCCAGACAGCCAAACGGCCAGACAATGACGATAATGACATAAAAACAAAATAAAACAAACAGCAGACAACAACTGGCAGTCAGTCTAACAGTCTGCCAGTCCAACAGTCTATCAGTCATTCAGTCAGTCAGTCAGTCAAACAAAAAGGAACATTGTATCCACACATGTGTTTGTTTCATGTCTCTTTCTCTCTGTTTTTTTTTTGCCTCAGTCTCAGTTTCGGTGTCTGCCACTTGACGTGGTCGCCGCCTCGAGCCTCGTTCCCCGTTCCCCAACTGCAGCTCCATCTCCATCTCCAGTTGAAGTCAAACCGCGACTCATCATCAGCCTGCGGCTTTTGTGCTGGGTTAATTGCTAAGCAAGTCACACGCGCTTGAATAATTCAAGGCTATCGTTCCTACTCGTATCTATTGCCAACTCGCACAGCTGCGCATTTACAAGTTGCAGCTTGCAACTTGCAACCTGTAGCATACTTCATTTTTTATTATTATTTGAAATGCAAACATCATCTATGTTATGTGCATTGTACATTGTGCGTTGTTGGTAACATAATCTGGCTGAAACCGTCTGGGGAATTAGGATTGGAATTGCGGTTCTCGCTGGCATTTACTACGCAGATTGCTCCGAGGCGACAGTCGTAATGACTAAGTATCTTATTATGAAGTGGTAAGTATCTTTCATAAAGAATAACTATAAAAAAAACTTACGCCATTAGCTATAGCTATTGTACTACAAGTAGCTGTAGGTAGCAACAATAAACGACGGTTTTCCATAGCTAGAGGTATGTCCACAGTAATTGATATGGAACTCGAAATGTATACAAAGATCATTAGAAAAGAAATAAATATCATTTAACATCATCATTTTATGATGTCTTTAAGTAGGGATAATGAAACTATAATGAATATAAGTTAGTAAAATACCTTTCAGAATGTGTAATATACGTTATATTATATTGAGAAAAAGCAAGAGCTATTGAAATAGAATGAAATAGGTAAAGTTAATAAACAATAAATAAAACGCCTGTAGAATCCAACTAGGCTTGGCAATTCATTATTGGACAATGGTGTTGTCGTAAAAAAATATGAAAATTTGTGATTGATTTTTTTCATTGTCTTAAAAATTAATTTTAATTACAAATATATTTTTAAAAAAATATTTTAACATTTTTATAATAATATTTCTGATTACAAATATTTGAATATGGAGATATAATGGAAAATTGTAGATTTTTTAATTCCAAAAATTTTAATAAATATATATAATTTTGTATAAGAAAATTGTCTCTAGTTTCCTTTGAAGATCTCTAAAGTTTACAAGCAAACTCTCTAAAACTCTGGAAAGTGTGTAGAAATATATTTGCTCTCACGTTTAATAATTTTCTTGCATATTTGCACATTTGTAGTCTGTCAAATGCTGCACTGATATTTTATGAGTCTATTCACAAACGAGTAAACACAATTCATCCATATCAATATCCTTAATGACAACTTCCTCTCGAAACTCTAATTCGACATGTGATTGTCATGACTTTATAGCCAATTCACACGCGCAAACTCACACACACTCACACACAGAGATAGAGATAGAGATGGTGATAGAGAGAGACACATACATAAATACTCACTTATGCACAACACGTGTCCACTCATATGAATGTGAGTGCGCACTCGTGAATGCATTTTACAAGTTATTTTATGCAAGCCATAAATATGCACTTTACACTTTGCGCATTTCTTTCTCCCCCTCTCTTTCTCCTCTCTCTCTCTCTCCCTCTTTCTCTCTCTCTCTCGACTCTCTAGCGTTGTAGCTCTTCGTGTGCGCACAATACAAACAACAATCCATAGGATACAGATCGAGTATCTTAGCTCTTAGTTAGACCAACACAAACAGACAGACAGACAGACAGAGAGACGGACAGAGAAGGAGATAGAGAGGGAGACAGAGGGTATAAGAGTCCCGTAGTGTCGAGTGGTGCCTGCATACAAATTATGTACAAACATGTTTTCAGAAATGTTCAATTCATTATCGCTAACAAATGCCGATCATGTTGTGTTCAACACACACAGTTCAAAGCACTTTTCCAGCAAAAATTATTGCCAGAGCGAAAATCTCTCCCTATTTCCCCCCTCTCCCCCCTGGACCATGTCTGCCTGTCTGCATCTATCTGTCTGTCTGTCTGTCTTTCATTCTGTCTGACTGGGAACTGCAACTGAAATTGCAAATGGAATTGGAATTGGGTCTGGAGAGTGTGTTTATCAGCATTGTGGGGATTGATGGGGCAACTTCTGCTGCTGCTGCTGCTTTGGCTCAACTCGGAAGCTGTTTTCTATCTATGCGGAAAATGCTCGCACTCGACACTCGACTGCTCGGTAATTGCATTGCTTTGCTGTATTTCTAAGTGATATGCCATGTTTTCATTGTTCCAGCTGCAGACTTTTGGACTTCTGGCTTCTGCCGCAGACTGGCCTAATCAGTTTTAACAGAGACAGAGAGAGAGGGAGAGAGAGAGACTGTAACAATGAAAGGCAGCAACCCCAACTCTCTTTTATTCTTTTATTTTTTATTTTTCCAAACGTCCACTTAATACACAACTTCCGCTTACAATTGAAGGCACTCGAAACAAAATTCAAACAAAAACCTGATGAGAGTTGCGACCCTTCGTTCTATGTTTAAAGCTTGTAGCTGTTGCGGCTGCGCACAAAAGCGAATTAAATTACAGAACGTGCTTCATTGAAAAATAAGAGGAAAAAATACAGAATGAAAATAAATAAAACAAGGGGAATCTTAAGCAAATTGCTTAGCTCTAAGATACCCTTTAATTTAGCCATTAACTAATAAAATTAAATATTTTATTTATTCCTTTTTAACTTCTTTACTTTCTTATGAATCTCGTTAGCTTCTAAATCAAATTAAAAAAAAAAATATATTCATATAATATTAAATAATTCATATTGAGCTAAAAAGTTCCGATTGTTATACATTTTTTGTCTGCGATCAATTGTAAAACATCAATATATAAAATTGATCCATAAATTTTGTTTGCAGACAGATAAAGATGCTCGTGAAGATTGAAATCAATAAATACAAATGCAAATGTCTATTGCACAACATTTTAATGACCACTTTACAGGGTATATATAAGAACAAATAACAAACACACGCACACAGATATGCCATAAAGTATATCCAATGGGAAGAGCATTAAGTTTCATTATTAAATACAGACAGAGACAGAGAACAGACAGAACGCACAGCTTGAGAAATTAAAAGGCAATTAAGATGCATCAGGCAGCTGCAACTCTGGGGGCGCCCTCTGCCTGCTGGAGTTCAACAAATGCCACAATGTTTTTACGGCCGCGGCGTCTAAAATCAGCTGCAAATGTGCGTAGTAATTTTTGCTGATTGATTCAAATAAAAAAATGATGTTTGTTCTGTGCACATTGCCCGAGTCAAAGTTGCTCAGTTGTTGGTGTTGTGGTTGGTGTTGTTGCTGGCTTGTTGTATGTAGGTCATGTTGAGCACTTTATAGACTCCCACAGTCGGTCGGTTGAATGTGCAACATGTGTTCAGCCATTCATTCGCCACGCCACGGCAAGTACCAAGTACCACACTGCGTATGCGTAACGAAAATTACCATAAATTACAGTTTAGACACAGCCACGGCTCGTTGTCTGTTGCTGATAAGCGCATTTAACACAAACTCGTCAAGAACATATTTTGTAATAGTCAAGATTTTCGACTTATTTCAGTTAGTTGTATTATTTTTTTTTTACAATTTGTTTTTGAAAGGCTGCCCACACATTGTCTTTGGCTTTGTCATTGAATTCAAAGCCTATTTACGAGTATTTCTTTTTTTGGTCTCTTTTATTTTTTTTTTTCCAGTCTTTAAGTGAAGGTTCTAAAAAAAAAAGCCGCGTGGGTCGAAGGACGCTTAGGGGGACGCTCTTTGACTTTGGCTTTCGATTAGCTTCCGGACTTTGCATTTAATAATTGACATGCAAATTGTTCAACACAATTGAAATTGTTAACTATTTAACTGTTAATTGACGAAGGTTCAGGGCCAACGAGAAACAACAATTATGCAGAGTGTTATTCATTAAAAAAAAATAATAATAAACATCTATTGCATTTGATCTTTGTGTCTTAAACCACAAGTCTTTATTTATGTAGAGAAAAAGAAAAATCAAGAAAATTACCTCAAAACTATAAAATATAATAAATCGTTGATTTATGCGCTAATAAAGCGTTGACTTTTTTCTATAAGTAACTATTTGTGGCACTTTTATAGGTACTTTCGGTTGATTTTCTTTTTATTATGCTGATTATCATTTATTACTTTTAAATAAACACTGTAAAAGGCACTTTAGTAACGTTGTTGTTGTTGTGGTTGTTTTTTTTTTTTTTTTTGGATAGAGCACTACACTGGGACAAAATTGGTTTGCCAACTGTTGTTATTCCTTTGAAAATGTGTTGCACATTTCTTTGTTGGGGCGTCTCGAAAAAACATACGAAATACGAGAATGCGTTGCAAGTTCCGTCTTCGTTGCGTGTTTCTTGTTACTGCCGCTCACAAGACTGCGCGCCGCGAATTCAAATCTCAAACTGACAATACGAATTCCCCCATTCGCCCATTCGACCTTTTCGAAAAAAAAATAATCTAAATTTGCTCCGCTCTTCGTGTCGCACCCGATTCGTTGTTGTTGCGTTTAAGTTGCCCGTTAACATCCAACTGCAATTGTCGTAGCTTACGCTGTTATGCTCAAGCTGGTGCTGTTATGCTCGAAATGGCGCTGCTAAGCCACTGTTGTGGCATACAGCGCGCTGTTAATTTATACCTAACTTAACAGCTGCCAGGGATGCTGTAAAATCGACTTGTTTGGAGTGCGATCTTTAAGCTTCTGTGTTTTTTTTTACAGAACAACTATTTTATGTGTGTTTGTAGATGAATTAATTAACCTTTACAAATTAAAGTTATAGTCCGTGCATTATATTCTAAATGAAATTTTTTAAAAATTGTATACCTATATCATTTTATTGGCTGACAAAGTTTAGGTCGAAAAACAACTGAAATATTAGTATGTTTTGAAGAGTCTATGCATTAACTCATAACCAAATAAATTCTGGAATTAACTTTCTCTGTATTTGCCATATTTTACTTAAATTCGCCTTGAAAATGTTATAAAAGTAGCTTCAGTTCGTTTAAATTTCCATATGCCCATAAACTATTTCCAATCGCTATTCCAAGTCTCATTCCGATTCCGATTCCCCTTCCCCACTCATTGCCATATTCATGTGGATCTGCATTTCCATTTCCATAGCTGGATTGTTAAATTGCTCATGCGCTAATTTGCGAGCCTGGAGAAACACTAAATGATAGATCTCTCTGCGCTGATTCTCTTGAGATTGCTTTGCAATCTCTCACTTGCAGATGTATGTGCCTAGAGGGGCACAAGGGCTCTAGAATCTAGACTCTTGTCTCTTGTGGGGGGCACTTACCTCGCCAATTTGATGAGTGGCGCGCAGCGTTGCGGCAATTTGTGCAAATTTGCATAGGAATCGCTGCTCAAATCGGGGCAGGGAGCCCTCAAAATGGGACACGAGAAGCTCACGTGCCTGGCGCATTAAAATCGCACGCGTGCGTGCCCAGTAGATGGGATAAATGTGCGACAGATGCCTGTCAATCAGTTGCAACAGCGTGGCATCCACATCCACATCCACATTCACATTCAGCTCAACGGGCATTCGATTCGCACTCGCATTTGAATTCGAATTTGTTGCAGCAACATCGGTTGTTGCCTGTGGTAGACGCATTAAATACAGCGACCAAGAGAAAAGGGCCAAGTTAGTGGGCTTACAATATTTGTAGCTTGTACACACATACCTTGGTCTGCTCCTGCGCCTGCGCCTGCTCCTCCTTCTCCAACTCGTGCTCCTGCTCCTGCTCCTCCTCCATTACGTTGTCGTCGTCGTCGCTGCTGGACTCCTGTGGCGCAGCTGGCGCTCGTCGCAGACTCAAGTCAAGCGGCATACAGTCGACATAGGCGCTGGCCGAATCTCTGCTACCACAGCTGGAGTCCTCCTCCTCCTCCTCCTCCATTTCCTCCTGCTTACTACTCTCCTGCTTACCTTCCTCATTCTCAATCTGCACTATCGTGGGTGCTGTTCCGCCTGCTTCGTTCTTGATCATTGTAATTGTAGTTGTCGTTGTTGTCGTTGGCAATGTTGCTGTTGTTGTTGGTGTTGGCCTGCTCTGCTGACCCGTTAGGCGTTGCTTACATTTCCTTAGATAGCTGCGTACCCGCGACTTGCTGCGGTTCACAGTTGTTGTTGTTGCTGTTGTTGTGGTTGTTGTTGGGCATTGACAGCACACATAATTAGCATTTGGTTTGGCCAGCGCCGACAGCTGCTGCTCCGCCTGCTGCTGCCTCAACTCCTCTCTCAACCTGAACCCGTCCTCCTCGACATCCTCATCCCCATCCTCATCCACATCCTCGTCGCGCGCTATGGGCGCTGTGTGGCCCGATCTGGCCTCGTTCATGTCGTTGCTGTTGTAGTTGCTGTTGTTGTTGTTGCTGTTGTCCGTGTCCGTGTCCATGTCGTTGTTCATGTTGTCCATGTCGATGGCCACTGCTAGCGGCGCCGACGTCGCGCTTTTGCCATCGATTTGAGTGTCATTCAGCACCAAGATCTCGCTTAAATGGCCCTGATCCACTAATTCGGCTCCTGGCTCGCTGCTTGTTGTCGTCGTCGTCGTCGCGTTTGTTGCTGTTGTCGTTGCTGCTGCTGCTGCCGTGTTTGTGTCAGTCTGCAATAAGGGAAAAGACAGCTACAGAAACAGAAACTGAGACACGTGTGAAGTTCAATATATACGTATATAAAATTGGCTGGAAATGGCAAAAGGGCAAGCCTTATAAAGCGGAATCTTTATGCCACAAAATGTATTAAATCAATACTTAAATAATTATTATAAAAATAATTATTAATCATTATAATGATGAGATGTAAAATATAGTCCCTTATAAATTATAAAGTTAAGATACTTTTACATAAAGAGAAGTCATTATTCTCAAGAAAATTCCAATTATATAATATTTAAAATCTTCCAGATATAAGTAAAACTTTTATTATAAGCTGGCGGAGAGTTTATTATGTTCTTTTATAATTTTAATTATTTTATTATTATTTATTATTTTATACAAATCAAAATATTTCATAATTGATTCGAATTTTTAACTTTATATTATCAACAAATTTGATTGAAATTTAATTGTTATTTTTATAATACATTAAGAAAATTAAAAAAATATATTTCTGAATATAGCTTTTTTATGAAATTTTTGATGAAAATTAACTTCAGTTTAGATAACTTTTCTTTGCTAGGAATATCTCTATAAAAAAGATATGATCCCTCAACTAAAACGGTTCCAAATCAATATAGAGTGTTAGAGCTCCAATATTCATCAATTTATTTATCTGTATCTATAAATATTTCTAACTGAATTTCTTAAGTCTACGAACAAAACTTTAAGAAATAAATAGGTCAAGAAATTAAGAAAAACTTACAATTAATTAAGTATGAATTTTTCCAATAATTTGAAAGATGTCATGAATTCGCTTGAACAGAATATTCAGAATAATAAACTTTTAATGTGCACATGTCTATTTAAAATTAAGGTATTTACCAAAATCTTTATACCAACTTGTTAAGTAACTTATTTCAAATCTCACAGAACAAAACATGGAAAACACATAAATAAAATGGGGTGCGCTTTAATTGGGGGCACAACTAAAAAACCAAAAATACAGTAAAGAAAATCATAACACAAAAATAAAGAAAAAAGTAGGAAACAGAAAAAGGTTCTTAGGAGACACACACACACACACACACGTGCACACAGACACACACAGCACTGCGATTGACTGAGGTTGAGTTGAGGTTGAGGTTGAGTTTGGTGTTGCCTGGGGCTACCGGTGACCGACCCATGGGTGCATGTTAAAAGTTAAACAAAAAATCAATTGGGGACAGCATTGATCCGATTTCAAAGTAGACAACGGCAGTAACATGAGCGAAAAGGGCGTGGCGCGGTAAGGGGAGGCGTTAAGTGAAGCAACAACAACAACCTGAACAACAACAACAAGCTGTACTCGCATTTGCATTGCATGACAATCAAATGACTTTGGTAAGCTCAAAACGTCAAACGTTCAGTTCGCTGGCTGTCTTCGTTGTTGTTGTTGTAGTTGCCGTTGTTGTCATAGGTCAAGTGTAGCATAGTAGAATTCACTTTCTTTCGCACACATTGCACACAAATTTGCAGTGAAAGTGGAGGCAGAAACAGGCAAAAGCCGAAACCGTAGCCGAGTCCAAAGCCGCCGCCTCCTTTTGACCATAACACATAACAATGCCACTGACTTTGGCTAACCGAAAAAATACTTTAAAGTTTCAACCTCCAAACTGACAATGTGACACTTTTGTTCGGTTAAGCGGCGCTTTCCATATACGCTACACACATACACACACACACACTTACATAGCTGTTGTGCTTGCAACACCCACAACACAACACACACCGAAATTGGCAACGTTGCCGCACAGCTTGATTGTGTTGCCACAACTAAGTCGAAATGTGTCCTGTGCTTAGTCCTAGTGTCTAGACTCTAGAGTCTTGTCTAGAGTCGCCGCCAGATGTCGCCAGCGGCACAGCGCATGCGCCACAATAAATTGCTAAAATGATGTTGCCACAATTTGTTTTTCTTCATTTTGTTTACGCGCAGTCGGCACTTTGAAGTGCGGGCCAAATAAATACCAATAAATATATCAAAAAATATTTGCAGTTGTGCCAGATTTTTAGATTGAGATTCAGACTCAGATTCAGTTGAGTTGGAATCGGTTGGTCAGTTTCCAATGTTGCCTCCAGTTGTGACCAATGCCGTGGCACGCACGCTGTCGTCCAATTTGCTGCCGGACGCAGCTCATCAATTAATTACCCTGGTCGGGGTCCAACTCTGGGTCTGGGTCTGGGTCTGAGTCTGAGTCTGCTGGTGATGCCTGGAGGCATCTTTATGCGTGAGCTGAGTGCGTGTTTCGATCTTGGTCTTGGCCAGTGGGTCGCGGCAAGTTGGTCAAGTTTTATGGGCGGCTGTAAAGGAAATCGAAAATGTTGCACTAGTTGAGCGAAGTTTGAGTCGCGTCTTGGGGGCCATTAAAGGAAGGTCGCTTCAGTGCATCTCAAACTAATAAAGACCTTGGGGCGCTTGGTACCGAAGTTGGAATTGGAAGTGGAAGTGGATGTGTATTCGAACTTGATGTGGCGCTTCTCACGCGTCTGCAGTTACAACTAACGCCAGTTTGACCCACATTTAAAATCAAATCAAAATCTTTGCTCGTTATTCATGCAGGCCCAGAAAAACAAGCTTGGAAATTAATTTTAATGCATCTCTTGTCACATTTGTGTTAATCAAAACATTATGACTGCGTTTTCTTTTATTAATTGGACAAGCGCTCAGCGGTTCCAGGTTCCAAGAGACACCTGCGCCTGCAACAAAGATACTTGCCACAAACAGAGACAGCGAGAAAAAAGAGTGACAGAGATAGTGAGTGAAAAGAAACAAATTAAATTTATTGCGTGTGATTTTGATAGTGAAAAAGACAAGCGGAATATACAAAATATTGCGTCAGTAACTAATTTGTTAGCTGAGGTCTTGTGGCTAACGTATAAAGGTGGGCAGTTGAGGGGGGAACACTGTTAACGTGGCTTGAACCACTGGCCAGCGATGGCGATTGCGTTGGCGGTGCAAATTGCAATTGTGTAGTCGCAGTCAAGGCAATCTTTTTTTGGAGACACATTCAGCTGTGTGTATGCGTGTGTGTGTGTGTGGGTGGCAGTTGCAACTGCTCCCGCTGCCAAATTAAGTGACAGCCAAGCTAAAGAAATTGAAAATTACTTGACTCCGACTCCAACTCCAACTTCGACAACAACTTGGTCCGTGAATGCGTTAATGGTTTAACCTAACCTCTGACTGCCCCCTAACAAAAAATATAATGAAAGAGAAATGATTTGGGGAACTGTGGAGCGAAGTTAATGGAAATGATGTGAGAAAACCATTTGCATGCAAATCAGATAAAAATGCTCGTAATATTGACTGAGGTGATAAACTGACAATACGTCGGTTAATGCAACATGCTCTTCAAATTACATTATTAACATTTAAATTGCCTCATGGAAATTAACTTTTATTATTTTTAAGTCCATTTAAAATAAATCTGTTGAAGTAGCTGCAACTCTTAATTGACAATAAATACATATTATACATAGGCTGTTAATATTATTTAATTGTTAATTCAATTACAGTCAAATTCAAATCTGCTTAAATTATATAATAAAGCTAGCTTAACTAAATTTTTTGTTTTGTTTTTAGCAAACAGCTGATAAAGTGAAAATGGAGGAAACCCAATAACTACCCGACTATAAATAGTATTTTAAATTAATTTGCTTAAAAAAACAATATTTGTAGGAAGCACTTAAACTCATTATATCACTATCAATAAAAACAACTTCAGATATTTATATATTGCCAATTTAAATCGTAATAACTGGATTTTTTGTAATATAATTCCGTTTTTTTTTTTTACAAAATCTGATTTACTTAAGAGCCAAGTATCAAATTTCAAATGCAAATACTGAATTAATACATCACTTCAAGTATGCACATGTATGCATAATGCTTTTATAATCCTTACAGGGCAGTTCTTTCATTTCCGTATTCCGTGCAGCTTACCACTGCCACTTTTTTTGCCCCGTCTTAGTTTTCGCCCTGCAAGTTTTAATATGAGAAGTCAAGAGTCCGAATGTAACTCAAAATAAAAAAAAAGTGCCAAGTTTTTTCATATTGCATTTGGGCATGCAAAATTTTCGTATTCATTTCGAATGCGTTGAATTTTTCATGAGATTTCCCACGTTGTGCGTGCGCGCGGGAAAATATTATACTTAAACAGTTTTCATGTCGATGTCGCTGTCTCTGTCATTTTCGGACTCTTTCTTCAGTTAACAGCTTCGAATGCGATTTGAAAGCCGTTCATCGTAAGAGTTGTTGTTGCTGTTGCATGTCACGGTTTTTTGCATGATTTCTGGTTAAAATGCAAAACTTAGTTGCGATAAATAAATATGCATGGGGATGGATGGCAAACAATGTGGAAAACGGCAACCCAAAACTGACGAGCGGATGCACAGAGCAACAACAGCGGCCCCCACCTAACAACAACCAGCAACAACACTCAAGCAACAAGCAACATCAACAGTAACAACAAACGTAGCTGCAACAGCAACCATCGCAATTAGCTGCCACTGCAGGCAGCAACAATTTTTATTTGCTTATTTTTTTTTTGGGTTTATTGGCCATTGAGATTCCCCCTTGCCCCGCTGCCGTGCCACGCCGTCCGTTGTCCGTGCAACAAATGAGCTACTGATAAATATTATTAGCGCATTGGCGGCCGTTGCACGGTTCACTGGCTCTGTCTCGCTGCCTGCCACATTTGTGGCCATAATCGCAATTTATTTAAATGCGAGCGACTCAAGAGTATTGTGGTGGGAAAGGGGGAAGGAGGGAGGAAGGAGTGATTTGGGCATATACGTTTGGGGGCACAGAAGCTGCCCCTGTTGCCGAACCGGTGGCGGCGAGTCCACAATTAATATCGACATTTTAACACTTAGCGCTGACTTATTGCATCTCTTAGTTTTCCAGATTGTTATTATCAATGTACGTTTAGGCCAGCAAACGGAATCAGCCAAATGGCAAATGGCCAATAGCTTGCTCACTTACCAACTGCTCACTGTTCACTCTTAACTGTTGGTGGTCTCAGCCTCTTAGCCTTCATATCATATCAATGCGAACAAATTACGAGTACGTCAAAAGCGGCAACTTTTTACTTTGTCTTTCGGCGCTTTCGTTTTTCTTTGCCAAATCTCAGCCATTTCCTTTTGCCTGTTTATTACTTTTCTTTGGGAGTTAAAGTGCGGGAAATTTACAGTTTACATTTTCGGTATGTCAACTAAAAATTGTAATTCAAATCGTAATTTTTTAAGTACATATCTTACTTATGTTCAAATCATGAATTATAGGAATAATTTATTTTAACTAAACTTTTTGGATTACATAGACGAATTTTTTCTATTAAATCTATGAAAAAAATGCGAATAGAATGCGACATTTTAGAATTCCACTGTTCTTAATTTTCTAGTGTATTTATGCGAAACTCTCATTTTTCATAACAAATGAACGAAATTTTAAAAATTCTTATTAAACCGAACTAAGTCGACTTATAGTACTTGTACACCTGATCAGGTTTTAAAAAGCCAAACAAATTTGTAAGCGTCAAACATTTTCCTAATTCTTATAAAAATAATATTTAAAGTCTTACTGAAAATATGTATATTTATTGTATTTATAACGTATAAATAGCTATATACAATTTGATATGATGTCTTCAAAGTATATCATATTTTATGGCTTAAAAATACAATGATTCAAAATGGAATTAATCTACACTAAAAACTTCAGACTTCAGCTTTATTAATAGACAAATAAAATCAATATAAATAAATAGACATCATAACCTTCTTAAGAATTTAAATTAACTATTTTCTGTATTTTACAGACAACCAATACTTTTGTATGTCAAATCAAAGTTGAACTTCACTTGGATATGATCTTTCAATTTAAACGCTTACTTATGAGTAATATCGCATGATTAATCAACAATTACATGTTGCAAGTACTCGTAGTTCAACTGGCAATGGATCTTGTCGTTGCAAATTACTCAATTTAAATCAATAAAAGCTGCTACAATTTCCAGGTGACCCCCATTTCCAATGCCATTCCCATACTCATGCATATACCCATACCAAATGGATTTCCATTTCGTTTTTCATTCCCATTGTGGATGACCCAAAACGTACCGTTGTTGCCACAGTCTCAATGGCCGCATACGAATGCCAGATCAATGTCGGCATCATGGGCTGCGTATTGTGGCCCATGTTGAGGCGCAGGCGAGCATATTGCTTCATGAATAGTTTCCAGATTACATAAGACATCTTGCTGCAGTCTGTTCAGTCAAAAGGGGGACTCAAAACTCAAAACTCATAAAGATCAAGATATCCACATGCAAATTATATGCGTGCCAGTGCCAGGAAACCGTCTGGCGATCCAGGCTCGATCAGACTGAGTCCCCGACTGGGATTGAGACACAGATGGATGGGAGAGGGTATCACTTAATGCGTAGTTTGTGTTGCGTTTATTGTTTTCATAAATAAAGAAAATGTTGTACGAAACGCGAGGCTCAAAACTCAACTCGACTCGACTCGACTCGAACTGCCTGCCACTCCAAAATTTGTCGGTTTACATTATTATTATTATTGCTTATTATTATATGGCAATGGCGATGGCGATTCACTTTACAAAAGACAGATTCACTTCATTTTTCACAAAACAAAAACCAACAAAGACACTGGTTGGAGGGGAACGGGGGCAGACCTGACAGGGCAGACAAAAACCCGAGGGTTGTTGCAGGGGCAGGAACGTGGGGCAGAGACAAGTCGGAGCAGCGGCTTAGTGATTTTTGTATTATTTTAATATTTATTTACATTTGAGCATTTTGCATAACGCGCGGGTCACGACGGAAATCGTCGGCTGGCAATTTATCAATACATAGTTGTTGTTTTATTTTCATCTCTTTTTTTTTTTCCTATTCCTATACATATATATATTTATTTGGTTTGTAGCCTAAGGTAGGAGACAGAGAGCCAGAAAGGTTCAGGTCCAGCTACGTGCAATGTGCGAGGGGCCAAATGAAAAACGCGCCAAAAAATCAAAACGCGCACAAATTTTTGCGGGAGGCGTACGCGATTCGAGCCACGAGATCAATAGGAAAACGCGCCGAGTACCGTGGCCAAAACCATTGGCTCTGGGCCGGGCCTGACACTGGGATTGGGATTGAGATTGGGATTGGGACTTCGACTTCGACTTCGACTTGAACGTCAACTAAGACTAAGACTGGCACTGAGCACTGAACACTGCGAAATGTCCGCGTCTGTCCGGTGAAAAACAAGTTCAAAGCGTTTGCGGCGCGCAACTAAATTGAAATGAGCTGAGCGAAAAATGGAAAAGCCGCACACACTCCTAACACACACACACACACACATCCATACATTTACATAGTAAGGGGGGGTGTATAACAGACACAGTTACACACCTACTAAACACACACACATATACAATCTACACTCGCCCATTGCAGGCTTGAATGATTTTCCATGCGTGCGAATGCTTTTCAATGTGAATCCGTGAATGTGAACGAATCATTCGTTCAGCGCTTGATTGAATGCCACTCAGCTTAGTTTTGAATAGTTATATACACTGGACAACAATATTACTTAACTCTTCATGCCTGCAAAAATGATAAATATTCAGGAAATCCAACGTTTTGCATAATTAATATTTTTCGAAACTACTAAAAAAAATTGTCAGATATTATATGATTATTTTCGGCTCTTTAGATATACTCGTCAATGTTTTTGCAGCAGTTTGTAGTGTAATATTCTTAATAAATATGATACATTTTTAAAAAGTATATTTTTCGAACTATATAAATTTTGTCACATTTATGAAAATTTTAAAATTAAAATTTTTATATACTATACATATTTTCAAATATTCCATTCCATTCCTTGGGAGTTTCTCTAGACTTTTCATTATCATAATTATAATAATAAAATATTTTTTCATAAAATATTGTCATAATAGTGCTATAGCTTTTACCCCAATGCAAATTCGTTCTGAGGGTTTTACTACCATTTTTGTTGCACAGTGATGAATGAATACACTGTACAACAACACACCCACATTTGCTGGGTTGAGGGATATTTTATTGTTAGTCTGTTTTGCGTGCTGGGCTTTGTTTAATACTCTGAGTGTTATTGTTTGCTCTACGTCTCCGTTTCAGTCCCGTCCCCATCTCTGCCATCATTCCCATTCCCATTCCCGGCATTGTTTACCATAATTGCCAAGTGCCAAGCGCATAAAGCGACATCTGCCGCTGCCTTGAACTTGGCAAAAACTCAGATAGTTTCTATACACTACGAGTACGTGTTAGGTGTTTAGTTTATGTCTCTTGACAGGCCTTTTGTTTACGCAGACCATCAGAATGGTTCGACAACAAGAGCTGACAGCTTTTGTGCTTCGTTCTTCGCCATTTAATGTGATTTTAATCATCGATAACTTCACATGAAAGCCACGCTAAACTCACAACTGCTGAGAAATAAACATTTGGACACGGGATAAGCAGACTGTCTTCATATTTTTGCCTAGAAATCATTTTTAGCCAAATATGACACTGCTTAAATGCTCTTCATTCTGAAAAAAGTACTCTCCTAGTAGATTGTTATTTCCGCCTGTGGAAAAGCAATTAAATTCATGACTCAATTACTGATGTCAGCAGTATATGAAAACAAATTACTTGTCTATAATTATTAATGTGATTTATAAGCACAAATCACCGACGAAACTAGTCAACTTTTTTTAGACAAACAATAATACTATCTCAATAATTCAAAGGTAAAACGATAAGAATACTATGAAAATTAGTAAGATATGGAAACTATATTCATATTTTATAGGGTAGTACAATTAAAGCCGGAACTATTTACTGAGCCAGTTGCCCTGGTTCCTGTTCGAATTCCACAGTGTATCTGCAATAGAAAACTCTTTGATATGCCAATGGTGTATTCCGTACACTTCTCTATACGTGTTGTGCCTGCAACAAACAAATAACACGCCCAATACAATTTCGAAATCGCACAAATAATTGCCAAATTCCCAAAAAGAGACCCTAAAAAACACCAAAAATAAAAGAAACTTTCATAAAATGGCATAAATTTGATTTCTAACATTGCGGTTCGAATTAAAGTGCGCAACTTTGGCTTTTGAGTTTGTTTGAGTTGATAAGAGACGACAGTGACTGGGCTCGGTAACTGTTTATCAAACTGACAGAAATAATCGCTCAAGCCGCGGACAGGAGTGGGTGGTAGGGAGGCCCAAAGCTAACATGCAGAACGGTGCTCATGACCAGGCCAAGTCAGACCGGGCCAGGCCGGTGGACACACCTTCCTGGTGTGGCCTATGCGAGTATTTAGCAAAAATAAAGCGGAAACGGAACAAAGCGGCAGACAGTTGCCGGACAGGAGGGGAGACTCAAACTGTAAGCGTAACTGTAACTGTGAATAAAACGGTGGTTGGTGTTTGGTGTTTGGTGGTTGCGGTGTGTGGGATGAGCTTTTGAGCAACTTTTGACGTCTGGGCTTTGGAGAAATTGAACTTAGTCACGCCAATGCAAAAGCTGTAACCCTTTTGTGCTGCGGCGCCCCCAATTCAAAGGAAAAACGAAATTAGCTGCAAAATTACGCCAAAAATTATTGTCTTTAATTGAATTTGCCTGGAAAGCAAAGATATTAATTGAATTCCCTAGAAATTGAGCGTTTGATAAAAATCAATTAGACAACTGCAAGGGGGTTGCAAGTAATCATAGTTGACCCACTTTCTGCTCAGGACACTTACCCGCTGCGACTGCTGCTGCTGCTGCTGCTGCTGCTGTTGACGTCGACGCGGCAGCGACAAACGCTTTTTAATCCACTTGAGCGTCGATTGGCGGCTGCGTGTTAGCGACATGTTGCAAGAGCTCCAAATGTGCGAGATCAGCACAAGGATGCACTGCAGCCACTCGACACACCGTTCGCGCGTGGGCAGACGCAACATTAAGCACAACACTCTCCCGCTGACAACAACAACTGCAGTTTCATAACTTTTCAAAGAGAGCGCTGACGAAAGAAGCGAGAGAGAGAGAGAGAGAGAGACAATGAGCGAGAGAGCGGCACTGTTGAACGTCACGCAATTGATACGAGTATTTTGAAAAAGCTTTTGCACAATTTTCATATATTTTGTATAATCACTTTCTTCTTTCTTTATTGCACTTTTGATTGTGGGTGGCGAATTTTGACTTGTTGTTTTGAACGGTACGCGGACAGTGTTGTTACTTCAGTTGCGTTTGTTGTTTGACTGAGAATGCGGTCGAGTTTGTCGCTACTGAGACGACAACGTCAACAGCAACGACAACGACAACGACAACGGCGACGGCGACAGCGCTGACAGTGAGAGCGACTTAGACTGAGACGGAATATTGAGACTGAGAGTGTTGCAGTAGGCGCAAATTGTCACCAATGCTGCTAGTTGTAGTTGTTGTTACTGTTGTTGCTATTGCCTTTTGCTATTGTTGATATTGTCTCGCTGTCGGCGTGTGTTTTGTTTATAATTTGTGTGTGTGGCGTGCGTGTTTTGAGCCCAAGAAAGTACATACGAGTGTATAAATAATGCAATAAGCAACAGCGACAAAAAACCCCGAAACCTTAAACGGCACTTTTTTGCAGTCAGAGCACATCGCACTTCAAAGCCGGCGTCGCAGTAACTAAGCGCTGCTCAGCCGCTGCCTCTGTCGCTGCCTCTGCCACTGTCTCTGCCGCAGTCGCAGTCCAGCCCTGCTCTAGGCCGTGGTCGCTGCCGAAACTGAAACTGAGCTTTGCACTCAATTTGATTGTCGAGAACAGCAACAACAACAACACTAAAATACATGCATGCCAGAGGAGCTAATGCGATTGTTGTTGTCGCTAGAATTGCTGCCCAAGGTATTGTTCTTGTAATTGGAATTATTTGGCCTCAGCATAGTGGTAAAGAAAGAGAAACTGGTGAATAACAATACAGTGATCACTCAATAAGGAGAGCGTTAAGAAATTCAAAAAGTCCAGAAATGAAAAAATAAATAAAATTCAAGCAGACCAAAATTTTTGTTACTATTATACAACATGAAATACATTTATAATTGTATTAAATTTTATATTAAAAAATTCCCAATAAAAAATTAAAAAACAATTAAATACTAGAGTTTATTTTGCACCACATGTCTATAAAATGATGTCATTATACGTTAAAAGCGCGTGGGTGCTTATACCCGTTACTCTTAGAATACAGAGACTATAAGAGCTAGATCAACTAAATTTGGTAAACAGACTTCTAGGAATCAGACTACAAACTACCCACAAAGTTTTTAAAATATATCACTCTTTTTGGTGTTCAAAATACACTTGTTTATCATCCGTCTTCGTATTCTCCGTCTTTTTTATTCGTTTCAAGATTAATTGAAAATAGCGGTAGTAATGTCTTTTTTAAATTTTAAAGCAACGCGATTGAATAACTGATAAAATTTTTTTTTTATTTAAATTGCATGTAAGGTAAGTGTAAAAGGTATCTTATAGTCGGAAACTCGAATCTAACGTTCTGGATTTTTTTTACACCATGTGTTGATGAAAAAAAGGGAGTAAGAAAGAGAAAGAACGAAAACAAAAGCTCCGCACGCAAGTGCATATTTTAAAGAGAGTAAGAGGAAGCAGCAAAGGCAACAGGAGCCCAAAAGCTTTATCGGTACTTCTTGTTGTTGTCATTGTTATAGTTAGTTACTTGCGCGTGTTGCCAATGCATTTTATTGCTGTTGTTGTTACGGTTATTTATTTATTTATGCTAATGTTGCTGTCGACGCCGACGACGGCAACGGCGACGCCTCCGTCGACGCTGACGCTGCATTGTTCAGAATGAGAACAAACTAGACAAAAGCAATAACAACAACAACAACAACAAAAACAAGTGAATATAACGACAAGTGGCACTCACGCGACAAAGCCCATAAATAAAGTGTTCTCATAGTTAGTTATCTGTGTTGTGTACGATATTCGAGTTTATTCGAGTACTCGTACTATTTATTTATTTATGAAGAAAGTACAGTGTGCAGTGTGCAGTATTCATCCATCAGCATTTTGGCTTTTGAGTCTTTTCCCATCGTTGGGAAAAATGGTGAAAAATTCTCAACACGTTTTCCCTACTGTTGCCAAACAGATCACGAAGGTGCACAGACGATTCATGTGACGACTTGTCTCTGTGGTATCCAATGCAAAACACCTGTGGATGGAACGACGCGTCGCGTCGTCTCCCGAAGATGTCGCCGTTGGGTACGACTCCCAGAGGTACGTGCCACTTGCAAATGAATACTATTATTGTGTTGCTTTCTTATGGTACGAGTATCCAACTGGATTTTGTTGAATGAATTGCGATGCCGTTTCATTCATAAGTTATCGATAGCCTGGTACGGCAACACGGTGTTAAATTGTTAACATTGCGTGAGCTTTTCAACTTATTCAGAAGTTCATCAAGGCGTCAACATAAAAGGGTCTTTAACGGTAAATAGTAAGTTTTGTTTTATTACAAGAGATCAGAAAAAAACATTTGAACTAACATTAATTTTTTAAATAAAAACTAAAAATATATAGCTATCCTTTTTTAGGATTCAGCATCGGATAATATAATATCTGACGTTTTCATATTTATTCTAATTAATTTCAAACCCTTAGCAAGAGGTTTGATCTAGAAGCCTTTTATTATTATGTTTCCCATTTGACAATTATAAAACAATTAGTTAACTCTTGCAAAGGGGGAAATATTATACAACTCCTTGACATTTACCGAATTTCTAAGTAATACAGTGATCAATTTCACACTTAATTATATTTTCTACTATTAAACATATAGATTTAATTAAACGCCACAATGGATACTGAGATAACTGAAGAAAACGCTGAGAAGCGAGCTTTATATACGGAAGATGAGGTAGAGCTGAAAATGCGCAAAGTAAAGGAACGTATTGAGAAGTCCTTGAACACTTCCGAATCAGGGAATGATGGTAAAGCTCCTCCGCCATCGAATTTAATGCGCAAGATGGGCTCATGGATATTCGAGAGTGTTGGCGGTTACTATTTGCCCACGGAGAACGTGAGCAAGTTGAGCGTAAAGATGCAGGAACAACTTCTCATTAGAGATCTCATATATGCCTTTTCGGGTGTCCCGTCGTCCCATATCCGACCAGACATATCAATTGATGATGTGAATCAGCTGAAGACTGATCAGATTGGACAGGTTCGCTTCAAGATCGATGAGAACTTCAGTGGAGCCTTTCGATCGTTGGCCAATGAGTTGCTTCCCCTGATTGGATACTACATCAATGTGCAGAGCTTCATTGAGGACACCATTATGACGACGAGCTGTTGTCGATCCTTGGGAGTTGCGTTGCACAGGAATATGCAGCAGTACTTTGAGGTCCAGTCAGCACTGGAGTCGCAGCTGCAGGAGCAGAAATTGAACTTGCAACAGTTGGTGCATCAACTGCGTCCCTGGCTGATCACCATGGAGGCCTATGCCAGTCTGACGAGTCGTGCCCGTTGCTCGGATCTGTCAACAGCAGATCTGCTCTCCTTGATGCACGAACATCAGCAACACTTCAAGACTGAAGGCCTCAAGAAGTTGATCACAGATGTCTCGCATTATTACATGAAGATGGTGCAGCTGTGGACACAGAAGGGAGTACTCTACGATGTACGTGGTGACTTTTTCATTGAGGACACCAGGGCCAATGCGATGAGCAGCACGTTGCTCTCCCCGAAGCAATGTTGCCACTCTTATTGGGCACAACGCTATCGCCTGCACATGGATCGCTTGCCCAGCTTCCTGGAGCCGGTGCACGAGAGGATCTTTCTGGCCGGAAAGTATCTGAATGTGCTGCGTCAGTGCAATGCGCATATGAAACTGATGCAGATTCCACTTAGCTATTTACCCGGAGATGAGGCCCATGTGGAGTTCATCCGCAGCAGCTACGAGTTGCCGGCGAGAAAGTTATTGGAGATTCTTGTAGAGAATCAACAGCTGATGAGACATTTGCAGAATCTGCAAGGATACTTCCTCTTGCAGCAGGAGAACTTCACCAAGTCCCTGATGGAGAAGTGTGCAGGTCAGTTGCAGTACAATGTGGACTGTTTAATTCCCGAGAAGATGCAGAAGCTGTTGTTGGAGGCACTGCAAAGCAGCGACGATCCTTTCAAGCATATGCTTCACTGTCAGCTGATGGATTGCGATGTGGCCACACAGTTGGCCAACAGACATAAGCGTCACAGCGAGGAGAAGGATAAGGAGATGGAGATGGAGTTGGAGAATGAACCCTCCAGCGAAATGGAAGCTTCAAGTGAGGTGGAATCGTCCAGCGAGTTACCGGAGCCTTTATCGATCTGTGGCTTTGAGGCCTTTACACTGCGATATACGCCCAATTGGCCCATTAGCCTGGTCATCCATGATGAACCTTTGGAGCAGCTGCAGTTGCTGCATCGTGTGCTCTTCTTTCTGCGCTACGTGCAACATCAGTTAAAGTCCACTTATTATGATTTATCCAAGTGTAATTCACATGCAGCTGCATTGAGGGATCGCATGACGGAGTGCATCCTGCAGCTGGAGCAGCACATGCTGCTGGATATTGTGGAACCACATTGGCAATCGTTGCTCCTCGCTGTGGAACGAGCTGAGCTTATCGATGAGGTGTTGAGTCAGTTCCAGGACACTTTGGATCAGTGTCTGCTTCTCTGTCTGCTCTCTGAGCCCATCACCTTTGTGAGATCCCTCTACACACTTGGCCAGCTGTGCCTCAACTATTGCGGCTTCATCGAGCAGCCAACGAGCGAGGAGTTCGAATCTGGCGTGGTCGAGTATGAGGAGGAGTTCAATAGTCTGCTGCTAAGCATCTTGGATCTGGTTGTGGAGCTGTCTAAGCCGAACAGCGCCAGCAGCGAGGAGGAGCGAGAATCCTGCAAGCAATTACTTCAGCGTCTCAAATTTATTAGTAAGGATTTGGCTCAAACACCAATCCTGTCAGAGATTTAGTTGTAGGTTCACTTTTTAACTTGCCAAATTGATCGTGACACAAAATTCTTTATAAAAAGATGAGCTGCAAGTCTGCTATGAGACTGCAATTCTTCAGTATTAGTTTATAATTTTATTGATATAATATAATTTTAACTATTTAATTGTGAGTGATCAAAGTTCAGCTAAAATGGAAAAACAGTTGAATGAATTTCTTCAAATTCGAATAAAAATATAATTTAAACTCAGTGAAAATAAAGTTATTTAATTAGCAGATCAAAACAGAGGTTATAATTGTTCTTATTTAGGTCACAGATTTATATCGCTTGCCACTCTGTTACAGTTGCAGTTCCAATGGTTGAAATCGTCGAGTGTGTGATTAACGCGATTAACTGTAAAGTGTTTATGTAGGAGGACAAAAAAGGTAAACGGGTTATAAATTTTAAAAGCAAACCTTTTGGATATTTTATATATATTTATCTGCTAATTGACAAATTGACTTGACTGATTGATTAACTGCAATTTAAAGCTGTAAGACTTTATTAATTTTTTTTTTAAACATTCCTGAAAATGTTCCAAAAAGGGCTAAAAAAGTTTGCTATAAAGAGAGAAAGTGTTTAATTTTATTTAAAATATATATAAGTTAATTTAAATATAACCGAATCCTGAAGCTTGCTGTTCAAATAGTTTGAATCCTAAGTATCGAAAATTTTTAATCAATTGTTATGTAAAAGTAAAAAATAACTTGCAATCAGTGGAAAACACAATGAGAGTTGCACGCAATGTGATGCCGAAATCTCTTATGAATGAATAATAATAACAAGATATACGAGTATATTTAAGTAACCAATGCGTAAAAGGAGCATTTAAATGCGAGCGAAATCATTTTTATGGTTATCGCTTAACTGTGCTTAAAGGACAACAGGTGGTCAGCTGAATTGATGAGGATGATGATGAGGTTTTTTTTGATGATGATGATGATGATGGTCATGATGCAACGAAAAATAGCCGACCGGCGGCAGCACTGTAACAACAACATCAGCAACAACACAACAACTCGACAGCAAGTTGAAGCCAATAATAATGTTGGCAAAATTATGGTAAAGTTCAGATGCATTGCTTCCGAAATGTATATCATTATCTGGCTGCAAAAATGTTGAACTGCCTTTGTCCAGTCCCATTTACCTGAACAATTTCCCGCCGGACTCCGTTCATGGACAACACATACACAGTCGAAGCCGCAGCCGGCTGAGTGCCGTGGGAAAGCGACTGCGGTTGCAGTGGCATCAGTCTGTGTCTGTGTCTATGTGGCAAGTTCATTAAACCTATGACACGCCTCGACCACGAAAGAGATGACTTCATTAGTGCGCCGCTTAGAAATGTCATAAACTTGAACCCGTAGCTGTAGCGGAAATGCCACGTTAAGGTTCAATGAACACTTAATTAAGACAACAAATTTTGTTTTTGGCAAAGCGAAAAGTGAGTTCAACAATAAGCAAATCAAACGTAGCCATTGAATTGTTGCTAATATATCATTGCTTATACATAATACTCAACATTACAATACCAAAATGCTTTAGAGGAAGTACCGCTTTAAATAGATTTTAGATTTGCTAAAGTATTAAAAAAAGCATAACAAAAAGATCGTGTCGGAAGTGTTTTGGGTAAAAAATTATGCAGTTATTTACTCTATATTTTTATCTGAAGTTCTAGATATAATCGAATTTAATTATAATTAATTTAAATATAAATAGAAGCACTTGATCTATTTTAATTTTTTATATATTTTATACAGTTGATGATGTGGTATATTTTCACCTGTAGGTGACCAAAAGTGGGGTCAATTAAGATTCAAAGAATCTGAAAATAAAGTACTGCTAGCTTACTGAGTTTCATTAATAATTAGATTCAGTGTAAGATACTTTGGAGGAAAGTTATTCGAGATTCAAAATGAAATAAGGTCTTTCATAAGCTGATTAATTTAATTCTCTATTTCAGAAAGAACTAACACAACTGATTACAATTTATAGAGTTCTTTAAATGCTTAAACACCTTCATTAAACATCCTCAGGCTCCACTTCTTCCAGCACCTTGATCTCAGCCTCTACTCCTTGACTCTCTTCAGAGGAGGATACTTTAGGAAATGGTCCCAAGGGGCGTCGGTTATAAAGAAGATCAACACCAAAGTCACATTCAAAGATTTGGTTATCACGCAATTTTTCCTTGTACCACAATAAGCGATCGGTGTTTCCTCCCAGAGATTGATCCAGAAGCTGACGACGCTGCATGCCACGTTCAAGAAGTTCAATATAATCAACTGACTTGAGCTCGGGAAAGTTTTTGAGCTTCTCGAAGGCTTCCTCGCAGACACTCTCATAGGACTGGGCCATGGCCAATTCGTTCTTAACACGTTCTGCAATCATCTCGCTGCGTTGCATGTCCGGTATCTCGGCGGGCAGGATACGGGAACGTATTGTTGCCACATCATCATCAACTGTTTGTAGAAGTCTGGCGTGAGATTCTTTTTTAGCGGTTTCATAGCTGAGACGTTCCTTTTCCAGTGCCGTTTCACGTGCCAATTTCTCGGGGTCCATTTGCTTGCGGGACATCAAAATGGTCATCATTCGATTTAGATTCAGTTCATCAAACTTTTGGGCCATGCGCTCATTGTAGGGGGCGCCACCTAACTTCTTGCCTTTTCCTCTGTAAAAGTAAAATTTATCTATGGTCGCTCTACTCAAACAGAAGAATAGCTATACCCGGTCTCTTCTTCCGCGTCGGATGGACGCTTTCGTGTATTTTGCTGCTCCCGCTCCAAACGCTCCATTTCCTTGCGTGCTTCCTCCTCAGCCTCCCGCTTTGCCTCAATGATGTCCTTGTTTAGTTCATAATACTTTTGTTCCCAGGCGCGAATGCTCTGTTTACGGCTGATTTGTCTGAGTACATACTTCACCAATTTCTGTTGAGAAAGCAATTAATTCCCCTATTTCAGAGAGTGTATCTACAAAAACCTACGGCAAGTTCGTTGTCCAGTGGCACATCAAAACTGTGAGGCAGCTTGACCATGCGAATGCTGCTGTTGTAGTCTCCAATGCCCAGAATCTTGCTGGGCAGCGATGGTCGATGCTCTGTGACGGCTGTGATGATGCCACCGCCCAACACCTCCGTCAGCACAGCATCATCATCACGAGCTAAAGTCGAGAAAGAGAGATCATGCGAAATGTAGGTAAGAACTAGTAAAAACACTCTAAAACAAGAGCTAAAGTAATTTAAAATCATTTTTACGAAAATCGAGTCCGCGATTTTTCGAAAATTTCTGAATATTTGAATATTTTTGGTTTACAATATTGTTGTACCCTTTAAATAGAAATTACAATCTTGCAAATAAGCTTACCCAGAATATCCCATGCCTCTAGAATGCCATCACTGCGAGTAATGTAAAGAACTGCAGGACGCGATTCGCTCCAGGCAACTGCAGTCAATTCACAAGGACGCTTGCGCCATATTATAGGAGAATCGTGATAGTCCTCCTTCCACAGAGCAAATACCGAGCGTCCTATAGAGACAAATATCTCCGGATAGAAGGGATTTTTGCTCACAGCCACAATGGGTCCATCATGGACCATGGCGAAGTTTGCGGTGCTGTTGACCTGTTCCTTGGCACCTGCCTCACTGTACATTCCCTGCCACTCGACGCGGATAATGTGTCCATAGTAAGTGGACAATATTATGGATTGACGCAACTCTGGAGGATTCTTGGCCACCATGGTAATTGGGTAATTGGCTGGCGAGTTGTAGATAGTCTTGGGAGATGGTGTCTGAATGGAGAAAACTGAAGTATCTGCTATGATTCCAGTCAATGGTTCGTTGTACGAGAGACTGTATACGGGTTTTATGGTTTTGTTTTTCAGCACCGACTCATTTTGAGTCAACTCTTTGGGCAAATTTTTGGCGCGTTGTTGCGCCTCCTTCTTGGAGGTTTCGAAATCGAGATTCCAGAAACTGACGGTGCCATCAAAGGCGCACGTAATGAAGAACTTGTGGTGATTACGTTTATCCGTATCAGTAAAGACTTTCCCAAAGTTGTTTAAATAGAAGTGTCTGCTTAGCCAGTAGATGCCAGTTATAGCGCCAGTCGGTGAGCTCTCCAAGGGAGATATTATTGATGGTGCCACCACAACCTCCTCATTGATGTCGAGCGTCCAGTCAAGAAACTCCCCGATCATGGCACGATATTTGGCCTGAGCTGGCGTCAAATATTCCTCCTCCTCGAGGTGCTCACAACGACCCTGCAGATCCCAAAGAACCAGCAATCCATTCTGACAGCCACCAATTAAAATATCCCCATTGAATGGACAAAATGACAACTTGGTGACCTCAAATGGTGCCTCAAACTCCAGCTTATAGTTCAGATTGTCAGAAAAACTCCAGAGTAAAACCGGATTCGGTTCCAAAACCGCTCGTTGAACAAAGTTCACATTATGGGTGGCAAGATCCGAGGTTGCCGGAGTGCTAAAAGCATAGGATACGGCCAATAAACCGGACAACGATGGATACCAATCGCAGCTGGCCACGTAACGTTTGTCGCTTTTTGAGATGTTGGCAAAGCAAATAAATTCCTGCAAAAATGGAGTGGAATAAAGCACCACCTTGTTGGTGGATATCAGCTGATAGTCATTGCTGAGGAGTAAAAATGTAAGTAAGATGATGCAGTGATGTACTATAACATAAGGTGACCCACCGATAGCTGTCGATCTGATTGAAATCAAGCGTATCCAGCAGCAACTTCATTTGGTCAGACATTTCGGGTGGCGGTTTTTGCACCACTTCCTCCTGAGCCGGTGTGACAGGTCGGCTGCGAATGCCGCCTTCTTCCTCCTCCACATCCGATTCATCCAGCTCAAGATCTAGACAAGATAAGTTAAGGCTAAAATTAATTTAAGACTTGTTATGTATTTTATATATTTATTCAACATTAAGTGGACTCAAATAGTAATTAAAATAATAAACTTTATAATAAAATATAATGAAATTGGCAGAAAAATTTACATGCAAAATATTTTAGAGAAAAATATGTTTAAAATTAAGAATAAAAATAAAATACATAATTAAAATTTTAAACTAATATTTTAAGAATATTTCAAAGTTGAATTAAATAAGAAATGGGAAAAATTTAATAAATGTAAAACAGTGACCATTGCAGAAAAACGGGTGTCAATTTTTAACAATTTTCGGATCTCAACAAATAGTTAACATATATAAGATCATATATTTCTAAAATAAACCTCATTATCAAATGTTTCATTTAATATTTATTAAAATTCAAATTGCAGCTTAGAATATGTCTATTAAATATGAAACTCCAAACAAATAATTTTTTTTGTATCGTTCTTTGTTTTAGAGTTATTCTAAATTTATAAATTAATCTTTTTTTTTGTCAGGTTGGGAGAAACCCGTTAGAAAAAAACAAATGATGTAGCTTAGAAGATTCAGAGAAAATAGTCTGGCAATTAAATAATTTAAATAAATAAAAAAAACACTAAAATAACTAAGTAAATTATTAATTAAGTGTATACAAAGGTAATCCAATGAGAACTCACCTGCATCATCCAGCTCGTAGAGATACTGCGACCAGGCGTTCGAGGGGAACGTGGGATTGGTCTGCTGCTCCTGAGTGACACGACCTGGAGCCACCTGGACCGCGACTGAGATGCGACGTTTGATGATGTTGTCGTACTTGACGCTCTCATTGGGCAACAACTCGATGACACCATCTCGGACATCACGTGCAAAGCGACGCTCGTAGGCGACGTGTTGGGGCTGTTGGATGGGATAGACACTCTGGATTTCCACATCCACTGGAGCGTCTCGAATGTGTTCCACTAATATGGTCATCTCCTGCTCGGTGCCCATGCTGACCCAACGACGAGGCTTCTTGCGGAGACGTCGCTGCATGCGCCAACGCTCAAAGGATTCCATGTTCTGGATGATGCCCATGGCCAGCTTCGTGTCCTTGCTGCTGACATAGAAGATGAAGGGATCACCCTCGGGGGGATCTTCCTCCGCCTCAGTGAGCGTTGGGCAGTAACCAACCAGCACATAATTCTCCGGATTGAAACCCTTGAAGAGCTTGACAAGATCAGCGGCATTTTCCAGCTCCTCGAAGAGCACATCGCGTAAGTCCTTGTATTGCAGCTGCTTCCATGGAAACTCTTGGGTTACATTCAAGCCCACCTGTATTTTGAGCGCCTTTTGTACCGAATCGCTGGAAGGGATTTGAGAATTGGTGCGAAATCTATTAACTGGGAAAGTTAGCAAAACTTACGTGATCATAACCTTCTGGCAGGTGGGCAACGAGAGCAATGTACGCCAGGATTCCTGGACATTGTAGAGTTTCTGCATATCGGGCACATCTTCATCCGAGTCGGGCTGCATAAACTTCTTGAGATAAGGACGCCGCTTCTGGATGCCACCCGACTCCATGCCCATTTCATAATCCCCAGGATTTTCCACAAATTCGTCCATGTTGTCGTTGGGAATCGTACAGATTGAGATATAAGTTTGTTTCTAATTCAATATTATTATTGTTGTTGTTGTTTACATTTGACATGAAGTCAAAAGGTAATTTCTGCCATGGCAATTTCTGGGCATGCGCCGATTGAGTTTCTCCCCGGGAATTGGCAGCAGATTTGAGGCAAGCCATGTTGCAATGGCAACTGCTTATGAGGCATGTGGAACGCACCTAAACGAAATTAAGTTAAAACATTTTCACTCATTTACATGCAAAAGCTGGAGTCAAGACCTCGCAATTTTTCTTCAACAATTTTTTGAGTGGGTGATTGTTGCAGACGATGTTGTCCATGCCACAGTTATTGTTGCTGTTGTTGTTGTTGTTTGTGTTGTTGTTGCTGAGGAGGCATTTCACATCATTATCTTTGACCAAATACGGAACTATGCGCAAAAAAACGCAATTGTGTGTCAGTCACAGAGGCTTCAAAAAACGGCTGGCAGAAATATGTGTTTTTCAGCTGTGCCCCATGCCCCATACTGCCCCATGCCGCATGCCGCATGCTCGGACATGATCTGTGGCAGGCAGTTCAACAAACGCCAATGCCAATGTGGTGGAAAGCGTTGCCTCTGCTACGCAATCGAAATCGAAATCGAAAGTTCTGTGATGGACAGCTGCAGTGCAACAGTGCAACAGTTGATGTCAATGCACCTACCAACTGGAGGGCAGTGGCAGCGGCAGCGGCAGGAGAAGGGGCAGGAGCAGGGGCAGGAGCAGGAGCAGGAGCCATGTGTCTGCCACAGTGACTGCAAGCTGACACACATTTAATGGATGCACGTCGCTCACTTTCATTTTCATTCATGTGCATTCTGAACGACGGGCGGTGAAGGCGGTGGCGGTGGCGGTTGCAACTTTCGATTTTAAACGCAATTTATGCACCTGTCAGCTGATAACTTGCACCTCCGATTAGCCGCAGTTGCTGCCGCTAAATAAATCACTCGACAAATTGTTGACAAAACATTTCGTAATTTAAATAAAAAAAAAACGCGACAACGCTGCCGATAGTTGCCTACCGATAGTTGGCAGCATGCAACACAACGAATGCAGCTCAACTTTAAGCCCAAAAAAACTACAACAATAAGACAAACAAACAACTTCCTCATCCGCAGCCAAGCAACCACCACAACCACTACAACCACTGACACCACCGCCAGTAGACACAACAATGACGTCCCCGTCGGACCAGGCTGATCATTTTTGATTGTGTCTACCTCCGCCCGTTCCCGCCCTCTTTCAATGGAGCTGCTCATATGCAAAGTGAGTTTCAGGCGGAGTCAAAACAGAGCATGGACAACTTACAATAGACCAGCGGTAACAGCTCACCCTCCCCCCTTTGACCCTAAACGCATTTGGTTAAAAATATAACAAATATGGCATACTCTTTATTACTGTATTTATTAATAAACGATGAAGTCAGCAAATTTCTCAACAAATATTAATTGGATTTTTCATTTCATTTTATTATTTATATAAATTCCATTGTATTTATACTCTGCAAGAATCTCTTCAAATATATAAATATTATATTTTTTTCCATTAAATTATATCCATAGCAATAGAATCTACCAGACTTTAAACTTTTGTAACGTTGTCTACATTGAACTTATTTTCACGCGAAACTTAATTTAAAAAAGGTTTAACATTAAATAAGAGTTTATTTTCAATTTTTAAATTTACAAAACTATCCTGTACTCCTTTGATTTTTTTTACAAATTAAATTCCTTTTTTTATATTATTTCTCTTAGAAAATCATGGCAATATTAAATGAAATCTATACTTTTGTAAAACTGTGATATGGAAAGAGATCTAACTAGATTTTAAGCTTTCATTAATTTGACCAAACCAATCAATTTTTCATGGGGAATTTGATTTTAAACACTTTTTTGTCTCTAAATTGTTTTCTTATTAATAAAAAAAAATTAATTTATTTTCCGCTTTTATGCAGAACGATTTTGTAACCACGGTAACGTTTTTAAACTGATTCATAGAATATAGTAAGAAACTGCCTTTGCAAAAATATATTTGATAAAAATAAAAATGTTTGAAGGATAACTTGCAGTCGTACACTCTTTGCTAGAAAGTTCTTAGTTGTATAAATCTGCGGTATTACGATATGGTTGTCACAAACATCATAAGAAATTATTAGATACTCCTGGAATAAAACAAGAAATTGGCAGGCAGACAATTGTTGTGGCCAATTTGGGTGCTGGGCCAGGATGAGAGGCGCATTCGGCAAGCGGTTGGCAGTGGGGCAGCAACAACAGTTAAGCAGTCAGAGGCAGTTGTACAACTGGCGACAAAATGTTGCATGTTTGTGGCTGTCACCAGCGACTGCTGTCTGCCGCCTGCCGCACGTTGCATGCCGCCTGTTGCCAGTTGATGCCTGCAATATATGCAAAAAGGTGCTAAAAAGATCAGAGGCAGCGATTTATCTTCATTTGCATTTGACGTCGTTGGCTGTGTGTCAAAAAGGTGTTAAGTGCCACAGCCACAGCCAGAGCTAAAGTCAGCTTTAGTTGCAGCAGTTGCTGTTGCTGCTGCTGCTGCTGTTGCTGTTGCCACGTTGACTCTGCGGCGCCGCTTTTGATGACAACCGACAGCAACGGTAGTCGAAGCGCATAATTTTCGATATTTTATAACTTTGCGGTAGCCGAAAAATGGCTATTCGCTGGCACATCAATCCAATGAACCGACCGCCCAATAAGGTAAAAGCCCCCCCAAAGCACCGTTATTAGTAGCAGCCAAATTAGTCAAACACAACAAGAAAAACAACAACAACTGCTGCAACCAAAACAATACCCACTTCTAGGCAGAGTTTGAGATAGTCGCACCGATAAAAGGGACATGAAATTCAAATTTGACTTTGCCAAAGTGCTGCAAATTTACTTTGCAACTTATCAGCGAGTGAAATTTGCAAATACGGCTTCCGTACTACGACGTTTTGTGAATTATGTGAGAAATTTGTTAGTGGCCTAAATGGTTTACTGACTTCATTCCCATTGACTCAAGTCTCGCGTATAGTTTTCCCGAAGGGGAGTCTCAAATTGGGCCACCCACAGAGTTCCATTAAAGCCAAAAACCGCCACAAATGGCGAATTCGGATAAACGAGCTCAATTAAGATAGGACCAAATATTCAGTAATTTCATTGATTTGTGCGGAAAGTGCCAAAAGACATTCTGTAAATGTACGTCGAACTTTTATTATGGATAAGACCTAGTTGATGAGAGAGAGTGCTGTAAACTAGTAAACAAAATATTAATTCTTGTAATAAGAGTAATTTGGTATACATGAATGTTTTAATAACTTATTAGAAGCTGGATGTATGGGGGAAATTCACGAATGTAGCTTATCAAATCATATTTTAAGGGCCAGAGATATCAATTGAATTTTCGATCCCTTTAAAAATATGTGGGATATAAAATAAAATGTTTAATAGATATCTAGAAAGTTTGTATAAGAAACTTGAAATTAATATTATTGATTACTTTTCAGCAAATAGTTTGTTCATAACATTTCGTATTTTGTTATTTAAATTATTAGTTTAAAATGTATATATACGTGTATATATTACTTATTTTCTATCTGCTTTATTTACAAATTTTATTATTAATAAATAATTCATTTTTAGCTGCAATTTGCAGTGAATGTGAATACTTTTGATAGTCAGCTAATTCCATATTAACCCAACATTTAAATGATCAAACACTTTCCCTCCGGCACTCGCTGTGGTCAATAGAAAATTTGCTGTAATCAGTTAAGGAAAATCTGTAAATTAGAATTCACATGTGGCAAAAGTTGCTGCCACGTCGAATTGCAGTTGCAGTTGCTGTGGCAGAGGCAGAGGCAGTGGCAGTTGCAGTGGCAGTTGCAATGCCCGTCTGGCTGTGACAACGATAATCCCTGCAAAAATATGCGCACAAATTAAGTATCCAAAGTGCGGCGATTCCAAAACCGATGGCGATGCTGATGGTGGTGGTGGTGGTGGTTGTGATGTTGGTGCTTAGTAGTGGCTCGGCCATTGTTGGCATATTTAAAGTTGTAAAATAGCGAAAAACACGTTTGACCGACATTCGTGACCAAAGTGCGGCTGCTGTGGTTAATGCAACTCTGGTCTGGAGCTTGCAACTTGGACTGAAGCTGGAGCTAGATATGGATATGGAAACTGTGACTGTGAGGCAGCACCAGGATTTCAATTTCGATTTCGCTTTGGTCGGCGACAAATGTGCCACGTCCGTCTTATCGTTCCCCGTCCTCGACCCAGGCCAATTGACCGTGTGACTACTTTAGCAAATGAAAATGGTTAGAAAAAAAGGTTGTTTCATTTGTTTTTTTTTTTTTGGTTTTCTAAGCAGCAACAAAACGCCAAAGCCAAACATAATTTATGATGCACTTTTGTGGGGCTTGGGCTCCGTTTTGCCGGGGCTGCATTGTGACAGCCTGTGTGACTCATATGCTGGGAGCTGTTCCATAGTTTGTACTCGACTTCGTTGCCAGGTGTCGCTCAGCATTCAAACAAAAGTGAAAATGGACAAAAAAACAAAAAAACACCAAAACCCCCCACCCTAGTCCAGGTCCACAACTCCACAAAGTCCACACGTCCGCATTGTAGACCCTAAATTGTGGCGCATTTGATATTTATGATGGTCCTACGTTTTAGCTTTTAATCACATGTGACTCTCGAGTACCAGTTTCAGTTTCGAGTGCCTGGGTGCACTGACCTCAACCTCAACCTACGTAGTACAGTGTAGTGGCTACTGTATTGCGCTGCGGTGAAAATCCCTCGCGCAATCCAGCTAACTATGTTAAACAGCGAAATCAGACTCAGAGTCAGACTGAGACTCAAGCTAAGACTCGAGCCGCAGGCGCAGGCGTATGACTCCCGACGACAGCGGCATCAAGATAAAAGCGCATGACATACGGCGACAAGAAGCTACCAGAGACCAGACCAAAGAGCGTTGCCAGAGTCTTAGCCAGCCCAACAGCAACAGTAGCGTCGTCATCGTCATCGTCGTCATCACCATTCAGCTGCAACGGTCACCCGAACTCTTGTTATGCTCCCAAATTTGGTCAAACGTGCAACATTTCAGCCACCCGCTGTCAAACTTTTGGCATAGAAAGCGAAATTTAGCGTTGCTTTTGACTCTACTAACTTGGCTTGTTGCTGTCGCCACGTCTGCTGAGGTAATCGTTGTGGCAGACAGAAAGGCGAGAATCTTCCAAAGAATAAGTTGTCAGAAATTGAAAGTGTTTCTTTGGGTTGATATAAAGACTGAATCCTATAGAATCAGCTTTAAGTTACTTTAGTAATATTATTTAATTAATATATTTTATTAAAGGAAATCATACATTTTAAGATTTGAAAAATATAGCTATGTAGCAATGAAAGATCCTGTTACATCCTACATAGAAGAAAATTAAATGAAGGCTAAATTTTTCATAATAAAAACGAGTATAACAAAATACTAGTCGGAAAGGCTGTAGTCGAGATCCCGACCATAAAATACCCGTAACTTATTTCAATATATATAAAAGTACTTTAAAGAAACTACTTGTATTGCTCTTAAAACATTAATTCGCCATAACCACCGTTCTACTTGTCCGATCTTGCTGAGATTTAGTGGGATAATAGATAATAATAATTGATAACGTTTATTTCCACAATAAACTTTGTACCTTGAAAACTGTGGGTGTGGCGTTATTTGCGAGTTGCAGGGGCGGAGGGGGAGTTACTTAAATTTAAAACAAACAAGATCTGCGTGGGGTATATGTAAATCTGTATGCCAAATTTGGTTACTCTATATCTTATAGTCTCTGAGATCCTTTTGTTTATACGGACAGACGGACAGACGGACAGACGTACAGACGGACAGACACACATGGCCATATCGACTGGGCTGTTAATGCTGATCAAGAATATATATACTTTATAGGGTCGGAAATGCCTCGTTCTCCTTGTTACATACATTCCAACGAACACAATATACCCTTTTACGTATTTTTTAAGTAACGGCTATAAAAATAAACAAGCACATACGTTATGGTCTAAATTTTTTTTAGTGCTGAAGTAGAGAAACTTTTAAGTATATTACAAAAATTCACAGTTCTTACACTTTAAATATATTCTTATGATACACTTCAAAATGTCTCGATTTGTTACTTATTCCCATAAATCTTCAACGCATAATGAAAACTGTTATAACGATGTATATAAGCCGAGAGTGGCTATTAAATAATACAATTAATTTACAGTTTTTCGATCTTTGTAAATGTGTAGTAAAATATTAAAGATTTTCTTTGGCCAAATTACTGCATGATGTCATGCAAGTGGCAGCTGAATTCAAATTGCAAATGGCCTGGCTGTGGCAAAGATAAAAGTAGACACATGGCAATGTGGCAACAACAGTATCAGCATTAACATTAACGGCGGCCCACGCGGCGCATGTGTAATCAATCAAATGGACATCGTTCAGGCTCTAGCTGAGAGGCAGAGACTGAGGCAGAGTTTGAGGCAGAGTTTGAGGCTGTGGTGGCAGTTGAGACTCGGACTGAGACGAAGGCGGAGGTGGAGGCCAAGGCAGAAGCCACAGGGCGTTGCTAATGTTGATGGCTGCCACAGTGTCAGGGGCAGAGACCTGCAGTTGCCACTTGTTGTGGTTAATGTTGCTTGTGCGTTGCCATTGCCGTTGGCTGTCGACTGTTGGCGTTGTTGTTGTTGTTGGTTTGTCTGCCATTAGAAGGCGTAATTACATTTTCATTGAGTGCCGTGCAACAGGTGCTGCAGTTGCAGTTGCAGTTACAGTAGATGCTACGTTATGTTGCTGTTGCGTCTGGTTATAAAACTCCCATGAAAAAAATTAATGCCAATTTCCGTAAAACAAAAATTTGCATTGCCCTCCGGCGCGTTTAATGATTAATTTTCCCAAGCCAATTGCAAGCCCATTGACAATGACAACAATAAAAACTACAATCGAACTAAACTGCAAAACGGTGGGCTGAGAATGTGCTTATACCACGAAATCGTAACGAAATCAATCTACAATTTTAATTCACAATTTTATTTGGCCAGCAGCCAGCAGCCAGCAGCCAGAGTCACTCGCATGAAGGCGATAAACATCGGCATGCACGACTCCAAAACTGCAGCTCCAGAAGTGATCTTGGCCAGGCCCAAAGTCCCCCAAGCCGCAAAATCAAGCGAAACCAACGCCAAAGACACTGACATTTTGTTGGGTGTGTGCAAGAACAACAACAAACAGCAAACAACAAGAGAAACAACAAACAACGGCAACAAAAAAGGTCAACGGGCTGCAATCAAAATAACTCAATTTTCGGGAGCAATTAAAATGCTGGCGCATGATCTGCAGGCATCAGATAAAAGCCCACACATCGACGGCGGCAACTTGTAACATTTGTCTTTGACGCCCAACAAATAAAATATGGCCAGAAATAACAGCAAACGAAAAACAACAACAAATTGCATGTAATTAACAGTCAATAATAAAAAATTACGTATACGCATACGTGATTTTGTTTGGCCCCGTCGGACAGTCGAAGCAATTAATTTACCCATCGATTTTTTTGGCATCATCTGCCCCATCATTTGGCCCCACTGACACCACTCGGAGTGCAGTGAAGGAGTTAACTGAGGATGGCAATGCTGTAATGAGAGGGGGTAGGTAGGTAAGGAAGCACTACAAAATAAACTTCACCCGCAACGAAAGTTGCGAATTCTTTTCGTGTCGTTTTGAGTGAAATGAAAAGTGAAATTACTTATTATTAATGAAATTAATATATAAGCATGTTTTGGGTGCGTGTGTGCTCGAGTGTGTGTGTGTGTGTGACAGCAACACGTACATATGTTAAATCATAAAAAAACGACGATAAATATTAAAAAAAAAAAAAAGAGCTTCAGCTTCAGCTTCGGGCCAGGCCAGGCCATTCCATGGAACACGTTTCACAGGCAGCATCACAGATAAAAATGCTTTGACTCTGGCCCGGCATTAAAAAGTTCACTTTCGTTTGTGTCCAAAAAACTACGTTGCACGAATACGCGATATACATGTGGCATGTGGATGTGGATGTGCATCTGCTCAATATGAGTACTCTCCATTTGTATGATAATGAACACGTAAAAATTGCGCAAAACCAGTCGCTGCGCACCAAAAATCGTTGCAAATTGTTGCGGATACTCAGTGGCAGCTGTCGCAGTGACAGTGCCACTGCCACAGCCACAGCCACAGAAACAGTCACATCCAGAGTCTGTCCCAGTTAAGATCAGTTTGTCAGTGATCCCAATTTAAGGTTTATTTAGTGCCCAGTGACAAACTGACTGCGCCAACAAATGAAGGTCATCACAAGTCCCGAATGTGTTATGATGAAATATGATCCCACTTGGATGATCCGTTGCGATGACTTTTCGAGATAACTATAAACCAATTAGTCTGTCAATTTATTAAGAAACTTTTACTTATGTAACATTATCTCCAAGAATTCCTTTAAAATGAGTAAAAACTCCAAAACCTTTTCAGCGCATTTAGTTTGCATCCGCCGGATGTCAAATAAAATTAGTGAAATCCATTGTAAATGACGCTCAGTTATACAAGTTAAGTTGCAAGTTGCAGAAATGCGTTACAAATTAAATGGTCGAAATTTATGTAATTTTCAATTTCCTTGTGGCCTTTTTAATTAAAACATAAATATTTATATGGAATATTTCATATTTTGGTCACATGCCACATGCCGCATGCCGCATGCCACTTTTGGCCATGCAATTGTAGCCAGCGAAGAGTGCGAGCCATGGAAATTAATTCGCCAAATAAATAATAAAATCATTTACAATATAATTGCAACGAGCCAGAAAACACTTTCACCTTCGCCACAATGCCACACGGTGAGACCAGATCGACATGATCGAGGGGATGCGGGGTTAAGGGGGTTGAGGGGGTCGCTGGGGGGTGACGGGGATACGAGGGCGGGTCTCAGTTGTTGCCGTTGTTATTTATGCTTTGTGGGTGTTCAACATGCAGCATTTTGAGTCTTTACCACAGTTTTTTTTTATTGTTGCATTCGCTGTCGTTGCAACGTTGCAAGTTGCCCGTTTCGCGGCGCATGGCATAAACATATTTATGTATTAAACAGTTAAAATCTTTATGGCATGCAAGTGCCTGCAATTAGCCAAAACCAAAACCAAAGACGAGGCCGCAAAAAAAGAGACGCTGCCAAAGCAAAACACACAAGCAAAACGTTCAAAATATTTCCCATTGCCATTTTTCTGACATCGATTTGACGCGACACCCATCCTCCAAGTCAAGCCAACCCATAACATAAGCTAAAGATACTCGTATCTCCAAATAAATCCACTCAAATCGTCACATAGAATCTAACATTTTCACCTGCCATTGACAGTTGCTAATGTATCGAAGAAAAGAAAATCATTAGGTGTTTGATTAGCCCAAAGCACATACATAAAACATGACTAAGATCGTGATAAAGATTATGATAATGGCTAACGAATGCTTCCAATTGGCTAAATATTTGTTAAAATATCTGCACAGTGGAACATAATTTATTCTATACAAATTGAATCGAATTAATACTCTTATTTACTGAAATCTGCATCTACTTACAGCCAGTGAATATAATTCAACCTATTTAAAGGTCAAAACTGTCAGAATTGTCAGTTAAACTGTTCTTTAAATAATATTTTAAATTAATACTTTCACAAGTTCAGTCAAGATATTACTCGATTAAAAATAAATTATACGAAGCTCTAATTTATTTTTCTGATACCATTTCTCATTATGGAATTTTTCCTTCAGGTCTCTATTGTTCGACCTCTACTCTCCACTCGTTCCCTCTCGTTTTCCCTCTAGGTTTCCAAGTGTATGCTGCTCACTTTGATTAAAGAGTATTTAATTCCCACAAAGGTAGATAAATTTAAGATTGTTATCAGAATATCATTAATAATTTTGAAAATTGCTCATTTGGCTTGTCAATAATAATTTAATTGCAAATATTTGTAATCGATTTGGGAGCCAGTGTACACATATTCTACGTACATGTGGAAGGCTGGCTGGTTAACGGCTTAACTGGAGGCTCATAATTCATAAAGCCAAGTAAACAGCAGGCATTTGTTATGTGGCACAAAATGCCAATGAACCCGCAAAGCGGCACCAATTTCAGTTTTTTTGTTTCTTTGCTCTTTTGTGTATTTTTTTTTTTGTGTTTTTTTTTTTGGCTTAGATACAGCTAAAATAAACGAAACGGAAGCGACCTCAAGTGCCATCCGAGTCAGGCGGTAATTTGCGGCTGCTTGACATGCATATCAGAGCAGAGTTGCAGTTGTATTCGTATTCGTATTGCAGCTATGGAGGGGACAAGGGGATAGACTGAGGCAGGTAACGCACTTGAAGGCCATTGTGGAGTCGAACCCGGAGTTGAAGTCGAAGATGAAGTCGCTGTGGAGGCAGAGGACGGCAGAGGACAGACGGGTCTGTTGGGTAGCCTAAAGTGCATGCTCAAAGCGCGTTAAACGATGATTTAATGCCAATAAATAAGTGTAAACGTTCATTACAGATAATTAATGTATCTGCACTGCGCCGGCCAGAGGTCACTTGGGTCTCGATCTGTGTCTGAAGTTGATACTGCGACTGAGACTGAGACTAAGACGGAGTCGGAGTCAGAGTCAGAGTCTGTACTGAGGACGTTTCGCAAAAAGTGAAACTTCAATTAGACGCTTAACAGCACTATGGCGTGGACGATTAAGACTTAAATTACGAGTATGCGCTGGCAAGTGTAAAATGCACAGAAGATTTGACATTTCACCTGTCGAGGGAGTGAGAGAGGTGGATAGGGAGAGAGGGAATAGACTGTCAAACAGACGCCAGGCAGTGCTGCCATTGATCTCTTTATCAGGTGGACTAGTTGTGCCCCAAATCCATATGCATGCAACAACAACAACAACCAAAACAACAACAACAACAGGAGTTTCCACTAGCTGACAATGTCGCCCAATTCGTCTTGCAGTTTTCATGCCCGTCGGCCTGGAAATTTGTCTGTCTGCCACAAAAATTTGGACTCTTTTGACGGTGTCTGATATTTTTGGCTCATAGTTTTTGGTTTCAGCTTCGGCTTTGGCTTCGGTTTCGGTTTCAGTTTCGGCCTTTTCAATTTAAAATGTAAATCAAGTGTGAAAGAAACACAAAATCTGCAGCGAAAGTGTTGCAATTGCAATTTGCTCGTTGCAAGTTTTTGACACTTTTTGGCTTTGGGGCTGTGTATTGATTTATTTTGATTGTTAATCAATTTGGCGCGCCCGTTGTTGTTGTTGTTGTTGCCAGTCTGCCTGCCTTGGTAATAGTTCAATGAAATTATAAATCAGTCCGAGACACAATTTAAGAGAGGGAGTTTGGATGCCCAGTTGCATATCTCTCCCTATTGTGGCTAACTTAAGTGGCAAGCAGCGAAAGAATGCAAGTGACACACTTTTCAAGCTCTTTTGCCACCAGTTGGCAGGCAGCTCATTTGTCAGCAGGAAGCTGCAACTGCCGCAAAAAAGGTTGTGCCACAATTTGCGCATGCGCACGCAAATTACGCGCCATAAATCATGCAACGGCCACAACTTTGTTATTCCTTTATTTTGTTGTGAACTGGGCCTGCCGCATGCCGTATGCGGAATGAGGCATGGGGCATGTAGTAGGAAGGAGGTAGGAGTAGCCGCAACTGTCACCGTTGCTGATTGCCACAGTCGAAGATTAGCGAGAAGTGATAAACACATATAAACTCATATAAATTGCAAAGAAAGTGGATGTGGACATTGGGGCATTGGATTGGTTGCATGGTGGCACGATGCATTCGTATGTGGCGAGTGTTGTGGTCGCGTGCGTGTGCAATTACCAGATACAGCAGCCGCAGTGCCAAGTTGCAAAGTGGCAAAGTGGCAATGTTGCATGTGTTAGTTTGACATTTGTCTACCTGACCCTGACCCACAAAAGTCAGTGCAACATTAACAGGCGTACAAAACGACACAGTCAACTTGTTGCAAGTTCACATCTCAAATTGAAAGAGAAAAGAAAAGTCAGCGGTGCAAAACGTCAATCACTTTGGCACTTTTGTTGTTTACCACCAGCAGTGGCAGCCTCTGTCCAACAATGTGGCATGCAAAAAGCCGTATACTTCTGCTATTCGCTTGGCTGCCCCAAAGTGCCCCCAAGGTTAGCGGCGCAAGCAAACGGGCCACAACAGCAAATGGAACGAAATAAACTGAGGCGCTCAACTCAGTTTGCTGTCCACAGTCAAAAGTCCACAGTCAACAGTCGATCAGCGACTAGAGATGGACTCAAGTTTCGTATAGATCTTAGGCTTAGAATAGCGAACAAATTTCAATAGTGCAAAGTGCCTTGAGTGTGCTTTGAAAATATTGCAGTTGACGGCTCATTTTTAAGAAAGTAAATGTAAATATTTTTTAAAATTACTTGAATATTTTTAATTATTATATGTTACAGCTTGTAGTTGAGAAACAGTTCCTTCTGACTTCTGCAGTCAAATCTAAGCATTTTAATAAGTAACATTTCAAATATAAATCAAATGTGCTCGAACCCAAAATTGTGTTTAATCTTTAACTTAATAATAAATAATGAAAGCTTACTAACAAGAAACTTTGTTTTGCTATTGATAATAAAAAATATATTTAAACTAGATATAAAAATTTATAAACTATTTTATATGTACTTTTTAAATTCAAAAAAACATATATTTAAGCTTGATCTAAAAATTTGAAAGCTATTTTATAGATATTTAAGCTTTGCATGAAAAGCTAACACTTCACGATCGGCACGGTGTCGTCTCTAGGCCTATGGGGCATCGCATCGGCGCTGGCTTTGTTCTTCTTAAATGCCAAGCCCGAAACGTCACTCCAAAAACAAAAAAAAAAGAAAGAAAAAATTATTAATAATAAGAACAAAAAGAAAGAAAACCAAAACACACACACTCGACTTGGCCAAGCTTGATTTTAGTTTAATTTTATTTTATTTTTATTTATATTTATATTTTGAGTAGCCGTCTCAACAGCGTCGCTGTTGCCTTTTTGACAGACACTTGGCATGTTCATTTTTATGAGACTGAAGCCTCGTCTACGTCTTCCGATCCCCCGTTTTCCCCGATCCCGCCGGGTATCATCCAAGTGCATTCTTAGAAGTCGTAGCGGTCCATTCGCCGATTCGGTCTAAGACTTGCGGTATTTCTGACTCTGCCACACTGATTGAAGCCAAGTTTTCTTAGCTGTTCTGTATGTTTTTAGTTCGTAGGGCGTGTTGCAGGCATCTTTCTGATTACAAATTGAATTTCATTCGGTTGGCTTTCGCAGTGCATTGATTTATGATATTTCTACAAAAATCATCTGGCTCTATTCCCGTACGTTTTTAATTAAGTCTGAAGAGTGTGAGATGCCTGGCAGCATTTGATTTATGCTGCACAAGTTCTACTATATGGACATATATTGACTCTGGACATATATATAATTACAAATCATCCAATCAGACCACAGTGAGCATTGGCTAGAAACGTCGCAATCTCAGTCGCATTCGAAGTCGCTGTTGATGGCAGCTTTCCCTTTGGTCAATTTCGAGCTCAATGGTTAATGCAGATCTTGTCTTTTGGGCCTTGGACATTGCGTGCGATTGCATTACGAGTGAAATTTGCCTTGGCTTCGGCTTTGACTTGGCTTTGGCTTTAGCTTTTCACTCGCGATCTCGAGACATCGATAACCTTTCTGCTTAGGTTTTACTTCTCCCGTTGCCATCTAAACTGACATCATCAAAGACAAAGCTGCAGTTCGACTTGAAGTTGGCAATTTAAATGGCGCCGTTGCATTTCGTTTGGTTTTGATTACATAAATTTGGCGCCTGACCGCCAATGCGCTCCATTTGCATCTTCAAACGAAGTCAAAATGTGTGTCAGCTGGACGGACTTGGGCGCGGCTTGGACATCGTCATATGTATGTAATTACAATAACTGCAACTTCAACTTCAACTGCAGCGGCAACTGAAATGGCAAATAATGCAGAATGTGTTGGAAACCTGTCGCTTTTAATTAAAGGCCGAACTCTACTTGCCGCCACGAGACTAAGTAACTTTTCATGTTTCAAGTTATGCGCACAATTTTAAGCGAATGCTGCAACAACGCCTACAACAACAAAAACAACAACAACAACAGCAACAGCAACAATCAAAATAACTTTTGCATTTAGTCATAACTGCATTTAAAATCTTATTGTCGCCTGAGTATTTTATTATTGTTTATTTTGATTTTGCCTTTTTATGCCCATATGCAAAAAAATCAGTCGCTAACTCAATCGAATGGTCTCCAAAACCAAGGTACGACCCACTTCTGTCATGTTGCACGATAAATACTTTGAGATTTATTGTTTGCCACAGTGGCAGCTATAATTACAATTTATGCCCCTTTGGGCACACCACCAACAAACACTAACAACTTGTGCAACATTTGAGCCAAGTTCAAAGCATGTTTGAGGAAGCTGTCGCCAGAGACAAAGACCATACAAATTGCCAAAGGAAGCTGTCTGTCTGTCTCTCTGTCTCTCTGTCTCGTTGTCTGTCTGTCAGTCTGTTTACCTGCCTCACAATTGCCATTATTCTTTGTGTGCATTGAAAGTATATACGAATAGACCTACAGCACAATTTACAAGATTTTCTTGTCATATGACGAAATTATTATACCCTCGAAAATATGTAGACATAATCCTTCATCTCTTATGAAACATTTACAGCTGATTGGCAGAACTTTTAGATACTTTGAAGCTTTGATTTGATTTTTAAAGCTAAGTTAATTTTAAATATTTCAAGATAAGAACCTATGTAATTAATATTCATTTGTGTATAATTAAATCATCGGTATTCTGATTTTAATATTTTACTTATGACTTTTACAGAATTGACATTTTAAATTACATTAAACTATTTAATATTGTGTGCTTTTAAAATCATTCCAAAAATTGCACAAATTTAATTAATTTAATACATTAGATGTGATAGTAAGCTTTTGTTTGTGAGTAATTGTGATTAACATTTGAGCATTCAATAGAAGCAAAAAAAAAATTTAATTTGAATTTAGAGTCAAAAATGAAAAGATACATTAAAAAAACTTTTGCTTTAAACACAAATATGCTCTTAAAATTTTAAAATTTATTTATTAGATAAATAATGTTAGCTTTTGCAATTTCCTTGCACTTCCTGGGGTTACAAATTTGTCGAGCAATTTGATGTAACCTTTGGCAAAGGTAGAGCATCAATCGACTTTCGCATACCGTTTGGACTCACACTCATTACATCATGTGAGTCTCTGAGCACTTGGATGCCATTGTTGAGCACATAATTAAGCGCCGCTTAGCTTATGTAATTAACGTCGAACAGACACAAGAGTCAAAAGAGTTTTGAAGTCTAATGAACCTCTCTGCTTTTGGCCAGCTGCGTGCGCTGATTTATATGCGAGTTTTTGAGTGTTTCGAACGGTTCAAATAATGTTTTGTCACCGTGGCCGTCCACAATTCGATCGCGCACTTAAGTCTCGTTTATACGCAGGCTCTCCAATGGGGAGCACTCATATTTGTATTCGTATTTGAAGTCACAGTCGAGGCTAGATGGCCGAGATGGAGTCGAAGTTGGAATCGGAATCGCAGATGGAATCGGAGTCAAAGACGGTGTCGGAGTGGAACATGTGACATAAGTCGCCGGGTGTATTGCCATGATATATGAATATGACAAAGCGACATGGACAACTTTATTGGCTCATGAAAAGCGCTGTCACTGCCTGACTGACATAAATCACGCGCAAAAAAAAAAACCATTCGACGAACCCAACGAGACTGCAAAAAAGCCAACGCAGACCAAGCTTACCAGCTCCAATCGACGGCCGTCGATCGCCAGAAAACAAAAAAACAAAAAAAATAACAAAAACAAGAAACCAAAAAATAAATCAAAAATCAATTTTCGCAAATGTTGAGCGACAAAAAGAACAACCGCAACGTGGCAATCTTAGCTGTCATCCATCGTGAAGATCTCGACCTGAAACTCTCCAAGTGTGTGTGGGTATCACTATCTTAAGATAACTAGCACAGCAGACAACAACGACTAGTCTCTGTTTATTTGCTTAAGAGATAAACCAATCTGTAAAAGTCCCTGAAAATACACTAACAAAATAGCGAAAGGAAGGTCTAAGATCGATATAGCTTGTGATTTACTTATTGTGCCACTTATATATAACATATATATATATATAAGTAAGTAAGAATGCCCTTTGCTTAACTAGAAGATGTACTTAGCCTTGAAATATTATTTAAAAAATAAATATATTCAGTTTGATGAATCTCTTTTGTAACTAATATATATAAAATATAACATAAGAAATAGGATTTTTTTCATTACTTAAAAAATAGTGTCTACACCTTGTACTTTTTAGTGCGCACTAGCATTATAAAATATATCATGTACTTGCTTTTGCATTATAAATTCATAAATCTGAGTTATCACAGTGGAAATGATTATTACCACCGACTAAATGATTATGTATTTTTATTTTTATTTTTTTTTATAAATAAAATCAAATCAATATAACTAAAGGAGTTCAATGTTGTATACAATATAGTATTGCTTATATTTTTAATCATATTAAAATCTATATTTCTGGGAGAGACGAAATTCAATTGTACACAAAGTAGACCAACAAGTGAAAGACTTTAACAATAATAGAACTTACATATGAAGAAAAAAATTGTAAATGGCACGCCACCTAGCGGCTGGGCAAAGCGTAGTCAGACACGCCATCTAGACACGCTATAAGTATCCCAGTACAAGAACTCGTATGTACTCATATTTAGCCTATTTAGTAATTTCTATTTTTTTTTTTTTTGGCTTGCGGCAACAGTAGGAGCAACAGAAGTGAAACCCTTTTAGCCTATAAAATGTGCGCCCAACGCGCATGACCTCAACAATTTGGTTGGAGTTGAAGTGCAAACGCACATGAAGCTACACACAAATGGCTAAAAGTGGCTAAAAGGCTCGAGCCGAGGTCCTGTTGCGTGCCCCACAACGAGTAAAAGAACAACAATAACAACGAGTACTCATTGTATATGCAAGTAGTTGTTGTACTCGTACAACCATTGCTAAAAGACCAAGAACTGACGGCCTGCCTTTCGAACTGACCCTTTGCTAGTGGTCTTTGGTTTTGGGTCAGTTTAGTTGCGTTGAGTTCGTGACCAAAGACGGGCGCGTTCTTCTATTCATATTTCAAATTGTTTTTCTATATCACATTCTATTCGATATGATTTGGAAATTCTAACGTTTTTGTGTTCACTGTACAGCTAAAGTGAGGCCTATATATAGCCGCAATTGTATTTGTGTTAGCCATGGGCTGCGCCAGCAGCACTCCAATGGTGGCAACCGCAGGCAGTGAAATGCTAAAAGCCGCCACACATGTGGCAGGCGATGTCAAGCAAAAAGGGGAAGCAGCCCTCGAAGGTGTGTGTCTCTGTGTGTGTAGTTGACATTTAAAAGCGCATTTCTCATAACTAAAATGGCTTGCAGTGGCGCCCAAAAGTGTGCTACAAATGTTAAGCACTCGGCGTATATTTAATATGCGAGCAGTGCGTGACAGCAAATCAATCAAATATATATAATCATTATACTAATTAAGTTCGCTGCTGACCTTCGTATTTTAATTGCAACTAAACCAAGTACAATATTATGATTAGCTGTTTTTACCTGGAAGTTTATTGAACTGCCACAATTCTCAGACAAATAATGCCACATCATAAAGGACCCAAGCAATGGCAACTCCGTGTTCCTTCGACTTTTTATGAGATTTTCATGGTCTTTTGTATATATTATATTATTTTATACACTTGCACACACATATATTACGCATATTTATTTTTGTTAAAAGCATATGAAGAGAAACGATTTTATTGCGTGACTGAACGTCTGCGTTGTTCGTGTAATTAGAGCATTGCTTTTATTTTAAATAATATACAAATTTACCTGCACTATAAATGTGTTGAAGGTATAACACATAGATTGATTAATTTTTACTTTTTTCAAATTACACAAAAAAATCCTATGGTAAAATAAAGTTAATTTGCAATATCCTAAGCACGTTAAAAATTTTCTTGGAATAGGGCTAAACAAATTGAACAATCGTTGTAAAATATTTCAAGAGCTGCGACGGAAAATTCTTGAAATATCCTGAGTTAGCTGGACTCTTTCTGAGCTGGTTGAGATAGTGTGATTTAATTAATTTAAAATTATACCCTCTTCTGAAAGTGGAATTAAATTGTCAATAGCTTTATTAAGTAACTACACGTATATATAAAAATACATATAATATGTAAATATAAATACATTTAATCTTTAGAATTATTTAATTTATAATGCATTATACAAACATTCAAAGTAAATAGCTGGGTTGATATCCCATTCATAATACACAAGCATTTCCTAATATCGATTGAATAACTAAATTGACAGACAGGGTTAACGACCTGCCTAGGCGCACTCAATCAATGCGTCCAATTAGATATAATTTGTGTAAACAGAAAGTAAATCGTTTGTTGGCTTTCAGATGCGACAGAAACGCTTAATACAACTATGGATACGGCCAAGGAAACGGTGAGCACTGCCGTGGCAGGCATAACAAATGAGCTGGGGAATGCTTTCAAGGATGGCACAGAGAAACTGGACGAGGCGAAGCATAAGGTGATGGAGGGTCTGCATTTGGAGACGCGACCGGATGTCGGCAAGACGACAGAGCCGGAAGTGCTGAGTACATCACGTGCTCCCACACCAGCTCTTGAGGCGGATGGGGACAGTTTGAAGACATCGACGCCAGAACCGGAGATTGAAAGAGCGCTGGCCAACAGTTCGGCCAATGAGGAGGAGGCGCCTCCAACGCCAAAGCCTTCGTTGCAGGAACTCGCCGAACTGAGTGCTCAGGTGGGCGAAGTGGATGCCAAAGTGGCAACAGCAACAGCAACTGCTGCAGATGCGGCGGCGGCAGCAACAGCTGCTGCAAATGTGGAGTAAGTAAGCCTAGTGAGAGCACCACCAGAAAACCAGCATAATCCTCGTAGAGCCACTGAATCAATCGTAGAACTCGCTGCACCCAGAAGTAATCGCGTAGCTTGTACTGTAGCTTTTGTAGTTATTAATCGTCTATGTAGATCGAATTACTCGTATTATCGTAATATCATATTGAAATACTTATCTTGTCTTATATACTTACTGCTCTCTTTTCTCTCTCTCTTTGACAATATGTAAATTGTAAATAAATAACTTTTATCTCTATGTACATATCATATACTCTGCATTTATTATTGTTGTTGCGAGCAAGACAACTCAACTCGCTCGCTTCAATCTAACAAGAGCAACAGCAACAAGTCTTGTACGTAGTATTGGTAATATCTTTAAAGTTTAAACATTTACACTTATATTTATCTCTATCTTCGGTTTTTCGAAGTTCTTAGGAAAAACTCTTGCATAACTAATGATTCATAAGAGAAGTATATATGTATGTACAGCTATGTTTATACAAATAACACAGATATAATATACAAATATAATATATAATATACAAATATAAATAATTTCTTAAATGAATTTAAAATTAAATAATAGATAAAAAATAAATATCTGCGAATATTAAATCGAATATAATCTTATTTTTACTATTCTAGATCTTGTTTTCTTTTTAAAAATAAATAAATAAATAAATATTTTTATTTTAAAAAGATTAAGATTATTCTTATTATTTAAAAATCTAAAAAATCATCTTTATTCATATGCAGTTACCGTATCAAAATATAAGCTAATTCATAGTTTTTAAATTAAATATCCGTTTGGTTTCAACAAAATCTTCATAAAATCTCTGTGGAAAGACGTCTAAGTATAACATTTATTATAGAGTTTCTAATCGAAAATATCTTAATTTATTTATTGTTAATCTAATACATTACTCTACTTAACATAGTTTTGCCAGAGTTTAAGACTAAGCAATACAATCATGAAAAATTACAAAGTTTCTCACGCATTTACAAAAGAATTTCTAACTAACACACTCACACACACACACTAACACTATTTGACCAAAAATATACTCTCATACCCAAAAACACCTGTAGAAGTCGTTGGTATCGTCGCATGGAAAATGGGGATGAACAACGTCGCCCAAGCACAACGGAATGGGAAAAGCTGGCCGATCAGTTGGCCAAGAGTCGAAAGTTTAAGCCCTACGAGAGCTTCGCTCATAGCCAAAATCAATTTTCAGTGTACAAGGATTACACTAGCCTGCGAGACAAGCCGGGTCATTACGATGGCCACTTTAGCGGTGGCAACTCACAGCAATCGAGCGCCTCCCAGTCCCAGTCGGACCTGTCCAGTGGCCACCTGACACCTGCCCCGCCCACTCGACGGGGCCACCGTGATTATGCCAAGTTCGTTGGCTCTGAGCAGCCGGCAAGTGTGTCGCGTGCCAGTTCGAGGCTCTCAAATGTGGGCGGCGTCAATGGCAGGACCTTTGACTTTAATCCACAACGCGAACGCATTAGTCTTCCAATTGCCACAAGTCGTGCAGTTGGCAGTCGTGTTGGCTCAGCGTTAAATGTCCGACGGTCCCTTTGGGCCAGAGGGCAGCCCGAAGTGTTGCCAGAGGAACCACACCACACATACAGTCCGATAAGAAGAAGCAGCATGACTGTGGGACTGAGACAGTCGTTGAGTGGTGCAAGAGACGAACGTAATCTTCAGGTGGCCAGATCCACCTCCAATTTGACGTGTTCCTCATTAACCAAAAGGAAGGAGGCCCAGAAGATAGACAAGCCACGACTGTCCACGGCAGATAATGCCAAGAAACAATTACCAGGCAGTCGCCGTCCTAGTGAACCAGCATACAAGGAGATTGAGGAGGTGAGATCGGAGAGAATTGAAAGCTCAAGGCCACAGAAACATTTAAATTCAGAGAAAGTGATCAGCTCAAAGCCAGAGAAGTCTTCTTTGCCAGCGAAGGAAGTCAAAGCGGATCTCAATGAGGCTTTCACATCAATGCTCAGGGATTCAGCTCGTGACATTAGCTCAGCTGTGCTGTTAGCCACGCCCTTGACAACCACCTCCATGCTGCACAGTCCCTCAAGAGCAAGACCTGCAATCTGCAGTCCAATCTCCAGCTCAACGAGCAACAAAATGGCAACGCCTTTAGCCTCGCGTGCTTCCACTTTTATTGCAGGGACAACAGAAAGACGCAGCTCAGTTGTCAAATATGACACGCCCCTCAAAACGCCTCAGTTGCACACGCCAACAAGACTCAAAACGGCATCTGTCATTGATGTGGTGGCAGAGTGCCAAAGGGGGGAGAGAGATAGAGATTCAATACATCAACATGTCCTGCTAAAAACAAATGCAAAAACAACGCCTAGAAAAACAATATCAGGACATGCCACACCTATAAGGATGAGGATAAATGCCGAGCCAATCCTTGCAACAACTATCGCCAAGTCCCCTTCCCGAGCTTCATCTCGATTGTCATCAGCCAGTAGCTCAGAGGTGGTCATAAAACCCCTAAGTCATCTGACTACTCCAAGTGCTATTTCCGGTTCGCCTGGATCAAGTCAAGTTGTGATGACAGAGTACGAGGACATCGACTTGGAGGCAGCCTTGGCTCGTCTGGCCGACTGGCGAGGCTCAACAACAACGTTGCATTCGCTGCGATCTTCCAATTCGCGCATGGAACGCAATTCTCGTAATTCCTCTCGGCTGAATTCACGACGCACTTCACCATGGATTAGAAGCTATCCGGATCATAATCAAAGCAAGGATAGCAGGACATTCTCCAGCTGTGGCATAGCCGAGCTGTCATCTCCCTCAAAAGCGGTTCATAAGCCGCTCGAGCTTTGTGAAATCTGTTGTAATGAAATTGTGATGAATTAAGTATACGTAACGACTTAAATTATTGTTATACAATTTGATTTTTTTTTAGAATTCATAATTATATTCCTTATTTAATACTGAAACATTAAAAATTGTGAAATTAATACAGTTTTCTGTTAAACATTATAGCTATTAAAAAAAAAAACTGCCATTTAAATCAACTAATTCTTACAAATTTGCTTAAACGCTTCCAATAATTTGAATAACTTTATATTATTAACTAAACTAAATAAACCCCAACGACTTAAGTACCTCAATAAGAATGCGTAATAAAATCATAAACTATTCAAATATAGATTAATAATTGAGTAATATTTCTATTATAATGGAATCAAAAGACCTTCAGGATTTATTAAGGATTTCGATGTATTTAATAAAAAACCAATCATAACAGACAACAAAGATGCTAATAACAATTTATTAATTGTTTAAAATGGACTTTAACAGTTAAAATAGCACCCGAAATTAACCTATAATAAGCGCAAATATAGACATGTTGTTATGATCTCTAGCTAATTGATGACTTAATAACAAAAAATTGAATTGTTTATCAGTGCCGTTCACTCAATTATTCTGCCACTTGCGAGCATTTCGTTTTCATTTTACAGTTGGGTGTTTTATGTTCGTTTTGTGTTTCATGTTTCACGTTCCACATGCGCCACGTCGTCCCGTCCGTGACTTAATGAACTATTAACAGCAATGATAGTAATTTGTTGTAGCAGCCGCAGCAGCAGCAGCAGCAGTCTCAGACCGCAAGGCAACAAATGAAATTGCTTTCAGGTAACAACAACAACAACAGCAACAACTTGTCTTCATGGCACTTTTTGGCAAACAAATAGACAATTCAACAAAGCGACATGCAGACAAATGACTACAACAACAGCAACAACAACAGCAACAAGAGAGCAACAAGCAGGCGAGCAACCTCTAAAGACAGACAGACCATACGAATACGAATACGAATTCGAATACGATTGTGAATTCGAATGCGAATACGAATACGAATACTTATTCACAGATAGCCTAGCATTTTGCGGGGGTGTCATATCGTTTTAGACCCCTGCGATGCCGTCGCACCTGTAGCCGGAGTCGCAATTGGCTTTGCAACTATTTTGGCACGATTTTCAAATTACGTACATTGACTCGCAAAATGTTTGGTTTATGCCGCAATTAATTTCCAGGCGGAAGAAGCAGCAGCACCGCACAACCGCACCACCGCACCACTCATATAAGTGGCCCCCAGAGGTGGTTCAGGTGGAAGTGGAGGTGGAGGTGGTGGTGGAGGAGTTGGAAGTGTGTTTGTTAACTGAAGTTGAAGGTCTTCTGTGGCGTGACATTGAAAGTGAAAGAACAAGTTTCGAACGTTGGCGATTGCAATGAACATTTCTATTTTTAATGACTATGACTTTTACATCGCCGGCTGACTAACTAACTAAATAACTAACAACATGACTGACTGACTGACTGACTGTCTAACTCAGTTGTTGTTTGTTTCGATGTTATGGTTCATTGAACGCGCCACGCATTCGAGGCAACCACAACAAGTAACGCTAATGATCTATGAAGTGTATGTGCTTGTACTTTTACTTTCATTTATCATAAATGGAGGCGTCATTTGTGCATCAAGACAGTTGAAATTAGCAATGCACCACAAAATACGACTACAATTTTAGCACTTCATTAGTTTTTGGTTTTTGTTATTGTGGTTGTGGTGGTAAAACTAGCTTGTAATCAAATTTACATGTGCCAACAATGTTTATACGCCATACGCACTGTGGGCCGTGCCACAGCAATAAAACGCGGCGCCACCTATCACCAAGAGGCAAGAGCAACATCAACTGCAACTGCAACCGCAGTAGTAGCAGCAACAACAACAGCTTTTTTTATTATTTTGGTGTAAAATTGATTTATGCAATTGTCTGTTAGCCACCAGCTGATTTGTTTATATGCGCAACGACAGCAGTAACCACTAACAACAACAACAAGTCACATCAATATGTTTATGCAACACGAACTGATTGTAGATTTTTGAGCGATAAAATCAAAAGACAGCCAGAAGACAATGGCCATAACAGAGTTGCAGGCTTCCGCTACAAGTTGTTACCATTTTTAACAGCAACTGGAACAACTCTGCTAATAACATTCATCAGTTTAACACTGCACTGTTAGGCATAACATTTTTCGACCAATATATTTGTTGCTCTTACATTTGGCTGTTTTGTTTTTTGGCGGTTGCGCATGCGCACAATTTCAATTAATATTGCAAGTGGCAAACTGCAACTGAAATTTGCAACGTGCAACATTGGCAACAACGCACTTGCCTGACTTGGCAGACCTGGCAAAATAGCAATCATTTGTTAGGCAAACATTTCTACTTTGCCGGCTGCTTTCGTTTGGCCTTTTGGCTAACATTTTTGCATAACTTCGGGTCAAGACGGAAATGCAAGACAAGACGTTGGCCAGCCATTAATAATTTTTATTATACGTTTGCAACAGACGAGGCGACGCGACGTGGACATCTTCAATGCGTTTTGAGAGCCTTTTGTTTTTAATGGACTGAGCATAAGACGTGCCCCGGCCACAAGCCACAAGCCACAAGACCAAGACCAAGACAATCAACCAAACAACACACATGCAACACATCAACATCTGCTTTTTATTTCCCTTCTGTCTACTGTCTTCTGCTTTTGCCTTTTACAGCAAATTTTGGGCTTTTTTGGCTCTCGGATTTTCGGTAGCTGCGGCATAATCCAAATTAAATTGTCAAGAGAAATGACAATTCAATATGAGTAACAACAACAAATCTTGTTAAGCAAATGCGAAAGAAACATAAAGCACTCTGTCAACTCTGGCCGTGGCAAGAAGAAGCGTAAGCGTAAAAAGCGAAATGTCAAATTAAACTGTCAGAGCGACTTTTAACCCATTTTTCGTACCATTACATAAGCTACTTATCAATTCGCTGATAACTGGGAAAACTCTTAGCGTACATATGCATGAAATATTAATAGAGAAATATTTATAAGTATAAGCGCATGTGTGTGTTTGTGTGTGTGTGTGTGTGTGTGTGCGTGAGTGTTTATGTGTTCACACTGCGTAGGTGGCTTGTGCGGTCAAGCGCATAAATCAGTGCGACAGTCAGACATTCAAACATTGAATCAACCATTCGCTCATGCGTCAGCAAACAAAAGACTTAGGCAACGAACGCGACGCGACGCGACTCAACTGAACTCAACTAAACTCAACTCGACTCGATGCTGTTGCAACAAAATGCGTTTTATGTGCTACGCTATGCTATGCCATAACTGCCTTGCACTCATACGTAAATGTGGCAACAGCTGCATCTGGAACAAGCATATTCTTAACCATATGTGGGGGAGACTCAGCCCTGTTCCCCTATTCCACCGTACCTGAATCTGTTCCAAGTTGAACTGCGCTAATTCGTGACTACTTTGTTGTACTTTGTTATTGTGCGACTGCCAGTCTAAAGCCCTAAATACAACAATAAAGTCAGACAGACAGATAGACGATCATTAAATACACTCTTAAAAATATTATTAAATTATTTCAAATATGTGGCTACAAAAAAATGGAAAAGAAAAAACTTTAGAAATACTTTTCTTAACTTTTAAGTAAATTATTGAAACTGAGTGTGGAATTTATCTACAGTAGGACTATTGTAAGAATGATTATAAAATATCTGTATACGATCGTTTTTAGAATTGAATACTATAAAGAATGAAGAATACTATACTTTCTATTAGCATTAAATACACTACTGAAACTGGAAAGGATACGGGAGAACTGATTATGCAACCTACAAACTACATTGTAATGATATAAGCCAAATATTTCCTTCTGCAAGAACTATACAAATACTTAACTTCAACATTTTAAAAAGAATAATGGAGGGGTATTTCATTTGCCAATGAATATTTATAAATAGAGTCGACGATTTCTTGCTTTACATATTCCTTAATTTCAAACCATTGTCTTGATAAGCTGTGTTACAAAGTTAATGTACTCAGATTCGACGCAGATGTCGAGACTGCAGAAAATAGTAAGAAATAAAAACACAAATTGAGGGAGTCGGATGCTAAGCTCTCCTGCCAGACGCTGACAGTGACTGCCAGGCCCAGGCCCAAGCACAAAACCCAAACGAAACTCCAATTCATAGGGAGACTTTTGCTACTGAGCTGTGTGAGTCATGTGCTAGATCATTTTTAAATACTTACATACAAATTTACTTACTGACAACACACAAACGTGAGTATGTGTGATGCATATGGAGATCAGGCACTTTACTCTTGTTTTCAAAGCAGTCCCAGCTCCAAGTCCCAGAGTCAGTTAATACTACTTCGTACTTTGTACAGAGGCCAACAGTTATTCCCAGTTGTCAGTTTGCTGGGCTTGTTTCAGTTTCGATTTCGGAGTTTTTTTCGTCTTCAGCAATTCGACAGCATTCGTTGTCGCCGACGACAAAGATAGAAATCGCATGACACGATCTTGTAGCCCGAAACAGGCGCCAGTAACCCAGTTTTCAGGTTTTGGCAACGACCACAGCAACGACAACGACAACGATAGCGACTCCCTTGGCCAAATGAAAATGAAACGTTTTGGGCATAAATAAATAATGACAATACTCAAACAACAACAACAACAACAACTGCCGCCAAAACAGGCAACAACAAATGATTGCAGTCTCTCAGCCTCGTGTGCAGCAGTCGTATTTGCATTTGTTGTTGTTGTTGTTATTGTGGTTGTTGTTGTTTGTTGTCGTTGTTTGTTTTTGTTACTGCGGCATTTGGTTGTTTGTTTCATGTTGTTGTTTGTGCCCAGGCCTAACAAGCACCACCGACGTCTGCCCATTGTGTTGTTTCTGTTTTCTTTTATATATATTTTTTTTTCCATTGCTTGCATTTTTCTAGATTTGCCAACCACCCCCAAAAAACATGCGCTGAACTCTGACATCGCCCAAAATACAGCTGAGCTGCTGATGTTGCTCCTGCTACCCAATCCCACTCTTCACAACGGTGCTCCCATTGCTGTTATAGTATATGACTTGCCTACACTGCACAAAATTGGCTTAAGCCTTGAGCCATCATCCAAAAAGCCAGCCAGCCAGCCAGTCAGCCAGTCAGTCAGTGAGCGGTGCATTGAACTTCAAAAGCCAAGCCCATAAATTGATTGATTTCGCCAAACAGTAAATGCTGATTTATTACAACGTTTTTTGCTCAATTCTAATTTCGGTTTCACTTTCGTTTGGCAGTCCGTCAGCGTCCGTCGGATAACATCACATGCGGCGACTGGGAAAAAGCGATGGATGCACCCTACGCGTCGGTAGCCATCGGAGCGATGTCCCCCAAAACAGACAAGTGGACAGACGGAGGACAGCGGCAACAGCATGCCAAAAGTTGTATTTTCTACAACAAATCAAGGTGACTGGACATCAAGATAAAAACATAACAAACGATTTGACTAAGCCAAACAGTAATAGGCTCCAACCAACAACATCCACAACACCAACAACAACAACAACAAAGCATTTCAGCTAGCTGAGGAGCGACCGTTATTGTTATTGCTATTGCAATTGCCATTACTATTGGCCAGGCTCCTTCTCCTCCTCCAACTCCATCTCCTTGAGCCAGGCGCACCAAATTTGGTGCGAAACTGAAGCTGCGTTGTCGCGGTCGCCTTTTTTTTGTGTCTCCTCGCAGGCTGTCATGAACATTGTACCGTGGTTACCAGCTAGGGATTATCTCGTAGAATAAAATATGTACAAACTGCAAATAAAAACAATAAAATAATAAATTAATAAATACAATTATAAATAATAAAAAAAAAATAAATAACATAACATTTACTGCTCAAATTAGCTGACAATGCGTTTTGTGAATTTTAATCAACACTCGCACAATCTCGCTCAACACTCATAGATTTACAAGCTCAATTCCTAACGGTTTTATTAGATTATAAAATTGGAACTTATGCTTTTAAGCTAAGGATTATCTCGTAGAATAAAATATGTACAAACTGCACAAGTTTCAGATGAAATAAAAACAATTAAATAATAAATTAATAAATTAATAAATACAATAATAAATAATAAAAAAAAAATAAATAACATAACATTTACTGTTTAAATTAGCTGACAATGCGTTTTGTGAATTTTAATCAACACTCGCACAATCAGGCTCAACATTCATAGATTTACAAGCTCAATTCCTAACTTTTTTATAAGATTATAAAATTTGAACTTATGCTTTTACTACACCCCCACAATAAAGCAGGGATTATAACTGAGTGGGAACCACTGTGCTAGGGGCAAAGTCGCGTCGTGGCTGTCGTCGTCATATTGAAATTGAAAATAAGAATCGTATTTGGTAATTGCAATGAAAGCGAAAGGAGTGAAAACTTTTTGTAGTTAGTACCAGTATGAGTGTAAGTGTGTATATATGTGAGTGTGAGTACTAGTATGAGTGTGTATATATAGTTTTTTGGTCACAAAGATAGATCACCAAGGATTGCGGCGTAGGCCACTTTCTATACACACACACACACACGCACACACAGAGACAAAAATACTGAGATAGGAATACGCATTTACGCGGTTCAATGACACAAAGCACCTCGAATCGGATTGGATCGGATCAGAGCTGGCTAACTGAAGTGGACTTGGCCAACAACAACACTTATCGCCAGCTAAAGCCACTAAATAGCAATAACAACATCAGATGAAATACCAATCGAAACCTTTTGACATTTTTATCACGCACAGCCACAGTTGAATGCTAATTGACCTTGACATGCGGAAGATTGTCGAAGAGACGCTACGCGGCGTCGCGACGTGTTGCACTTCAAAACTGAAACGAAAGACTCAGGCAACGAACTTGACGGCACTAAAGAGAAGGCCCTCGTTGCACTTGGTAAGTGTTGTGTGTTGTTGTGTTTTTTTTTGTGGTAATGGTGTTTTTTGTGGTTAGTTGCAACATAACGCATCACTTGAATATTCACACATATATTCACACACACGTGGTGTTAATTGCAATTGAATTCAGTGTGACCAAATTGCGTAAAATTGACAGCCAAATTGCTGGTAAGAAAACAACCGTACAAGCTTTTACCATTTCATTTAATTTTTCGTTGTATTTTTCTCAGTTTATTTATTTTGTTTCTTTTTTTTTTTTTTGGTTATTCCAATTAAAAACGAGTAAACAAATTTCTCGTTTATAAGTAGCTCTTGATTGGATTTTTCTTTCTTATTTTTATTTTCGTTTAATTTAATTGTATTTCTTGGCTTTTCCGCATGCGGTCACACTAATTAACATGCAACAACCTTTGACAAGTGTATATTAAAAAAAATTGTAAAAATATAAAAATGTTAATAAATAAACAAAAGTGTATAAAAGTGCATTAAAAATGACAACAGGCCGTGGGGCAGACTCAAGAGGCGACATGCACTCACTTCACCTTGAGACAGACGCGTTGCAAGTTGTTGATGTAGCTGTTGGCGTTGTTATACTCATTGTTGCAGCTGCCTTTGTTGTTGTCATTTACAGCCTTTCGACTATAACTTCATTTTGTATGTCATTAAATGAAATTTTACTTACTACGCGCGGCATTTAAAGGAGTTGAAAACAAAATTGGCGCCAAGGTTGCAACATTTAGCACACAAACTTGCCACTTAATATGACAGCCTTCCTCTGCCCCTTTCTCTCTCTCTCTCTCTCTATCTCCTTTTTTTAGCTGTCTGCAATTAAGCGACACATTGTGACACATTGCCACTAAAATTGATAACTCTATTGGCTATTCGTCTGCTACCTGTTGCCTGATGCCGGCGGGCGACCGTCAATTGCTCAGCTGTTGATTGATTTTGCTGATTGCCAACAAGTTTTCCATTAGCATTTGCATTTCACATCCCACATCTGCATATGCATACTATATATGTACAAACATACTCGTACAATATTTACCGCCGGCCAATTATAATTATTTTTCATTGATCAACGTCGTCGTTGTTGGCTGCTCTCACCTGCTGCCTGTCACATCATCACAGAATGCGCTGCATTTTGTCAACACGGCAAAAAAGAAACAGCAACAAACTTAACAACCAAAAAACAAAAAAAAACGAAAGTCAATTGCTGCACTGAGGAATAAGTGAGTTGACTAACTGACCAACTGACTGCCAACAACAGCAGCTCTCACAAAAGGCCAACAGAAAACAGGCCTCTTTGCTTTATTGTGAGTTGTCCAATAAACGACCCAGACCCAGTGCCAGTCCCAATCCCAGATCCACAACATGTGCGCCCGACTAACAAATAAACAATCAGAAAGTGTAAAATATTAGTGAGACTTTTTACAAAGATCCTTAAACTTATAAAAAGTAGAAGAAGTGGTTCAATTAAAAAAATATATTAATCAAATCAAACATGAATGATTGTTGATCTGAAGCTCATTAAAGCTTTGAGTGAGAGTAGCAATCTATATTGAATTTAGTTTAATTTAATCTTAAGCTCAACTTTTGAAAATAATTTATTTTCTAATAGTATTTATAAAATGCATGTAAAGCGAGAGACTTAGCTAAAAAAAAACCAAATATACAAAATATAACTATTAGACTTATTTAAAATAAAAGTACTTACTTCTCACGCTTAAAATGATTCTACAAATTATTGTATTCATATCTATCAAATGAGTTTAAAAGCCTATAAAAGATTTATAATTGTTGGAACATGTACTTAAGAAATATACACATATTTATAAATTAAATTTAATTGTAAAAGTATTTGGGTCTTAAGTAATGGCTTTGGGTGCATCTGTTGAGATTTTCGCATGCTACGAAGAACTTTCAATTTCAGTGGAAAGTAAAAAACAATCCAAGGCACAGTTATGCTGTTCGAAGACCTTGTCCGTCAATCTTTGTAAATGCAGTGAATGTAATTTATCTTGTCGGATGCATAGACAAGCTGATGGAAAGTAGAGACAATGGACTTGGAATTCGTCTTAAATGAAAGGAGTATTTTGCGTAGATTTGTTTTGCATTTAACGCGGCAATTTGATTGCGTTGTTGAATTCATTATGAAAGTTGCAACAACTGTTTCTAGTTAGACTCTGTCTTGCTTGTTGCCAGCAATTGAATAAAAACCCAAAAACCCTTTTCATGTTACCACAACATTTGTTTGTCTCTAAAAAAACAAACTGAGAAACATAAAAAAAAAAACAGAAAAACTAACAACAAGAATTGCCATTGGCGGCGCTTTGGCTTTGTACTTGTCTCTGATGCAGTTTCTGTTGTTGTTGTTGCTGTTGCTGTTGCTTTAGTTGTTTCCTATTAACGATAAAATCACATGACACGAACTGGTTGGCGATTTGGCCTCGGCTCCAGCTCCAGCTTCAACTTCGGTTTCAGCTTTGTCATTTTTTGTTTTTTTTTTTTTTGGCTTTGGCTTTGGCGCCGGCGCCACTAACCCAGTTAAGTCCTCCACAGAGATTTGCGTTGGCCAATTATGCCACATTAAATGCAGTCGCCTCTTATCGCACAGGATAAACGGTTGCCTTGCCACAGCCGGGGGCAGAGGGATAGGGACTGAGAAGGGCATTGATTCAGGCTGCTGCACACATTATGCAATGCCAGTGTCAATTAAATCAGTTTTACTCCAAATATTTTACGGGCAATGTCAACAAAGAGGATGGGTCCAAAATATATATGGCTCAATATATTGACAAGGGCCGCACACCTTTTGGTTCGGGCCACGCCTGATTGAATTTATGTCTGCCCTGCATTGGGTTCCAATTGTTTACACACAACTTTCACAAATTAACCCAAGCACCATAAAACCTGCGAGCTAAATGAAAACGAAAAAAGAAAAAAACAACAACTGTAACTGTAACTGCAACGACTTGTTGCACAGCCGACTCGATTAAAATGCGGCAAATTTAATTGGACTCAAACGGGTTGCATATTCTGGGTGGCCAAACAGTGGCGCGTTTTCAACTTTATTTAGTTATAAATCAATAAATATGAAATAGTTAAATAATAAAAGAAAACTAGTTTTTAATACTTTGAAGTGAACCATAGAACGATGGCTAGATTTATAGAAGCAAGATGCAATCTCATTTTAACGACGTGTTTCTTTTATCAATTTTTCTATTAGACTTCACGAAATATCATACCAATGTTAATTAAACATCGGATTTGATTTTCTTTTCATTTAATTAATCATCCATTTCTTTTTAGAAAACAAAACAAAGAAATAGTAAGCTTGACCCTTTGAAAAAATTTAGATCAGAAAATATTAACGAAACCGGTACCAAGACCGTTAACCGAAACTACCCAATTTATTTTTAGAACCGGAGCCGGAACCGTATTCAAAATAAATTCTTATCTTGTAAAAATTCTAGGTCAAAGTTCGAACAACTTTAAATTTTCATAGCTTTGTCAAAACTGTGCCGATTTACTTGTACTGCAACCGATAGATCTAAGCGGTAAATAATAATACATAAAAGCTGTATATGATAATTTAAAAATAACCAAAACTGATACAAATTTTTCTTATTAAAATACTAAATAAGATTAAAAGAGTATAATAATAATAATATTAATAAAATTAGGAATGTAGCTTCAAATTCATTGAAAAACTATTGAGATTGAATGAACGATTGTTTGGGAAATAACAATGTGAAGTTCTGAAAATTAGTTTAGCTGTTCCACTGTACAGTGTCTCAAATCTCTCACTAGCCGATCGGTCAAGTGCAAGTGGTAATTTAAAGAATCGGGTGAAGAGCGAAGGCATCGAGTGTCCAATGTTGGCGCCCCCATCTGCGCATAATTTCGATCAGTTTTGCTGTCGCTGTTGTTTGTAGTTGTCGTTGTTGGTGTTGTTGTCTGATTTTGGGTTTTCTTCCTCGTTTTCTTTGGGAAGAAAGTTGAGCGACAGTGCGACAGTGTGACAGTGTTGCTGCTGCTCTCGGCATCGTTTCATGTGTTGTTAAGTGAAATGAAAAGTGCATAAATAAATCTGCCGCCTCGCGTTGCAGACGCAAAGGCAAACGCAGACATAAGTTGCAAGTTGCAAGTTGCTCGTTGCCAGCAACGATAAGAATCAACAGGCCACAGCAGCAAACGCAACACAAAAGAACTTTCGCTTTCGTTTTGGGCCTTTTTTTGGTTATTCCCGTTGGCAGCAAGTAAAAGTGCGAGTGCATTATTTAAGCCAAGTTTGGCTATTGAAATGCAACCGGTCGCCCATGTGAAAATCGGCAATCGAGAGACGGATGGACAAACTGACAGGCTGGAGACATATGCGAGCATTGTATCTGTATCTGTACATACTTGTATGTAGATACATGTATGTACATATGTACATATCTACAACAATTATGTGGCGTTTAATGAGCCGCTGAAGTTGCCTGTCATGCAGCCTGACGGATGAGATTGATTGCATAAGTTGCAGGCAGTCCAACAATGTCAACTATTCTCTCTCTCTCTCACTCACTATCTGTCACTCTCTCTTTCTCCCGCTTCCGCTCTGTCCAATTATGAACGCTTTCACTGTAGAATCGCTTAGAAGTGCAGCAAATGATTTTCGCTTGTTAAGTTTATGTGGCGAGCGCTGACGACGACGACGACGGCGACGGACGAGTGATAGTAAAAGTGATAGTCGTTTTTCAATACCAGATTATTATGGCTTAAATATTTTACGACTTATATAACCACACACACATGCGCAGTCGCACACGTCAAAGCAATTAAGCTACCAAAACACACATACAATTGAACACTCAGTCACACACACACACGCACACTCTGGCACTTTTCTAATTAATTTCGAAATAAAAAAAAATCTCAATAAAATTTCATTTTCATTGACGGTCACTTTTCAACTGCAGTCCGCCTGATGAGGCATGGCAACAACAACAACAACAACAACCATCGTTTGGTACACTTAATTGACAAGTGTGAAACTTTCGATTTCTATACACCCATTGACATACAAAAATACCAGGCAACACGAACACAGTTAAGAGAGCCTAATGATCCCCGCCTGCTATGATTTGTTGTGTCTAAATGTCACAATTTTCTAAAATGATGGCTTGTCTCGGCTGGACGACAACGGGGCAGGATTGGTGAGGAGAGGGTGTCGAACAAGGTGTGCTGCCTCTTGGCCTGACTCTGCCTCTGCCTCAGTCTCTGCCCCTGCCTCTGCCTCAGTCTCTGCCTCTGATTCAGCCTTAGTCTCGCCTGCTATCGACACGGCTTGATGGCTTTGCTGATAATTATTGATATGGCTTGGAACGGGTGTTAAACTGGCGGCTGCTCCCGCTGCCGAATCTCCATCTGACTTGACAAAAAGGCAGGCGCAATGAAATTAAATGATTAACTAACATTGCCATAGACGGGGGGTCTGGGTATGGCTACCAATTGGTGTTTGCTTTTGGTATCTAAGACACCTTCAGACAGATTGCCAGCAACCGTGGAACGTGCAAAATGGGTGAAATTTCTGACTATGTCGCTCTAGAGATCTTCCTCTGACTCTCTGTCCTGTCTCTGTCTCTGGCTGATGTCGTGCTTAAGTGTTGCTCTGACGTGATTTTATATACTCGTACTACAAAATATATGTTTCAATTACCGCTGGCGGCATCGAAAAATGTTTCGAAAATGAAAGTTGCAATATTTCAATTGAACAGCTTAATTGTGAATCTGCGAGACTCAGTTGGTTGTAACGTTTCACAAATCACTGTAAATATTAATTATGAAGAACTGTATGTAATTTGAAAGCTTAAGTTACTAAATTAATGCAATTGTAGTATTTCCGCGGTTGTCTTAAGAAAGCAGATGAAACCAGAACCAAACGTACGTAATCAAATAGATTCCTTAGATTTTATTATTAAAGATTGAGTCATATGACTTTTCTAATATAAATTTTGTGCATATTTTCAGGAAGAGGTGGTCTTTCTGAGTGATCAAACTGATTAATTATATCATATTTGCCAAAATTATCCCAATCATTCTCCTTAGAAAATTCTAAGTTTTAATATAAAAAAAATTATATTTATATCATATCTTCTCAGAGATTGCAAATTCTATTGGGGATTGATTTCCCAGAAAAAGAAGAACATCAGCTCGTTTATATTTCATCTTTGACAACCCATAATTAAAAATCAATTTGGCGCGCTTAGAAGCGGCGCAAGTCAGATTCAGACACACAAAGCGTGTATTATGCAACAGCCGATAGCGAAAAAAAAATGTAAAAAAATAATAATAATAAAGTTTGTTGCCTGAGTCTTTTGTTTTGTCAAAGGTGCAGGCAAGATTCCCCCGCATCTGCTCAAGCAGGCATCAACGTGAGCTAAACATATCAAGTCTAATATCTTAAACACACACACTCACTCAGTCACATGAGTGTATATGTATATATGCTGTCGTTTATGTGGAGTTCACGCTATGTCAAGCATGATTTTGTTGTTGCTCGAGGCTGAGTGGTTAAGTGAGGCTGCCGCCGCCTCCCAACTGCCATAGAAACTCATTAATGAGCGCACAAACTGGCATTTGACAGATTTTTTAATTAAAGCATACAAATTGCGATTTTTCATGGTTTTAGCCAGGAAGATGCTGACGGCACAACCAAAAACAACACAAACAACTGCAAATATTTAAACCAGGCTTTTAGACTAAAGCCAGAGCGCGGACTGAGTGCTGAGACAGCTGCCCTATTTAACCTTAAAATGTTACGGCTTCTCTTGTATCTAAAATTGATTCACGTAACACGTTACCTGATTAGCATTATTTAAAGCATATGAAAGCTTCAAGTGTTATGAAATGAGGCGCATTTAAGGTTATCAACTGCTGTTCTGTCTTTTACCTAAGACCATTTTCAATGTTCACCGAAGCTCTTTAACTTTGGAATGGCTTTACTGTTCTGCCTTTTATTTAGCTGTTCTACAAGCTGATCTTGTTTTCTTAATTTTATAATTGTCAGTAGTTTTCTTTCCTTTTTTCAGTGCTTGGTTTAAAATTAAATCAAAGAACTTTCTGCATTTCAGAAACTTAATTTGTTGCTTGAAAGCACTCAATAAGTATCGATTTGTAGTACTTGCCACATACGCACTAAGCTAATGAAATTAGCGTTGTTTGCGTCATCATCAACATCATCATTATTATCATGAACATTATTGTTATTAACATTGTCATGCAGTCTAGGCTGTGTTGCTCCTTTCACTTTCTGCACAGACTGCCTGCATAATTATTCCTGGTCGAATCGCCCCCGCTAACTAGCAAACTCTTCTCTCTCTCCTTTTTCCACCATCCTTGTTCATGCATTGTTTGGCTGAGATTTCGCACATAATTAAATTGCGCAAAAATTTACATGAAATTAATCGTTTTATTGTTGTGTCTCTTGTGGCATGTGCCATGCGGAAGCGGCGCCCTACCAAAAATGGCCAAACGGTAGCTAACCAGTGGTTACTCCAACTCCGCCAGCTCCTTCAGGCTTGGCGGCAAAAATAATGAAAAAAAAAAAGACACGCAAGATTTATGCGCTGAAAGCCGCCAATTGGCGACCAGCAAAGAAATTACTGAGGAATTAAAAAAAAGTGGAGATCTACGAATTTGCATTCATTAGATTTTTTGGCTCATTTCACTTTTGCATTTAATTACGTCATGTGTTATGAAGTGAAAAAACAATCTGAGAAGAGAGCCAACTAATTTGCAATTCTTAGAGATTTGGCTTCAACCTAGAACCGTTTAGAAATTTGCATTCAAGAGGTGACATTTAGTGAGTTCAGTCCTCAGTTGGTTAACGAACGTCGCGTTGTTTAGTTTGACAATGGATCGAATTGGATTTGGACTCCAAGTACTGCTCTTGGCAGAGGTTACAGCTAAACAGCAGTTTACTTTCCCTGGAAATGGCAACTTTATTACCAATGACACTCAGTATGTGTACAAACAAGAATCAAACTTGACACGCCTCCAACTGGGCAGCTTCTCCAGCAATCCGAACATTACGGCAATTGAACAGGCGGAAGAGTTTCCGACCCGCATTGTCAATGGCAAACGGATTTCTTGCCAGCGTGCTCCTTACCAAGCAGCCTTGCACTACAACGGATTGTTTGTGTGCGGCGGCAGCATCCTGTCCCGTTATTGGACACTCACAGCGGCACATTGTGTTGCCGGCAGCAAAGGAAAATTCCAGGTGCGAGTGGGATCCACACAGCAACGCCGAGGTGGCCAGTTCCATCGTGTAAGACTTATTGTTGTCAAGGCCGGCTACAGCAGCAAATCCATGCGGAACGATTTAGCCATGATGCGTCTTGCCACGCCCCTTCGCTATGGGATCTGTGTGCAGCCCATTAAATTGCCCAGTGACAAGAGGAAGCATCTGCCCAACTGCTTTCTGGTCAGCGGTTGGGGGTTGAGTCATGCATCTGCCCTGAACGTGCAACGTTTTCTGCGTGGCACAGTCGTCTGCAAGGTGACGCACAATCGCTGCCGCCAGATGTATCATCGAGGTGGGGTCCAAATCTATCGACAAATGCTATGCGCCCAGCGCTTGGGTCATGACAGCTGCTCCGGTGACTCGGGTGGACCGCTGGCACATGGACGAACTCTTTACGGCGTTGTGTCCTTTGGCATTGGATGTGCCAACGCCAACTATCCGGGCGTATATGCGAACGTGCGACGATTTAAGCGCTGGATACTCAGCGTCATCCTGAAATATTCTTTAAATGTACTAATAAAAATTCAATAATATTATAAGTAATAATAATAAATAATTACTTCAGTTATATTTCTACTTTTTTTCTATTTTTTTTAGTGAAAACAAAATGCTGAAAAATAAGTGCCTTGTAACTTCTACCACAATATAAATAAAAAAAAATATTTTAATTCCCGGACCATAGTTGACCCATAACAGTTAATCAAAAAACGTATTCCTCTGCCAAAGAGATTTAAGGCATGAATTTTAAATGTTCTGCAAAGAAAACAACTTTCTGCCCGGCTTATTTGGGTTCAGTTCTGGTTCATTAGCATTTCATAACAAAAAAATAGGGTCAACTGGCATTTCACACTGAAAAATTATTTAAGCTAAAGCGATGGCTAAATTGTGTAACAAATCGATTGAAAATGAAAGAAAATTTAGAGAACCTGGGGTTAAATGGAAGTAATTATAAATTAGCTTGTAAATTTCTTAGAATGTTTCACTTATCATTTAAGATCACACTTCTTCCTCAATCCGAAATCACTTTTGCATGCGTTGCAAGTGGATGTATATTTGATACTTACACTTGTAAGTTTGATTGCATATTTGTGTAAATTATGTATTTGTGCACTTTTGATTTCATTTAAACGAAGTTTCCTGATGGCCCCCAGCGCATGTCAAATATCAAATCCAAATCGCGTCGGGGCAAGCAACCAACGAAGCACTTGCGCAACACCACATCGAACACATTCACATCCCATCCCATATAATCCCAGGCTAAGTTCGGCTGTCTGCTTGGCCAAATATCACTGCCATATGCGGTGGGCGTGCTCCGCTAATGCTGCTGTTGTTGCCTGCCTGCTTTGCCTGCTCCTGGGATCTGACAGCCCCCTCTCTGAAATTAACATAATCGTGCTCAGCCTCTGCCCGGTTGTCTTTTGGCCACATTTGGCGCCCCCAACAAAGTGTTGAGTGCCTGGCGATGGCTGTCAAGTGGTGGCTGCCAGGCATACAATAAGAGGGTGAGGTTGATGCCTTGCCAGAGGATCGTTTAGCACTTTAAGCCACTTTGTTGTTGTGCAATGCGAGCATCTAAAATTTGTTGTTGCCATTTGCTTAGTTTGTGTTGTTTTTCGTCAGATTTTGTTTTAAATAAAAACGTTTTAATAATATGAAAATATGCTTTAAAATCTTTATATATGTGTGTTTATATATATATATGTTTAAATGTGTGTGTATGTTTAGCTACATATATGTAGTGTGTGTATAAATCTCTTTAAGCATTTCATTTAAATTGTTTTTTTTTTGTTTTTGTATTCTTATATTTTGTTTATCATTATGTTACTCTTATACAATTTTTACGTATTCTAACCTAAATGTATACCATTTGTTGTTTTAGCTTTCATATTTTGCTTATGATTTTTTGTTGTAAATTTTAAACTATTTTCTATAAAAATGTTCAACAGCAAAAATTATATGCATTGCATTTTGAAAGGTGGCCCACAAACATTTAAAAAAGAAATCTATGTTAAAAATATTTAGATTTGTTAATGTTTTTGTTACTGTGAACACCATAATAAACAAATGTCGCAAAAAACGTAAAAAACTTTTTTAAAATTTTACAATTACAAAGCACATACACAAAAATTTTGTTGTTGTTGGTGAATTTTTTCCTCTCAATGCACAAAAATTTTTAAAGCTATATAACAATTCTTCTTCTCTTTATATCATATACAATTGAATCGCTTTCAATAAACTGATCTCTCATTTATGTTTTTGTTTTTGGTTTAGATCTTTCGCTTGACAACAACATTTTACAGCTATGAAATAAGTTAATTATAGGCTGCCAATTTTGGAAATCCAATCTGAATTGACTCAACTTGAATGCAGTTTCCATTTTCGGTTGAGTCTAGGCTGCAGACCCTCAGTGCTGTTTAGACTCTTGTATTATTGTTAATAGTATTATTGTTATAAATATTTATACATTTGGAGTTTTGCCGTGTAGCATATTAATTATAGAGCTGTTACAAATATGCTAAAAGTCAAAGAAAACTTTCGATTAACTGTTGTAGCCACAAAATTGCACATAAATCAGAGCTAATATCGTGTTGTTGTTGCGGCTGCTGTTGTTGTTGGATTCTCTGTTTCTCTCTTCTTACAGCGTACAACACATCACATATTTTACAGTTTAATAATACTTTCTTACATATAATTTAGTTAATCAATTAATTCATATTATCGCATTAGTTGCTGCTGCTTCTGTTGCTGTTGTTGTTCTTCAGACACCCAGACAATATGTTGTTGTTGTTGTTGCTTATTTAGCTGCTGTTCAGTTACTGCTGATTGATTGATTGATTGATTGAATGACTCCTTCATTTAGGAAAGAAACGGATTTGTTGCGGTTGCCTCCGGCTTTATCCACGGCATGTTGTTATTTTGCTGTAAGAATTTAAATACAAAAATCAGTTAAAAAGTTAAATAAAAACTAATTAGTGGGGGAAACCCAAAAGGCAAACTAACTACATGCATTTTCTAGCAACTATATTAGTGTTTAAGCAGTTGTTAAAAAGTTTGTTAATTTAATTTGTGTGTTTAGTTTTCGTCAACGTAGTGGATATTAAGTTCTAAGCGAAAATAAATATTTACATTTGTTTATATATTATTATTATTATTATGCATGCACATTCGAAAAAACATTTTACCCATTTGCATTGTATTGCATTTTGTATTTGCATATTTGTTTGTGTTTTATTTAAGCGTCCAAGCCTCCATTGTTGGCTACAATTAGAAAACATTATGATCAACTGTGTTCTGGCAGAGCAGCTGCTTGTTAACTTTAGAATATGATGCGCATTACGTATGTATGTATTGTATTATTACTGAGCGAGAAAGCAGGGAATGAAACCGTTCAATCGACGGTTAATTAAATTATTTATGCGCATCGCAACTTTTCAAAATGAATAAGTAAATGATTAAAATATTTTTTAAAAAAATCAAAATGATTTACATTAAACCTGCATACCGACACCGAGAGCATATCTCTGTATTAATGGTGTCTTGTTATAAAATAACTTCAGGACTGGCAGTCCTGGACTATAATTCAGTTAATTTATCTAATAAATCATTATCTAATTAATTTATCTATCTAGCTATCTATATATTTATTCGTGTATCTATCGATGCATTTATTACCTCAGTTCCCCATTTAATTACGCTTCCATCTTTATATGTATACAAACTTATATACACAGCCTTCAACGACAATATTTTTTAGCTCCACCTTCAGTTTCTTATCTCTTATCTTTATGTCTCCTATTTTATCATCTTATTGCTAAGTATAACAGTCACTCACATTTTTTAATTGAGCAAAATAGTAACCTATTAAAGTCTATGTTGTTTCTCGCTTTTCCTAGCATGTAAAACATTTATACAAACTACCGGCAAGCAATGAGTTAATACAAAAGCTAAAAACGAAATTAAAAACAAGACAATAATCATAAGTTCGGTTTCATTCCCTGTAAGAGCTTTCAATATTTGTTTAGACAGGAAAATTAAACGAAAAGATATCATAAACAACAACTAAATCGAACTCAAGCAAAGCAACACAACAAATCACAAATCTGTTTCGGGTTCGGTTTCTTTTTCTGGCAATTAAGTAACAACAACACAATAGGATAAACAACGTGGATCGCCAGCTGATATCACTCACTTCCACCTTGCAATGATGTCCAACTGTCGAGGCACCTGAGTTGCCATAGTTGTCATAGGTCAATGGGGAAATGCTGATGCCTGGAGTCTCGGCTAGAGATTCGGAAAGAGCACTGCTATAACGCTGAGTGTAACTTGAATAACCAGGAGTGCTGTAGTTATTGTAGGACCCAGAGGGCGCCGAGGGACTCGGGAAATAGGAACGTTGTGGCGTCTCACTCAAGATATCCATGTTGCGTATGCTGTCAATGCTTGGACTGTAATAGTTCTGCCCAAAGGAACTATACATCATGTTGTTGTTGTTGTTGTTCACATTGATGTTGCTATTGTTGTTATTGGACTGTGGATTGGGATTGGAGATGGGTTTACTGAAGGCGCTAAGCAGCTCAAAGTCATCGCTCAACTTTAAGCTTGTTGGACGCGTCTTTGGCTTTGGCTAATATTAGGATTTGGATTTGAATGTTGCATGCAACAGTTGCTCAAATGAAAGGCAAAAGAAGTTAACAAAATGCATGAAAAGGTAAATGATAAAAAGAGTATCGGAAGAGTAAAGTAAATAATACCAACAAAAATTATTAGAGATCAGAGAGAAGAAAACCTCAAACAATAAGAGATTATTTTCCTAACTAAATGTACTCCGGCGTACTTCAACTCTCGGCAGACACCTTGGACACAAACTCACCTGAGAGGCTGCGCCGACACCGCCGCTAACCGGCGCCCAGGGATCCTGGTTCATGTTGACTGCAAAGGGCGGCTGTTGTTTCAACTGATTGATGGACGGCACCTGAACAAAGAAAAGTTCGATTTAGAACGGAGTTTCTTTTATTTAAATTGCTACTCACGGCTGGCTGCTGTTGCTGGAATAGATTCGTTTTAGGTGGCATCACATTGTCCGCAAATGGATTGTAGGCTGGTGCAAGTCCCGATTGAGTCTGTGGCGCAATTGGCTTAATTAGATTATCCAAATTAACCAGAGCCGAGTTCTCGCCAAGGAATGAGTGTGGATCTTTGAGCGGTTTCTTGGCCGTGGCACCCGTCGATGGATGCACTGAGCTTCCGTTGCCATAATTTGTCGAAAGCGGATCCATATCATCGAGCAGTGAAGCTGGAAAGGCATAATAGAATTAGTTAGAATTTTGTTAAATGTTTAATTAACTTACAGTTGTTGTTATTGGAGGCATTGGAATTATTGTGTTCGCCACTTTTGTTGCGATTGGTAATCAAATCAAACTCATCGAAGTCGGGTGATTGTTTCTGAAAGAGAAGAGAGTTCTCATAAGTTGACAGAAGATACTGCTTTCAAATCGGTAGCTACCTTAATGGCGCCTGTATGCATTGCCTTCCAGGGATCATCTAGTGCTGCTGTGCTTGCTTGTGATGCCGCCCACGGATCCGCTGGAGCTGCTGGCGCTGCTGCTGCGGCTGCAACTGCGGGCTGCGTCTCAGAGAGCCAAGGATCCGCTGAACTGCCATTGGTGGCCACTCTTTGTGGAGGTGGTGCCGTTGCCAAACCAACGCCTGCTGTTGATTTGGTCAACCAGGCATCGCCTGGAGCAGGAGCGGCTGCTCTGGCACCATTTTGGTTGGCGCTGGCATTGCCATTGGTTTGCAACCAGCCCTCATTGGAGGAACCAGATGCCACGGAAGGTGACTGTGTGCGCAGGCCCCAGGCATCGTTGGGAGTACCTAAAGGAGCCTGAGCTGCAGCGCCCAAAGGCACGCCAGCACTCATGATTGTTCGCGGTGCTGCAGAGGGATGCCAGGGATCAACCTGTGGTGAAGCATTGCCCGCCCAAGGATCTGAGAGTTGACTAGCCGCACGACCAGCAGGCGCAGCCCAAGGATCAACAACAGCGGCACCTCCAGCAGCGCCCAGAGGGGGACTTGAAATGCTAGTCGCGCCCAGCGAGATATCCAGCAGATCAAGCAAATGGCTCTGTTGCTCCTCTTTTTTGGGCGCCGGAATAGGGCGTCCATTTTGTCCCCTAAGATAATAAAAAGCAAAATTAGAAAAAGAAACGATTGGCAATTGTTTCAAGAACTTACTTAAAGTCCTGCTCACTCTGGCTGAGTGCTAGCTGAAGACGCACATCGTCGCTGCGCCTTTTGGCCTCTTCCTGCTCGGCCTCCTCCCGCGACATGGCCATAGCCAGCTGCAGCTGTAGCTCCTCCTCGCCGGCAGTTTGTGGTCGCACCATTTCCAGTTCCGAGGCATTTTTGGGCGGCTCCTCTTGCCAACCCGGCGGCATATCGCGTTGTGATGGCCCATCGATATAACCATCGCTGCCAAATCCGCTCGGATGCAGTGCGAATCGTTCTTTGGCTTTCAGAGCCTTCACACGCTCATTCTTTAGCCGCTCATCGTCCTTGAGCAGATTGACCAACTGCTTTGCCTTCTCACGGACATGCGTACCCTGATCCTTGCCCTCCTCAAAGTAGACAAACTCACGCAACGTTTGAATGGCAAAAATGTTCTCCTTGCACTGTTGAGCGACTTTCTCGGTGCCAGTTTTGATCAAATACTCCAGCAGAATGAGAGCCTTGTAGACATGACGCCAGTTCTTGCCGTGATCGTTCAAACGCTTCCATATCATTTGCATTATCTCCGAAAAGGCAACCACATTGTACGTTAGATCGGCTATTTCGGCCATTATTGTGGCCGATGGCCCCCATGGATCATTGGACGTGGCCTCGCGCACCTTAACCTGGAGAATGAAGAAAGAAGTAAATCTGTATGAGTTTCTGTGCATTTTTTATTCACACATGTTCAACACTTGCCTGTGCATCCGAATAGTTGTGCGCGAGATTCTTGATGTTTCTTCGTAGACCGGCGACATTGACCTGCATATCGTCTTTTTGTTTCCTCACTGTGTGACGAGAAGATGAAAGAGGCGTGTTAGCATGGCTATGATTCAAATTAATTGGCCTCTACTATAAGTTATGTTTTGCTATATCAAATTCTTTATTGGAATGCTCTTCTCAGCCGCTTTTTAAATGCAATTGTTAAATTATTTGTAATTTTGTTTAAACGTTTATCTCTACCAAAATGAAGTTCTGTGTTGAAATGTATGTCACGTTACAAAATGGAAAATAAACACAGACACGAAAAAACAAATAGATCCCAATATATCGCACAGAGGCGCATCCGACGACCGTCAGGTGATTATTCGATTACTCCAATTATATTATTTTTATGTGTATTTTTGTGTGTGTTGTGTCGAAAACTAATAAACAAATGCGTGTCTTTGTTATTTTTGTTTGAATCAAGGCAAAAACTTGACTACTTATATCTGCATCTTGACTTGAGTCGAAATAATGAGCTATAAGCTGTAAAAGGGTAGCTTTTCAGTATTCCTCTAATCGTCATCTTCTGTTAAATTAATTATATGAGTGGCTTTTAAGCTAGTAGTCATTGTATCATACAGTTTATCCCTTATCACAGTGAACGTACAAGTATTTTGCTTATAGTGTGATTATTTAAGTACGATTGTTTAATACATATACATATATTTTTGGCGGTGTGTTTAATTAATAAAATGCAAAGAAAACATTGAGACTTACTTTTCGTTTTGTTTATTGCGTTTGACTTATACGAGTAGCTTGTTTTCTATATATTTCTTGTTCTCTATATATATTCTATATATAGGTGTTTTTTTATTCTTAAATTGCTTGAATTTTGCGCAAGTTTCTTTAGCTTTTGTTTTTTGTTTTAGTTTTTGTTTTTGCTGTTTAAGTGCTCCAAAGCAAGCTAAGTATGAGATACAAGATAATACAATCAAAATACGTAGTATAAAAGTACATATATAATATTAATATTATCGTTTTTATAGTGCAACTGTAAAAGCACATTGAAAGATTAAATATTATAACTTCCATAAATTGTGCAAAAAAAAAAGAAGATATGTACACAGATAATTGAAATTTAAACAGAAAAGAACTATATATAAAACAACTTTTAAATATACTCGGAAAAGTAAAAAAATAAAAATCCAAACTGTTGTCGCTTAAGGTCCAAGTTCAAAGCTGAACCTCGACTCTGACAGACCTAAGCAGAACGAGAGCGAGCAAGTGAGAGAGAGACAGACCGAATAGAGAAGTAGGTAATTTAATTTGCGACCAAACTAATTTCGCAACGTGAATAAAAATTGTGTAGACAAGTGTACGAGTAAAACAACGAGAGAACAAAATGGGAGAACAAAGTCGACCCTGAGATACTCTCTGATTGACACATGCTAATTGCAATGACTTACACCAACAGACAAATGCTGATTGCTATGCTTAAAAGCTTAAATTATTAACAAAACACAAAAACAGTTGATGTTTGTTATTTAACTTAGCTAATATACCCGTTAGTCAAGCACCTGCTGTGTACATTTGTAGAAGCCGTAGAAATGCAACAAACAGACGACGAGAATTGCAAAAGAAAAGGGGAGCATGTAAATATCAAAAATAACGGAAGGTGCTTGAAATAGGGAAATGGCCAAATTGCAGCTAAGCTTGAGTTATGCATTATGCGTTATATAACGCATTAAGTGGAAAATCAAAGTCCAAAGTAATGAAATTACCTGAAAGGTAATTAAATACTTTTTATTAAAGTTTGTTTTGATTTGTAAGCAATTGTAGCGAAAGTTCTGAAAAGTAGAAAATTAAATCGCTTTTTTTTGAGCTGCAGCTGCAACTACGTCAGACGCATACACATACATATAAATATAGCCTACTTTGATGACAGAGTGTACTGATAAGATAACGTCAAAGGTTTATCTTTATTGCATTGCTTAGGCAAATATTTCAACATGTAAAACGAGTTGGAATTTGTTGTTATTCTAGTCGCTGTTGTTGTTGTTGTTGTTTTTTGCCAGTTTAGTGCGAGAAACGCACTTGACACATATTTAAGCCGGCATGAAAGAAACTTCGTTCAGAACTCGAATTCGAACTCGAAAGCTCAAATCGAAACTCGCCGAACGAGTATTTTATTTACACACACATGACTACACAAATGCTCACAGATACATTAATTTGATTGTCTGCGAGATTCATTGACCGCACAGTTGTAATAATGAGCAATGCGTGAAGATCAGATGCGGGCCAGTGGTTAACGGTTTGTTTGTTTGTTTATTTTTGTTTGCTCTCTCTCTCTATCTCTCTCCGCACGCGCTACTCGTCACTGCAGTACCAGAAATCGAAGAAGAAGACGACACAAATAATTTAATTAAATGTCTCGCAAAAAATAACACAAAAACAAACAAAGTCGATGAAATTGGAAATGAGGGAGGTGCGTTTGTTCGTTGCTCTGATGTTTCTACTTGAACTTGAGACACATACAAACACACAAGTGTACCAGAATAGGATACAAAGAGAGAGTGGGCGAAGAGAGCGAAGCAAATTCGTGGAATGAGGGGGAACTTTCTTTGTTGTGGCGCTTTATTTTTGCACTTGACTTTTGCTACGACGGCGACGGCGACGGCGATTGCGACGTTTTTATTGCCAAAAAAGAAATGTGTGTGTGCATAAGCTAAACGGCTTGCGCTTTACTTTGTATCAAGGAGAGCCTTGAATTTTAGCACTGTAGGTTCAATGAACGTCGCGTCGTTTATAAAAAACAATTTGTTTAGCAGCGGAAGCTCACTGCAAACACCGAGAGCTTTAGCGAGATCGAGATCACAAACGAGACTGACAAAGCGAGCACTGTCCGTTTAATATGCGTGATGCGAATTGATACGAATGTTATTTAAATGGCTGCCAGACAGAGACACAGTCAGTGCTCCTCTCGCACATTAGGAATGAAAATATTGCTCAGCTGATGTGTGTTTGCATAGTTTTGATTGTGCTGTGTTTTTGTTGTCTAATGCTATTATGAACCCTTTTGTGCTGCTTGTCCGTTTATCGTTTAGCGTAGCGTTGCGAATGTGTGCAATCGATAATGGGGTGGAGGGGGAGGGAATATCTAGCCGAAGGTCAGTCAGCTTTCGTTAGACACGTCCGTCCCACTGTGCAGCCGAATGATCATTTTAACTCTCTCGTTCGATCGCTCTCTCCTGCTCTATGTAGTTCAGCTCTCAGAGATGCATCTGTAATTCTCCGTTTATGTAGTTCATGCGGGCGTACAATTTGGGGCGTATGCACTGTCTGTGTGTGTGTGTTTAGATTGCCTTGTTGTGCTTCTGTGATAACGAGTTTGAAAAAATGCGATTAGATTTCATTGAGGAGCACAAAATACTTATACTGATATTGCCTACAAATGTGTCAAAACTTCATTCATTAGTCATTGCTAATGCGAGAAGTCGGCAACATAGGAAACCAGTTCCCCATGAAATGGGTAGATATGACTAAGCGCAGAGCAACGTCAAAGCCACCGGCGAAAACTGTTATCAACAAAAAAAATAACTACTACTATAACAAATGAAACGATAGCACAGTCAACTTAAGCAGTGAATTACATATATATTAATGTGTATATAAAAATAACAACTTCCGTTAAACCAAGTAAAGGAAATTAGAGAAAACCACAATAACGTACACACATACATATGTACAATATGCTTAACTTGTAATTGTTGTATCTGCTGCCAAAATGCATAAACAAATGGCAACTATTTTGAAATCAATAAAACGAAAAACGAAAAAGAAAAGAAAAACGTTGCTGCCAAATGCCAGCAACAAATACTAAGAAAGAAACTAAAGAGAAATGCTTGCCCCAACTTGCTGCCCACGTCCGTCCGCTTACCTGCTGGCACTGCTGCAATGTTTCTGACTCTTCCCCTGCGGTTCCAACTTCTCACTCTCTCTCTTTCGCTCACTCTCTCTCTGTCTCTCTCGCTAGCTCACTCTCTGTCTCTCCACAGTGCGTTGCGCTGCTGCAGTTACTCCGTGTTTATTGTTGGCTTTGCGTGTGTGTGTATGTGTGTTAGTGTGTGTGTATTTATATAGGTGTGTAAGTGGTGTAGCCCCAAGAAACAACGGCAACTACTACTCCCAGCTAGTTTTATATTTTTACGACTTTCTTTTTAAATGCGCGATAGTCACAAGACGATGACAACAACGGCGACGTCAACAAAACTTGTATTGCATTTAAAGCAATTGAATATCTAAATTTACCGCTATGGCGATATTTACACTTTTAGCACAGAACACGAAAAATGCCAAATAATATACGAACTGAGCAATGATTTTCTTGTTTTGTATGGCTTTTGCGGTTTGCTTTCTTTCTTTTTTTGCTGCTGTTTTGCTCAGACTGAGCTCCGGTATTGCCACCCTACAAAATTTTCCAGTCTGGCAACTTGCTATAATTTAATAAAAAATAAAAATTTAGTTGCAACCATGAAAATTTGACTAAATTGAAATTTTTCTTATATTTGAAGCTCAAATTTTTTAAATTTTTGAAGAACTTTTATTAAAATTTTCTCGATTTTAAAATATATATTTTTTTTTAGAATTAAATTTTTAACTTCTCTTCCCTTGGGTTGACAAGCTCAAACCTTCATTAAAATTTATATATTTTTTTTTAAATTTCGAATTTTAAGTTTTCATCGAAATGTTAATTAATTACAAAGTTATTGCATTTTAAAATTTGCATTAACTTTTTAGCTAAAACACAGTTGTATTTCGATTTATTAATGTATCGGATTGAGTTCTTAAACTCTTGCCACCCAAAAAAAATTAGCGATAGTTTGAACGTCCGGCAGCCTTCAATTCTATAAAAGTGCAAATTCGAAATTATTTAAAACAAAGCTGAGTGATTCTATAAAGGCTTAAAATTCATCACCCCTTTGGGGAGAAGTTACAAAATTAATTCTAAAGAAATAGGTTTTTCAACTAACCTATTTTTTGAAGCATCTCTTTTATAGGTAAAAATAGAATGAATGAAAGAAACCATAGGTGGCGTATTTAAGTTTCGAATAAAAAGGAGCGTCACAGCTTCAAGACGTGTGGCAGCCTTGGTTCCCATAAAAGAACGATATTTGAACGGTCGATGATATTGTGGCGGTCGGGCGATAGAATCTGTAAACTGTGAGGGTCTTTCGAAAGCTGTTAAATTCAAATTCAAATATTGTAGTTGCATAGCCTTAATTTATTCATGATTATAACATGCTATGTTTGAATACAATTATTATAAATTAATGAAATTGATTTGTAGTTTTGTTTTTAATTATGACTTTATTTAGAATACCATTTCATTTTTTATATAATTAGGTGCTACATACTAAATTCGTTTGTTAACCAACTGATAACAATATATTTTTATTTGTGTGTGTATGTGCGTTGCTACGATTGTGTGAGTGTATGTGTGTGTTTTTGTTCATTATTTAACATTAACTCGATGCGTTTGTTTTTGCTTCATTCTTTTTTGTTGTTTTCGTTTCTGATTTTTGTTGTTTTTTTTTTTATTATGTTTCTGTTTTTGTTTAATGCTAAGTACCTACTTTAAAACTTTTCAAGGTGTATACAGTTATTAAATACATATATTTATATAGATGTATACAAGTATATATGCATATATCGTGTGTATATTCAATAACGTTGTCACTTCCTGGCCAAACGAAACTTCAATCATTTCTATGTGTGTATATAGAAATCCCCCCAGAAATCAATTTATAACTTAAGCCTGTCCAGTTCCGTACCGTTCTGTTCCGTTATCTCTTTTTTCTGTCACGTTGTCATTCTGTCGTTAGGTCAAATTTCCGGTAAATGAATCGTATTCGAAATGAATCGAATACCTTAACACAACTGTTTGAATCGAAACGCTTAAATCGTAAATCATAAAAAATAAAAACTAAATTAACTTAAAATGTTACAATCAAAATGTTCGTTTCACTGCCACGCCCACGCCCATTGCCCATCTCCCACCGCCCACTTCTTGCCAAACGCCTGTCCAGCGCCTTTACATTTAAATAATTGTTGTGTTTGGAGCATATCCCCGCAAAGAAACTCACTCCTCCGGCGGCTCCTCGGGTATTTGCAGATTCTGTGCCGCATGCTCCAAGTCGCCGTGCAGCACCGACGGAAACTCCTCGTGCACGGAGTTGGACTGCGAATCGGAGTCCTCGTCGAGCAGATTCGATTGGCTCGATGGCGGCGTTGGCGCCATGACTATATTCGGTATATACTCGACCGTTTCGTACTCCGTCTTGGCCACCGTATCGGCCACCCGTTCATGCTGCTCCACGTCGCCAGGTTGCATCAACGGCGACTGCAATTGCACCTGCTCCTCCTTCTTGTCCTTACCCTGCTCCACGGCGCTGACCAAGTCTGCACTTCCGCCGGATGTGCCATTAACGAGTCCGGGATTCACTTGTGCCTCATTCGGTGTCATATTGGGCTCCTCGATGTCCAGGACAACGGGCAGGGTGTCATTGGGCTGTGGTGTTGTAGTGCTCGTTGTTGTTGTTGTTGGCGCTGTGGTTGTCACCATTTCGGATGCTGCAAGCTCCAGACTTGGTGTCAAACTGATTAAAGGCGGATTTGTTGCTGTAGTCGTTGTAGTTGGTGTTGGTGTTGTTGTTGTGGTTGTCGTATTGGTTTCTGGTTCCAGCTCCACCACTGGAGCAGGCGTTGTGGTCGTCAGCAACAGTGGAATTGGTGGTGCAGCTATAATAACGGGGTTAAATGGCGCCTGCCCCAATTGGGAAATAAGCGGTGGCAACAACTCGTCGTTGCTCTTGATCAAAATGGGCGCTGGTATCAACATCTGCACCAAAGGTTTGGCATCCTCAGAATCGCCAATCTTCAATTTGGTCATCAGCAATGGGTAATCGATATTGTAGAGCATCGGGAGTACCGTGCACACCTCCTGATCATTCTCAAAGCACTGGGAACGTCCCCGGATACGTGCTTCCTGGGCGGACATCAGACGGCACAGCTCGTTCAGGCGCACATCACACATGATGGGATTATCTATGGGATTAAGAAGAAGCCTTTAAAAAATATTTCGGAGCACGGATTGCAAATGAAAAAAAATAACTTCGGAATTTTTTTACGAAAAGTATGCAACGGTAAATTACGATCTCGGATAAAGTATATCCAATTTATGGTAAATACTTATATTAAGCTATTTATTTTTTAAAATGCTCAAAATTCTCATGACAAAAATTTAATTTAATCAATTCTTGCTGAATGTTTCTTGTTGTTCTTAAGATTATTTCAACCCTTTTGCGACGAATTAAGTCAGCAAATAAATAATCTTTTAGATATACTAACCGTCTAGATGTATCTCCAGTTTGCCAGGCACATTGTGATTCTTGCAGCGTGTGTTGGTGACGAGTTCGCCCGAGATGGTCGTGATTTGATTATTGGTCAAGTTGACCTGGCACAAAACAGGCAGTCCATAGAAGTCGTGCTCCAGCTTAGATATATTGTTATAGGCCACCTTAAGGACTTTAAGTAATGGCAGCATGGTCTGCAAATAAGGAGAAAGGCAAATATTTCCTGTTTATAAAATTTTACGACGTTTTTAATATATATCTCTTACCGTTTCCAGTTGCTTAAGTTCCACCAATTGATTACTAGTCAAGTCGAGAATTTCAAGACGATTCATGCCAATAAAGTCGCCTGGCAATAGATGCTCAATGCGATTCTCCGGCAGACTGAGAATGCGAAGATTACCCAAGCCGGCGAGAGCTCCGTCCAAGGTGATAATCTGATTATGATCGAGGCGCAGATCTATCAAATTCAACTCCAGCATTATCTGGTTAGCAGGCAGCAGACGTTGAATACGATTATAGGATAGATCGAGAACCTTCAGCGATCTCAGGCCATGCAGTTCCTCCATGGAGAACTCATCGATGTCGTTGAAGGAGAAATTGCCAATCTTGAGCTTGCCCATGGGATGCAGCGAGGAGTTTAAGGAACGAATGTGATTGCAGGCCAAATTTAAAGTTTCCATATGTCGACAAGTCTGGAATTCATCCTTCGAGAGGTATTCCAGTTCATTGTTGTTCGCAAAAAGCTCATTAAGATATTGAGCATTTCTTAACACTCGATCAAAGGATCTCAACCGATTAAAGTGCAGATGTATAGTCTCCAGATCATCCATGCCAACCATATTAGCCGGCAGTCTTTCCAGCCGATTATTATGAGCCATCAAAAGACGCAACTTACTTCCATCCGGCAATTCTTCATCGAGATCACGTATATTATTCGCATTGATGAAGAGCGACTGTAACTTGTTCAATTCATGAAGCGATCCATTCAACGATTCTATCTGATTCCGACCCAAATGCAAGATGAGCAAACTGAGCGGAAAGGCGCCTCTATCCAGTCGTGTTATATTATTGCTCGGAAGTATTAGATTCGTCACCATTTGTATCCCCTTGAGATCGTCCTGTTGCACCGCTCTAATGTTGCATCTCCCAATGTCCAGCGTTTGTAGAAGCGGCATGTGATTCAATACGTGCTTCGGAATTTCGTCGAGTGCGTTGTCTCCGATGCTCAAGTAGGTGAGATTCGATAACCCGCGAAATGGCAGCTCTGGCAGCGATCTATAAATAGAATCAAAATAGAACAAAAACATTCTTATTACATTTCGCAACAAATTAGAACGCGAATTTCAAGTGCGAGTTTTTTTCAGATCACAATAACTCAGACACAAGCCTTGATTTTATAGCTATATATTTGCACAATTATTTTGTTGTCAATAGATTTGCTCAAGTATTTAATATTGAACAGATCGAGGATTAGATACAAATCGCCGGCTTAATAATACCCTGGATGTTATCACGCAACACCTTACGATGATGCTTTATATTTTATATTGCATACTTTTTGGCGCAACAGTTTTAAAGTACACAGAATAAAGTTTTGCTCGCTTTATTAGAAGTTTATGTATAAGAAATAAAAGTTTTAATTTAAAATTTAAAATATTATTGTCGTAAGTATTATTTCTTATAAGTTTTAAATGTGTTTTCTCCAATTTATTCAATCCAGCTAATTTTGAAGCAGAAATACAAAAAGTTTATATATTGACACTCAAATTAAAGGGCTATATTTTCTTATAGTTCATTGTATCAAATGTTTGCTCTTTATTAAATAAAATTATGTTACAATGCTTTTCTATGTCTTCTTTTAAAAACTAAACTAGACTTCAAACAATCTTTGAGCAACTTAATAAATATTTGTTTCCTACTAGACAATTTAAAAACGGAAATTTTTAGATGAACTTTTTTAAAGATTTGTAGAAATTTGTAGAATTCATCTTTTGTCATATATTTTTCGGGTAATTAAAATTTAGGAAAATTTTGTGTTTTTCCTATAATTTATTATTATTAAGAAAGCTTGCTGTTTATTTATATTAACTATATCTTTTTATAAATATGCTTCAAATTAGATTATCGTCTTAGTATTCTCATATTAATTAATTTAAAGCGCAGCACATTGAAAGATTTTCAACTTTAAAATAATATAACTAGAGAGTTGATGACGCAGCTTATCAGGCGCTGTGGAATGTGGCAGCGCGTCAGATATCTGAGTCTGTAATTGTATCTGTATCTGTATTTCGATCTCCCCATATTTGTATTTGTATCTTTATCGATGACTGCAGGCGGCTATTAAGTTGTCGCCATCGAGGCGCCAAATCTTTCGCATTATTCATGATGGGAACTGGGCCTGTTTGGATAGATGGTCGGTGAACTGGCTAGCAAATTGACCACTGGGCATGCACTGGACATCCTTGGCGCCGTTATTGGCAACAGCATCAGCTACTGGGGACAGGCTGATTGGCAGGCAATATATTTCTATTTTTAGATGCGCCTGCGTCGAGACACTTGATCTTGATTGATTGCCGGCCCAGCCCCAGGCTGCTGAGTGTCTTGTCAAGCGTTGATTATGTAATGAGGAAAAGCGCAGCAGACTCAGATGCAAGGATGATGAATAGCTTGACGCTGCAATAGATACGAGTATTGTATCTATAATGAGTTGAACGCAGCTCGCGCGTTGAACTTGAGCACATGTTGAGCACTCGTTGTACTCGTATATAAGTATAGAATATATATAAGGTATGTGTGCACATATGTATGTTTGTATGTATTTATGTATGTGCAGAGACAATTCCTTAACGTCAGCCATATAATTGTCACACGACCTAAACTGGCCTCTTGATCATTGATTGAACGTAATAATAAAATTCAATTGGGTCTCTTTAGCCCCCTCTCTCTCCTTCTCTCCCTCTCTCGCTTCGGTGCTCTCTTTCTTTTCACAAACTGGCAAACTTTGCTGACCCCAACCAAGCAGACAAAAACAATAATAACAATAATAATAATAACAAAAAAAAAAACCATAACAATAACAGAAACAACGGAACATTCCATTTCCAAGTAATCATTAGGCGGTGGGTGTTCTTCATTCCCCCGAAAAAAACAATAAAAAAAAAATAAGAAGAATCAATTAAAAGAAAAGAAAGTATAAACTTTCCTGTTTATTATTTATTGTTTACTTTATTTACGCATTTTTACTAAGTCGCCTTAAGCATATAGTTTTTGCACTTTGAGCGTTATCAATCATTCACTCGACTCGGAATATTCCATAAGAATAAATTATGTAGTTAATAAGCATATAGTTTATAAATTCTCAAGTGCAGATCGGACTCAGACTCAATCTCAACACTTTTTCTCACTTTTTCAGGGCTGCAATTTCTCAAGAACTAATGTACTACGCGCCACCATAATCAGCACATGATTAAGCATATGACCAGTGTGAGTATGAGTTTGAGTACAGCTTATTGACTACAGACATTGTCCATAAGCCTGGTGTTATCAGCCTGAGAAAAAATAAATGTAAAAAGAAATGGCACTCAAGGCGCCACAACATTCAACATTATTTGTACGCGCAGTTAACTCATTTACTTTTTTTCAGGGCCTAAATGTACAGTCTATAATTGTGATATTATATTTCATTCAATTAAATCCATAAATTCACAAAGAAAACAAAACAATTTTAATTTTGATTTAGCGATCGTAAAACTGATCATAAAAATCCCATTAGAACTTTGGCGCCAGTCATAAACTTATGACGAGCGAATCGTTAAACAGCTGCTCTTATCACATCTACTGTACTACAGAGACACATATATATATATACCATACATTCGTTAACATATGGTCAATATGATCTATGAACAGCACATAGAAATGTACTCAAAGCACGCAGAAATATAATATTCAATTGATGCTTCAATATTCATTCACTTTCCGACTTAATCAAGAAATACTGATTGGGTTTTTCAAAGCTATTATTATTTAAATACATTATTAACATTATAAATTAATAAAAAATAATCTAAATGATATCAGTTATTAAAAATATAACTTTTACAGAAGTTATAATTAAATTAATTTGAAAATTATACTTCAAGTGAATTACCTTTAACGAAATAGCTGGAAATGGGAAATTTCCAAAAAGTTCTAATCACTAAAGTAATTTTTAAAATGTGTGATTAAATTTCGAATTGTTTTGAAATCATTTGAGCAATGTAAAACTGTTTTAGATCATTTTGATTGGTATTTAAAAACTTTGTTAAAGAAATTATATTTGTTAAGTTTCTTAGAAAATTGTAAAAGATTTCTAATCGTTAAAAACTATTCAAATTTATCATAGTTCATGGATTTCAGTTGATCAGTCGATCAGATACGATTTTAGTTGACGATTCATGATCATATCACATACACTTTACGCTGATTTGATGTATGGCCTGGCCTGGTATGATTTGGTCATAGCGCGATATTAAGGCAATAGGTCAATTATTATAAATTGACATCAATGTAAAAAGTTTTCACTGGACAGCAGCACGCGCTTGCTGAGGGAATCGAATCTTCGTTGCATACACTTCTAATATATATGTTTATAGTATATATGTATTCCGTAGAATATATAACACTGATTCGATTAAGTTCGAGTAATTAAATCATTCAGTTTTACATACAAATTGCAACTGATGATGGATGACGTTTGACAAATGATTCTTGGGCCTTATGAAGCATCGTCAGCGAATTGTATAACCCGAGCAAGTGATTGGGAAATTTTTGTTTTCTTTCAATGAAACTTGCGAAAAAAAAGTGCATTGAATAAATATAAAATCACATTAATTATTATAATTGTTATATTTGTTTTTCTGAGCACAGGCACAAATGTCAAATATCAATGAACTCATCTTATGAAATAGGCCTCAATATTATTTGCATACTCGTATTAAAATATAATGAAATATACATATATTTATTTATAATTATTTGCTATTTTTAATAACAACAAGTTGAAATTCATTCAGCGTCAAATCGAAGAAAACGTGCAATACCAAAACCGAATTATTGCAGTGCAATTATCAGTTGTTGCATACACTCACATATTAAGTATACGCCGCATATGCCGATGTCTCCCATACATACATTCAATCAACAAGTGTGGATGGCACTTGGAACATTACTATATATTAGCATCTACACGTATGTAAGCAAGTGTGTGTGTGCGAGAGGGAGAATCTTCTATATAGAAATTGATAAGACCCATTCAATTATCAATAAAAACAAAAATCGAAGCACGAAGCAAATGTTTGTTCGCTTCTTTCCGTGCTGTACAATAATATGTCGTCTGCCTATTTCTGATGCCATCTAATCTTTGGGTACTTGGGAGTCTTGTATGCGATGATAGCTGGCAAGAGTGCGAGTACAAAATTCGAGTACAAAATGCTCGTCCCAGTCCGAGTGTCGCAATATGACCGAAACTACTTGTAATTTGTCTCAATTGCAGGCAGAGAGACGGATGAACGGACTTTTTGCTAATTGAGAAATTAAATCATTTGCCAGGTCATAATTAGCGATTTGGCTAGAAGAACGTTCCTATGTCTCAATTGGGCATCAATTGAGCCAGTTGATAATGAGCATGATTGTTATTTGTTATTGTTTTTAGTTTGTATCTATTTACTTAGAAATTGTCGGAAAACACGTGAAGCGCTTTTTTCGTGCATTTACATTCCGCATATTTACAATATATTTTGTTGTTTTTCATTATGTTTTTTGTTGTTTTTGATTGGGTTTAAGGAACCTAAATTGATAGCCAGCGAGCGGAAAATTCTGTACAGATATGAAGACAATTCCCGGCCCGGCCTTGAAATAAAGTCATAGCCTCAGACGATGTACTTAATTTCTAGATAGAGAATGAGAGAATAATTTTTAAAGGGGGAACCCACCTTAGTCCGTTCCATTGCATGCGTAGTTTGTACAGATTAAAGTTCATATCCTTAAACGATCTCATCTCCAGATCATCCAGTTGAGAGTGGGTTATTTTCAGATCAATGCTCGCATCGGAATTCATCTTATTGGCCAAGCTGTCGACTACCGCATTAAAGGACTCCAACTTCTCACAGGATAGCTCCATGTGATTGATGGCCTTGCCAGTTTCGCAAGTGCACGGCGAAATTTCCGGACGTACCGAACATTGCAGCGTTGCAATATGAAACACGGCGTATACAAGGGAAGTCATTTTGGTAACAGATAATACCAATTATATATGTTAAATTTGTATATATATTTTATCTTAAGAACTTGCACTATTTGTTCACAGTATTCATAGAATTTTTAGAGTTCTCCACAGGACTGCGAAATGTACTCGAATATTTATGATTGTTATTTCCCGTAGGCGACACGTTTTCTACTCGTTTTTGAACATATGTGCTGGAGTTTCCATATTTTGGCTATGACCGTGTGCTCTGTGATGTGATGCTCTGTGTGCTGCTGCTGTTGTTGTCAATTCTGTAGAATTTTTAAACACTTTTCAGCTGGAGGAAGACAGCATCGAATTTCACTCAAAAACGCGCTTAAAAACCAACAACCCACACAGTTCAGATAGTACATATGTGAAGTTCTGTTCTGTGGGCTGCACTCGCTCGCTCTTTCTCTCTTGCTCTCGCTGCCGCTCACTAGCTCTCCCTCTCTCTCTAGCCCACTCACTCTCACTCTCTCTCTCTCACTGACCTCTTGACACGCACATGTATATTGATTGTATGTTAATCTTCTAAGAATTAAAAAAAAACACCGTATTCTGGATTTGTTTTTGTTTTCGATTCTTGTTCTTTATTATTTTATTTTGAAAAAAACCGCGAGTATTGAGCGAGATTGTGAGTGTGAAGTGAGTATATTTCAATATATTTTTTGTATATGATATATTGGTACACGGTAGCACTAGCAATTTCTAGACCCGATGTTCACGTCTTTAGCCAAACACGGTTCGTTTGTGACTGGGAAAAATAATGAGAACGCTGAGGATCCGTATGCTGGCTGCGCTGCGTCGCAGCAGCGTCGTCGTCGCCTTCTGCTGCTTCTGCTGCTGCTGCTGCTGCTATTGCTGCTGCTACTGTTGCTGCTGACGTTGCTGCTGCTACTGTTGCTGACGACAACTTCTCTGCTGCTGTGGATGCTGCTGCTGCCGATGCCGCTGCTTTTGTTGTTACTGTAGAACTTTGGGAGCGTTTTTGAAGTCAAAAGCTTCTTCTTGTTTTGGTTGTGCTTAATTCTGCAAACCTCTAAAGTTTTGGAGAACGCTTTGAAACCTAGGCTTAGTTTTAAAGTATTCCAAACGTTTTTTTTAAATTATTTTTTCAGTTTCTTTTAATTATTCTGAATTTTATAAGCATAGAAAGTATTTAATTAAAATAATTCAAACGTGTTCAAGATTTTATCCTTTAATTTATTATTTTTCATTGCTATTGAAATGCTAATATTAAAATAATAGATAGTAAAATATAAAATAGTGTTAAGTTTTGTTTGAGAAAGTGTATTATTGGAGTATATTTTTTCAAAGTATCATTTTATGATCCAGTTTGGTTTGCAGTATTGGTTGCTTGTTTGCTTGATATTGACCACAAAATAATGAGCTGCTGACGATGTCGATTGCTGCTGCTGTTGTTGCAACTGTTACCTATGTAATTGTCCAGCGCCAACACTCAATTACATGTGTTCCTGTGTGCGGCGCCAGGCGTCAATCTCAATCTCAATCTCAGTCTCATCTGGCAGCAAGTCGGCGCCGGCGCCGCTGTCTGTTTTGTGCGTGTTTTAGATGCCCCCTTTGAGCTGCTGCTGCTGCTGCTGCGAGTGCTGTTGTTGTTGTTGTTGCTGCTGCTGCTGCTGGAAGTTGCAGCCACATGTGCATGTTGTAAGTTGAGTTGAGACTTGGGTTCGTTTCCTAGGAACCTATGGAACTATGCCTTGGTGCTCGTACACGTATCTATGTATGGGGCAACATGATCATTACGAGTATCATGTGTTTACATGTTGTTGTTTATCTTTCAATGTTGCTGCTGCTTTTACGCACTGCTGATAAATTGTCCTTATACACACACACACACACACACACACACAGATGCTGCCACATGCGTTTTTTAAATCATGTGTGTAAACACAATATCTTTATCTCAGCATCATCGAGAAATGTTTTTAATTATGATGTTCCAACTGCACAAAATAATCTCGCAATGCTTGGAGCACATAAACTGAATGAGCCGGCTTGTTGTGATTTGTTATTGCTGTTGTTGTTGCCGATGACAATCATGCGTAAAGATTCATCACATCTGGCAGGCCAATTTGATACCCTGTAGTTTTTGCAAGTGATGCTTTAAATCAGCTAACGGCAGCCAACAGCTTACAACCCTCAAATCATTATATTTTGCAATGTCTGACAAATAATTGATGAACCTATCCAATGCAAGAACACAGCAAACACGCTGCTTCGAGTGAAAGCGCTGAACACAAATATTTCTTATAAACCTTTGCTTATACTTTAAAGTTATTTTTTTTATTTTTATTTACAATAGTTTTGTTATTTATTAACAGTCAAAATTTTCAAAATAAGACTCTAATATTCTGCACTGTTTTAAGGGTATTTTATAGCTTACACCTTTAATCCGTCTGCATAATTGCAGCCAAAAAAATTCACCGGTCTGCCTAATAAATCAACAATAATTACGTTTCAAACTTGTCCATTACAAGCTACAGTGGCAACTGGCGCCGCCTTATTGCAGTTTGCCAGGCGCCACATTAAATCGAAGGAGGAGGAGGAGCAGTAGCAACTGCATGCTGCATGTAGCATGCACCATGCATCAAAGTCCGCAGCCTTAATTTATTTTGAAGTTCTGGCCGTTGCCATTGCTGGGCACAGCGCATACATAATTAACCAAAGCCCCCTTTAAAAATTCCGTCTGTCGCCGCAAATTCCACACGAATTCCGCCTGCAATGCGCGTGCCAACGCAGCCAGCTGCCCCGCCCCTCACCGTCCCGTCCCACCGTGCCCACTCCTTTCCCCTTGTGCGCCTGCCACTGCTGATGCTGCTGCTGTTGATGCTGCAATTAATCATTGGCTCCCGGCAAGTGGCAATTTTCTTATGGCTTGCAGCAAGAATCGCAACTCGCGTCTCAAACTTGGCTTGATGACACACACGCCCACAAAAATCGGGCAGGCGTTGCACGGTTATTTTTAGTGTGACCGTTACAAGTCTACGCCCCTCAAGGACTATATACAGTATGTCAAGCAATTGCTTTGACAATGGAAACAAGTAAAGATTTATTTATTTAAAAAAAATAGAAGATCCCAAAAAATCGTTAAAATTTAGTGTTAAATTATTTTAGGAACCATAAGCAACTATAATAAAATAGGATATAATAAAAAAAAGTTTTGTTAAATGAAACATTGACACGAGTAAAATCAATTAATCGTATTAAAAATATTCAACGATTGCGTAGCTAGGCTATTTTTAAAGTCCAATCATTTCACGTAAAATTATTTTAAGAAACAAACGACAGTCAAATATTAATTATAATTTATTCACTTTCATATTTTTCATATCTTATTTTCTGTCTCTTTTTGCCAATAAATTATATCAACATTTTAATGTGACAAATTTTTCGTGTTTCCTTTTTTTATAGTCCGTCAACGTCGATTTTGGCCAGATGCCGAAGCATTATCAAGTCATGTGAAATAAATTTGGTTGTTTTTCTACGAAAAATATGCGGAGTGATAGTTGCTATTGTTGTAATATATGGACAATTGACTCTGCACATTCCACAATTTGGGCACTCGAGATACTGCAGATTCCAGATAGAACGGAAATGATCAGGCGCACATTCCATGGATCACGTCAATGGGACGCTTAATTATGGCTAAAATATTTGGCTGTCGTCACGGCTTTGTCTGCTGGTCACTGCGTCATCCGACTTGGGGACGCCATGGACATTTGCATTAATTATTTTAAGAGTTAGCAATAAGAACAACGTGTGCGGGATCAGATCAGAAATTAGATTTGATATGTTCTGTGTGTGTGTATGTACTTTTATTTAGCTTTCTTTTATGCAGTTGTCATAAAATGTTAGACCTTCAATTTCGTGTACTTTTTGCAATTAATTATTGTTTATATATATATATATATATATGTATGTGGTTGTATGTATGTATATCAGCGGTATATAAGTTTTATGCTTATGTATATTAAATTGAAGCATGCACTTCCGAGCACTTCTTGTGACCTCTCGTCGTCGTTGCCAGGCAGACAGATAGTTTGCCGCCAGCTTTTAAAGAGAACTTATTCAATAACTAAATTAAATACAGTATTTTCATTAAAGTAAAATTTACAACAAGCACTAAGCCAACTCTATAGTCATTTTACTATCTCCTACTTTTGCTCAGTGAACTTGGCGATCTGCGGATATTTGCTTGCCTTGTAATCAACATCCTGCTTGATACGCTCCCGGGCATTCGAGCGCACGGAATCCGTATAGGATGCCTGTACAACGGCATCGTGCGCAATAGCGCCAATCACAAGATCTGGATTCACGACAGGATTGCCGCCGGTAGCATTTTGTGCCCCCAGTCCAGTGCTCTGTATTGCACGCTGCACTCCGCTGGCAATGAGGCACTCCACGTTCGATGACGGCTTCTCCGTCTGAATGATTTTGCGTCGCTTTGCTGACATGCCGGATATGTAGGCATCGGAATACGGAGGCTGTGCTCGGTTCTGCTGCATAAAAAACAAAAACAAATAATAAATAATAAATTAACAAATTTGTGATCCCTGCATGGAATTAATGTAAACTCACCTCTGATTGCGTCTGCAAGTCCCGCGTTATGACCGGCAACCAATCATTCACGAAATTGTTGTGCCAAGGCTCAGAGCCAACTGAAACAGTGGGTAGTGGCGTCTCCAGTTCTGTGGCACTGCTGCTGCTGCTGCTGGTGGCAACGTCGGCCATTTCAATGTCGCTGTCAAGGGATTGCTGCTCCGGCGGCGGCTGTGAAGGAAAGGCAAGCGGCGGAGGCGCAACGAAAGGTTGCTATTAGTTGCGCTTTACATGAGTTCCAAATAAAACAGAAGAAGAAGATTGTTAACTCACAGCGACGTCTGTGGGAAGTGTCGACTGCGCATTGCGCAGCACCAGGAACTGTTGGGCATCTGCGGTGTCCGTGTGTGCTGGAATTGTTGGGTCAATGTAGATGCACAAGAACTGCAAGGCTTCATTGCGAAAGTCTGTAGGAGAATTAAAGTATTAATGGGTTATTGAAATGGATATTGTGGATAACTTACTTGAACGCAGAGGCACACATAGCAGACGCATCAGTTGACGCCAGTAGAGCTCCGCATTGGCGCTGCCCAGGCACAGGAAGAGCACGCTGTAGAGTCGCTTGCGAAACTGTTCGCAGATTTGCTTCAACCGCTGCTCAAAGTGGGCATCAACTCCAGTTCCAGAAGCATTGCACAGCTCGATGATCAGACGCAGACTCTGACGCAGCGTGTTGCACACCGAGTCACGGGAATTGTACTCCGGTTGCTCATATTGTGGCAGATAGAGAAGACTATCGCCAAACCACTCCAGGGCACGGCCAATGGCTGTGGGCATTGTCTCCTCGTTGATGGGCGCGCCCTCGAAGACGCTGTGATGCAGGAAACTTCGCAGCTGGGCACGCAGGTTGCTCATCTCCGCAGCTGCAATGCCGGAACTGGAGGAACCGGAGCCGGAACCGGAGCCAACGACAGGTCCTGCTGCAACTGCTGATGCTGCTGCTGCTCCTGTGGATGATGCGGCATTGGCATTGGCATTGGCTGTGTTGACTGTCCCAGTGACAGCAACGGCGATGTCAGGGCCACCCAAAGCTGTTTGCGCATGATTTCTCACATTAGTTACCAACATATTGTCAAACATAGACATAGCGGACATAAATCTGGATATGGTTCTTTGCATCGGCCGATTATTGATCGATGGCCGAGCACGGCGATTAGATGAAACTGAGCTGCCACCAGCAATAGCAACAGAACTGCCACCGCTACCGCTACCGTTCCCACTCCCAACGGCACCAACGGTGCCACTTGCTATTCCCGGCAAGCCTCTAGCTCTGTTCTCACGATTGCCGGCACGACGTCGCGCCCGCAAAAGACTCGTGTTCGTGCTCGTGCCGCTTTGGCCACGCGGCAAGCGAGTTGCGATGACTATGATGACAACGAATAGAATGCAAATTAGATGTCAGAGATGCAAACCGACGATGCCAATTCCTCTGACAATAAAACTCTGAGATAATCTCATAAACGCCTTTCAGCCTATGTAGATATTTATCTGAGATAAGATCACACAAGCTAAGCTACAATTCCCCAGAAATAATGAGACTTATAATTGCAAATTTATTTAATTGCTCGTACAGTTTGTATGTCAATTTCCACCTCATCAAATTTTTGACAATTTCAAGATAATATATTCATATTACTTATTTAAATTCGAGCACTCATTTTTCTCCTCCGAGACTCTTCCGTCCCTTTTAAAAACTGTTATATGCATATATAAATCATATTAAATGAAATTAATTTCTTTCCTTTCTTTGTTCTGTATCAATTGCATTTTAAAATACAAATGTTTGATATTATTTATATTACAAATTCAGAAATTGTCCTGCATTAACTTTGAATAAATTCGCACTACTGAAATTCTTAGATATTTCACTATAAAAACCCCTAAAATTAGTCCCACTTTTACCTATCAGATTTCAACAAAATCAGTTAACTATAAAATATAGTTAGAACAGGAAAGTCATATTAATAATGTAAGATTATAATAATTTAAACAACACCTAAATTAATGTGGTTCTCAAAATGGATAAAAGTCTGAAAATTACTCTACAAATTTCGAATGGGATTTGTTTTGGCTCGAAGGGAGAAACGCGGTTTACATCTCTGGTGAATTGTGTTAGGATGAAGAAAGCATACAACGTGGCGAGGCGAAGTCGTGAACCGCCCGAGAAATTAAGGATATCTGTCTAAGTGAGCATACATTTGTATATGCATGTAACATTTGCTGTGATATAGAGACTAACTTATGATTTGGTTAAATAGTTACTCACCAATGGAACCCGCGTCTGCATCTGCGGTTGCCGCTCTGCGATTGCTGTTGTTGCTGCTATTGTTGTTGTTATTATTGTTGTTGTTTTGGGGCAAGGGTTCTGGCTCCCGAATGTGATGACTGTTGCAGGGCAAGAAGCGATCGAAGGCGGTGTGCGTCGGTGCAATCCTGCCAGCCCAATTGTTGTTGCCACCAATTTGTATTTGGGGTCGCGATGTGGAACGCGTCTGTGTCGCCGTTGTGGGTAATGTATTTGCACGTTGCTCCCCGCTTCGTGTGCCGCTTGAGGTCGAAGCAGCTGCTCCACCTGCCGCAGCGCCTGTCGTTTCACCAGCTCCTGTGCCGTCTGTGGCGGCTGATGGACGTCCCTGTGGATGCACAGCAGCTGTCATCATATGCACAGGTAAATTAATCGACATTATGTTGGGTACATTGAATCCCACGTGCACATCTGCACCAGGTTCCCCACTGCGTGTGCCACCCGAGGTTGCAGTGGCGCCTCCAGCTGCACTTGGAGCAGATGCATTTGTTTCCCCAGCTCCTGTGCCATCGGTGGCGGCTGCTGGGCGTCCCTGAGGATGCACAGCAGCTGTCATCATATGCACGGGCAAATTGATGGACATGATGTTGGGTGCATTGAATCCCACGTGTATATCGGCATCATTCGTTGCACTGTTAACCACGGCCTGTATCAGGCGCGCCATTTGAACCTGAGGATCTGCAAAGATTTAAGTAAATTAGCTTATTGAGTTACTATTTTAAGATTGCAGAAAGAAAAACAATGAAAATGCAAATAAACAACAGTTTATTGCGCAACAGCTAAGCTTAATTGCAATTTTTACGATAAGCCAATTAAATAGGTAACTATGGAATTATCTAGAAATCTCTAGAATTTCAACCTGGTTGTTTATACAATTATAACAGTTGCTGCATAGCGCAAATGAATAAATTATTAGAACAACAAAAGCTTTAATTAAATTACTCGTGGCTAGAATTTAAGTCAAGCTTACATCTTTGAATTGACTGTTTAAATAACTGCATTAGTACATAAAAAAAACCGTGTTATAAAAAACAATGTCAAATGCTTAAAAACAATTTCAAAAGTATTTTAAAAAAAAGCAGAAACAATGCATTATTAAATTAACTGAACAAAAATTGTTTTAGGCTGCATTTCTTATCCAAACTAAACTATTGTAAAATGTACAAGAAAATAAATTGAGGATAACAAGCTGCATGAAATTTTAAAATAATAACACTTTTATTTCCCTTTCTGTAAAGCCAAGAATATAGATTCATTATATATCTTTTCTGAATAACAAGGGGAAACTCAAATTTAGCTGTATTTGGAAGATCTTAATAGATGTGCAAATTATCATACACACTATTTAAATAAGGTTATTAAATGATAGTTGAATCATTAACAACTTTATATGAGTGCCCCTAAAATAATTATAATCAGATAAAGATTCAGTTCAGAAACAGATCACAAAGGATCAATGAAATTGGTCTCTAATTTATATATCTATTTAGATTTATTAGATATGTTGTTAGCAATTAAAACCCCCCATGATGATTAGCATCAGGAAATGAAGACAAGAACCGACTCTTAAGGAACAATATGCTTCATTGGGGAGACAATAACAAACAGGCGGCACAAAAAGGAGGGTAGACCTACTGGGTGGTGGCAATGGCACAGGCACATACAGACGAAACCTTGGCGTGGGTGATGGTGATCCATCACCAACTACAGAACGCTCCTCGTGCTCATCTATAAAGTCCGACAATGGTTAAGGTGTTTCATTTTCAAATGTTTTTATCTAGGAAATTGTTGAAGTGAATTTTATAGATTTAACTGAGACTCACCCATTTCTGGACGTGGCTGTTGATGTGGCTGATTACCAGCTGCGGGGGCAGTTGGTGGTGCAACCATGGGCTCATCCACAGGATCCTCGACGTTGTCGCTGGCTGAGACCAAGCCGGCGGCGACAGCAGCTGCAGTGGCTGCTTCAGCGGCTACAGCCGCGATCTGTCGGTTCTCGGCAGCTTCTAGAGCTTGTCTCCGTCGTTGTTCAAACAGCTGATTCCCGACTGGCTCTGGGGCGGGATTGGTTGCAACAGGTGCAGCGGTTGCAGTTGCAGTCGCCGGCGTGGCAACGACTCCGGATTGCGGCGGGAACATGGGCACAGCGAGCACCGGACCTGCAGGTGTATGCGTTAAGTCTGGAAGTGGCGAACCGACCAAATTGGGCGTGAATATATTGTTCGAGCGAATGTAGCCGCTCTGTTCCACGAGTATGGGACGGCAGGTGAGCACACGTGGTCCTGGCTGCGATAGATCCAGCATCAGATCCGAGATGGCATGCTGGGCATGCGATAGATAGTGGAATGCCTCCGAGACGCGATCAAAGATGCGCTGAGCATTCTCGCGGACTGCATTGTCCTGCTCCTCAAAGGCGGGATCCTGTTCCAGTATCTCGTAGTAGCGATCCACGAAGGGCGACAGACGAGTCTGCACAGTGCGATAACGTTGAATGACATTCGCCAGGACCTGAGGACGTGTTCGACGCCGTGGACCAATGCCAGTCACGGCCACATTGGAGCCATTGTCCTCAGCAGCCGCTGTGGCATCCACATCCTCGGCGTTGGAGCCTGACGCTGCCTGTGGCGAGGCGGATCGTTCGTCGTCACCGGGCAATGTCATGCTACCATCGGCTGCTTCGTCATCCGTCTCGATGACATCCTCAATGATCACCGCAGCGGCGGCTGTGGTCTCCTCACTCGTATCGCTGCTGCCGGCGGCTCCACCCGCAGCTCCCTCGCTGCCTCCCTCATTGCCGGCACGTTGCTGCTGCGCTTCTCCCCCCTCGTTCGTGTAAACCGTGGGCAGCTGCACCACCGTATAGTTGCGTCCGGGTGTGTTGCGGGACAGTGCCGCCGTGACTGCATCCTGCACCATATCAATGATGTTGTTGTTGCGTGGCATGTCCGTTGAGGAGACGCCCACCTCGACGACCGTCGATTCCATGGTCCAGCGACCACGCTGCAAAATGTCCAGCGATTGATTGTTCAAGCCAACCTCGGGATTCTCCAGATAGGCGGCTATATTGTTGGCGCAATCGATCATGTGAAGTGCAACGGTGATGCGATTAATGCAGAACGACGAGGAGTTGGGAAAACGATTCGGCGGCGTGCGAGTCTGCAAAGAAGACACAGGATTAGATTGAAAGATTAACAGATTCTAGATCAGGATTTACCCCAGTGGCGGTCAATGGTCCGTTGTTCACTGGTATGGCCATGGTGCCCACCAGCATGCCGTCGAGTGCTCGGAAATACGGCGAATTGCGCAATCTCGGAGCCGGACGTCCGGCCATGTTGCGGAAGCCACCGCGCATCGGTTCATCGTTATTTGTGGCGTTGGCGCCGCGCTGCGAGAACGGCGGACGCTCGGCAACGTGCAGCACTTTGCCATCGACATCTGCGGGAGCGAGAGAGAGAGAGAGCGGAAGAGGAACAATTGTTAGGGGAATGTTGGAACAGCTGGCGAAGACATGGCGACAAATGACTCACCGTATTCCTTGACTTGCTTATCGTCGGCCAGAACCCGGCCCTGGTAAATGATGCGTTGATTTTCGGCGGCAATGTTCGTCTTTTCGGCAATTTGATCCTTGAACTGACGTATGGTTATCTGCAATGAGACAAGCGGGTTTTTAGTCAAAACACACAACCTCAAAAACATCAAATATATGTATGCGCATGCATGTATGTATGAGGGAAAAAGTTCCCACACACACACACACGCACACACACTTACCTCATTGTCGATGCTGAATTCGTGTGTGCGCGCATCTAAAGTTTTCACCTTTAGGTTTATTAACATTTTATCGGCCGTCCGCTGCTGTCTTGTCTCTCTATTGTCAATTGCGGGTGTTAAATCTGTTAATTTCTTTACCTTTCACTGCAAAAAAAAAAAACAGACGGCTAGCTGGCCAAATGGAGGGGGGAAGATAATCGGTGTCGATGTCGCGGTGTATCGCTGTGTCGTTTTTGCCAATCGAATCACATTCGCTGCTCTCTTTTGCACTCTCTCTCTCTCACACTACCGCGCTGTATTTTTGCAATCCGGTGTTGCTATTATATTTTATTAATTTTCAATCTATCTTGCAATATTGATACGTTAAATCCGCTGTTGTCGCATCAACACCGACTCGAAAACTTATAAATGGAAATATATTTTCGGTTAATTTTGACAAGCAGTTTCACAAAAATAGCTGGCGGCTGAGTAGAGCACTATCGACATATCGAATATTTTGTTTTACTTCCCACTTTTTTCATCGTTTTCCATCGTAAAATAAACATCGGTGGGGTATTTTTTGCAAACAGACAAGAGATGGCGCTAAGTAGTGGTGACGTCAATTGCAACGTTAATTTTTTCATTTCACAAAAGTGATATTGCCACATTACTATATTTTGTATTAAAGTTCTAACCAATGCAAGCTCATTTTAAAAATATTTCACAAGAAACAGTTTTGCTAATAATAAATAGCGGCAACCGGCGACTTATCGATATGTTGGCAGCAATCGATGAAAACAATGTCTCGACTATTTTAAACAGTCTGGCAGCGCCAACTATATACGACGTCCCTGGTAACATTTAATTGTCGCTAAGTTTAAATAATTTTTTTGCTTGTTCATATTTTATATGCTTGGACATTGATATTTTCATATTATGTTCTCCAAAATTGAAAGAATGTGCCACCTTCAGAACGATTTCCATGTGAGCGTAAATAAATGTTGCGAGTCCGTAAAAACGTTTGACGTGCATGCTGCATATATTAAGACTCCTGTTCCCTGCTCTTCTTAGCCTGGGGTAACCTTCCACGACGTCCGCTTTGAGTTGCATCCTGTGGGAATTTTGGGCGCTGCACACACACACACAAGGAAAAAAACAAGCAACGTATGAATAATAAGAAATAAACCAGGAAAAGCCGACGCTACAGCAAAGGTGTAGAAGAACTTTTCCCTTTGAATATTTAAGTGGCAGCAGGAGAAAAGGAATGGGGGGGGGTGGGCGTGGAGGGTGTGGCAACCGCAGCTAACACAATTTTTCTTATACCCCAAGAAATGTGCGGAAATGTGATTTAATGTCTGCGATTGCGAGTACTTTACACGGACTCAAAATGATTGCCGAATCAAAGGAATTTATGCATTAAATTCGGTAAACTAATAAAAAGGAAGTAAATTTAATAATGATTTAAGAAATATTTTTGCAAAAATTACATTTTATATTTTCTTTATAGTTTTTCATCACATATATATATAAATGATTTATACATATTTTTGTATATATTCTTTGTATATAAATAAATAATAATTATTTGAGTTTTCTTCACACTTTGCTCGCAATTTACAAATTGCTTTTAAATGGGCTGTAAAAAGTTTTAATGAGTTTTCGACACTCTTCGAGCCCTCTAAACAGACTACCCCTCTCGCTCTCTCACACTTTCTCTCTCTCTCTCTCTCTTTCTCTCTTCCAGTTTATGCATTTTCATTATCATATTTTTTTTATGAATATTTTTCGTTATTTTCTTGTTCGCCCCCTTCAGAAGTTTTATCCTGGGCGTGTTTTGTGGGCGTGTCGCTTTCTGAGACATTTCATTGAAAGTACAACAACAATAATTGCTTGGCAGAAGTTGTTGTTGTTGTTGTTGGCGACGTCGCTTAATGAAATTATATCAATCGGCCAGATCAGCTCACCACCCCGAGAATTGCTATTATTATTGTTATTGTTGTTGTTGTTGTCGTGCATCTGGCAGCTGGTAAATGACTTTTACTTTTGTTATTGTTAATATTTTCATTAGGAAATTTGAATATTTTCGCATTGAGAATGTAAGTTGTAATCATTTCTTGGTCAACTTTTCTTTAGCCCTATTTCACGCAATTTCTTAAGATGTTTTTTTTTTGTTGTTGTTGCTTTTTCTCATTTCAAGTGACGGTCAAGGGCTGCTCCAAAGTCTCACGTCAAATTAAATCAAGCTATAATATAAAGAAAATTGAAGCCAAGTCCCCTTTGTGCCATAAACCAGGAGTAAGAAAACACACACACACACAAACACTCACACGCACACATAGGAGAGGGAATTGTTTTGAGAGTGGGAAAGGGAATAAGAATAAGGGTTGGGGTTGCTTGAATGTAAGACAAAGACAGAGGGCAGCTGATTGGCAATATAACACTCTAGAATCGCTGTGGTTAAATGCGCCCTTAACCCTTAGAAATACCCTTCTATAGATATTTATTTTTTTAAAAAAACAACTGCAAAAATTGTTTAATACCCGCGGTCATTCTACATTCAAAAATAAAATTATATATATTTTATTTTAATTGTTATTCAGGGGTGTTCCAAAAATGTATGGCAGCCCTTTGTTTGCTTTGAATATAAAATCTAAGTTTATATATTTGGTTTAAATTTTGAACACAAAATTATTGACATTTATTAGTAAATGTAGAATACTATAAACAAATATATTTGAAGTTTGTTTTTATTTATGTCCAAGACACTGTTGTCAATTAAGCTATTTTTAAGGTGCTTTAAAGATTTTTATTGGGTGTATTTAGGCTTAAGCTTCTTAGCTATGTTTTAAGTTATTCTTTTTACCTTTCCTTATTTTTATTCCATTCAATGAATCAAAATGTGCAATTTATTTAAAAAAATATATAAAATAATTATATAATTTACAGGTGCACAGTGTTTGGAACGTAAAAAAGAAACAGTGCATAAATAAGGGTTAAAGTAAGAAGGCAAGTTTAGAAAGAAGAACATGCTTGAGCTCATGTGTGTTTGTATGTGTGTGTGTGTGTGTGTGTGTGAAAGCTGCTGCAAATGCCTTTACAGGTCACACTTGTAATTGTTAGTAAATAATTTCCACTTGCCACTGGCAATTGTACTGACCTCATAAATATTTTGGACGTGAAGTAAAAAGAAAGCCAACTAAATTTACGGTCTACACTTAATCTAAGCTGTCAATGCGCCCGAAACACATACAACAACAAGCACGGCAATAGGAAACTATTGTAATTGCTGTGCATTACGACAAACGTAAAATTGCACAACGTTACGTGTACGGCGGTGTTACGTTACGAATTGACCAAGGCTCCTACACGCACACACTCTATCAAGCATGCAGGCAGACACACATACATATGAACATATGTGAGCAGAAGAAGTCGTAAAGTTTTAGTTGCATTTCGTTTCGTCTATGTCTTCCTTTTCATCTTCGTCTTCTCCTTTGACTTTTAATTTATGTTTCAATTCCAATTAGCAGACGAGGCGCGTGGAGCTTTTATGCGAGTTCCGTTAATTGACTTTCGGCCTGGCGCTGGCGCGTCATTTGTAATTGTATACCAACAAAATGGAGAGCGGGAGAGCGACCATTTGAGAGAGAAAGAGACAGAGAGTGAGTGGGAGTATAGGTTAAGTAAGTAGAACGTTTATTAGCCTGGCCAATGCAGCTAATTGAAGTTCAAATTGTGCAGGGCATTGAGTGAAGCGCTTAGCCAGGAAACCGTTGAAATGTAAGCACTTGCACACAACAGTGCTGCCACAACAGCTTTTTTCTTTAAGAAACAATTATGCACAATTTAACGTTAATCAAGATTACAATTTTTAAACAGCTCTAGGATTCCCATTTAAATAAAACCTTTAAACCCCATAAAAAATATTTTTAGTCCACATAATTAAGATAAGCTTTGAAAGGCTATTGGATGTTAATGAAAATGAATATACAAATAAAATGTTAACAAACATCAGCTTATTTCCAGATTCTTTTTAAATAACATTTAGCTTTTCGTTAAAACACGTTTTTTTGCTTCTCAAGAGTTGACAACACTGACACACACATACCCAACCGTGTGTGAGTGTGACCAGTCGAAAAAATAAAAGGACAATTTGAAAGCAAAGACGAAGACGAATTCACGGCAAATTCACTTAAGCGACGTAAAAGCAACGAAAGCCAATTTAACAGTCAATACAAAGGGACACACACATACACTCAAACACACACATACACAGACAAATATATATTGAAGCAGTTAAGCACCCACACAATCACATGGCGATTGTAAGGCAAACGGAAATAAAATCAAGCATAAATGCAATAATACAATTTATGTGCCAAATTTCATAAGAGCCATAATGGACTCACACACACACACACACACACCCACTCACACACAAATCAAGCAAAAGTCATCAACAAACAAAGGTGACTCCCACATACATACATAAGGAAGAAACAGAACATGAAGAAGTAGAAGAGAGAAGATGAAGAGCAGAAGTCTCCTCATTGAAGTTGGACGTACGAATAATCGTAATCACATTTGTGTTCCTGGAGATGCTGAATGTTGATGCTATTTATGTGTCATTTTCATTGCGCAAAACTTTTGCAGACGGTCAAGGCAACAATGTCCTGAATCGGACTTCCTCTTCCTGTTGTCCCGCCCCCTCTCTCACCCACTAGAAGTTTTTATTCTGTCTTCGTCTCGCTTGCTGCAAGTTAACAACATTTGCTTTACGTTTGCCAATTGCATTATAACTCAATTGTTGCTGAGCGATTTTGATGGGTGTATCGACTCGACTCCATCACTTGAGTTTTGTGGACATTGAAAACGTAACAACTGCAACAACAACAAGGCATTTCTTCTTCAATACCAATGTTAACACTTCAACAACTTCCGCTACAATAGATTTTATACTCTGTATTTTTGTTATAGGAATATAACCAAAGGATATTATAATGAAAATCTAACAGAAGATATAAGCAGTTTCTAAATCTTTCAGCTCTCCAAACTTCTTTATATCTTTATATATTTCCATGTAAAATGTCAGTATGTTAATGGATTCTGCATATACTTTTTGATGCATTTTAAAATAGAGATGACTTTTTTTATAAAATTATTTTATACTTGATATATTTTTAAAAACTCCAAGAATAACAATTTATAAAGAATTAATTGATTTTTAATAATTGTAGCAAAGTTTGATATGTTTATAAAAATTCGAGTATATAGATTATTTATTTTATATGCTATTATTCTAAATAAAAATCTATTGAGATCACTGTAAGTGCGTAGTGGACAGGTAAGTACTATCCATTTGAATGAAAATACATCAGAAAGCAGTTGAAGTGGAATTGTTGGAATGCATTAACAATTTGCCATCTTTAATGCATCTCCAATGGGCCATAAATTGTGCTGGTTGTTATATTTTGGGCATAACTTGCGCTTGAGGGCACTTCAGAGGCATCCATTGAATGTGGAGCAGAGCAAGTGCGGCGACCTCATGACCAGCTCAGCAATTGTTGGTTATGCAATGACTTACTATAAGTGGGAAGGTGACACGCCCTCCATTGGCTGTCACTTGGCTGTGTCGCTGTGTGGCAGTTGTAAATTGATTTGCCACGATCTCGAGATAGAAATGGATTTATGAAAGTCACGCAAAACCCAATTGCATTAGCCGAAACGAGTCTGTCTATGCGTAAGAGAGGGGAGGGAGGGGGGAGAACAATAACTGGGCCAACTTTTGAGTAATTGGCCTGGCCAGCAGTGCGTAGAGTGAGTACCCAAGCCAAGCCATTTATAAGCCTTAGCTTTGGCTGCAAACAGCAACAGTTGATCAACTTACTCCACAGCTTCAACATGGCATACAAATTCCTGGCACTTACCGCAACCCTTTTGGTCCTGTCTCCTGCCTGGGCAGGAATCATCGCACAGCCGGCAATCAGTTATTTGGGAGATGAGCACGCTGTGGCGCACACCCAACAGAATGTTGTCAGGAGCTTCGATGGCACCGTATCGCACTATGCCAAGTCCGTGGCCACGCCCTACTCCCAAGTGCACAAACAGGATACGCGAATTAGCAACAATGTTTATCAGCCCGCCATTGCCAAGACTGTCACCTATGCGGCTCCAGTTCCAGCTCCGGTCTACACCCCCCACCAGCCCGCTGTCTATACCTCCCACCAGCCCGCTGTCTACACTCATGCAGCTCCAGTGGCCACCCCAGTTTATCAACAGCAGCAACACATTCCCACTTCCCCTGTCACCTATGCCAGCCATCAACCTCAGGCCGTGATTCACTACTCACCAGCGGAAACCGTTTCCCACATGAGCTTCGATGGATTCGGCACCCATTGGGGCTTCTAAGTTGGTTGATATTTTCCCTTGTTAAACTTAGGTCTTAGAGTTTGAGAAATAAATAAATCGTTGAACAATTTAAATTGTAATGGTCTTTCATATAATTTAATTATATATTATCTCATATAATTCAACCAGCTCCTAACACATTTTCTTATAATAAATAAACTGCAGAAGATATCCAAATAAAATAAAATACATATTAGATTAAATTTATTTAAAATAATTTCCTTTTTTTGTTAATTTGTTTCAATCATTTTTTTTATAGAAGCTCGACAATAACTAAGACTATGACAAATTTGTAAAATTGCTTAAATTTTTCGCTTAGCAATTCCATCTTAAATTCAGTCTACATATCAAAAGAACTGTGTTAACTACGTATACGTAATATCTGCATATGCCAATTAAAAAATTTTAATAAAAACCATTATCAAATTAAACAATTTTAATGCAATTTTCTATGTAATAATGTAATCTTCACTTATTTTGTATTTATTATGTTAACAAATTCTTAATCTGAGTTTATTTCGCTCACGTTCGAGTTTTTGGTGTATAAACAAATCATAAAAAAATCCACACAAAGTGTACTACAAATAGCCTCAAGCAGGACATTAACTTGTTGTTGTTGTTGCCACTTCACTTTACCCCCCTTCAGCTAGAAGGGTTTGCTTGGGTTACGTGATTTGTGAAGCGCAAACTTAAAAATCGGACATCGAAAGCTACGTGACTCGCATGGCAATTGCGAAGTGCAAAGGACGCAGCAAAAGGAAATTCAAAGGACACAGCATCAACGGAACTAATCGGATTTTTACTTGTTTTTTTGTTTTTTTTTGTTCAAATACTTTATTTCTACTGTTGATAGTCAGAAGTTCTGTCGTTATAAATTATGCACATTGGCAATTGAGGGTCATAATCTATAAATTGAAATCAGATTTTTGCTACCTCATTAATTTTGCAAGTATGAAAAATAAATGAAAAGGAAGGGAATTGAAAGGCAACTCGACTCGAAAAGTCAATTTAAGCTCAAAGATTTTAGTTCATCAGTTTGCATAAATGATAGCTCTATTAGATGGCAATCAGTTAAATGGACGCCAAAATGTTAAATTCTTCTTCCTTTGGAAAAACTATCTTCCGGCTAATACGTAAAACTGTCCAAACAAATTTTCATCTTTGTGAAATTTTGTGAAAAGGTCGTTTTTCACGAGTTGCAACAATTTGCAAAGCGCTAAAAAAAAACAAAATGCGACCATAAACAGCTCTTAAATGCAACAGTCAGCGGCATCATAAAGTTGTGGTGGCGCCTCCAACAGTGGCAGCTGCTCCTGGTTCCGGGTTCCTTTTTCCTGGCTCCTGGACTGTTCAAGTCCCGTTGCTGCCGTTGGCTTCGCCACTTGACTGTAAAAAGGCGCAATGATAAAATATTTGCCTCGCCAAGCCAAGTAAATTGTTGCTAAAAAGTTGGCGAAAAAAATGAAGAAAGGCCGAGCTGTTGTTGCTGTGGTTGTTGGTGTTGTTGATTTGGTTATTGCTGTGTTGTTTTGCTGTTGCGGCCAAAGTTGAGTGGCAACAGCCTTGCACTGCTCCCCGCAGCTATCCTGTTGCAGTCAGCTCGTCCTTATCCACATGCCCAGCTCCTGCTGCATCCTCATTCCATTCTCAGAACGTCGCCACAACGCCGTCAAAAGGAAGTTAGCAAAATAAAAATGCAAAATGCCCAGTAAGACGTATTTATCAACATAATTACATTTTTTAATGGCTTTTTAAACCGCAAAATGGCTAAAGCCGTAAACTGAGATAAAAGTAGAGTATAAAAATAGAAGATTTAGTGGTTATCATCATTCTTGTTCATTCTGCTTATTCTTTGCCTCTGAGTCTCTAACGTTAACTCAATTAACCGAATCAGTGAATTGCTAAAAGTTTAGATAATTTTTTATAATTAAGATATAATAAATACTTGAACAAGTAAGCTATTTTTATTTAAAATATAATGCAGTGTATATTTTCTAAAATACTAGGGCGGCGGGGGGCGTGGCTTAAATTTGAAACAAACTTGATCTGCGTGGGGTATATAGAAGTCTGTGAGTGAAAGTTTGGTATCTCCATCTCTTATAGTCTCTGAGATACTTTTGTTCATACAGACTGACAGACGGACAGACAGACATGGCTATATCGACTCCGCTATTGATGCTGATCAAGAATATATATACTTTATAGGGTCGGAATTGCCTCCTTCTCCCTGTTACATACATTCCAACGAACACAATATACTTTTTTACTTATTTTTCAAGTAACGGTAATAAAAAACTAAATGTGTCCAGTCAGCGGCATCATCGGTTTGTGGGGGCGCTTCCATATCTTTGTATCTCTAAAAAAATATCTGGCAAGCGAACTAATAATAATAAAGAGAGGAGTGCACTCAAACAGCGTTGAGTATTGCAAGCAAACAAGTGAAACTCATATTACAAAAAAATTGTCGGCAAATAAAAGCATCCCATATTAAAAATATGTACACTGATAAAAAAATGTTCTAAAAACAAATTTTGGTCTCAGAACTAAGATCTTTGGTTTAAAAAATGCGTCGAGAACATTAAATTCTTAAATTAAGAGAACACATCTTGATTTTAAAAACATTTTAAATAAGACCAAGTTCTTATTTAAAGAATAAATGTTCTTAAACTTAAATATAAGTTATTGAAAATTACAAATTCTGAATCGACCGATATTCAACTAGATTTTTCCCTGATAATTAAGAGTATTGAAGTCTCGTTAATTTCATGTTAATTTAAATCTTTCAGATTGTTAAGAAAGCGATCACAGCGGAAAAGCAGAAAAGATTAAAAAGAGAGAGATAAAGAGAGGCAAAAAATTAAGGAGAGTAGAAAGTATTTGTTGATCGCACAAGAATATCAGCGGACTGTCGAATTAAATTTCATTCACTTCAGTCGCTTTTTGCTTATGAGAGAGATCGGTTGAAATTTCGATTCGAAATCATGTCGCAATGCTGACAAACGGGTTTAAAGGTGAATCAGAAACACATGTTGAATGAATTGCAAGACGACTAGCGATTGTTGCATGTGCCACATTTAATGTTCTATTCTAAACATCTGTGAATGAATTGCATTTCGGCGTGTATTCCAAGAAAATGCTTCTACGCGTTAACACGCTGTGTGCCCTGTGGGCGTTGCTGTTATCGATAACATTTGTTAATCGATCATCGGCCTTTGGGGTGTCGCGTGGGGAGAGAAGTCGACGTCATGCGGGTCCCACACTGGACACCGACGATTACTATAGCTACGAGGGCATGTTGGAGTATTTGGGTGACCTGACCAAGGCCTACAGTCAGCGTCTAAAGTTATCTGACGTGGGAACAACATATGAGAATCGCACACTAAAAACAATCACCATATCAAATGGTGATGGACGCAAAGGGAAGAAAGCCATTTTCTTGGTGGCCGCGGAACATGCGCGGGAATGGTTGACCCCAGTGGCAGCCTTGTATGCCGTGGAGCAGCTGGTGGTCAACTTCGAGGAGAATGCACACTTGCTGAAAGATTACGATTGGATTATAATGCCCATGGTTAATCCCGATGGTTATATGTATTCCCGCAGCATAGACAAAAAGTGGCGCAACAATCGTTCCCCAAATGGGAATAATTGTTTTGGTACGAATATTAATCGCAACTACGACATTGACTGGGGGCAAGGATATCCGGAAATAACTGATCCTTGCGTCGAGCACTACGCCGGCAGTAAGCCCTTTTCAGAGCCAGAATCCCGAGCAGTTCGAGATGTTATGCTGGAGTTAGTGAATGCTGGAAAGGGCGTTATGTTTCTGGGTCTACACTCACGACACAAAAGCGTCTTTTACCCTTGGGTTTATCAGAGGTAAGATAAGGAAATGTCCAGCAATTATATTCACCGATATTATATTTTATTTTATTAATATTTTTTATTGATTTCAATTCTATTTTTTTGAATTAAATTAATATAATTTCAAAGTTGTAGTTATGCAAATACCTCTTTAGTATAAATCTCCTCCAATTTTAATTGTGTATATATTAATTTGCTTATCTTATAGTGAACCTGCTGATAATGTTAAGAAACTGAAAGAGATTGCGAAAATCGGGGCGGAGGCCATTGAAAATGCCAGCGGCGTTACTTTCACTTACGAACAATATGGCGTTGATGATAATTTTGGTGGCACCAGTCTGGATTATGCCTATTCCATTGGTTTCCCTCTTTCCTTTGCCCTGGAACTAAGCGGGGAGCGTGGAGGTATTTCTTTTGACTTTTGGCCACCTACAAATTTACTTAAAGACCTGGCCGATGATACCTGGAAGGGCATTCGAGCCATGGCCGAAAAAGGCATTGAATACTATCCATTGACTTCGACTAATGAATAGCATTCGTCATCCGCTGGTCGTAGTTTGTCTTTTAATTCAAAAAGTTTGCTAACTATTATTTGGTTATCAGGAATAACAAAGTTTTTTTTATAAATAAGTTGAAATTGTTAGAAACCTATTTGAAGTTAAATAATGAATGCCAAATTTAATTTCTGCGAAAGAATGCATCAGAAATATAAGTGTACTTTAATTTTTAGATTTAGGAGCTGTTACAAAAATAAATAAACATCTGTTTTAAAAGAAAATCTATCGTGTGCGGAAACTAGACGAATAATGTATTTCAGCTTCATTGATAGAGATTTTTGGATCTCTTTAGTTTCTGGCTTCTCTTTGCATTCTAAAAATATTAAATTGATATAATTTACATTCTCTTTAGCTAAAGAGAACACAAAGGAAGAGCGACTAGCCAAAATTGCAATTGTTTTGCCGGCAAATCGTAGTAAAATTATCTATGAACAAGTAATAATGATAAGAAAAATATGTAATTATTTTATTTTTAAATCGACCTAAAATCAAAAGGTCTAATTGCACTCTTATCTCGAGTTGATATAAAAAGTTTTTTAACCTCGTCATGTTAATTTGAAACTTTCAGATTACCAAGGAAGCGATTACAACAGAGAAGCAAAAAAAGTAAATAAGAGAGAGATATAGAGTAGCAAAAAGAGAAGGAGATTAAGAGAGTGTAGTTGATCGCGCCGAATGTTAACAGTTTGTCTGGCGGGTCTACCATTCAGTCGCTTGTTGCCTTTGAGAGAAAACGGGCGAAGATTCGTTTTGAAACCGGCAAAAACATTTTGCATTATTGAGAAACGGGTTTTTAACATGAAATAGATACATGAATACAGATAACGTACATATGTATGTATGTGCAATGTTCATATATATATATGCCTGTACATGTGTAGAATGAATTGCAATACGATTAGCAACTGTTGCATGTGCCACATTTGATGATTCATTATAAATTTCTGTGACTGACTCGCATTTCAAAGTGCATTCGAAGTAAATGCTTCTTCGCGATAAATCGCTGTGTGCCCTGTGGGCTTTGCTGTTATCGATAACATTTGTTAATCGATCATCGGCCTTTGGGGTGTCTCGTGGGGAGAGAAGTCGACGTCATGCGGGTCCCACACTGGACACCGACGATTACTATAGCTACGAGGGCATGTTGGAGTATTTGGATGACCTGACCAAGGCCTACAGTCAGCGTCTAAAGTTATCCGACGTGGGAACAACATATGAGAATCGCACACTAAAAACAATCACCATAACAAATGGTGATGGACGCAAAGGGAAGAAAGCCATTTTCTTGGTGGCCGCGGAACATGCGCGGGAATGGTTGACCCCAGTGGCAGCCTTGTATGCCGTGGAGCAGCTGGTGGTCAACTTCGAGGAGAATGCACACTTGCTGAAAGATTACGATTGGATTATAATGCCCATGGTTAATCCCGATGGTTATATGTATTCCCGCAGCACAAATAAAATGTGGCGCAACAATCGTTCCCCAAATGGGAATAATTGTTTTGGTACGAATATCAATCGCAACTACGACATTGACTGGGGAAAAGGATATCCGGAAATAAAAGATCCTTGTCGCGAGCACTACGCCGGCAGTAAGCCCTTCTCAGAGCCAGAATCCCGAGCAGTTCGAGATGTTATGCTGGAGTTAGTGAATGCTGGAAAGGGCGTTATGTATCTGAGTCTACACTCACGACACAAAAGCGTCTTTTACCCTTGGGTTTATCAGAGGTAAGATTTTTGAATTTTCAGCAATTTTAGTTAGTTAGTTTAAGTTTTAGTTAAATAAACTTTTAGATATTTATACATTTATATATTTAAATTTTAGTTTTAATTAAGTAAATATGTGTATAGTTGATAACTTATATATATATCTCTCTTTATATCTTATAGTACCCCTGCTGAAAATGTTAAGCAATTGCAAGAGATTGCGAAAATTGGCGCTGAGGCTATGGAAAATGCCAGCGGAGTAATGTACACCCATGAGCAGTATGGCATTGAGAATAGTACTTTTGGTGGTTCCAGTCTGGATTATGCCTATTCCATTGGTTTCCCTCTTTCCTTCGCCCTAGAACTAAGCGGGGAGCGTGGAGGTATTTCTTTTGACTTTTGGCCACCTACAAATTTACTTAAAGATCTGGCCGATGATACATGGAAGGGCATTCAAGCCATGGCCGAAAAGGCCATTGAATACTACCCAATGAATTCCACAATTCTAAATCATTCGTCTGCCGCTAGTCGTAGTTTTTCTTTTAGATTAAAAACAATTTTAAAAACTATATTGTTATTTGGTATAATAACAATTTTCTCCACATAAGCTAGAATTGGTAAGGAACTTTCAATTTAATGTTAAATAATGTGTGCCGAAAAATCAAATTTCGGTTTACGATTATTATATGTCGGCAGAATTTAAAATGTACATTAAAGTTAGGAATATAAAGATAAATATTATAGCATAATGAATGTTTTAGGCAAATTTGTAGACTGAAAAATATTTATATATACTCGCTAAGCTATTTTTTTAAATTTCTACCAATTGGATTACAAGGATAGAAAGTATTGTAAGAAATTTAGATTTATTTAGTCAATTTACAAGTAGTTTGAAAAGGAGCTATGCCAAAAATCATGAAACACATATTTCAACCGGAAATTCTCCGTGTGTGAAAATAAGTCATATGTATGTATTTCCATTGTAACCACATTTAATAGTGTTTCTACCAAAAATTTATGTATACTTGAGGGAAAGCGTGTCATTTAAGGCTGCTTTGACGAATATTTATTAATAACTTTGAAATCACTGAATAAAACTTTTTGAGATGATGAGATGATCTAGAATTATTGTATGAATACGAGTATTTGCAAATGATTTATTTATTTACCAGTGAAATAAATTTAATGTTCTTATCTCTTGGACTATTTTCAGCTTAAAGCCAAGAGCATGTCGATCAAGCTATCTTTAATAACTGATGCAAATGCCTTTTTGCCTGCCTAGAGCATTCGTTGCCTCATTTATATCAATTTCTGAGTGGTCGACGCCTTAACCAAAATATCAGTTGTCTCGCATTTTAAAAAAATACTTTAAATAAATACTGAGCACACACAGCATGGGGTATAGGAACGAACTGAACTGAACTGTAGGATGCATTTGGTCACGTGGTTGAACAGACAAGCACCCACACTCTCTCTCACACACACTCACACTCATTCACAGGCCGACAATCAGACACTCGCATTACGCATACGCCGCGTTGTCCGTTGGCTGAGCGGCTTGTTTGCAATGGCTATCAACGTGACTTGGCCGAGGGGGGAGTAAAGTGAAGAGAGGCTCTACTGCTGCCTCTGATACTGTTGCTGTTGGTGCTTTTGCCTGTGATACTGGTGCTGTTTGGGTCTCTGGGCGGTCTGTCTCTGTGCTATCAGTCGCATTGTCTGATACATTTCGCATGCTGCAATTAACGCAACAAATTGCATTTTTAATATGCAGAAATTAATGTGGAAAATCTTTTTTTTTTTTTTTTGGCCGGAGTCAGGGCAACAGAACAAAAGCAAAAAACAGAAACACTTAGCCGCCCATCGTTTTATTTATAACAGTCATTGCGAAAATTGAAAATGCACATTTGCTGGCACAATTAAAAAAAAAACACGCTTTATCTCTGGCTCCCTTTCCATATAGAAGTTTAAGTATTTATATTAATATATTTATCTGCAGTTGTTTATGTCCAGACCATTTTGCCATTTAAAATAATAATTATAATATAATAAAATGGCATTACAAAGTCAAAGTTTCTCGGCCCAGGAAGCAACTGTTAATTAGTTTTTCGAGGGCAACTCTGGGCCATCACTTGCACTGCTTTTGGGGCTTGGCTTGTCAGCCAGCCATCTATCCACAGAGTTCAGCTGGCGAGCACTGCAAATGTTTTAATTTCCGCTCGAGTGTCTCTAACGGAAATTACTTGAAAAAAAGATGAGAAAAAGGAAAGAAAAGTTCAGCGTTGATGACTCAATACATGTAACTCAATTTCAAATAATTAACATACTCTTTTGTTCTCGGTGAAATACACTTCACTCGCAGCAAATAAAAATAGTCCATGCTAATCACTGATTAAACTCACAAGTGTCCACAGCTCAAAGCTCTATTAATACACTTGCCTCCGCTTTTTGTAATGGTCCAGTGCAAATGCCATAATAAGCTCAATAAAAAAAAAAAAACGCAAAATATAAACAAGTGCGATTAGATAACCGTCGAATATGTACGTTTGCTCTGTTGCTTTGGATTAACGTTGAGCATTTTTCATTGTGTAAAATGCTGCTGATAGCAATAGTTGTGTTTCTCCTCACAGCCGGGTTTCTCTTCCATTGGACACAACGGGAGCGACGAGCGGCAGTCGCCAATCTGCCGGGTCCTTTCAGTTGGCCAGTATTTGGAGCACTGCAGCTGATGCTCAAACTAAATCCAAAGAGTAAGTATTGCCGATCAATGTATTGGCAATCATCATATTTAAGAAAAATTGAAAATCGTTTGAAAAGTGTGATCTTTTGAATATCTTCATTTTAATTTAAATAATAATATAATTTTTATAGGAAACTTTTTAAGAGACAATAAGAAAAGCATTTAATCTTTCTAATTTGAATTAATCTCAAGTGTAGCCATTTAATATTTAGAATTCACTTTAGAGAAGTTTGACTGTATATGCTTACTAAGTTTAATAATGGATCGAGCCGACTTTGTTTGAGTGCGTCGGTCTCAGACACTACACTAGGAATGTCAAGTCAATTCGTCGAATCGAAAAAAACTGGTTAGATTGGCTAAAGTATTGTGCCATTCACTAGTCTCATTATATACAATATATTCTATATATATAATTGTACAAACATATTTTCGAGAGATTTAAGCTTTTAGTTAATTCAGCTCAAAATTAAATATTTTTTTTGAACATCTCTTCATCAGATCTGCATGATCTGTATGTGGGTTTTCAACATCAATAAGTGATAGAGTGAGACAAGGACAGAGCAGCCTTGAATAACTTGAATAATGATAAAAAAACAAAAAAAATTTTTGTTACAAAATTTTAATTTTCTGGAACCACATCTGATTTAAAGAATTTGTAGATTAGTTGTAGCTAATGTTGTTCTTTAATCGTTTGGTTTTACTCATTCAAGAATTGTGGAATTTCTTAATGCGTTATCATTATTAAGAAATGCCAAGTATGTTTACAATCCTAATAAACTTTTGCTTTTCATGGCTTAATATAGGTTTTATAGAGGTATCGGCGAAGCAGGTTGATAAAGTAGGTGAATTGCAGCGCGTTTGGGTTTTCAATCGCCTGCTGATTTTGACTTGCGATGTGGAGTTCAATGAGCAACTATTATCCAGTCAGGAGCATTTGGTGAAGCATCCGGTTTACAAGGTGCTGGGACAATGGCTAGGCAATGGACTCCTCTTGAGTGATGGCAAACTTTGGCATCAACGGCGTAAGATCATAACGCCCACATTTCATTTCTCGATATTGGAACAATTTGTCGAGGTCTTCGATCAGCAATCAAATATCTGCATACAACGGCTGGAGCAGATGGCAGATGGCAAGACTACCTTTGATGTGTATCCCTTCATCTGTTTGGCTGCATTGGATATCATAGCGGAGACTGCAATGGGCACCAAAGTGAATGCCCAAATGGCTGAAAGCACGCCCTATGCGAATGCTGTCAATGAGTAAGTATTACACGGTCGGAATGCATCTATCCGCTGCCAAGGACGGACTGCTTCAATAACATTAACAACGCTCACATTCTTTCAGTATATAACATAATTGATTATTAATGTAAATTATAAATAGTTTCAATTGTTTCACAATACTTCAATTCTTGAAAACTTTTAATCATAGCTTTATTTCACGAGCACACAACCTCTCCCCTTAGCAGTTGAGTTTCCACTCCCCCATCCCGCCAACTCGATTCACACTTATTTCATATTTTATCGATGCTACCAACTTAAATAATTTATCGATATATTCTTAATTCCATGATACAATTATATAAGGTAGCGACAGCAGCAGATGTATGAGAGCGAAAGCAAAATACGATAATAAGAAATTGTGTGCGTGAGAGCGAGACAAAACATTTCATTGCCTGCTAGTCTGCTTACATACTGAACAATATATGATATCAAAAATGAGAGCGCTCTCTGTGCTGTCGCTACCTAATATAATTGTATCATGCTTAATTCTATGCTGATGCTAATTCTTAAATTCCTACACCTATATCTTGACAATCTTCATATTTTCCTTACAGATGCACTGCTCTTTTTGCCTGGCGCTTTATGTCCGTTTATCTGCAGAGTGAGTTTCTTTTCACTTTGACCCGTCCTCATTTGAAATGGCGTCAAACAAAACTCATTCGTACCATGCACGAATTCACCATCAAGGTGATCGAACAGCGTCGGAAGACACTGGAGGAGGAGCAGCTGAAGAAGGCGGAGCAGTTGAACAAAAAGACTGAGGATGATGTGGGCAGAAAACGCCGCATGGCTCTTTTGGATGTGCTGTTGCAGGCCAGCGTTGATGGGCGTCCCTTGAGGAACGAGGAGATCCGGGAGGAGGTGGATACATTTATGTTTGAGGGGCATGATACGACAGCCAGTGCAATTTCCTTTTGTCTCTGGGAGATCTCACGACATGCCAAGGTGCAGGAAAAAATGCTAGAAGAAATTCTTCAGGTGCTGGGCACAGATCACAGTCGGCCTATCACCATACGGGATCTGGCCGAGCTGAAGTACGTGGAGTGCGTCATCAAGGAATCGCTTCGAATGCATCCGCCTGTTCCCCTCGTTGGACGCAAGCTGCAAACAGACTTTAAGTACAGTAAGTAAAGAGATCTTTTAATCACAATTGAATCACAATTGAACTCCCTGTTTACAGCTCATTCCAAGGTGGGTAATGGTGTCATTCCCGCTGGCACAGAAATCCTTATGGCCATTATAGGCCAGCAAAATTGGAAAGCAAATTTTGAAGATCCGTGGAGCTTCAAACCGGAGCGCCATGAGAGCGGAGAACGTAGCACCAACTTTGCCTATGTGCCCTTCAGTGCGGGACCAAGGAACTGCATTGGCCAGAAGTTTGCCCTGCTGGAGATGAAGATGATGCTGGCGAAGATTGTCCGAGCCTACGAACTATTGCCTCTAGGGGAAAAATTCTACCATGTGATAAACATTGTCCTTCGCTCGGATACGGGCATCCAGTTGGGCATGCGCAAGCGGATGAGTTCTATAGCTGCCACATAATAAAAAGAATTACTTTGTAAAGTAGAAGAGTTGAAGATGATAACAAGTGATGGAAGGCAGCAGTATTCTCTAGAGCAGAGGTGGACAGCCAAATTCAGCAAGTAAGATGTACTGGAGTTTCATCAATTTTTGTTTCCTCAATTGCTGCAAGCAGGTTCAATAATTTTTTGTGTTCAGCGCCTCGACTCGAAGCAGCGAATTTGCTGTGTGCAATTTGCATTTGCTTGGGCCATAAAATATATGTGAATTGTTTTTGAAAAAGACTAGTTTGTAGAACGGTATGAGCTACTTTATTAAATATTTGATATTAACGTAATTTCACTGCCAATTGAAAGCCATTGCGTGAGCCAGGAGACAGCTGCAAATTCTGACGTACTGCATCGCCATGGGGAAGCAACTCGAACTTCAGCAACAGCGGAGCCAGCAAGGATTTGAGCAGCATTAGGCTGAACTGCTGGGCGGGACAGCTACGAGGACCCATTCCAAAGCTGAGCAGCTCGGGAGAATTGCCCAAAAATCGTTCTGGCTGAAATTGTTTGGCATTTTGGCCATATTCCTCAGAGCGCTGCATTTCGTAGAGATTGATATAAACCTCAGAGCCTGCGGGAAGAGCAGCATCGCCCACCTTTGAGTGTGCTGTGATTCAAATTAGTATTGTATTAAAAAAATACTACGATTTTAAACAATCACTTACTGTATGGAAAGTCCTTGCTAAGTTCACGACCCACAATTAGTTGTGGCGGATGCAGGCGTAAGGTCTCCTTTAAAACAGCATCCAGGTAAGACATTCCCTGTAGATTCTCTTCCTTCTCACTGTGTGCAATGCGTAGTTCCTCCAGACATCTTTGTTGCACTGAGGGATGCCGGGCAATGAGGATCAGGGCAAAGCAGAGGGTCGTACTGCACAAAAGATAACCCAAAAAGTTACAGGTGTTCAGCTCGGCAAGGAGCTGATCATCCGACAGATTCTCGCTTCCGTTCAGCACATCGATTAGCGATTGATGATCAAGTCTTTCAGTCGGCTCAATGCGCTCTATATTAATACCCTCATTCTTGACCTGAATTCGTTCCACCTTCTGTTGTCGACATTCTTCCAAAATCCGTTTATTCTCCTCGTTAATGCGTTTGATGAGCTTCAGCTGACGTCTTCGCGTAAATGGAGATGACAGCCAAAAGATTAAGCGATTGGCCGACTTAATGCTTAAAAAACGATTACGATAAAGTTTCGTAAGGCTAGAAAGACAACAAATGTATTTACATTCAATTGAAATGCATTAAAAACTTATCTTTCATCTTTCTGCATTTTGTAGTTAGTCTAGCTCTCAATTCTAATATTACTTTAATTAAATATAAGTCTGAGTATCTATTGTAAACTGAATTTCAATTGTCAACGTTCAATTAATGTTAATTTATTAATTTTTCTAGTACGTCTTGCTTTAAAGTGCTTTAAAAGCAGTCTGTCTCTTAGTTTAAAGGAAGCTTTCATGTCATTTAATGTGTTGTCATGAATTTAAATATTTATATTTATATTTATAAATTTAATAAGAATATATTGATATTGTAAACTTACTCAGCAAATGCCTTTTTATACTGTTCGCTTGAATGTACTCCACAAGTGGTGGCCAATATAAAATCTAACACCTTGGCTGATACAATTGGCCACACGTTAAAAACTTGTCGAGTTTCTGCTTGTGCTACCAATTCTGGATATGGTTTCTCCGCCTGTTCTTGCAGTAGCTTTATTAGCTGCAACATCTTGTCCTTTTGAAAGAACGCTGCCAAACGCTGATGTCGCAGAGGCCATTGATCGGATGGACACATGAGCACACTGTCTGCCAGCCAATCCCTCATCAAGTCATAGCCCGTTTCTAGGTGTGATTCACTGTGGAGCAGCTGCTTTGCCAGCTCAAGATCAGCGACGGGTATAAAGAGTCTATGAAAAAGCCAACAACGACTGAGAGTTCCATATTTCGAGAGATACTTGGCACTGCTCTGGAAAAAGTCTGCTGAACTAAGTCAGTTGATCTCATTATACAATTATACATACTCCTTGGCGTTAGGAAGACAATCTTGTATACAGATCCCACAAGTGGAAAGGTAAACGGTCCTTTGAGATTCGCAATAAATTTACGCTGTCGACGTGTGCGAAAATAATTGAAGGCCGAGACCAAACAAAGGCACACGAATATGCCAGCCGAGATCATTTTGGCAACTGAATTACCCCCAAGCTATATGTTATATCAAGTGGGGCTATGCTAATCACATTGATTAGTCGCCGTTTATGGCCAGCATTTAGCATTGGCCAACTCAAGTGCTTCACGTTTATCAATGTCAATAAACAATTGGTATTTGTAAATAAACCAGCTAACAAATGATTAGCAATTGTACTTGAAAGTCATTAAAAAGTTATTAATAACCTTTTTTGACGTAAAGTATTATCTTCACAATTGTTTCAAGTGAGTCGAAATTATTATAATGAAATTCTATAATTAACATAATCATTAAATCAATAAAAATGTTATAAATTTAGTGGAAAATACTCGAAAGTTATTTGGGAGCACTTAAAAATTTCAACTTGTTTGAGAATTTTCATTCAAGATACATTCCACACAGTGTTGCTAGCAACATGTTTATAGCAACATTTCAGTTGCTTGCTGGGAACATTTCAATTACTTTAAGTATTAGTTATTTAGTCATGTCTTGTGTACTATTGAAAATTATGCTCCAATGTAACTAGTTAACAATTTAATAAATTAGACAATGCTCTGACTAATTTTAATATTTATAGTAAGTACAGCTAAGTCAATACACATATTATTTATTTTATCGGTAGAGCTGGAATGCTTTGGCATGTTGCTTTGGCCAAGGAATAAATACATATATATCGACAATGCGCGCTGGCAACTAACTTGATTGGCCAAGACGCCAGTTGCCAATACACGCAGCAGTGCGAGTTCCTCCCAGCGGGAGACATTAGCTTGGCAATAGATACAGATACAGCCATAGATACAGATACATTCAGTTATTGGCTTGCCCACCTTAATAAATATTTAAACACTTAACTAACATTTAGTTGCTGTAGCTGGAAAATCATTTCAAAACTATTACAAGTAAATCCACCAATTTGGTGATTTCGGGTTTTGGGAATGCTCCCCAGCGGCATTATCATACAGCAGCTGTTGCTATTCAGAACAACAACTACAACAACAAATTTGAATCTTTTGCATTGTGTAAAGTATTGTGTGGGATTTTGGGTTAACCCTTTCAAGAGTCCAACTGTCAAAAGTACATTTGCCTTGGATACGCCACAGAAATATCCTTGAAGCATGTAATGACAATATCAGCAACAGAAGAGCCTGCGACCCTTCAACTCCCTCGGCCTGGGGCTGAGTCTGGGGATGGGGGATGGGGTTGGAGTCTGGGGTCTGAGGTCTGGACTGTGGCCAGGTTGTGCCTGCGGGGGCTTTGGGATTTGCTGCTGAGAGGTTTGCTGCTGCTCTTAGCTGTTGCTATTTTCATTTTGCGGCTATGATGAAACTTTAATGACACAAACACGCACTGGAGCAAGGGCCATGTGTCCAACAACAGCTGAACAGCTCTAGCAATTTAAGCTCCAGATACATTCTGCACAATTTAATATCGTGTGAAATGTGATGCACATTTTACATTTCTTTGGCTAATGGCAACTAATGAAGGCACTTTTATTGTTGCTCACGGGGTTGTTGAACCCTCAGGCTGGTCATATTCGTCCCCACTCGTATCCTTTTAAATTCATACCTCAATGTCAGGAGCAACTGAAATGGCGTTGGAATGGAGACGTGTTGTTGCGAGTGTTACGGGTGCAACGTCTCCTGAAAGTCGCAGCGTATGCAAATTAACAGACAAAAAATGCAATGGCGACAATGAAAACTAAGCGAACAACAAAGCCAAAAGTCTGACCATTCATATTGTTCTTCTTGTTTGTTACTCGTATATGTGGCTTTTGAGTGGAAAATGTTGGGAAAAAACAAACGGAAAGCGACAAACGGCAGCAGAACACAAATCCTTTTCACAGGCCTGCCGAATATACATCGTTGTGTTGCCTGGCAAAAATTAAAAACAAAGACATAAAAACAATTTACATTTCCATTGTTTCCTTTTTGCCAGCAACCATATCACACACACATCAACAACAACAACAACAACAACAGCAGATTCTGCTTTGACTTTGGTAAAAAAAGACATCACTTCGTGAACAACAAGTGGACAAAAAAGACGCAGTTACTAGATACACATACGCACACACAAACTCGCAGAGACTCGTACATACATATACGCTTATAAATTGCAAATGCAGTCGGTCAGCCGGCAAGTTAGAGACAGCAAAAGACACACAACAAGCGACATCAACACAACACAGCACAGCACAAAAAAGACATTGGAATTCGCTTACCAAAAGAGTTAGCTGACAACGAAATTTGTAATGCGCTGCTTTTCTTTTGACAACGAAATTTGTAATGCGCTGCTTTTTATTTGGCAAATTTGCTAAACATTTCTGTTAGGAGCTTTAAAAGCACATAAAAGCTTTTTAGCAATAATCGTACTTCTATAAAGTTGATTTAAAAATAAAAGGACCGTAAATAATGATTTTTTTGTAGTTTTCTATTGAAAAAATCATTTACTTCTTGTAACTTTTAAAGAGCGTAAAATATACTAACATTTTTCTTTAACACTAATCTATGCGATTTTATCACGATATTCAAGTTTATGATTTTTTATCTTGAAAAAAATATTCATTATTTTTTGAGATTTTTTTTTTGTCCAAAAATAATGATTATCTCTTGAGTTTTATTTTTTTGCTCTAAAATAATCATAAGTTAAATAATAAAAATTGAAGAAATATATATGCTGTAATATAATATTTAAAATAAAACATAATGATAACAGTCTCTGAAAAATGTATACATACAACACAAATAAAACTGAATATTAATAATATATACAAGAAAAAAACTTAATTTTAATGATCAATTGTTGCAAAAAGAATATCTTCATTTTTTCATATTTTTATTAACAATTTCTAACATTTTTCAAGCCATCATTGCCACTGTAGCGCAATTGTGATTCGTTGTAACTGAACCCTTTGTCCAGTCACGTCAGACGTCACCATTTGCGGTGTTGTTGTCGTTTGGGGACAGGAAGCATTTTGCATGAAATGCCCATAAAGATGATATGCACATCAACACTGTCTGATATCAATGGTGCGATAAGCGCGAAAATTTGCTAACTTCGTTTTCTGATGGCTGTTGATGTTGCTGTTGTGGATGTTGATGTTGCTGTTGTTGACGCTGCGTCAGTTGGCAGAGCACTAATTGAGGCAAGTTCAGTTCAAGGCTAAAGGCAACTCACAGTGGCTGTCAGTTAATCAAGACAAACTGTAAGTCGTCGCTTCACTAGACATTTAATTTGGTTGTGCAGCTAAAAGGTTGCCATCACTTACAGGCGGAGGAAGCCATTATGACATTGACTTTTGTCTCATTTTTGGCATTTTCTCCCCATAGAGATATTAATTCCCAGTTGTCATATGTCAGACAGCCCTAATAATACAAGCTGATGCGCGCGTTATGATTACTGTCAGCAGCAGGCACTCAGACACTATGAATAAGCACTCACACTCACACTCACACTTACACTCATATCCTTATCCTTATCCGTATCCTGATGGGTCGATGTGACTCAAGGTGTCCCGCAGCTCTGGCAACAACTTTCGACTGCGCGACAATTTATCACAGCCAATTTAACCACTTAAGTGGGAAAAACGTTGCCGGAGTAAATGTACACTATGCATATGCATACGTTACATATACATATGTGAGTACATACGTATACATCATATATTTATATATATGTACATATATTTATGAAAAGGCAAACGCCACACGATTTACAATTCGCATCCTTTCAATGTCCCCCCAGCGACATTCGGAATCCAACTGCAAATTGCCACTGTGCTGACCACTCAATGGGCCACGGTTACGTGTATTGGTGTGTGTGTGTGAATGTGTATGTATGCTTCACATATATGTGTGTATCTGCTGGCGGCATTTATTTGTTTACAATCTGTTTGCGAAAAGCTGCCGCAAGGCTTAAAAATCTGCATTTGCATTTAAAGCGAAGTGAAACGTTGTACTTTCTATATATATTTGTAGATTCATGTGTGTGTATGCTATGTGTGTGGCATTCGTATTAATTGAAAAAGACAGTCGCAAAATACGAGCACTCGCAACAAAGATCGAACTCAATTATTTGTTAGCCGAAAATGTAACAAAAACGAATTGATTTTTATGCAAATTAACGAATAAAACCTCTTATTATTCATATTTTTATTTAACGGCAAAGCGGTTAATAAACTAAGCTTAAATGTCAATCATCGAGCAGCACACGGCGAAAGTGCAATGTGAAATGAAAAATAATGCATTTATCAACACAGATATAGGGTAAGGTTTTTAAATTGGTACTGAGTTAAAAGCATTTTAATTCGACGGAATTATCAACTGATTTTAAAAATTAATTTTGTTTAACATAGTGTTCATGACACAATTTGATTAATGTTAAGTATTTTGCCTATGATTTAAAATTTATGTTAAATACAATTTTCTTTAAAGCTCTAAAATTACATCTTAATTAATTTAACAGTTACTCAACGCTTTAGAACTATTTTTGTTGTTACAGTGTAAAATATTGCTATTTATTTAAAATTGTTATCAGCTAGTGCAATTAATTCGGTCTAAAGCTCTACATATTCACTTTGTATAATAGATCACGACATGTTCATAGTAATCGCATTAAAAAATGTAACTAATGTTATTGTTTTATTGTAGACTTAGACACGTAACTAATTCCAAACTCACAGCTCATTCAACGTATTTTTTGCTGGCATCTGCTGACATAGAACGTAAAAATACATATGTGGAGGACTGTCTGAAAAGTGGTTACTCTTAAAGCCTTTAGCCAATGTAATAGGCCATCAGAGCAGAGCGCGCGTTGCTTTCATGGCAATCGGCTTTCAGCAGCTCGTATGCATAAAAGTGCAGATTCATGTTTTGTTTGACGAAATCCGTATAAATCTAAAGAGCAAATGCCGTAACAAGCCGTCAGTCAGTTAACTGGCTGTCTCGCACATGATCCGGCTTTGCAAAGAGGAAGAGGAAGGAGTTACAGGAGCTGAGCGAGTGGCAGCTAAAGCTGCTAAATGGAATTAGCCCTCAATCATTGATGGCTCAGTCAGTTAGGTAACTCAGTGGCAGCCGTGGACAGCGTGTGAACAGGTCGAGGGCACGTGTTGCTGCTCTCAAATACAATTTTCACACTCATTAAAAATTTGCATAATTACCGAAGGGAGCAACTAAGGGCCGCCAAAAAAGTCGCCTCATTAGCGCATTGCGCATACGCCGCGTTGTACCGTTGGCTTTGAAGTAGACAACACTCGACACTCGGCCACTCGACACTCATAACCTGGAGCCAAAAAACCGGGCGGTCGTTTGTTAATTTATGTGGCACAAAGTAAATGAGCTTTTCATGACACTCAAGAGCCGCGTCGCTAAACGCGTTGCGAGTGTTGAATAATAAATACATGGAAATTAAAAACAATTACATGAAATTACATTTTATACCACTAAATATATACATACAGATATCTGCTTGTATATACCAACCATATAAACAAATAAACTGCGCATAATGATGATAATCCCTTAAGCCAACCTCGCCCATATCAACTGTCAGCCTGGCCAAAACGCTAAGGGGTTGGATAGCCGCAAAAAGTGCTATCAATTTGCATTGCGTTTGGCTCATTAGCAGCAGCAAATTCGATGGACACTTGTGAAATTGTGTGCCTATTCTGCAAATTAATAAAATTTATTGTTATGCATATATTGTTTCAGCAGCGAGTTGTGATCTAAAAATATACTCTAACATATTTAAATTTTCTGTTAATAGTATATTTATAACATATTATCTATCTAAATTCAGTATCTTATGTTCATTTGCTCTGTGTGTGTGTTCAATATATTTTACTTATATTTGTAAAAATTTAATATATTTATATATACACATTTTTTGATAAAGTTGAATTCATTATCTCATTTCTAAACTGATTAAAATATTTTCTAGATTATTTATACATTTTATACAATAATCTGCTCACTTATCTATAAATAATTGTTGTTGTATCTTAATATTTAGTTGAATTGTTTTAGCCAGTTTTTCACAGCAGTCGTGGCCGAGCGGTTAAGGCGTCTGACTAGAAATCAGATTCCCTCTGGGAGCGTAGGTTCGAATCCTACCGGCTGCGAGGAAAACTTAGTTCTTTTTTTAATTTTTATATTTCTAAAAATGCTATTTTAATTTATAAAAAATAAATTTTGTATTTAGAATTCTTTTTAAATAACCCAGATATATCGTACTTATCGTTACCAATTTAATTGTTACGGTCAGCTCGAATAGAGTAGAGCATTTGGCATTTGACAAAATATTGTGGTTTTCAGCGAAAAAATTTAAGCCTGAATTACAGCTCATTTTCAGATGGGGAAAATATTTATTTTAAATATTTTCGTACAAGCATTTTGCATTAATAATTAAATGTCAACAGTATCAAATGGCAAAAGAAAAACAGAGTTGAGCAAACACAGTTGTAAATTTAATAAAAGTTCGAATGTTATTCGATTAAAAATAAATATGAAACTTGTACGCCAACTAAAAGAAGAAAAACATCAAATTTATTCGATTAAGTTATAAAATTTATTATAATAGCAAGTTTCAAAGTAAGTTAATGTGCATCAATTGTAAGATTTAAATTAACAATTATTTTAAATGTATATAAACTAGTTCAAAGTCATTTTGCTTGGAATCACAAACATTGAATGGCAATGGCAAATACTTTACACAAGTATCCTATCAATCGACTGACTTTCCGCTTTCCCCCCGCCCTTTATCAACTTATTATCAAAACTGCAGACGTCGCTAAAGAAAATTTGCTGCCTCGCTAAGCCGAAAGTCCAACAAGAAAAATCACTTTTCGTCATTCCGTGGGTGAAAAGGGAAGTCGGTGAGTTGAGGACAAAGTTGAGTGGAGATTTGCTTTCGATTCTCGTTTAATATGCCAAACACAATTTGACATTTTCAATTCAATATGCAAAAGATACGCGTCAATTTGCTATTTGTTTCCTCAACTTTTTAATCTGAGCTTTAAGCTGACAGGAGAATTGCAAGAATATAAAGACAAGAATCTCACACAGAATTCGTACTCTAGCTCACGTGCTGGACGGGTAAATAGCATTAACATTAACTTCTTGCTAGTGCGAACATAAAAGATGTTGTGGCTAGATTTATGTTGGCAGTTTTACAGTTATTTTAAGCACAACCTAAAGACAGTATCTCCGCGCAAAAACAACAAGAAGAATATGGACACCAAAATACATATATGTATACAAACAAAGAGAGAAACAAACAGTTGAACAAGCAAAGTAACAGCTACTTAAGCGAACGTTGGGCAAACTTTTGCAACTATTAAAGTATTAAGTAGATGTTGGCCAAGAAGCTGCAGCAGCAACAATAACAACAGCTTAAGTTCTCTCTCTCTCTCTGTCTATCTCTATGTATCTTTCTCTCTCTCTCTCTTTGTCTCTCCATTGCTGTGAATGCATTTTAAACTATGGAATCTAGATGGTGTTTGCAATGGAAACTTTTTGTCCATTGACTGCCACCTGTCCCGTCCTGCCACTTGCCACTTTCCACTTGCCTCGTGCCTCGTGGCTGGACTTGTGCTACTTATGCGCCATGCTTAACACTTTTTGCTATGCAGGATAATACGAAAGCTGGATTAAGTGTATAATATGCGGTAGATTTTGGTGATGGATTGCGCATTGTATAATTAAACGTATTTATTTAAATATTAAACAAATGCTCTAAATAGACTTAAAACATTTTCAAAAAGTTAGAAACATTTAAGGTTTTAATGGGGCAAAACTTAAATGTATATCCAAGCTTAAGTCTCCTAACATTATCCAATTTAGTTAGCAGAAACTTAAGTCTGGAATCATTAAATTTATACGAATAAAATATTAGATTGTGGATGTTGGTAAAAGTGGAAAATATCTATTATGCCATCGATGATAAAGAATACGTATTTTAATTAAAATATTACCACATATTTGTATACTAAAGTCCTAGCTGAGAAACATATTTTTAACGTCATCTGCTATTTGTTAATGTTAATAATAACATGAAATATATCCTTCAAGTCATCCCGTAAATCACATTTCAAATATGCTGATTTTGAAATATCGTAGCATTGTGACAGTTCAGCTTAATGTAGAAAATCCTCAACATATTTGGCTGAATGATAAAAAAAAAAACAGACGACTGGTCTGGTTTTGGTTTGATATATGCGTTCGTCTCAGCTTTAAATCAATGTTGACAAACTTTTATTGGATAAGTTTGTTTAACGACAGGCAAAAGAACAGAAAGGCACAACGCAGGTAAAAAGTCAAAAGTTCTTTCTATTTTGTTGAAAAATCAAATTGAGCAAAAGTTGAACTTACAGTAAAACTTTTGTGCTAACGTTAAAAAGAAGAAGGTGGCAAGTTTGTAATTTGATTTGTGCTCAAAGTGCGCGCAATTGATTAGCCATTCTGCCAGTTCATGAGTATTCACACAGGTAACGAGTACTCATTCATACACTCACTTACTTACTATCGCATTCACACTCATCCTAGCTCACTCTCACTTATGATTGGCTTTTCACCTTTTGCAGCTGCTGCATCTGCTATTTGGTATCTTCATCCAACAAAGTTTGCTAGAAATTTGTTTGCGATTTGCGGTGGCAACACCAACAACTGTTGCACTTGCCACTTGCCACGACTAGGCGGCACCAACAACACTCAACATTGCGCCACAGACTCCAGCTGTTTAATATGCTGTGAAATTGCATTAAATTTCAAAAAGAGTTGGCTTGCGGTTAGCTTGCCGTCTGCCTCTGGATGTTGCCTCCTGCCACTTGATGTTGCCTTCTGCCTGTTGCCATTTGTCGGTTGCAGATAAGCGCATTAGCATTAGGAACTACTCTTACTACGTTTGAACTGTGGTGTATGTGATACTTTCATTTACCATACACAGATTTTGTGTTTTTTATAATCACTTTTCAATTTGCTAGTTATACCTTAATAACCATAGTTTAACAATGGATTGTTCATTTTAGAATTCATTATTTTCTGTGTCAAAAATAATATTACTAATTAAGATGTAACTGGATAAACACTATTCGTTCTATTATTTTTTGTCAAATAGAATAAAAAGGGCTAATGACACTAGCCTATTTATAATTTAAGCAATATTTAGAATCGATTGCAGCTAATATTTAATTAAAGTTGAATTTTAATTTGATTCCATTCAACATTTTAACACTACATGTGCTACTTTTAAATTACTGACGATTAAGTAAATTTAGTGAACTAATTATAGTTTACTTAATATAAAGAAATGAGTAGAATAAAATATATAAATTAAAATTTTCGTATATATTTTAAGAATTATTTTTGCATTATAAATAAATTATTTGTCACCTAAGTTTCATATCATTGACTCAAAATTGTGGTCAGGTAAAATCATTGCATTTCCAGAGGCGTTCGACGAGTTGCCTGCTGACGCCGAGGGGCAAACAAAATGAGAGCTTGTAGCGTGTTTAAAATGCAATAACCGGATTAGATTGTGTTGTTGCAATATCAGCATGTCCTTGTTATTGCTGTTGTTGCTTCTTCTGTTGTCGTTGTTGTTGCATGTTACTTTGGTATTTATAGAGTTTTAACGCAATCGCAATTTCAGTTGACATTGTTCGCTTTTGGCCATTGTCAGTGTTGTTGTTCCTGCTGCCCCTTGTCGATAGCCGTTTGCAGGTAGAAGTTCAGGTTGGCCAGACAACACACGCCTCACCTTTCAACTCTTAACCCTTCCCAGCTCCACTTTAGTGTGTGTGTGTGCAATCTATCGCTGTCTGCCTTATGAAAAATGCATTCGTCTGTTCCTACATGATGTGAACAGCACAAAATAACTTCATTTCATATTGCCATGTTAATGTTGCTATTTCATTTTGATATTTTGACTGAGCCTATGATCTGCAATATGAATTTGAAAACCAAAAATGACTCATAGGCTTCTCGTAATTTACTTTAAGTTTATTGAAATTTTTATTTTTTGAAGAGTATAAAAAGTTATGAAATAATCATAAGTATAAGTCATGTGAAACAAGATTTCAGGTTAATTTCTAATGTAAAAGAACTTTCGCTTAAATCTTTTTAAGAAATTCTCTGATTTGCTTTAAGCCAATCATTTTTGCAATTTTTTCAGTATATTTTTAAGCAGGTCTAAGACAAATCTCATCATTTTTTTTACAGCTTTGCCATCAATCACAAATTTGACACTTGTGGCACCTGTGGCTGCCATCTCATTCCCCCTCACTGCCTATTCCTTTCCCTTAAGAAAGGCAAGCAGCCTTTTTTGTTTATCTTCATTGATGGCCAAACAAATTAAAAGAGAATGCAAATAAGTCAATTCCCATTTTAAACATGAAGCGAAATTAATGCGCTACAGAATAAATACGACAAGATAAATGTTTTCTTTTTTTTTGGCACTGAGCACACGACAAGTAACAAGATAAACCATCGAGGTGGGAGGAAGGGGAGGGTTGGACTAATAAAAATACATGAGTCCTGTGCGCGTCCTAGCAGTGTGTGAAGTGTGAAGAGCGCCTCGGGCTGTGACAGTGTGTGGATGTGTGTGTATGTATGTGTGTGCCACGTTTAGCATTTCAAAAGGCGTATTGTTTATTTTTTTTCTCTCGCTTCTCATCGCTTTTCTCTGTATTTTCGCATTCAATGTTATTTATCTGCGTTTTTACGAACTTCTTCCTGCTGACATCCATCCTCTTTTCCCTGTTGCCTTTGTAACCCAAGTTTACTTTCATAGTACGCTTTTGTAGCTAACTTCTTTGTAGTTTCGTTTCTTTATTCACACATGGAAAACTTGTTTTTCCTTCATTGGAAATGTAACGCATAGCGTGTGAAACTTGTTATGTGATAAACTCGGCTAGCAGAAGATTGTCACGTACGGAAACAACCTTTGCCACTTAAAGTTTTTAAGTTCTTTGGTAGCAAAAATATGTTTTAATACCATAATCAGCTCTCTTGCACTTGGCCAAAAGGCAAAATCAATTCCCTCATTGTTAGAGAGTACAAAAACCATAGCATACTTTTCAGCGCGACAAATGCTGGTCACGTACATTGACATAAAAGTGAGGGTAGAAGTGAGGGGAAATCGGACGATGGGGCAGCTGTCGCTGTTTGGGTGCACTTAGCATTGCTACATCATTTCAGATGGCGTCGTTTTAAGAATTATGAATGCCACGTGACTTTTGCTGGGCAAATAAGAGTAAGAGCAAACCGGAAATGGGGGAAGAAAACTGCAGCTGAACCGAAACATTTTTTATGCTAAAAGAAAAGCAAAAATTAATCAAATTATGTGATCCAACAAAGCAGCTTATTAAAGCATAGGAAAAAATTAATCTATTTAATGCATTAATGAAACTAAGTATATTTATTTAATTAATTATTGATTTGTTTAATGTCAACTAATACAAATGGTTCCTGCTAAAATTATTTAAAATACAAAATAAAATAGGAAAATTGTATATAAATTAAAGATTAAAATAATATAAATAAAAGAATTTAAAATTAAAACTGATCAGAAAAAAATAAAATATTTAAAAGTATTAAAGTCTAACGATTTAAAAAAATATAACAATTAGTCAAGTAAAGTTAAAGATAATATTTAATTTACCTTACTTTTTAAGATTATTTTATTTCTGTTTTGGACACTATCTCAATCAGTGTGCTTTTTTCCTGTTGGAAATTATATAAAACCAATACGTATATTGCACTGAACCACTTGAATACAAAAAGTGGATTTCATCTCAGTTAAGCAATTTACGGATATGACTTAAAGTTGTTCAACTTGCAGCCGAGTTTAATTTATATCGCTGGCAACTCGACCCGACCGGTCAAAGGTGTCACACATAAACCATTCAATCTGACAGCCAACTGTGGGAGACAAACACGAATGGCCGGACAGAAAGACAACCGGACGGACAGGCAGACGGACGGCAATGACAATAGCAACGTTGACCGCAACCAAACTTTCGATTTCAGTTCGTTAACGTGCAAAGTGAACACGTTTCTCGACAATGCTCAGAGTTTTTCCTGGATTTACCACGTGGGTTACATTGCAATTTGATTTTGGTCCCTTATTTTTTTTGGGTGGTTTTTTTCCTGCGGCTTCCATATTCATTTGGCACGGGCTGCAAATTGCGCACGAAACATGCGAGTGAGTGCAGAAAACCAATTTGTAATAAAGACTACGAATAAGAAGAGGAACATAAATGTGGACATGCAGCTTGCTGAGGATTCTGTGACATTCGAAAGATGTTGACACATCACGCAGTGCCAACACCACAATCCATATCAGACTCCATAGTAGAGTCAGGCATTTGAATGCTTTCAATTAACTTTATGTAGATAAATAGCAACAACTAGCGTTGATTGTCTTGGAGGCGCTTTAAAAAATTGCTGTGGAAAAGTCAGAGGGCAGAAATAAAATGAAACATTGCATAACAGTAAATTACAAGCAGCGTGTAACGCGGAAATTGCATTATCAGCGTCAAAAGAAGCAGGAACAGTGGCAGAAAGGAGGGAGAACCAGGAACGGCAACAAGGACATCGCTTTCAACCACCAGAGCTGAAATGGATCCGGCTCCTGATGCTGCTGCTGCTACTGCTGCTGCTGTTTTGGCCGACGGCGCTTTGGCACTTCCTGCGTGTCGAGACAATGACAACGAGAATGGAAGCGGGAATGAGTTGTGATAGTGATAGTAAAGTTTTTGCAACAGCTACGCGCATAATTACAGTTGAGAGAGAAGGGGGCAAGATGGCCAAGACTGATGAGCAGTTTATGACTTGACGCTTTTGCGCTGCATTTAATATCGTTTTATTTCGTTTTGTTGTTGTTGTCCGATGACACTGGCTGCAGCATTTGTAAATAGCAGTTAATAACAAAGTGGATTACGCGACTGTGATGCGGCTATTGCTGCAGCATTTATATGAAATTTTAATGAATTGTTAAAGCCAAGACACATTAGGGCCAAGCACATGTGCTCCAATCAAACAACAACATTATCAGACAACATCACCTCTCTCTCTCTCGTTCTGTCTACAGCGGGCTAACTTTCAATTCCAATAAAGTTGAGTGCCTTCCCCGACAAATGGAAATTTTACGCAAACCCATGAAAAGTGCCCTTTAAAATCACTTTATTATGCATGCGTGCCAATGGCTGTGTGGACACATTTGTTACCAACGATAATTTATAAGAAATTTCTCCTCTCATCGAACCAAAGTGAACCCATCGACCGGCGACAACGTCGCTGTCTTTTAGCGATAAAAAGAACCAGAAAGAGTAAGAGAGAGAGAGAGAGAGACACGCGCGCTTTAATCATGAAAATTCATATTGAGAGGCTGCACATGTTGGCAGTCGCTCGATAACGATATCAACCAGGAATATTCTGGAATATATAAGTATACATGCATACGCAGTCATATGTAAGTGTATGTAAATATAGCGGAGAAGTTCCTTTTAGCCTTGCCATTGAATTGAAATTTCAACAAATTTGCAAGACCTCCAACTCCAGCACACAAGTTTTCTTTTCTACATCTAAATATCTATATCTTTGTATGTTAGAGGGCCAACAAGTGCTCTTCTAGTTCTCCTTCTCCTACATCTATTTCTGCTCCTTCTACTCCCCCCTTTGCCGCCACAATCGTTGTCGTCGCACACAAAACAGCTGCACAATTTCCGTTGAAAACTTTGCGCTCAAACTTTTTGTGTGCGACTTTTGGCAGTGTCACAATGACAACAATAACAAACCGAACATGTATGCCCTAACAAGCCGACAAGTCTGTGCTTTTATATTGCAAATCAATCTACAGAATTCTTTATACTTTTGATAGAATCTGAGTAGTAGAAAAGAATTCTTCCATTTCAAAGTATTTCTCAGAAAAGAAATAAAAAATATAATTTAACTATAAAAGAAATATATTATATCAAGATCATTTTAAGTGAACATCTGTGTAGCTTAATGTGTATTAAGGAAAAATATATAAAATAGTTAATATTCACAAAAGTAGTCAAATTTATATGTTTAATTCAAATTTTTATGAGTTTTAAGAATATAATTTAGAAAATTTTTTTTTACAAACATACTTAAATTGAGTTTAAAAAGTGAAGACTATGAAATCCTTACATACTCTTGCAACTCTCTATTTATATACGCATGACATGTAGAAGATATTGCAATATATGTTTAATTAAATTTTATTAAAAATTCGTATGACATAATTGCGAACTTAATGAGAAAACAATAATGCCCTTTGTCAGTTGTGTAGTTATAGCAAGTTGGAAGTTTCCGCCGCATGCATTTCAATTGCGTCGACATTTACATGCCAAGTCATTGGCCAACAGCAGACCCCACCCTACTCAGCGGTCTTCAGTCCAGCGTCCAGGAGGGCGACACAGTGTCTTACATCTCTTTGACTCTAATAGATTTTAATCAGCCCCAGGATATGCGCCTGGACGATGGCAAGCACAGCGACAACATGCTGTTTGGGGCAAGCTTGGCGACAATTGAAATATTTTCTCCATTCGCCTCCATTTCAGTTGCACGATGACGAAAATCGCCTACGGCGTAAGGCTTTAATTAAGCAATTGTTAGAGAAGAGAAAATTATTCATATATCTTTAGTATTGCAAGAACTTTACAGTATTATACCGAGAGGGCTTGAATAAATTCCCACATCTCATTCGCTGGCGAGGTGTGACTTCAGTGAGTGCATTTTTCCACACAATTTACCCGCAACACCTTGGGGGCAGCCTCTTCGCCTAATGAGCCACTCAGCGGGGAAAATGCCCCACATACACACACATACATACACACATTCACACACTCCTGCGCCACGAAAGCTGTTGCATTTTTCAGCACTTTGACACGTTTCCATATAAGTAGACAACATCAGAAAGCATACTCTTTTTTTTTTTTATGTTATTTGCGTAATTGGCTGAGTGCTGATGGCGTTGGCGATGGCATTGGAGATGTTGATGACGCTGGCGATGGCGATGGTTGAGTGATGTGGCAGCGTTGGGTTTATGGCCAGCAAAAGTGCTGAAAAAATTTAATGGCCTTATCGGTATATCCGTAACCGCATTCACATCCGTTTCTGGCTATAAAATGACCCGCATAAATGGAACGCAGCATTACACATTTAATTTGCCAGTCGCTTGCCGCCCCTACAGGAAAGTGTGAAATATCAGCTTCATGGACATCTGGGCCAATAAAAGTGTCAAATGAAATGCGTATAATGAGCATCAGAGTTCAGACATCAGAGCTCTTCCTCCCTCGTCCTGTGTCCAATTGAATGTCAGTGTCGCATCCGCACTTGGTTGACTTTTGACCGCCTCGGCAGTCGCCATTGGCATTGCAAAGTGTTTTAAAATGCAAAGTGCCATTATTTGTGTGCATCGTTAAATTTCATTTAAAGCAGAAACAGTCATTGACCCCCTCATTCCTCATTCCTCATCCCCCATCCCTCTTGCTCCTTCTCCCACCATCTTGTCACGGTCACAACTTTCGTTTATCTTGTCATCGTCATCTTTATTGGCTTCCATTGCGGCTGCTGTGTTATCATCCTGCGGGTGTGTTGTGTCCATAATTCCGCATGTAATTTGATTACCCACACAACCTTACACATTTTCCTATCTGCAATGCCAAATCGAAAGTCTCATCAGCATCCATTCTGGCCAATTGTGTAGTTAAGCCAGATTTAAATGATATACAAAGTTGAATAAGGATTACAGCTGTTAATCGACTGCAAGTTTAATAAGATATCTGCACATTCAGATACCCGTTACAATTAATTTAAAAATACCGCATTCACCATTTAAACCACATCAGTTTGTTTTTCAGCCAGCTTCAATGATAATGGCGTTGCACACATCAGACAGAAGCCCTGAATTGAAGGGTAAGAGTCTCTTACATATATCTACAAGTTGTTAATATCAAGATTACTTACGGCAAAGACCACGTCGAATTGATACCAAACAGTAACTATCTGTTCAATATCCTTCTCATCAAAATTAACAATTGCTTTGGCAACAATTATCTTGACCACAAAGAAGCAAATCAAGGTGCATATAAACTAAGAATGGTCATTAAAGTTGACAACAGAAAATGCACTCATATTTCTCTGAAACTTACCACATAAATGCAGGTAACAATTTTACGAAGAACACCAAAGATGCCCAAGCAAATGGCCAAGTTAACAAAGAAGTCAAAGCCTAGTGATGTGGTCAGAATCATCTGGACTTTGTTGCTGCAATTATCGAGATTATTAAGCGATACGCATATGCTAGTAATATTGCAAATCTGAAAACGGAATGAATATATGATGAATATGAATATGAATCTGTATCAAGTCAGAACTCACTGCGAGCAGAAATGCGAATATGACTGTTAGAAATCTCAGCGTTTCAAATCCCAAGAAGCACATTTTTGTTAAAATAAAATATCAATTTTATAAATTAACCTCAAATTTCAGTAAAATAGGACGACAAAATGTATTTTAAAGATTCGTATTAAGACTTTGACAAACAAATAAATAAACAAATGATCTTTTGAAGAGCTCGTCTGAATTTAGTCTGATTAAACAGTCATCCATTATACTAATATATTCTTAAAATCCTAAATGTGTTTTATACCGTATAATATACTACGAATCATTTTAATAGTTTTGCCAATTATTCTTACGGTAAATTATTTAGTTAATCATTTATTTATTTACTCCAATTTAAATCTGATTTGAATTAGATATGCAATATTATGGACACAATTGTAACCGTTGAAAGCCTAAATAAAGCCAAAGATATCGCTAGAATTATGACATTTATATCGATAGGTCTAAACATTTTTAACGCTTTTGCAACTGTTTCTGGAATTTTTGGAGTAGTTCGACGGAGTCTATTGATAATAACGCTGGTAAGTCCAATGTATTTATTACTGATAAGCATGGGCATTTATTAATCTTATTATAGTATATCATCGCATTGATAACGTTCATTATTGGTAAGACTTTCATTTTCGGTATGGCCGAGTTCCATGCCAAGAAGCAATACGAACTTTTAATCACAGAATGGTTTCGAATTAACATGATATTGGCCGTAAGTTGCTAAATATTTATTATAATAACAACAAAATAGTTATTACTTTTCTCAGTGGTTCACTTTTGCATTTGGGGCATTTTTATATGCAAGAATAAACGCAGATGCCATACAAAATCAAATTTAACAAGTAATACAAAGTAATATATTTCTCAAAATTAAACAATCTTATTTTAAGAGATACCAAATTAAACCAAATAAAAATAATAACACTATCCAAAAGTCTTCATTACAAATTTATATATATTTTAATGTATTCTGTTATGGGAAAATTAGATGTTCATTCAACAATATAAACTTTCCAGTGTAAAAGTATGTAAGTTCTTGCAAACTTCTTTTACAAAAGACTTTAGCTTTTAGTATCTGGAAATCCTAACATTCTTCATACATTATCTATTGCACTTCATCTTCCTCATCTGCTTTCAATGCACAATAATAAGATCCCAAAAAGCCAATGCATATGACCTGCAATAAAAAAGGAAGTTTTATCGGGATCATAAGAATATAATTTGTACTTACACAAAAGACGGCATTGATCGTATAGAATGGGGTCAATATGAGATCAAATTGCTGTTTATCTAAATGTTCGACCGTTATCGAAAGGAAGAACTTGCCCAGAAAGTAAGCAACTAATGTGGTTAAATACTGTAGAAGAAGAATAAGAACATTAAGGCATAGGAATGGCAAAATTATATGGGGTCTGAAGCTTACCACCGTTATTATAGCTAGATTAGAGCGAAGTGTTCCGTAAATTCCAAGTAGAATAACACAAACGGTACAAGCATTTAGCCATATAGATGCGATCAGCAGATATCTGGCACTTCCTTGTACTCTGGCGAGATCCTTAATGGCTACTCCAATTTCAACAATATTGCTTATCTAATTGGAAAAATAGTTAATTGAAAATCGACTTGATTTATCTGTAATTTACCGCAAGGAAAACTGCTGAAATTAATGTATTGATCATGAGTATCTTTGCTCCCAAGAAGCACATTTAAGATTTAACTAAAAGTATCCTGATATTTCAATTATTGTATTGTATTATTAGTAATTATTATTATTGTTTAATTAGTAATTGCAGAACTCCAATCGAACAAATTATCTTTAAATGAAGGTAGTATTACTTCAATTTTCAATTAATTGCCAGGATTTCACTTACTGCCCAGAAAATTGTCAAAGGTAACCATGGAGATTTGTATGAAGCAACATTCTTGTTATTACGCCAAGCCCAGAAAATGACAAGGATAATGCATTTGATAAGGGCGAAGAGGAAGATTCCAGCTGCCAACTAAATACAAAAAGATTTATAATTCATCACTTGAAATAATTTAATGTCTTATTAATCTAAACTGCTTTTAAATATACTTTACCAAACGTAGATGAAACACGTAACCGTTGAATAATACAAAGAAGCCGAGACAGGAGACCAAGATCATCAATAAAGTTGTAATTGAACAGGAAAATATTAACAATGCCGTGTTTCGACTTTGATACATGGCATTATCAATATCTACATAGATTTCGATACAGCAGAATTGCTAGAGAAACATGATTATTAGAAATGATATAATAGAGCCATTGTCAGAGTCAACTTACTATAAGAATCGCCAACAAGATTGCATTGAGAATTTTAAGTATGCGCTGGGAAAGCAGGCACATTACCGATTAGTGTATATAAATATGAATATGTGTGATTGTGAGTGTATCAGAAGTGTTAACTTCAATGACAAGTATTGCAAGTGAAACATAGTTATTTACAAGTGCTAACCCACAAGATGTTTAAGTGCCCAGGCCACATGTGCAACAACAACAAGAATTTGTGGAGAGCCAAAAGCAATGACAACATTGTTGACAATTTCCAGTTGAACGCACAAAAGCAACGTAGACTCCTTCTGAGTACTCTCTCCCTCTGGCTAAAGGAGTCAACATAGAGCTCACAGCCAGGATGCCATTGCCTGTCGCTGTTGCTGACCCCCTTCATATCCTTCTCTACCCCTTGTCTCTATCCGCTGTTGCTTGTTGTCTGCCTTTTGCTTTGTCTGCTAAAATAATCGCCACAATAATCTGTCAACGACAGCTGTTGATGTCATAAAAACCTTTTGAAGATGTGAAGATGTTGTCGTTGTTGTCGAGCCACACACACAACAGCAACAACAACAGGCTAATGATAATTTGCCACAATTTACACTCAAACCAGCCACAACAACAGCACACTTGTTGTTGCCCCTCCCACTCCGCCCATGTCCATCCATCCCTCTTCTAATGGCTGCGATAAAATCATTGATGAAGCCAAAAGCTAATTGAATGTTAATCGCTTGGCATTGACATTGCACGTGGCACTCATTTCTGTGGAAGTGGCAGATAAAAAGGTACAAATGGACAAACTTGCCACAGATGCCACCGATGATAAAACGCAAAAGGTGAGTGGCAAATTTGCATAGAATAATGATAAATCAACAGTCGAAACGAGCTTAACGGTTCTCTCGTTCTTTTATTTATGTATGTATCTCACAACAAGACGCAAATAAAATGCAAACAGTCCTTAAATTAAAAATTAAATTTTAATCTACACAGCTGCCGGGGGCTAAACAATGATCCATATCAGTTAGTAGAGGTTGCCAGAAATTCCGCTCTCATGACCCTGTCTTGACTTGGGCTGCCCTTTGTCTGTCGCTATGACATATCGCGATGAAAGTCGTCTGAGGTCTTTTCCTTTTCTTTTTATTTCATTTCGTTTCGTTTCTTTTCTACTTCTGCTTCAGTTCGTCTTCCATTCTTATTCACATTAAATCGTGCTTAAATTTGTTTAAAATTCGTTTACAAATTGAGCGATTTTCCAAATTCAATTTCATTCACTACAAATCCAGAATATCTGCCAGTTTTAATGGAAATTATTTGACCAGAACATACCCTGTATACATTCTTACTATTCTTTACATTGTCTGAATAGCTTAAAACTTTAAAAAAAAAAAAAAAGACAATAGTTACTTGAAAGCTGTAATTATTTTGTAAATTTCAAAGACAGTAAATAATGATTACTTTGCTTTTTTCAATTGAAAAAATCATTCACTTCTAGTAACTGTTAATAAACGTAAGATATACCAAAACTTTTTTTTTTTAAATGTTGATTTTTATTATTTTACTCATGTTTATTATAAGTCAAAATAACACCTTGAGTTTTATTTTTGATTAAAAAAAATTAAACTAAAAAAATAGTCATTATTCTATGAGTTTTATTATTTAGCTCAAAAATTGTGATTATTCCTCGGTCTTATTTTTTGCTCAAAAGCAATCATTAGTAAAATAATAAAACTCATAGAGTAATGATTATTTCTTGAGTTTTATAATAAAACTTATAATGATTACAGTACCTGGTAAATTTGCAAAATTCACTCTTTATTTAATTCTAACACGATTTTTTTTCCTACAAAGAATGCTGGCAATTTTGTCGAAATTTCATTGTTATGTAATTGTGGAAATGCAAATTGTTGCAGGCCAAACTTGGCTGAGATGGCAAACAGCGAAAACAGCTGCAAACTGAACAAACTGGACACACACACAAAATGCATGTACATTTGCCGTTTTGTGGAAATTTTTCAATTGCACACTTGAAACAGCGTCTGGGCTTGACATGGACAACATAAAATGCAGTCACAGCTGGCCTGGTCAGAGTTGTCATTGTTTGGGGTTCGGCCCCTTTCGAGTTTTTGGTTCTAATGTCCAATACACAAATACAAAATGGCAAAAGCCAAATAGCCACAGATGCATCAATTGTCTAATTGTTTGTCGAGACAGAGTCGTCATAATGTCCATCAAATTATAGCCAACAACAGTTCAAGCCACAATGTGACTTGTGCCCAAGTGTCTTTATGTCCGATCTGTCGGTTGTGTCGGATGTATCTGATGTTCTGTGACATCGTCTGGCCGGGTCGAAGTTGGCTGTCTGGCTGCTGCCTGTTTCGGTGAAGACCCGTGGGATAGGTAAATTTGATTTATGACTTATTATGCGTCTTATGTCCTTTCATAATTTAATTATACCAGGACACGGCTCAACAGACAACGAGACACACAAAAGGCAACAAGAGTCGAAGAATGCCAATGGCATGGGAATTTACAGTTTTTGCCTCTCACATACATACAAATATAAACACACAATAAAACATAATGCTCTGCTATTTAAATCATGTAAAATTCGCTTACGCAAATTGAATTGCAACAATTGTTTGCGCTCAGTTGCATTCGCAAGCAAAAACCAAAGCGACAGGCACAACTTACGACTCCAAATGCAAATGTAATTAAACTGCACTTAGGACAGTTGTAACTGTGTGTGTGTGCGTATATGTGTTGTGTATGTGTGTTTGTGTGTGCTTGGCATGCCTAATGAAATTGAAATAAATTATTGACTAATTGTCAAGGCAGACAAGCAAGAGTGTGGGCCACATGGCGTATACGCAATCTCTCACACAAGTGCAGCTAATTGGGCATATAAAAAGTATGAGTATTGCCCACATCAGACTTTAAACCAAACAGCTTCATTTAATTTGATTGTTTATGTCTGCATTAACTGGGGAATTGATCCCAATCTCTCACTCAAGAAAGTCCCATCAATGTCACTTCAGATCAAGATTGAGTATGAGCTCTCATATCATATATCTATTATACACAATCTTGAATAAAGTGTGCTACAAGCACATTTTTAATCAGCTCTTTAGATGGACTTCAATTAGATGATTGAAAAGACAGTTTGAACAGGGCAGGAGAAAATATATAAATTTAAACTCATGGTAAATAATCAAGCAGCTAGAAAATATACTACAATCCTTCTATTTTTTTCACATTTACTTCAAGATCAGCCAAAGATCGTTAACCCTTAACTAAGTAAACAATTGTTTAAAGCAAATTACCTTGAATAGACATAATTGATGTATATGTGGTTTCAATATTTGGCTGTCAGTTTAAGTCTATTGGTTGCCATTAGTAAAGTTCGTGGCTAGATTGTACTATTTAAATGTTTGGTTTCAGCTCGGCCAATACAATGGAAATGTATATGCATATTGTTATTGATGTTATATCAGCTGAAATGCCCGTTAATTATCTGACAATAATTATAACAAGTGCAAAAAGCACAAGCACTCAATTCATAACCGGGTCACAATTGTAAATCGAATGGCAATGAAGTTGATTTTGATTTCGATTATGATTTCAATTTCATAGATCAACAGGGCAGCCTAAGGGCAACACCAATTCGGACTGAGGGCAGGGCAAGTGTGCAAATATATTAAATCCAATTAATGGCACATAATATAATGCGCAACCTGAAACACCGGAGAACCGGAGCACCGCCGGACACGCCCCCGTCATGAGTTATCGCAAAGCCGCTTAACTACCATCGAAGGCCGTGGCCAAAACCAACAAACCAACAAACCAACAAACCAACGATGACGTCGCAAAAAACCGGCTCTGATATAATCATTGAGCACTTTTTGGCAGCTTGGACAATTGTTCGTTTATTGCTTGTTAGGCTTCATTTTGCTTAGCCCATGCGATGATTGAGGCCCAAACGGAAGCATTGTCAAGGTTTCTGCTTGCAACAAATGTGAATTTTATTATGAACCAACAACATTAACAAGAAGCTGTAACAATCTCAAGTCGATCTCCTTAGAAACCCCAGTGGGTGCCAAAGCCATCGAAGCTCATGTGCGAAACACTCGCAGCGGGGGAGTAGTGAACGGTCTGGGAGCTGCCATAGCTGGAGACGCCGAGGGCAGGTGCATTGTGGGTGTAGGTGGTGGCAGCTGGACCATGGTTCACATTGGTGGTGGCCAGAGGAGCAGCATACGACACGGTCTTGGCCAGAACGGGAGCAGGAGCAGCATAGGCAACAGCTGGAGCGGCATAGGTCTTGGTCAGCACGGGAGCGGGAGCAGAGTAGACGGTCTTGGCAACAACTGGAGCATGTGCAGCGTAGGTCACAGCTGGAGCAGCATACGACACGGTCTTGGCCAGAACTGGAGCAGGAGCAGAGTAGACAGTCTTGGCCACAACTGGAGCATGTGCAGCGTAGGTCACAGCTGGAGCAGCATACGACACGGTCTTGGTCAGAACTGGAGCTGGAGCAGCATATACAGCCTTCTGGACAATGGGCGTGGCCTGAGTGTACAATGGAGCGGCATAAGTAGCCTTAGCAATAGCCGGAGTGTACACATTGTTCTGGATGCGAGTGTCCGACTTGCGTACGCTGGAGTACGGCGTATCCACAGCCTTCGAGTAGCTGGAGACGGTGCCGTCAAAGGAGCGTACCACATTCTGATGAGTGGAGGCCACGGCATCCACGGCAGGATTCGCCACAGCCACATGGCTGGCGAGGAGACCAGCATTGGCATAGGCCACCAAAGCGCACAGAGAGATGAGGTAACGGAATGCCATGACGATACTGGATTCGATTGAAATTGAAACTGCTTAACAGGCTGTGACTGAGCTGTGACTGAGCTGCGACTGTTGCTGTTTTGGCCAAAACGTTGCGGCTTTTATACGCAATTGACGCGTGCCAAACAATATTTTGGTAATCGAAGCTGCCCACAATGAGATGCGAATTTCGTTGACTGACTGACTGACTGAATGACTCTCTGTCTGTCTGTCTGTCTGTCTGTCTGTCTGTTTGTCCAACTGTCTGCGTGATTGGGCCACAGATTTGAAAGCCAATTTGCGCACATAAATTAAACGTGGTAATTAGGTTTGGAGTACGTCGCTTTTGGCCCACGTGTAATATTAATAACAATTTGCCAAAGAAAACAAAAAAACAACAATTCAAAAGAATGACATTGGGCGAAAGAGGGGGAAGGAGAGGAAAGTGCAAGCATCCCAAGTTGGCAACACAATTCAATTTGAAGCAGCGGCAACTTTGGTAATTTCAATAAATATTCATCATGCGCCCCGTGAACAGCAGCAAACTGGTGGGAAATACATTTTGGAAAAACTTGCAGGAAAAGTACAAAAATCATAAACAAGTCTTTTGCCAACAAAGCAGAGAAAAACACACCCCACCATTAAAGTTGACACAACCAGAAGAGGAGTCCTTGAGAGTTCTCTTCATTTTTTTTTTTGGGGGGGATGTGTCCCGTGGCATATTTGCTGCTTGACTTGAACTCAATTTAATGGAAAAATACGCCTGGCAAATAAAATAAAAGTTTTTTGCTCTGGAAAATTTATGAGCTGCTGATAGTATTCAAAATAATTCACTTGGGGCAGTTCGAATACACTCAATGCGAGTGCGAGTGCGAGTGCCTCGTCATTTGTTTGTGGTTTGAACCAGTTTCTGGTTTTGTTTAGAGGCTTAGGCCTAAGTCTATCTGTCACACACATACTATATATGTGCGAATTGTGACCGTGAAATTGGGCCAACAGTTTTTTGGCTATTTAAGTCACAGAGTTGGCCCAGTTCAGCATCAGTAACCATTCCAGTTGCAGTTAAACAACAACCTACAGTCATGGCATTCAAGTACGTCCTGCTCTCCCTCTGCGCTGTGCTCAGTGCAGCAAATGCTGGCTTCCTGGCACCTGCCACCTATGTGGCATCTCCGGTGGTTGCCAAGCTGGCTCAGCCACATTACGATGCCGTGGGCACCACCCAACAGAATGTGGTGCGCTCCTTCGGCGGCACCGTGTCCACCTACTCGAAGAACGTGGTCACTCCCTACTCCAGTGTCAGCAAAGTGGATTCCCGCATCACAAACAATGTGTACACACCCAAGACAGTCTACAGTGCTCCAGCTACTGTGGTGACCAAGTCCGTCTATGCCGCTGCTGCTCCTGCTGTCACCTATGCTGCTCCTGCTCCAGTTCTGGCCAAGACCGTCTCGTATGCTGCTCCCGCTGTCACCTATGCTGCTCCAGCTCCAGCTCTGACCAAGACTGTCTACTCCTCGCCAATTGCTGCTCCTGTGCTGGCCAAGACCTATGCCGCACCCGCTGTTGCCTACTCCGCTCCAGTTGCTGCTCCAGCTGCCTATGTCAAGTACTCACCAGCCATCGGTGTTGCCCACGTCAGCTTCGACGGATTCGGCTCACACTGGGGCTACTAAACAGCGCTTCAATTGTTACAACTTTTGATTTTATAAACGAAAAATAAAGTAAACCTTTAGTTGAATATAATCCCGGTCTATTGAGATGATGAAGATGATGATCAGTTATGATGTAAGTCCAAATTTTAGATCGGTTTGAATATCGAAATAGAAAATCGCCCCAAATAATTATCGATTTGTCGATATATCGGAAAAACTAACAATAAATCGAATTGTTTTCAAAATAGAATTGGGAATGTCAGATAAAGCGTAGCGTGCTTAAAAAAAATATAGCTCGATTTATCATGAATTTAGCCAACAAAATTAGTTTTATTACTCAACTAGTTTATTATTTTTAAGTTTATTTTTGTTGTTATTTCGTCTCTGCGAAAATAGAGTTGTCGCTATTTCGATGTATTTTTACATCACTAATTCACAGTATTTTCAGACAGTTGGTCTTCCCCTCCCCCCCTCCCCTAACTACTGTCCTTCCCATTTGTCTGCCGTTTAATGGGGCGTATGTGTGCCATAATTTTATGCCTCGCTCCCGAGTTCATGCTCATCAGTCGCCACTTACTTTATTTTATTTTTATATTTTTTTTGGTTTTTTCAAAGGCAAAAGGGTGCAAATATTTAGTGCAAAACTTTTTGTTTGTCTTTGTTGGGGCGCAAAAAATTGTTGGCCAAAGTTTAATGAGCCACATGACCCCTTTTGGTTACCATATAAACTCAGCTCAGCAGCTTGACCAAAGTGTTGTTGTTATTGTTATGGTTATGGGCTTGGTGGCGGAAAAGTTAGCCAAATCGTTTGGCGAAACTTCGACTCAGATAGGGACATAAAAAAGCATTAACTCTGTGGGAGCCTCTACGAAACTATTTAGCCATAAAGTTGGTCGTTCTGCTGAGCATTTTGTATGCATATTTTATGCATTTCAAAATGCTTGAAAATTGTTTTTCCCGATGCCAAAATTTAATGTCGACAACAATAAAATTTATGTACAAGTATAAAAAACAAAAAAAAAACGTCTAAGGGATTGTCCTTGAGCCATGTGGCGTGTGGCATGTGCCGCTCGGTTGCATTTTGTATAACGTTTCGAGAGCTCAACTTGTGTCCGTGTCCGTGTCCGTGTTTGAGTCCGTGTCCTTTATCCTTTGTTGATTTCTTTATTGGCTCATGCATATGCATAGTGGACATTGGATGCTTTTGAATCCTTTTCGAGCTGAAACACAGACACTCGAGTGTTTATCGTTATTGATTGCAGCTTGTGAAATATGAGAAGTGTAAGCCCTGCCAATGCCAATATTCAATTCCCAGTGCCATCATCCAATTTGTCTTGCATGAAAATGCAAATCCAAATGCAAATGGAAATACAATTTGCTGCTGAGGCAATAACTAGAAAATGATGCACGATTGCCACAAGTTGCGAATAGAACGCACTGGTGCACCGGTATTTTTCAGGTGCAGATAATACACTATCACCAATATTACTAAAAGCAGCTACAAAAAAATTACATTAATTTTTAACTGATTTTTAAAACTTCCCCTATCTTACCTGAAATAAGGGAGTCAAAAGCTCGGAGCGAAAAAGAGTTGTGGGTATAGTATCTCTGTTCAGGCAACCACTATAGTAGAGATCCTTGGTAAGCTGGCTCTCACTGGCGAAACAGCTACGCGGTAATTCCCCAGATGTGAGCAGATAATCATCCGGTCCGAGAACGCCACAGCAAGAGTACTGCAGATACAGAAATTATAATATGACCTTAATATGATTGGACTGACCTTCTTCTCATAATACGCCAAGCTCTTCTGACTCAACCATCTGTAGTGCACAATGTGGGCAATGGGATAGCGTTGGGTCAGCACAAGGATCAGCAGCATTTGCAGCCAGACGGTTAGAAAAATGATCATGTTGTACTGCAAATAAAAATACAGATATATATATATATGCTATAGTTAAGCAATCCAGAGAGCTCACAACTCGCAGCGCACGAGTCTTTTGCAAAAGCACTAGATAAATTCCCAGCAGGAGAACACCAATCATTCCCAAGGAAGCTGCCAATACTAAAGCCTCATAATACGTAAATTCACACTCCGCACATGCTGAATAGTAGGTGATGACGGCAGCGTGATGTACACAATCGAAAATATTGAAAATCTAGAAGATAATATCATGAGTTTTAACTTGTATATGTCTTTAAGTTGCTAACTAACCAGGCAAATGCCGAATAGTATGAGAATAATCCATCGAAAGACAATTAAATTCCAATTCAGTTCCGAATGATCCTCGTCTTCCTCTTCTTGGTCTGCTATTTCCATTTTTGGAAAAGTTAACGTAAATATGAACTGAATTATAAGTCACTGCTTACTAATATTTTGATAAGATTTAGGTAGATTAATTTATACCCAGTTTAAAAATGTCTCAGATATTGGTTAATCAAAAATAACACTGAAAGTTGCAAAATATGTTGGTTTTTTATGAAAAAAAGTCAAACATGTAATTGTTTGTATTAATATTAATAAAATGACTATTGACAATTTGTTTCAACATTTTTTAATAAAATATGTATTTAGAGCCCGTTTTTTTTGAGATATTTAGCAGAAAAAATGAATCTACAATAAATGTCTTGATTTAGAAAATAGTCTTTCTTATCAGTATAGTTATTCTCCAGAATTATCCAAATGACTCTTGAAAATTAGCTACATTTCATATTCAAAAGGAACTACTTCCAGGTAGCTAAGATATCTCTAGATATCTCTAGTTTATTTCTAAGTAGTATATTTTCCCCTCTAGCAACAGTGATTAAAATAAGCGCTGAGATTAAAGCGATTTCTGGAATTTGCATAGATTTGTTTTTGTTGGTGTTCGGGGTTGACTTCTGGCCAGTTCAGACTCGGGTAACACATACACAGACTATGGAATTTTTTAATCAAACAGTTGCCATTAATTACTGCAAAATTCTAGCAGCCACATAACAGACATTTTTTCGACGGGAGTCGCAATGAATGAAAGCCCGAAGATGGCAACGACCAAGGAGAAATAAAGCGCCAAAGCTGCCAAGGCGTGGCACAATCCTCATGTGTTTGTTGCCCGTGTGGCAACAACAAAAAGAATGCCACAGGGCAACCGCAGCTCAGCCAGAGCACTCACTGCATAGTCCGGAAAGTCGTAACCAAAAAACGGATCCGGGAGAAAACAGCAGCCATTCAGCGCAACTAAAAATCAAATTAGGTGCAAACGAGCTGCCGTCAGTGGCGTTGGCGGGGGGCGGCGTGGGCGTGGGCGTGGTCTTGTCCAATGTAATGAATAATTTATAATGCAAAACGCTGATGTTTTGCCTTCGCTTTTAGTTGAAATTAAAATTTTGTGGCTTTCTTCTCATGCTTCCTTCCCAGCTTAAAGTGCAAAGAAATGCCAAAGAATTCTCGCTTATTTCTCCATCGACTGCATGCATCTTTCCTTATGAGTGGAAAGAGGAGGAAGGCGGCTGATAAATGTGCGTGTGCTGGTGTCAAGTGCACGCTCGTGAATTCAATTTGATATACAAACTGATTTATCGATGCAGAACTGAACTAAACTGAACAGAACAGAACAGAACAGAACAGAATTGAAGCTGAGCAAAACCCGCCCAGCTGAAACTGCCACACGCCATTCATAAGTCAGTCCGTCAGTGGTGTAAGTTGCAGCAACAGAGGGGAGAATGAGATAGAGATAGAGAGAGAGAGGGGAGTGTCTGCTTTGGAGACGATAAAAAATTACATACACTTGTAACTGTTGCTGGCTGCAGCCCCTAACAAGGTTAATTTGTTGCGATCGCACAGCGCACTGTCATTTATCTTCGCTGTCAACGGCAAGTCTATGAGCAGAGCCAGAGCAAGACTCTAATTTGAATTTAACAAGCTCCACATCGAGAGAGAGCGCGTGTCCTCAGTCAGTCACTCAGTCAGCGAGGCAGGCAGGCAGACAGTGAGGATTTCCCGTGAGCATCTCAGAAAGTCAGCCAGTTTATCACAGCGCTTTGAAAATTAAAAATTTATTGCCAGTCGAGGTGTCAATCATCGCCAGGCATCGCAATAAAAAGTAATGTCGCATCAGTGCGACAAAAAGAGAAAGAAGTAAGGGAATGCACAGCAAGTGGAAGCTTGAATACTCTTGCTAAAAAATTTATATATATTTATTATTATCTTATGTATATTGTTCTTAAATTTTAAGGTCGCACGCCAAACGCTTTGGCCTGTAAAATGCTCAGTCAGTGAATGAATGAGGACAAAAAATTGTATATATATAGTTCTAATTATTACTATTGCTAAGATCAACCGAATCAAACATATAGTTTTTAGAGCTCTTACTATAAATTTAAGCATATCTATTGGGTAGTTATTTGTTTATTTAACACTCAATTATATATTATACAGGTCGACTTTTACAGCTACAAGATCAACTTAATCGAATATAAAACCCTTAACAACATTTTATTTTCCCAAAACCTCTTTCAAAATCAACATACCCGCTGCTTAGCTATAACAGCTCTTGGTGCTGGCACAAAAAAAGGAAGGAAAAGGCATCCCACAGGACTCGCAACACACTTCATCATCAATTTGTAGTCCGTGCAATGTTTCAATTTCACTTGTTGGCTTCGATTGTCGCCTGTCGCTTTTGGGGTTTGGGGACACAATTGAAAGCGACACTTTTATGGCTTTCAGATTTGTGCAATGCATCCTCTATGTTCTAGTTTTTTTCTGCTGTATTTCCACCAAGCGGGGTAGATGTAATTTCCATTCTAATTGCAAAATTCTTTGGCAAATTGCATAAAGTTTCATAAAGTTGATTTGGATATGTAGTTGTGTGTGTGTGTATTTTTTTTTTCAACACATTTGCTAATAGTTTATATTTTTATTTGCACATTTTTATTTTCAATTTTCTATTTTTATTTACCCACTGCAGTTGCAGCTGCAGCTCTGGAAATAAAATTTTGTTGCATATTTTGTGGCATCAAATGGCAGCCACAAAAATGAATGAAATCGTAAAATTCTGGCACGCCGGACAGCCACAGCCACAGCAGCCGGAGCTAATAACATACACTCAAAAACCGGATACGCCGCAGACCAACGGCGTACAAAAGCGTTGCCCCTTCCCTTGTCTCCCCTCTCCTGCGTTTCCCGTTGTTTTTCTTTTCGAAATCCCTTGGCCCGCATTCTGCCTTGGTCATATCTAAGCTCAGACATCGTACGGCTATAGGAGTGAGTGTGTGTGAGTGTGTGTTATAGTGTGTGTGTGCATTGGCATTTAAGTGCCGAAACGAGTTTTTGGGGCAAGAGCAACGTCTAACATAACCTCAATTTGTGTATGTGTATGTGTGTGTGTGTGTGTTTATTTGTTTGCCTTTATCTGACTGTATGTCTGATTCTTTCTCTTGCTGACTGTCTCTCTCACGCTCTCTCTTCCCTTCAGTCTTAGCATTGCAATTGCAATTGCCTTCAGCTCTTCTCGCGCTGTGTAAATATTTGATTTTTGCATTAAAGTCAATTTGCTTTCATGATTCCGTAATTCATTGTTTACCCGCGCTAACTTCTATTACGCCTTCCGCCACGCCCTCCACTTGGCGTGTTTAATTTTCAGCATTTGCCAGCCCTCGTACTCCTCCTTTCCCGCGCTTTTATTGTTTATTTTTTGATGCCCCGCCTCCTCAGTTTCCTCAGTTCTTCTATTCGCACAGCCTCAACTCCAACTCCAACTCCAGATCCATATCCACCTCCCGTTCTGGCAGGAATCCCGCATTTCCGTTGCATTTGCACTAACACCAGACGCAGTGATATCCGCATCATCTTTGTTTGTTGCTCACAGCCACTTTTCCCTTCATCCTCCCACTCGTCCTTTGTCCTTCGTCCTTTTTGCCTGTTTTAATATGCGCACTCAACGTTAGAAATTAAATCTGGCGCTCAAATGTTATTTGCGCTTTTCGTTTATTTATTTATTTATTATTTGCTTACGCCCTTATCCCTTATCCCTTATCCCCTCTACCAGTCTCCGACTTCGGGCTGTGAGACTTGCCGCTCTGTTCTTGGCCAGGCCAACTTCCCACCCACTTTTCATTAGGTAATGCATAATAAGTACGGGTATTTTGTTTGTATGCTTGTGAGTGTATTTAATGTATGTTTTGTTGGCCAACAGAATGCAGTCTCTTTTGCACAGATATGAACAAGCAAATATCAGATGATAGTATTGTGACTTAGAAATCTTATACCCTGTAATAAATACAATTTGGGTAAGTTTGTGCTTATTTTGTGACCAATATTTATTATGCGAATGTTATGAAACATTAAAAAACTGAATGTCATTTATAGATGTGTGATTGTTATTTAAGTGTACCTCTAAATAATTGTATGGAGAGGTGAGATATTATTCTAAGCTCCTAACTTAAATTAAGTTTGAGAAAGTTTTATGGCTTATTCTTTGTTGGATTCAATTTGCCTCCGACTTATTCGATATTAAATTTATAATTACTGGATATAAATTAGAAATACTAGTGATAAATTAAGTTAGTCAGCTGAGTGACCCTTCCGAAGTTTTGTACTTTTCTGTTTGGAAAGTGAGTATCTTCTAGTCTTATTCTTTTATGAAGATAGAGTTCTAAACTGTCAACAGCATATTTAATAGCTTAAGTCAAATTTGAGCTGGGTACTACAGCATCCATATTTTATCCTGGCTTCAAAATCGAACTCTCGACCTTTAATTTTTTTTCAGTTTGCTCACTGTTCTGTTACACGAATCGACAGTTAAGTTGCAGTATTTCCTTTAATTAGAACTTGAAAGCGTATTCAAATTCTCTTGTACACACATGTCTTTGAACTATTAATTTTTACAGGACAGCTAAGACCTCATTTAACAGGCATTTCACACGCTCATCGTCACATTTTATACGAACTCCCCTCTGCCTCTTCCAGTCTCAATCAAAATCAAACATTTCGCTATGCATTACGCGAAGGCGCACCACGCAAAAGTCAAATCAATAGCAAATACCACCCCTGAGATCCCCGACTTCGTCCAAGCAACGCCCATCAGTCTATCATTATTTGTATTATAAAAGGAGCGATGCCTGCAATTTTAACGAGCTTTACGCATTTTATCGCTAGAGCTGCTGCTGTTCCTCCCAATTCCCCCTACGCTTTCCACTTTTACTGCAAGGACAACGGCAGGCAGCTCATCTATGTAGAAGCATATCCGCATCTCCTTGATGGCGTTGTCATCATCAACAGGCGATGCCAATGCAGTAAAAAAGAATCTAATTTAGTGCGCGGTTTGCATACAAATTTCTTTTGCCAACCACAACAGCAACAACACCAACAACATTAACAAGATGTGTGCGTGACAATGTGAGAATATGTGCATGTATATGTGTGGCTATATCTATGTGGGTGTCAATTCGCAATTGATGTCACGATATACATTGATTTGCCATTTGAGTATATGCATTTTGCATTAATTGTCTTGTCACTGAGAATCTCAGAGATGCGGAAATGCGCCATCAAACGATTTAATCAAAAATTTCAAATTTCGAAATTCGCATTTAAAGTTTTAGCGCGCAATGAAGTTTTTAATGACTTTTCGAAACTTGACTGAGTCTAAACCTGCAATTACTGTAGCTGCAAGAGCGTACCTGTCTTATAGCCATATGCAAACGACTTTTAGCCCAGACACAACAACAGCAACAACTGCAATAACAAGAACAACAACGACAAACAAAACGCAAACCGCTAATCGCGTTACACAAAACTTTTGGCCCAAAAGGTGGCCCAGGCAATCGAGTGCGAAATTCCACATACGCCACGTGTGACGTCGCCTAGTAACGTGCTGTGCTGTGCAGAAGCATTCAAGTCATTTCCGCTTAAGCAGTCAGCCATTGCCAACTAGCTGTATTTTGTGAGCCGCTTGACATGACAGCCGCGTGCTGTTGAATGCCGCAAAATGTTGCTCAGAAACCGACTTAAATACAAACAAACATGGCCGCCAATGGCGACGCATGCAACTGCAACAACTGTGTGACGTGTGGAGGGGAGAGTCTAAAACCGGAAACCGGAAATTTAAAGCCATGCCAAGCAAATGAAGCGAATGGTGGCCAATGCCGCGATTGTTTGTTGTTTTGTTGTCGATTGTCGTTGCTGTTGTTGTTGTTGTTGCTTGTTGCTTGTTGCCAGGCATTTTGATTGTTGTAGTTGTACTTTTTTGCTAGACACTGCGGACAGCTGCAAGTTGCAAAGCATTGTGCAAAAGTTTAATTACAATTCCTTGCAATTTCTTGCAATTGCTCGCAAAAGTGCAAACAACTTTTTATTGATATTGTTATAGAGTTGGCCTGTCAGTTCATTGTTGTTGTTACTGTTGCCAATGTCAAATGTCATGTTATCCTGAAGTTATACGCTCTCTTCATTGCCGTCTGCTGTCTGGATTTTAAATGCAAATTGATTACTGACATCGACCAAAGTTGACGAGTTGCTTTCAGTCCTTAATAGCCAATGTCACATTATGCGCATCAGTGTTGATAACAACGACATACAACAGTTGCGAGAGTTGCTCAAAAGTTTTATACAAAAATTACTTCATTGCGCGCGCTGGAATTTTTAAAATAAGTCTACAATTGAAGCTTTTATTTGAGAACTGAATAAATCAGAGATATATGTAATTTAATGATGTTGTATTGAATTCAGAATTTTCCTGCCCACTCCTAGAATTGATAAAATATATATATATATTAAAGAGATCTTCTGCTTTTGTTTTTAGAGCTTTTCCGACGCCTGAATAAATGTAACTCTCACTTGCCATGTCTGCTAATTCCACATAAATTAAACATAATTTATTACTTATTTTTGTTGCAAATATAATTCAATAATTTTCAATAGCCAACCACGCTATTTTATCAATATATCATCAATAAAGCACACCAGACAGCAGACAGTCGCGTCAGACATCAATATAAAATTGTCATAAATTTCATATGTACTTATATTCACACATGCGAGGGTATTTATGGCGTGCACGACTGCAACATTGAAGTGGAAAGTGGCAAAGTGTACACACACACACACACGCATACTCCACTGTACAGTTAGTTTCATGCCTGCTGCTGTTGGAGGTAGAAAAAAAAAGAAGGTCTCACCACATGGCGCCCAACGTGGGGCGCTGAAAATGTTGCACTCAATGGCATAAAGTTTTGCACATGTGCATGGAAAATGTTATTAGGTATGCAAATGTGTCAACTTTATTTGCAATATTTCGACACATTTCGACACTTGTTGCCATAATGAACTCAACATCGAGAACTGCCGCGTGTGAGTGTGTGTGTGTCATGCATATTTCAATAGTTGGCATCACGTAGCCGACACACAACTGTTGCACAACAGTTGCAGAGCTCTGCATTTGTTGCGTGTTGCCAATGCAAATTATATACTAATAATGGGCCGCGAGTCGTGCATGCAAATTGAATTAAACTAAATGACAACTGAAACTCACAATTTAAAGTATCAACTGGTTGAGGTGTGTGTGTGTGTGTCTCTCTCTCTCTCTCTCTCTCTCTGTATGTCTGTATAAATTGCTACTATTGTTTAAATATTTGCCAACATAATTAACTTAATTCAATTGGATTTCCATTAGAGACACACGCACACAACTCCACCAGAGACAAGTTGAGTTATTTGCACAGCTAAAGGTACGAGTCTAACCCGCATTTATAGCCGTACTCCAGCTACGTCTACTCCTACATACTACTACTGCAGACAAGTCAATTGACAGTCACAGACGATGATATGAGTAGACGCAGGCAAATCAAAGGCCTGTCCTTGCATAACATATGAGACTGAAGATGAGTCTGGGATGATGTTTTTGGGGCGCCGACTTGCGTCTGTTGACTTTTGGCAATCGAATTAAATTGCAGCAGCAAATCACACAATAAAATAATTGATTCCATTTGAAATGCACACACAACAAAGCCACAACGTTTGACTTTGGCAGCATATGCGGGCTCTATCCTATCAACTATCAAATGCTGCTCAGACTTCTACTCCTACTTCTCCTACGACTTTCGGAACGTCTCCAATTGCTGACTGTGCTGAGAGTATAAATTTATTTTCATTGTTTGCCGTTTAAACATTGCATATTTAGTGTACTAAAGAGAGAATCCTTTTCATTTGCCACTTGGTTAATTGATAAAGCGGCAGTCTTCGGTTTTGGCGTTTACAAATTCCTCAAGCCTCCTTTCTGGCAGCCAAGGACAACTCCTTGCGTGTCTTGCGACGCATACGCAGATTGGAAATCAAACGCACTGTACAGAAATAAACCAGCTCCACAATACTCAGTGTGGACACGCCCATAAAGAGACCCAGAAGACCACCACAATTGGCCAGAAAGTCGGTGGTGCCATAAAGTTCCGAGCGACGCGAGGTGAGAAACTGTGCCTCCTTAAAGAAGATCGAAACACGCGACATTTTCATGCTGTAAATAATAAACATAATACATTTTAAATTGATCATTTAAAGCTGAAATGAAAATTGCCTAACCCTTCTCGCTTTTTCTGGTCTTCATCAGTTTTGTCCTTGCTGGCAACAGTCTTATAGTCGAAATCAGCCTGTGAAATTTCCGCTTCATATGCAATGGAGGTGCAAGAGGGCAGACAATTGCAGTCGGTCTGGCCCCGAATGTTCTCCCCCTCGGTGGCCATACCCTGTTCGAACTCTTTAAGCAGCAGCTCGTCCTCGGCATCATTGTAACACTTCAAGTTGCCAGCTCCACAAACGGGCATATTCATATTTCCTGAAAGCCATTACAATTTACAACAAAATCAATCTGTCAAATCTGTGAAGTTGAGTTGAACTCACTTGGCATGGAGAACTTAACGCAACCGCATTTAGTGAGCGTAAAGTTGGCCAAGCATTCCAGCTCACAATTAGTCTGTGAATAGATGTTGAAATAGCGCAGACGACGCTCCTCTTGGAAATAACACTGTCGTCTGTGGGGCTCGTAGTGCTTGAGGCCATCCGAGGTGGTAATAATCTTGGGCCGTACGGATATCAACACCTCCTGATCAAAGGGAATGCGAAAGTATTGTCGCGTCACCTGTGCAACCTCACCTGGTGTATGCAGCAGAATCTAATTTGCCAGAAAATTATCATGCTATCGATTGTCCAACATACTCCAATGCACACTTACTTTGAAACCCTGCACTGGACCACGACACATATCATCGAAATCCAGTTCCATGCCGCCCATAAACAAATACAAACCCGCCTTGGCACCCGGTCCCAGAACACGATTCGGATAAGTTTCTGTATCGGCGGTGGGACTGTAACCTTTTTCCACGCTCCACTGCGTGGCCACACGATTCTCTTCGCGGAATATGAAATCGGGTATAATGCTGCAGGAATTTGTTCACTCAATATTTGGCATATAATATTTAGATCTAACTTACCCCTCAGCTCGAAAAGTCTCAGCTGGATTCAACGAGTTAAAGCTATAACAGACACCGTCCTCAGTGACAAACTTGTGGAATATATCGTTGCATTTAACGGGAGCATTACGCCATTTGCACTCCAAATAGGTCTCTTCAAATAAGGGTGCTATCTCGCTGAGCGTATCAATAATTTCAATACCCTTTCTGGTCTTGAAACCATAATCGATGTCATGCAATGGAGCATCACACACTTGAGTCACTGTTCCATAGGTTGATTTTCTGTGAGAGTTAAGGTTATTTTAATGGGAATATTTTTGGATGTAACATTTGTAGAGGGATAACTTTAATAATTTTATTAACAAAGTACAGTATTCGTAAACTCTAAAACTCTTAAGAACTCTTTTTGACAAAAATCGAAATTCTGAGTGGAACTTCCATAAATTTAAAAGAAAGAACTCAATACTCTATCCCTCTTTCAGATCCAGAATAACATTCTTATAACTAGCATATATGAATATTACTAGATTTGGAAATTGACTTACTGCTTTTCTGTTAGTGGGGCAACTCCGCTGACATTATTCCGATAATCCCTCAACTGCCAGTAAATGTCGGTAAAGTTGAATGCTCTCTGTCGAGACTTGGTTTCTGAACAAACGGTGACAGAGGGAAAGGGTATCTGCCAGACGGGTGTGGACTTCTCGGCGAAACTGACAATCACCGGATTATTGGTCCACTTGTCCCAAATGTTCAGGGTCAGCTTGAAGCAAGTGCAGATGGAGAGCAGAAAGACGCTGACCCAGAACAAGCGCTCCAGCCAAGGACGCTTCTTCTCGCCAAGGTAGCGTATGCCATGGATGGTACTGTAGTCGCAGTACTCATGGATGATGGCCTTGGCAGCCTGGAAACCGCTGCCATACTTGATCTGCTGCTTGGTATCCCCTTCATCATCGCTCTCATCCGAATCTCTGCAAGCCGATGCGGACTTGGCCATTAATGCGGCACGTTTCCATTGGTTCGAGGTGGCCAGTGTACCGAGATTAGGCTTGGGTGGCACCACCAACTCACTGATGGGCGTCTGTGGTAGTGTACTGCTCGACGACATGACCGGCGATCCGTCGGGTTTGAACAACATTAACTTAGTCAGGCGAATGGATGTCGAGGTGTCGCCTTTTATAGTCTATGCTGAGCGGGCGTAGCTGACAATTCTACTGGGTCAGCTGCCCCCAAAGGGTTTGGCATTGGCGTGGGTTCAACAGGCACGCAGATGCCGCATCACGCATACGCCATGTGTGAAATGTGGGAAATTAGTTAGCGAGAAGTTAACGCTAGTTTTCGGTGTCATTTCAATTACTTCATTGGCTAAGCTCGCGTAATTTGTGAGCCACGTTGGCCAAGGTCCCCAGCCAGGAGTTGCCACTCGTAATTTCTGGTGTCTAAATGTTACCTTTGCGCCAACTGTATAGCTAAATAACTGGAGAACTGGAGAACTGGACAACTAAAGAACTGGAAAAATGTGCACCAGGGCGAGGCATTCTAATTAGCCGCTGCGTACTTTAAGGTTGCCCAGCCCCAGTGTGAAAGTGTGGCCAAATTGAATAGCGGCTGCTGCAGTGTCTGACTCCTACCCGTATTCCTACCCCTTTTCTCCCCTCTCCTGCCATTAACCTTTTGCTTATGCATTTTAAATCCAGGACTTGGCTCGACCGCAGGCGCTTAACTCGACCTCGAAACAGAAACTAAACGGCCGGCACACGTTGCAGACACAGACACCGACAATGTCGAGTCGGAGCCATAGTTAACCGACAATAAAAATGTTTGGAAGCCGCCGCAGGAGCCAACGGCAAGGACAAGCATAACAACAACAACAACAACAACAAGGGGAACAACAACTGAAACAACAACAACAGAAACAACAACATACAGTAACACAACACAACGCGAGCCATTTACGTTGCGCATTTTAATAAAGTTAACTGCATTTTGGCATTGTGTCCAAAAACTTTCGGTGAGTTGATGGTGAAAAGAGAGATACATACTTATAGTACGAGTAGAAGTAAGCCACCCTTTTGTCTGCCCACTTGCACTCACCTTTTGTTGGCGCTTTTCATTATCGTGCGCTTTGCTTTCAACAATGTTTGCAATGTCCTTGTTATTGTCCTGCTGCTCTTGTTGTTGTTCTGTTTACAGACTGCGTCGCGTCGTGTGCAGTTGATCATCATTTATTTTAATGAGCTTCAAAATAGAATTTTAAATGTCTTCCCAAACTTTAATTTTCCAAAAAAAAAAAAAAGAGAATTGAAGGAAACCTTGAAATGTGACTTTCACTATCCTTAGAAAGATTCTTGGCAGACTAGCAATTTCTATTGTTTTTCACAACATTTGTTGTTTGTTTAACTTTGCTTCTTCATTATTACATTTCTTCTATGTATATGGTTCCTTACATTATTATTTTAATCCATTTTCCGTCAATACCTAAGAGACTGTGAATTGAGCAAATTGTTTACAAAGCTTCTGTAAATAATGTAGATTTTTAACAAATTTGTGCAGAAAATTTAAATTGGCGCCGAAAAATCTTTTTTCTTACAATACTACTTACCCTTTCGTTTAATCCTTAATGAAAATCATTTAAACACTAAAATTTCCTTTATTTTTTATAAGTTTTTTTTATTTAATAAATTTTTCTGCCTGTTTACATGTTTAGCTGGAGGACATTGAATTGAATATTGTTATTGTTTACAATATTTTCTAATTTTTTGGTATTAACTAAACTATTTACATACATATCTGCTAATTTTGATATAAGTACATATACGACTTTATGTAAGTAATTTATAATTTATATACTCGTATATTAATTTTATTTTAAGCATAATATTAATACGTTATGTTTATATAATAAGTTTAAGCCTTATTGGTTTTTGTGGGGCTCTTTTCTGTTGTTGTTGTTGTTGTTGTTTTTGAAACACCTGTTGTGAAACTATGCTACTCTTGATATACATGGCATGCATATTGAATAATAATATTGTTGTTGGCTTGTCAATTGTTAAATATATATTAAATAAATTATTTTATATAAAATATAATTTGCTTGGGTATTTTGTCAGCTAATAATAATAATTTGCTTCTTATTTCATTTGATTTAATTAGCATTGTTTTTAACTATATACAAAGCTCATTTGTCCTACATAATGCCTTGTAATTTTACTCATTATCGATAGTTTTGTTTATTTTTATGTACTCACACGATTAATTTTCTTTTCTTTTCTTTTTTCTTTTACCTATATGTTCTCATATGCAGTTTGAAACCCAAAATACTTTTCGCCTGAACACAATAATTAAGACAGACAATACATGACATATAGATGGATACACATTATATATTTATATTTGTAATTATTTGTAATTGTTATAGCTACAATAATATCTAATTTCTAATTTAAAATGATATGTTTTGCTGTAATTTACGTTCATTTTTTTTTGTTTAAACTGTCTCTCTTTCAGTTTAAGTCTAGTACAAAAATACTGAATAAATTGCACTTGCATCGTCCATACGATTATAGCATTTCCGAATACACAAAAGCCAAAAGCAATACGAGTATTTTCAATACTGTATCTGCATGCACATCTATCTATTTGTTGACACTTAATAATATCCAAATATGACTTCAGTTAAGATTTATATTTATGTCTAGATAATATGTTGGCTTATTGCGGTGCTAGTGCCAAAGTGAGGCCATTCGACATCAGACTCAAGGCATTCGCAGTGGGCGAAGTTGCAGATCCAGCGGCCCCCTGGAAAAAATGAAGAATTTAAATACAATTAAAATGATTATCTAAATAAAATTGAACAAAAAAATTTAAGAAGCTTAAAAAAAATCAGAGGAACGTACAGTTTAAGGTCACTAAGTTTAAATGACTATATATTTTATTCATCATTTAAATTTAAGGATCCTTGATTTAAAATAAAATAGATTGTACTCTAAAAATGATACAATATAAACTACGTTTACGAAAAAAAATTGCTCAGCTAAATTCTTCACAACTTTTGGTCTATGACTCGAATTTAAAGAGATTTTGATTGCTAATGATGACAGATCGGATCAGATCTCAAAAGGAAAAAAAAGATATACCGTTCTCTTGGTTATAATTTATAACTAATTATAATAATTAATACTATTTCTTGAAGGAATTATTGGTTTTTCTGCTCATACTCACAATGCTCAGGGTACGCACAATGCAGGCGCGTGTTGCCGGCGGTTCATCCGACTCCAAGCCGGGGGAGCTGCCACGCGAGGATACCGAACCGTCGAGGAGCTTGATGCTCATGTTGATGTCATCGGAGTGATGGGTCTGCGAGCTGCTGGAGAGGCGTCCATCCAACGACATATCATCACGCTGCTGATCCTGCAACAAGAAGACATTACACTTTTAGTTAAGTTGTCACTTGGAATGTGCAACAATGTGCTGTACACACCTCCTTGGGGCTGCCACAAAGACCAAACTTGGCGTCCAATGAGTGTGTCTCAGTATCGCTGCTGACATGGCCATCGTTGGCTGCAACTGCAACTGCAGCTGCAACAGCAGCAATGTTGTTGTCGTCGGCAGCAACATCAATGCCATTTGTTGCTAGTGCATCGTCGGCAGTAGGGGACATGTGTCCATTGATGTTGTTATTGTTACTGCTGTTGTTGTTGTTGTTGTTATTGTTGCTAATTTTGTTATTGTTATTTGGCTCCTTGTTAAGTGTTGCTGACGTTGGCATGCGCTTTGTTATGGTTGTTGCCTCATCAGCAGAGGCAGCAGCAACAGAGACAGAGACAGGAGTGGCAACAACGGCCGTCGACGGCGTAACCATTCCATGTCCATTGGTTGCAATTGCCGTTGCATCGTTTGCATTGTTGTTGTTGCCAGTGTTGGGGCTGTTGCTGTTGCCGTTGCTGTTGCCATTGACAATGGCGTTGGCGTTGGTGGTGGCGGTGGCGGTGGCGACGCCAGCGGTGGCAGCGACCTCATCGCCCAGCTCGTAAATGTTAACCATGTGTGCGGCCTGTGCGTGCACCATCAAATCCCAAGGATTGGCGAATGCATCCTTGCAAACGGCGCAAAGCAATTTGGCGCTCGTTGGCGGCGTTTCTGTGTGTACGTGTGCGAAATATGCAAGAATTAATTAGTTATTTAAGTTGGAATTTGCCAGGGCAGAACAGAGGCGGAGGACACTGTTGGCTTAGTCGCATAAATAACTCAATTTTAAATGAAATTGCAGGCAGCCGCAGGCGTTGGACATGCCACAGACAGACAGATGTTGCTGACTCCAAGGAATCTCCACACACACTCATTGTGCCTTAGATAAACACAAATTGGACATTGAGACGAACGAACGAGCCTCGTTGCTTGGCAAAAAGTGTTTAACAATCATAAATTAATTGCCGACAAAAACAACAAACAGCCACGCCTCTTTTTGCCCACTGGCTGACAGGGATAACTTACTTGCGGCAAATGCCACATCCTGGCACTTGCATGTGAACCTCAGCTTGCAGTAACTTTTCTTGTGGTCCAATAACTCAGACAGCTCGCTGAAGCATTCCCTGCAATTGCCGCAAATTAATGTATCCGGATTGCCTGCAACAACAACAAAATACGGAACAGACTTAACAAATGGACCTTAACGCAATTTAGTGAGTCAGAACAACAATATTAAATACCAAATGCATCTATGAATTACAAAGCCTTGCTGTCTAACCAACACAAATTGAAATGCTGACAATATTGAAACTTATATAAAAAGATTGACAAGTTCTAAAGACTTATCAAGTCAAATTTTACTCATAACATATATGACAATATGACAATTTTCGAATAAATTAAATATCTCTTTTCATGACAAATTAATTAAAACTATTTTTAACCTGGAATTCAATATCTTATTATTTGGATATAATTTAGCATTTACCAAATACTTGCACTTGAATAAACTTAAATTACTTTCCAGATGACAAGCTTTATTTTTATTTGAAAATAAATATTAAAAACGATCTAAATAGATTTTTCAATCACACAAAAGTTCGGACAATATTTTTTTTTATCTTATAGGTAAAATATGACGAGCGATGATCTCTTTCTGCGTCTCTTTTTTCGACTAATTAACTCTTACTTTAAATCCAAGACTTATTATTATTTTTAACAGCATCTTTCATAAGTTATAAAATATATTTAGCGAAAAATTCAAATATCTTCTATAGTATCAGTGTGATATTTTGATGGGCCATAGCTTGATCTCAGCCTGCAGCATCTGTTTTCTGGTAACCACTCGACGTTGAATCCGCGTCTTTGCCTTTGCTTTTCCTTTTGTCTTGTTTTTCCGCCTACTTTTAGTTATATCTACTTGCTGACGTTGAGGTTCTCTGAGTTGAACTTCTGAAGAATCGCCTTGTTTATTGCGATACCGCAATAATGTGGCAAAAGCATCGATTCTCAGATTGGGTTTCATTGCATGTCGATGAGGTCGATTCTGTAGATTCTTCTGCTCTACCTTAAAATTCTGCAGTTTTAAAGATTTAAATGATCCCTTGGTCTTGGGTCGTTTGCTGCAACATGGCAGTTTTTTATTTTTAGGCTTCTTTTTTGTTGGCTGGGTAGAGACTTTTGGTTTCACTGTGGTTTCTTTCTCCGTTGCTGGACATTGGTCCGTTGTCTTTGTCTTGTCTAAGCGCGGCTCATTCTCAGCTTCATCAGAAAACTTGGCAATATTCGAGCGAAGTTCTCGTTGCGGTTGTTGTTGCTGCTGTTGTTGTTGCAGCTGCAGTTGTTGTTGCTGCTGTTGTGGCTGACTCTGACCAAAATACTCGGCGAGCTGCTGCAGCAACTGCATCTTCGCATAACAATTGGACTCTCCATCCGCTTGGGCAGCCAAAGGCGGCGCATCCCTCACAGACGTTGTCAACTCCGATTGCGGCTCCTGTTGCGGTTGTGACTGTGCAGCTTGTGGCAAGTTGACCGATTGCGACGGGGACTGAGCCTGCTGTGGACCCTGGGATTGTGCCTCAAGCTGCTCAACTGATGGATGAACTGGGCCAGGCATTTGCTGTATTGGTGATGGAGTTGCCGAGGAAACCTGTGCCGCCAATTGCAAATCTTGTTGCATCAACTGATCATCCTGCTTACGCAGCTCCAGTTGCAGCTGATCGAGTTTCTGATGCAGCTGATCCTTGACCTCATCACGTACCTGCACAACCTGCTGCTGTTTTGCCTCCTGCTGTTGCTGTGGTGACTTCGCATCAGCACTGAGATCCCGAAAATTCTGCTTTGTTTCGGCCAACAATTGTTTCGACTCCTCCGTTGGCTCTACAGTCTTTGTGTTTACCCCTAAACCCAAATCAGGGCTGAGTTCTCGATTCCCCGTATTCTGTTTTAAGTTCATTGTTTCGCCGGCGTTGCTGTAGATTATTGGCCTGAGCTGAAAGTTGTTGGCCAAGAGACTTCCCTTGAGACTGAGCACACCATTCACATAGGCGGGCGGAAGTTTCTGCTGTGATCGAAATGGCAAGAAGAAGCTGGACTCGGACTTCGATTCCAATTGAGCTTGAGGTTGCACGTTGTGGATAACTTGTAAGATTGCGATCAGAATGGCCAGATAATTTGTGTTAGCGCCAAGTCTTTGATACATTTCTCATATTTAGAGACACTAAGCGATTCATTGTCAGCGTCATCTTTCTATGACAAGTTAAACAAAGCAATAGAGGATCAATTTTAAAGCTGAAAATCTGTTGTTTTATTCTGCATCTGCCAAACAATTAAATGCTTCAATTTGTAGAGTAAAATTAAAATATTTTATATCGAAATTTCATATGTATTAAAGTTCGATTGTGAAATCTAATGATTTTCTTAAACAATTATTTTCATATTTAACTCCCTGTTTCCTAAGATTATTAAACTGTCTAGCATTGCCAGCTAATTGTAAAGCCAAAATTAAATTTCCAGCAATTATTGGTACTGCAAACATGGCTAAATATAGATTGTTGGCAAACAAGTGTAGTCAATACGAGTACTCACTGTAGACTTTGAATGGTCCCCAGTGTTGATGCAAACTTAATTGCTCCTGTGCCAGCTGTTGTTGTTGCTGTTGTTGTTGATGCTGCTGTAGCTGTTGTTGCTGTTGCTGCTGCTGCTGTTGTTGTTGCTGCTGTTGCTGTTGCTGTTGCTGATGCTGTTGTTGCTGCATCAATTGGCTATGCAATTGTAGCGGCTGCGGTTGCTGTGGGGACAATGCCAAAGTCAACGGTTGCAACAGGCAACCCAACTGCTGCTGTTGTTGTTGCTGCTGTTGTTGCTGCTGTTGCTGATGTTGCTGGTGATGCGACGGCTGCTGGGAAAAGGCACCGTACGGCTCCACGAGCGCTGTTTGATTTGCAATTATTGCTGACTTTGTATTCTGTGGCGATGTCGTTGACTGTCCGGCGATAACGCTCTTCAACTGGAAACCCGTAGCAGCAGCCACAAAATGTTGCTGTTGTTGTTGCTGCTGTTGCTGCTGCTGCTGTTGATGCTGCTGCTGCTGTTGTTCCTGTTTGAACTGTGACCAGTGAAGGGCACTGGGCGCTGATGTTGTTGCCGCTGTAGTGGCCACTGCTGCCGCTGCATTCGACAGCAGATTCTGCTGATGCAGCAACAGCTGTTGCTGTGGCAACAAATTGGCCATTGCCGCCATGGCAACAGCAGCTACTTGCTGCTGGTGATGATGATGATGCTGCTGTTGCTGATGCTGATGTTGCTGGTGTTGCTGCTGCACTGCCTGCTGCTGTTGCTGATGATGCACGGCAGCAGCAGCTGCAGCTGCCACAGCAGCGGCACTATGATGATGTTGGCCATGTTGCTGCTGTTGCTGTTGGACAGCCGCTGCCAGACTGTTGTTGCTGGTCATCAGACGCTTACGCTTCTTTGGTCGCACTCCATTGACGCCTCCTCCACCTCCCCGCAACAATGCCGAGGAGCAATAGCTGTCGTAGAAGTAATCCCTGTGGAAGGTTTCAAGGAGTGACAGCTCATTAGATGCGGTAAATGCTTTATTTGTGCTATAATTGAAGTGTCAATGTTGCTGCCCCCCAAAAAAAAACAAAAACAAAAAGAACAATCGAACGAGCCTGTTGCCTGTCTGGCCAACAGTCAATATTTGTTTAGGACTCACTCCGTCTCTATGACGCCGTTTCAATTGTCATTTGCCAATTATGTGCGACTTCATCCCCTTTAATATAGACCTTTCCCCTTCTACCCTTCACTCTGTTGTATAATGTACATTGTACATTGCTGTTGTCTGTGATTGATACAAATGCCAGTGTCACCAACCATTTGTGGTCAAATATTGAGGCAGTTTTCATATCGTTTGGCGCCCAACGTAGGTGGTTGGGCGCCAGCAATTGTGGCTTTTTTGGTCAGTTTGTGTGTTGCGGTCAATGGGCATTTAAACGACAAACACGAGGCCATGAACAACACCTGAACAACAACAGTCCGTAACATGTTTGTGTTTTAATTACAATCAAGTTGTTGCCAGCATACAGTACTCATACCTTTATGGTACCTTTTTAAAGCCTTAACGCACTTGCTTTCGGCGTCATTAAGCTTAAATTAAATATTTCCACACGAAGTGGCAAGTCGTCGTAGTCCTCGACGACAACGCCCCAAATAAATTGTGAATGTTGGCGGCGTTCAGTTCGCTCAGTCATCATTAAGGCCGCACCAGGGACAAACAAGTGCACATGTCAGCGCCAGGACGAAGACCAGGATATTATAGCATACATTGCAACTGTCAGTCACAGTCACAGTCACAGCCCCACAGGCAGCAATTTTTTCACAGTTTCGTAGTGTGTTGACGCAGCACTCGAAACAACACACAACTGACCCAGCAACAGACACAGACACAACCAAAAGTAGAGACAGAAAGAGAAACAGCAGCAGAGACGGAGATGGAGACGGAGACACGGAACTCAGGAAGTGGTAACGAAAATCGCATAGAGTTGACAGTCAAAATACTTTATGTGAGACAAAGGATACGAACACGAATACGAATACGAATACATATTCGTTCACGTCCACGTCCACATCCATGTCCATATCCATGTCCATGCCCTGATGGATTGTGCCTTATTTATTTATTTATTTCTGTGGCTCTCGCAACTCCACCCACACAAAAGAACTTTCAGCCCAAACTTCTGGGCCAGAGTTGAGCCGTTAAATGATATGTAAATAAACTCGAAATGAGCGTCACATTGCGGCGTTAAATTGTGCAAAAATTTGTGCCTAACTGCCTAAATGAAGGCATTTATTTAAATTAAAATTTCAAGCATGAAATTGTATTTTTGGAAATTGTTTTTTCGAGTCAACTTACCAATCGTTGCCAGTTTTGCTGACATTTTGCCGTTTTCTGCCAATTTGATGCGCCTTCGGCTCGGCAACCATGTTGACATCTGCAATTGAAAAACCGGAGAGATAAATAAGGCGACTGTTAATCAAGGCAACTTTTTTAGCCTGGTAACAAAAGCAAAAATCTACTTTATGCCAAATACTCATAATACTCCTACCTAAAACAAAACAATCTAATGCCTTTGAAGTAGCTGCAAAGTAAGGAAGACAATGGCATTTTGTGTTCCATTATTTCTTGGCTTAGACATTTTATTTTGTGTTGATTTTTCATTATGCAAATGTACTCGTAGAGCTCTTACTGATTAAAATGAAGCCTCTCTGTGAATTTTGTTGTCCAACTGCATTACGATAATAATTAAATCCGACTCACAATCATTAATCTTAATAAATAACACAACACACAGTTAACAGTTAACAACAGACATAGTCAGATTTTGCATAAGATAAAAGAAGCCAATGGTAAGTTATTTTTAAAGCCGTAGCTATAATTCTCTACCTGAGAAGATTTGGTGAGTTGTACTGAAAATTGATAAATAAAATAAGGAAAATTAAATTACATTTAATAGAGCATTATTTAAAGAATTTTTTATAGTATTCGTAAAATATTTATAACAGTTCTAAGCCAGAATAAACATATTCGTTTGCTCATTAATCTTTCGAAGAGAATTAAAGCCAACACTAGGCACAAAATTCGGTACGAATGCGTTAAACATTTAATTTCTCAATGAAAAGGGTGCGACGTTCGGTCGTCTTTTTATGAGACGTTTTTGTGGGGAAGTTCGGGTCTCGCGCTCGTTCATCATAATTCATGACAAAGTTTGAAGTGCGACGGCTGCGCCGCAGGGTGGCTACTAAAAAAAGCAACGCGCCCCAAAAAGACAAGCCCCCCACGAGGGGTAGGTTGGGAGGTTGTGGGAGTTGCTATAACTACAAGTTCTTGGACGTGGGTTGTGCAAGCTTTTGCATTTTTTTCCGTGCTCTTTCTACTGTTTGTCTGACTCGCCTTGGTTGGGAGTGGAAAAGAGAACTCGAAGGCTATAATTAAGATTAAGGATAAAAGCATAAGAAGGATTTCCACAAGTTTGAAGGCATTGCCCAGTGCCAGTCCGGCAGCTCGAGCAAATCGGTTTAACGTTGGCCAGACCACATTCCTCAATCCACAATCCTGTGAGCCAAAAGTCAATGGCGCGTAGCAATGAAATATTACCGCGACCACTCAACTTGAGAGCTAAGACAAGGAAAGCTCTGTCCTGTATTATTTTATTTCGTTTCGTCTCTGTCTCTGTGTCTAATCAGTGAAATTAGCATGCCACATTTACATAAGCAGTGCCACAGCTTCTTCTTGCTTAAAAAATACTTTTTATGAACGTTGTAAAGTTTTCATTGCATGCTGACGGCGCGTATGAATATGACATGAAACGTATACGCAGCGTTGCCATCTTCGTCATCGTCATCATCATCATCATCGGCTATGACATAGCGCACTAAGTGCATTAAGTTGTTTTTCACACGAGAGACACGCATGAAAGAATGCCATGGAATCTCTACCGACTTCCTCTCTGTCTGTCTGTCTGTCCGTCTGTCCGTCTGTTGGTCTGGCTGTCTGTCTCCATATTGCATTGCAGCTGCAAGTGACGCGCGACGATGCCTGAAATTTCATTAAGCGTTTAAATTAAATCGACAAACAGTCAGTTGTCAGGCAGCCAGGTAGTCAGAAGAAGCGGCAGGTGGTCTGCCAGACATCCATACCGCACAGCATTGAAATTTCATTAAAAGTATCGCACAAGGATTTATGTTTGCCGCACTTTAAGTTGCGGCCTGCAACGACGACTTCCGTTGCACAAAATACGCAGACAGTCGACCGTCTGTGCTAAGATATGGCCACTACACATGCCAAGGATTGTTACCAGCTCTTCCTATTACTCTATAACTGCCCGACGACCTCATGTTGCCTCCAAGTCCTACGGAGTTGTTTTTTTTTCGCGCGTTTGTTCGATTTTAGTGCAGCACTTCCGCAGTTGGCGGCCATTAACCTGGCGACTCAACCACATCGAACATGCAACTGCAAAGGGTTAAGGTCTACCAAGTCTATGCAAAACAACTCAACACAACCACAAAGCAGATTAACAATCTTATATCTGGCAATATTGTATATGCAATATGCCAAAGGAGTATTTCAAGTTCTTTCATATTACGTGAATACCAGCAATAAGAATCTTGGGGATTGCCTAAGAAACACTTTGGCAACTTTCAAGCTAAACTATCTAAAATATCTTTAATTGAGTCGTTAGTATTTTTGATTTCAGTTAAAATTTTCTCTAGAAATCTGTGATCCTGAAATGTAACTACATAATATAAAAACCTTTATTGAAAATCTAGAAAGACAATAGAAAGATTTTATTTCTTATAAAAGTATAAGCTTATAACTTATAAAATATGCAATAGGCTGGATAGAAAATTGATGGGACAACTTTAAGATACAACAAAACTCGCTACAAAGTAAGTTTCTTCCTACAAATCTGTGACCTTAGGTATTTCTGGTACTTTTAAAATTATTAAAATACCTCGCGGGTATATAGCATTAAAGAGAAGAAAAGTTGTTGAACAAAATACAATATAATACACAAATGTTCAATCCGTTATCTAAAATAAGGAAATAGATATATTTCTAGAAAATTCCGATTACTAAAATTTTTTTTAATATTTTTAAGAGGTATATATATTTAAAACAAAAAAAAAAATTCAACGGGAAATATATGATAGCAAAATAGAAAAAAACAGAAGAAAATTGCTGAAATGTCGGATAAAAGAAAGAAATCTCTCAGCCCGTCATATAAACATGCTCATAGTTAATGGTAATAGGAAAAGGAAAAGGCAAAAAACAACTCACCCAAGGTCTGGCTGAGGACCGTCTTGCCATCCTCGCCGTGACAGGCGTTGCGAGCATCGAACGGGTTGGTAAACTGCACAAAGGCATAGCCCTTATGCATGGAGATGCCTGCGGATGAATCAAGGGCACAAACACGACAAGGTAAAATAGGTGGATAGAAATATAGTGGGGGCCAAAGGGGGTTAAGGGGATGACTTACCCGCCAGTCGGCCGTAGATCTGAAACATGCGCTCCACGTCCGTTTTGGAGCATTGAAATGTATTCAGATTGCCCACAAAGATGCGCGAGTTAACCGCCTGCGGATCCTGTGAGTTCGTCTGGTTGGACAGTTTTGACAGCTTCATTGTGGCCGTCGCCGCCGATGGCGCTCCGGTTGCGGTTGCGGATGCGGATACGGATCCGACTGAGGATGATGTGGGCAAGGACACGGGCAACGGACACGGCAACGGCAACGTCAACGGCGCAGCCGCGGCGCACGTTTGTCCAAAGTACAAGAAAGCAATTCTGGCGGCTGCTGGCAACCAAGTTGCTGTTTGTTATTCCTCTTCCTCTCTTCACGTCTCAGCTTAGATTCCGCTTTGTTTATGGCTTTGTGCGTCGCTGCAGCTTATTGCATTTGTCCTTAAGGTCTGTTGTTGAGTCTGGGGTCTGTTGTCCGCGGATTTGGGCCTTGTCCTTGTCCTGTTTGTCCTGTACTCTGCTGATTTTTCAATTTTTAACGAATCCAAATCTGCAAGCGGTCGGCTTGCTGTTAAATCTGTAAAATAAGAGCAACAACAGTCAGCATAAATAAAAATTGACAATCACTTTTGTATGTTCGTTTGTTGTTTGCCTTCTGTTTGTTGTTGCATTGTTTTTGTGGCGGCTTAAATATCAATGGATATCGACAGCGACAGTTATAGCAGCTCCATATCGATTGTCGTCTACGTATTTATATTTCATTTAAACGAGCATTTTTTATATTTGTAAATTTAATCTTATCGCAACGCAATTAAAAACCCAAAATGCCTTTTTAATTAAAGGCCCAATTTTTATTAAATTCAACGATATCTTAAAAAGTTGCTTCAAATTTCAGAAGGCCAATTTTAATAAATATTCTTTGAATAAATTTTTGTTTAACTTATTTTCAGGTGTGTTCCAGAAATCTCTAGAAATTTTGAATATAAATGTTTTTTAAAAAACAACCGTCCGAAATGTTGGAGTTCCTTAAATGTCTTTTCGAACAATTTTTTTGTATTTTAAATCAATTTTAAAGATATTTCAGTTCAATTTATTAAATATTTAATTTTGTCAACACTCTCAAAATTTTTTTCGGAAACACCAACAATTGATATTGGGTTGTCTTAGCGCTGATATAAAATTGTAGAGCACACCTCTATAATTTTAAAAATCGTTTACGATTTTTTATTGTATGTATAGAAGATTAGATTTTGAGAGCACAGCTTACACAGTTTAATTATGAAAAAATATTAAAATTTGGCAAAAAAAAAATAATAATAATGGAGAATCAATTTAGAGGATAAATAATAATGAAACTGGCACTCCGCATAAAAATTTGTTAATTTTTGACAAAGTTATGATATTTTCAAGTTTTTTTTAGAAAACATAATATTTTTGATAATATTCAATTTGTCAAATGTGTAATGAGGTTTATCAAATTTCTTTTGTTAATAGTCTACTTATTCGAGTCATTTACACAACACTTACAATATATTAAATTTTTTTAGATGGTATTTTATGGTATTAAAAGTATCCATTTTCTATAGACTGACTCATATTATTTCGATATTTATTGTATAAATAAAAATCAATACCAAGTGCTTGCTGCCTGGTATAAAATATATTTGAAGCATACCACTTGAGTAGGTTGCACATGTGTTAAACGGCATGTGAGAGAAGGCACACTTCAAGACATACTTTAGCTCAAGCCAAGTGGCAACTGGGGCAGAGGTGGCAGAGGGGCAGACAGAGGGGCAGCCCAGTTGGTGCCTCGTTTGTGAGTGTGTCTCATATTTACGAGTATGTTCGTTTGCTTTTACTTGGAACATGTTTTGTGCGTGTTATTAAATTAAATAACTTTTAAATGGCTTACACAAAAGCGACAGCACACTCACAGTCAACACCTCTCTACAACAACAACAACAACTACAGTATAAATAATAATAACAACAACAAAGCCGTTTTTCTCGTTCGTGTAAAAGTGAAAAATTAAGCGTTTTTATTGCGCTTTTCGATGGCAACAACACTGCACAACACAGATCCTGGGCTCAGGATCCAGCCAGGACTGCTTCCTGGCAACATGTGTATTCAATGTGTATAAGTGTGAGTGCTTTGCATAGCATTAAAGGCGCCACATGAAATAAAAATAAAACATGCAGCAATAAAAATAAAATACTCTTGTTGTAGCAAATTGTTAATGTGATTTTTATGCAATAGCCAAGGGCATGTCTCTGCATGTGTGTGTGTGTGTGTGTGTGTGTGTGTGTTTGCGTGTGTCTTGAGTGTATGTTTGTCTATATTTATAGGATATTTATGGGCGCAGCACTTGCTGTTAATTGCAGTAGTCGCACCTTAAGCCGACAACTGATTAAAGTCATCGATCGAAAAGCTTTTGCCATCAGCTTTATTAAAAAAGACATTGCATTGTTTGCAGAGCTTTAATCAAGCACAGATACCGATACACACATATAGATACAGATACAGATACAATCATAGACAAGAGTTATTCATAGCTTTTGGTTCTGTGCATTGTGCACCATTTATGATGAGTGAAAGGCGTTTATATTTATTATAATAGCATTCCTGCCTGCCTGTCATCAGCGTGTCCTGCCTGCATTCAGTCAGCCGCTTCATTCATTCAATGTTTTCCACACTTTCTCCTCTTCTCCACTTTTTTTTTGTTATCACCCTCGTTGTCGTTGTCGCATTGTCCTTGCAAATGAAGAAACGTCGCCGCTGGGGGGTTTGCATAACAGCTCGCAGCTTCCTTGACGTCTAACATGCCCCATTGTTGCATGCAACAACAGCAGCATACTCGTATATACAGCAGCAACATCACCACAGACTCGTCTCGACCAAATCCAAAGCCGTATTGAATATGCAACACTTTTTGTGGCCTACTTTTTGGGTGCTTACCACAAAAAGCGTTTTAATGAACTTGCCACGGCTTTAATTTAAATAACAACAACGCTGACAAATTTAAAAGACGCACTCACAAAGCTAGGCTCCTCCTTTCCCTACGACTTGCTTTTAACACCTACTGCAAGCCTTCTCCCAGTGACTGGCAAGTGGTTAGTTAACTCGTCTCTTAATTATAATTAACTGCACTGCTGAGCGGCAGCTTCAGCATCAGCTTCACTTTCAGAGTGTGTGTAGGCGCCTCGTCTGTGTTAACATACAACTTGGCGTGGCAAGTTCAACCGCAAGAAATTGTGCAGGAAATTGCTGTAATTCTTCTTAACTCTCCACTCTACTCTACTCAACTCTGCTGCCAGCCTGCAATTGTTTTAGGCCCTGGCTGCACTTCTTTTCCTTTTTCCAACTGCCTGAGTGCAAAAGTAAATTAAGATGCCGAAGCAAGTAAAAGTCGTCGCGGATAAACTTGAAAAGCGCCAATCCAGCAGCTCTGGGCACATGTGTGAACATTGTAAATGAGTGTGAGATACTTTGACAGCGTCAACCAATCGAATATTCAATACTCTTTAAATGATTAACTTAATTTATTGTTATAGAAATCAGTTACAGCTAAATTATTATTTAAGTAGTAACTAGAAATATCTGCGAAAACTTTCCGGTATAAATCATTTTTAATTCTCTTTTTAAATTCAATTTCTATTACAAATTTACGAAATAACACTAACTTTTGTTTAAATTTTTAATAAGAATAGAAAACAAGAGTTATTTTTATTTTTACTTTAAAAGTTACAAATTAGATATGAATAGTAAAGTTTTGGAATTTTTTTATATTGGTTGAAAAAGCATTTTGAATAATAGAAATCTTATTAAATTAAAGCCGCTTCCCAATACAGTAATATATATCTTTCTTTGGCATTTTTAGTTTTTTTAATAATACAAATTCTTTAAGTTTTTCCCCATTTAATTCATTCTGTTTTTGAGCACTTAATATAGAGCTATAGTATTCTTCACAAAGGAAGATACTTCTCAACCTAAGAATCTAAAAATTTACCTTATAGAGCAAACTAATTTACATAATTGGAATCTTCATTAGTATTTGCTATCAACTACAAAAATATTGATATACTTTCAACAATTAAATAGATGCTTTTGCATGTTACATAAACAAATGTGTATTCCTTTTTATAGGGCAACTGTAATTACCGTGCTGGCTGTTGGCATCCTGACTGCCATAAGGATGCTTAATGCGCTGCATTGTCTACGGCTTAAAGTCAACAACTTAACGGACTGTATTTTAAAGCTATTTTATTGGCTTGCGACGTGCTAAATAATGCAGCAAGCCATTAAGCGGGCCAAAAAGCTGAGGAAAAGCCACGCAACGGCTGACAGCCTCTGACTCCGACTCCGATTCTGGCCAGGATTATCAGGCAACGCTGGCGTGCGATCAAATGTCAAAGGACACATTTCATCACCGAGCCATGTTGCTATTTACTGCCTACAAATATGGACGGAACATATCAATTTTTTTTTTTTGTTTCCTATACTCGTTTTTTCTCTATTTATATTTCTTGTATGTGTGTTTATGTGGCAGACAACTTTTCATTTCAAATTGCTTGAGGGGTGACTAGAGAATGTTGTGGGGTTTACTATGGGCTTGTGGTTTGGGTGTTTGACTCTAATAGGGCCGCACAAAAAATTGAATAGACGCTGGGGCCATTCAAAGCCAAAAAGTCAACAAAGCGAAGAGCATCGTGCTAGATAGAGCGACAAATAACCCCAATTGAATGGAATGAGGGGAGAGGGAAGTATGATGATGATGATGATGATGGTGTTGATGTTGATGTTGGTGAAGGCATACGAGTATGTGTATTGACAGAATGGCCAACAACTTTATTCATAAGCAGTCAGACGGGCCAGACAGACGTGACCTCAGCAAACCAAACACATGCTGAAAAATTCTAGAGAGGAGTTCGCTTTTTGAATGGAATTTATATGGTCAACATTCCGAGATGACTTCACGTCTGCGAGCGATAACTCAGTAGAGTTTATAGAAGCGTAAAAGCCAAAGCGCCCTTTGGTATGCAACATAGTTTTTTTTTAAATTCCAATAAAGCGCTCGAAACATTCAGAAACGTTGTCGATAAGCAAGGAACGTGTCACGAATTGTTGTTGTTGCCAATTCCATTGTTGTTGTTGCCGTTCGTTTATGCTGTTAATTTATTGTAATGCGCAAAGCAATTTGCAACAAAAAAAAAGAGAAAAAAAAAGAGAATTTACAAGCGTATTAAGTGCCAACTATTTGCATAAATAACAAGAAATTAATAACAAACACACGGTGCCATGGCAGCAGCCGCATAAAAGTTAATAATTGCTGCATGTCAACAGGCGGCCGATGGATTACGAAGAGGGGGTGAGAAGAGGATCGGCGACATGTGGCATATAAATGAAAAATATACAGTACTCGCATATGGAAAATAATAAAACTACCGGCAAGCAAAGTGAAATGACATTTTATCACTTGACAGTAAATGAGTTTTATTGCGCTACTCATTAAACAAATTTAATTTGCAACATGCAGAAAGAAGCTCAACGAAAGAACTGTTTAAATTATCGGGGTTAATTTTGAAATTAATTTGTATCTCTATTTTAACAAACAAATAAGGAGAGTCCTATATACTTCAAAATCTATAAAATACCGATACAGATCGATACAGATCGAATGTAAGTCAAATCTACTTAGATCGGCAAAATTAATTAAAATTTCTTTTTTATATGAATGTGTGGTAAATATAATTTGTATTCTTTCATAAATGATCCTGTATATTAATTGAATATCTTATGATTTTTTTTAAGTTAAATAATATGAATGATCCCTTAAAAATTGCATTTAAGCTAATACTTTTCTCATTTGACTGATTGATTGAGATACCAAAGGACTTTAACGCTTTGGCTTTAATTAAATAAATAAAAACTTAAGTGATAACAAATTGATCATCTTATTGATTGATAAGTATTGAATTTATACAGTTGCTACTTAAATTCAGTTTTGAAGAGTTTAATTCGTTGCATTAAAGGAGATTACAGCTTTGAGAACACTCGCATGGGTATTCGCATTACCGTTACCAGCTCCGATTTCATTCACTTGTTTACACAGCAGTTAAAGTGTTAAATTTATTGTTGGTCAGCAGTCATGCGGCTTATATTTGTTTTTGGGTCGACATCGACAATGGCATAGGCTGAAAGCGTGAGGGAGTGGAAGATAGAAAGAGAGAGAGAGAGAGAGAGAGAAAGAGCCTTCGGTTCAGGCTGCGGTTCTTTAGCTGTGCATTCATTCATTATAGTCGGACAATGTGAGTGTTTGTGAGTGTAAAAGTGTGTTTTTGTATGTGTGTGGGTTGATGTGTCTGGTGTGGCAATAAAAATGGCGTGCATATTTTTCAGTTTGTTATGAATTTCTCTGCCACTTTTGTTGCAACAACAATTATGAATAACTCACTCTTTCTCTATCTTTCTGTCTCTCTCTCTCTCTCTCACTCTTTTTCTGTCTCTGTCTCTGTCACGTAATGGCCCAAGCTGTGGCACATGTGGGCGTGATAGAGGCCTTTATGGGGGGTACTCGTTACGTATTTTCGTATATATTTCACTTCGCCAATTACCCGCCAACGACTGCGACAGTAATCAAATAATTGTTGCAGTTTCTGTCATATATTTCACGCTTTTACTTTAATTATTTGCACAGCTCTCGACTTTTTATAATGAGCCTGTAAGCAGGAAAATACAAATATCCTATGAAATTTAATAGCAAAATAACATTGAAGGCTTCAATGAGTTGAGTATGTGAAACAAAAATTTTAATTTTATAGACCAATTTATTGCCCAGTCTTTACTAAATCACTCTGCAAATATTTACTACCAATTTATAATGATATGTCAGTGAGATAAAAATCGTAAAGCTATCATAATAAGACATTTTCAGATAGTCTAATTGCATTTTATTATTATACAAATATGCAAAATAAGTATGACAAAGTTGTACTTAAAATGTAGTTATCAAACTACAGACTAAATGCGGACAACTTACATAAAAAAATATAATTTAGACTGCAATTGTTCCTTGTAAATATTTATTTTTAATTTTTCTAAATCTCCGCTTAAGGTAAATTTTACTGTGTTGCATTGATAACGATAACACACACATTTTTTTGTCTCTTGAACAATTGCATTGCTGATTTTAATGTTGTAGATTTTTTATCAATTGTGTTATCCACTTAATATATTTATGTAAATTTTATAATAAACAACAATTTCAATTATCCAATTACTGCCAACATAAAAAAAAATTAAGTTAAAATTGCGTAAAATATTTTGAGAGTTGTTGAAGTTGTTGTTGAAATGTGTTTAATTCGCAGCGCGTTTATTTCAACAATTTTCATATGCAACAATTTCTGTGGTTTATGTAGCGAAGTGGGCGGAAGATGGGGCGTGACTAGGGTGGCGGAAACATGCAGAAACAGCGATTTGTAGCATTGCAATTTTTGGCTATCGCTTTTGTCAGTCGCGGATGTGGTTGCGGATTTTGGTTTTCGCTTTCGGATTTTGGGTTTTTTGGTAGGGTTTGGTTTTGGTTTTGGTTTCGGTTTTGGTTTCGGTTACGTTGTTAGTGACCACAACAAAACAGTCATTGTCGCCGCTGCCTGTCGGTTTGTTTTGGCCATCGCGTTCATTTTTGTGGTCCATTAAAACGGTTGGCAGAGGCAACAACAATGCGACAATGCGATGATACCGTGGAAAATGTATCTATATAAGTGCATACGTATGTGGCTCAATTTATAAAAACTATCTCAGACTGTTGGCAAAGAAAATTTCATGGAAACGGCGCACAAATATAGAAAAATAAATAAAACTCGTCAAAAAAGACCAAAGCAAGGTCAAGTGGACGCACTAAGTGAAGAGCAAGTCAGGTTCTCTCTTTCCCTCTCTCGTTCTCTGCAGCTCTCGGATTTGCTCTCTTTACGCTTAACAGATCAAACGTCACCATTAGCGAAGCAACAACAACAAGCGATGACTCACAAAGTGTTCAACAGTGTACCTAATATAAGCGACGGCACTGTCTGCTGCTGCTGTTTGTGTGGGAGAGTGCGCGGCATACTTTGCGCAGACCATTGTGTACATGTGAGCGCAAGTGAGATGGCCAGTGAGTGCGCGCAGCTGTTGAGCGGCTGCAACAACAACGATAGCAACACAAAATTTTCTGTTTTACGCTCTCTGCGCTCAGTAACAGCGTCGATTTCACAGCGTTTGGGTGTGTTTTATTTTGTTGATCGTGCAAAAATTTCTCAATTTAATTACAAACAAGTGGCAAAAAGGGCAAAACTGCAATCTGCTCAAAATTTAATGAACACTAATCGGAAAGCCAAAGATTAACTGCATACATATTTAAAAGTGTGTATCTGTGTGATTGTGCTAACAAATAAAAACTGAGTTGTATAATCGCCAAAACTTGTTGAACTCGCTGCCTCCCTCCCTCATACTAGTTTAACTGCTGCTGCTGCTGTGTGTGTGTGAGTGTAAATTAATAAACTACTCGTACGTATAAAAGATACACAAAGAAACTAAGGCAGCAACAACAACTGAGACGACGACGTCATGCAGGCAATCAAATGTGTTGTTGTTGGCGACGGCGCCGTGGGTAAAACTTGCCTGCTGATCAGCTATACAACCAATGCCTTCCCGGGGGAATATATTCCCACCGTCTTTGACAACTATTCGGCCAATGTGATGGTCGATGCCAAGCCCATCAACTTGGGACTCTGGGATACAGCTGGACAGGAGGATTATGATCGACTGCGTCCATTGTCTTATCCACAAACCGATGTCTTCCTCATTTGCTTCTCTCTGGTTAATCCCGCCTCATTTGAGAACGTACGCGCCAAATGGTTTCCCGAGGTGCGTCATCATTGCAACAATGTTCCCATCATTCTGGTCGGTACAAAGCTAGACTTGCGCGACGACAAGCAGGCGATTGAAAAGCTTAAGGATAAGAAGCTAACGCCCATTACCTATCCACAAGGATTGGCCATGGCCAAGGAAATTGCAGCGGTCAAGTATCTGGAATGCTCTGCCCTCACCCAAAAGGGCCTGAAGACGGTCTTCGATGAGGCCATACGATCGGTGCTTTGTCCGCCAATGCGCAAACCCAAACCCAAATGCAGTTTGCTCTAGGGCGGAGGAGAGAGAGAGAGAGGAAATGGTTCAAAGAGAGAACAAAAAGCCCACAGAAAGTTTGCAAAAAATCATTCGCTTTAGTTACAGTTACAGTTGTGCAGTGTAAAAGAGAGAGAGAGAGAGAGAGAGAGAGAGAGAGAGGGAGAGAGTGGGACAAAAAGAACGAATCACGCACAAGAGCATAGTATTCTTATTTTTGTTGTTGTTGTTATGTGTGTGTGTGTGTGGGGGGCAACGCATTAAATTTGTAATTTGCGGGGGGTTGTTATAAATACATATAAATACAAATATACATTTACATATGTATATATGTATGCATATACAGGGCGCAATATATAGCGAGCAGACAGAACGTTGTATGAGAAATGCGTTTAGAATTTCTATAGAACTATATAATAATAATAAAATGCTATAATTAATTGTAAATAAATCTAGATGATTTCCAACTTGGCGCAGATAAGAAAAGCTAGCGCCATACTTTACTGTCCACCCATCGCTTATCGATTTGAACAAATTTATTGCACATACCTAAAAATAGTCGCCAATTCACAGTAAGTTATCTTAAAAAGAAAATTGTTTATAATTTCTACTTTAATATCATGATAATAGTCTTCCACACGTGCAGAGTGCAATAAGCAACATCAAACAACAAAGAAAATAAATAACATTGACTGCATTTTTGCCTTATATGAGCGTAGTTTTATTTTATAATTCATTTAATGATTTTAATGTACACTTAATACACAAAAAAATACTTATTAAGCAACTAAATATGACAAACGCTAATTTAATGCATCAACTTTTGCCAAAATGTGCTTTCGTGTTTATTTATTTAATAATAAACACCCAATATTTAAAACTGTATTACAACATGGAAAATACAATTTATTTATATTAACACATAATTTACTGTTAAATGTGTAATAAAACAACAAATAAAAATTGTAAATAAATATAACAAAAAGCAAATGATGTGTAATTGTATGTGAATTATGTCGGATAATGCCAACATGTATTTATTGGCCTAATGGAAACGTTGACAATGCACTGAAAAATAGCAAAAATGTAGAGAAAATATCTCCCACCTCTTTATCATGGCATACTTTTGGGCGGAACGAATTTCATATTCGCGTGCAGCTTTAATCTTATCTGGTTATCGAATGGTTATTGCCAGAATTCGTCACAAAATGTTGATAATTACTTCCGTTAGTTCAGCGGATATGGTGATTGACCAGACCTAATCATAAACAATATGAATTTATTTGTACTCTGCTGATAGAGCTGTTGATTGATTGCCAAATTGGGGTGCGTGGGCGGCAGAATGAGAACGTATGTCTGTCTGTCTGTATGTCTGTCTGTCTGACTGTCTGACTGTCTGTCTGTCAGTCTGCCTGCCTGTTGCTCGTTAGTGGCCAGTGTGAATTTGACAAATAATTACGCAAAGTAACCTGCTGTGCGTCTGGCAAAGACAGGACTGCCATTCCCTCCCACACTCCTTCCTCATTGGGAATGTATTTCGCATAATTCCCCTCCTATTCCACACGAAAGCAATTCAATGCCAGTGACATACGTGCGTTTTGGGACTGATGGATGTGCCTTCTCCTTCTCCTTCTCCTCCTCCTCGTCGTCGTCGTCATCGTCATCGTTGTCGTCGTGTTTTGTCTGTGGCGCGACAAATCGCATAATTGACCCAAATTTCAAAGCATCAACAACTAAAACGCAGCGCAGGCGTTGACAATGTTGCGGGTAAATTGGGAAGGGGATTTAACCCAAATCAGAACCGAAATGCAATATGCAATTTCAGCTATGTAGCTGGCATTTCATACAGGTTTTAGTTGATTTAATTAGCTAAAGAACAACATAAAAAAACTAAAACATGCACCTTTGGCACACACTCACAACATCGACGGCATCTGTAATAAAAATACAGCTAAATTGTGTTATCGTTGACAGGTGTGGAATTTACAGCAATTTTATGCTGTCATTTTTCATGTAATTGCAAGTCGAACAATCTTATCTATTTGCAACAGTCTATCAAAGTTGCAAATACATTGTAGTCTCAGTTTCAACATAAAGGAAATTTTTGAAGGATTAAAGACCAAATTCATGAATGGTAATAATTTACTTACATTTATGTAGGATTATCGATTTATTTGAAATTTTTTATAATAAAGTTCATTAGTTGGAAATTTTTAGAATTGTTAACACATCTTAAAAGTAAAATAAAATGTGAGAAATTAAATTATTCAGACAATTCTGTTCTACAGGAAAAACCATGAAGTTTAATTTTGTATTGTAATGTTAGTAATTTTCCTATTTTATTTATTCTTAAATTTATTGCTTAAATATAATGCTAACTGAGTGTAAGCCATAATCAATAAAATTACTAACAAATTGTTCCTCTTCATAGAATAATGTATTTTCCAACGTAAATGACAAGCTTGTCGTAATTACGAAAATTCAAGTATTTCTAATTAGTAATTGAATTCTGATTAATTTGCTGCATTTTTCCAATGTCTCCATCAGTGTAATTCTCTGGTGTAAACTTGGCCAAAATCTAAATTGCAATGACATGCAAATTCATTGACAACTGTCGTATAATTATGCAACATGCCGGCAATTTATGCAACGTGTGCGTAAAATGAAAAGGTCCCAAAATAGTGGAGGTGTGTCACAGCCAGTGGCCGTTGTCCTTTAGGACCCATTCGCAGGACATGTTGCTGCAACATTCAATAGAAAGTGCACATTAGTCGCACGCGCAATTTGCCAACTTTGATTCGTTTAACAATTTGGCTAAATCAATTATACGCACTGCGCACACCAAAAACGAACAAACATTTTCAGTTTTCAGCTTAATTGAGATTTCCAGAAACAACGTGAACATTTTCGAAAGTCCCCCCAAAAAAAAAAAAAAATGAATTTAATACGAAAAATTGTTGGGTCGCAAGTGTAGAACGCAATTCGAAGCATTTTCATAGCGCAGCCACAAATTTTCTGCAAAATGCCAATAAAATACGTTTCAACGAAAAATTCCATTTGAAGAAGGTAGAAAGAGTGCTCTAAAAATATTTCACACTTCCGCCGTTGCCACTGACAGTGGCAGCCAAAGGCAGAAAGAGGCAGATGGCGGTGAAGGGGGGTATAAGCAACGGCCACCTGAGCGTGTTGCTCGCGTCTGTCAGCGACGTCAACAGGATATGACAAGGTTACCCTGCTAGTTGCCCCCTCATCTCGGGTCGACTCGACTCGATTCGGCTGGCTACTTGTTTCAACATACATGTATTTCCAGCGGCAACTTCCTGCCAGCGCCTTTCACAAATTATGATGATGCGGCCAAAATGCCAAACATCCCGAGCACACAAATATGTTTGTGCGTTGCCAAAGTCCTCCACAGGCCAACATAAAACAGACGTCTGGCTTGCCTTTGCCAATGCCCTTGCCCAGCATAAGATACCACAACATTGTCGTACCGTTTGCAACATACAGTCGGTCTCAGCTTATTTCACCCACTCAATTGAGATAATTATTTATTTATAGAAATTATTGATCCTACTGATACTTATTATTTATTGCACTAGTCACAAATAATAAAAAAAAATTGGTTAGATGCTGTTTTAAATTTAATTAAATACTTGTCTTATTAAATGCTTACAAAAATCATTAGAATTATTTAATTAAATTTTGATAATATTTTCTGTTGATAAATACTTAAATTTATTTATAACTTGTAAGCTTGCAAGAACTGTGTCAAAAAAGCCGTGAGCTACTAAATTTACAAGTAATGAATATTGCCAAATGAAATATCGAACTATTTTTGAGATGTGTGTTAAGTTGGCAGCGACTAATCTTTTAGCATAAATTTAAGTCGTAAATTATGTGGAGCAATTTCGAAATTTGCAATGAACATAATTAAAATAAAATTTATTGAATAGATAGCTAAAATAGATATAGATTATATATAAATTTTCCAAACAAAATTCTGTTTAATTAAGTGTGAACTGGGAAATAATTCGAAAATTATAACAAAATTTTAATTATGGAGATGATCTATCATTGAGATCTAAAGTAATAAAAAAAAGAAATAAATAGACGATATAATTTGAAATGAAAACGAAATGCTAAAATAATCTAATATTTTCCATTATTTCCATCATCTGGAAATCATTCTAGTAAAATATAGATACAAGTTTGAACATTCAAATGTGTGTTATTTTCTATTATTTATTGAGAGTATCATTTGTCCTACTATAAAATGGGCCAAAGTGTTGCCTGGGGACTGATAAATGTAAATTTGAGCACTATAGCTAAATATGTTAATAACAATTTAAAGTTTAATATTGTTCGGCATAAAGCAAATGCGACTTTGCAATTGCAATTGATATTGATTGTGATAATGGATGGTGGATGGTGCATAGTGGATTAAGGCGGCTAACATGACTCGAAACGTAGCCAATATCCGTTGCAGTCATGTCTTTAGCTTGGCCAACTGATTATCTTTGTCATGAGTTGACGTGGAGCCCAAGGATAACATGGCGTTGCGTTGCGTGGCAAAAATATGAGCATGAAAAGTCAGTGCACAGAACTGGCCACAGGACAAGCTGGAGGAGTAATGAACTGCGGCTGGCAGACAACGACAGGCGACTTGTTTGTCCTGCCGATCGATGGAGCGTTCACTGGAGTGTATTAAAAACAAAGTCACAGTGCGTTTGACTCTCACCCTATATTACATGGGTGTGTGTCTGTGTGTGTGGGTGTGCTTGTGGGTGTGAGCGTCTGAGTGTGTCCTGGAGCTGCAACATTCACAGCGTTGTCGTTGCTGTTGCTGCTGCCAAAGTCAATGAACAGCGACAAGGACAATGCGACAGGCGGCTCACCAAACACAGACAGGCTGGCTGCAAGGTAGGAAAGGGAGGGACCTGGGATGGGGCAGGACAGACTATCAGAGAGCCCAGACCAGGATATGAAGCGTGTGCGAAAGTTTGCCACAATTAGGATGCTGCAACTGCTGCAACTCTCAAAGCAATAAAAAAGTTTAAAGTTGCGTTTAAAAATTCATTTCATAAATTTACAGGCGCTCCTCGATGTGGCATACAAAACTTTGATTCAAGTGTCTGGCCATGTCAACAGCTACGCCGGCGTCGACGTCGACAGCGATGGCGACAGCGACACGTTTCCGCCATTTTGTTGCCGGCAACTTGTTGCGCTATTCTGCGTTTGAAATGTTGACAACTTTCAACATGTTCGAAATTTCCGTTTTACAGACTGCCAGACGAAGCTGCCTCAAGCGCTGAATGCTGACATTCAAATCACTGCCTCACTAAAAGTGAACATGTGTGTGTGTGTGTGTGTTTGCAGGTGTATAAGTTGCACCTATAAATACATGTATGTGTGTGTGTGTGTCTAACTGACAGTTTTAGTTAATAATGAAAAGTGCGCTATAAATACAAACAAAATTCTATTGAAATGGACAGCGCCAAAGACAATGATGATAATGATCATCATCATCAAAATCATCAGAATATCTTTAATCATAATGATATTGTGGCAGTCAACTGAAGCACTTGAACGGCGCCGCAGGTGAACATCAAGTCCAACTAAAATGCACACAAAAACAATATATATTTTACATAGGTATATATATAGTTTTTGTTATTATTGTAAATGTTTTAGTTTTAAGCTATTTTGGGTGCCTCCCCCGTCGAGGCAATTGTAGTTGTTGTAATTTTACAGTTCATATAATTTGTGATTTTTGCTGCCTTAATTTAAATAAATATTTACATACATATAAATATATATTTATGCTTGGCGGTTTATAAACATTTCGCAACCACAGCAGTTTTATTTATATTAAAATAATTGAAATGCACCTCAAGTAAACCACAATAAATACTCATAAGTACACAGGAAAATGTGCTGTGTAGACAAAAGTAGAAATTAAATAGAAATGGGAATTTCAAACGCCAATAAGATAAATTCATTTAATTTGATTAGCACGAATTGTATAAATACGTATACTCACCTCTACTTCGAATAACCCAATTATTAAGCCAGCGCGCAGATTGACATTAATTGTTTAAATTGCATTCAAAATAAACAAAACTAGATTCAAATATTTGGTAATTATTTTATTGCAGTAACAGCACAAAGTTAAAGGCTATCTGCTATTAAACTAACACACACTTACTATATATAAACTCACAAATATTTATAAATTGAAACAACTACGTTGCAAAAAAGTTTTCTGATTAAAGTTTGATAATAGTCTTTTACAGAATACAGGATATACAAATTATTTGCATTTCTTAAATATATCTTAAAGCTTTCTCAGGTCATTTATTTAAATTTTAAAAATTATTTATGTAAGGCATCCGTGTTGTATTGTTGAAGAACTAAATTTATAATTTTAATTACTATTTACTTAAAGAGTCTTAATTCGTAAATACTGAAGTACTCGTTCTACAATTGTGTTAAATCCCCCAAGGACACTTTATCACTGCGATGCCAGGGCTTTAGAGATTGTCAAAAAATGAAGATGCCGCTAAGTGGTTTTATTTTAAATCTTTCACGTACACAACAACACCATCCCTCCAGATTCTCCCCCCAAACTCTAGCATACACAACAGAAAAAATAAGAGAACTCGCGGCTCGGCCTTATGACAACAAGTTGCTTTTAAAAACTCAACTGTCGCGACAAGTTGCACGAGAATGATTTGGTTTTGTTTTTTAGCTGTTTTGTAAATGTCACTCTTCATTTGTCAGTCGCACCCACTCAGTACTAGGTCCCGGTCCGGGTCTGGAACTGGGAGTGGGAACTGGGAACTGGGACTACAACCGGGTCTGTGTGCGTTGCCTCCAAGTTGGCTTAAGTGGCTTCGTTGTCAGAGTCAGTTCATTTCTCGGATTTGTACGTAGAGCATGAAATATGGCTCACAACAAATACCAAGTACAATTTAATCTGTGCTTTAACGTTTTTGCTGGCGATTTGCCCGTTTGGAACACCCGCCTGCCTGTCTGACTTCCTGCCAGCCATTGCAGGTTATTGATGGACGTTAAAATTGCAGTTGAAATTGAAAAATTCCCAATCGAGACACGCCAGGGTAAGGACTAAGGATTCGTTGTGCAAGTAGTGAGAATACAAAATACGAATACAACTTATAAATATTTATTATATACTTTCAAGGCCTAATTCTGATTAATTTATCAATCGATTTGCCGTTGAGCCTTGACATGAAATGTCTGCGTTGAATTTATGATCCAACATTTCCAGTTACGATTTACGAGTATCTGCTAATTATTTCGCTTCGCTTCAATTTCATTCGCTTTTCCCCAAGTCAAGTGGCTCACACTCGCAATCAATAAACCAAAATTCGATCCAAAATCCTTGGCACATGAAACCAAAGCACGTAAAGCTCCTAACAAAGGTCAAAATGTGCATGGAAATGGCAAGAACAACAACTGACAATGTAGTGAGAGTATTTTTCACGCCATTGGCAAATGACTTCCTGACAGGAAAACATCAATCAGTTAATACTATAGTACACGTATTTATCTACCTTATGATATTTCTGTATTTTGATTTAATGCACAGAATATTACGTTAAAATTAAATTGATACTAGAATATAATGCATATGGCCAATATTTTTACAGTGTATTTCAATTGAGATCTGAGAACTATTATTAGGCATTTCATAAACTGTAAACTCTTCTTTGAAATTAAATACAATAGGATACTGCAATTGCTCAAGTATTTGTATAAACTTGGAAACATAATATAAATTTCATAGAATAAAATAATATAAATAAATAAATCCGGTGAAATTTAAATTTATTCTGAGGTGGGATTCCATCATGAATCAGGCACTAACAATTTCAGCTACATACAAAATATAGTATATTATTTGTAAGTACTCTGAATCAATTTTCTATAACTTTTCCGTCTTTTAAAAAGATTAATTGAGGACATTAAATTTGAAAAAAATTAATTTATTAATACGATAATCAAATGATAAGTCTGAGAACTACTGATTAACTACTTTAAAGCAGAGTTAAAAACACACATGATTTTAAATGATTAAAAGAAAAAGTTGTACACACACTTTTAATTAAGCTTTCATTCTTCATTTTGCTGCTGAAAAATTTGTGTTTAATATGTTTCATTTTTTAACCATTTTAAAGCCGTTAACTGTGTTTTAACTGGACTCCAATTAGTAGTCTTTTGACACTCATTATCCCATTGAAGGCAATTGGAGCGTGCAGCTCATTGAGCTTTGTTCTGACCTGTTCCGTTGTGTTCTGTTCCATTCTGTTTTGTTTCTGGCCTTGTCTGTGGTTGGGCATCTTGTTTAATTCAAACTGGCAATTTACGGTTACATTAACCCACAATGCACAGCTCATAAATTAGCGAGCATCTCAGCACCTGTGAATTGCATTTGCGATTGCAATTGCAATTGTGGCCCAAATGGTTTTGATATGCTTGGAATTTTCCATCATTCACCCTCTCAATTGCTCTCCGCCTCCGCCTCACCTCACACCTCACCCTTATAAATACAATTTTGATTTTTGATTTTAATAGCTGCAGTTTTGCCGAAGCATTTGCATGTAGGGAAGGAGGAAGGTAGGTTAAGGGGATACCTGTTTAGATGAAAAGTTAATACGACGGCTGCTTTGATGCTGCAATCGCATTCTGGCAGCCCCTAAGGGAGGCAGTGCCCAGGGGGAGGGGCTGATGCTGTAACTACACAAATATGCGCAGGTAATGTGGGGATTTTGATTCAGATTTTCCATCTCTATTTCGTTCGAACTGTGTACAATTTTTGGTAATTATAGCATTCAGTGGGGCGACGATGACAAAGCCGTTGAAATTTTTATACTTATTATCGTTACAATTTGGTGGCTATCGAATGCGCAAAAGACTGCTAACCAAACTACAAAATATAAATTAAGAGCATATAAATAAACAGGCAACCGGAAAAGTGGCGAAGAAAACTTGATTAGCCAAGTGACTCAGTTTCCAAGAGCATTCAATGGCATCGATGGCACATGTTGGCCCCGTTTTCCCAGATACTCAAGCTACGAGTAACTGCAAAGCACAATTTAAATGCCATAAAGTTCTTCACGCTATAATCGACGTCATAAACTAGTTCACAAAAACTATAAACTATATGCTAGTTGTATTTATTTGGCCAATCGTCACCTAAGCACATGTTCCCAAGGACAAAACTAAAAAAAACCGGAGTCTGCTTAGGTGCTAGACAATATACTCAAGACTTTGGAAAAATAATCTCTTTGCAAGAATAAATATTTATTTTATAATATGTAGAGATTCTGATGAAATTTTTACAATGTAATTGCATAAAATTTCATCAAAATTGTCTAGCTTAATTGTGATATTCTGCTTTTATTTTATATCATTTTATTATAATATTTTTTTATTTTATATCATATAAAATTGACTCGTCTATATTGTTTAAAAATTCCAGCCTCCTAGGTCTTAAAGTTTGGATTGCGCAATGATTAGTGAGTGAGTAAAAAAGTCAGGTCAAAGAATTTTATATATAAATGAAATTTATCTCATTATTTATATGAATATTTATTCTTAAAATACAATAACAATTTGAGTGCTAACAGCTACAAGTTGTACTTATTGCCAATACATTATTATCTTGTAAATTCCGTTTATACAATCATTTCTATGACCATTATCCTCGTTATATTATAGGAATGGAATTGCAATAAAAACTATTGCCTGCTGTTAGGCGCCCCTAGCGTGCGGACCAATAAGTTGCAATTCGATTTTAATAAACAGGCTGAGGGAGACACTTGAGCCGACATTTGTCAGGCCTAGAACCATTTGTTGGCCATAATGCCACAGCACATGCCACACACCACATGGCCAACTTGGGTCTGGGAACTTGGGGTTCGTCTGGGTGTCGACATTCATAACGTCATATCGCAACGTTCATAGACGCTAACAACGTGAAGCGGCCAATAACCAAAAACTAATAGCCATAAAGGTTGGGATTTTTACCCAGAAAATAGGCTGTAAAAATTGCGCTACCCCAAACACGGTGTGTGTTTAACAACTTGTTAACATGTTGACTCTTGCCTGTCTGTGTGCATGTGTGTGTATGTGTGTGAAAATCAGGCAATCGACTGTGAGCCACAAACCAAATAAACACCCTTGACATTTCCCAGCCACAGGCGGCAAATTTGCGGCTTTCACCATAATATAATTTAAACAGCGGTTAAATGTCGTTTGCATTTTATTCGATTACATTTCCAATGGCATCAAAATAATCAGGCCTAAATATACGAGCTGCTGATCCCCAAGAGTTAAATATACTATTTTGACTGATTTGGCTAATTAGTTAAATTTATAATACTTTAGAAAAGAAATCAATATATTTGAATTGCTGGCACTTGGCCCAGACGAAGAGGCAGTAAATCAGTTTTATGGCCAAAACAAAACACGCTTCGAAGCAAATGTTTCATATAGAATGATACAATCTTTTTACAGGAATTAAAAGTTTCACATCAATTTTATAAAATTCTTACACGGAAAATGCAATAAAATAAAATGAAGAGAATTATAAATCACGGAATCGAATTTATTAAGCATTATGCAAATGTACGTATACGAGGCGTATGTGTAATATTTGATTTGTGTTTCCAATTAAAAAGTAATCAATTCTTGTGAATATCTTTGAAATTTGCGATTAAAACTAGAAGAAAATAATTATTGGTATAATATTGGTCCCGGAAAATCATATTTGAATAGTTACACAATTAATTATAATTTAAATCTCTGTTTAAGTTACTTTAAATAATAATTAAGTAAATATTATCAACGTTGGCAGAACTATACAGTTATAACAAATAGAAGTAGTTTTGATTTTACCACAAACTATAAAATGTCATCGCATTCAGTCAAAATCTGCTTCGCCTCATGCCCCAAAAGATTGCAACATTGAAAATTAAATTTGTATTGTTTTCTCTCATTATTATGCTGTTACTTATATATATTTGAGCAAAGAACAGACTAAATTTTGTTTTGTTTTTGCTATTGTATTTGTTTTTATTTTTATTTTTGTTTTTTTTTTTTTTGATGTCGTCAAATACTCGTACATGTTGCGTGTTTTGCCGCCGTGCGCTGTTTTGGGCCTGAAACTTTTGCCACGTAAATGATTTGTTTTGTCAATTATTTTGTTAGCCAACATGCAACAAACAGGCCGCAGGAAAACCAAACAGTCTGCCAACAACAGCAACAACAAATCGAAGAGGAAGAGTTGATAACATCAAAACAATGATAGATAATTTCACATTCACCAGCCAAGTTTTAATTGAGAGGCGTGGCCAGGTAAATTGCATAAGCCATAAACAATCGACGTTTATGATATGCCAACTGTTCTCTGACTGATCAGATAGAATGATCCCCCTCAGAGCAATACTTATGAAGTGCCTGTCTGTTTAAACAAGTGCGTCCAATTGCATAAATATTTATGGCACCAGACGAAATACGAAAATCAAAGCGGCTGGCAGAGTCTGCTGATTATTTATGGTTAACAGCCAGACGATTGTGACTGGCTCGGGGTCTGGAATTGGTATTGGAAATTGGAAATTGGTATTGGGTGTTTGATGTTAAGACTGGCAAAGTGACGCAATGGAGTACAGAAAAAACACATGTGCATTGTGTTGTTATGCTTTCAATTTAAATTTCGAAATTAAATTTAATGCACAGTTGTTATGGGGCGTTAGCAAAAAATGGCCAGAACTCATGTCGCATCTGAAATAAAGAAGCAACAAGAAGAAAAAAGAAAGTCCAAAATTCTGAACAGGCAATTGAGTGATGGATTGGCCATGGCACCCTCAATAACATCTCTCATACTCAATGTTTTCTTCGTTTTTTTCTGATTTTTTTTCGGAAATTCGTTCTGTGTGTGCCTGTCTTTAATTAACATGCGCGCTTTGGTTTCAATTCGGTTTGTGACACATTTGTTTTCAATATTTTTTTTAGTGACATTCTTTTTGTGATTGAATCACATGGCAATGTGCTGGGGAATGTTGGTTTATATAGAGGTTTACCTTTTGAAAATATCAGCTGTGCAGTTGCTGGAGCATTCACAATATAATTAATTCAATCAAATGTTTAACACTTTTGTTATAACTTTTTCAATTCAATATGTTGATCTTTCGGTTTTAGCTATAGCCTCAGGCAATTTCTCAATTCATTGCACACAATTTTTGCGACACTAATTGCACTTTTAGACGCAAATCGCGATAACTCAAAATAAGACACAACAACAACACACGCACTACACACTAACACACACCTCAAAAATGCTTATTTCAAAAATTCATAAAAATTCGAGCAGAAAACACGTCCGTGTCAACATGCGGGCCGTTGCCAACTGATGCGATATTCAAACGGATTCGGACCAGCTAACGGCAAATGCGAACGCCGAACGAATGTGCAGCCGAAGGGCTGTCGGCATTCGGGCAGGCGACATTCGGTTTTCCGTCGGGCGAAGCGACAATGAAGAAAAGCCGGCAAAACAAAATGTAAATAACAGTTCTCTATAGTACTGCCGACCGGGTAAGTGGGTAAGAGGGTGAGGGAGGGGTTTGGGATTGTGGACCGGTTGCCGGCTTTTGGTTTCAGCTTGAGCGTTGCTGATTTTACGCTTCCACCGTACGAAATGGCAACCGACTGACGACTTACCCAACCCAACGCAGAGCAACCCATTCCTGACACCTCCCCTCCACCCCCCAACCATTCCCCTCTCATCCTCCACCCTTGTTTGCTTTGCGGCTTTTCGGGGTTGCTAGAGTGTGTGCAAGTTACTGTGTATGTGTGTGTGTGCGTTTGTTTGTATACACTTCGGCTTGGCCTGCAATTGGCGGGAAACTTTGTGGATGCTATTCATGTTGACTCAGCATAGTTTAGCAACATTTTGTGTATTTTATGTCTATCCGTTAAATAATTGCACAAAACCGTACGCACAATTGTTTACGCCATAAACATCAAAAAGTTCAAATTGTTCACTTAATTAAAAATGCATTTTTATTGCGTTCCACATGGAAATCGGTATTTGGAAACAGTTCTGTTGGCAACATTATTCGCATGTTGCCAACGTGAAAGACATTGCTCATGCGCCCTGTTTGCCTCGTCCTCGTTGAATGGCATTCTTCGTTGTTTTTCTTATTATGTGTTCTTCTCCCTCGGCAACACCACAAAACGACGAACGACCGCCTAACGCCTCCAAAGTGACAACCTTTCAGTTTTATCGCTGCTTATGTATGGATGTGTGTGTGAGTGTGTGTGTGAGTGTGTGTGTTTGTATGTAAATAATGTAACAGTAAATTAGCGTGTTTGACACACTGTGGGCGTGGCCAAAAGATGACTGCGTGGGGCAATCTGTTTAACGTTGACTTTTCAACTTTTAAAGGCCACAACTGATTGAACTACATTTTTAAACATTTTTTAATGCAATTAAACAAAATTATTTATAGCAAAATGAAAAAAAAAATCAATAGAAATGCCTTACAAAATATTTAAATTTAATTTGAATGTTATACATCATATATTTTGCTCATATATATTAATTAAACTTCACAGCCTACACTAAATTTCCAATTACAAAATGACCAGACCATAAGCAACTTCCAAATTTAGCACAATAAATACAGATAACAAAAAAAAAAAACAAAGAAAATTACTATGCGGTTGGCAAATAAATAAACGGACGGTCGTCTTATTATGTTAAAAAAAGACCTAAAGAAACAGCAACAACAATACTCAGAGTTAAGAAAAAATAAATAGGAATTTAAAATGATGAGCTACCTGTCGCGAGCCGGGAGAAATCTAAATAAAAGCGAGTCAATAAGGACTCGACAGATGCTACCTATTAAACAAGCGCCATTAAGGGCATGATCTCTCGTTTCAGAAATGAACCAGGGCCACACAGACAGACAGACAGACAGGCGGATAGAGAGAAATGTCTATAGGCTTGGGTTTTCCGACATGCTGATCACAGAGTTTTCGCACCTGTACAAATCAGTTGTTTTTGTTGCTGTTGTTTTTGCCGCTTTTTGGTTCATTGCCAAATTATCTAACAACAAAAGCAATACTCTAGCCAAAAGTACGTAAGAATGATCTTGTTGATATTGTATAAATTGCTTAACTATAAGATACTTCTCAGAAAGAAACTTAAAATGTCGTCAGGGTTCAAGATATATGAAAAAAAAAAATCGTTTTATTTTTAACAATAATTAAATTTTTCAGAGACAAGGAAATTTTTTAGAATAGCTTTTTGTAGTATTTATATATTTTTTTTTAGAACACTCATCATTACACCCTTTACCTGATTTATAAATGCTAGGTATAAACAAAATATAAGTCTTCATTGGGCAAGCGTTCATGCGTATAAGCAAATAATTTTTTATGCACGTTTCGAGGAATATATTTAGTTCGTTTTTGTTTTTGTTTTTCACTTGTTGCTCTGGGCTGTTGCAACTAATTACATTATGCTTGGGGCACAAAAAACGACAGCACACACACACCTGGCGTACTGCCAAAGACCAATCAGAGAATTAGAAGTAGCTCAGGTCCAGTGTCTATATATCATAGCGTACTCGAGATCCACATTATTTTCAACTGCATGTGGAGGACCAACTACTGCAATTTGCATTTTATTTAATAAATAATTTTCATTTAATTTATTATCCTACTTAGCTGGCACTTTAATATGCCTAGCAGCGACTGTGACATCACTAGCAGAGACTGGGCCTGTCTGGGCTTCTGCCAGTTGTTGTTATTTTTAATGTTTCATTATTTCGTGCAGATTTATGTCGAAAGAACTGGTGGTAATTCGCTAGGCTATATTTTATAGCACCGCAGAAATATGCGATGCATTTTTAAGACTTAATTGTTACAATTATAAATTATAATTGTAGATACCACTTCTGATATATGGACAAGACTCTTAAAAATTAATTTTAAATATGTGCGGTGCACTTTTTACTCTGGTCGGAATTCAATTGAAATAAAGTAATAATTACATTTGCAATATTTAACTAGTACACATTAAATGCGTACAATACCAATGCAATTCTCGATATTTATAGGTCAACTATCTCAATACTCAGTTTGGAAGTCTCCACGGTAAAGCACGAAAATGCTTCGATTGATTCACCAAAGTACAGTGAGCATCGTCAATCAGTTTTTCCTGCAATGATAAGAAAATTACAACGATAATTAAAAGTTGAAATAGAAATAAATCTACAACCAATTTACTTACACCGTCCTCATTGCATAAATGCATAACTCCTGTTAAATACAATTCTAAAGGCTTTTGCTTTTCAGGAATTCGAACTTTTTTTAATACATCCAGAGCCTTTCCTAAGAATTCCGTTGATAGATTTGAGTATATATGTAGACGCTGTAACTTCTGGCATGATCTAAGAACATTCAAACATTCCTTAGAGCCAGCAGCTGAGCGTTTAAGCATAATATATAGTCCCTCAAGTTCAGTTAAATCCGTCAAGAGATCAATGCATCTGGCATCATCGAATGAACAACGTAATTCTCTCAAAAAAGTCAGTTCTATTAATTTGCTGGTCTCATCGAAGTTCAAATCGGATAATAATATTAAGCTTTGTAGTTGAGTTTGATGCTTCTTGGACGCAAATGCATCAAGGAGTTCAATTAACTTTGCACACGGGGAAGTGGAGTTTGTGCTTTTAATAATTATTTTTCGCACCTTAGGTAGATCCGCAAGACTAGCATATGATTTGTGACCAGCAAACATTGGGAAGGCAATTTCTTCTAAATTTTGACAGTGGGGCACAATATCAGTCAATTCTCCGACTACTTTCTTTACCCATAAAACCCGTAGATTTGTATTTAATTTGCATATTTCAACTAAATCTTTAGAACCAATTGTATTATCGATTGATAATTTTTCCAGGCATTTCATTCGCTTCAAGCAGCACGAAGAATATCTAAAACACAAATTTATTAAACAATAAAATATATTTCTGTTTAATATGTTGTAAATATAAAAAACTCACATATCCGTCTTGCTGCTCACACTGACACTCTTTAAATTAGGTAGAAATTCAAGTGCATCCAATGCTTTCTCTATTAGCTGCTGACGAGGTGAGCTAGCATTAAAACTCAATTTTCCAAGTATACTCCCTTCGTTTATTGCAATGTACTCCAGACTTTCCATGGATTTAATCTGAGTGCAAAGATCATCAATGGAAAGCGATGTTTCCCCATCCACTTGATGAATATCCAGGTACAATCTCTTAATGATATCACGGATTATGCATAATAGTTCATATTCCCATTTTATAGTTTCCGGATCCGTATCTTTAGTTCTTTTAACCTTAAAATCAGGATAGAGCACAGGAGCCCAGTCTCGAAGAACTTCTCGGAATCTAGTACAAGTCTGTGCAAATCGCACATGATCTTCTAGGTCGTGATACTTTAACACAGTACCAAGACAATAATCATTTAGATCCAATATATTTATATCCATTTTACACTGAATTTTTTAGTGTTTTTTTCTTTAAAATTTCCGTACAGACTGAGCTTACTCATAAATTTAATTATCAACAATGAAAAAGCGATAAATAAGCAAATGACTAATAGATTAGATTGGTGATGTTTTGGAAAACAAACACACTCATTAACAGCTGATAGTTGACTGTATTGTAAACACTACAACTCAACGTAACACAGCACTTAAATTATGCGATATTACATCGATATAAATGATCGATTAGATAACTGGGATATACGTGCGATAACTAAATTGACTGTTAATCACTTTGAATCAACAATAAAATATTTTTACAGAATTTAAATATTATTTTAAGATTTTGTTATGAAATAAAATTGTATAAATTGTATAAATTGCACCTGAAGACACAGGTAGGCTTGGAGTGTTGCCGGATCGCGGGAAATTGATGAGATCATGCAGGTGTTTACTAACGTTTCCTACAATTATTGTCAGTGAGTGTGGTTCGTGTTCCACGGTTCTCTTGACCTACTTAACAAATTATACTAATTTTAATAAGAAAACAATTTGTTAAATGAATTACATAAATACAATAATTGTTCCTTTTTCAATTACTCATTAAAATTAATACACATATATTCACTTACCTTAAGGAATCTAAATATCATTAACTTCTCTTTTGAACTCAACCCCGAAAGAGCCAAAAAAAAAATATATATATATATATGAAATATATAAAAGTATTCTATTTAAGTAAAAATGCATTCCATTTTACAAGCCGCATGAAATAGAAGCATTGAAATGCCTCGGAAATATCACTTACAAGAGTCATTCAAAATAATTGCATAATGAATAAGCAAGACGGATGTGAGTCTGGTTGAGGGATCGCTATAAGGATGGGGAAAGGGGATTTGGGTATTTGGTGGGGGAGTTTGCGTGCGGTTAATCAGGTCGATTAATCTACGCAAGTTTAGTGCAAGAGCCGAGCACTCATTCTTATTGCTGTTTGTTGTTGATGGTAATGTTAATTTGCACATCGGGTGAAGTCAGTAGGAAGTCAAACGACTTCCTTCAAACGAAGGCGTAGGAAAACGGGAACAGGTCCCTGGCAGAATTCTGCAATTAATTTACTTTGGCAGGACATGCGAGCACACGCTGAGCAGCCCTGAGACTGAGTGAATTGTCCTGTCGGTTGGGTAGGTTGGATTGCTGCTGCCTCATTACCATTGCGGCATTGTCATATGAATGTCTTTGCCCTCGACTGGCCGCATGACAATCTAAAAGCGACATTTAATTGGCACTGGGAATTTGCCAGACAAAGCAAAAAGAATGACAAACAAACAAAACAGTGTGACGACTCATAAGCTGAATCCTGTGGTGCGGCTCACAGTGGGAGATATTTGATTGACATGTGGTAAGTGCAGTGGTAAAAATACTCAACAAATTTCAAATACAGTCAATCATCTCATTGGCGAACTCGAAGTGGATCCCATTATAGTGAATAAAAGTAAAAGTTGAGCTTAGATAAATCACATTGTATAGCAAAAAAGTTCATTTTGGTTATGTTTGTTATAGTCAAGTTCTACTGTCCATGTGTACGTGCTATTTCTCTGGTAACTGGTCTATATTTATGCTAGGCATATGAGACTTTCTGTTGAGTCAACCGGACGGAAGTGCTCTGACATCGCGAATCACGAGCATCGGCTGCCTTTGGCTTTATTAAAATGTATTTTTGATCATTAAGTGAATAACGCGATTTCAACTGCCAATTATTAGATTGCTTAATTGGCCAGGTGCGCAACAATAACCAAAAAGAAAAACCCAAAATGAAATGAAAAACTTTTGCAACAGCTCAAGAATTTACACATTCATTCGGAATTTTTAAGTAAATTTGCGGCTGAGAGGCTGCCATTTAGAGGCCCCATAAAAGGCAACTGCCGCATACGTGAAGCTAAACAACCGTAAAGTATATGCAACCACCTCAACCTCCACCCCACCCCACAGCACCCCACATATTCACACACACCCCCATCCATTGAGTGAGCCACCCCCATGCTCTCTCTTAGAGAGCGCACGCACGCACGGCAAAGACAATTAGTGAAAGCCGAGCGCACGTTTGACTTTACCTACCACTCTATAAGGGAAGGGGAGAAGCAGCAGCAGCAGCAAAAACAGGGGGGATGAGAAGCTGCCACTAGCTCTTCCCTGTTTATGCTCTACTTCGTGACTTTTGGCGCTCAATGTGGATATGTTTGGCTTCCTTTTGGCGTTTTACAATTCAACTTCAGCTTCAGCTTTGGCTTCAAATGCCTTTTCACACATAAGCATTTTCCTTCTTTTTTATTATTTGCGAGCTCTTTGTTTGCTCAAAATGAAATAAGGTGCGGCAGCGCCCATAAAGCCAAATTAAATAAAATAAAAAGAAAGCAAATTGTACTATATATGTGAAAAGGGAGAAAGCATAAGGAACATACAGTAAACGGAACAAAAACTCGTATCCTTGTCTTTGACTTGGCATTTCATTTGCTTGAACATGTTTTAAAATGAATACGCAAATGTTTCTCAAATGTTGTGTGTAATTCGCCATTTGGGTTTGCTTTTCATATCGCATTTGTGCCGGGGACCTAATTAAATGCACAGCTTGGGGAACGACAACGATGACAGCTTTGAAGAGGCTTTAAAATGTAATTGCGGACTTGTGAGAGCTTCAAATATGACAGCAGGTACTTTAGCAGTCGAAAGGGGGATTAGCTTTTTTACAAAAATTATATATCTACCACTTTTTAAGAATTTATAGTAAGGGACTTTTTTTTAAGAAATTCACTTTTTGATGCAAAATAGTTCTAAAATCCTTAATTAATAAAATAATATCATCTACGGAATAATTTATTTTGTGTCGGTTGCAATCATTTCGCAAAAAGGGGCTAATATAAATTATTATAATAAAAATAAAAAAACCAGCTGATGAGAATGTTAAAATGAGAATGTTAAATAATTAAAAGTATAATTATGTTTATCTGTATATTCTTAATTAATCTGTTTAACAAATCTTACATATGACTACTTAGTCTGAAGTGACCGGTTAGAAGAGCAGAAATCATCAAACTTTCTTTATAGTCTCTCAAATGTATCTTGAAATCACTCTGATTGACGAAAAGTTGTATTCTTTCAACTTCTTAAATTTGTCAAAAATCAGTAAAAGGCATTAAGTATTATTGTTTTTATTAAATTCAGTTTAATTGAGCAAATATTTTCTTCAACCTTAAACAGAAAATCTGTTATAAAAGCAACACTTATGCAATTATCTTAGCTCAAAATGAGCTTAACAACAATCATTGAGCTAATGCTCATATATTATTGGCTTCAACTGAGCATTACGAAGGAAACACACGCCATTGGCACATCGTATTCGTAGTAAGTGTATTTTGACCAAGACAAGTTGTGGTAGCTTAAATTAATGAATTCAGAGCGAGGCCACAAAGTGACTGCTGGCCACGCACCACGTCTCAGATACGCAACCACTATTGAGGAAGTGGTGCAGCTTTAACATACATAGTCGTACTCTTACTCGTAAATGCCGCTCTCTAATCGAATTAGTGAAATTAATTTTTGATGATATTGAAATTAGTTGCAGGCACAACAAAAGTCAGGCCCAAAGTTGTGTTGTGTTGTGTTGTTGAGATGCGAGTAACTACAAAATACTTTTAGTTGCCAGGCATTCCTGTCTTTAGCACTGGGAAGGGAGAAGAGGCAGGGGGCAGGGGCATGAGGCATGGGTGCATAAATTTACTTTGACAGTGGCAAGCGGCACGTTTGACATTTCCCTTGGTATGGGGAATGAGAAGTCTTGACTTCGATATTCGATATTCGGGGGTTGACTGTCGATTTTCATTGTGATGTGGTTGCAATGCCACTTGAATGTGGCATCCACCTACATTATTAATGACTTCTCGACATGTGTGTCAGGTTCGCTAAGTTTCGTTGAAAAGCAATTTTATTTACTTTTTCTCGATTTGTGCTTATAAATTACTTGTGTATGTCTGATAAGCGTATGTGTCATCTTATTATTTATTGTGTGTGTGTGTGTGTTGCAAATTAAATGCCAAAAATATGTTAAATATTTAATATGAAGACAGCTTAAAGTTTTCAAAGCACACACGTGAGTTAAAGCTAAAAATCTCTTCCCACAATGTCCTTGTCCTTGGCGTCAACACAGACAACATGCAGTTGAGATAGCCATACTGTGAGTGAAAGAGAGCGCAAGTGTTTGCATGTCAGCAAGTAATAAGCACAAGGGCCATAATAGTTTTGCCAGTTATTCCTCTTTTTTTTATATATATATATAAGTATTCTGGCTAAAATGCAGCCGCGATTACTTGGCTGGCAGACCAAGGCAAAAGTTGGGGAGTCCGTGAAACCCAGACATGGAGGCTTCCACTTTAGTTCTGGCGGCAACAACGTCTTCCAGCCGGGCCATAAATGTTGGACATTAACGGGTAATTTTCTTGCAATTTTGTAGTCGTTAGCGTTTTGTGGCAAGGACGACGACGTCAACAAGAGAAGCCAAAGAATTTAATTTTCGCAACATTTTTGAGGCCGCATAAATTTTGCAGCTAATCATGACGCAAATTTCACACAAATTTCAACACTTTAAAGTGTTTTTGTTGGGCGAAAAAAAGCATGTGATAAGGTGAAAGCACTGCAAATTGAAATGGAAATCCATTAGCGCCGGACAAATTTGTAATTTCCGTTCTTTAATAAAACTTTGCACACTCTCACACGCAACGCAGGGAAACAGAAACGGAAACAAAACACACACACACACACACGCACAACTGGACACATGCCGAGTGTCCACTTTGAGGTGTGTTCGGTCAGGTAATTCATTTACCCTACTCATTTAGCACTTTTTTTACTCCAACTGGGGGGCGGGTTCGGTCATTTTCCGCCTGTTTGCATGATAAAAATCACATACACACTCCTTGAATTTCCACAGCACGCGATGTTGAGTGATTATCCTTGAACCAAAATACATCATCACCCCCTACTGTACCCCCATCTGACTTTTGTCTGTTCGTGCTTATCTGGAACACCCATAAATGGAGGTGCTGTCCTTTGACTTTTGCTCCTTGCCAAAAAAACATTTACCTCATAAATTTTTATATATATCATTGTCTGTGTGGACGGGCTTTTAATTTGGCTTACACATGCTATTGAAAGCATCCCTTAGCTTAAGCTTTAAACTGGACACTGTCCCCAACTGTAAACTGTGCTGTGGCCACATCATCAAAATGTACATGGTTCATAATGAAATTTCATAACTGAAGAGACAGACAACTGGCAATCAAAATCAACACCCTAAAATATGCTCACATTTGTCAGCGGACCAACAAAATTGAACGTGAGGCATAAATTATTAAAGTTTCACACTACAAAATGCACACGGTCTGAGAATGGTAACAAATCTAATAGAAAACGAAGGGAGATTGAGCTGTTAGAGTTGAAAACGGTATAAGAGATGCAATCTTGGGGGAATCAGTTTTATAATAGATAAAACGTAGCTTGCATTATTATAGAAATATTTATTTTATTAAATTTAATTGTTATTTTTACACTATCCAGAGATATTTTCTGAAAAACATGATTAATCAGCGCCTATTAGCGCATCACTATTCTAAAAAACATGTAAGTTTGTTGAAGCATGTTTTACTATATTTTTAATTTAAATAATCGAATAAATAATGCGCCATTTACTTAAGATTTATGTACTTATTATGCTCAAAATATTTAATTGATATTTTTTTTTAAGAATTCTCTGACTAAGTTTCCTATTGTCACTTACTGAAATACGTCTATATTATATTAATAATAAATTAATTATAACATTTTCTTCTGTAATATTTGCTTTGAGTGCAAAGCCCTTAAGATTAATGATATTAACTTTCTATCGACTGTAGTTCACCATTTGCCTTATACCATCTCAATTTTCTTTTTTTTGCCATTTTGCATATTCATTAACTTGGCTTACATGGCAGTTAACTTGACTTAAGCCCATTAATAAAGGACTTACAACTTCTGTCATGCATTCTCTGAACCTTAAAACTTGTGCAGCTAAAGTCTGCAGCCTTAATTCTATTAAAAGTATACATACACATAAATTCAGTTATATTTTAAGCTGCCCTCGCATTAGTTGTTCCCACACACACCCAACCAGAGGCCACTTGGGTGTATGTCAAAAATCAACGCCAGTTAAAACGTGTGCCGTCCAACTGCCAACTCTGCCTGTTCGTCCTGTTCGTCCTGTTGGCAGTGCTGCCAATGTTGCCTCTCTCTCTCTGTGTTGCCTCTCTGCCCCTTAAGCATTGTTTAATTTACATTTATCCGCATGCTTAGCCTACCGGGCAAGTTCATTTTCAGGTGTCTGTGATTGTGTGTATCTGTGTGTGTCCCTTAGGTGCCCACACGCAGACACAGGAACAGGAAGCTACTGACACCGTACAAAATGTTAAACACTTGGCAACATTTTGCTTAAAACTTTTCCTTCCCCTCTGTATCCCTTTCCCATTCCACTCTCTTTCTGCATCTCTAGAAGTAGCTTTGCTTTGCTATTTGCGGCTGCAGCTCACACAAAAAGTCACAAGGCACAATGCAGTTAAACTAACAACAACAACAACAACAGCAACAACAACAAGAGCAGAAACAATGAAAAGGTAAACGAGCAAACAAAAGGCACGACCGGAAATGGCAAAGCTGCTTGACTATAACAACGTAGCCAAGGCAAAACCAACCAAACAAACCAAACAACCAACCAAGCCGGAGGAGCAACAGCAGCCGCCACTTGGCCACTCATTGTTGGTCGCCTGGTCGCCTGGTCGCCTGGTCTCTTGGTCTCTGGGTCGCCATGGTCGCAATGGTGAATCCTCAGGTGTTTTGCGCACAGTTTACTACGTTTTTCATTTAACCAACACCCAGCTCGTTTGTTCTGCTTCTTGTTATTGTTGTTGTTGTTTTTGTTGTTTGGTTTGCGGTTGCCAACCCAACGAAATGGCCAGACAAGGATGCGGCCACACATTGTCTCCTTCTTGCTTTGAGCATAATTAAAAATTCACATAAATTTAGCTTAGTGTTGACACACACAAACACACACACACACATGCACATTTTAATTGGGTTAATTATGTGTCGCCTGGACTTTAAAAATGTCAGCTAGCACCTGTCGTAAGTATGTGTGTGTGTGTGTGTCTCAACAACTGGACGACTGCGAGTACATTAACAACAAATTATGTTGTCGCCCATGTGACAGCAATATATGCAGTCTCTGAGGCATCTCAGCTAATTAAGATGATCCGCTTAGAAATACGAGTATCAGGCAAAATTAAAAACACACTATACACGTACATTTATTCTTAAATAAATAGTCAAGCGTAAATATAAACGGTTTTTAGGAAAAGAAATAAAATTACAAATTGTTGAGCAATGTAAATAAGTAGATTGATCGTCAAATAATAAATGTAGTTGATAATTGTTTCCATGAAAATTAAGTTTTCTATATTTCGATTCATTTTAACATCACTACTCAAAAGTTACACAAATATGCCGAGTAGATTTAAAGATGTTTTCCACATTTTGTGGTTCCAAAAGGATACATGCTAAGCGCTGTCCTTAAAAGGATTATAAGTAGCATCTATGTATGAGCTTAATTACACATACGCCAAGTTGCCATTTGACATGCCATGAACGTTGTTTAATGACCACCTTGTTGCATAATTTACAGCACCATTTTTGGGTCTACCTGTATAGCAGTGGCAACGACTTAAGTAGCCAGCAAAAGGTTTTTATGGATCCCACTGTACGTGTGTGAGTAAGGTCCCCAGAGGCATTAGACGGGGCAATAAAACAGATTTAGTTCAAGGAAATTACATATATATATATATATATGTATGAAAAGTGTGAGACTGCTGTTTTCTTAGTGCTCAACAAATAATAAAACATAATAATAATAGTAATATTATGATATATTCGAGTAATACGGCTGCCTGCAACTAATCCAAATGTCAAGCGAACGTTTTGTGACATTTAACGACAGCAAAAAGCGCACGAAAGTATGCAACACATAATGGCAAATGTCAACAGCAGCTAGAGACAAGCGGAATGAAGCAAGTAGGAAGTGGCAAGAAACAAACGGCACGAAGGGCAAAACCAAAGCGAGACAAAATTAATTACTCTACGTGGGAATGTAATTACGAAAATATTTAGCCCAAGCTCAGCGGCACGTCGAGCCACAAAATGCCATTTGTCAAGCCTTGTGTATGACCGGAGCACTGGGGAAAGATTTTACTTGGGTTAGGCTTGGGTTAATGTGTGGTTTTCCCCCCCTGAAAATCCTTGGCTCAATGGCACCAATAATATGCTGCATGTAATTAATGATTTATGAGCCGGGCCAATTAATCAAATTAATCAAATTTTCATTAAACTTTGGCGCACTGCAGCAACGCCTTTTCTCCACAGTTCTACGGCCCTCTGTCCCTTCCCCAACTTAACCCCAGTCCAATGAATTACATACTCCTTAGCTGCTATCTCAGGTTGTCTTTCTCACATTTGGTGCGTGCCATATGCACATTAATTCCGCAGGCCTACAAAACTTTTCTGGTGTGTTGGGTTGTGTAAAAAGTTTGTTTTATGGCCCACTTACAGAAACCACTATGCGGTTGCTCCTTATAACGGTATTTATGCACTGCCAGCTGCGCAATTGCGTTTCTATGTAAATAGACTGCAAAAAGACTCGGTTTTAAAGTATGCCGCATATTCATTTTATTTAATTACATTACTCTAGCTATAAGTTTAATCTATTTCTCAACTATTTCGCCAAATTTAGTTATATTTATTGAGTTTATTAAACAAAGATATGCAGGTACTGCAGATTTAACAAATCTACTTCATCCACAGATGAATATATAGTTGTCTAGTCTCTAAAATGCTCAAACTGATAGTTTTCATTTTTGACTAATTTAAAGGGAGTTGAAAGCAGGAACCGAAACAGTTATAATTTTTGATATAAAAATTATATGCCGATTAAAAAAAAAAGGGTGGAAACAATACTCATAAAATTCAATTTTTACTATAAATATTGAAATTAATTATTATTTGAAATTATAAAATTAAAAAATAATAATTATTTGTCAATTTCTATTATAAATATTGAATTAAAAATTATTTTTATTATTCAATTTTTTTCTAAAATTATTTTTGACTATAATTTTTTTAAATTCATAACTAATTTTTGCAGTCAACTTGAAAGTTTTTAACAATTTTATATTGTTCCGCTTGAAATAAAATTTGTTTGAAAAGTAGGCTCATAGTCTATTAAATTTTTACGCTTTCCAACATTGTTTAGCAGTTTATTGAAGTGATAAGAACTGTGCGCTCTGAAATATATTTTTATATAATTTAAAAGTAAACATGGATCCTACTTTAAAGCGTAGCTCCCTAGTGTGTCTACCTAAACACCAGTCAAATAAACCCGAAAAGCGTATTAAATACTTACCACAGAACAGGTTTGGATGGTACCGAGTGCATGTCTACAGGCGCTTTGTAAGCAAGAAGAAAATTATCTCGCATACTTTGTTAAACGAACTGAAAGACCTATGCCATACAAATAATATCAGGTGGAATCCCTACTATTTGGAAGAGGGCGATGAACAAGATGTGACGAATAATACCGTTCCCTCATGCACATTCTATGTAAATGATTATAGTCTGGCGAAGGCGCTGCAACGAATGAACGTACCACCAAAATGCTTGCTGCGGATAGCCGTTACCAACAAACTGCCGCAGGTGCGTGTAGATCCAAATTTTTGGGAAAAATTATGCCTGGCGATACGTAAACGCTATAAACCGAGCGAAGAGAGCCTCGATCTATACGGTTTCTATAAGGATGATATGTGGATGGAGGAATTCTGTTCCTTGGATCAGAAGAATTGCATGTCAGCAGCTATAAGAGTGATGGAGCTCTGCATGCCAAATTTACGCAGTCTGATTCTAGACAACAACTGCCTTACAGACTTGTCAGCCTTTCGAGGGATTGAAATCCGGCTACCGAAACTAGTTTTTATCTCCCTGGCAAACAACGATCTAAGAAATGTGGAAACATTCCAAGTCTTTAACAATCTATACACAACTCAGATAGATGTGTCTAATAATCCTATTGACTCGCCCTTCAAACGACGACAACTGCTGAAACTTTTACCCAAACTTATATTACTCGATAACAAACACTTGCGAGTAAGAAGTCCTCCAAAAATGAAGTTTATGTTAACATTAGATGAAACTGCACTGAAACATGTAGAGGAGCAGGTATCCGAACCAGTACCAGAAGAGATACCAAATCAGGTGCCAGAATCTGAGGAGGAACTGGAAATGGGTTCGAAAATGGAACTAGAAGAACCGTCTGAAGAGGAGCAATCAACGACAGGGCAACATCTTGTGATACCAAATCGGGTATCGAAGTTTAAACCGGAACTGGATGTAATACCCGAAATTGAACTTGAAAATGTACCCGCTGTAGAAAAGGATATCCCAAAACGGGTACCGAATTCTAAGGAGGAGCCGACTGAAAAGAAACAACCGAAGGCACGAGAATATGTAGAGAAAGAGAGTCCAAAAGAGGTAACGAAATGTGAAGAGGAACTGAATTTGATATCTAAAACTGAACTTGACAATGAACCGACTGAAAATAGACAACCAAAGTCCCGGAAACATGTAGAGAAAGAGATCCCAAAACAGCTACCAAATTATAAGGCGGAACCGAATCCGATATCTAAAAATGAACTTAAAAATGCAGCGACCGAAAAGAAGCAACCAAAGACACGAGAACAAGTAGAGAAAGAGATCCCAAAACAAGTTACTAAATCTAAGGAGGAACTGGTTCTGATATCTAAAAATGAACTTAAAAATGTACCAACTGAAAACGAGCAACCAAAGACACAGGAACATGTAGAGAAAGAGAGCCCAAAACAAGTTCCTAAATCTAAGGAGGAACTGGTTCTGATATCTAAAAATGAACTTAAAAATGTACCAACTGAAAACGAGCAACCAAAGACACAGGAACATGTAAAGAAAGAGATCCAAAAAGAGGTACCCAAATCTAAGGTGGAACTAAGCGTAATATCTAAAAATGAACTTAAAAATATACCAACTGAAATCGAGCAACCAAAGTCACAGGAACATGTAGAGAAAGAGATCACAAAACAAGTTCCTAAATCTAAGGAGGAACTGAATCTGATATCTAAAAATGAACTTAAAAGTGTACCAACTGAAAATGAGCAAACAAAGACACGGGAACAAGTGGAGAAAGAGATCCCAAAACAGGTACCTAAATCTAAGGAGGAACTAAATCTGATATCTAAAATTGAACTTGAAAGTGTACCAACTGAAAATGAGCAAACAAAGACACGGGAACAAGTGGAGAAAGAGATCCCAAAACAGGTACCTAAATCTAAGGAGGAACTGAATCTGATATCTAAAATTGAGCTTGAAAATTTACCGACTGAGAGGAATCAACTAAAGACATTGGATATTGTTTTAAAATCGACCCTGATACCCACATCAGCAAAGAAATCGAATGTGGTACCAGAGGTAAATTCCGTACAGCAATATAAGCTGCTTAGAAGGGAATCAGCGAATACTGGCTACGACGATTTACAGCGATTCCTTAATTCATATATAAAAACTTACGATTTCGACCGACAGAGATCAGGACTCAAATGGTTTTACCAGGAGACAGCCTTGATTTCGTTCACCAAGTCCCAATATGATTTCGCTATCTGGCAAGTTGAACTTATTACTTAGCCTAAATACAACTAACTTTTATTATTTTTACAGTCTCGATTCGCTCGCAGACCAGGATAACAAATATTTCAGTCGATATAAAGACGGCATTAAGATAGAAAACCGCGATTCCGCTCTTGCCCATTTCGCTTCCTTGCCGAAGTCACAACATCTGCTGCCGACGATCGTTGTCGACCTGATGATGATGCAACCTGATCGAGTTTTCTTTACCATCAGTGGTTTTCTTAAGGACCTAACTGATGGGTCAATTGAGCCACCCCCAATGCGTTATTTTATACGCAGCTTCATCCTGACTCCTATGCCTGACACACCCCTCGAATACGACTTTCGCATCTCCTCCGAAATCATATATATATGCGACGCAAGTCCTGAACAATTAAAAGCGGGCGTGGTTCCAGCCCTTCACTCTCAAAGCGACTTTATGAGCAATATCGTTGAACGTTTATTGCCCGACATAGTTGGGTCCCGAAGACTTCAACAAGCTGACTTGATCGTCCGGTTATCAAAGCATACGAATCTAAAATGGGAGTGGAGCCATATGTGCCTTATCGAGTGCCATTGGGATTTTTCATTGTCATTAAAGATAGTCCGAAAAATGCAAGGGCATAATTTAATACCCAAAAAAGCGTTTCTTCAAGAACCAGGCGAGAAAAAATATAATTATTTTGGTGTTACTGCTTGTAATTTATAAGTTATCTTGTTGTAGATTATTGTATTAAATAAAAATACATTTGCTTTGGTTTTTTGATGACGATATACACGTAAAATTTAAATAAAATTTATATCAGAATTTTATAAATACTATTTATTTTCTAAAATTGTTTGTAGCTACATATATATTTACTATTATAAGAATCTACAATGTATAGAGCTATTTAACTTGTCAGTTCTGATTACGTTAAGAAGCTGGACAAGGCTTGACAACCCTGTAAACTGTGGCACGATTTCCTCTTTGTTTCAGCGATATCAAACCGTGCAAATTGAATAAACAGTAATGATGTTGATGATGATGTTGGGGGATGCTGTTGACAGGGACGTCTCCGTTTGGTTTACAGCGTACGGCATAAACACGCCGTACCCGGAGCTGCAACAGCCGAAGTCCCGGTTTGATGTGAAGCTCTTCCGCAAGGGAGAACTGGGAAAAAGGAGAACTGGTATTTGCTGTGTGGCGACTTGTGTGCCGCCAGCGTTAAACCGCAAAATTTAATTCCCTTATCAAAAAGTGACAAGCGTGCGTATTTAATGCAATTTTGCAGCGCATTTAACATGACGTGTCTGGCACTTTCTGAGGGGAAAGGGGAGCTGGAAATGCTGAGGCGGGGCAAAGTGGAGAAAAGCTGGCCAGTCTGGCATTTGCCATTATCTAGCGGAAGTTGTTTACTTGCAAGCTGCTTTTTGTGTGTACGCGAAGCTTCTGCAAAAACCTCAATTTGCGCTACCGCAACTTCCTTTTACGCTAAATTACAATTCCGCTGATTGCATTCCCGTGCCCAGGGCTCAGACCCAGAACCCAAGTCTCTCCCATTGAGGGACTGCTACTGATTCGGTTCAGAGTTTTGTCTTCAAAGCGCCGTCAGCTCATTCACATTGCTACGCGTTATTCACACTTTACGCCTAGATTTGAGCGCCATGAATCCTTTAACTGTTTTGCATATTTGTGTGGCAGGACCTGTTTCCCTTACCACCTTCACCCCTTCTTCTGTCTTCTGTCTTCAGATCTGTAGTTGTTATTGTTGTTTTTTGTACGATTCGTTTCGTTTCGTAGTTTGCATTCATTGCGAAAGATAAAAATAATGAACATACCAAAGCAAAAGTCGACGGAAAAAAGCAACGACGAGCAACTCAACAGCAGCACCACCAACACAACCACTAGTAGTCAAAGTCCTGACCCCACCAAAAACCCACTGTGCGTGCAACGGCGCTCAGGATTCGGATTCGGATTCAGTGCAGAAACTGCGCCACGTTTTTTGTCGGCATAGGATTTATAGTATGTTTGCAGCCCCGACTTCAACTATACAAATATACATATGTATCTGTGTGGATTATGGGCGTATCTGTGTCTATATGTGTGTGTATTTGTCGGGTAATGCATAAGGCAAATTGCTTGTAAGTTCAACTCGTATTTTGCATTGTGTTTCACTTCCGACAGTTAAATTAAAGCCATTGTCTGTCTGTTCGTTGCTTTGGTGTTAGTTTGTGCGCCTAACGTAACAATTGCCAGTCGGACGCGTTTTTTATCTGCAACTAACCGCAACAAAAACAAAAACAACAACAGCAACTCAAACTGAAACACTACAACAGTTGAAATACGCTAGCAAAAATAATTTGTTAGCCTAAAAGTGTGCTACAAATCTTTGTGTGGCCTTCTTCCTGATACTCCCTAATTGCATAAACAACTTGCTTCTAGGCTATGTATCTTTTAGGTGGATTTGAAAGCATTTGCAGCAATTTTAATTAGTCAAGCACTCGTCGACATGGCGCAATCGCAAGAAGTCCTCGAAAGAATTTTGTAAACGTCCAGAGATAGACATAGAACATAAATTGGAGCTGGCTGTATAATCAAGTAATTCTCGATAATATTTAATTTTAAACAGTCTTAGACACATTTCAACTAAAAAGTTGATGGCATTTGTCGTAATTTTAGAATCGTATTTTTGCTATTAAAAAGTCAAGTAAATATTTATAGCATATTTTTTGGAGTTTAATAAATAATTAAAATTCTTCGCACCAGAGTAAACCAACAAATATTTCTTCAATTTAACTGCTTACAAGAAGATAAAAACTGAAGTGTATATTTACTACAAGCAAGAAGCTTAATATGATTTTGAAAGAATGATACATTTGCATTTATATTTCTACAAAATTTTTATAATATAAATAGATAGTTGTAAAAATAAAAACACGGCTAAATTAGAAATTAAATAGATAATTTATGAAAATTCCTAGGATTGCTAAAAACATTTTCTAAATTGCTAATTCGCTAAAAAATGGAAGGTATACAAATTTACTCAACATGATTTAATGTACTTTTAAAGCCTTTGACTGCTAATTGAAATCCGTGTAATTAGTATTGCTAATGCTTGATTTCTGCTTTCTGAACAAAATGTATCGTATAGTAGTATCATTTACAAGCGACCCACTCAATGGAAATGGGAACTGAAAAATTGCATTCATTATGTGGCAGTGGAACAAAAGCTGGAAAAACGGAAAACAAGGCTAGAGCCTGCGGCGTTAGTTGCCAACGCAGACACCACAATGACACAGAAAGTGTTGAGCTGCAAATGAGGAAACAATGCAACAACAACAAAAACAAGAACAACAACTATGGGGGAAAAATGCAAAGTGGGAAAATGCTTGAAGTGCGGGGCATGCGTGGAAAAACAAACAGTGAAAATGCAAAACGGATGTGTAAATAATTTAGAAGAGTTGGCAACCTCCTAACAAAGAGAGAAAGAAAACTGAGTGAGAGAACGGAAAGGAAACTCATATGCATAGTTGTTGTGTATCTTTTTAGTTTATGTATCATTAAAAAATACTTACTACAAGAATATAATGAAAGCAGCCATGGAAAAGCTGGGGAAATGTGCCATTTGCCAACTGCAAAACAAACACTCGAGTGTTGTGGCTCCGGCTTTTGTTTCGTTTTCGTTTCGGTTTCAGTCTCGGAACGTGCCAGAAATGCAATAATTATATGCATACAAAGACACACACACATGGCCGGTTTTTTTGACATGCTGCAAATTAAACAGCAGCTCACACACACAAAGACACACACACACACACGCACACACTCACTCAAAGCTTTACTCGAACTAAATTACTTTTTTGTGCCAGCTGCATACAATCAAATGCAATGGGATTAAAAAGCAAACGTGTAACTGTTAACTGGTCACGGGTAGCGGTTAGCGGATAACGGGTAGCGAGGTAACTGTTACTCTGCGGCTTTGTCTCGAGTCTGCAGATTCCGAGAGCTGTTGTAAACCTGGTAAACCTCGTAACGTCATTTGCATAGCCGCTACCTAAAACTATGTTAATGTGTGAGCCAAGCCTGAATTAAAGCGTATTTAAATGCAAGTTCTATGCAAGTAACATTGCCTCTAAAGGAGCAGGAGAAAAGGGACAAGAAATAACCGCAGACATTGAGAGTGCCAGAGCGCCCTGTCTCTATAAATCTCAACGGATGTGTCGTTAACTGCCGCCGGCTAAAGCTTTTTCTCTTCGTCTATACAATGCTATCCTATCTATGCCAAGCCACGACAAGGACAAGGCACAGTATCCACAATAGACAACTAGACTGACACACACACACATGCTCAGTCACACACGCACACATATATCGCCTCAATTTGCACGCTTCGTTATTCAATTAGACACTTTGCACACACACACACACTCACACACACACATATAAACACATCCGACATAATTTTGATTGATAGCCCAATAATGACGGTGATTTATCATATTTGCATGCAAACACTTTTCACTCGTAACGCGAATTGCACTTCAAAATTGCATTTTGTAATTGTTTGCAGCAATTATAATTAATATGATTTAAAAGGTACCATATCGAAACACAGATCTAAAATTAAATCTCTATATGCAAAAATCTGACATATGGACAACTCGTCAGACTCATAACGCTAATTGGTCTCTTCTATTACAACCACAGCGTTGCTTTGGCAACACAGAGGCATGGAGACAGTCAACTGACCACGTGACTTGGACTTGGGCACTGGCTTTCGGGCTGCCTTGGCGTATACGCAATATTTGCTTTGTTCAGCACACTTTTTTTCGCTCGGTGTGTCGCCCTCTACAGCAAGTCTATAAAATCCGGCTTAAGCTTCATGCTACCTGTGATACGTATGAAATTTTTGCTGCCACTCAACAATTGCACACACACTCACACATACACACATACACATTGCAGAATAAAAGTAAAAAACTGGGTCGCTTGTCGCACGCATTTGGAAAGAACTGGGAAGCGTTCAGCTGGTGCTTGTGGCTTTGCTGGCGGCTTGTGCCGCTGGTAAACACTCAAATCCAATTAAATTTAATACGACTTACTTGCTGCTCTTCTCTGCTCTGCACTTCTCTTCTCTTCTCTGGCTGTCGTTTGAGTCTTTCTCTGCGTGTGTTTGTGCAGTTTGTTTGGCATTTGCCTTAGCTGTTTCGTTGATTCTCTGATTCTCTGGTTTTTACTCGCATTTTATTTGTTTTAATTTTTCAGCATTGTTTTTTATTTTTTTCATTTCTTTTCTTTGTTTTTAATGTTATTACTGCCGCAGTGGCAGCCGCTTTTGTTTGGGTTTACCTGCAATCCTCCGACTTGGGCTTGGCTTAATTAAAGCTTAATTTCTCAAATAACATTTGCCGCTACAAATGAGTTCAAACAAGCTAATTGAGTTTTGTGTGTGTATACTCCTGGGTGTGTGTAAGTTGTTTGCTGTTCAATAAATCCAAATGAAAAGCGTTTGCAATTAAAATGTATCTTTACCTTTGCGACGCTTTGTGTGCAATCTTTAATTTATGCAATGATATCTGAGATATGATCATGGCATGTGTTTGTGTTTGATTATTTGCAGGCACTGTAACTTGCTCTGGATTAGATTTATGCAACGACTGAAGTGCTGGAGTCTGCGAAAAATGTGTCATATGCAAAATAGTATCAGTTCCAAGTTAGTGTGCTTTATTTATGATTCCAAAGTGGCACAAATCCTTGCTAGACTTTTAAAGATTACCCAAAGAAAGAATGTTCGATTAGAAGAAGCAAATTTAAATCTAGTCAGCTCAATATTTATTGGATTAGCAAAAATATTTCCTTTACACTTTATTTAATAGAAATTTTTGCAAGTAAGATATCCTTGATTAAATAACAAAAATGAATAAAATAATACTGATCAATTCACAAAAATAAGTTAAAACTATGTTAATTGTTACTTTTTAGTACATTTTTCGACTAGAACCAAAACAGTTTTGAAAATATGTAATATTTAAAAGAGTTTAAAAATTGTTAGAACCACAAAGACATCGCTAAGGAAGATTGGGCCAATTAAATTTATATTAAGTAATTTCATGAAAAATGTTGATTTTTAAAACAATTTTCTGATTTAGATAAAGGATTGTATAAGCTACAATTACTAGTGAAATTTATAAGTAAATCCAAGTCGAGCTGACAATTAAGGAAATTGGCCACATTCAGCTGTTTTTAATTAGCCAATGGCTGGCCTTAGCAACTAACAACAAATACTTGCACGTAATAGACGTAGATTGTAAATATTTGACACCCCGCAGTTAACCTCCCATCAAGGTGGGTGCTATTGTTGTGGCCTTAATCCAACAACAATACATAACACTCGACTCAATTTACAAGTTTGGCTGGCAGTGAGTTGCCAAGTTCACTTAGAACTCTACTCCTCCCCCAGAACTCTACCCCTTTCTGAATGTAGAGGGCGAGAGTTCTTCAATTACTTTTTGCACGATTTGATTTTACATTTAACGATTTTTCGCACTTAATTAGAAGCCAGTGTCGATGTCAGTGGCAGCTCTGCCAACTCTGCCGTGATTTGATTAAATGTGAAGATGAATTTTAATTAAAATCTTTGCGCTACACTTCCCCCCTTCCCCCCAACCCACCACGCGACCATGTTGTGGGTTTTGTTTTTTGACACTCAACTTTCTACTTGCCCCAAAGGGGTTTTGGGACTTAATAGAGCAATAAAGCCGCAAGTTCATGGCATGGATAGCCAAGTCCTTTTGTGGGCTTAGTCATTGTCGACATTTAATTTATGCAAAATGGAAATTAAAGAGCGATGCCGACAAAACTTTTCCAAATGTTTTTCCCGAATATTTATGCAAATGACTGTCTAATGAATTTTCGAAACTACTTACGAGTAATTTGTCCACTCACAGCTATCAATTTCAATTAAAGCCAAGAGTGACTTTAAACTCAACAACTCTGACTAAACTCACTCCCTCAAATGTTTTTAGCAAATAATTTTGCATAATTCACAGCAAACGGGAAACAATGCCGCTTTATCTTTTGCCAATGTAATGTACACAGAACTTTTACCAAAGTTTTTCAAATGCCAAAAACCAAAAAGAAAATGTCGAAAAAAAGCAGTACACAAAAAGCAGCGATACACTCCGATGTACGCACATATACACACATAACTGAACTGTCGCGTGTAGTTTACATTGTTGCTGGCCAGTCTATGATAGACCATAGATACTCTAGCTAGTGATTTATCTACATTTTTCCAGCAGTAAAATTTACAATTTTTTTAAATAAAAGAAAAATTAGTTTTACATGACTTAACAAGAAAATTCTATTTGATTAACTGATAGTAAACTGTAAGATATCCTAGTTTTTATTTAATATTTTCTTTTTTTTTTATTTTAAATCTCCCTCTGTTTGTTTTGTGCACAAAACTATATAAATTAATTTAAGCATGCACTTTCCAGTGCACAATACAGGGTATGAAAACTTTGGCGCTCTGTGGCTTAGCTATTGGTAAAGGGGCGTGTTTTTTTGAGGGGGTCATTGCCTGTCGCATCCAATGGGCCATTCAAAATTACGAGCCAACAGTTTCCGCAGTGTTTTTTGTCATTTCCATGCGCTCATTGTCAGTTTCAAGTAAGCAACTTTTTCTTCACTCTTATTGTTGTTATTGTGGTGCTGTCTGTGCTGTTTGTTGTTTGTGCAGCAGCCGCCAAAAAGTTGTTGACCAAAACTGCCTACAAATGCAGACAAATATGGCCCAACGCATGAAATGCAATAAATTTTCAAATTTATTTTCTGTGGACTACCAAAAAGCAGAAACAAATAAAAAAGTTTTGATTATTTGATTTACTCTTTTAAAGGATTGATATCCTTTGTGGATATATTTGCCACAGACTATATTGTTTTTACATTTTTTCATTTATATTTAGCTGAACTCCATTCTTAATAATTTCTCTACAACAAGTTTAAAAATTTTATGATTAAAGTATACTTTTAAAAACTTTTTAAAATATATAAATGAAAAAAAAATATTGTTTGACATTTTTCTTCAGCTGAGCTGTAGATTTCCATAAAAATTATATTTCTGTGAAATCTTACACATAAATTTGAAGGGCATAAGGACTTCGATAATACCGATAATTAATTTTTATTCATTTTGTTTGTCACGTAACAAATGAACGGGGTTTTCATTGTTTTGAATGGTAGAGTTTTTTTTGCTCGGGTGCAGTGCAACTCAGCAAAGAAATCGGGCAACTGATAAAGCTTCACTCTGAAGACAATCAAAACTGAAACTGACTACAGTTAAAGACAATATAAATCAAAATGGTTATGGCGCAATTCGAGTGACAAATTTACGAGCGACTTAAATAAAAAATGGAAACAAACATTCAAGAGTAGACTCGTGATTCTGAAAATAATTCTTTGAAAGATCTAATCAGAAATGTGGAAATTTTGACTTTTTATAATTATTTTAAATAAAAAGGAAAGAACAAAATACATTTTTGCATATTTTATAATTTATAATAACTTATCAAAAATGTGCTAAATATGTCGAAGATAACATTTTGACTTTTTATAATTATTTTAAATAAAAAGGAAAGAACAAAATAAATTTTTGCATATTTAATAATTTATTTAAAGTTTTTTTACGAAATATTTTAGACAAGTAACCATTGTAGTATAACCTATAATTTTAATTACAGTGCAATGGCAGTCGACAATGTCATATGGGTATTTCCCTCTAAGTTATCTATAATTGGATTACACAACGGTTACTTTTAAAATAAATGTTAAATTGTCATTTAATATAACTAATAACAATTTGTGGTAAACTAGATTTATCTGTCAAATTAAATGGGCTTTCATTTTCGAATTACGACTGTACTTCAAATCAAAACTGCTTTCATTTTAATTTGTAAAGACTTGAGTTTAATCTATGATCGAATCGAGTAATAAATTTAAAGAGATTTTAAAATGAATTTAGGCAAGACTTTGACATACACAAACTGATAAGACTTATAAGAATTTTCTGATCAAATTCCTTTATCAATCGACAACTTCGTTGACATTACGCATACGTCAAGTGGTACACACTTCAGCTGCTATATAAAGAAGGCGCTTGTGATACTACGATTTAATAGACGCTTTGAGCCAGAACCCAACGGAACAAAGCGGAGTCGCCACAAAATGTTGCTAAAATCGTGCTTGCTGTTGATACTGTGCAGTGTTGTTGCGCTGTCTGCCAACAGCTATGACGGGTAAGTTGGAATAAGGCGAAGTCATTAGCCATTATCTGAGTCAACTAATTTCTATTTAATTTGCAACCATTTAGCTACAAGATCTATGACATCAATGCACAGAACAATTTCGAGAAGCAGCTGATGTTGCGTCTGTCCCAGAATGCCGACTTTGATTTCTTCGATCTGCCACGTGCTGCAGATGCTGCCACACGTGTCATGGTGCAGCCCAAGGATCAGCCCAGCTTCGAGGAGCTGCTGCGCAGATTTGGCGTTGATTATGTCGTTGTCGATGAGAATCTGGGCGCCACGTTGGAGAAGGAGCAGCTGGAGAATCAGAGCCAACGCCTGATGGCTCAACGTGGCACCTCACGCAGCATTAGCTTCACCGCCTTCCATCGTCATGCCGAGATCAATGCCTATCTGGATGAGCTGGCCAAGGCTTATCCCAGCCGCGTGACTGTGCAGACTGCTGGCAAATCCTATGAGAATCGCGATCTAAAGACAATTACCATCACCAATGGCGATGGCAGGAAGGGCAAGAATGTCATCTTCTTGGATGCGGGTATTCATGCTCGTGAATGGATTGCTCATGCTGGTGCTTTGTATGTGATCTACCAGCTGGCTGAGAATTTCATGGTCAATGCTGCCCTGTTGAAGGATTACGATTGGGTTATTCTGCCAGTGGTCAATCCCGATGGCTATGAATATACTTTCTCCAACTCTCGCATGTGGCGTAAGACCCGCAAGCCAGCTGGATCCTGCACCGGCACCGATGGCAATCGCAACTTTGACTTCCACTGGGGTGAGGTGGGTGCCTCCAGCTTATCCTGTGTGGACACCTACATGGGTCCAACTCCCTTCTCCGAGCCCGAGACGCAAGTGGTGCGTGATTTGTTGCTCGGCTTGACGGGACGTGGCAAATTCTACCTGACGCTGCATTCATATGGCAATTACCTGCTCTATCCATGGGGCTGGACCTCGTGAGTAATCTTTAAAATGTGACTCATTAGATCTGCTCACTTAAAATTATTCATTTCCAGCGGTTTGCCCCAAGAATGGCGTTCTATCGATGAGGTGGCCCAAGCAGGTGCTGCTGCCATCAAGAAATCCACCGGCACCAAATACACCGTTGGTAGCTCCACAAATGTGTTGTATGCCGCAGCTGGCGGCAGTGATGATTATGCCTTTGGTGTTGCCAAATTCCCCATCTCCATCACCATGGAACTGCCCGCTGGCGGCTCTGGCTTCAATCCCACTACTGAACAGATTCTGCCATTCGTCAGTGAGACCTGGACTGGCATTCGTGCCATGGCCGAAAAGGTCATTGAAAAGTACTAAAGAAAAGCGTCAAAATATTTGCAATAAAACACACATATGTTATATCGAAATACAAATTGTCTAGTATTCGATTTCCGTTTACCTCGGATGCGATAAGTCAATAAAAGCGTCCCGTGGAGTTGGTATCATTCAGTTCACTCAGTCATTGACACATTTCACCAAATTGGTTCAAAGACCTGCTGTGCAGTGTCTACATTTCAAATTATCGCCAGACATTAACTTGGCTTGTTGACGAGCACAGAAGCACTTTTTCAAGTGAATTAACGTTTAACCTAGGGAAGCCTCAGAAATTCTTAGAAAAAGATAAGGACTACCAGGGCCGGTGCATTAATGTCTCAACACAATAATTTTAAATGTGACGAAGTTTAGTTGGAAAATAAAAATAAATATATATATATTAATTTTTATTCAATATTTTATTGAATTCGACATAGAGTCTACAGAGTCGTTCATTCTTTTACTTCAAATAAGCACGACACGAGTCCATCACTATTATATAAATATAATTTAAAAATCACAAATCTACTTATAAATCTTTATAGCAATCTATTCTTTTTTATTGTTGATGATTGATAACAGCTAACTAGGTAATCCACTTTAATGAAAATAGATAATAGCTTGAGTACTTGTTTTGACATTGACATAAAATGACTATTGCATTGTATACTTACCTATTTTTTTCAATGGCTAGTTACGCACAATATGCTTAATAGTTTTATTTTATTTTACAATTTATATTATAGAAAATTTTAAAACCTATTAATTAAAATCCAAAAAACTTTAATTGAGTGGATATTTTTGTGTGACCCTGCGAGCCATTGCCTCGATGCCCACCCAAGTTTCCTTAACCAATCTATCAATATCGGAAGCAGGTGGATCAAAATAGTTAGCTCCACCAGCGGGCAGTTCCATTGTGAATGATATGGGAAAGCCAGCATTGAAGGCATAATCATCGCTAGCGCCGGCAGCCGGATACAACAAAGTGGTGGAACAACCCACCCGATAATCCGTGCCCGTTGCCGCCTTAATGGCATCTCCACCAGCGCGTCCAACTTCATCAAGATCCGGCCAAGTGTCCGGCAAAGCGCTGCAATAGTTAATAATATGTAAATAAAAAGATAAATTAAAGTATGGTTGCCTACTCACTCGATGTAGCCCCAAGGATAGAGTATATAGTTGCCATAGGAGTGCACCGTCAAATACATTTTACCACGATCCGCAAAACTGTGGATTAGATCACGCACTACAATTGCCTCCTGTTCGGAGAATGCCTTCGATCCAGCGTAAGTCTCTGAGCAGGGATCAGGTGAGGCACCTGTTTCGTTCCAATGAAAGTCGAAATTCCGATTGGGATCAGTTCCAATACAGGTATCATTACTAGGCCGACGTGTTTTGCGCCACATCCTCGTGTCCGCCGAGAGGTGAGTGTAGGCATAACCATCCGCATTGACCACGGGCAGAATAACCCAGTCGTAATCCAGAAGCAGTTGAGCATGTGCTTCATAGTTGTTCACCAGCTCGCCAATGGCATAAAGCACAGCTGCAGGCGAGATCCATTCACGAGCGTGAAAACCACCATCCATAAGAATTACATTCTTATTGGAACGTCCATCTCCATTGGTTATTCGGATTGTCTTTAGCCAGCGTCCCTCGAAGCTTTTGCCCACAGTTTTAACGACGACACGACTTGGAAATTGCTTGGCAAGATCCTCAATATACTGATTGATCTCCTCATGGGTGTAATATCTCTCTGTGCCCAGTCGCCCCTCATAGGGAAACCAGTTCCTCAAATTGCGATTCGTTTCGAACTCACGACGCAACGTTAAACCCACATCACGATTTACGATCTTATGTGTAAGTGTGTGATCATCAAGTAATTCGATAAATTCGGATTGCGCCTCCGGGTGGACCATGACATGTGCATTGGCTCCATTACTTGAAAAAATCTCATAGTATGACTCATTCTTAATCAGCTCAGACAAAACGAAGTCAGATGAGCGTCCCTTTGCAATCAGTTCATAGATCTTAAAACTGATCAACAAATTAATCATGATTCATAAGAAAACTTTAATCAAACTTACCCATCATATATACTTCCCTTCGCGAGGGATTCTGTAATGAAAAAGCTACACAAAGCGAACCAGAAAATTTTCATCTTGACTTGTTGACAAATTGGACGAAACTGTGCAGTCTATCAAAGTTTCCAAGCCCATGCTTTCTAATCAGGATCGTTATCAATAGCTACATAACGGAATATTTAGCAACTCACTCAAAATAATCAACAAATTGGTTGTAAAATCATTTAAAAATCGTTGATAGACGACAGAGAGAGAGAGCTGTGCTGTGTAAAATGTATTTAAAGCACACTCTGGGTAATTTTCTATAAAGCATTGTTAAACTGCTGTTATTTTTTATAAACGATCATAATTAGCAATCTTCGATAAACCTCACCCAATCCTCGTTGTAAACTAATAAAAAGAAAACGTCGATGATAAGGGAAACACTTAACATTTCTAACGCTCACATTTTTTTCTACATTTTTGTTGCAGTAACATTATTAGATTAAACTCTTCTAAAAAAATACTCATAAAATGATAAACTACATTTACTTTAATTTTAATTACCAATAATAGTCTGAATATACCTTTAACTGAACATTTAACTAAAAAAAGATAGTAGATGAAATGAGATATACTTCATACCCATAAGACCTAATCTTTAGAGTATTGAATTTATTAAACATTAAATTTTAAAAGATTTCAATCATCTTTTCGGCCATGGCACGGATTCCAATCCAGGTTTCGGTTACGAACTCATCGATGCTGCTGGCAGGTGGATCAAAACCAGTGACACCACCTCCACTGAGTTCCATGGTGATGGAAATATTAAATCCAGCATGGAATGCATAATCATCGCTAGCTCCAGCAGCTATGTACAACACATTGGTAGAGCTACCCACCTCATAAACTGTGCCTGTGGCAGCTTCAATGGCATCACCGCCAGCACGTGCCACAGCATCAAGCTGATCAACAGTGTCTGGTAAATCACTGTGAAAATAAAATCAATCGACAAAATTAAATCAAAATTAAAATTAAGTGATTGCCACTTTTCTACCTTGTCCAACCCCAGGGGTATAGTAAATAGTTGCCAAAGGAATGGATGGTCAGATACATAATGCCACGATCCGCCAGAGAGTGCATTAAGTCCCGCACCACAATTGTCTCGGGTTCAGAGAAGGCTGTTGGTCCAGCAAACGTGTCCACGCAAGGATTTGATGAGGCGCCTTCCTCGTTCCAATGAAAATCGAAGTTGCGGTTTGGATCAGCGCCATAACAGGTCTTGCCCAGCACCTGATAGGGTTGCCGAGTCTTGCGAAATATGCGTGCCAGAGTTCCAGTCTGGGTATGTTCATAACCATCGGGATTAACCACGGGCAAAATGACCCAATCATAGTCTTTAAGCAGATACGCATTCTCTTCAAACTTTTCTACCAGTTGATCAATCACATATAGAACAGCTGCTGGAGAGATCCATTCACGGGCATGAAAGCCACCGTCCATAAAGACGACCTTCTTATTGGGACGACCATCTCCATTGGAAATTGTAATCGTTTTCATCTCCCGCTTCTCGTATGACCAACCCACAGTCTTGACATAGACACGAGATGGATACCGTGCAGCCAGATCATTTATATAGTTGGTGATCTCCTCATGTGTATAGTAACGATCTGTGGTCAGTCGTCCTTTGCCTGTAATTGGCTTCAAGAGGCGCTGCATTTGACGCTGAGCAAACTCCTCAGTAATTGTGGCACCCAGGTTTCCATTGATCAGTCCATGATTAAGCTGTTGAGCTGTGAGTAATCCCTGGAAGTTCTCCAATTGTTCGGGACTAACAAGTATCCTAGAAGGTTTTCCCAACGAGCGACTGAAGCTGAAGAAATCATAGCCTTGTTGGCTCAGCTGTTTCAAGAGTTCGCCTTGTGCTGGAGTTGAAGGAGTGACCTCATAGATGTGATATCTAAAAATGACATTCGCATTAGCAAGTTTTGCAGCACAAATCTCTAAATGGACTTACCCCTCATAGCCAATTTGGCCAGCTACAAGAGACAAACTTAAAAGCAGTATTAAACAGCCCAACCGCGACATCTTAGAGTTTTCTGAAGACTGTGGACACGCGTGCCCTTAGTTAACAACTTAAATAGCCAATGCTTATCTTATCTCACATCTATAAATTCAAAGCTTTATTAACTCATAATCGTATCTTTCTTGGTAGTCACAAGAAATCAAAATAGTTGAACATTAATCCGACTTAATTTACGATTGCATTTAGTAACGTCTTATCACCTCTACGACCATGACACGCACTCCTACCAAACTTTCAGCGACGCTACTCCCGATGTGTGAAACCTAGTGATCGATACCAAGCAATTCACCAGCAGCTAGTTCCACTTTTATATCGAGGGAATATTCTTCTAAAAAAGATCAGCTGATGATTCATAGTCCTAAACACATATTGGTGACAATTTTATTTCGGATTTCTGTTTTAGTGCATAAAATATAGTCTTGAATGTCTGTTGGGATTATAGTCGGAACATAGAAATCCCAAACATGTAGTTCTCTCCTACTTAAAATTAAACTATTCCTGTTTTTATTATCACATTTTCTTTTAGTTCTCAATGTTAATAAAAGATACAGTGACGTAACTAAAGCTTTTCCAATATTGGGAGTCTAAAGTAAGGGAAACAAAGACACTGCTCGAATCTAAATAAATTCGAACTAAATTTTTTAAGAAAATATAGACCTAATACAGCCTAATATGCTAAATGAACCCAACCAATCAAGGCAATAAGATAAGAGTCATTCAAACTATCAAAATACAATAAATGAAGGCCAATTTTAACGTTTTGTTTGTATGTATTAAACTATTGGTAGACTGTACAACAAATTTTAAAACATTTCAATAACCTTTTCGGCCATGGCTCGTACACCAATCCAGGTTTCGGTTACGAACTCATCGATGCTGCTGGCAGGTGGATCAAAACCAGTGACACCACCTCCACTGAGTTCCATGGTGATGGATATATTAAATCCAGCATAGTAGGCGTAGTCATTGCTTGTACCAGCGGCAATGTACAGAGCATTGGTGGAAGTGCCCACCGTATAAACGGTGCCTGTGGCAGCTTCAATGGCATCACCGCCAGCACGTGCCACAGCATCCAATTGGTCGTAAGTGTCGGGTAAATCACTGAAAAATTAAAAACGAATATTCAAATAAAATCTTCAATTAAGTGATTGTCACTTATTTACCTTGTCCAACCCCATGGATATAGTAAATAGTTGCCATAAGTGTGCATGGTCAGGTACATAATGCCTCGATCCGCCAGAGAGTGCATCAAATCCCGCACCACAATTGTCTCTGGTTCTGAAAAGGCTGTTGGTCCAGCAAACGTGTCCACGCAAGGATTTGATGAGGCGCCTTCCTCGTTCCAATGAAAATCGAAATTCCGATTGGGATCAGCGCCATAACAGGTTTGGCCCAGAAGCTTGTAGGGCTGCCGAGTCTTGCGAAATATGCGTGCCAGAGTTCCAGTCTGAGTATGTTCATAACCATCGGGATTAACCACGGGCAAAATGACCCAATCATAGTCTTTTAGCAGATACGCATTCTCTTCAAACTTTTCTACCAGCTGATCAATCACGTATAGAACAGCTGCTGGAGAGATCCACTCACGGGCATGAAAGCCACCGTCCATAAAGACGACCTTCTTATCGGGACGACCATCTCCATTGGTAATTGTAATCGTTTTCATCTCACGCTTCTCGTATGACCAACCCACAGTCTTGACATAGACACGAGATGGATACCGTGCAGCCAGATCATTTATATAGTTGGTGATCTCCTCATGGGTGTAGTAACGATCTGTGGTCAGTCGTCCTTTGCCTGTAATTGGCATCAAGAGGCGCTGCATTTGACGCTGAGCAAACTCCTCAGCAAATGTGGCACCCAGATTTCCATTGATCAGTCGATGGTTAAGCTGTTGAGATGTGAGTAATCCCTGGAAGTTCTCCAACTGTTCGGGACTAACGAGTACCCTAGAATGTTTTCCCAACGAGCGACTAAAGCTGAAGAAATCATAGCCTTGTTGGCTCATCTGCTTCAAGAGTTCGCCTTGAGCTGGAGTTGAAGGAGTCACCTCATAGATCTGATATCTAAAAATTACAGCTGATTAAGCAGATTCCACTGCAGAAACTACCAAATTACTTACCCTTCATAGCCACCTTGAGCAGCTGCAAGAGCCAAACCTAACAGCAGTATTAAACAGCCCAACTGCAACATTCTAACTTAGTTTGCAATGGCTAGTCAGCTACTTAAATAGCCAATTCTTATCTTATCTCACATGTTTAAATTAGAATATTTATTTCTTTTTGGGTGATCACAAAAAAGTAAAAGTTGTTGATTGTTATAATGTTAGATTATAATCTATCGTTATTTACAACTGCGGTGGGTAACGTCTTATCACCTCCTTGGCCATAGCACGCACTCCCACCCAACTTTCTGTGACGAAGCCCTCGATGTGTGAGACCCAAGGATCGAAACCAAGAAATCCTCCAGCGGGTAGTTCCATGGTTATAGCCACTGTCACATTGGCAACACCTGCAGCATAGTCGGTGGAGTCTCCCGACGTTGGATACATAAGATGATAACCGCTACCATAGCTGTAGATGCCGTTGGTGGCATGAACAATAGCCATGGCGCCCGCATCTGCCACTTCCATCATCTCGTAGTAATTTGGAGGAAGGGAACTAAAAAAAACGCAGCAATCAGAAGTGTACGAATCCTAGACTTCCTTTTAAAGCTTACCTGGTGTGACCCCATGGCAGTAAAAAGTAGTTGCCATAGGAGTGAAGAGAAAGATAGAACCTCAAACGATCGCTGTAGTGAAGCAACACATCCCGCACTACCTGAGACTCTGGCTGATCAAAGGCGTACTCTCCACGATAGATTTCCTCCGCAGGATCTGCCGAGGAACCATCATTTTGCCCCCATTTATAGCCAAAATTGCGATTGAGATCGGTGCCAATGTTTTCCGGATCTTTGGTAGGTTTTCTAGTCTTGCGCCAAAAGCGTGAATCGGTATGAGTGTATTCATAACCATCTGCATTCACAACGGGCATAATCACCCAGTCGTAATTCTCCAGAAGTTGTTTATTTTCCTCATAATTATCCAGCAACTGTTGAATTATATATAGAGCGAAAGAGGGAGCAATCCATTCCCGAGCATGCATGGTAGCATCTATGAAGATCACGGGTTTATCTGATCTTCCATCACCATTGCTGACGGTCAGCAATTTCAGTGGACGACGCTCGTAGCTCCAACCGAAAATTTTGACCAGTGCACGTTGTGGATAACGTTGTGGCAAACTGTCCAGATACTCATTAATTTCGGCATGGGTGTAGAATCCAGCAAAGACATCGATCATCGGCATTTGGATGCGAGACTTGCTACGTCGATTCTCCTCCCTCTGAGCCAGCACCAATTCGGAGATATCATCCGAAAGTATCTGATGTTGTATGTGTTTCTCATTTAACAAGGTCAACAGACTCTCAACCTGTGTGGGAGACACCAACACCCTTAATCCTGTCTCATTAAGACTGCGACGTGAGCCCAGAAAATCCCAGTGTGGTTTTTCCCTCGCCAACTGCCGTAACAGTTGCTGCTCACTTTCATCTCGTGGCTGCAGCTCAAAGACCCTATAATCCTTGTAATTCTGCCAGGCCAACAGGCAAACTGACTGCAGCAACACCAGCAACAGTAATCCCCAGAGTGTATACGATGTCATTCGGGCAAAGTTGAAATAAGACTAGAGTTCGAATTTCGATACAAATGCCATATCGAGCCACTTATCGCTTAATTGGAACTGTTGCCGACTAAACGACTACGATATCAATAATATTATTTTTTTTATACTTCTGTTTATGGTTATATAAGTTGTAAAACTAATTGAAGTTAGGGTGGCAGAACTTAAAAGTGAACCAGTTCCAGAGTTAAAAATAAGCAATTTTACTAAAAAAAAAAGAAGCAGGGATAAAAGATCTTAAGATTGTATTTAGGAAAACTTTCACTATACATTGATTGTATCTAAAATGACCATACTAAACTTTCAGAATACATTTGTTGTATCTCAATTAAATATCTTTAAAATCAAGTCAATAAATTTATTGAAAATATTAAGTTTGGTTAACAAAAATTTTCAATATAGAATATCATTTTTAGACCCCGTACAGGGTACAAGTACAGGGGTCTATTGGGTTTGCTTGTAATTAAATTCGAAACTTAATTATGCTTCCCCTTCATACTTTTAACAATTTAAAAAACTGTATCTGTTTTTATCTCATTTTTTTAATGCCTAACAACGACGACACTAATTAGTTTAATTAACAATTATAAATTCAATTGCTTAAAGACTAAAGGCACTCGAAATGTACTCTACGAGTACTTATGATACAGCCTTAATACAGACTAACATGCCGGATGAACTCGACAAAGCCGGCAAATGTCTCCTTGCAGACGTGTATGATATCCGAGGAGGGCACATGGAATTCGTCACCGGGTAGCTCGAGCGTGTAGGACAAGGGTATGCCCAGGCTGCCATAGGCAAAGTCATCCAGACTGCCAGAAGCCTCGTAGAGAATCGAGGCTGAGGTGCCGATGGTATACCGTGTGCCGCGATATTTTCCGATTTGGTTGGCGGCTCTCAATGCCACCGAGCGCAAGGTACCCACAGTGGGAGGCACTGTGTTTCTGTTGGATGGAATGAAAAATCCATGAGAAATTTTTAAATGGATACAGTGGCAGCAAAAATATTCGGTTTTAATTGCTTTTAGCAATTAATTGAAAAGTAAATTGAATTTCTTTTCGGGGCAGAGCCTGCGAGCCCAAAAGGCCAAAACCGTACACACCTCGCATAGCCATAGGGATAAAAAATGAATTTGCCGAATGAGTGCACATCCAGGCTGAGTTTCACACGATGACGATTGAATTCCAAATACCGCACCACCGCCGATGTTTCTGGCTCCGAATTTGGCGCTGTTCCCGAATAAACCTCGGAACAGAGCTGAGGATTTCCAAAATAAATTGAAGGTCAAAGTCAAATTTACAAATCAATGCAACAGGTCGCTTACATTCTGACTGGCACCCTGATAGTTCCAATGGTTGCCAAAATTACGATTAATGTCCACACCGCTGCACCGCTGTCCATTATAATGATGACGATTCTTGCGCCAGAAACGATCCTAAAAGAAGAAGAACAAATATTAATGAAATTTTTATAAACTCTTAGAATTTTTATTGATTTTAAAATAAACTTTCTGGATATAATGGTTGAATTTTAATATGTTTAAAATAAATATCTTCATGTAATCACTTAAAACTTCACTTAAAATTGGTTACATTTTTATAAAGCATTCGTGAATCAAACGGATTCATTAAAAGGTGCTACTCTAGTCGAGACTTACGCGAAATTAATAAATATAATCAGCTACTTACCGAAGTATGTGTATACTCATAACCATCGGGATTCACCAAGGGCACAAGGAAGACCTCGACATCATTAAGGACACGTTGAAAAGCGCGCAAATTGGTAAGCAGCTCATAGGCCAAGTACAATACAGTTTGTGGAGTAATCCACTCCCGTCCATGGGCTGCAGCCTGAATGTAGGCCACTCGACGAGGGCGAGTACGGGTGTTTAGCGATATCGACAGTCCGGCAATATGACGACCCTCGTTGGAACGACCCAGAGACTCGTAGCGACAGTATTGTGGATAACGCGCTGCCAAACCGCTCATGAAGTTGAGGATCTCGTGATAACGAGGATAATGCGAGAAGAAGCCACGTGCCTGACGGCGTTTGCGACTATGTGGACGCTCCGACTCACAATCTGCTCCAGGCTGGCACTCGTCAATGTCATCCACATCTTCATCGGCATAGGTGCTATTGCCTTCCAGCGCGGCCATCAGTTCCATCAGTGGTTGTGTCTGGTAGTCGACTCTCAGTTGCGACAGACGCGACTCGAATTGTGGTTTCCTTTGTGGTCCCACTGTCAACACGGACATGTTCCTTGTCAGCAACCAGAAGTCCACATCAGCATCATTGGTCTGCAGATCGACCATATAACGAAAACTATCCTCATCGCCATGTTGTACCGTGTACTTGGTATAACTACAAATAGTTGAACGGAAAAGTGTTAGTATTACTAATTATTTAAGCTCATTTTATTAATATAAATAAAATATAGATATTTTTTATTATTTCTACTTATTTAATACTTATTTTTAGATATATTCTTCCTTTACAATTATTGCTTGAATTTAATATTAATTAAAATTGGTTGAATATAATGAATTTATAGAAAAATCGACTGGTAGTAGTCTTTGAGTTTAAGTTAACCATATATGTATATAACAATATTAAAAATATTTTAAAATATTTTTACTGGCATAAGGTTAGCTATTATGATTTTTATTATTATACTCTGTATACTTTGAATCTATAAGTTTCATTATATGTTTATCACATTAAAATATTATCTACAAATCTGAAGTTGCTGGCTGCTTTTGTTTATAAATCTTTTTCAGCAAATTGAATTTTTTAAAGATATAAATCTGTATCTGTATTTTGATTAATGTATTTTAATCTACAATAAAAGTATCTCAAAGTTACACAATAGCTAAATCATTGATACGCCAGAGTTGATCTATTCTTGTAAAATGCAAAGATAAATGGATATCCAATTAAAATGAATAAATAAAACCCCAGCAAGTGTAATGTGATTGCTTCACACACATTTATGTCTTAAGCTAATTGGACAACAAAATTAATTTTGTGGCGCCCCAAAATGAGTTGTTGATTCCCAAATTTATGCAGAACGCCTCGTTCTTGGATGTCGTCGCCTGGTCGTCAATTGGCGTTTTGCCACCTCTCGATGAATTTGTGGCCAATTTATCATTTCAGAAAATTCCACAAAAGCGGACCACAGACAAGCAACAAATATTGAAAATCTATGCATATTCATCTTGTGCAGACGAAGGCGGAGGAATTGGCTAGCAAAACAGAAGAAACTATAGACAAAGACGAGGCTAATCACGTGTGGCAGTCGGCGGCATACAAAGATATATAATTTAATTAAACACCCGCCAGTATTGCTTATATGCTTATAAGATACAACCGTATCTATCTCTCTCTCTTTCACACGCAGCGTGATGCATCTAATTTTTCATTTTCATCTTGCATTTATACATAAAGAAACTGTTTACATGCGATTAGTTTGGCTTTATTATTTTAATTTTTAATTTTTTGTTTGTAATTCTCGTCAAGTTTTAAGCAAATGAAGCTCTATTGTTGGGCGCTGCATGGCATGTGGCCTTCTCAAAAATACAAAAAAAAAAAAAAAGATACATGATAGATGCATATAAAGCATCTATTTTTGAACATTAAAACGTGTGTTATGTCGAAACCATCGACAAAGCAACGGAAGGAAGCAAACATTTTGCGTGCTAATTAAATATCAAGCTGTTTGTAGTTTTCTGTTCATTTTCGTTTTCATTATGACCCCATACGGCTGAGCAGCAACAACAACAGCAGCAACTACAACCACAAACAATCAACATTACACATACGCCTCTTGCGCCCCTGACAAACAACAAACGGTTGAGAAGACGTTGCCGTGCAATTTGCTGACTTCTTTGACAAACATTTGCTTGGCATTTACATATAAGCAGTTGACGTACATGTGTAATGTGTGTGTGTGTGTGTGTGTGTGTGTATCTCTGTGTCATCGACGAATCGCCGATGAAACTGCTGTTTATCCAACAGTTTTAGCTGCCGTTTTTCATGGGCGTGTTGAGCTTTGTTTTACATAAGCCGCCTCAACAAGACAACGTCTAACGTTTAGCATAAATACTAAAATTAATGACAACTTCTAGCCGCTGACATTGACACTCGTACTCATAAATCTAGCTACATAATATGCTGTCAATAGTTAGAGCTCGTTAAAACCATTTAAAATATGACAACTATAGCTACAATAAGATTAAAGATACTTATCTATGGCAATTGATAAACTAATTAATTTTAATTAAGCAATTACTTGATATGGTAACTAAAATGCATAAATATTTATTAATAGTCTCGAAATAAAATGCAAATGTAGAAAAATAAATATTTCTTAATACATTTTGGAGCTCAATTCGAATTATGGTTATTAGTATAAATGTAATATGCAGTTTAAATTCAAGAGAAAGTTAGGAAAACTACTGAAAAGGGTGGAAAATTTAATGGTTCCGTCGAAAAGACGCAAAATATATGTTCGTAATCATTATACTATTGTATATTTATAACACTGCAAAAACATATAATAATAATAATAATATAAATATTTATAAACATATATATATATATATTAAATTAAAGTAGCTAACTATACAACTATAAAGCATTCACTTAACTTTCAGTATTCAAATTCTATTCCACATACTGTCAATTTAAAAATAAAATTTAAAATATTCTAGAGCTATACATTATTCAAATTAACTTTTCAACATGCTTAAAGAATTAAAGGAAGCGGTTTATGCCTGGAGCTATAAATTCTATCGTTGTGCTCAGTTGGTAACAGTTTTGGCCATACCATATCTGGCCGTTAAGTGCCAAATAGACAGCTTGAGTACATTCGATATTTGCCTCATGTATGTCAGTGTGGCACTTGGGGCATCTAACTTTCTGAACGGAGATCTTCAGTGGCATACTCGCATCAGATAATCAGCTACCAAACTATGGGCATTGGTAAGTGATAGCTGTTAAGCTAATAAAGTATATTATGATAAAGTAAAAGCCTAAACCAGTTTACTAGATAGATCATTAAAAAAAATGGAGGGGAATACTACATGGAAAATTTATGTATGCGAGCCAACTGATTGATGGAGCTTAAATGAAATTCTGTAAATTGTAATTTTATAATTTAATATGCATATTATTTTCGTTAATTACCCTTCATAGCCGGCCAGGTTGTTTGAAATGCTGGAGCACGCCAAGCCGACGAGACAAAGCAATAAACTACACACGATTTTATAGCACATTTTTGCTTATATTGTAGCTATATATATAATTGTAATCTCTCTATCTGGATTCACACTCCAAACTTCAACAGTCTCTGTTGCTCTTGTATTTGTATTTCAAATTATGTATTAATATATGCAGCTAAGCCGTGAGCATGGACATGCAAAATGTTTTGCGTTTAATTCACTTGGTTATATACAAAACTTTTATTTTGTATATGTTTGTTTGTATACACAATTGCATTCACACAAATAATTATTATTTTGCACGTTGCACTTGAAAAAAGTTATGCAATAAAACACAAACTCAACTGCATGAGTTAAAAGTTGAGGTAACTATGATCAGAGCCCGATTCATCTGTTTCATCTCCGTTTCGGCCAAAGACTGTCGAGCTGTTTAAAACGCGGCTGAGAAAGAAGACGTTGCCAAAGCGAAAAACCCGAAAAATAAATCGTTTCAGTTCGCTTTTAGAAAAGTGAGTGTCAAGGTCAGGTGTGCCGCGGTCCAGTCCCCCGTCCAGTTTAATATTAAACAACAACAGCAACAACAACAATTCCAACAATGATGATGGTTTTAAAGACAACGATTTGTGGGCGATTGTAAACACGTCACGAGATCAAATGCGGAAAGCTTCGGCACGCGTCGTTTCTATATTTATTTATATATATATATATTTTTTTTTTTTTGATCAGCAAAAGTATAGTTCTTTTCAATTAATTCTTGTGTTTAATTTTTGCATAATTTATGCCATTTACTAATGCTAAGAAGCATTTAAAGTTGTTTTTTATGTGCAATTAATTGAATTTGTTTTTCTTCATAAGTTGCTTTATTTTTCATGAAACTTGTTTGGATAATTTGATCACTTTGTTATCTGGACACAATTGTGTTTCAGTTCTTTTTTGGGTCTATATCAATTTTTGCTCTTTCGTGCGTTTTTGCATCCGCGTATCGCGGGTTTTGAAACGATTCTGAAGCCGTTACTTGTTTATTTACTGGTTTTTATAGAGGAACTTGAATATTTATCTCAATGTGTATGTGTGTGTGTGTGTGTCTGTGTTATGCTTTGGGCCAACATTGTGTGCTTTGTCTTCCTAATGTCACGGTCCGACATTTAAAGACAACGCCGCAGGGTAAATATCTGATTTCTGTTCTAGTGAAATCAATTCGAAAGTCAACGTACGTCAACTCCATGAATAAGATGCGCTCCATTCTATTTTGGCTAATTCTGTTAGCTCGGTCAAAAATTCGAGCACTGAACTATTGACGGGCAAGGTCAATTTGTCGAGTTAGCCGGAAGAGTTGAAGCCATAACACTTGTGCTTCATTACAGTTACCACAATGAGAAGCGCTTAGAAAGGCAGCTGATGAGATGTATCATTAAAAGCCAAAGATGCGTGGATTCGAGTTCATTAAAACCTTAAGAGTTTGGTCCCATGCGATACAGCTGTAAACAGTCGAAACATCATGGCTAACAGAAGCCATTCACAAATCATCGAACGACACTTATCAAAAACTACGTATTCACCTAGAGATATACTTGTAGATATACATACACGTATTATTAATAATTATATTTCAAGTTTAGCACTAGCTTTGATGCGTAATTATGACACTTGACTGTCGCTTTGGGCACTTCCGCTTGACCGGAGATATATTCATCTATTTGATCTTCGATCGAGCCAAATATCAAGATGTATAACTTTAGCAGACATCGAGGCACTCGTTCTGCAAAACTATTTATTAATAACAAAAAAACTAAAAATTAATTTTATGTTTCCGGTGCTTTAACGTGTTGATTAAAATTTGCATTTTAAATTTAACTGTGATTATCTGCATACACATTTTTAATAGCGCCTTCTGTTGATTTTCTAGCCGCCTTAAAGCTGAAACTGGAAATTTAAGTTCTAAATCATTTTAATCAGCCTAATGGGTTCTAACTCGAATCTCAGGGCATTCAACTTTTCCTCTTGACCGCATGTTCTGAAAAAAAAAATAGCCCATACACATATTTTAAGCTTAATAATCACATTAACTTACATACTATATAGATCTATATCGCATAGCGCTCAAGGCATTTGTTCAACATCTGCTTTTGTGCACCATGTAATTAGCATATGAAAAAGCCCTCTGAGACTTTATACTAAAGACTTGAGATCAAGTCTTTGCGACCTTAACCATTAAAATAATCTTGACGCACTTCTACGAGTTTGGTTTGAACTAAGACTGTTTGTAAATAGTGTTTTTCTAAGTGGTAAACAATAGACTGAAGATTTTAAGATGCAGAATATCAGTGATTATTATTAAAGATACTATGATATATCAAATCTTGAATGACGAATCTTATAATCTGTAAAGTGTGATCGTTTCTTCCTTTTTGATCTAAAAAAATCTGAAGATTTGAAATTTTATGATATGGATCATTGAAGCAACAAATAAATATATGTCGTCTGTCTATAAAAAGGTGCAGATTATTTGGTAATCTAATAACTACATCTCCAATAAATATAGTAAAAATAGTCTAAAAAAAGATTTTCATTAAAAATATTTACTTTCTTAAAAAAAGTAAGATACCCTCTTTATATGTACATTGTACAATCTTATTTAACCTACTTAATATTAATTATTAATATTTTTAATAGAATATAAAAGATGGTCTATTTAAACAAGTCTCAAAATATTGTTTAGAATAACTTCTGCATACTCTAATTACACCTCTCGCCTCTTTCAAGTCATGGCATGCAAATCGATTACTGTGCAGAAGGAAAAAAAGAGAAACTATACCAAAGATTGCTCAGTTATAGTGGATCCGTTGGAGGCAACACATTGAGAATCGGAAGAATCGTCGACAAACCTAATGGTAAGTTTACATTCAATTGAGTAGAAACAGGTCGTAAAACTCTATAAACAATGTAATAAACAGCACTTGATGACGTCGCTGCAGCTATTGCTGCTACTCTTATCAGCTCTTAGAGGAATGTTTGCATTCAGATATCACAGCTACGACTTTAACCATAGACCTCATCAATATGGTCGCAGCCCCACAAGCGACAATTGTCATGAGCAATCAGTGATCTCACGCTGGATCAATGAGCAGGTGATAAGACATGCGAAAATTACACAATTTAATCAGCGATTAAGTGAATTATTGGATGCCTTGAATGGAAATAACACCAAGTCTAAGGATGATGGATTTTGTTGTTTCTATGAAAAGGAAACCATGGATAAACTTTTTAAGGACATTACCATCCTCTCAAAGAAGTATGACATTGTTGGGGGAGCACAGCTTCAGAAAACAGGGGATATAGGACAAGATCTGGACCTGATTCTAGACAGAATGAAGAATCTGGTTCACATGGATATGAAAAGCTGTTGCGATCGCTTATCTAAAAATCTCATGGAACTGGAATCAGACTTTAAGAAACAATTGGAGGATCTTCATAATAAAGTGATTGAAAAGAATAATGCTAAGGGAACAACTGGAACTGAGTTTAAAGACAACCAGAAGGACCTCGACAAAAGGCTTAATCAGCTAAAGTTACGCATAGAGAAACTGGAACAGAAACAGAAGGATAATGCTAAAGGATTGCAAGATGGAAAATGTTGCAAAGAAATAGATAATAAACTAAATGAGCTGAATAAACAACTAGAGGAAGCCAAGGCAGATACTGAAAACAAGACAACAACCCTAGAAAAAGAGATAAAAGATCTCAAAGATAAACAAAAGGAGCAAGAGAGTAAAATAAAACACATCAATGAAGAATTAGAAAAACGTGCTAAAAATATGAAAAAAGTAATCGAAAAATGTGAAAAGAATTGCAATAATGAACAGAATGTTAATGAATCAAATGCATTTGAATATAAAACTACAAATAAAACCAGTAATTCAGATAACGATATTTCAAAGAGATTGGATAATCTAGAGCAATTAATACAACATCTCATAGATAATCACAAGAAACTTAATGGTACGATTGAGACCCTGGCACAATGTCATGATCTTAAAAACAATCTTACAAAAATTGAAGAAAAGCTTAGCCAGGTGCAAGAACTTAAGAACAATAATAATCAAAGTAATTGTCAAACTGATCAGATTACAAAGAGTAAAGAATTAGAGCCAGAAATCGAAAAGGCTAAAGATTGTTGCAAAAATATTGAAAACTTGGCAAAGGACAGTCGAGATCTAAATGAAAAGATTATACAGATGAATGAGAGCTATATTGATCATATATCTAACCTAGATGGGGAAATAGAGGACCTTCACCATCTACTAAATGAAGCCTTGGAAAAAATAGAACAAGAGAGCTCAAAATTTAACAATATTAAAACTAAACTAGGATTTTTTCCATACTATCCTTCGAACTGGAGCAATAATCAGAAATTTGAGGAGAAACTAGATGTCATCAATAAAAATCTTGAATTAACAGAAAAAACTCTCAATGATAACGATAATAAACTAAACAATTTACATAACGAATCAATGAAAAACTTTGACGAGTTAAATCAACTTGTTGCTGATCAGAAAAACGCTGCACAAGAATTTAACAAAAATGCAGAAAAACGATACGATAATTTAAGCGCTCAAAATAATAACAGTAAGTCAGCGGATAAAGATGATCGGTTGAATCGTTTGGAAAAACAACAAGATCAACTTAGCGAGGATATCGACAAAGCTCTCCAGCTGGAGAAACGAGTTGAAGATCTTGAGAAACAGCTAAAAGACGCTTTTGATAGTGGGAACTCAACGCAATTGGAAGTTGGTAAATGCATCTCAAGGTGTAAGTACTTGGATAAAATTGACGATCTTATAGATCGCATTGAGGATTTAGAAGAAAAATCAAGTGGCAAGTCATCAAAAGGACAAGGACAACAACAAGGAAAGAAGAATGACAGGCAATCTGCTATAGGAGGCGTTGACTATAAGTAATCGTAAATATGTATATAAATATACAAAAATAATAAATACATTGCAGTATGAACTGAATTAATGAGAGATTTTTTTTATAGCATATAATATTATAAAGTCGACATAAATGGTAAAGATGGTAATAGATTAACGGTTTTGCGATTAAAACTATTATTACCAGCAAAAAGACATAAATCACTAAGCGAAAAAAGTTATAATAATCGATAGTAACCTCACCTGTTAGCAAAGCTAAAGACAGTGTGCCAGTGGGTTAAATCAGACTGCATTGTCTGTTAACTGGCTGTCATATCTGTATATAATCAGCATAACTTTATACCAACTATGCCAAATTGTATAACAAAGTTAAATTGCCATGCCAAACAATATGCTGCCATGTCAAATTGTTTTCATATCCTTGTTGTCCTTTGTTGAGGCAGGTTGAGACTGCCAATGCTCGTTTATGTCATTGAGCATAATTGCTGGAATTTCGTTAATTTGTAGTCAGTTTTATGCTACCAAATATTTCGTCATCAAAGTTCCAATCCCAAATTCCCTTAAACACACCCACTCAATGAGACAAACGACAACTGGGAACATTTTGGCACAGACTTTTTATTTGGCGTTCCCCGAAAAAGAAACTAACTTTTAGCCCTTTATTTTTGCCAACATGCTAATGACATAATGTGCATACTTCAGAAACGCCCCCTACCGACAGGAAAAGTCCTGAACTGGCAACCTGTCTGGGCCTTTGCGTGTCTTTGCCATGTAGCACTAAAAAAACAGAGCTATATATACGATAATATGAAAGTAAATGCTTGACTCTCAGATAACCTACCCCAACTGAGAAATCCATAGGAGAATTACTATCTTAGACTTTTATAAGACTTTGACAAATGTCTTAAATAACTATATTAAAAAAATATTTTGATACAATTATGATATGATATAATTTGATATTACAAAAATCCATGTCTCATGTTTTTTAAATATTTTAGATTTTTATTTACATTATTTTGTTTTTTTTTTAGTTATTAAGTTTAATGTCAAGTCAAGAAATTTTACTGCCTTTAAGTAATGTAGTGCATTATTAATTATTCTTAAATCAAATTTTTTTATTTAATAAAACCTATATGCCAAACACAATGTTTTCATAGGGTATTAGAACGTATAATGTAGTTATAGTCAGACGTAAATATATGGCAGTCACTGTGTCAGGAAGTTGACTAAAAGACCGTTAAATGAAAATCAACACGAACCTTGTTCTGTATAAATCAACTGGTTGCGTTGCGGGAAATATATTCCTATATGTATAAATGTAAATGTAGGTGGATATATGTATATATTTGAATGTCCCCACAATGATATATTTACATACATCTGTATATATATATACACATGTCTGCTCTGACTGCAGACTTTTGACTTTTGCGTTGACATGACGTTTGTCGGGCACAAAATTACACTAAGCTACAAATATGTCAAAAGTGTTCAGATCTATAGAAAAAGGATTTCACAGATTTCAAATTTCCATAACTTAACAAAAACAAAAATTAATATTGTTGAATTTGGCACAATCTTTACTCTTAAGAAAATAAATTTCAAATTATTTAAAATTTTGTAGTACAAAATAAACCCTTCAAGTTTTACTCTCAAACGCTTAAAATACGGGCAAAATATTAAAGAAACCGATTTATATAAACAATTCAAACATTCTTTTCTTTGTACCTTAACTTTGCAGAATAGTGTTTTTTAGAGTCAATCTGCAAGCAGAATTTTCTTTGGAGCATGGCTTTAAGGCCTGTAACTCCATGGAACCTACTGAACTCTCCTATGTTCCGTTTCCGGGACGGCACGCCAATGTATAAAGCGTTTCGTTGGCCGTACGCTTCCTTGTTCTTTCTATTTGCATAGCACGGTGCCTGCAAGCAAGAGTATACCCCGTTCCTATCTTGTCCCAGATCCAGGTCCAAAGCAAAGTCTGACATTTAGCATATTTGCGTTATTGTGGCAGTTGCAGTTGTCGAAAGAGGGGCAAATCCAATTCCGCATTACATGCGCTGCCGTGCCCAACTTATTAAACGTTGTCGCTGTCCCAATTTAACGAATGCGAACTCTTTCCATCATTGGGACACCCACGCCATGATTATTGTCTGTGCCACTTTTATGGCTGCTCCTTTGGGTTCTGCTTCTGCTTCAGGTTCTGGCTCTTTTTATAATGCAATGTTGATCAAATTTGGCCCGCACAATGGCAGCCAGGCCCAAAGGGCTCGCACGTCTCGCCATCGTCGAGCAGCTGCTACAAATCGAACCTCAGGTAAGAATTTTGAATATATGGTAGTTTTCCAAGCAGGCTACGAGCATTTTCAATTTTGATTACAACTCAAACAGAACACTTTCCATTAAATTCAAAGTATCAGTATTTATGTTGGTCGTGTGTAAAGAGATTTATAAATTTGAAGTTCCAATTGTATTTATCCAATCTTTTCAATTGTTTCGCTGTTAATCTATATAAATTACAATGCAATCCACGAAATCCAAACGCGTTAAGAAGCCAAAAGCGCACTCTCAAAAGCTGAGTGTCATCACAACGCCCAAGTTGCCGTTACGCCGTCTAATCATACCACGTCCGGATGTGCTACACACGTATCTGGATTACAACCAGATTAATCAGTATCTGGAGTATATAGTTAATCGGTATTCGAACTTTGTCAAGCTCTATACGCTGGGCATAACACATGAGAAGCGTGAAGTGCGAGCTCTTGAAATTAATTGGATGAATGCGGATAATGTCGAGTTGTCGTCCCTGAGTCGCATCCAGGCGGCCAAGCAGGCGGAACTACATAAAAGCAGTGGTGTCAAGGGTCCCATGGTTCTACCCGGCGATAAGAATCGCAATATTATCTTCATCGAGGCGGGCACACATGCTCGGGAATGGATTACCGTGAGCACCAGTCTCAATTGCATCTATCAGCTAACGGAGCGATATACACGGAATATTGAGATTCTACGTAATCTGCGGTTCATCATTGTGCCCCTGGTCAATCCCGATGGCTACGAGTTCTCGCGGAATAAGGTGAGTCAGTAAATACAATATACATATAGCATATGAATCGAAATGTGTTAAGTTTAATTATATTTATTTATTGAGACTAGTTCATTTATTTACATTAAATTAATCCTAGGAATGTTTATTTTAGGTCACATAAAAATAATGGAGAATATTTTTAAAATTTCACCCTTGTAAACGTATTTATTTAATTTTCGAAAAAAAAAATTACAGTATTGTCCCGATTATTGCTTTATATAGTGCTATAAATTTGTCTTATTCTCTTTCTGAATTTCTCCCTTATCTAGAATCGCAACTGGCGCAAGAATCGACGACCTCATAAGGGTACCAAGTTTGTAGGCACCGACTGCAATCGCAACTATGATGTATTCTGGGAAAGTGGACCAAGTAAGACCCAAAGGAATACGTACAAGGGCGAACGACCTTTCTCCGAGCCCGAGACACGTGCTATGCGCAATATACTCGACAGTGTGGCTCCCAATTTGTTGTTCTTTTTGTCGCTGCACTCGTATGGCCAGAGCATCATGTATCCCTGGGGCTATTGTCGTGACCCACCGTACCACTGGAGGGAGCTGCATACGCTGGCAACCACCGGACGCACCGCTATTAAAACTTATAATGGCAGGGAATATCGCACGGGGTCCATTAGCTGCCTGACCAAACGCACCATTGCAGGCTCGGTTGTGGATTATGTTTATGGAGTTCTAAAGGCGCCAATGGCGCTCGTTATGGAGTTGCCGTCACGGGAACTTGGCTTCCAGCCACCCGTCGAGATGATCAGTCAGATTGGACACGAGAGCTGGTTTGGTATACGGGAGATGTGCAAAAGTGCCTTCGATCTGCGGCGACACATCAAGCGTGATGAGGAACCGAAAGCACCCAGACCGCCAGTACAAGTAGGCGACAGTCCCACCCGCAGCACCAACACCAGCACCGAGGAGAAGAAGACGACGCCCAAGAAGCGAATCAGGAAACGTTCCAAGCGTACACTACTCTCACAACACGCCGATATTCTAGAGATGCAAAAACGCCACAAAGCTGCCACAGCATTGGCGAAACGACCATTAACAGCTCCCGTATTGGCAACACGAAGCGGTCAAGGAGATGGACCTTCAGATGACTAAAAGAACTTTGCATATTAATCAAATATTGCTGGATTTTGTGTTCGTGTGTCTGTACGTTAATTAAAATCAACACATTTGACTGGGTTTGGTCCCAATTTATACATAGCTTGGGCATTTTATTTTATTTCGATTCTTCAATTCTCCATCGAGTTGAATAACTTTGTATTTTGTACATTTCAAAATCAATTGAGGAATATGCGCAATGTCCATTTGCATTGTCGCCTGTGTATGTGTGTGTATGTGTATGTATTTTTGTGTTTGTTTCAAATAACTTAAAAACTAGTACAACAGCTGAGATTTTCACTTGGCCTCGAACTGCGGCATACGCGGCGCAGCGTATTTCTGACGCAATTTCTCATAAACCTTGCGATCCTGTAATAAAAAAAAGATATTAATATAATTTGACAATATTTTACGTTTCAAAAAAGTTAAAAGCAATCTTGCATTGCTGTATTTCCGTTACTCTTCTAACAAATAAATAAACATGAGCTTTGTCTTACCTGCTCGCTAACTGAAGGTCGCAGCTGTTTCAGTGCCTCATCGAAATGTTGTTTGCGTACGCATAAATCTTCAATATTGGTATCACCATTGTTAAGCGATTGACGCAGTGAAAACATTGAAGCCTGCTTAACTAATCCAGTTAAATCAGCGCCTGTATAACCATCGGTTTTAGCCGCCAACTCCTTGAGGTCCACATCATCAGCCAGCACAGGACGCTTACCGTTCTAAAACATAATTAAAATAATGATTAATACGTGATGTAGCAACACAACTTGCAGCTGCTTACCTTTGTGGTAGCTCTTAGTATATCAGCACGGTCCACTTCTTGCGGCAGACCAACATACAGTATGGTATCCAGACGACCTGGACGTAAAATGGCCGGATCTATAATGTCCGGTCGATTGGTGGCAGCCAGAATGTAAACACCCTTGCGCTCCTCAACGCCATCCATTTCTGTCAGCAGCTGATTGACAATGCGTGTGCCCGAATTGTTGCCATCACCGCCCTCTGATCGCTTGGGACACAAAGAATCGAACTCGTCAAAGAAGATGACACAAGGGGACGAGTTGCGAGCACGTTGGAAACAGGCGCGCACCGCACGCTCACTTTCGCCCACATACTACAAGTAAGAAATGTCAACATAAGCTCAATTTTAAATAAATTCAATATCTTACCATATTCATCAATTCGGGTCCTTTAACGGAAATGAAATTGATGCCTGCCTCATTGGCAATGGCCTTGGCCAGCAGAGTTTTGCCACAACCAGGTGGTCCACAAAGCAGCACACCCGAAGGGGCTTCTAATCCCAGGCGAGCCAGCATCTCTGGGTATTTAACGGGCGCCAGCACAGCCAGCTTAAGCTCTTCACGTATGTCTTGCAGGGATCCAATATCATCCCAGGTTGTGTCCGGCACAGTTATGAAGCCCTCACGTTTGGCCGATGGTTGCATCACTTTAATGGCCGCTGTGAAATCCTCAATCGTTAGACAGAAATTCGGATCGGCAAATTCTTCAGGTGGATTGTCGAGGAAGTTTGTCAGCTCGGCTAATGTTGGCTCATAGAATTCGTCGGTAAGGATTGGCGAATTGGATTTTGTGGTTGTTGGAGTGGCGGACTCTTCCTTGGGCTCAGTCTCAGTTTTTTCTGCATCTTCAGCCGGTTTGTCATCCACCTCCATGGGAGCTGCCTCCTCGTTCGTTTCGGGTGCTTTTTCACCATTTGTAGTTTCCGGTTCTGCTTGCTTTTCATCTGCCGGCTTATCCTCTGCCTGCATTTCCTTTGTCTGTTCCTTCTGCGCCTGTTCTTGTTTGTCATCGTTGGGCTCATCGTCGTCTAACGTGACTGTGGTCATGTTCATTTCACTAGCCGCATGCAACTCACGAAACTTTTTCATCGATCTACGCTTAACAGCAATGGTTGCAGCACGGGATACTAGGGCCAAGAGATCGGCGCCAACATAACCAGGCGTCAATTCAGCAATTTTGTCATAGTTAAGCTTGGGATCAATGGATAAACCCTCGCACTGAATCCGCAATATTTCACGACGCTCTTTACGCGACGGTATATGTATGGCAATTTCATGATCAAAGCGTCCAACGCGACGCAAGCCCGGATCCAGTGTATCCGGACGTGTGGTGGCGCCAATGACAACCACAGATTGTCCAAATTCGACGGCTTGCAGTTGATCCAAGCTGGTAATCAGTTGCGAAACAATACGACGTTCCATATCTTTGGCAGCCCATTGACGATTGCCGGCAATGGCGTCGATTTCATCAATAAATAGCACACACGGTGAATTATCAATGGCCTGCTCAAATACATCGCGTATGCGCTCCTCCGACTCTCCAGAGATGCCGCCAATTAATTCAGTAGCTGGTACCTCGAGTAGCGGCATTTTCAATTGCTATCAACAAAAAAAAATGAGCTTATTAAGAAAACAAAGTTTACTTTTAATTTAGATACTTACACCTGCAATAGCACGGGCCAAATAGGTCTTGCCACATCCGGGCGGTCCATGCAACAGCAAACCACGTGAGGGCAGTAATCCCAGTTGAAAGTAGAACTCTGGCGATTTGATATGTATGAGCATCTCGCACAGTTCCTTCAACGTGCCATCCATGCCACCAACATCACGGAAACTTTCCGTCGAGCGAGATACTTCCAGTTCCTTTTTATACTTGCGCACACGCATCGAAGCACCTTCATTAAATTCACGTTGTTGCTGTTGACGCATCTGCACTTGTTGGTTGAATGATTGGCCTGGTCCATGATGTTGCGGTTCCTTGTGTGGTCCAACATCGCTGCTGTTGCTTTTGCCAGAGCCAACAGAAACTGCAACGACTACAAGAAATAAAAAGATATAAATTATTGTCTTAGCTATCTTATGTGAAATTGTCAGCCTCCTAGGTCTTATGGTTTGAGCTGTGGATGGATTTGAGATGGATTATCGACCGATCGAAAGAAGAGAAATTTGAACCAAGTTTCATTAAAGGTAAAAACTAAGAGACTAGTTAGACAGGCAGACTAGGAAACAGATAGTTTTATCGACTCAATTCCTGATGAGTAATGATAACGTTAAATCCACAACACCGAGTGTTATTGGGATCTTTAATCAACTCTTGAATTGTACTCACACTTTTTGGGATTGGCTGGACTGGATGATGAATTGACAGAGCTGATTTCCTGGCGCACGCCTGCAAACGAAGCTTGAATTAAATTTCTCTTGACTGCTAACGTACAACAAAAAAGTTATTTTATTGCTGTGCTCAATTTCATTGTCTATTTGTTTAACGCACCTTTCTTGGCCTGTACAGTGGACACTGCCTTGTTGCACTGCTCCAAAGGACGCTTTTGCGCCTTGGAAACGTTTAATTGGTTGGTTCCTGTTGCGGATGCAAATAAAGCGTTCATGCCACCGCCATTTGGTGGACTAATTGAGTTATCATCATCATTCTCATCGCCGCTAGATATGTCAATGGGCTCGTTGCTGGGCTTAGTGGAAGGTAATAAAGGCTTTTTAGCCGTTTGATTGGTGTACAAGCCGTGCATCATATTGCTCATGATGCTGTTGTTTGTTGGTGTTTCTGCCTCGTCAGACAAATATTCGTCCTCGTAGTCGGAGCTGCTCGCCTTGTCCAAGTTATAGCTATCCGAAACAATGGAAAATGCTAAAAAGCGAGAGGTCAAAAAATAGGTGAAACATGTACTGAGATACACGAGTTTTGTAATCTCTGTCAGCAATATAATCACATACAGTTAGCCAAGTAACTATTTTGACAAATTATAAAACTTATATTTTATGTGCATAATGTATGACAATTTTTAAAAATAAAGAACATAAATGTACATACGTCTTTTTTTTCAGAACATTTGAAGGACAAACTGTAATTTCGATTATTTACTTTGAACATACCTTGATGCACAAGTTGTCTAAATGGTCCAAGTTTGCGACGAGAATATTCGGGATATTTTCGCATCAACTCTTTGGTCATCTGCTTTACATCCAAGTATGTCTCGTCAATGTGCTCCTCCAGATACTGTAATGCAAATAGAGAATTCCAAAAGTGCAGTGGTCAATCGTCTGACAAACTCTAACCTTGCTTTTGCGTTTCTCGCCTGCCGGCGACTTGCAGAAAATGTATGTGTATGCATATAGTTAACTGTGCATGCTAATCACCTGTTTGACACGATTAGTTATTAAATGGTCGTGCAACTGTGGTTTTATCTTCTTCATATTCTGTGTAGACTAAATTAGAGCTACAAAAACCCACACGAGTATAATTTCGCGTTACCCGCTACAAATACGACGCCGACGCTAAAAACAAAAAGAAGTGAAAAGTGCCATTCACAGCGTCTACCGCCAATTTAAATAGTTACAATTACTTGTAACGAGTCAACTGTCACCATATTGTTTTTAAATAAATTAAATATTATCACATTAAATATTAACATTGTTCTCACCTTTAGATACCATAATTATAGAATAAAATAAACTTATCAGCTTTCAGCAAGGACAGAATTTTCGAAACAAGTTGAAAAAAATATAATTATCAATCATCGATAGAACCACTAAAATTTATATCGATAAATCAAAGTCACGCGCAAGTGTTGAACAACAACAGCACAACTCATTTTACCGCCACACGTTTGAAATTTTGAATAATTATTTCTATACTTCATATTGAATTTTGATTTATTTGGATTTTGTGCATTCAACAAAAACATTTAAACTTATCACTAAAAAACTTAAATAGTAAAGTATTACATTCTTAGAATTATATAATAATAATATAACTAAACTGAACGGAATGAGGATTATCATTAATTAATTAGCCATATGATTTCCAGAGTACATTTCCATGTAAGTGTTGACATTTTGATCCAGTTAGTTAACTAAAAATTAGATGTTTACCTAAGATAAGGAGGGCATGCTGTGTGAAATTGGAACTAACCGGAAGGCACTACAAGTGGTATAGATAATACAGATAATACAGGTGCTGTAATGGGAAAAATGGTTAGAATAAAATTTGGAAGTAAAAATTATCAGTCAGTGCTTTTCTGCAATGTTTTCATTTTTCGTAGAACGACGATAAACAAATAAGAAGTGTAAGCCAGTGGGGAAGACTTGGCAACAACTGAATCAGAGCTGCTTCTTCACAGTCTGCGGATCCTTCGATTCCTTCTTGAGCGTTTCGCCAGCAACAACGTAACTAGCATAGGGACTAACACTGGCATTAACTACAGATCGTTTAACCTGTTGAGGAGTTGAGAAGCCGGAAGACGGTACCATCGTGGCCACTGTCCGTTTAACTGGCTGTGGTGATGATGTAACCGGGGAAGGGACTGTCGAGTTCAATGTCCTTTTAGTCGATTGTGGTGATAGTTTAACCGGAGTCGTGGGTCTCGTGACAGCCGAGCGTATGTTGTTTATGCTGCTCACTGGACTGAAGAAAGCCGATCCAGATGAATGTGTGTGATTGCACAAATCCGTCTCGGAGCTTCCTGTTATGTGCAATGACTTGGCCGCCTTCTGCAACGAGACGTTATGAGATGCCCAGACAATCTGATCCTTGATCCATACTATCTGATGGAACATCGAGCTAATCAGCGAGCCCGCCGTATCAAACTCATTGGGAATCATACCATCCACATGATTCTCAAAGTAACTGAACATTGGGAACCAGACGCGTGTACGCGTCGAATCGCTTTGCATAAGAGCCTGAGAAAGGAAAAAGGATTAGCATCAATTATATATAATTATATTCTTAAGTAAACTTGCCCGATTGTTAGCCAGCGTGTGGTAATAAAGAAAGAGACGCGACGTTATATAAAAGGCAACAAATACATCGATCGAGTAATGCTCATGGGCAGCCAAGATAAAGAAGATGCCAAACATGTTCAACAGCCATGTCATCGTATGGAGGAAGTACAAATTACGTGGAGTATCTGCAAGAGAGACAAATAATCATAAATTATTATCATTAATAATTATGAGTTCAATAAAACATTCCAAAAAATATCTTGATAAATGACAAAAATCTTTGAAAAAATTAAAAATCTTATCAAATCTTGCATTAAATTTTTATTATAAAAATTAATACTTATCATTTTTGATTTCTGATTAAAATTAAAGAAATATAATAAGAAACATTAGCTATACATTTTTTTTTTTTAAATTAAAAGACATGAACGTTAAGCTTAATTTAATTAACTTGTATCATATAAATTAAATAATTTTATAAAAATTATTGAAAATAGTTATTTTGTCAACAAATCTTATAAAATCTTATTTTACAATTAATTAAAAATTAATTAAAACTTTGATTTTGTATTACAATTTTAATAATAAACTAAGAAAGATTTGCTAAGTTTAGTCTTTTTTTCTTAGAAAAATGAAACGACATGAAATTTAAGTATTATTTCATAATTTGTTATCATTTTAATTAAAAATAAAAGTTATAAAAAACTTTAAAAATTGAATATAGTTATTTTTATTAATTTGAACCATACTCGTACATAAAATGCTATGTTTGGCATTATTGTTATTTTTTGAAGGTGAATTCAATTTTAATTACAAATAATTAATAGATCATAATACTCACATTCGGTGATAAAGAAGTTGAGTAGTGTCAATGCGACCGTGTGACCGCTAAACATGTAATCTCCGCACGTGCGCACTCCTTGGATGGACATGCCCAATCCGCTCCAGATGCGATAGGCGCGTGTCATGCGTATGACCAATGCACCAATCACATCCACATTGGGATCATCGATGGCAAAGTCCTTTTGGCTACACTGCAGATGTGTCCCCGGCACACTCAGCGATGTTATCAGCATGGTGACGCAGCGCAGCAGAAAAACGGTGCCAGCCAAGGCAAAAAAGCGACGCAACAGAACCATTCGATATTTGTGAAAGATGAGCACAATCAACCAAATCGTGAACAAAAGTGAGCCCGTAATTTCGCACATATTGAAAGCCCAGGGAATGTGAGGCACATTATCGAGGAATATATCCGGCAGCGGTGGATAACGTTTCATATCGGGAACTCGCTCATGTACAATCACCATGACAAACGATGTTATCCAAGTGACGACGAACGAGTAGCCTACAAATAAAAATTCAAGGGAAAATCCGTTACTAAACACTCTTTCTTACAATAAAACAAACAAGAAGTTTGTCACAATATTCATTACGAATTTTGCCTACTCTTATCAAGTTCTAAACAAATTGATATTTGATCACATATTTATTGTATTAGTGTGCTAAAAGCTTTCTCTCACACAGTCTCACTCTCTCTTTCATGTTTACTTTGCGATATAACTGACAAAGCTTTTATAAATCAGCTAATTACGCCGAATTTAGCTTACTATTTTCAAGTTCTAAAATATTTCGCATATACTTTATTCTGATCTGCTCCCAGTTTGACTTGCAAAGTTTTGATAGTTTGAAATTTTCAAAACAGCGTAATAGGAAATTTACGAAAAAAAGACAGTGATAGAATATAATTTAAATTTCAAATTCTAATGCAGAATTAAAAAAGAGGCCAAATATTGATAAGATTCCGCAAGGAAATCGGTTAAGATTTGACAAAGTTATGATCGTGTCAAGTTTTTTTTACATCACTAATTTTTAGCTTAACGATTTTAAAATTAAAGTAAAAACGTTTGTCTGTCCCTCTCTCGCCGTCTCTATCAATAAAAAAACATTTAAAAATTTGTGCACGAAAAGTTACACAAAAGCGCAACACACAAAAACAAACAACAACAAAATTCCACTACATGCCGAAAACAAAAAAAAACGTGTGGGAGTGAGAGAGAGAGAAAGAGAGAGACATAAGTATTTACATATGCATAACCTCGAAAATAAAAATAACAGTAGCGCGCGTCATTGGCGTAATAAAACTGTAACTAAATTTATACTTTAAGTGACGTATGAACTAATAAATAACTATTACAACTCAGTATCTGTGTTTTGAGCTTTGGTTTATGGCAATGGAAAAACTGATAACGCGAGGGGAAATGCATTGCAGTTGTTTGTGAGCAATTTGTAGATTACGTTGAATGAATGATATCAAGGTTATATATAATTGGCCAAACGACCGATAAGACCTATTGAACCCATAATGCTGCTCACCTAAACTAATTGCCGTTTTAAAATATTCGGGGGCAACCAAACGTCTGTCGGTATCTCGAAGTATGCTGCAAACGCCAGGACAATCCTGACAGTTCGTGGGGGAAGGGCACGATATTTCGGGGGGTAAACTCGTGACACAGGACGTAGCAACGGGAACGGTGACATCGCTGCGATAGTTGCAAAATTCACTCTGCTCGTGCTTCCACTGTTGCTGCAGATGGGAGACTGTTATCCAGAATCTCTTCAGTTCGCCAAAGGCGAGTTTGTACCCCAATTTGTAGCGCAGATCGCGTACATCATCCTCTGTTAAAGTTAACAGCACCTGGCCGTCAATGCACTCACTGCGCAGACAATCTCGCAGGGAGCGCGAGAAATGCTCCTTGCCGCCAATCCATTGCTCCACTTCGTCAATTTGCCAGTGCTCAACTTGCAGCACATTTGCATCCAATTTACTGCTGCTGTTGTTGTTGTTATTGGTGTGTGACTTTTTGGTTTGATGAGCATCAGCTGGCGTTGTTGTTGTTGCGATCGGAGTCGCCGGCGTGGTTCGCGTTGCTGACTCACTAATTTCACCGTCATCGTCGCACATTTTTAAAGCTTTCTTTTCTCTTCTCTTCTTTTTTTTTGTGAATTTCTTTTTATGTAAAAATTTCCTATTATCAACAAATTTTGATAACTTTTATAAAGTTTGCGAATCGGTTACGCGAGTGAAGCATTTTAGGCGCAGGCGAGCTGATAACTCATTGGATATCAGCGGCACATATTTTTACGTTTTGTTTTCAAAACACACACGTTCAATTTTTAGTTGCTCTCGAAATTCCAGCGACGGCTGCTTGTTGTTTTTTCTGATATGAGCCGACAAAACACCAGTGTTGCCAATTTAGCTATTTCCCCGCTAGATCTAGCGGGTTGCAATTGGCAAATGCGGGACAAATTGAAAAATAGCGGCTAGCGGGAATTATAGCTATTTTTCAAGCAAGGTGATATCAACCAATATTGAAGAGATTCTGTTCCAATACTCGAACGTCCACCTTATTAAATGGTCCAATTTAAAGAATACCACAAGCTTTTGTGACAAATAAAAGATTTTAGGCATTGGCATCATTTGCGCTAAGTCTTTTATCGCTGCCTTGGTCGAACTCAGAGTCAAATATTATGTTTAAACTAAACTTCGAAATAGAATAACTGTACAATCATTAAACTCAATTTTATATAGAAGATACGGACTACGCAGGAAAGATAAATGCTGTCAAATGATTTTTTGAAACTTTCAAAAATTACCTTTTTTTGCACATTTTTCTCCATTTCATACAAAATACTTTTTTTGAGATCATCCCATACTTAAAATCATAAAAAATATAAGTGAAGATATTTACTAAATATTTTTTAGCAGTCACTATGAGAATTGCTTGGAGAAACTTTTAACATCAAAACATTTTTTTGTATGCCCTAGGAAAAATGTCAAAAAAGTAGATAATATCTACTAGATATTTACATAAATTCAAAAATTTCCTCGGATACTAAATGGGTTAAGGAAAATTTTGTATCATTCAAACGGCTATTTGAAGACCTTACCATTGATTTCAAAATGTAAATGAAGTAACTTTAAATAGCGAGTAGATTTAACATTAGTTTTGTGTAAATACTTTTTACCACCACTGTAAGTTTAGCTGCAGAAGACGAACTTGAGAATTGGATTTAATCAATAAAAATATCATTTCACTACTCTAGCTTTTATTTTAAGCTACCAACAAAATTTTCTGTCTATTTCTAGCTTTTTTAAAAGGCTAGCTTAGCTTTTTTATGATCCGTAGAGTTGGCAGCACTGCACAACACACCAAAAATTTTTGTTCAACAGCTTGTTCTAATTGGGGCTGCCACCCTACAAAATTTTTCTTAATTTTGAAGCAAGAATTTTTTTAATTTTTGCAGAGTTCTTGTAGGAATTTTTCAGAATTAAATTATTAATTTATTGCAAAGTTATGGCATTTTGATATTTGCAATACCCAAATTTAAACTTATCGCCTATTGGGTTGTCGATATACTATCGATATACCGCAAATTTTTGGCGCAATTTTTAACCGTTGACTTTCCCTTGCAGTCATTTTGGCGTCACTTTACAATTTTTAAACTTCATCTAGAAAGAAACTATAACTGTGTAAAATAAAGATTATTTAAATCAAACTTTGGCAATTCAAAACATGTGTTTGGATCTTCAATTCATCGCTTTTTTATTTTAATATAAAAATGGCATTTCTTTACTAATATTAAGTTTAAATTACTAATGTAAAGTATGTATGATCGCGGTATAATTGAAAAATATATGTATATATATCAAGTGAAAATTATTTATAATGAACATGAAACGTCTTCTGCCAAGCGTATATATATATATGTGTGAAAGCGTTCAAGTTGACTTAAAAAATAATTAATTTTTTTTTTATTTCTCGTTTTCTTTTTTCTTGTTTTGTCGTTTTGTTTTTACATTTTAAAGCAAATCAAACATTTCATACGAATTATACTTGTTTGTGTTTTCATTACTTTGCAAAATGTACATCAAAGGAAGAAACAATTAACAAACGATCATCAGAAGAAAAACAAAGTTATGGATAAACTTGTAAACTTATTTCTCATTTATACAGATGCTATTCACTCGCATACTTCTTGCTTAGGAAAATTATTATATGCAAAAATAAACTATGAAAAAGATATTTCATGAGTAGTTCTTTAGTTGTTTTTCTCTTTCGTTCATTCTTTAATATTTATGCATTTACGTTTTGTTTTTAGTTCTCATATCTCGTCTCAACGCATTGCTATTTTGAAATACAATATAGTTTTGATACGTTTTACATTATACCTTATTGCTATATGTACCTAACATATATATTATTTACCAATTTGTTATGCATTTCTGTTTGTTTATTTATTATTATATATACGAAGCTACTGTTGAGGTTTCATTGAATTGTGTGTTTTCTTTTTGTTTATAGATGTGTATGTGTATATGAGTTGTTTGTTTGTTGTTGCACCTTTTGCAGCGTGTGCTTGTTGTTTGTTTGTCGTTTTGTATATTAGCGTTCTTCTGCGTACATAGTGTTCAATATGTACTATTATATAGATATTTGTCATTTTAATTTAGAATTTGCGTTATGTGAAAACGTAAATTTAACAAGTTTTGTTATGTTTTTTGTTGTTTTTGTTGTTGCTTGCTTTATGCTCTGCGCACAAGCTTTTAAAGTATTCTCCTTATTTTTTTGTTGTTTTTTTTTCAATACAATTTATATATGTAATTCTAGTTAAACTATAACTCTTTCAAATTTCAAAATATATAATAAACAATATGTAGTTGTTTGTTTAAATGAGGGCTTCTATGTTGTTTTCATTTTTTTTTTTTGTTTTTTTTTTTTGCATTTGCTGCTGTTGTTGTTGCGGTTTGAAACACCGTCACATAAGATCGTAGTGCATTTAATTTGAGAGTAGTCTGCCTTACGACAAATCTGAAAAAGACAAATCACGAATTTATGAATTTAGAATAGATTTGAATAATGTGATTTACACTTACAGCTGGGCGCTGCCTCATAACGACGCTGGATCTGATCGTATGTGAATTTCACAAAGGCATCATATTGCTCGGCCAATTTGGTGGTGAGCACGGACTCGTAGCGTTCACGCAGCTGATCTTCACGCTCCTTGATCATGCCCTCGCATATGAGCTGCACCTGTTTGAATGTGAACAGCGCCTTCTCGTTGGGATGTCGCATCAAGTGACTCGGTGGGCTGTCCGGGCGATGCGGACTCTCTGGTCCCATTTCGGAACCACTCGATTCCGAGTCCTGCATACGCTCCAAAGCCGACGATGTGATTGGCAACTGTTTGCGCTTGTGCAGTCTTTTGATTTCATTGCACAAATTCTCAGCCATTTTATCTGTTAAGATAGAGTTGAATTTAATAAAGATTGCAGGTGTGGAACTAAATGTTTCTTACCTGGCGACATCTTGGCCAATGCCGATTCCGAGAAGGGACTGGGCTCAGTGCTGTCTTTGGCATAGCGATTGCTGGGCATCGAGGAGCTGGAACTGGCATTAGTGCCATCATTATTACCACCGCGTGAGGGAGAACTTCCCCCGGATTGTCCATAGGGAGTGCAGCGTCGGCGTTTTGTTGGCCGCTGATTAAGCGACTCCCAATCCAAGGCGCGTTTAAGTGTTGCACATGCCATAGCTATGATAACTCGTCTATATATATATGTATAAATATATATATACTTTAAGTGCTAGTAGTTAGTAAAATTGGTTGTTTTTGCTTATTATTGCCACACAGTTCGTTTGGAAGCGTTCACTGCGAATGAGAAATAAAAATGGAGTAAAGTCAGTGCTAAAGACAAGAGAGCACGCCGCCTACTGAGAGCTCAAATAAAAGTTTGTAAACTACAACTGAAACTGGTTTCAAGGAAAACAGGATTCACCTGACACACACACACGCACAGGCGTAAACACACACACAAAATAAAAGAAAATGGTGCAGCGATTTATGACCTGGCAGCTGCTGCTTGAAATACGAAGAGCGCATAAAAGGCATTAAAAAGAAAACGAAGTAGCGATGCGCAATTAAAGGGAGTGTTCGTCTGGCCACAGGCCGACAATATAACTTCCCACCACTACGACTGCTACGACTACAACAGCAACAACACACCCATGCATAGCAATGCACGCGAGGAAGAGACCCAAAAAGCAAAAGAAAACGATGCCAGTCAACCACTAAACTATCACACGCACACACACTCACGCACACTACAAACTACAACAATAAATGCGTACGCGTATCCTTTGAGCTGTACCAGCTGTTTTCACAATGCAAACCTCAGAGTTGCTCTCTTACACAGACACACACACACACGCATAAGTTGCTGCTAATGAACTCAAAATCAATTTGTATTAGCACATGCTGTCTTTAGCATTCTGTCGTCATTTACACATTTTCAACGTTCTCTGCTTTTTTAATAATAAATGATTAGTGCTTTTTTACGTGACAAACACCATGCCAAATAAAAGATTCGTTTTAAATATAAAAAAAAACAAAATGACAGCAGCTTATGTGCTCAATGGTCGTCCCACTCGCACGCACACACACACTCACACTTGCAGCTGTGAGTTGGAATTTTGATTTCATGAAATTTTAAAAATGGTCGCAGCGCATATCATTATCAAATCTCTTTAGATAGCATAAAAGAAACAACGCCTAGCACAAATATTTTTGTACGCCATTGCACTTACGTTAATTTGTATTTGCTTCCGCTTTAATTTCTGCACCACTTCACACGCGCTTTATTTACTTTTTTATTGTTCAAAACGCACGAACTTTTTTAGTTCAATCGTAAAACTATATGTATTGCTATTGCTTATTGAGTTGAGCAGTATTTCAAAGGCCACTGAAATGCACTGTGCTAAGCTGTTTACAACTTATTTAAAGTATTTGATTTGTAAATTTTCTGTCTTTTGCGATGTAATTTTCAGTTTTCTGTCGGATTCTCACGAAAAATGGACGACCGATGCAAGCGTGACGACGTGAGGTTGTGGCAGTGCTGCCAACTTTTTAGATGAAAAAATATCTGTTTTTGGCTAGAAAACATATGAAAAATAGCCAACTTTTTAATAGCAATTTTCAAATTTTTCTAGCTCGATAGATCTAAAAATAGCCAGAACTAGCTGTAAAACAGCTGAGTTGACAAAAGTGTATTCACACCATCAGTGTTTGTACAGTCGCAAAAAATCATTTGCTATTTAATTTTTATATATAAAAAATACTGAATTAATTACAACGAATGCGGTCACACTGAAAAATGTAAATTTAAGTCAATGCAAATCTAAATTCTATAAATTTGCAATAAATTATTAACTTTACAATAAATTATTAAATTAATGAAAAATTTTAATTCAAAATTAGACAAGATTAAGAAAAACATTTTAATGAAGGATTAAAGTTCGTCACCCCAAAAGGAGAGAAGTTACAATCAATAACAACAATTCTCCAAAAAATTAAAAAATTTGATCTTTAATATTAAGAAAAATTAAAGAAAAAAAAGTTAAATTTTCGTAGTAGTAACTGTTTTTGAAATTTGATTAAAATGGTACATGTTGGCAGTTCGAAAAATTTTGCAGGGCTGCCGCCCTTGGACCGGGTGGCAGCCTTCTACACCAGTGTTGCAAAGTTTTTAGGGCGAACAATAGCTGTTTCTGGCTGAAAATATCCAGAGCAAGCTATAAAATAGCTAAGTTGGCAACAGTGTCAGTGACAAACAGTGAGGGAATAAAAAGGCAGCGAATTTGTGCAATTAATTAATATTTAACATTTTTAAACTTTTGTAGATTACAACATTTTATACGCTTTTAAGACGAATTTACATCATATCGCAGCAATTAGCCCAGTGCGCGGATATTAATAATACACATTACGTATCGCGGTAGGGGCCAAGAGCAAGCAAAGCAAAAGCAGAGCAAAGAAAGAAAGTTCTAAAAATATTTTGATCGTCGTGAAAGTCGCATATTTTATTTCGCGCAACAAATAAAGCTTTAAATTAAAGACCAACGACGCATTATTAATTGCAAAAATGGTATTGAAAGTGTACGTCAGCGGTATGTCCGGCAACAAGGAGGTGAGTAGTGCAATCTATGCGTGGGCGGGAGACTGGAAGGGGGGGGGGCTCAGGCTGAAAAGCACACACATAATAACATATGCACATATGTGTGTGTGTGGATGATTGAATTGTGAGAGTCAGTGTCATGTTAATGGAATGTTTGCTTAGTTAGTAGAATAGATAAAAAGATATACTCAATTGCATATTCTATTTTATGCATTACAGACAAGAATTTTTTGTTTGTTTCATACGCTTGTGTTTGTGTGTGTGAATGATGATGTAGTACGTACAGTCGAAACGTCATCTCTCTAGCATTGCCCTCTCACTCCCTCTCTGAACAAAACAGAATAGCAAGTGGGTATTTTGATTGGCGTGTGCATGTGTGCGTGCGCTTTGATGGTGGTGGCAAGAAGCAGCGCAATGACCGCAAACATTTCCATATAAGCCTATTTGGCTGTCACTGTGAAGCATAAAAGAATTCATTGATCACAGTTTTCCGTATGCGTGGGTACGCTATAGCTTATATACGTGTGTCTGTGTGTGTGTGTGTTTGAGTAAGTCTGTCTGTGTGTATGATTCATTTATGTGACTTTTTTTACTCATCTTTGTTTGATTCGCGCATTTGCCAATAAGAATTAAAACAACGCTTATTGTGTAAAACAACAACGACGACAGTGCAATAAGGGCGTGAGCACAAAGAGGGCGAAAGAGAGCGCGCTTTGTTTTACATTGTTTATTGTTGTGCGCTCAATTAAGGCGTCAGCATCTATTAAAAAGCATGAACTTGCAAGAGAGCTGAGGCAATAAATAAAAGACTTTATCAAAAGTTAGTTACACTTTTGCTGTGATAACTAGTATTTATAGTTAGTGTACAACAAACCAGCTCAATTTGTTACTTTATCATGTCAACTTGGGAGAGAGTTTGTGTGTGTGTGTGAGAATGTACTTGCGTTTGTATGTGTGCTTGTTTGGGCTTGCCGGCAATTGGAAACCAGGGCTGGCAATTCACAAAACAAAACTAAACTTGAGATTCGGTTTTTCTGTACTGTTTCTGTTTTTAGGTGAAGAAACGCCAACAGCGCGTGCTTATGATCTTGGACAGCAAGTGCATTCAGTATGATACTGTGGATATCACAGAACCCGGCAAGGAGAGCGAAAAGGAGCTGATGCAGAGTAAATCCACCAGCAATGGCGGAACTGTAAGCGATCCAGAGCCCAGACATCCGTTGCCACCGCAAATCTTCAACGATCAGGAATATTGCGGGGACTACGATGCCTTCGATATGGCCAACGAGATTGACACGCTGGAGGTGTTCCTTAAGTTGGCCCCGGCTGATACCACGGCCGTGAGCAGTGCTCAAATCGAGCTGAAGCAGCAGGAGAACGGAGAGGCAAAGGAGGGAGGAGAGAAGGCCGCTACAGAGGAGGAGAAAGCTCCTGCGGAAGGCGAGGCAGAGGCAGACAAGGAGAAGGCAGAGGTTTGAGAGCTTTTAAGCGATTTGTACTTTTCTGTTTACTGTTATGAAACGACAACAACAAGCCTGCACAGAAGCAACCACAAAGACAACAATAATAATCATAATAATATAATACAAAAAAAATAACATTAACAGCAACTATATCTTCTACTAACGTAAAACGAGACGCAATTCAGCTAAATCAACACCAGCCATCTTAACAGTAGCAATAACATACAAATGTAATCTAACAGCATTTCAACTGTTGTTTCAATTCAAAAGCAAATGGGCTTCTATATTATATTTACCACGACTGCGGTTCTTTAAGTTAAGCTACTATATTTATATAAAGTTATATGAAAATATATATTATTATTTTGACATGCATACAACCAGACACATTCACACACTAATTTTATAAAGCGATTGTGTTCACGCTGAAGGAAATTAAATTTTATAATCAAAATACAACTATCTATATTTATTATAAACTTACACACTCACACAACCTTTGTATGTATGTAACATAATAATTGTATTAATTTCAAACATTTTGTTAACACACTCGACACTGACAAACAAAAAAAACAGTTTAAGTTTACTTAAACTTTCAATTGAATTAACCCTATTACTAAAATGAGAGTGTAGTGAACGTTTTGTGCGGCTGAGTTATGTTAATGCGAAAACATAAAAATCCGCTGGATATATAAGTACATATGAAATAAAATTGAAATATATTTGTATTTACTAAAAACATCGAAAGCTTTTATAACTTACACTAAACTCACCACTTACAAAAGCCGCGTCCTTAGCGAACAGTAGCGCTTAACAGTTGTTTAACAGCGCATGTTAAGTAACAGCGAGCTTTCATAAAGTGCACAAGCTCTAATGTTAAATCTAAATTTGCAATCTTCGAAGACTAATAATGATGAAGATGGCGAGCAAACAAACGAAGAAAAGGAGAAAACCGAGAACGCAGATGAAGATACGGAGAAGAAGGAAGATGGTAGTGAAGAAAAGGTAAAATAAAAGCTCTTTTGAAGATTTTGCATGAAACAAGAAAAGTTAACCGTTTACCGATAGATGCAAAGAAGAAGCTAATCCGGCATGTTACTGCAATAGAGAAGCTGAAATACAGTTAGTTAGTAGTATTTGCAAATCCTTACTGATTCTGTACATACATTTTCCCACTTTTTACCACCCCCTACCATACCCAACAACAATCTCATTTGCACCACATCCACAATATAAAAATCAACTCAGACTGAAACTGAAGCCACCGAAGGTAAAGAAGAATCCGAGTCCAAAGAAGAGAGTGAGGAGGCGACAGGTAAAGAACCGGAAGTTAACCATAGGGCTATAATCTTAACTTTCTCCTAAAACTGAAACAGACAAAGCAGACGATGAAAAAGAGGACAATGCAGAGGAGACCGACGAAAAAGAAGCAAAAGAAAGTAAAAATACTGAAGAGGCTAGCGCAGAACATGATGATAAGAAAACTGATGAATCTACTGAGAAATCAGATAACGCAGAAGAGGAGGATACATCTGAAAATGGCCAAATTGAAGACAAAGCGGAGAAAAACTCGGAGAATTCTGAAGATAAAGAGAATGAAAAAACTGAAGAAAATGCAGAAGTCGTAGAAAATGAAGGGGAAACTGAAGTAAAATCTAAAGATGAGTCTGCAGAGAAAAAGAATGAAGAAGAGTCTACAGTAGAAGACAAAAAGGAGAAACCCGAAAATAATGAATCTGCCCAAGAGAAAGCGGAAGAAAAGCCTGCAGAAACTGAAGAGAAAGCTATAGAAGAAACCCAAACCACAAACGAAGAGGAAGCAAAGGAAACTGCAAAAGAAGACGAGGATAAAACTACGGAAGAAGAAGAATCAAAAGACGATTCAACTGAAGAAAACAAGAAAGTAGATGACGCTTTAGAGGAAGATTCGTCGAAAGACGCAGAAAATGAAAGCAAAGATAAAGAAGAAGACACAAAAGAGCCTGAAGAGGAAAACAAAGATGAAGAAGGCAAGACAGAATCTGAAGAGGAGAACAAAGATAAAGACGATGATCTAGAACCTGAAGAGGATAAAGATGAAAATGAGAAATCCGATGAGGTGAAAAATGAAGAGAAAGAGGAAACGAAAAAGTCCGAAGAAGAGAATAAAGATGAGGAAGACAAGGAGAAAAAGGAAGAAGGCGAAGCGGAATCATCTTCTGGAGAGGAAGAAAGCGAAGAAGAGTAATCCTAAACGGCCCACAATGAAATGATTAAACGAATTGACTATGAAGACACTTCCCTACGCACTTTCATCACCTACACACACACACACTCGAGCACACATACACACATTAGCAAATAATGAACATGTATTGTAAATAAAAGAAAACAAAAGAATTTACTAATAATAATACAGCTGGTGGAGGGTAATGAAAATCTGATAACAATGGACAAAGCAAACAATATTATTGTATAACTTTTTTATTTCCACAGCAGCTAACAGCAACAACAACAACGACAACAGAGGCAACAACTGCAATGTTATCTGGGGATTCCCCCTCGGACTCGGCTTCTGCTCAGCTCTTGGACAGAGAACGCGCCGCAGCAGCGCAGTAGAATTATGCAATAATAATAAAAATATATTATTTACAAATGAAGAACAACTTAATTCTTAACTCTTTTTTTATTTTTATTTTGAAAATGTTTTTTTTTCCGTTTTGCTTTCTTTTTTCCACACTTATTGACGAGAAGTGTCAATAATAAAACATACATTTCTCACTTTTTTTTTTAAAATTTTTGTTTTTGTATCCAAATAATTAAATATACAGTACATTTATAATTATTTTTAGTACAGAGACATTAAAAAATGAAATTATTCTTTCGACTTATTTATTTACGCTCTAGTTTCGGGCTCATTTATATCCATGTTTCATTACAATTACAAAAACTAGTAAAAAAAATAAATGCGAATATATTCGCAACGCAAAATCATTTACTAATAAAAAAAGAAAAACAAAATCATCATGTTTAAGAAAGGACATTCACTCGCTGGGGTAAGAGGAGAGGAGGAGAAGGGACATGTCATGACAGTCTCTCAATGATTTCTTTTAAGTCTCTCTCTAATCGCTATCCTCCTCATCGGATGTGTCCGTTGTATAATCGCTTAGATTCTCCTGTTGATCATTATGCTCCGGCTCTGATTCGCTGAGATCCCATTGTGGATGATCTGTCGGTGGTGCTGGCGCCTTCTGGACATCCAATTTAAGCTCCTGCTGCTGATCCATGCCCAGATACGAATCTGCCAGAGTGCAAAAAGATGTGTTAAAAAAGATCTATGTTAACTGGGAATATTACAGAGACACTCACCCGATCTCAGGCACACCGTAAAAGTGTAAACTCCGGGCCAACGCGGCGCCGTGAATTTCAGCTGTATCTCCTCCTTCTCGACGAGATTTGTCACATGGTAGGGCGCCGTTAGCAACGTGCGCGACTTGCGATCGCAGATGTATGTCCACCAGTATTCCTGCTTCTCCTCCGGGAAGAAGGGACAGTGCACCGAATGCGACATCCTCGACTTGCCCTCGAGACGTTCACGTTTGTTCAGCTTCGCCTGCAGTCGTTCCCATTCCTCGTCATCATCATCGTCCAGCGAGGAATTGTTCTTGTTCTGCTTATCCTCATCCTCGCTGGCCGAACCGACAACAGATTCTACATCACTATGCTCCCCAGCATCAGATTCAGCCTCCGAATTGGCCGCCGTCTGATCATCCGTGGTTGTTGCAGCTGCAGCAGCCGCAGCAGCAGCTGTTGCAGTTGCAGCTGTTGTGGCAGCTTGCTTTGCCTGCACCTTCTTCTTTTGATTGTTGACGGGTTTCTTGCCACCTTTGCCCTTGCCGCCCTTCCTTGGCTTTGCCCAGGCGGATGCCTTCTTAACCGGAACTGCAGCAGCTGCCGCTCCCGCCTCCTCATCCTCAGCCTCCTCGTTGTTGGGTTCATCCTTAATGCCCTGTTTTTCCGGTGCCTTTGTATCGCCAAACAATGTCTTCATGTCCTTCCGCTCCAGTGTAACCGTTACCGTGACAATTGCTCCGGCCGTAACTACATTTGTGTTCTCATCATCAATCACCTCACAGCGTATGGAGAAATCAATCAATGGCATCTTTCCCAGTACTCGCATTACGTTCTCATACTCAAAGTCGGAGAGATTCTTCAACAACATGCGACTCTCTTCGGGCTTTAACTGTGCAAATTGTTGCAGATTCTTTACGTGCCTCTTCTTATTCATGAAATACAAATGATCTTCGGTTAAATGTGGCAACTGCAGCAACGGGGATTTAAATTCCCACAATCCCTGGATGATCATCGGTGACATTTTCATACAATTCTCGATGGTCTCAATGCTGGGCAGGCGGGGAACACGACGGGCATAGGCCATCATCACCAGCTGATGGACACAACTGACCATTTCCTGCACCAGATACGGACATTTCTTCACTATAAACTGACGATCGCGTTCCAATGTCTCCGCGTTAAGCGGCATCCGTGAGAGATGGGCATGCAGAATGGCACGCGCCTTAATGGAATACATGCGGCACAGCGGATGCTCCTTGCACTTCTCGTTGAGATTGGGCAACTGCCTTATCAGCTGTGGAAGGAAACGCGAAAATATTGGATTACTTCAAGTCATTAACAGTTGCATGTAAAGTTACATCGTATCTATCCATGTAGTTAGCAGAGGTATGTAATGTTTAGTTAATATGTGTTAATAACAGTTGTATGTAAAGTTTAAGCTGATTAACATTTATCTGTTTTTAAACGATATTTGAAGTCGTCATCAGTGTTGTCAGAATTTCAAAGGCTTATTTTATCAAATCATGTAGAATTAGCTTACAATTTAATTTTTTAATCTTATTATATTGAAATTATCTTGCTACCCAAATTCTGAATTCGAATTCGAAATCTAGCTTTCAAATAACTATATTTATACTTTATAGCATTTTTTAAAAGTTCTAGCTTATGCAATTATAAAACAAAACTTAAAAAAAGCTTCTTTTAGCAACCGAATAGCTGAAATGGCAACACTGATCAAGATACTGTTGCTATCAGTTAGCTTTTATGTTAAATGATGAAGAAAGCTGTCGTTGCTGATAAGATGACGCTTAAGTGTTTGGTTTTTCCAAGCGAGTATTAAACTGGGGTTATTAGCGATTATGAAGAAGCGACTTAAGGGGTTTTCCATGGCTTATTTTTTAGCAGGTTTCCCCAACATCTTGCTGACTACGCTTCTTTTGCAAGTCTGTTAACACTGGAGCCTTGTATTACAATTAAAACAGCTGCTGTTAACTCTTATATTAGCTCTTATACAAGCTGCAGTTATGTTACGTATTTGATGTTTTTTTTATTACTTACCGCTGGCACCTCGTCGTTATCCGACTGCCGCTCTATCACCTGTGAATTGTGTCGCTTATCAAACTCCAAGCTAGCTGCCAGGACCATAAGAGCACGCTTCAACAGCATATGAGGTGTCTTGTGGATGAAATAAAAGTACATTTGTGTGGTGTCCAAGAGGACTTTGTCACCACTGAAGCGTATGGAGCGATACCACCAAACGCCCACAGCGGAGGGCATGGCTACCATGAAGACTAGACCGTATAAGCCGAGAACCCAAACACTGTTCTCCTTCTCAACAATCCAGGAGGGCAGTGCAATGCCAAAGGACATGGCACCAGGACCATCGGGATTGCCATATTTCTCATAGTTCTCCTTGGCCACATCATCGGTGAGAGCCTGATACGCCTTGCTCAACATCATAAAGGCCTTTTCGTCACCCGTCTCCTTATCCGGATGCAGTATCTTGGATAGCCTGTAATAAGCTTTCTTAATCTCCGCCTGTGTTGACGTTGGCGGCACATTTAAAATCTCAAACGGATCAAAGCTCGCCATCTCGTAGTCGAACTGAGAGACGCGATAGGTGAGAAAGAGAAGGAGCGCCCATCCAAGAACAATTGCTAGCTTGATGGTAACGGATTTCAGCAAACGATAAGGCTCCGCATTGGCCAAGATTATGTTCTTCTTCACACAGTCGGCACATTCGCATTCCTCTTTCCGCTTGCAGGGATCTGTGCCAAATAACGAAGAGAGAGAGATTAGAATCAAATATGAAAACGAAGGCAGCAAAAGAGCGAGAACGAAAGAGAGTGACGTTCAGATCGCGAGAGCGATCACATTGCTGTGCATCAGTGTGCGTGTGTCTGTGTGTCCCATTTGTGAAGTGAGCTGGCTTAAGAGACTGCTGTTGTTGTTGTTGCTGTCTTGGTTGCAGTCGCAGCTTTCACCAACACGCATACACTGTTGAGCTCAGTACGTCAACGTTGTTAGAATAAATTATTGGAACGTGTCCATTTGTAACACATGTTTGCATATGGGGAAAAGCTCAATTACACACACACACACACACAAGTAGGGAGAGAGATAGAGAGAGCTGCAGTCCGATTATAATCTACCAGCACTAACCTTCTTTTTTTTTACGTGGCCAATAATAAATCGTTGTTGGTATCAATACTAATGCCAAGAATGATAACACAAAATAATAAAATGTGCCGCCACTTTCATCATATTGAAACTTTTGACCCGCCATTGAGTATGATGCTGCCGCAGAGCCGGCCCTCCTCCAATTATTTACAAGTCAGCGTTGTTTCTTCGAGTGGTTGCCTGAATATTTGGTGTGGTCTTTTTTCCAAGTCGACTTGTGCCCAGCTGATGTTTTTGGCACGCTGGCAGTTTGTAACTGCGCGCGTTTCTATTGTTTGATCGAATATCGGAAATTTCACTTTTTGAATCTTTTTGGGTAGCCCCAGTTATTGATACATATCGGGTAATTATGCCAATTAAACGCCGCGAATTTAAAAAACTTATGTATTTACAACTCGTCGTCAAATGACACGTCTGGACAGTGCAGTGCTGCCAACTTGCCTTTAACAGTCCTATCGCAACAAAAAACGGGTTGGCAGGCTTGGGTCACGGACTTAAGCCCATTTTCATTTTCTGATCAATTTAATATTTAATATTCATAAGATTGTTTAATTTCCGCAAATTATTGGTAAATAAAATTAAATTGCGCGCCGATTCAGATTGTGATCAGTCTAAAATACCAAAATGTTATTTAACATTTACATTAACATTTATTTAACAAAAATATAACATCGCGCTATTGCTGCAAACTTTTGAGGAAAAAGGTCACACCTTACAAGATTATCAGTACGTCGAATAAAATATCGATATATCGCATTCAAGTAAGACAACGGTATCGATGGGCTTGCCGTCGCTAAGAATTTCATTATTCCCTCGCGTTGAACGCGCAATGTGAAAGAAAATAAATCTATCCGCTGTCGAGAATTTAGTATTCAACGCAAGTTACTAATTTTTACTAATTTTATAAACAAAACGGGTGAATTAAAAAAAAGATTGTTCCAAAAAAGAAAACGTCATAGAAAGGAGAGCAGAAAATCGGATTTAAAAAGAAAAGCAAGGTGCAAGAAATGAAAACCAGTTATGTATGCGAAATCGGAGTGTTTCCTTTTTGTTGAGCAAAAAATGAAACATTTTATGGTGAAAAAATGTTAAATGAAAGTGTTGTGAGATGCGTCTAAAGTGAGTGTTTTAACGCTTATTAAATATATGGGCACATCAACAACCAGGTTAACAACAACAATAAATGGCCAGCTTGTAGCCAGACAAGGTTAAATTTTCCATGACAACTTAAATTAAAAGACCCCTCCAAATTCAGTTAACACGACCAAAAGCCGATTTACTGCGAATTTCATAAAAAATAAAAGTTCATAAAAAAAAGTAAGTACATATCCCAAGTATACATACATATAATTGCATGTGCATACAAACCTTTAAAAAAGAGATCAGATATTTGTGTGCGTGTGTGTATGTGTGTGGGTTTTTGGCGTCGTCTTTGCAGTCAAAGAGGCGGCGGCCGCCTCTGCGTCTGTGTTGGTGTGCGTGTGTGTGCAGGTAGAAGAGCTACACATAGATAAATAAATAAGACTCAAGGGCAGCTAGAAATTATACGTGCGATTTGTTCTTGTGCAAAAAAATAAATAGAGAAAAAGCGCCGCGACGTGCGACGTTGTCTCTCCCGGGACAGGTGGTTTAGTTATTTGTTTTGCTTTTTGCTATTTGATTGCTAATTTTGGCCGGCCGTGGCCTATTGCCAATGCTAATTTTAATTTTATTTTATTTTTGATTTCTGTTTATTACTTGTCTCTGCTGCATGCTCTTTGAGCATTTTTATGTAATTGTCGAATTAAAATCCGTTGAAGAGTGAAAAATCGATAAATCAGCGCCGCTGCAGCTGTTGTGATGCGTGGGTTTTGGAGCCCAGGACGTAATTGGGGTAGGAATCCCATGCACACACACAGGCAAACACTCGTCTGTGTGTGTGTGTGTGTGTGTATGCTTTTATTTGCTTTCATGTATTTGTGTGTAAGCCGCATAAAACAAATAAGCCGCTAAATGTAAAAGAAACGCCAACGATTCTTTCTCTCATAGTATTTTCGGCGGCTGCAGCACTGCTCTTCTCTTGCTCTTTCTCTCTCTCTTTCTATCTATCTGCCTCCCACTCATAATACACAGTTTTTGTACAGTGGCTTACATCTTATTTAACTCACTTTAATACAACTATGGATTTATTGCTAAATTCTCTTATAATATATACATAAAATAAATTAATAAAAAATATATTTTGCTTAAAGAAAAATGCGTTTTATTCATATTACATTTTCATTAAAACCTAAACTCATTTAAAATAGGTAGTTTGTACGACTAGTGGGAGCCACTGTAGATTTGTGTAAATATGTATGTACACATGCACTTGAGTTGTTTGTAACATTTCGTGCATTTCCTTTTCCCCTTATGCATATTGTGCAAATAAGAAAAATCAATAAAAACTACTAACGCTAGAGAGCTGTATAAAAAAAAGGGGCGAAAGCAAAAGTCAGCCTAACAAATATTAATATTTAAATGTGTACATGTGATATTAACCCAATTTTAATATGGCAGACAGATGTACTGAGATTAGAGAGAACGCAAAAGAGCGTGGCGAAGAGAGAGCAAAAGAGAAGACGCGAGCAATGACTGCATGCTAGCGAATAAATTAAAAAAAAAACAATTATTGGGAATTGTGCGAAAAACAGTTTCGTGACTCATTCGGTCTTTTAGCCTTTTTTTGTGAAGAGTAAAGTGATTTCAAATATTTAAATTTAACAAATTTATTCAACATTTCGCACGCTGCTCAAAATGACGCACACGATTAGCCAATTCTAATCAGAGTGGCGTCCATTGAGCGTGGGATGGGGAGGGGGCATTCCAATTGGCCAAAAGTCAAGTGGCTTTTGGCAGTGCGAATGCGTCAGCTGCAGAAGCCGTTAGAACTGCAGGCTTATCCATATCGCTGCAGTTAGTAAACTATAACAACAAACAGTAGCAGCAATTACGTACATAAATAATTTTCTAAGTCCCCGCTTTCCCCAAAACAAACACAAATACAACAACAACAGCAGCAATTTAATTTCTGGCATTTTCAAAATTTTCGCTTATGATATCATTTTCGTTAATTGTTTCAATTAAAGTGCTGCTAAACAAATTCTATAGAAAGCATGTGTGAAAAATTACGCTATTTATATCTATCTTATTGGACTTATCTTTGTTATCATTTTCTGTTGAATTTCCGGCAATCGATCAGCGATGTAGCCAATTTGTATCGCATGCGATTTTTACGTCTAGCGACATCTTATCTATCTATGGCGCCAAAAGAAAAAACAACAAACGCGTGTTTAAATTGTCAAACGCATGTATTTATTTGCTTAGGTTACGCTCAGAATATTTAATATTTGTATACAAAGAATGTGATGTATCAGCGTACCATCTTTCAATGTTTGCGATACTTTTGCACATTGCACTGTGAATGTTTGCGTTGTAGAAGGAATCATTTACCGTGATTCAGTTTCTTTGTCAATAAACGAATCATATTCACACTCACGTACTTGTCACGCGCTCATCTCAAATGCTGACCTAGAATTGTAGACCGTCTCTTTCGCTCTTGTATGTCGTATGCTTATTTAATTGTCACGTTCATAGGTAAATTGACGCCATATTGCGTGTCACACTCTCAATGAACTTCTGTGTAAGTGTTTATGTGTGTGTGTGTGAATGAAAGAGTTGACAAGAGGCAAGTGCGCCAACAGCTGACATTTGACAAAAGAAAATTGCAGTCATAACAGAGTTGACATATGTTTTACTGTTAAATTCAAATTTCTCTTCATTTGTACATGTTGTTAACTAGATTAATGACAAATGCAAAACATGTGTACATACCATTTGTCTTTTGCTATTTGTTTAATCATAGCGAACAAAAATTTCAATTTGTTTCAAGAATTTACAGCTAAAACAGACGTTTCTGTCTGTGTGGGCGTGTGTGTTTGTGTACTGGTTGTATTGTATGTAGAATGTAAGCTCTGTCATATCAGCGAAATTTTAAGCTCCAGACATTTTAATGAAAGAAAAACTGTTTAGCTCTGCGGCTGCAATAAAACTGCGATCAAAGAACTTGTTGCAGGACAGCCACAAATTACATACTAGTTAAACTGGCTTTAATAAAATGCTTTGATCTCAAAATACATTTCTGGTTAATATTAAAGAAAAAGAGAGAGGAAAAGAGAGAGGTGCACAGAGAGAATATACGAGAGAGTGAGATTAGTTTCTGATTGTGTTTTGTTTGAATTCGGATCGTTTGTTTGTTGTTGTTGTTTGACTTTTATCTGTTTGTGGGAAAGTGAGTCAAATGAGTTTGGACATTTGTATATACGTATACATGCATACATATGTACCAATGTATGTGTTTATTTATACATATACGATGCGCCCTCTTTTGTTATGTTGTTGATTTCATTACTTTTTTTTTGGTGTCTTATCAGCGCTCTCTTTTTATTTATTTTTGTTGTAGTTTGACTTGGGGGCATGTTGTGTACTTTTCCATTAAAAACTAAAGTTAAATGTTTGATTTGATTATTTCAAGTTATTGGCTTCTTGTTGGTGCAACGAATTTGCTATATAATTTCATTGTTTACCCTTTCGCGTTGCTAATTAATGATTTTTTTTTTATTATTTTATCGGTTCGTGGCATGGATATCTTTGGCCCATTTAAAATCTAATTAATTTAATGGCACACGTCGTAAGTTAATTTGAAATATGTGTTACATGTTATACTCATCTTCACACATACACACTTACACTTTCACACACACGCGCCTTAATTGTTTACAGATTAGTTTCAGCTATGGAAGCTTTGGGTGTGTCCCACTGTGGCGGGTGTGAACAATTAGCTTAAAGTTAGACAGGAGAAGGAGAAGGCGTAGAGAGAGGAGAAGGAGAGTGCGTTTGTCAGAGTGACCGAGCACTTGGCAAAAGTGTCACGCAAGCCTGGGCACACCTGTCCCCTGCTAAAGAGAGTGAGCTAAAGAGAGTCAAGCTCATCACGTTCCACAACTTATTGCCTACTGATGCTTATCGGCTAAATTTGAGCTACTTTTGGGCACGCTTTGTCTTTTTGTCTCTGTTTACCTTGTGGAATGCGTAGGTCTAGCTTATTATGGCTATGATTTATATTTGGCACATACTACGCTGCCAACAATTTGCCAAATTTGTTCAGATTCCGCGGAAGTTGTAAATATTTGGCGTTAATATGCGTGGGTTTCTAATTTTCCCTTTTGACTATGATGATCTTGATGACTTGACTGTGGTCAGTTCAACAGTTCATCATCGTTATCATCATTATCATTGTTATGGAACTACATATGGGCATAAGTATTCGTGTATTCCCATTCCCATTCCCATTACCATTTCCATTCCCAATTGAACTCAATTGAGTGCTTCATTATGCAAGCCCATAAAAATGGCAGCCAACAATTCATCAATCATTCAAATCGTCAATTCGGAGCGCATAAATCAAGCGAGAAAAACCAATTAGGCCAATCAAAACATGAAAATATATTTATTTATTTTTATTAGCACAATTTAAATACTCTAAGAATTGAAAAATTCAAAAAATTAGTTGTGTTTATTCAAGAATTCTTTAAATATACACCATTTAAAGCAATTAACATCAGGGAATATCATAGGAACCGTTAACCGAAACTAACCGTTTCATTTTTAGTACCGGAACTGTAACCGAATGAAAATTCTCTGTCAAGAACCGAATACCGAAACGTTTGTACCGGTACGGTTGTGGTAAAGTTGCTATGTAAAAGAGTTGTCTGACTTCCAACTGTCATAACTTGATCAAAACTGAATAGATTTTCAAACGGAATGTCTTTTTGATCATGATTTGGCCTCTTATATATTGTGCACTCAAATATTTTAAAATTCGTTCAAAAAATTTTTTTTGCCTTAGGTCTGTTTATTTCGATGTCATATTTATTATAAAACGACCTCTTAAAATTTTTAAATGTTTCAAAATTGATTTGTTGTACCGCTACGTACCGAACTGATACCGGAACCGAAAGAAAAAAAACTGAAATAGAACCTTTTACCGAAATAGTTATTTAGGGACGAACCGGAACCGAAACCGTAACCTATATTTGTTTCGATTTGATTTCCTGATTAATATCCATCCTGCGGCAAACGTAACCACATATTTAAGTAACTTTTTTTTACTCTATCCATTCATAATTTAATTTCAATTTATGTATTTATTTATCATATTCGTATTGATGTGCATCAAATATGATTTATGAAGCCACAAAAAAGGCAAATCATAAAACGGCTGCAATTGCACACAATATCAACAATGAATACTACAACAATAGCTACTACTACCATTTCGTATAACCTTCAACACCTCAAAATTTTTGCGCAACATCGAAATCAGCAATATGACGAAAATTAATTTTCAATTTGCATACGATTTTTTCTTTCGAGTGTTTCTCGCGTGCAAAATTATGCAAATTAGACAAACAACAAAACTTGCCGCGAATTGGAGAGTTAAATGCATTGCACAAAAAATGGCTAAAAGACGAAGAATCAAAAATTGTTTGTAACACTTAAATATTTGTTTGGATTTTGGTTGCACGATTTTTGAAGGGCCTCAAGAAACCTTTGTTCGCCCTTCAACAGCGCTTCTTAAGCAAAAGGCACAAAAATAAAGTATGAACTGCATGACGCAGCAACACTTAACATACAAACATACACACACACACACACACACATACATAAATGCATGGAAATATAGCGGATAATAAATAAGCGCAAGAGAGATAAAGAGAGTAAGAGAGAGAGACTAATCCTTATCCGAAAGTGCTTAAGCACGGTGCAAATAAAGTTCCAAGAGCTTTTTGCATATTCAATGCACAGAAGAGTGCAGACAATCGAATGTTTACATTCACTGAGATCGCTGAAAGCTTTGGTGTTTGGGCAACATTTAATACAAATATACATTGAACAATGTAAATAAGTTTTTAAGTACATATGTAATTTTATCATGTTTTAATTGATTGGTTTCGTATAATAATTTGTTATATGTATGTGTGTGTCGGACAAAGTCGAATGACTTTTTAAAAAATGGAATAAACGCCAGCTGACTAATCGCCTTGAGGGCGTATTAAAAATCATTTGATATACAGCAAGTTTACATGCCGCTTATAAATCTAAATCAATATAAATAAACGTGCTACGTGGTTTTGATATAAGCAATGTCCTAAAACTGATGTCGCCCATCAATAAAAGGCCACTTAATTAATCCATTTTAGCCGCAGCACGACAAAATATTTTCTACGCAGTGTTACCAACTACGACTTCGACTTCGTTGTCGATGACGATGACTCTTTGGTCATTTACCTATCGACGTGGCGTAAACTTCAATAACCTCCCTTTTGGCCAGAACAAATCAAGATTAATTGTTTGTTGCTAAATTTAGGGTTTTTGTTGCTATTATTGTTGTATAATATGTCTCTCAGTGGGGTGCCGTTTGCCTGACTGACTGAATGAGCTTGGCCATTAAGTTTTCCCATTTTTTTTCAATGTCCTACTTTTTGCATATGATTCACGCGACTTTTCTTTCCACATTTCCTTGTTCTTTACTCCCAACTGTTGTTGTCATGTGTTGTCTTTATCATGTGTATCGTGACTTTCTTTCTCTCTTTCGTGCTTGCACCATACATCAGTTTCAGTTTCGGCAAATTGGACATGGAAATTTGTCAACCGACTTTTGATGTCTCAGCATTTGTGTGCTTGTGAGTGTCTCTGTATTTGTATTTATGCTTGTGTGTCGATGTCGCTTCACACATCATTTTTTTTGATTGTACAATTGTGCCGGCTTACAACATAATTTGCCAAATGTGATTAGCAAATTATATGGACATGGAGGCGGTTTTTGGAGTCGTCGTCGTCCACCGCTCGCTTTCAATTCAACGCTTCGTTTAACTGAGGCAAATTGAAAGCTTGCCTTGCCACAATTACAGCAAATTGAAAAGTATACAATTTGTAGGCAATAAAAATTGGACAGTGAGACGCCGACTGAGCGCGCTCAGAAGTTCATCAACCTCTCTATGCTTTTTTGTTTTGTTTTTAGTGCACACATATGTGTGCTGACATGTGTATGTGTGTGTGAGCTTTTGTAAACAGCTGCTGCTGCGGCTGCTGTTCCCTCTTCTCTTCTCTTCTTTGCTCTGCTCTTTCAGGGCGGCATTAGAACTGACGTCGATGTCGTCATTGCGTGGGCGTTTGCTCTTTGTGGTGCCTTTTTGAGTACTTGGCGCAGTATTTGTTAAATCGTACTATATAATTATTCATTTGCTGAATGTAATTTACCTGCGTGTGGGCCGTAAAAAAGAAAGGTTACCGCTGCTAAATTAATACAACTGATTATCCGATCAATGTACGCTGATAAAATACAAACATCACTCATTCATTAAAACAACTTTCGTTTGTGCATAGTAAATGACAACTAACAATATTTATACAGTTAGTCAAGAAAGTGTTGAGACTTATTATTTTATGGTTTCAGTGAAAAAAAGTACGATCATTTTTATTGAACTTAACTTTTTTAAAAATACAAAAGCAAATGTGTAAATTTATATTTTTGTTAAAATACTTTCTTGACTCACTGTATGTATTTACTTGTGCATATCGTTTGCAAAGCATATCAAACTATTAAACAACATTTGCGCAATTATAATAAATGTAGTCGCATTTTATTTTTTGCGCAATCAAAGTTTATTAACATTTTGCACATTTGCCTAGCAACAAAAACAAAAACAACAAACGGTAGCAACGGTAGACTCAGACGACCAACAACCGCAAAAGTTGGTTAGCTTTAGCTGTTGGATTTATGTACGTAACGGTACCTGAGCATTCAGTGTTGAATAATGATGGCGCATAAAAAAGGCAAATATTAACAAATGAACAAACAACGTTCGCTTTTTGCTGCTTCTTTTATTTTTATTTTTCATATGCAAATGCGACTGACACGCCCACTGTCAGTTGAAATTTAAAATTATTGTACATTTCCTTGAGCCATCAAACTGCAATATTCACAGCATAGGCAACAGAAAACAAAAAACAAAGAGAAATAAAGAAGTAATATAAAGCTTGAAACTCTCCAAAACCCTAAAGCACAGAGATGGACCGAAAGAGAGCCGGAACAGAATAAGAGAGAGAGGCTTAATGAGCTTTGTTTTGCGCTTCGACGACGGCTTATCTGCTCACTTTGCATCTAAGGTGCATACACCAACAATTATTACAAGCAAAACAAAACAAAACAAAAGCAAACGCCATAACTTTAATCATAAACAATGGAAAATTTACAATATGGAAAGTTAGAGCTGCTGAGAGTGAGTGAATGTGTCGGCCTATCCATCTATCTTTCTATCAATGTGCTTAAAGCGCTCAGCAAAAGCAACGCTCTATGCTCTCGCAACATTTTTAAAAGTATTATTATGTATAACAATAATAGCTTATTTAGCGCTAAGCTTTGTATGTATTTATAACTGCCACTGCGCTCTAATAATTATTTATAATAATTACATTTTTTATTGCCTGCTGTTTAAACATCAAATTATTTTGTATACCCTATTTTCAAATGGTATAAGCTTAAGCTGAATTTACTTTACTAAAATGCCCAGTTTCTTAACCTAAATATATTTTTGGATACATTATTTATATGTTGGTCACACAATTTTATAGTGTATTTTCACAGTCGTACTTAATCTAGTCTGTATAGCATTTTCATCGGTTTCTCTTTTTGCTGTCGCTGCTCGATATGCTCAATACAATCCTCAATATTTTTGGCTATCTCTGTCTCTGTCCTGTTCATATGACTCGCTATATGTATCGCTTTCAATTAAACTTTTGCTTTGGCTTCTTTTTTGCGCTCTGTCAAAAAGCTTCTAAAACGATCACAATCGTGCGCTGACCTTGAACGTTGTTAAACACATATACAATCACACGTATGCACATCTATACATATACTAGCAGACGAATAATTTGATAGTCGAATTCTGAATTTTAATCGAAAAATTGCACGCACTTTTCATGCGCGAATTTTCTTGGCAGACAGTCAGGCCTTTTATTTTATACACATTATCTCTTTTGCGTCGAACCTGACATTAAAATCTTAATGCTCAAGAGTACGCTCTGCGTCTTTCTTGCATTTGTTTTTGTTTTCGCTTATTTTTTGTGTTTGGCTTTGTCGCCTCGGGGCCATAAATATTTCATTTTCGTAACAAAATGAAAATACACTTAATTTTCGCAAGTTTTCCTTACATGCTGCGTCTGAATTTGCATATCAAGACTAAATTTTGTTTTTATTGCCAACGCGAATTTCTTCGTCGTCTCCTTCGCTCTTCCCTCTGTCAAATGTCAAATGTTTTCTGCAGTTTGGCGCCTGCAGTCTCCACAGTGGGATGACATCAGCAGCAGCGCAGCTGCAGCGCACCAGAAGCGGTAATAAAAGAGGGGAAGCTTAGCTTTCTGCCACCCAAACTTTTGTGTAACTAATTTAGTGCTCATTGGGCGTTTTAATGATTAATCGCGGAACAAAAAAGCACGTACCGAAAGCATCAACCAACAGTTGTGTGGAAATGCTATTAAAACGAGTATGTTTTATGTTTGTAATAAAAATGTTTTATTGTTGCTGTTCTTTTTTGTAGGCTCGCTATTTTGTGTAATCAACGTGCAATGAACTTTTTCACAAACACACACACACTAATACAAATGCATAAATATATCATGACAGCAACAAATTGAGGCAGGTTCTCGTCTGCTGCGACTGTGACGCCGACAGCGACGGCGACAGCTTCGGCTGCTGTGTTAGGCCGTTTAATAATGTAGCTTTGCCGTATCACACACTCATTGTACCGTATCAGCGACAGTTTTGTTTTTATTGTCAAAGACACTGACATAAAGTTTTATTTTTTTATTTTCCGCATATACAAATACAGGCTAATTTGCATAAAGTTTCACACGCCGGCACACAAACACACACACACACAGGCAGACAAACGGAGAGGATAGACACTCACCCTCCACAGGCCCCTCTCAATAACAATGCACTTGCCCATCAGCACACTCTCTCCCACACTCTCACACCAGCTGAGTATCATTGCGAGCGTTCGCTCTCGCACTCTCTTTTTCTGCTGTTCTCTCGTTCAGCTGATGGTGCTGCTGCTGCTGCTGTGGAGGCTCTGTTGGCGCTGTGGACGATGCCGCGAGCTTAGTGTGTTTTTAGCTTTACGTTCGTGCGTTACGTTGACGCGTCTTCGGATCGCGTCTATCGGTTGTCGATTATTTAAAAGAAATAACGTCGACTTTAATAAATAATCTCGTTGCTGATTTATGCCACGCTTTTGTTGGCTCTCTTCGATTGTTAGTTTCTTATTATTTAGATTGTAAGAAATTTCGCCGAATTCAGAAGACACGAAATCGAAACACGAGCCAAATTGATTTTGATTAAGAGGCTATCATTTGCTGTTTTTTTTTTTTTTTTTGATCGACTGCGGAATTTAATCAGCAATAATATGTTACTGTTGCTCAAAATAATTTAGTCCAAATTCAATCAATTTGAAAAGGCCATTGACAAAATTGTATAAACTTCCGCAACAACTTTTATGGTTAAACAATTGAAATAAACAATAATAAATTGTAAAAAATGCAAAAATGCTGTGTAATTAACGAAGCGTGGGCCGCACACGCATTTTAACTATGCATAGCAATGTGTGTGTGTGTGAACAAATTCCAGCTGGAAACTAAAGCAGTAACAATTATACAAATGTGAATATAATCCACACACAAGTAAATGCGATCCACATTCCACACAGCTGTGTGCAATGATTTAACAGTTGACTTGAGATTTGAATATTGTTTGGTTACGTCTGCGTCTCATTTGACTTCAAGGGCCTCCACATTTTGACGCCTGATTGAGTTACAAGTGTGCCCCCGTCTGTCTTTTCCCCTCAGTCAGTCATACATATGTATATCAATGCGAGGGTTAACTCAAGATTATCTACGATTGTTAACAATTCGTGTTGAGCATTCATATTTGCCATAAACAATAAATTCCTTAATTAATATGCCATGTATGACACTTTATAACATTATGTCACACCTAAAATTTTTAATCGATGATCGAATAATAATCTTTTCTTTCAACGAACCCATTCCCAAGAGTTGAAGTCGGTTTACTTTGAATATCAATTTGGCTCACTGTGAGATTTTTACCAAAATATTTAATGTTTTTAATGATTAATGATTTGCATGCCTAAACTTTTGACTAATTGTGTTGACAACTGTGAGAGTAAAACTAAAAAATCGAATTCTGTCGAAAATGATTTGAAATATTCTTTTTTATTTATTAATTTTAATGTCAATAATGTTAAATTAAGCTCAACTTTATTATAAAATTTTTACCTATCCATTTGCTCTGGATCTAAATAGATAAATCTAGTATTTATAACTCTGGGACGCTAGATCATCTTTGGATATCAAATTGAAAGCACATTAAAGCTTCCAGTTGTATTCTGTATAGCACAGCTGGCAATTTCTTCAACTTGTGTATGTATAAATGAAAAATATAATATTTACCAACTAAATTATTAACCTTAAAGTGTTACTTAATATTTGCATGATAACTTTTGTATTGAACCTCGCATCGCACAGCTGGAGAAGATGTTCGCTTTACATATTTAATTATGAATTAAACAAAGTTTCCCATCACTTTTGCAATTGTTCATGTTTTTTGAGTTGAAGTGTCTTTGTCTTCTCATTGGGTTGACAAAGGTCAAGCTAAAGTCAATGCCAGAGGTCGAGATGCGTTAATAAACGCCTTATTGCAATGCGATGTAAAATTGTACACTCAGTAATATTCGTATAAGATCATAAATTTTTATTTAATTATCATTCGAGCTTGTTCCGGTTGATTGAGTTGAGCTGCCAAGCTGTCAACTTTGCAGTTAATTTTTAAAAATATATATTTATTTTGATTTATTACCGAGCACGTTTTTTGTGTCTGTTGTTTGTATTATTATTGCTGGTTGGTAGCCTCAGGGTCAGATAGTTGGTTGTTGAGTTGTCTTCCTAAATGCGTTGTTCTTCACTTGCCACATTGATTGCAATTTGGTTCTAAATTCAAAACTCACATGCGAGATCTTAGTCCGCACATTTGCGTGTCACAAGGTCCTAAAGTCCATCCAAACAATCAACACCCAAAGCCTCCTTCTCCTCATACCCAACTGGTTGTAAAAATCAGGGCCCATTTCTGACCTCGTAAATGCTTTTGCCATTTCTGTTGCAGTACAACAAAATAATGGCCAATGAAGACCCACATTGCCCACTTGCCACTTGCCACCAGCTTGTGGCCAGTCGACAACGCCTCAATTGGTTTCTTGGTTTCTGGGCCAACAGACGAAAGTGAATTTCTAGTTTGGCTCTCGCCGCCAGCACGAAAGCCATCAAATTTCTTGACTGCTTTTGCTTTTTTTTTTACCACTTTATATATAGTATATTTTCTTTTTGGCAAGCTATTTGTCAGTGCAACTTGCAGCTCATAAAACCCAAGCACTTTCAGCATAATGTATAAAGTACAAGTTTTTTAAAAGACAGGTACTTAACTTTAATAGTTAACCCCTTAAGTGCCGTCCAGTTACCAACGTTTTCTTCCCTAAAGAGAAGCATTTGCAGAAAGCGATGAGACACGTGTCCAATTATTTTTAACAAACATTTATGAAAATTAATTAACACTGGATTGAATATCAATATTAATACCACTTTTCCATTTAATTATTTCCACTTTGCCGTAGTTTTCTATGCCGAAAATATTATAAATATTACACAGCTATTAACCTAGCTTATTAACATAATTTTCAAGTCATAAGAACTAATTTCCAATGATTATTAAGATAACTAAAAATAATGGCAATAATTATTGTAATATTCTAGTGTTTATTTGTCAGCAATGAAAATCCTACGCTCATCGAAAGCACTTCCATATTTTGTTTTCATATAAAACTCATTTGGTTAAATGAATACTATACAACTTGTATATGCATTATAGATAGATATATGTATCTATCAAATGATATTTGTATGTATATTATGTATGCGTTATTAAACAAAGGTCGTGTGGGGAATGAGTAATGCGGTGCTAGAACGAGAATCCAGACAAAGTCAGGCAATAAATAGAAAGACAACAGACGGACTGATCGAAGATTATAAACATTCGATAAAACCATCAAAGAGACGTAAGATTTGAATTTGCTGCCAAATATGGGTGTAACAAGTTGACGCGACTACAAAATCGATGACGACGACTATCAACAATAATATTAACAACAACAATAACAACAATATAAACATGTAAATTCAGATTGTATAAGTCTAAAAATATTGTTTATAAGTGTGTGGCGATCAAAGCCACAATAACAATGCTCCTCAGAGAGGAAATAATGTGTTGAAAACTGATTGAATCTGAAGTTTAAAGTCAAAACATTGAAGGAGGAAATGAGGGAGGAAAGTTAATTGCTAGCGAAAGTTGATTGACTTAAAGAATGATGGTTAAAACCATTTAAACATCAGCTGTGTCTGTGCGTCTAATTTATGATATTAAACAAAAATATCCGCCCCTTGTCAGACGTAGAACGTGTGCTGAATATTAAAAACTTAAAATCTAAAAAAAATATACGATCCAACGATCTGCGGATCTGTTGAAACACCCAAAAACCAGTCGCAAACAACGACCATTGAAAGGGGAGGCGAAAGATGTTGCCTGTAGATATCGAAAAGATAGTGAGGAAGAGGGTAAGGAGTGACAAAATGATGGTGTTTATTAATGCGACTACATTGTTGCCAACGTTGACTTCATTGACAGATAGATAGCTAGATAAAAGCAAAAATATTATACATATGTATACATTGTAATAATAATAATCATCATAATGGGGCTCTCTGTATTTATTGCAAAATAAAAAAAAAGAGAAAGAAAAAGAAAAAGAAAAAGAAAAAAGAATGCGTCGTGTGGTCGCGCGATGAGTTTGCAAATTGTCAAAGTAGCTGCGAGTTGAGATCGAGGCTCTAGGCTTGAGGCTCTGTCCAGTCCCGCCTCCAGTTTCTCCTGACAACGGCGACAACTTGAATCGACGCCTAAACACCACATACACACATAGTATACAAATTGCTGTACAAATTGAGTACCAATTGAGCCTCGAGGCGTGTCTAGTTAGAGATGTGTGTCTTGTAAATTTTGCAGGAGAATAAATCGTGAATGTCTAAAAAAATTGTTGTTCTCATTATTTATTTTGTAAAGTTCTAAGTTTAATTAATTTAAATACATGGGAATACTATGTTGATTTTTGTAACATTAAAGATCTTTGTTAAACGAAACTCAAAATCTATTTATAGATCGCAAATTCCAGAAATCCTTAAAAATAAATATTATATTTTATGTATTTTTTATAACGAGCGAACGAATATAAACTTTTATTTATTATCATCAGTGTATAATTAACAATTTGTTGTGTACTTGGAAGCCAACTGAAAAATATCTGCCTTAAATGGCAATCCATGCGGATGGCGAGTTCTAAAAGTTTGACAACTGCAAAATTGTAAAAAAAAAGATATACAAAAAATTGTTTTCAATGCGAGTAATTCAGTGGCTGGCCGAACGTGCAATTATCGAGATACAAATGAATATGTTTTTTTTATTCGCTTTGTATTCGTTTTTATTTTGTGCTGATTATGGAGTTGGTATCTTGTTGACTTTGCAGTTGTTGTTGTTGTTGTTGTGCCTGTTCTCTTAACATGCATATCGTGCTATAAGTCATAAATTACATAATTGCAGCTCGTTTATCTCTTTGATATTGCAACTGCTGTCTGATTGTTGTTGTTGTTGTGTGTTGTTTTTGTTGTTGCAATATCTGCGATCTGTGACCTATGTTTTGGTTCGGGTTTGTTAACTTGCTTGGGTTGAACGTACCCATAAATCTAGGGTCTTTTATTTAACTGATAGCAGCTGCGCCTTTGTTTTAAGTTCATACGTCTAGATTAGTTTTAATCGTCTTACTAAAAAATGTAAATCAAAAATAAAAACAACTTCTTCATCTGAAGATCTGTTTTCTCTTTTGTGAATGATCCCATAACTACAGAGTATCATCTTTCAATATCTGATTTGGTATTAGAATTTAAACCCTAAGATTTGTTTCCATTAATGACTGCAATATCGTTTAACAAATTGTAACGTAAAACCAATCGATCTTTCCGATTGCTTATTTATTGCTATAATTCTTTCTTTGTTATTATAAATTGTTGTTGTCGATCGTGGACACGATTTGCATGATTAACTCCTGAGATTCCTTTATAGAACGTATTAATTTTCATGTTTAGCACTTTACTGCGATTTGCTGCTTATACGTCAATGTCGCGCCTTTGTATGCAAATTTCCTCTAGAAATATTTCCATTTATACCCATGGGTTTATTTATGAACATAATATAATTAATAATGGGTTAGGAATTAGTCGCAATGTCTGGAAAATAAAATAATGTTGAGTCTGTGACTTTAATAAGTTTAGCTTGCCTCGCTTGAAATACCAGAAACTCTGTTCAAGAACCTTTACTTCTTATTTAAATTTCAGTGAACTGCGTAAATATTTATAAAATGTCTGAGTAGTATTGGGAGGCGGTGAAAGGGGTAGATTGAATACGTATATAAAATATTCATGATTATACGGAAAGCTTGCAAAAATTTCAAGGTGTCAGAACTCTCGGAGCTGTGTACAAACAGAAGGTACAAAAATGCTTTTAACGCTTAAACTTGACAAATGCTTAATGCTTGCCCTGAACATATATTCAATTCCCTCTCAATATAAATTTCTTATGTTCAGAAAAATAAAATGCTTGAATTTCCCTGCACTTGCACTTCCGAGATAACGAATTGAAATTCTAGATGTTTGCTCATGGGGGCCGATAAAGGAAGCAACGGGAAACCGTTGCCACATCAAATATTGTCAAGGGGTGGAGGGAGGGTGCTGTTGTGGGTGCCATCACCAGACGAGGGTCAAGCTGCCGATGATTTTGTTATTGTGGTTTCCGAGTGATGGGGCAGTGAGGAGGGGGATGGGGCAGTCGGGAAACGGTGGCTAATGATGAGTCGAGGCTTTGATTTGGTTTTGGGTGCGTCGCATTGACGTCAAGCTCGAAAGTCTATTGTGATTGTGCATAAAAGTCATTTCATTGTGAACTATCGATCGATTGTAATTGTGATATTAATAATGTTACTTCATATCATAGGAAATTTGTTGTATATTAAAATTAAAGAGTATTGTAAATGTATATAAAAGTTATTAAATTGTGAATTATCCAACGACAGAAATTGTAGATTTTTTTTTTTAATTTATGATTTCTGTGTTGAAAATTAAATTGTACTTCTATTGTCACTTTGTTAAGAATTATAAATTATTAAGCTTTGGATCGGTTGCAATTGTGATATTAATCGGAATTTTTACCGTGTTGTGAATATATTTATCCGTCATCGCCATACTATTTATTTTACTGTCGCTTTATTCACAACGATCCCTTTCTTGATTATGAATTGTTATCTCGTAAATGAAGCAAAAAATCTGTTGATCTGACCTTGCATTCAGTTTATTTGCAGATATATCGTTTTGCTCATTTTTAACCCTGACTTTTTTATAGTTTGTGTTAATCTTTTTGTGATTAAGTGGATAGTTTATAGGCAGTTACTATAATGTGATTTTAATTTAATCCATGCAGCTTTAAAACTTACAATAATAAAAGTTTAGTGCAAATGCTGCAATTTATTCAGACTTTATGCAGTTCTTTAATTAGTTTCTTGCAGCTCATACTTTTAGTTTAAGAGAGCTGTAATAAAGAACTATGTACTTTTATTTAAATTGTTTTGAACATTTGACGGTAAATTTAAACAATTCTGTTGCTCTAAAAAACTGAAAGCTTAGTAAAGAGAATGGAATCTGAGGTTTTTTTTTACGATCCCTGATAAATAAATTTAGTCCAAATCGAAATAGTGAATTATAAACTTGATAAAATTAGTAACATTTTAGTTACTGATCCATCAACTGAGGTAATTACAATTTCAACATTGACTCATAATTTAATAATATTATTTTTCTTGATTTCCTGGTGTTGAGTCAACATGAGTTTTGAGGTTTTAAGTCTTTAATAATTAACTGTAAGTCAGAAAATGATATGCACTAAACAATTGCTGAGTTTATTTTTAAAGTACATAAAGTGCTTAAGTGTTTTGTAGTTGTGTAAGTTCAAAATGAATCGACTTGTTTAAATAATGTTTATTTTCCTTTTTTCTTTGCAGTTTAATTGTACAACAACAAGTGCAACAATTGGCACAATTGGCGATAAATCAGCAGCAACAACATTAAGAGAGACGCCGCTTGAACTTTCTGTGAAAACTAAAGGAGGGGAGAAACGAAAACGAAACAAAAAAAAAAGGAAAATAATAAAAGAAAATAAACAAAATAATAAAAACGAAGAGCAAGGCAAGGAAAAGCAGGAGGCAGTGCATCATTAGCAGACGCAGACGCATAAAAAAAAGATACGTTGTTGTCTTGGTTTCAGTTTCGCTTTTGGCTATTTTGGTAACTCTTGTGTCTGTATCTGTGAGATACAATTATATTTTGTGTTGGGTTTAAAGGCCCACGCCTGCCAGGAATGCAGCATGTGGCCATGTAAAGGCAACAGACAGTCACAAAGCAGCAACAACAACAACAACAACAATTACAACTTCAACAAGTGAAACAACAACAAGTGCAACTGCAACTTGGAGCCCACTTGACTGTCACTTGGCAGTCACTTAACAGTCACTTGGTATTCCAAGCAGCGAACCGGAAAAGCGTCGATGAGTTTCCCTTGACTGCCAGCAACAGCAATTTGAAATTCCCTCACCTCAAACAATGGACGCAACGTCAACAACAACACCAGCAACAACAATTGCAGCTCCAACTCCAGCGACAACAACAACAGTTGCCAGATCTTTGGATCAACAGGAGGAGCCAGTCATTGGTTCACCAAATCATTCGCACTACTCGAATCTCACAAACACCAGCAACAGCAGCAGCAAGAGCAGCAGCAACGTCAGCAGTCCATCGGTGGCTCACGACACCAGCAGCTCATCCTCATCCTCGTCGGCGCCACAGTACAGCGAAGATTTGCGTGCTGCAGCGGCATCAACGCGTCCGACTCCAAGTCAACGTGGTTCACACTCTGGCAGCGGTTCCACCAAGACCTGTGAACTGGATGTGGGCGAGGAGGAGCGTGATACCTTCTCGCCAGTGTCCAGTCCGGACTGTAACGGTGCTGTTGCTGCAGTTGCTCTCGTTGTTGCCGGCAGCAGCAGCAGCAACTCTGGTCGTGATAACAAAAGTTACGAAAGCAAATTGAAGCCACCTTCCAAGGAGGAGAAGCAACGTCAAAACGAGGAAATTGTGTGCATGGAAACGTCGACAGTTTCCACTGAGACCGGCTCCTGGGAGTCTGTCTATCCCAATGTCAATGTGATGTCATCGCAGGCACAGCCGGAGGGGATTACGGCCAATTGCCTGCTGCGGGAGTTTGAGAAGCGGGAGCAACCCTTAAGCACATCGGGGAATAGTGCTTGCTTTATAGACGCCTCGTCGCTGCGCGATGAGGATGAGGTGCTGTCCTTTCCCAGCCTGGATGGTAACCAGGCCTGCGAGCACGAATTAGATGCAAAGCCGGAGTCGGAAATGGAACTGGAACAGTTTCACAAGGCGTTTGCCAAGTGTAAAGTTAATAGTTTGCCACCACGCAGCAGTCAATCCAATTGCAGCTCCGACGTGGAAGCCGAGGATGAGCAACAACAGGATTCTAATAGTGTTACCAACAATCTATCCGATGAGGAGAAGCTTTGGAAGCGGGAACAACAGTTGCCGGCAAGTGTTGCCACCGATGCCACTGAAGCGAGTAGTGTCTCATTGCCGGCGGATGCGGATTCCTCCGACTCCTCGTTGAGTGCTGCACGAAGGCGACGTGCTGCTCCAACTGTTCCCATGGCAGTGCCATACAGTTTCCAGCATAACACACAACAGTTTAGTGTGCATCCATTGGCCAGTAGTCCCAAATTTGCATCTCATCATGCGCATGATCTCAGCTATACAACGGATTACTCCTCGAGCAGTCCCGGACACAGTTTGGTGTGGTCGGATCAGAGCAGGCAACATCCGCAGTCACAGCAACAGCAACAACAACAGCAACAGCAGTTGTCACAGCAACAACAACAATTGCAACATCATCATCCAACTGAGACGCCACACAACTCGATGGTGCATGTTTTGGAGCCGGTGTCCAGCAGCAACAATAGCTCCATTCATCGGGATTACACGTTGAGTTCATCGCTCTCCCATCATCGCGATTCGGGTGCCTATTGCAGTGATGCCACCGATTCCCCATTGCCCTTGCCACGCACTCCCAAACGTTCCAAGTTTGATGAAGCGAATCCCATTGTTTCTGGTGGCGCCTCCATTGAGGATTTCCGGCAAAAGCATTGCGATAGTCCAAGTTTGAAGCGACGCACCGATGCCTGTCCCATTGTCTCGGGAGGATTTGTGTCCCTCGATTTTGCAACCACGCGACCGCTGCAGGATGAGGATGACGAGGAGGCGGCGGAGCATCAGCAGGCGGATGAGGATGTCGAGCTGGAGGGCGTAGAGCTGAGGTTTAAACCAACGGGTCATCTGGCGAGGAAACCGCTGGCAGGCATTGCCTCCTGGGTGGTGGACATGAGCGATTGTCGGCCCGAGCGACGCAAGAGCAGCAGCTCCACATCCAGCCTGGAGGCAATGAATCCGGCACGTTTCCGTGAGCGTTCCGATTCGAACAGCTCACATAAAAGTGGCTGTGGTTTCTATGTGTCACTGGATGACATGGACAGAAAGCCAAAGCCACAGGAGAAGCAGCAACCACTGAGCAAATCCTACACAGCGCCCAAGGCGGCCAATTTCTTTGTGAATCTCACGCAGAGCGATTACCAGACCAAGGAGCAGGAGGAACAGAAGGAGCAAAAGGAGATGAAGACACAGGAGCAGTCCACAAATGAGTCTGATAAAAAGAACAACATCTTTAGCATGTTTATAGACTTTGGAGAGTCGTCCAAGCCGCGTGCCACAAATGGACGCAAGGAGCCTTTTAACTTGGCTCAGCGCTTGTCCAGTTCCTTGAGCGTGGCACAACGACGTGGCGAGGATGTGATGAAGTCCAGTGCCAGCTCCACAGAAACTTTGATGGCCAAAAGTGGATCACAGCAGCAGCAACAACAACAGCCGAAGGAGGAGAGCAAATCTTTGGATTATCGCTGCAATCTGGAGCAGCAACCGTTGACGGTGGCAGCACTGCGACGCATGTCGCGTCAGGAGCCGAGCAAGCGTCACAGCTGGGGCAGCAACAATAGCAACAAGGATCAGGCAACAACGGGAGATTGCAAGCGTTCCATTAGCTTGACGGCAAATGGCGGAGATCAAGCTGGAGGAGGTGGAGGAGCAGGTTTAATGAGCATTATTGACAAGTTGCCCATCATCTCAAAGGCATCCTCGTTGTCCGTGGACAGTTCGCTGTCGCCATATGATGACTACAGTGGAGCCTCGAATGCGGGCGCCTTGAGCAGCGGCTCCGATGAGGAGCAACAGGCGGCGGCGCGTCTCAAGAAGCGTCGTCGGGATGCACAGCTCAATGAGACTTATGATAAGAGCAGCAGCCTGGCATCCGTCATGACAGAGGGTGTCTTGTCCAAGGATATGTCACCAGCATCCAATACGGACACGGATGATCTCACCTTTCAGCAGGATGAGCAGCTGGCACTGCGGGAGGTGCAACAACAGCAACAACAACAGGTGCCACTACAACTCAGTAGCAGCTCCAATCGCACCTCGATTATGGAAACAATTATTGAGGCCAAGGAGACGGCATCGCCCAAGAAGCAAGCGACGACTCTGAGTAATGGCCACACCATGGAAACGTTGCATGCCACAATTGAGAAGCAGAAGCAGCTGCTGGAAACGGTCAATGAGCACTCGGAGCAGCCGGCTAACTTTGTCAAACTCTCGGACATGGATAAGAAACCGGTGACGAAACATGAACTGCAATCTCCGGATGCAATGAGCAAAAGTGCTGGCAATCAACGGAGCAATAGTCAGCGATTCTATCGCGATGATCAGCATCGTCTGGCACGTCCACATTCCTGGGCCATGACACGTTCCACCGGCGGCAATAACAACAATATCCAAAACTTTGCCAGCTCTGTGGACAACTTGAGAAGTTTATCGCGGCTGTTTCCCAATTTTAGCAAAGAGTTCTCCAACTCGTTGCCCGGTGATATGACCCTGGACAATGGACAAGGACAACAGCAGCCACAAGTGGATTATATACAAACTGATTTAAGTGCAGACTCAAGTCTCGCATCCAGTTTCAGTCGCTCCGGCATGGATGAGTCTTCCCTAAGTTGTCGTCAGCCGCGTCGTCTCGGCGAGGATCTGCTCAAGATGTTTCTGCAGGAGATTGCCACCGATATGCTGGTCGAGGTGCATGGACGACGCATACGTGCCCACAAATGTATTCTACGGAGTCGTTGTCAGTATTTTGCCGCCATGTTGGCTGGACATGGTTCCCAGAGTGTTGTCTCACTCCAGGGATATTCCTATGCAGCAGTTCATTTTGCATTGTGCCACATTTATTCGGGTGCCTCGCATCCACCGGATGGCATCAGTCTGATGGAGCTGGCCGCTTTGGCAGATCTCTTGGGCCTGGAGGGCCTCAAGGAGGTCACTTCGCACGCCCTGAAGACCAACTATTGCCACAACTTCCATAAGCCTTGCTCTGGCTGCATCGATGGCATACTCCAGGTGCTGCCCGTGGCATTGAATCACGCTCTAGATGATCTCTATCGCAAGTGCTTGCGCTGGACGTGTCGCCATTATCTGAAGGTCTGGCCAACGCGTCAGTTTGCTCAGCTGCCGTCGGATATTCTCGGACGTTGTCGTCAACAAATTGTTGCCTATTTGGTAAGTGAACACTGAATCTTATCCAAATCCTAGAAGAGTATAATTAATTAGTGGTAATGACTGCAACACGCTAAAGAAAGTATTTTTAAGCCTATAAAGTGTATATATTCCTGAGCAGCAACAACAGACAAGTCGATATAGCCATGTCTGTCTGTTAGTCCGATATTTTAAGAACTAGAAGAGATAGAACAACCAAATTTGCTGACAATAATCTTAGGTATGCTACTAGTAATACCTCATTTCTAGAAGTTTTCTTTCACTTTTGTAATAACTACACAGTTTTTCTACAACTTTCTGCTTTTTTAATAAGCCTAATGAATGCCTATTTAGTGTAATTTACAAAATACAGAGGAAAATAAGTAGCAATCACATTGTTTCAAATATTTTCAGAGTTTTAAAGCTAAAAACATTCTGAAAATACCGCAAACAAATCATATTTTAATTTATTAAGAAAAAAAATAGCCGGAAAAAAATGATTTTAAGATCAGACTGTGTCGATAAATAAATAAATAGACTTATTTATAGCTGTTTGGGGAAATTTAAGCTTATAAAAACTATTACCCCTGAAAAAACAATTTTATAAATACGAAGAAAAACTTAAATCTTAGATTTATCAGAAAAAGTGGATTTGATTAAAGTAATTTAGTTATCTTTCTTTGTTTCCTAAATATTTCGAGTATCTTTACAAACACGAAAAAAAGTTAAGTCTTTGATTTATCAGGAAAAGTGGTTTTGATTAAAGTTATTTAGTTACCTTTCCTTGTTTCCTATATATTTCGAGTATTTCATTGTACTGCTCCTGACTTATTAATCTCTTATTGTCTTACTGCACAGACCTCCGAGACGGTCCTGGACACGGTGCTGGACTGTGATCATCTGCTGGCGCAGTTGTCCGCCTATCGCTGGGGTCATGTTTGTGAGCAGCTGGTGCGCGACATCCTGGACGCAGCCTATGCCTATGTGGGCGATCACTTTGCCAGTTTGATTGCCAGCGATTCATTCCTCTCGCTGGGTCACGATCGCAGTCGCCACATTCCGAGACTTGAGACGTTGTTGCTGCAAACGGCAGCTGCACTCACTCCCGAGCAGGCTTGTCGCAGCTATCAGCGTGTGACGCGACTCAACACTGTGCTGCAGGCGAAGCTCATCCAGATGCCAGTGAATCTGGGCGAGTTGGCCAAGGAGCTGCAGGGATTGCAGGAGGAACAGCTTGACTGGCAGCCGGAATACATACGTTTGGTTAGTGCTCTTGTCTACGCCGTCGAGCAGTGCCTGATTAGGCAGTGTTCACGTGCCATGCGTTTCACAGCCTGGCAACGCATGGATCTGGAGCTACGCAAGAAAATCCAGACCATGGCGAGGTTGACAGAGCCATTTGATCTGAAGCGCAACGGCGGCAAACCCGTGAGCAAAGCCTTCTCATTTGGCGGCAGCACACGTAGCCAGGATCTGGTGCAGATCAAGCTGGCCATTCAAGCGCAATCGAAACGCGCCCAGGCACAGGAGACGCAGTCATACAAGGCCACCCAGACAACCTACGAGGCGGGCAATGTGCAGACCACGGAGAGAGGTGTGCAGGCACAGGGCAACCATGATCTGCGCGAAGGCAGCAGTGAGTAATCAAGAATTACCTATTAATCCATCTTATTAATGAAATCTCTCCCCACTTGCAGGTAAATTATTAAAATCCAATTCACGCGCCTATGTGCCACAACCGCAACGTGCCAGCTCTCAATCTGCAACCGATCGCCACAGTCTTAACTCGCACAGACGCACACAGTCGGAGGCGCCGCCTGCGACACATCGGAAACCCGTAGCAGCTGCTGTGGTGGCGCCACCGCCACCACCAGTAGAAGCCAAGGTTGCCCAAACTGTCCAAAATCGGAACTCTGCTCCCGTGGTGCGTGCACGTTATCTGGAGCCGAGGAAACCGCGTGCCGTCAGCGCCAACAACAGCAGCAACAGCAACACGGGTCCGATTCGCAGTGCCACCAGCTCGAGTATTCCGGCGGCACGCAAGGCACAGGCTAAAAATCTGCATATATCTTCCAGCGATAGTTCACGCAACTCGAGTCCAGCTGCAGTGCGTCGTGGACAGAATGGCCCTCGGTTGGGCAACAAGTCGAGCAACATGTCTTCAGATAGTTTGGCCAAAAGCGGATCACGGGAGCGTTATTCCTCGGATCTCAATGTGGACTCGCTGGCGGAGAGCATGAAGAGCTCGGTGATAACAAACAAAACGATCTCACACGAATCGCTGTCGAGCAGCTCCAAATTGGCGCGTGTGCAGCAGCTCAATGGGCATGGACCCAAGCAGACAACAACCACAACAACAACTGCAACACTGCAGCCATTGAGGGGCACACAACGCAGCTCAACAGTTGGCAATCGATCAACGCGACAGTTGAAGCAACAGCACAATGCGGGCACTTCAAATGGTTCCAGTCCAAGTTCGGTGCATACAACCAAATCAGCAACAAGTCGTTTGTCCTCGGTCAGCAGCACGTTGTCCACGCGTGAGCTCTTCAAACAACGTTCCATATCGGTGCCAGCTGGAGGAGATGCTCCAACTAAGGGGCGTCATAGTTTTCTCTCAGCCAAATCGCGTGAGATACTTGCCAAGCGAGCCGAGAAGAACAAGCTACAACAACAGCAGCAACAGCAACAACAACAGCAGCAGCAGCAACACAGCTCGGAAGATGAGCGAACAATACAATTGAGAGCATCTGCAGGTCCGTTGCGCTCCTCGTCACATTCCGCCGTTAGCAGCATGCTGCAGCAGCACAATCTGCGCAATAGTTTGCCCTCCAATATACCCACAAGACGTCCCAATACGCTGCACTTGCGCAAGACAACAACAACAACAGCGGCAACAACAGGAGCAACAACAAATGGACACAAGTTGGCCACAACAAATGGCGTTGTGAACGGCACACATCATTACAAGTCTGCCCAGGCGGTCAAACAGAAACTCGATTTGCTCATCGATGCACAGCTGGAGAGCAGCAATAATTGCCAACGTGTCGAGTCCAAACTGGAACGCTCCAGCACATTTTGCAAGGACAGCGCCGATTTGGATCTGGATGTCAGCGAGCTGCAGATCGTGGAGTAAATATACAAAAAGGTGAGTTTGAAATAAAAAACTATTATCAATATTCTTTACTAATTAACACTTCTATTAATTGCAGGTCATATTAAATATGTACCGATCGAAAGAAACCCATACACGTCCCATAAGGCAACTCTAGTCAATAATAGCATGTAGTTGCAGGCGCAGGAAACCATTAACAATAATCCAATAATCAATTGAGATCAAAATTACAATGTTACTACAAAGCAAATGGAGCATCCACTTAATTGATAGCAGTTATATGAATACATACAACAAAAAACATATTGTCGTTAACCTCCTCCCCAAAAATTATACAAAATTACTGACTAACTAAGTACATATTATTATTATTATAGTAAATGCATTGTATGCAGATCGGAGTCGAGTCGAGTCGAAGCAATGTCAAAATGATAAACAAATTCGGTGATATTATTTAGTGTGCGCTTGTTTAATCTCTCTTATTCATTTAAATATTTGAATGCTACAATTGCTGTGCTTCATAGCTATCAACAATGCCAATATAACTTATATACTTATATGTGCTTTTGTCAGCTGCATTTATAAAAGTCTCTGCACTGCAGCTTTAACATTGTTAACTGAACAACTTAACTCTCTATTCTCCCTCCTCTAATATTTTAAGCCATGCAATTTTTTATACTGTTGTTTATTTTGAATTTTTTTACACGTAGTTCAGCAAATCGGGCGCGCAACCAAGAAAAAAAACGTATTTTTTCGTTGATTTATACCTTTTAATTATTTGATATAAAACACAAAGAAATCTATTTTGTAAGCAAACCGACATTGATATATTGATACAATGATAATGAAGTGCAAGTTTAATAAATGTGTGTATTTATTAAAAGTTATTATTGCAAATTTACAATTATTTTCTGTGTTGGGTGTTAATTTTTATAATATATATAAATCATTCAAAAAAAAACTACAAAAATTTTAACTTCGCGCGTTTGCAGATGTTAAGTGAGGAGCAAATTGCTAATGAGGAGTAACGTCGTTAATGTTATACCTAAAATATACCAGAGCACTGGTAAATATAAATACTGAATTAATTAGAACGCGTTATTGGTCACGTGTGGCCATACTGGAAAATTTAATTTTAAGTTAATACAAATTTCAAAATGCGATAGCTTTGAAATAAAGTAATAATTTAAAAATTCAAAATAAGATCAAATTTAAGAAGGCATTTAAATGAAGGTTTAAATCTCGTCACCCCAAGGGCAGAGAAGTTACAAATTTAATTCTAAAAAAAAGTCAAAAGCTACAAAATTAAAAAAAAATCTATCTTTAATATTAAAAAAATTCAAAATTAGGTTAAATTTCTTGGGTGCAACCAAATTTGCAATTTGATTAAAAGTGTAATTGTTGCCAATAGCTGTTTCTGGCTGGAAAGCATCTAAATTTGTTATTGTGGACACTTTTGCACAGTTTTACCAAAAATATTAATAGCAAAACTTAGCTGAATATATATATATATTTTAAATAGCAAGATTTCAAGTTAAAAGCAATTTTGAAGTTTTTCTAGTAAACGAGTTCTGAAAACAGCCAAATCCAGCTATAAAATAGCTAAGTTGGCAACAGTGGTCTGAAGCCAAAAATAACAGCTGATTGACGATTTCACTACATACATACGTGTGCGATTTATTGGCTAATTTTTAGTTAATACCTAAGTGTGTAACTATAAAGTACAATTACTACGTGGGCGAGTTCTGCAACGAACGCGCCCACTCGGTAAATACATTGCGACAATGTATGACAACGCATTCATTACTGCAATATTCGTCCTCCCAATCCGGATTTATAATTGCTGGCTTATTGCACTGATCACGCATGCATTGCTGTACGGCTGCCGCTTCCGTTAGCAGCTGGATCTGATCTGGAGGCTGTGGCAACACTGCGCTATTTATTTCTCTATCCGGCGCAGCAGCAGTAATCGCTGTCGTATTTGGCACCTCATCGTGAACAGGCAACGGCACGGATGACTGTTGTTCCTCCTCGTGTAGTTGTTGTTGTTGGGGTGCCGTTTCTTCCAGCTGCTGATTGCGCTGATAATCGCGCAGTTGTCGAAAATATTCACGCTTTTCCACCTCATGCCGTTGATCGTAGACGCTGCGTTGTTTCTCATCCATTGATTCCCACATGTTGAGCGCTATCGCTGTGATTTGCTCCAATGTGCAGGCGGGATTCTGTTGCTTGATGGCAGTCATGGTGTCCCGGAAGAAGAGTGCATAGGCAGCTAAAGGCTTCGCTGGTGCCTGATTCCCTTGTGCTGGTGGCTGTTGCTGTGATTGTTGTGGTTGCTGTTGTTGTTGGCTGCCATATGTGTTTGCCGTGTCGTAGTCCATGGGATCCTCCTCATCGTCATCCACGCGACTCAACGTGGTATGATCCAGGCTGGTTAGCCTGCTTAAACGGCGTGACTGCAACGAAAAACAACGATTTGAATTTGTTAGTCAATATTTATTTTATTTATATCATATGTGTAGATATGTAGAGTAGTAAAGACGCTCACTAGCAACTTCTTCATCTTTGATGCGCACTAACAGAATAATTATAAATCAAATCACTGAATGTATAACCAAAACTAAAGAATTAATCGCTCGCCCCAAGCAAGGCCCAGCTATACATTAGACGTATGTCTGTGTGTGTATGTGTACGTCATATATATATGTATATATATATATAAGTATGTTTATACATGTGCTTTGTGCATAACACATACGGCGGAGTGACGAACGAACGCATATGGCTGGGCGCAGAGCGACCGACAGTCAGTGGCAGCCACATATGTATATATTTGAGTGTGCTATGCGTGTGTGTGTGTGTGTGTGTGTGTGTGTGTGTGTGTGTACATGTGTGTTTGTTTATGCGAGCTGGTGTGCGTGTTGTTTGTTGATAAGCGCTTGCTGCTGTGGCTGCTCGCTATAGCTGATTGTTGTTGTTGTGTTTGTCGTTGTTGTAGTTGCTGTTGTTGCTTTGTATCGATAACCCTCATGCGCTTACTATTGATGCCATCATCTAGGGCTGCCTATGTGCACACATATGTACATACATATATACAACCAATGCATGCACACATTTAAACATCATGTTATTATTACTCCAAGCTCCAGTTGTGCGATTCCAATTGGACAGAGAGCTACTTCAACAATATTTATTATAAAGCGATTATCAAGCGATATCCAGTTGCGGCGTCTCCATCAATTAGTTCATGTACTCAGCTGTAAAAACATTCAACACTGTCTCGCTCATCGTCACTCTACAAAATCAACAACAAATAGTTTAAGTTCTGCTGCGGCCAGTGGCGGACAAATCTTGATAGCCTTTTTATTTGAAAGAATAACAAGAAATGATTTAAAATCACTCTGCACAATTGTTTACCCGGTGAAATGCACATAAACGCTAGATAATTTTATCATCTTTATTACTGGGGCAGCTCCTCTTCAACTTACACCAGTTTCGTGTTGTGTCTGCTCCATAGGCGAGTCATTCATTTCAAACACCTCGTCACCAAATGAAGGCGTGTGAAATTGATTCATAATTTTGCCTATCCTTTCAAAGCGCGCTTAGTTACAAATAATAAACAAATAATTTTGTTCCCAGCGTGGACTTTTTTCTATGTTGTCCACAGTGCTGCCAACTTTTTAGAGGAAAAAATAGCAGCTGTTTATTGTCGGGCAAAAACTATCGCCCTTACTAGTGCTGCCAACTTAGTGGAAAAAATAGCTGGTTCTGGTTTAGATGATATACTATAGCAAAATATAGCTGAAAATATTCTGAAATGGGAATTTGAAAAATTTTTAAGCAATTGAACTCTGAAAATAGCAGGAATTAACTTAAAAAATAGCTAAGCTGCCAACATCGTTCCTCCAGCTGCAATGTTTTATTAGTGTTGAGTAATTGATTGTTTTTCGTCGTTTATCATTTCGTCGTTTACTCATTTGTCGACAGTGTGACCAACATGTTAAAGCTTAGAATATATGCAGAAATATAGACACTTGTCTAAACAGCACTAGAAGATCTCGAAACTGGCGCGCGATTTAAATTCACTAATTTTAAGATCAACTGTTTGAAAAAGAAATGAGATCAATTATGACTATGTTGCACAGTAATTTATTTATTTGATTTATATCGAGATAATTAATTGTCTATCTTTATCCATTGGGGCTTTAAATTATCATATGTACTTTTTGGATTATATGTACATTTCAAATATATTTGTAGTAGGCATTTCACACTTCCATGTATTTATTAAATTAATTTAAAAGAACTACAATTTTGGTTTAAAAAAATAGGACGAAATGGCTGTTTGCATGAAATTCAAAATAGCTACCTGGCTACCCTCAGGACTACGAGTACAATCATTTAGCAAAGGCCATGAAATTGATAAATGCACAAAAAATATAATTGACAAAGGAGAATCAATGAAAATTGCACAATTAAAAGCTAAATCACATATGTGTTTAAGGAATGAAATAAATAGAAATTGTTTTGTTAGCGGAGCTAATGCAAAATATATGGAATACTTGTTCTCAAAATGGATTAAAAATATAAATTCAGTACACAAGGTAAAGCATTACAACCTGTTTGCATAACAATTGTTCCATATTCGCAATTTTTCTATTTCAGTCATGGCATACGTACTTTAGTGAGCTTCTTGAAAGCCAAAACAATGCTAAAAAATTCAGAAACTTGGACCAAACTGCAACTGATGCTAATCAAAATAAATCTAAACCAAAAGTGGAACTAAAAGTATGTTTGGATGAACTTTCTAATCGGGAGAGTACTGATTCTATTGAGGAGATTGAGAAATGGAATCTTAGATCTAAGGAAAGCTCAGTAAATTATCCACCATTGCCACCACAGGAACAAACATGCGTGGTGGGGCACGTAGTCTTAAATCCATTTATCGATAACGCGAGTAGTTCTAAAGACGCTTCAGATAAGCCAATGAGTGTTCAAGATTTGATACAGAACATAACAAAATCTGCAAATAGAAACAACGAAATCAGTTTTAATGTTAACAAAAAGCCAATGGTGAAAACAGATCATAAGCAAAATATAAAACGGGCAAAAACAGTTTCGGAGCGAAAGGATTTCAATGCCGGAGGAAAGGAAATCAAGGAACAGCATAAGATGGTTGAGAAAAATAAAGCCTTAAAGCAAAAGAAGAGTGAGTCCAGTGTTGGAATTGTAGAGAAAAAATCAGTTGGACCAGCGACCAGAAAATAGAAATGTTCCCACAGAACTCATTAATTAGAAATCGGGGCATGCCCAGCTTCAATACAAATTACAGTATTGTCGAGTATCTAAAATTTTCAGCAGTGCTGCTTATATCAAAACTTCAAAATGTTTAGCATTTAACAAAACAAAAAAAATTATATATTTTTCAATAAACTTTCGCACCAAAATTTAAACTATTCTCTTTTTGTTATTTTTGAAGGTGCAAGCATGAAACTAAACCAATGCATTATCGAACATGCCGCTTTAGCCAATAGCTTCAAGAGACATTTTATAATGTCACATCGATGCCATCGAAGATTTCATACTGGATTAGTGCTTACTGGAAAATCAAATAATCCATTTGATAAGGACAGATTGGACAGTATTGCCAGTGGCAACAATGCCGTTTACATAGAGAAACTATTCGCAAAGTGGGATAAGGATCCCAATTCAGTTAATCCGGTAAATCTAAAATCTCAGCCAAGTATTAAAGTCTCAATTAACCTGCGATACTAACAGTCCTGGGATGCGTACTTTGCTAACAAAAACACTAAAAGCAAGCCGAAAAAACAGCGTAAGCAAATGAAAACGGAAAATCCATTGGTGGCTCCGCCGGGCGGTTCCGCTCCGTTAGAGGCTCCGCCGGGCGGTTCCTCTGAGGGACCCCGTAATCAGGCTCCCGTTGCTGACTGGAAGTATATAGATGATCATTTGGTTGTACAGGCCATAATCAGAGCATATCAAATGCGAGGTCATCTTGCTGCCGATTTAGATCCCCTGGGCATTGTAGGACCCAGTGGAAACACCGGAGATAAGGACGAGGACAAGAAAATGCAGGCGACAAAGGCTGTACTTCGTCAGCATTACTTCTATACTTTCAGTAAGCCCAACTTTACCGAATACTAGCTAACTATCAAAAATTTGTTTTTCTTTTGACCTGAATTATCAAAATGTAATTACAAAGAAACCTTTAAGGCCCGTTAAGATATTCTCGGCATATATAAAATAGAATTGTAACTAATTCTTCAATCCACTTTCCACAGATGATTTGAATGCCGTATTCAAACTGCCTTATACCACATTGATTGGCGGCGACGAACAGTTTCTACCACTTCAGTAAGTAGCCCAAATTCCAGATGTAATAGAATTTTATTGGGATCTCTTTCACTAGAGAAATTCTGGATCGTTTGGAGCGAGTATATTGTGGTAGCATTGGTGTGGAATATATGATGATCACATCTTTACATAAAAGTCACTGGATACGTCAGCATTTCGAGAAACCTGGTGCCATAAACTTTGAACCAGAGGAGAAAAGACTTATACTGGAACGATTAACGCGTTCCACGGGCTTCGAAAACTTTTTGGCCAAGAAGTTCATTTCCGAGAAGCGTTTTGGCATTGAGGGCTGTGACATTTTGATACCGGCGATGAAGGAAATTGTCGATGAGTCCAGTAGATTGGGTGTCGAGTCTATTCACATTGGAATGGCACATCGTGGACGTTTGAATGTGTTGGCCAATGTCTGTCGCAAGCCTATACCGGATATACTTTCGCAATTCCATGGCATTAGGGCGGCTGACTCGGGCTCGGGAGATGTCAAGTATCATTTGGGCTTGTTCACCGATCGCGAGAATCGACAGTCCAAACGACGTATACGTATGACGGTTGTGGCAAATCCCTCGCATTTGGAGTTCGTGAATCCCGTAGTGCTGGGAAAGGCTCGTGCCGAAATGTTCGAGAGGGGCGATGTAAAAGGGGACAAGGTGCTACCAATAATTCTACACGGAGACGCGGCTTTTTGTGGTCAGGGTATAGTTTTTGAGTCTATACATATGTCGGAACTGCCTGCCTACACTACACATGGAACAATTCATATTGTGATCAATAATCAGATTGGCTTCACAACCGATCCACGTTTCTCACGATCCTCTCGTTATTGCACAGACGTCGCTCGTGTCCTTAACGTACCAATTTTCCATGTTAATGCCGATGATCCCGAGGCGGTGGTACATTGCGCTCGGGTGGCCGCTAAATGGCGAGCCACATTCCACAAGGATGTGGTCATTGATATTGTTGGCTATCGCCGTAATGGCCACAATGAAGCTGATGAGCCCATGTTCACGCAACCTCTGATGTACCAGCGGATACGCAAGACGAAGCCATGTGTTGTAAAGTATGCGGAGAAGCTGGTCAGAGAAGGTGTTATCAAGATGGAAGAATACACGGCCATGAATTCCAAGTACGAAAAGATATGCAATGATGCCTACGAGGAGTCCAAGACGTATACGGAATTTAAGGTACGTTTTTTTAATCGTGTAAAAAAAATAGCCAATAACAAGTGCAATACCGGATATCCTACTGTCGAGCACACTTGACTGTAGCGTTCTTAAAATGATACAAAAAAATGTTTTAGAATCAAGATTTTGGTCTCAAAACTAAGAATTTTGGTCTGAAAAATGCGCTGAGAATATAAAATTCTTAGATTAAGAAAACATATCTTGATTTTAAGAAGTTCTTATTTTAAGAATAAATGTTTTTAAAACTAAAATCAAAAAATAAAAGAATTAAAAATGATTTTTAAATTCATAATTATTTTTGTTTAAAGCAAAATTAATTCTTATATACATTTTACTCAATATACAATAATACATAATTATACTTTCGTAACAATTTAAGATTCTTATTCTTGTATTAAGAACTTTGTAATATGGTCTTAAAATCTTCTATTTTTAAGAACAAGTTATTTATGATGAATGTTTTTGATTTTCGAAGTTGGTCTAATAAATCTATTGCAGTATTCGGATTGGTTGGACTCACCATGGCCAGGCTTTTTCCAAGGTCGCGATCGTCTTAAGGTCTGTCCCACGGGCGTTAACGAAAAAGTCCTAAATCACATTGGCAATATATATTGCTCTCCTCCTCCGGATGAGCGTAAATTCGTTGTGCACAAGTAAGATTAGCTCCATTAAGTTGAATATCTATTTCTTTCTGACTTTGATTTTTATATAATTAAGGGGTATTATGCGAATTTTGGGACTGCGCAAAGAAATGTTAAAGGCCAAAATAGCAGATTGGTCCTTGGGCGAGGCCTTTGCTATTGGTGCGCTGTTAAAGGATGGCATACACGTACGAGTTTCTGGTCAGGATGTAGAGCGAGGCACATTCTCGCATCGTCACCATGTGCTACACCATCAGACAGATGATAAGGTTAAATACAATGCTCTGCAGTACCTGTATCCAGATCAGGCGTCATACCAAATCTGCAATAGCTCGCTATCCGAGTGCGGAGTTCTTGGCTTTGATCTTGGCTATTCTATGGCAAATCCATACACTTTGGTCATTTGGGAGGCACAGTTCGGTGACTTTGCCAATACAGCCCAACCTATAATAGACACATTTCTGGCCAGTGGAGAAACCAAATGGGTGCGACAAACCGGCATAGTTATAAACTTGCCACACAGCATGGAGGGCATGGGCCCGGAACATTCCTCCGGGCGTATCGAACGCTTCTTACAGCTCAGTGATGATGATCCTGATGTGTATCCCGACACATGTGACTGTGACTTTGTGGCACGCCAAATTATGTCCACGAATTGGATAGTCACCAACGTAACTACGCCCGCCAATGTCTTCCACGCTCTGCGACGTCAAGTAGCTTTCGGTTTCCGCAAGCCCTTAATCAATTTCTCGCCCAAATCCGTGCTACGTCATCCATTGGCCCGCAGTCCCTTCCGTGACTTTAACGAGTGTAGTGAATTTCAACGAATCATACCCGAAACGGGAGAGGCAGCCAGAAATCCCGAGTGTGTAAAAAAGTTGGTCTTCTGCTCGGGAAAGGTTTACTACGATCTAGTAAAGGAGCGTGATGATCATGAGCAAAACAATACAGTGGCTTTAGTGCGAGTGGAACAGGTATTATTACTATATAGTAGTTGATATTGGTTTTGTTTTTCATTATTTACTTTTTCTGCAGATTTGCCCATTCCCCTATGATCTGGTTACGGAGCAGATTGATTTGTATAAAGATGCGGAGCTGTTATGGGCGCAGGAGGAGCACAAAAACCAGGGCGCCTGGTCATATGTACAGCCGCGCTTTGACACCACAATCCTTAACAAACAAAGCGAAACGTAAGTTAGATAACTCTGATCAAATTTCACTGCAATCGTTTATGGCAAATTCACCGACGGTGAAAAAGTTTCGATGAAAAAACGTTCTTTGAACGGAAACCTTACAATACTATTTTGTCAGCTTAAAAAATTGTTAGTTTTATGCAATCAGACTAGATTTTGTAACTCGTCATTTTAATTAGTTTAGGTTAAGCAGAAATTTGCGGTTTTTCGATTGCCGGAATTCACCTGTAAACATAATTGTAGGATATCGATGAATTACTACTGTAGTATATTTTTATTATTACTAGAATTAATCCAGTGCGGTGTCAGATGTACGGTAATCCCAGATTCTTTTAAGGCAAGTCCAAAATACTTAAATGAAGCCCAATTTTTCTAAACAATATTTTTATTTTTGAAGCTCTTTAAGATTTGTTTATAGTTAGATCAAATAATTTAGGCTTCTTTGACTTTTTTTAATGTTTAGTTTTTAATATCGTTGCCATTTTATGTAGGTATTATCCTAATTAAAGAAATATATCCTGAATACATACTTAAAAAATAGTTCAAGCTAATATCAAGTTTCTTAAACATGATTTTTAGAATGCATTTTTTTCTGTGTAGTTATCGCATAAATGCATAAATGCCAAGGTGCAATGTGAGGCCTTGGGCTACTGGCAAACGGCGCATAATGATTCAGGTAAGACGCGCCTTCAACGTGTCAATTGATGTCGATTGTCTTCGCTGACTGTGACGATTCTGCAATCGCAATCGCCATGAATCAAAATGGCGTCGCCCCTTTCATGACGCCATATCGGTTGCCATCGCCAAGTGTTGTCTTCGTTGTCGTTTGTCACCTAAGAAACTTGCCGATTTTTCACATAAATCGATTTTCGAAAGCCCCAAAGCGAAACGTGTGCCAAGCAACGTGCGTCGCCCCAAAAAAAAAAAAGATTTCGAGAAGAGAAAATAAGATAAAAAACTTATTTTCTAGATGCCGAAGGCTTGATACACTTGCAGGAGTCTTAATCATGTTTTTGCTCTTGTTTTTTCCTTCCTATGTTACGGTTCGGAATATGTAAATATGCCTGCGTACAGATAAAAGAAGAACTTTTTGGAGGTTCATTGAGATACATAGCTTCAAAACTGAGAGACTCGTTTGCTTAAAAACAATCTAGTTATTCCGATAAAGAGTTTATAAACTTTATGGGACTTGCCGCGCCTTCTTAAATATGTTACACATTTATGGACAAAATTAAAATACCCTCTGCGAGTGTATTAAAACGAATATCGGCTGAAGGCTGATCCCTCCCATTAGATTTATTGACAGTTCGCGCATTTGGTAAACATTTGAAAATATTTTAGCTCGAATTGATGTTTGGCCTTTCGTTGCGATCTTTATAAAGTTGTAATACATTTTGATTTGATTTTATTTGACCTTGCCAAAGTTCATAGAGCGTTGGCACGTGTGTTTTCGTTGTTTCCTTGATATTTGCTGAGTCAACCAAGAAATATGCTGATACTTGAATGTTGCTGTCATTCTGATTACGATAAATTGCGGCAGGCCAGTCATTTGAAGGCTCCAATAATTATTTTCAATTTGCTTTTTGCGTTGTTAGTAATTAGCCTGGTCCACCACCATCAGCACCACAATCGAAATCGCCATCGACCTCGCTTATACTCGTTGTTGTTTGTATGCACTTTGAACAAATTGCGAGACAGCCATGTCGATGTCGATGTCTATGTCTATGTCTCAGTCTATGTCCATGTCGCTGTCGCATGAAACTAGTGCAAGGAACTTGGCACAGTTTTAGTCGGCGTTTGATACTAAACAACGTTGCTTACTCCCCTACTCCCCCTTTTAGTGTACCACCCATTATTTTTAATATAACATATATAGTTTGCCCCGTTTTATATTGAATTTAGCGCTTTTCGTTGCCATTTCTTTCTTGATATTTTTCTACATAGAATTTAATGTAGCGACATATACAATTCTATTATGCGATGGTCCTGCTAATAGCACAAGTGGTTCGCTAGATTTGTGCGCTGATTTATGGAAATATTTTTGGTTTCAGAAGTGCTTAAATGTTGTTTCCCTAAACATGTGAAGGCCTCATGTTGTTTTCAAATGCTCGGGCATATAAATAATTGTGTATGCTCGTTAAATATAAATTTTTTTTTAATATTCCTTCAAATTCAATCTTAATTTTTAATTTAAGTGGAATTTCCTAGAGTTATAACATTAGATTTATGCCAGACTATCTATCTATTGCAAAGCGGAATTTCCTGTTCTATTTATCGGTAAACTGAAAAAGGAAAGTGTGTTTTCGTTCATATCTAGTCATAAATTTCAATCGGCATGAAATTGTTTGTTTCTTTTTCTGAAATTCGTAATACATTCATACAAATATAGACACTTATTATTCGCTTTGCCAGCAAAGAAAATTGAATGAAAAACCCTGCACACAAAGACGCGCTGTTAAACCCCAGGAATGTAGCATATTTGCTAGACTATACTATACAAATCTGTATACAAATGTGTATATAAACTCTATATGTATATATATATGGCGGAATTTTCTTTGTTGCTTTTGTCAACGTGAGCGAGTAAAGCAAAACAATAATTTTGTGGGATTTCTCTACCAAAAGCGCCAAACGCCTTGGCAATCAATTATGAGAAATGCCCGAGTTTTTGATCCCAAGGCAAAATGTTTAGCTCATCTTGATTTCTCAATTTTTGTTATTTTTTTCGAATGCATTGTGCCAAATTTTTATTAATGACACGCATTTTTGTGGCACATCTCAGGGATGAGAGATAGAGAGAGACGTTGATGGAGTGGGCGAAAATCGGATGATAAATTTAAGTTTTTTTAGTTTTATTAATAAATATATAAAAGATAAGCAATATCAGAACCAGGCCCAGAGCTATATGGTTGCTGACTATTTATAAAATTCAACCAAGTCCGGGAAGTGTGCAGGGCAAGGGGAATTGGCGCCAAATAAACGTAATAACCGAATCGGGAGCGGGTCAGAAGAGAGCTAGTGCAAATAAACTTTTTGTTTGTAGATCTTTTGCCTGTTTGAATTTTATTCATTCATTCCAACATAATGCTATACACATCACGAAATTTATAAATAAATATGGTTAAGAGAGAGGCCAAAGGGGGCAAAGGAAATATATCGAACGCCAAAATGCGAAAAATAAACCACAACTTTGATATAAACAAATTCATAAAAATTTTATGAGTAATTGAATTTGTATTCATGCCGTTATTATTGTTGTTTTTCTTATTTGCCTGTTGTTATTGTTGTTGATGATCGGGCGCTGAAATTGTTGCAAATGTGATGATGTAAAGAATTCGAAACGCGCATAGTTGAAATATTTTTTCAAATCTTTTATTTAACAATTAATATGTTGTTTCATTATGAGTTGCTTAAAATGTAAACTAAACTTTTAAAACGAAAAGCGCAACGTTAAATTTTATAACAAATTCGTTACTTTTTATAGACACTCGTTACTTTTGCAGCGAACAACGCCATTTTATTTATGTTTGAATCAAACGAGTTGCTGAGTTCTTGGAATAATTTACGTACAATTTACATACAAAATATTAGAGCTCTATATGTCTAACACTAGGATAACTAAACTACATAGATATAGATCGGTAGCATAACATAATGATAATATTAGGTGGTACGAGTACATATATACATAACTATCTAGAGACATATACACTATAACATAACTGAATGTCATTATTTGAGATCCTTAAAAAATATCGTTGCGCTAACAACGAATTCTTTAATTCCACTCAAAGGCTGAGGCCGAGGGCGACGATCACAATTTGTGGGACACTTACACATGATGTTCCAGTTGTAATTTGGTTATTTTTTGTTTTTAGACCATATTCCATATGCTGTAGCTGCGTGCACGTCGCTCCTCCTCGACAACCTGCTCGTAGTCGATATCCAGATACTCCTTACCCACAAATTTCACCTTCCTGCCGGTGTACTTCTTAATATAGCTTATGTGGGCTGGCACCTCTTTGCCCTCAATCTCCAGCTTATACGAAATGCTGGTGATGCGCTCCAACACTCGTCCCCGTTTCCAGCGCACCTGTGTCTTCCGATAACGCTCCGCATAGAGAATCAAATCTCCGATTTTATATTCGCGTACATGTAGGCAGGATTTCAGTGGCTTGGCTGGCTCTGGTTCCGGCTCGGGCTCAACATCATCCTCATCGTCTGTCACATAGGCAATGGCTTTCTCGATTGTCTCAATTTCGGGTACTTTGGGCTCCTCCGGCTCCTGTTGTATGAAGAATGTGTCGCCAATGGAGAGTCGTCGCTTCTGCCGTTTGATAATCACTTTCTTTTTTATCTGTCGTGGTTTCTTTGGTTTAGGTGCTGCCGCAGCATCCGGTTGTGGTTCCAACTCCGACTCCGGCTCTGTCGCTGTCTCTGTCTGCAGCTCCTTCTCAGCATTTTCCTGTTGTTGTTCTGTGTCTGCAACTGTTGCTGCTGCCTGTTCCTTTGCTGCCTTTGTTTGTTTCTTAGGCGGCGTTGCCTTGTTGATTCTGTCTGTTAAATTGCTGATCTTGTTCTTATCCTTGAGTATATTGGTCAACTTGGCCGACTCATTCACCTTCTCCTTGCCCTTGTCTATGGAACTTTTGCGCACCAGTTTCTTCAGATGCGGCGACTTCTTTTTGATTACCGATAGATCGGATTCATCGTGTGGTTGTTCAACCGTTTCAATTTTCACAGGCTGCACTGGCCCGGCGAGTACTTTCAGCTCTGGCATGACGACTAGACTGTCGTCAGATTGCTCCTGTGCGTTGTCTTTTGTAGCTTCCACTAGTTGTTGCTGCTCTTGATCTATGTGTTGTTGTTGTTGCTGTTGTTGTTTGTGTAACGATGACTCGTCGTGCGGCACTTCGCTCAATGTCGCTGCTATTTGTGGCGTCGATGAGACAACAACATCGACGGGGGCGACTTCAATGTCAGCGTGTACAACCACTTGTTTTTGCTGTGTTGCCGGGATAATTGCTGGCTGATTAATGGGTTCTTTGGACTGGCTAAATGAACTGCTGTTTACAGTTGACACTGTCTCTGTTGTTGCTGCAGTTGTTGTTGCTGCTGCTGTTGCTGTTAAGTCCTGTGTGGTTGCTGTGGGCACCACCAGCACCGTTTCACCAACTAACTCCGCTAGTTTCAGGCTGGCGCGTCTGCTCTGCTCGCTGGCTGTTGCTTTATTGGCAAGCTGATCGATTGGCAATTGTTTTGGCGCCGCTGTCACAGTTGCTGTCGCTGCAGTTGCTGTTGCTGTTGTCGTTGTAGCTGCTGCTGGCGCTGTAGCTGCCGCTGCTGTTGCTGCTTCTATCCTCTTCTCATCTCGCTCAACACTTTTGGCAATTGGTTTTGTTTCGCGTTTGGCAGTGTTAACATTGCCGTCGACCTTTGCAGCTACAAGTTGTTCATTTATCACCGTCTGCTGCTGCTGCTGCTCTTGCAACTGTGTTGCTGCTGCTGTTGTGCCGGAAGTTGTTGGCTTGCCTGTCACATTTGTAACGCTGCTCGTTAAATTCAGCTTCTTCTTGCGCTTAACAATCGCTTCCGAGTCGGAGGGTCGTCTTTGTGCCAGTGCATCGATCTGCACGGGCTCAGGCACAATCTTCGATGGCTCCACGGCAGCAATTGATGCACGTCGCGGATTCCTCAACTTAACAATGGTCTTCTTTTTGGTGCCAACACTTGCTGTTGTTTCTGAAGCTGCAAGTTTTGTGCCTTCATCTAAATTCGCAGGCTGCGTTGCGGATTCCTTTGGCAATGTTGCTGTTTGGGGCGTCGCCTCAACTGCTTCAACGGGTTGCGGTTGTTGATTTGTTGCTGCTGCTGCTCCAATGGCTTCTTGGGACTGCTCCTTGACGGTAGGTGCTTCTTTTGTCTTGGGCTTTGACTTGAGTTCGCTTTGCACCTTGGCCAGAAACTCTATCTTGGCCTGCACTTTGTCCTTTTGAACGGTTTTTAATGGTAACTCTCCATTGATTGCAGGCTTGTCCTGTTGTTCCTTTAGCTGCTGCTTCTCTTCTTTGGCTTTGATTGGTTCTTCAGTTTCTTTAAGACTTTTCTTCTTCTCTTCTTCGATTTTGGCTGATAGACTAGCATCTATAACTTTCGTCTGCTCCTGTTTTTCCTGTGTCTTTAAGGGCTGTTCCTTCTCTTCTTTGGCTGTGGTGACTGTTTTATTTATTTTCTGCTCTGCCTCTTCTTCTCTTGGCTTTTTTAACTCGTCCTTCTCCTTAGTTTTACTTGCTTGATTTGCTTTAGTTAGCTCCTGTTCCTTGCTAGCTTTAGTTGTAGTTTCCACTGCAGACTCCTTTTCAGATTTAGTCTGGCTCTCGTTATCCTTTGTGTTTTCTGCCGTAGACTGTTCCTTTTCCTGTATCTTCTCCTCATCGGCCTCATCGAAGTAGCTACGTCTGCGTAATTTCTTTACAAAACGAAACTGTACAGGTTGCCCTGCCTCCGGCTCATTCTCCACTTTCGGTAGGGATGAAGTTGGCGGTCCCAACCATTTCTCTCCGGCTGCCTCTGCCTCACTCTCTGTGCTGTATTGCTTGAGCACTCCCTTCACCTCACTGAGAGCTCCCGAAATGCGCTCTTTTAGTTTGTTCAACCGCTCTATGACATCCTCGGGCTTCTCCTCGACCGAATCCTGTGATCGCATGCGTCGTTGGCGTCGCAAGCGTGTTCGTTCCGGCAACAGGGAATCGACATCAATTGAGACATCATCACGACTCGAGGAGTTGCGCTTTAGTTCGCTTAAAAGAGGACGCACTGTGGTTGCCGTCGGTACAACAGCATCACGTATACGACTCGTTGCTGCAGTGACTAGAGGAACTGTTGGTGTCACCACATCACGTATACGACTCGTTGCTGCTGTGATTGGTGCAACTGTTGGTATTACCACATCACGTATGCGACTCGTTGCTGCTGCTGCAGTGACTAAAGGCACTGTTGGTGTCACCACATCACGTATACGACTCGTTGCAGGGGCAATTGCTGTTGCTGTGCTGGACAGCCGGCTAGGCAGAGTTTCTGGCAAGCGGGAGCTGCTCCTTAAAACGTCGTACTTCATGTCCACACACTGATTATTGTTGCTGCTGCTGTTGTTGTTGCTGTTGTTGTTGCTATCATCCAATTCACTTGGCTGCTCAATTTGCTCGCTATAAATATCAACAACGGCGGCTGTTGCTTCACTCTCCTCACTCACTTTGCTCACAGTCATGTCCACACATTCACTTGCCACCTGTTCAATCAACGGCTCGCTCCAAAAGTTACCCGTATTGATGGGCGTAACAATCAATTGCAGCAATTCACTTAATAGATCAAGCAAATCAAGATCGACAACCGGAAAACTATTGGCGCCGCTTACTTCTAACAATTCGCGTACCGCACACTTGAGGAATTCTATACTTGGATGCCCCGACGATGATGACGATGACGACGTTGCTGGCTCGGTATCGGTTTGGGTTACGTTGAATTTGACGGGTTGGCAATCGTTGGCAATTTGTTGCCGTTGCTGACCATCCACTTGCTCTGGCGACGATCCGCGCGCGTCTGAGATTCGCTGCTGACGATTGGAGGCAGCTGCTGTTGATGTTGCTGCTGCTGTTGGCTCCCCTATTGTTTGACTTTGAATTTGCTCACTTGCTAAGCATATTGACTGCTGCTCTTTAGTCATATTTAGCTCATTATGAGCTGCCGCCGTCGTCTCTAATTTGCTTTGCTCGCATATTTCGCGTTTATTTTTGGCATTAATACTCGTACTCATCGCATTCATGGCGTCGTCGTCAACGTCGTCGCCTTCGCCTTTGTTGTCGTTGTTGTCGTGTCGCCGCCCAAAGGCGTCATTAAAATTTTCCGCCTGTTGATGCTCGATTTCCTTTCGCTCGCCAACGCCTTCAGCTTCCACGTTCAAGTTTAATGTTTGCTCATGAGCATTAAGTTCATTATCACACGTCGTCTTAAGTACATCGTCGACATCAGACGAAACATCATCATTTTTAGCAGTCTCAACTGTCCGTGGCGAGTCCATGTCTATTTTAGTACTCATATTCTGGCTCATCTGCGTCATTGTTGTTGGTGTTGTTGGCGTAGTTGCTGTTATTGCTGGTGTGGGCACATCCGTTTGCAGCATTCTCGCATCTCTCATTTGACAATTTCCATGCCCAACGTTTGCCAGACTCTTACAGGTTTGCCGATCAGCTTTATTGGGAAAGCTAACAAATTGTTTTTTAATTGTGGGAAATTCTTTGAGCGTCCGTGTTGCCACAGTCGACCTTGACATGGCCAAACGGTTGGGACTGCAACCACAATCGTGGGTTGTTTTAATCGAATAATTGAAATTCCTCTTGGCTAATTGGCACTTAAAGGGAAATCTTTGCCCTGCCAGCGGCAGGTGATTCACTTGTTGGGGAAATTTAAGTGTTGATGGACGACTTGTATGATTAGGGGATGTTTTAACCACTTTCATTTCCTGTCGTTGCAATGGAAATTTTTGCAGGGAATTCTCACACAGTTTTTGTTGCATTGGAAATTTTCCGGGCACAATTGCAATTTTTATATTCCTCTGTTGCGGTTGCTTCTGTTGTGGTTGCTGTTGTTGTGGATGGTAGCCTAGTGGCGCCCTCTGACGTTGCTGCAGCGGAAACCGCTGCCCATTTATTGGCATTTCCGGCGTCGAAAAGCCTTTTGCTGTTGCTGTTGTTGCTTTGCTTGTTGACATGTCTGACTCAGAATTATGTTTTATGATGCCGTCAGACAATATTTGCGAATTATTATTATTATTATTAGCAGCTGTCCGCGTCATTGGCATTGGATGCTGTTGTTGTTGTTGCTGTTGATCCTGCCCTGAATTGTTGCGATGGTTGAATGACAACGCCCGCGCGTTATAAATTATGCTCTGTTGTTGACCTATTTCAGTGACTTTTTTAATTGAAACACGCGCTGCAAATTGTTGCTGCATTCAACACCACGCTGCAACCTAAACTGGCGCAACTGAGACATCATTCAACAGCCAGCGAAATAGCCAGACAAATGTTTCCTTGTTGATGCTGCAACATTTTCAAATGCTAAATCAATGCAGCCTCTCTACAAACATATTTGCCAATACATTTTATACACAGTCGTATATGTAATCGAATTAAATACGAATATTGAATGCACTAAGAAGAAAGGAAATACACAAACTAATCATTTTTTTGTGTCATCATTATAAAAATTTCTTTTATTACATTTTACTTTTCTTCTATGCCTGTCACAAGTTTACTAACATATCAAGTAAACAACGTGTTGCCCTGAAAAAGGGTTAAGAGTACAGTGTTTGCTCGTGGCGTATATTGCAAATCTAAGATACATTGGGAGTGCATTTTATAATATACATTTATAGACGATTTATATAGTCTGCTTGTATGTAAATGTGTCAGCTTGCCAAATTGCTTTTTAGCAGGCCCAAAAAAATAATAGAAAGCTAAGGCAAAAAGTCGACTAAAAAACCACTCGTGCCAAGAAGCGCCCGACAATGCTTTTGTTCAAATAGATATATAGTATACAAACATATATATACAGATAAACTATATGGCACACAAACCAAGTATATATTATTCGAATCCCTTGCCAAATTATGCCGGCTGTTCAGAGCCAGACGAAACATAAATAACAAGCAACAATTTGACTTAATTGTTGCCACGCTGCCTCTATAAATGATACACCTCTATCAATTCTAATCCACAGTCGCTGCATCACTTATCATGGACGACCACCAAACTCGGCTTCATCCACTGGCAACAAGGTGCAACATTACAACGAATATAATAGCATTATAACCAGCATCTTTGGCAAGTTGACTGATGCGAATAAGCAGCGATTGGCAGACATAATAAAGGCTCAGCAAGAGAAGGCATTGAAGGAGAGCGCGGCTAGCCTCGCTAAGGCGAAGAGCGAGAAAGCGAAGGCAGCAACAGCTGCAAAAGATGACAAAGGACCAAAGGCCGCGGGAAGCCCTGGAAATGCGAAGGATGCGAAGAAGGGCGCAAAGAGTGATCCGCCAACTGGTGAAGCTCAGCTGGCACCAGCTGCTAAGCCGACACCGGCACTTAAAGGGGGAATTAAAACTCCTCCTGCAGCAAAACCTAAGACTGCACGTAAACTCCACGACAACCCTGTTAAAACGAAAAGAACGGAAGAAGATAAGGACAATACGCCGAACAAATAGTCACAATTAATATATGCAACTAAAATCGACGCAACTCTTGAATCGAAAAAAAAGCTGGTAGTTTTCCGTACTCAGTTTCAAAATTATATGAATTAGAATTAAAATATGCAGCTGAAACCGACAAAAGGTGAAGAAAAAATAGTCTGTTTTTCGTATTTAGTTATCAAAATTATATGCATCAAAAATAAAATTATAAAAAATGTTTAATAAATGCTAATAACATACAAATGTACTTAAAAAATAAGTTTTGCTTACTATTCAATTAAGTAAATAGATTTAACATTGTTTCCAATAATTTGGATTCTGCTCCATTCGCCGCTGAAAGTTAGTGTACCAATTCTGCACCACCGCAAAAGGCACGTATGTTTCAGTCGAGGCGGGAGGTATTTCAGGCACGCTCACGCAGAAGCTGGAAGCATAATTGAAAAAACTCTCCAACATGCGCTGGCCGAATTGTTTGTTGTCGTTGGCGTTGGACTGCAAAAGAAATAGATTTATATTAAGAAAGACTTCCAATGGTAATTCCATACCCTTGCAGAGGGTATTATGAAGTTTGTTGTTAGCCTCTGCTAGGGTCTCAAATCTTCGGCATACCAAAGATAATTTTTCTAACTTGTCATAATTTATGTCTTACCACTGCCGGAGTTTGTTGTGCAACCGTCAACTCCGGTTCAATGGATATGCCAATTTGTGCTATGTGAGAGATCTCCTGGGCGCCAAAAACCATGCCATTTGCATGCGCCTCCAGTTCATGACTTTTCTTGAGCTGCGCTATTTTAAATATTGCCGACGGCTTGTTGTTGTTAATATGGCCAAGGTATTGCCATGTGGGCGCTGCATTAGCATCCGGCCAGCTGAAGTATATAGCTGCTGCGGTGCCCAGAGGAAGGGGCGAGATGCCAGTTAAGAAGATCACAACAAAATTGACTCCCTCTATATCCGGCACGTTTATCAGCAGCTTGTTTTCATCTACAGCTACGAAGTCCGTTTGTGGCTGTGTAAATTGACTCGATGCGTTACATAGGTTTAATAATACGGTAAATCAAAGCTTACCAATCTTCCTGAACTTAATAACGCAAACATTATTTATTACCGGTTTGAGGAGTATTTTCTAGAATAAATAAAACTGTTGACATTCACAGTGGAACGTTGACATTGTAAAAAACATTCTGATATTTTTGTGATCGAAATTTAAGCATCAGTCTATCGCCCCACCGCCACAATCTGTCAACGATTTGTTATTGCCGCTTCGTGTCATGTCGCTAAATCGAGCGATAAATTTAAATTTTGGTATTGCGAATATCAAAATAACAAAACTTCACAATAAATTAAAAATTTTGAAAAAACTTATAGTTCGAAATTTCATAAGAAATTTTAATGAAGGCTTAAGGCTTTTCATCGGAAGGGGAGAGAAGTAACACATTTAAATTTAAAAAATATTTAAAAGTCTGCAAACATTTTAAAAACCCTAGCTAAGAAATTGTCCAACAAAATAGGTAGGTACCAATTTTGACAATTTACCCAAAATGGCTCATATACCAGATAGGTGAAATTAAAAGGGTGGCAGCCTTTCGGTCAGGTTGCAGCAATTGGGCCAGGTGGCAACATCTTGAACTTAATCCAAACTATTTGATTACAACCCTGTACCCCCACCAACGAACCAGAACGTTGTGTTGTTTTTGCGTAAAGTTATGGCCGGGCTTTTACACATAAGTAAATTGTGCAGTAATAAGAATACACTTACATATACTTATCACATTAAATGCTACAAACAAATTAGAACACAACTGCACGCTCGTGTGGTAAGTAATTTCGTGTTCCTCATTGGCATACAAATTTCAAGGCCACTCGAGATATGCACACAACTGGCTAGATTACGATTTCATAATTTCGTTAAATGTATTATCATTAGATTAGCGCACAACTTGACTGCTTTGGATAGATTGTGTATGTCATTGGATATAAATGAAATATAAAGAGGTCAGGCAACAGTTTACGTGTGTGTTGTTTTGGCCCTTTTTTGTTTTCGGGAGCTTGAAGTTGTTTCGAGTTTGATTTAAAATTTAACGCACAACTACGTACTTGCTTCTTTCGTTGCAGCAAGCCTAAAACAAACTTCCACTCACACTCAACTTAAAGCATAATCGGGCTCCAAAACAGCACACACGCAAATCCAGCGATAATATGGGACGCACTCAACGCCTGCGACGACGTCGCGCGTCAGAAACAACAACAACTCAGACTCACAACAACGAGTTGGAATCACTGCACGTGCTTTATGGGTATTTACACGCTATGGGCTGGCGCAATGACACTCAGCTGTCGGCGTTGACTTTCCCACAAACTGGACGTGGACTGTGCTCAAAGAGTCAACGATTCCAGGCTGGTGATGAGTTGATACGTCTGCCTGCCAATTGCCTTATAAGCATAGCTTCATTGGAGTCGGATGAGCACTTCAAGGCACTTTTTAACCAAGACTTGTTTGACAAGGATGCACGTATTTCGTTTCAAGCTCTCGTTGCCTGCTATTTAATGCACCAACAACATTTGCACGAAACTACACACAGTTCATCATATGCTGCCTATCTGAATACTCTGCCTCGCACCTACACGACACCTTATTTCTGTGCCTTGTCGGAGCTGCAGTGTCTGCCCGAGTCATTGCTGGAGCGCACAGTGTCACAAAATCGCCAGATACGCGATTACTACCAGATTCTTAAATCTCTTGTGGGCACTCAGCGGTGTCAGTGCTGTGGTCAGCAGCTGTGTCAGGACATTTGGGCATTGGCGGACTATAAGCGTGCCTATTTTGCCGTCAACTCTCGAAGTGTTTACCTCAATGCACGTCAGCTGAAGCCAACCCGCTGTCATTTTCAGCAGCTGCTTAGTGGCGATACAAATCTGGCATTGGCACCATTTTTGGATCTTTTTAATCACTCGGACAGCGTACAAACAACAGCAGAGTTGCAGTTAGTGTCCAAAGAAAAGGGACACGATTATGTACTTACGCTCAACGCCTTACCGAAAGCTGAGTTGAGACCGTATGATCAACTGTTTATCAGTTACGGCGCTCTACCAAATTTAAAATTGCTAACAGATTATGGCTTTTATTTGGAGCGCAATGCACACGATTTCTTTGAAATCTCTCTGCTGGACATTGAGCAGCTTATCGTTCATAATAAAGCACTTGCTGCACAGAGCTATCATCGGAACATCTTCAAGTTCATTAGGGAGCACAATCTGTTTGATCAAATGTTTGTTCACATCGACGACGGCTGCTCTCACAATCTTCGCGTGGTGCTGCACTTGATCTTTAAGCAGCAGGCTTACTTTCCCAATGTGCTCAATCAAATTGCCTTTGGTGATGTTGCCCAGTTCGATGATGTGCAGCCAGAGCTATCCTATTTGGTGGCACACAAAATTACCGATTATCGAGGCTTTGTTAAGGCATTGGATCAGTTACCTCAACTCACAGAAAGTGGAACTGTAACGCGTTCTTATCTGCTGGAGTGCATAAGATACCTTAATGCATTTGAATCAGTTCATTGTGCTTCTTCAAAATGAAATCAATTTAGCCATTTGTGTAATAAAGTACAAAGTTTTTTATACATACATTTTTGCACTTGTTTAAATCATTTCATATTTGATTTACAGCTCTATAGAACCCTTGCCAGATCCGACGATTATGACAGCCAAAATGAAACAAGCAAGGTCAAAAAGATTACTCCGTTTACGCCCACACCAGGCAATAAACTGCTTGGCGGCATTTTCGCCAAAAAGGCAAAAGGTATGTGCTTCTGATTTCCAACAAATCAAATCTTGATTAAATCGCTGCTTGCTGTAATTAACTTAAAGTTCTTGCAGAGAATTTGTGGTTCAAAATTGAAAATTTTATGGTATTAACTGATAGTTCTTTATGCCAATTGTTGGTAAACATAAGAGCAGGGATTGAAATAATAATAAAAAAACAAATTATTTCATTTGAAGAATAAAATTTTAAGATAGATAATTCTATTAAATTAAGTGATATAACTTAAATAAAAATTTAATAACAATTTCCTAAATGCTTAAATTTATTTAAAGTTAAATCTACAAGATTTCTGCTAGAATATTTCTGCTGCGATATATTTAATATCTTTTAATTTATTTTTAATGCGTTTTTGCTTATTATTTTGACTAACAACTGCATTTGTTTTTGTTTTTATCTGAGCTGTAAATTGTAACAAGATATACCCCAAATGCTTGTTTGTTTGTTTGTCTGTTCGTTTGTTGTGTTGGCGCCTGTTTGGATATTGCTGCATTAAAGAAAATTCAATGCGGTTGCAGCTACAGCAGCAACAACAACATTAGCAACAGTGCTACAAAAGCAACAACAAGAACAACAACGACTGCCACAACAACAATCAAGACAATGTCACGTTCATATAGGCAGCAGCGGCAACGATGGTGTCACACCCTTGGGAAAACTGGACGCCCCCGAGGTCACGTCCAAGGACATGATGCGTGCCATGATGGCGTATATTTGGCCCAAGGAGGATCCACTTGTGCGCAAGCGGTAAGACTAGACCAGAGATATATTCATTAACTTTTTAACTAATTGTTATCCTTTTGTAGGGTGGGTATATCGTTGGGTTTGCTCGCTGGATCCAAGCTGCTGACTGTCTGTGTGCCATTTTTATTCAAAGGCGCCGTGGACACAATGACGACACTCAACATGGATACAGCACCGGACGCAGTGCTGTCCGCCGCAACGGCAATGCTTCTAGGCTGTAAATGCGAAATCTGCTTAGAATGTTTGGATTAAACTGATCATCTTTCCCCTGTTGCAGATGGCATTGCCAGAGCCAGTGCTGCTGGCTTCAACGAGCTGCGCAATGCGGTGTTTGCCAAGGTGGCTCATCATTCCATACGCAAGATTGCCACCAATGTGTTTCTGCATCTGCACAATCTGGATTTGGCCTTCCATCTGAATAAGCAAACAGGCGCCTTGTCCAAGACAATCGATCGCGGCTCTCGTGGCATTAACTTTGTCCTCTCGGCCATGGTGTTCAACATTGTGCCTACGATCTTTGAGTTGGCGCTGGTCTCCAGCTTGCTAGGCTTCAAGTGCGGATTGGCCTTTGCTGGCGTTAGCATGGGCTGTGTGGGCGTCTATGCTCTCTACACGCTGAGTGTGACGCAGTGGCGCACTCGCTTCCGTGTCTACATGAATCAGGCGGAGAACGAGGCGGGAAACAAAGCTGTCGACTCGCTCATCAACTACGAGACGGTCAAGTACTTCAATAACGAGAAGTACGAGGCTGGCTGTTACAACGAGGTGCTGAAAAAGTACGAGACGGCCAGCTTAAAGACAAGTACCAGCCTGGCGATGCTTAATTTCGGACAGAATGCAATCTTCAGCAGTGCGCTTAGTATCATCATGGTGCTGGCAGCCAAGGAAATTGTTCAGGGAAACATGACTGTTGGAGATTTGGTTATGGTCAATGGATTGCTGTTTCAGCTATCCATTCCATTGGGTTTCCTTGGCAGCGTGTATCGTGAGGTGCGACAAGCTTTACTTGATATGCAGGCCATGTTTACGCTCATGAATGTGGACAGTCGCATTCAGACGGCACCCAATGCACAGCCTCTGTTCGTGGACACCAGCAACTCATCAATTGAGTTCCAGAATGTTAGCTTTGAGTATGAACCGGGCAAGCCCATTTTCAAGGACCTTTCGTTTAGCATACCTGCCGGCAAGAATGTGGCCATTGTTGGTGGTTCCGGTTCCGGCAAGTCGTCTATGGTGCGTCTGCTGTTTCGATTCTTTGAGCCAAATTCGGGACGTATTTTAATTGGCGGCCAGGACATTAGCGCCGTTGAGCTAGACAGTCTGCGCAAATCCATTGCAGTGGTGCCTCAGGACTCTGTGTTGTTCCACAACACCATCGAACATAACATACACTATGGCAACCTGACCAAATCCCACGAGGATGTCCAAAATGCTGCACGCATGGCCGATCTGCATGAATCAATCATGAGTTGGCCAAATCAATATCGTACCCAGGTGGGAGAACGTGGTCTTAAGCTGTCTGGTGGCGAAAAGCAACGCGTTGCCATTGCTCGCGCCATTCTGAAGAACACACCAATCCTAGTCTTTGACGAAGCAACCAGCAGTCTGGACTCTATCACTGAGCATGTGAGTACCTTACTTTACCCTCTGTATTCCAATATATAATTCCGTTTCCATCTACAGAACATTCTTCAGGCTCTTTCACGCGCTACTTCGGGTCGCACCAGCATTTGCATTGCCCACCGACTGTCCACTGTCAAGGATGCCGATGAGATTCTGGTCCTGGAGAATGGTTGTGTTGGCGAGCGTGGCACACATTCGGAGCTGCTGAAGCAAAATGGTCTCTATGCTCGCCTGTGGGAGACGCAGACTCAACAATTCGATCCCAGTCGCCTGGCAGAGGATAAACCACAAGCAGAATCGATCAGCATGTAGACAAGTTTCGGTTACGTTTGTAACGTGTTCTATTACACTTATTATTTTGACGATGCCATCAAAATTACAGTAGAGGCTCCCACAAGGAGATTTGTTATATAAATGGGCTGAAAGAAATATTGTGTCCAGTTTGTAAATACAGTTATAAATATGTAGAGGGTAAAAAATACATAGATTTGAGTTTTTTTTGTTTTTATATCTGATTCCATTAAGTATCTAAACAACTTTCAGAGGTATAACATTAAACATTTATTATCAGTTTTATCACCCACACATTTTGCGACACTTAGGGATAGGCAAGGAAATACAAATGATCTCAGCTGCTTCATTCTTAAACTCTCTCTCGTATGGACATTGGGATGGGGACATCGTACAGCAAATACAGCACACAATTGGCCAAATGCGTAAGGAACTGTTGGTAGTTAGCAATACGTTGATTGAATTCCTTCCAGAGTGGCAAAATTGGACGATCCTTGGTCAGTCCATCATCATCAATCTGTATATTCTCCTCCTGCATTGTTCTGTTCACATAGGTGTACAGATAGGAGGCTGGCTTTTGACCAATAGTGGTCACATAGTGTGTGGCATTGCTCTCCAGGCCAATGCTCTTGCCAGCTGTCAGAAAGTATGACTCCTCATCATTGGAACTCTTGTAGCGCACATTACCCTCGAGTATGGTCAGCGTGCAGTTGAACAAAGCCGGAGCGATGAAGTTGCTCAGCGTTAGGCCAGGAAAATCAGCCACAAATATGACATCCGAGTAGTTATTCCAGGCCAGCACCTCGTTGGCAATTGTTTTTAATTTCGGACGCATATGATTTAGCTCCGTGAGTAGCGGCAATGACCAGGGAGTTTGTTTAAAGGGCGACCAAGGAGCCTTCAGCAGATCCACGCGAGGATCAAAAACGCGCTGTTGAAAGCGTTGGTTCATGGAACACCAAATGTCAAAGTAAATGGAAATATTGGTACTGGTCAATGGACTGTTTTGTGGATGCCTTTCCATGTCCTCATGTATATTTCGTTCTATGCACTTGGCATACTGCACTGCCATGTCGGCGGACTTTGTCCAGCGCTCGTATTCAGTGAATGCATAGGGATTTAGGTAATGCACCTTCTGATTGTCATTGTCTACAATCTTAATGGACGTCAGCACTGTATCGTAGGAATGCACCATCATATCCCAGGAATAACCATAAAGTCCATTGGTCCAGTTGTTGTAACCCTTTGTGATGAAGTGGGAATAGGGCAGGAATAATTGTAGGGCGCAGTAAAAGAGGATGATGCAGCTACGTAGTTGGGCCTTAAATCCAGGATTGCCTTGAATTGGAGACTCTTTGACTTTCATTGTTGTTGACTTGTCCAGGCCACGTATCCTTCGTGGCCAGCTAAAGCCAAAGAAGAGCGGCACCTCCGCCAGACAGACCCAAGGGAACATGCCTAGAAATAGAGTATAAACATAGGTGAGGAGTCCCTACAGATTTCCTCGACAGACTTACCTATAGCAAACAATCGCGAGTTCATCAAATGAAAACCAATCATGAATGGGGTAACAAGGAGACGAGTTCTATCGCAGGTCATAAAGAAGGCAATGGAAAGATCAAAGATGGCCGTAAACCAATGGATAAGCAACAGATCAATGAGCTCCCCATCCAGCAGCTTACGGAATGGTGCGAATACCCAATGTTGGCTAAGACTGGACATGGCATAACCCGACAGCCATTCCAGCGAAAACTTCTTCAATCCCGCGTACATGTAGAGTATAAAGAACTGGAATTTAATGAGAAAGTAATTCCAATAAGGCACCGGTTGCCTTAGCTGTGGTTGAAGCCAACTGTCCAGGGAACTGTAAGACAAAAGTCAAGGATTGAAATGCGCAAACAGTTGATGGAATATTGCCATTTACCGACCAGTAACTGTGAGCCTGAGTGAACAGCAAAAGTGTGCCCGTCAGACCAAAGAGATAGCTGTGATTATTCCACGCCGGCTTGTTCAGCAGAAATATATACCAATAGCACATGATAAAGGTCAAGCAGCTGCATCGAAATCGATAGCCAAGCATTATTCCCAAAGCCCCCAGCCACATGCAGATGTAGATGCAGCCCATGAATGGATACTCCAAAGCCCTCATCCCACTGAACAGTGGAAAATGACAGTGTTGGGGTTCTCCATAGCGCACATCCAGCTGGCTGCCTCCTCGCTCCTCGGCAATGTCAATCAACATGCTGGCCCCGAAGAGCATTCGAAATACACCCAGGGCAGCTCCATCTACAGGACGTTGCAGCCAACATGTAAAACTATTCAAGTTGTTAAAGTTATGCAGCTCGTGTCCAAAGCAGATTTTAAAAAGCTGAGCAGTTGTGTTGCTCTCTGGAGACGTCTTCTCCTGTTTCTTTTGCTCCTCTTCCTTTGATTCTGTCGTGAGCTTTACATTATCTGTGGTTGCGGATTTAGTTTCTGTGGAAGTTTCTGAGGATTTTGGCGTTGTGGGCTTACGTTTCGAGTTGGTCATAGTGCTGGAAAAACGAATTTACAAAAAAAATGCATTGTTTTATATATACTAAAGTTAAGACCATAATAAAATTACCATTACCACTTATTATCTCATGTAACTCACAAGTAGTTTAAGCTCCTTATACTACTTCTTTTTATTTTTTTTTCCTTATGTATAATCATCTTTTAAACCACAAAGCTGTGGTATTTCGCTTTATAACTGACCCATGCACCAATAACATATACGTTCAAAATATTTCGCTTTTGGTTTTTTTTTGTAGAATTTATTGAAAAAGTTGACATAAATACATGCATGCATATTGTTGTATACTAAATATATAATATATGTGATTTTTATTATTTTCTTTTGCGTAAATAAAAATCTACGTTTGCTGACTTTTGTTATCTTAATGATTCACACACTCCACACACAAATGTGGAGTCTGCAATCACTGAAAATATTGCTGAATTCTTGTATTGGTTTTTATTGTGTTTGTGGTTAGCGAAACAAAGTTGATTCGCCTTAAAAAAATACATCAATTATGAAATATATATATATATTTTTTTAGTTTTTATTACTTTTCTATATTTTTGAGTTGAGTTTATTGCAACAATTTTTGCCCAGCTGCGCTTTACGAATTCTCAAACCCCAACTGTATTCAGTTGTGTTGAACAAGTTTCTATAATTGTTTTACTTGAATATTTGATTTTAATTTTGGTTTTTAATATGGTTTTTGAATACACAAATACATACATATTTTTGTTTTGAATAGATTTTCCAATTTGCAATTGTCCATTTCATTGGTTCGCAAAATTTCTAAAAATTTTGGAGAACAAGCTTTGAAAATGCCTCAAACTACGCATACGAATACAATATAGCTGAATATACTTGATAAGTTTTATTAAGTTAATGCTTTGGTTTAAAAGTGGTTTTGGATTTGAATTTGAATTTTAGGGACACTAACCAAAATCAAATTAAATGCTTCAAGTTACATGAAATTGAAGTCAAAAGTAAAAATAAACTAATTGAAAACTGATCGGATAGAACAAAATTCTTTTGGTGCTTTACGTAAATAGTTTAAGTATTTTAATATTATTTTAATTATTCGTTTTGTATTTCTTTTTTTTTTTTTGGTATTTGATTTAAATATATACTGACTGTTTTGGTATTATAGTTGCCCTTTCTTTCATTTCGTTTTGTTTAATTTAATTTAATTTAAATATACGACAGTTATGCATAAATGACTAATATTTGACTTTGACTTTGCTTGGCATTTACTTTTTACTTAATGTTTTGGTTACTTCGATATTTATACGCAATGCTAAAAACATTTTAAAATGCATTTTCAAAGTTAATTCGATAAGTAATTATGTGGTTGTCATTAATTCATTAATTCTGAGTAAGCTTTGAAAGTTTTAGACAAAGTTTTCAAGTTGTCAGTGTCAAAAAATTTGCATACATTGTGAGCCAATCCCCGTCCCGCCTTGTGACGGGTGACGACAAAAACTTTATCGAATGAAAACTGTTTTGTTGTTTGTTGCTGATGTTGTTGCTCTGGTTGCTATTGTCGCTGACCGACCGGTAAGCAACCCTCACTCTCTCTCCCTCTCTCTCTGACGCTCTCAATCTCGGTGCAATGCACCCCCTTTGAAATAGTGCGCAGGCGCAGGCGCACTCTCTCTCTTCGTCTTCTTCTCTCAACTTTATATGCGATTCTGATTCAACTGAGAGCGTGGAGTGAAGGGGCTAACCATAACACCACTTGGCCAAATCGCCTCGTTGAACAGCTCATTGAAACGATAGTCGGGTATGGAAATCTTAAATTTGCAGTAGGATAACTGCGATAAGTTGGCATCGTTTTTGACCAATTTGGTGCATTTGACCAGATTCTTGTTGATTTTCAGTTCCTCGGCCAGATGCTCGATAATGTCGTCCTCGCTGGTGTTTGTCGCAAACTTGCCCACCTGCACCCAACGTCCGTAGTCGCATACGACCTGCAATCGATCCGAATTGCAATTGTTACCGACAACGATGAGGTTGTTCTGTTGCGGGTGCTTTTTGCCATCGAGATTGTTAACCGGCTGGTTGCCAAATTGGAAATACTGCTGGTACATCCGTCCCTGGATTTGATTAACGCCATTGCACACCTTGTTCACCTTCTCCTCGATGGTGTGCAGCTTGGCGGATAATGCCTTTGGCGATTGATTTCTGCACTCATCACAGTTAAATGATATCATTGGATTCTTCTGTATCAAATCATACATCGCATCGTCGATATTGACACATGTACGGTGGAACTTCTTCAGGCAGTCATCCGAATTGCATATGATGATTGCATCCTTCGAGTTGATTGATTTCTTGCATTTTGGGCAATTTTCGGCCATCTTGTTAATTGGGTTTTGCACTTTAAACGTGGTGTTTGGTATTTTGGACAGAATAACGTCGAAAACGTCGAGAAAAACACACAGACACGGACACGGAAACACACTCACAAAAGCACACGCATACACACGCAAACGCACACTGTGTAATATGAGCGACTATTAGAGGGCTATGCTGTCTGCTGGCGGCTTTAGAATCGCTGGGTGGCCTATCGACAATACGACGGTACGACAATATTGGTGTGAGTGTGTGAGAAGTTTTCTGAAATTGTTGGAGAAATGGGAAACGCGACCGAATGCGAACCGTACGCTTCGAAGTTTGCTGTTCAACTGAAAGCGAACCCTTAGAAAAGCTACAATTGCCCGTTTATCGCAATTTTAGGGGTGACTTTTTTGCTCTTCTTCGTTTCTCTTCTGTGCTTTGTATACCCTTACAGAGAGTATTATAATTTTGTTAAGAAATGAATGGCAGACAACATAAAGTATGTGTACATATGAAAATATATTCTTTTTCAGGATAGACTTGAAAAACTAATAAATATTAAAGCAAACCAAAGTAAGCTTAAGTGCACCTAAAACACAATGGCAAATTTATGGTTTCACAATTTTTCTTTCATGAAAAACCTTTAACAAATTTTAGATATGCTTAATGGAGATAAATTTGAATCAAATTGCTACCTGATAGATTGATACTACTTCAATATCAATTAGCTACCACAGAAAGGATTAGTCGAAAACTGAATACAGGGCTCTGCAAGGGTATTAAATCTTCGTTGTGTCGAAAATAACCATTCATACATTTTTTGTGTTTTTGTTTTTTAGTATTTTAACCACTATTTCTGCCATATGATTCGTGTGCTTGCAACCAGTATTTATTTCACATTTCTTTTCAACCAGTCATTTTAATTTTAAATGCACTTGCATTTCCGGCTTTTTAATAGTGTGGCAGCATTGCATTTAAATTGGTGCACGTTGCACTGGCAGTTTGCCAGTGTTGAAAAGTATTGCTTGCTTATATTCTCACGGCTATGACACTCAAAGTTATTAATTTTATAATACAATTTAATTTAATTTAATTCAAAGCGAGACTTAGTATTAAACTAACTTTAATTTATTCCAAGTTTAAATAACACTAATTATTTTAAAAATATTATTAAAACAACAAACCAAGTGCAGTTTGAGTTACGAGTACGTTATCAAAATTGTTTATTTAGACATATTCTAATTTCAGCACACATTGAATTGAATGAATTGCAAATGAGGCCTCACCTGGTATATGTATACAGTTTGATTGTACTCCAAAGTAGTCAAATTATAGGCCGGCAATTTATAAACACATGAAAACGATTACTTCCGCTGTCAATTATCAAGTTGTTTGGCTGCAATTGCAGCTGCTTTTCGCAACAGTTTGCAGTTGAGTTGTGACGTACGAACAGGATACACTATAAAACAGGAAGCTGTAGGGACAACAAAGCCACGCGAGCAACACGGTCCAGCAACTGAGGCTGTGTGCACAAATCCGCCTCTTATTTATACTCCCTTCAGGAACAGTAAATGTCCCGCTTGGGCTAGCGGAGGGGGGTGCAAAGGGTGGCCGGGTGTGAGCGGGGGTGGAGTCGGGGGTGTTTGTTGTTTGCGCATGTCCTTGCCATCAATGATGGCGAGGGATAATAATAAAATAAGCTTGTAGGAAAAATGCAAATAGCGTTAACAGGTGTAGCGGCAGCTGCGCCATCGGCTCTGCAGCTGTTTTTGTTTGCCTTCCTCTCCCCGTCCGCAGCTGACCTCTTACCTGTTCCTACCTGGTTCAAAGCAGCCTCATGTAATTGGGTTTCATTAAGTGGCAAATGGGGCGGCCATTTCCGTTTCCTTTGTTTGGCCTCTTGTTAGCGCCGCCGCCTGTGGTCTGTGCTCCACTTTGGTGCCAATAGATTTTAATCAGGTGTGGCAAGGCATAGTAAACAGGCGCCGTGTCAGCCCACCACACCCAGCATCGTCGCCCACGTGCAACTGATTTAAATATCAACGTCTCAGTCTCTATTTGTATTCAACTTTATTTTTATTATCTTGCCGCATCCTGTGTGCGCCATCTACGTCGTCCAATTGTTATTTATGTATCCACGTGTGTCCGATACCTGACAAATCCTTATGCTGATGCTCCTGGCAAGTGCCAAGTGCGTAGTTTCCTTACAATTAGTTTATCAAGTGAGTTTAATTTAAGCACTCGCTTCAACTTGTACTTTAATGCTATGTGCGTACTACGTTCATATTTTTGTTGTTTCTATTTTTATTCCTTCTGCTGCTCTGATTGACAGCCAACTTGTTGTTGCTGCCCTGAAACTTGGAGTCAGTGAATAACATAAAAATGCTCTTTGACTCACACACTTGAAATAAAATAGTTGACATTTTTAAAGGCGCTAAGGTGAAAATTGAAAAACTTTTTATAAACATTGATAGGTCCAGGAAAGGAACTATAATTTGTAAAGAAAATGAAATAATAGATAGAAAGATGCTTGATAGATGTTAAAGTACATTTGTACATTATATTTATATTTATATTCTTGGCAAGCATCAGCAGATGATTAAAGACTTTAATTATCTGAAGAAATAGATTGATCCTACAAACTAAAAAACTAAGAACGACTGCTCGTTAAACTATTGTTAAATAAAGTAGTGAATTCCAGATTTAACTTGTGAAAAAAAATATTTCTTATACCGCCATTGCAATTTTAACTATACAAAGCCGTAGCCCTGACAAAATTTACCTTTCGCTCTCTGGTTTTTACATATGGTATTCCAAAGTGTTACGAATTAAACGCCCTTAAAGTGGCTCCATTCAAGTTCAGATTCATGTTACATTTCTTTATCGCACATCTCGTTTCGCATGCAGCTCACAACTTAACAAACAAACAATGTTGCGCGCAGATTGTGTTGGATTTCAGCGTCTACACTGCAGACTCATCAATATATTTATATGAATGAAATCTACTCGTCTTGATCTAATAAAGGGGCTTGTCAAGAATCAATAGCTTATCGTCTTCCACTTCAATTTCAAGTGGGAATATTTAATTCTGTATACATTTTAATGAGAGCAGCTTCGTATTTTATTTGTAAAATGTGGGTTTTTGTTAAAGTTTTGCTTAGCCATTCATGCCTTTACTTGGATTTGGTTGTCAAATGTTTATTACTGGACGGACACCCTCACAAATTGCAAGTTAGCTATTAACCTTTATCGGAATGTATCTGGTGCATAACTTATGGATACGAGTATGGTTGCCAATTCTTCACGAACTTCAGTTGCGTAAAATTGCCTGACTGGCAATTTTCATCGACACACACGGCGTATGTGTAACAACACACTTGAGACTTGTCGATTGTCAACAAATCGCAAAACTAAATTGAAGTCGAAATCGAAATCAAAATCAAAACTCAAAAAATCCAAATTGAAATACCAAAAACACAGTTCAACGTCTCATTTACAAAATGAATGAATTGCAGTCAGCTAAATGCGCCAATTTCAAGTTCAAATCAAATCGATCGTTTAAATCGAGCTAGCGAACATCACTCATACGCAGCATAGGCGATGTCCGAGCTGACCTTCCGACAATTACGAGAAAATGTTGCATGCTGCCAATTATGGAGCAACTGCAGCTGTCGTATTAAATGTATTTTTGGCAATTGAAATGCGCGTGCCACACAATAGCAACAAAAAAGTGTTAACTTGCAATTTGTTGGAGTGTGCATCATCGTAACAATTGCTAGTTGGATGCCTTTAATTGTAGAATTGGAACTGGGGCAAGCATCTGATCCCTAAACAGGGTGCCCGCTTTGCTGACATTGACACTGATCGACGACACTTGAATCCGATATCGCTAGCAGCTCCCGCATGCGTATAAATATGCGTCGCATGCACGAATGTTTGTCACACAACGACACGAGTTCGACGGCGAGCGTTCACAGACGAGACAGAAACACAGACAGACAGACAGGCAGATTGATCGATTGACTTGTGAGGATCTTTAGCTGTTGAGTAAAGATGTGCCGTCAGCTGTTTATGCTGCTGTTGCTGGTGGCTGCCAGCAATGCGGCAACACATGTCAACATTTCCATAGCCCAACAGCCGGCTACGAATCCAGCTGATGTTAACATTGTGGATGGACATGCGCCTGCCGAGCTGCGAGCGGGTCCCTATCGTCCGGAGGAGGAGCCACGCTTTGCACGCCTGCAGGAGCGTCCACAACAGCAGCAACAGCAACAGCAACAGCAGCAGCAGTTGCCACAACAGTTGCCACAACAGCAGCAATCTCAGCAGCCGCAACAGCAACAGCCGGTGTCACCTCGCCAGGGCTTGGGATTGCAGCCAACACCTGTTGCAACTGGCAACAATGGTCGTCTGCCACGTCGTCGTGGTCACAAACGCCGTCCCTCGTTGCATCAACAGCCGCCACACAGCGGACAGTTCCGTCAACGCAACCAACAACTGCGCCAAAATCAGGAATTCGAACGTTACATTCAGTCGTATCATAGTCATGGACCTTCTGTCGAAACTGTGAGTATAAACGCCAAGTAGAAATAAAAATGTCTATAGTGCCATCTGCGATTTTTCCTTAATCTGCTTTCTAACTATACATTTTACTTGCTAATTAATTTTAACTTTGTGACGAAATGTGTAACCCCATAAAGTATATAATTTCTTGATCGGGCGGACGAGCTGAGTGGTCGGTTCGTCTCTTTCTATGGAAGTAATCTCTCAGTTTTGAAGTTATCTTAATGAAACTTCGTACAGCTCCACCTTGTTGCTGCAGTCAGTACATATATCAGAACCGTCCTGATCGGATCATTATTAGATACAGATGCCAAAGGAACGATAAGTTCAAAATGTACCTATAGTATGAACTAGTTTTCTAATTATTTCTTGATATATCTAAGCCAATCTTACAGAAGTTGCATCCTTACACATACTGAACACTTGGCTAAATCGGTAGAAAATTGAGATCATGGCTCTACAAAGGAATTAAGTCTACGGCCTGTTGAAAGTAAAATTTCTTTTTTCTTTATTTTTACTCTATTTTTCTGCCTGAAAACAGGATTCACTTAACAAAATCTTTACAAGGACTCTACATAATTCCACAAATAATTTTTTTAACTCCATCACAAACTTCTCTTCTTTTTCCATGTTAGGTCTTTGAATCCTCCAGTCCTTCCCCTCAGCGCTATACACAATCCAGCAGCAGCAGCTCAAGTTCCATTGCCCCAGACGATGCAGTGTCCATAGGTGGCGCCAAATCGCAGCAGTTGCGCATGTTTGAACGCCAGGTGGCTGCGCCGGTTGCACAACAGAGTCAGAGTGCCAATGTGGAGCAGGCACAGGATAGCAAACCTGTCTATGAGCCACAAGCGCCAGCGCCTGTTCAAACTGCTTCTATAGCGCCCGTCAGTTCGAGTTCCGTCTCCAGCTCTAGTTCCTCCTCCTCCTCCTCGTCTTCCTCGCCCAGTTCCAGTTCAGGCAATGCTCCTGCACCTGCACTCGCCCCCGCTGCAATTCCCAATGAAGCCAAGTTGGGAGGCGGCGTCTCATATGAACCCTCGTTTGAGCCCGCTTTCGATGTTGGTACTAGCTACAACAGACCCAGTTATGATCAGGGTGGCTACAGCTATGATGATGTCCAGGATGATTATCAGGATCAATATCCACCAGCCGTAGATGAGAACTCCGGCTATGATGACTACTCGGATCAGGCTGGCGGATCAGGTTACTTGCCACCACAACGTGGCTATGTGCAACCCGCACCACCGCGTCCCCTTGTTACCAAGACCATACAGATTGTGCAGCCGGCGCTAAAGGCCAAGAAGTACGAGGTGCGTCATCCGGCCGTTCAAAAGGAGTTCTATGACATTGAGGAGCGTGTTGTGATTAAACCTGCTGGCACATTGGTTGTGGAACTGGACCACCCGGTGGCCAAGATACCCAGAGGAGAGACGCTGCTGCCCCTGGGCCATCCACATCCTGCTGTGGCTGCTGCCTACAACAACAATGGTCACGTGCAGACCCAGGATTATAGCCACAATGCCAATACGTACAGACCCTCGTATGAGCAGCCCAAGGAGCAATCCCAGGTGACCACAGTGGGCTCCAGTGTGACCACCATGCCCAGCTATGATCAGGCACCCAAGGATGAGTATGTCGAGGCTCAGCTGCAGCAACAGCAGCCACAGGATGCCACCGACGGCAATCGTCAGCCCTCTCCCGCAACCTCCTCCACGTCCAGCTCCAGCTCTGGGTCGAGTTCCACTATAACCGCCACTGATTCGAATGGTAATCAATTCCAGATTAGCAGAAAGCATTTGGCGCCGGGTATGATCCCACGCCAGGAGCCAGAGCTGCAGGATTATGACTATGGACGCAGTGAGGCCAGTTATCCACCTCAACGCAGTTATCAACGCGCCAACAGCTTCAATCGCCAGTCTTATCCGAGTCAGAGCACCGATGATTACTTCACTGGTGAATTCCTGCCCAATGCCAATGCCGGCAATGTGGAGTCCAAGCCAGCGCGTCTTGAGGAGGCGCCACGCCCTCAGATCATCAAGCATGAGCACAAGATTCATTTGCCGCCCTCCCAGCATAACATATACCTTGGACGCAGTCGCCAGCCGCCGCCAAAGGAGCGTCGCATCTCCGAGGTGCAACTGCCATTTGGACAGGAGCATCCTGCCCATGTGGCCGAATTGAAGCCATATCTGCGCAATCATGCAGGTCCTACGGTGGTTTATGCCAAGTCAGCGGCTCGACCCGCCGCTCCACGCTCCTACTACCAACAGTCGTCGCGTCAGCGTAGTCCCCTCGCCGAGGAACTGGAATACAGTGCTCCATATTCACGCATGCGCTACGATCCGGATATAGAATCTGGACGTCTTGAGGAGGCGCCAAAGGAGGTGCAGACAAAGGAACCCGCCAAGGCGCAAATTCATCTGCAGATCCCACATGAGCATGATCCCGATCAGTCCATCGTGGCCACAGCGACCATCAGTCCAGTTAAGCCCGACTGCGATCAGAAGCAGGAGCAGCAGGAACGATCCTCCCGCTTGAGACAACAGCCACAGCAGCAACAACAATTCCAGAGATTGGTGGAGGCACCAGCTGCCGCCGCGTCACCAGCAACCACCCAGGCCACGCCCACGCCAACCCAATCCCAGCTGGATGTGGATGTGGCGGGTAATGGCGCCGCCGGACACCTCAATCGACACCTGCAGCCCAATGAGCGCGTTATTTCCGCCACTGCCGCACCCACCGATGCAGCTGCAACGAGCGAAACCTTCCACAAGCGCCGCATTGTGGTCAATCATCCGTTCCAGACGGTGCGCGAGGTGGTCGAGCATGAGCCCATTACCAACTATCATCAGATTCAGGTGAATGAGCCCGCCTCCCCCATGCTGTTCCATCAAGCTGCCTACTATCAACAACCTGTGCAGACCCATGGCAATCTGGTGCAGTATCAAAGCGCCTCCACACATGGCAATCTCTATTCCCACTATGGTTAGAGCCTGCATCCCAATCGATATAAGTAGCTGTAGACCTGGATTTGTATAGTTGACTACGCTCTATTCTTGTTTTGTTGCATTTTTAATTGTAAACTAAGTGTTTTTTTTAGTGTAGTATGGAATAACCGAATCGGTGGAAGGGCCCTCTCCATAGATTGATTGATCTTTTTATATGATTACACATGTCGTCCCATAGTTTTAAGCGCAGTTTTACTTGCCACTAATAAAATGCATACAAAATGCGTCGAGAAAATTAAAAAAAGGTGCATTTTAAATTGAATTTATGTGCGCTTTATTGGCGCCATCTATTGTTCGTTTATGGAATGGTAAAAAATATTTCTAAAAGTATTTAAAACGTAAAATAATTCACCATTCGGGAATGGTAAGGAAAATAAACCATTTTAAAAATATTTCAAAATTATAAAAATACAACATCAAAGTTTTTACATGTAATATAATATTTTTATTGTTTATATTTTTTTTGTTTCTTTTTGTTTTATGAAAATTATATTTAAGCATAAGCATACAACGAACAAACTTACAGTTACATTTTTATAATGCAATTAAAACATTGACTTTATATATAATTATTGTTTATACTTTTTTTCAGCGCTTCAAGACTCATTTTCAAAAAACATATTTTGCATAGATATTAATTGTTTTTTTTTTTTTCAATTTAATTTTAATTTTTTTTTCATTTTTGCTTGCACTGCTCGCAATGTGTGGGTTAAGAATTAAATATTTATGATTTATTTTATTTATATATTTATATAAAAAATACAAAAACAATTGATTCAACCGTAGCGGCTGCTTCTCCAATGCAATTGTCCAATTTTTTGTAATTTAGCTGAAACTGTGTTGCAATTTATTTGTTTTTTTTTTTATTTGATTTTTGTTTTTACTGTGGCGGCGTTTGACTGGATCGACGTTTATCCTTTTCCTTCTCTTTTTCCTTTTCCTTGTCGCCACCCTTGCGACCAAAGATGCGGAACATGCCACTGCGTCGTTCATCTTTGCTCTTGCTGCCCTTCACACCCGAAACGGAGGAAATGGATTGGGCTTCACTTTCGCTGGAACTTTCGGCGGACACACGGGTGAAACTGATGGAATCCGGCTGCAGGGAGACAGGACGATTGCTCTCAAAGCGACTGTTGCCCCAACCTAAGAATATAATGCAACAAGAGGCATGAGTAAATTGTGAGTGTATTCGAATTCAATGAATAAACCGCATGCAGCATAACATAAAAGAAAGCGTATGAATGTAACATAAAAGAGAGTAAGTGTAAGTGCAAAAAAGATAGAAGGAGAGAGACAGGGGAGACTTGATTATATTGATAATAACAATAATATAATATCATTTCATAAAATACTTTGTAAGCTCGTGCGCAGATAGGTACGACGCGTTAGTTTCACCGATTTGACAGTTGAGCCTTCACAGATTTATATTTTAAGAGGCATGCATAACAAAGAGAAGAGAGAGAGAGAGAAGAAAGAGCTAGAGCTAGAGCTACCAAGAACCAAACTAAATAAATAGCCAACTCAACAACCGTCTAAAAAGTTCATGCCAACTAAACAAATTCCGTAGCCTAAATTAAAGTCTTATATGTTAGGATATATGTTATGTATATGTAATGTATATCTCTGCGATTGTGTGCTAACCACCGATTCCATCGTTATTGTTATTTAGATGTAGACCCATGTAGCTTGGATTACTGATGGCATTGTTATGATCCCCGGAGCCGGATGATGATTTGGTCGATGATGTTGGTGAGCTCGTTAAATGCCAAACCGTGCGACTGCTTGTCGCATGTTGTTGTTGCACTTGGGTTGTGGTTGTTGTAGTAGTTGTTGTTATGGTGTTGAGATTACCATTGCCATTGCTGCTTGCTCCGCTGCTCGAGTAGCTAATGGTGCGTTTTGTTGTGCTGCTGCTGCTGCCGCTGCTGTTGTTGTGACCATTGTTGTTGTTGCTGTTGCTGCTGCTGCTGTTGTAACTGTTGCCCGGCGCATGTGCCTCCATCTCAATAAACTTGCGCGTTGTATCGATGCGTCCAGTGTTCAACGATGGCACACGCTGTGGCGATGTCATATGTTGTTGTTGATGTTGTTGCTGTCTGATCATGTTGCTGTTGTTGTTGTAGTAGTCCGATTGCTCTTGTATGGATGCCGCATTGAATGCATTGATGCGTTGTTGCACCTGCGCCGCATGCGGCGATTGATGGCTATGCGGATTCGGATGATGACTATTGGCGCTGCCCAAAGGCGGCATCGTTGTGGGCAATGGCGGTGGATTATCTAATATACGAGTCGAGTTTTGAGGGGGACACGTTTTTTTACAATCAATTTTTTTTGGATGATAAAAGTGTGTGTGAGAGAGTGAGTGTATGTGTGTGTGTGTGTGTGTGTGGAACAAACACAAATAGCTGTAGGCTTAAGGGAGACTACAACACCTCTATAAGCGTTTACTTACCCGATTGTCTTGCATCCGTGTTGCGTCTCAGCATCGCACTGTCATCTCTGCTATTGCCATTTTGGGCGGGCAACGTTGCCGACTGTTGCAGGCGACCATCGGTTAGATCTGTGTCAAGGATTGTGTTCATAAGAAAGTTTCAGTAACAATATCAATACTTAAATAATAATAATAATAAATAAAAAAAATTATTTAGTCATTGTAAATAAAAATACTGAATTATGATTAAGCTACACATTTTAAATCTTAAAAGAAGTAAATCTTAAAAGTATAATGTCTAAAACAAATGGTAAAGTTAAGTTCAAACAACTGTTTTGCTCGCAAGTCTATTTAAAGTTAAACAGAATTAAATTATTTAAAATGTTATTTGAATAATCGAAATTAAATCTAATAGTTCAACTCATAGTAACCTTATATTTGATGTTGTTATTTTAAAGGATATTTTAGATATTGGCTTTTCTTATCTTGATTTTCTTTTGAAGATAATAAAGAGATATATTACAATAGATAATTTTTGGTTATTTTTATAAATATTTCATATAGTAGGAATTTCTCAGAAATTAAACACATCTCTCAAAACTTTATACAATTTGTTATTAAGTGATAGTATTGATGGATAAGCTATCGTATTCATTTGATGTTCTACCTAAAACTATCTAAGTGAGAGTTTAATAGTTAAACTGTAGGTATTTTACAATCTTATATTATTCTTTATCTAGTATGTAAAAATTATTAAGTATCTTAAAAAAATTATATATATTTTGAGTAGAGTGTTAAGTTACTGACCATTGCTGGAACTTTGGCGATTTCGCAAAACAACCAGATTCTCTTGACTCTGGCGATGTGTGGCCACAGGAGGCGCTCCACGTGGTGGGATCGGAGGTTTCTGATCAAAACCTGCTGTGGGTGAACTGGGCTGAGATGATTGGGATTGTTGTGGTTGCTGCTGCTGCTGTTGTTGTTGCTGTTGCATTTGTCGCTGCAGGAAGGCCATTTGGGGCGTGGCAGTGCTAGCGATATCCAAGCTCTGTCCACTGCTGGCACGACGCTGTGAGTCCGGTGAGGAATTGCGTGAACTGACGGGTGATTCCACATTGCTGCTAACCTTAATGTCCGGCGAGCTGCTCGATTGTTGCTAAAAATTGTAATAAAAGCAAGAGATTAATTTAATTATTCAATTATTAAGTATTTCACATGTTCCTTTACCTTCATCGATTCATCGTAGCTCAGGAGCTGTAGATTTGGTGGCAGACTAGCGTGGAAGGATATCTTGCGAACCCAATCGTTCATAATGTCCAGCGATGGTGCCTCAAAGAGGAACTCGGAGCCGTCGGGCAGCTTCAGCCGGAACACGTACTTCTTCTTTGTATAATCATCAGCACGTTCGCATTTCGCACCCAGAATATTCACAGGCGCCGTTGCCGTCTTCTGTTGCAGGAAATCGTTCTCGTCCTTGAAGAAACAAACCAGCTGACCACACAGCACAGTGTGGAATTGTTTCCAGGAGCGAACCGGCGCCTTCTTGCCGCCCGATTGCAGACCATGTTTGCGTTCCAACATGCCCTGAATCTCCACAGGCGGCAAATCGAAGCCTTCGCCCTTTTGGTTCTTGCGGAAGGACTGCGCCCGACGACGTGTGGTGAAGGATGGCGTACGCTTGGGTTGCTTCGGTTGCACCTTCATGCTCTCGGCACGCTTCACATTCGCATCGGCGGAGCCGCGACGCAGGCGATCACCAAACATGCCACTGGAGCTGCTCTTCTGCAGACCCAGCTGTTCGTCCTGATCCTGGAACGGTGGACGCAGCTGTGTTTGAGAGATGGCAGGCGACTGGGCGGCACTTCCGGGTACACTGGAGCTGCCATTGCCGGCGCCACCGCTGATGGTCACCATGGGCGAGGAGAAGATGGGCGTCTTCTCCTGGGCAGCCGCATTGTTGCGATGCTCCTGTTGCTTCTCGGCGCGACGTCGCTCATCGTTCAGACGCTGCAGCTCCTTTTGCTTGAGCTGCTCCAGACGCTCCTTCTCCAGACGTTCCTTCTCCTTCAGCTTCTCCAGTTTCTCATGCTCCAACTGCTTGCGGAAACGTTGCTCCAACAGCGTAATACGTTTAATCGCCTGGAATTTCTCTTCCTGCGCAGCCACAGTCTTCTCAAAGTCCTCGTGACGACGCAACAGATCCTCCACTTGGGGTATGGAGTCACCCAGCTTGGCATCCTTCAGCTGTGGCTCGCGACTGCTGATCCATTGTTCTAGTATTTCGGCATCCTTGAGGAAGAGCTGTGTGTCCAGATTGAGTTCATAGATCTCCTTGCGCTGCTGCAATGTGTGCTCCAACAGTTCATGACGAGTCTTGAGCACCTTGATCTTATCCTCCACCTCGTGGGCAAGGAAGTGCTTCTCCTTGATCAACTTCTGGCCAGTGGCAGTGAAATTGGCAAAGGTATCGTCACGTGCACGAATCTCCGCATGATGATCCTTGATGCTGGCAAGCAGCAGCTCCGCTCCAGCCACACTATTGGCCAACTCTGGCGCCGTAATCTTGGCCAGCATCTCATTGATCCAGGCAATCAGATCACGATACTCATCAAAGTACGATTGCAGTTGCTCCGCTTGACTCAGCTTACCCTTTCGAGCATTTGTCTTCTCCTTAAGATCCGTCCAGGCCTCAACGGTTTCATCCCGCTTCACTTCAATGTGTTCCCGTGCATCCGGATAAATTTCGCCCAGCTTGACGGCTTCAGCAAGCACAGAGTCCACTTGCTCCTTAATGGCCACCAGTTCACCCTCGAATACGGAGTGTTTGCGTCCCAGCGCTTGTATACTTTCCAAATCCTGGCCATAATCCTCAGAGATGAGCGAGGCATCCTTCTCGTTGATCAGGGAGATGGTTTCATCCGCCACACGATCGTAGACATGCACCTGCTTGGCACCTGCGAGCGCATCCTGGCGTGCATTCACCAAATCCTTGAGCTCATCCCACAGCTGTTTGGTCTCATCCCGTTTGGACTTGATGGAGCTGCGATAGGGATTATTCTCCTGGATCAAACGATCGCCACGCTCCAGACAGGCTTCGACACGCGCCTCATTCGCATTCAGATTGGAGACAAAGGATTCGAAGGCTAGCATCAGTTGCTCTACATGCTCTACATCCTCGCCGTAATCCTCGCTGGCTGTGACGGCCATTTGATCACCAACCCATTCATGCAGCTCCTCCGTTTCGCGCAGATACTCAAAGAGCTTTTTGCTCTCACTGAGACGCAACTCCCGATCCTTGGCCAGGCGCAGTAGCTCCGAGTACTGTTGAGAGACGGCAGCATTCTTTTCTTTGATGTTGGCGCTGTCAAAGTGATTGCGCTCAATCAAACCAGTTGCCAGTTTATTGACCTTATCGATGGAGGGCTTAAAGGCGGTCAGTTCACGTTGGAGCACCTCCAGTTTCTTCTGATGCGTCTGCACGGAGATCTCATCGCGTCCGTAATCGCTGCTGGCCAAAATCGGACGCTTCTCACGCATCCAGGCATCCGCCTCATTGGCCTCCACATAGAAGAGTTGACTCTCCACGGCGTCCAGCAGACGGAGTCGCCTAATCGCGGCCAGATCTCGCAGCTGGACAAGTTGCTTCTGCAGCAGCTCCGATTTGTATTGCAGCTGCTCGCTGGCAAAGTGATTGTCCCGGATCATTTGCTGGCCACGTTGGAGGAGTGCTTGGATCAATGGTTCCTGTGAGGTCAGTTCCGCCTCCAAAGCATTGTGCTTCTTCTGCAGACCCTGCACAGCCAACAGACTGCTGCCCAGATCCTGTGAACCAGCAATCAATTGCTTCTCCGCCAGCCACTGTAACTCATCCTCGGCATCCCGCAGGAACTGCTGCAAGCTCAACGAATCCTCCAAATTCTCACGACGTATGGCAATCGGTTCATGCAACGTGTTGTAACGCTTGATGGTGGCCATCGCACGCTCGTGAATCTCATGCTTCAGGAAGTGATCGACCTGGAAGAAGTGCTCATCCTTGACCTTCAACTGATCCGCCAGCTCATTGTGATGTGCCACATCAGCCTCGAGACGTTCATGCTTCTTCAGCAGATTGCTAACGGTGGCCAAATCCTTGCCATAATCCTCACTGGACAATTGCACCTCCACATCATCCATCCAGTTGTTGAATTCGTCGATGCTGCGATTGAAGGATAATGCCTCATAAGCCTGTTGCAGCTTCTCCTTCTTGGCCTTGGAGGCAGCCTTGAGTTTCAGCCAATCTCCCTCTAGCAATTGCACCTGCTGGGCAATCTCATCCTTGGCAAAGTGCTCGCCACGAATGAGACGCTCTCCCTCGCTGATCACGGCCTGAACTCGTGGTGAGTTGCTCAACAATTCCGCATCGAAGGCCGTGTGCTTTTGAATCTTACTCTGCAGATTGCTCGGCTCCCGATAGTTCTCATCCAATGCCACCTGGAGTTTTTGCACCAGCCAGCGATCAATCTCATAGAGACTTCGCAGGAATTCCTGCAGCTGCAGGGATTGCATCAAACGATGCTTACGCTCTGTGGACAATTCCTGCAGCTTTTGTTTCCTTCTCAGCACATAGGCCAATTTCTCTCGTATCAAATCCGCATCCTTGGGCTCACCCTCCAAGATGCTATTGGCAAACTTTTGCAGTGCATCCACGTGATCAGCATCGAGTAGCTTCTCAAAGGCATCGTGCTTCTTCAGAAGACGCTCCACGGCCGTGTAGGAATCCCCCAGATCATCATTGTTAAGGAATGCCTCCTTGTTGGCCAACCAGATCTCCACCTGTTCCACCTGCGCCTTAAACAACTGCAGCTGATGGGCTTCGGTTAAGTCTCTGGCCCTTTCGCTCCATGCCTCGTGCAGTGTCTGATGCAGCTCCTCCAGCACACTCAGATATCGCTTAACGCTCTCCGGCTGCTTGGCCTGGCTGCTCAGCTGCTCTCCATGTTGTTTCAATAGCGTGAAAGCCTGATCACGTCCCTCGATCTCCACCTTACGCTCCTGATGCAACTCCAGTTGGGTTTCGCAATCGTTGATTGTGGACGGCGCCTGTGTGGCATTCATCTTCTTGACCATGTCGTTGACCCAGAGTTCCAGCTCCCTCACATCCGAGACAAACTTGTGGACGAGATACGCCTCATTCAACACACTCTGCCGCTTGACGGAGAGACTCTGCAGATTGCCCCAGGATTTGTGCAACTCCTGCAGTTTCCTCTCAATAACCTGCGCTCCACGTTCCGGATACTTACGTATAAGGAACTCGGCTGCAGTCTCATGCTCATCAATCTTCTGCTTCACAGCGGACATGTCACGTTCCAGCGCCTCCTCGCGACGTATCAACGCCTCGACGGCGGCCAGATCGCGTCCCGTGTCCGCCGAGCTCATGGCCAAAGCCTTCTCGGCAATACGCTCTGCCGTGTCATCTACATCTCTATTGAAGCCGTGAATCTCATTGGCACCGCCGAGCAGAGCACGATAGGCATTGAGTGCTCCTTGGAGCTGTCGCCAATTGTGATTGAAATCCCGACGACGCTTGTCCACACTCTGTGTATCCGCCGGCAGTTGAGCCTGATTGATGAGCTTATCCGCCAGCTGATTAATGTGCTTAACACGTTGATCATCCACTCGCATGTCCGAGTCCACGTCATCCAGCTTACGCATGAGTGCATTGCAGTGTTCCAGATCCCGTCCAGTGTCGCTGGCCTGTACCATCATTTCCTTGTCACGTATCCAGGCCTCGATTTTGTCCAGCTGATTGTTAAACTCCAGTATATCCTGGGCCTCCTCCAGGCCACGTCCACGCTGATCCAACTCGTCATGCAATCCCTGCCAGGCAGCGTGTACACGTTCAATGGCCTGCTTAATTTCTGGCGAGGATTCATGCTGTTTGCTGAGCAGTATGACGCCCGTATCTTGAATCTCCTTGATGCGTCCCTGATTGGCAGCGACTTCGGCTTGGAATGCCTGATGTTTCTGCAGTTTCTTGATCTTCTCATCCAGATTGGTGACCTCGGCATAGCTGGCAGCATCCGCCTCCAGTTTCTTTTGCTTCTCATTGATCCAGGATTCGGCCTCGGCGCAATCCCTCACAAACTTGGCGTAGAGCAAGGCATCTTCCAGCTTGTATCTCCTCACCGCGCACAGATCCTTGACCTTCTGGCGACGTGCCAGGACACCCTGAAGTATGGTCTGAATATTGGCGCTATCGTAATGACGCTGCTCGATCAGTTTCCGTCCATGTTCCTGCAAGAGAGCAACCTTCTCCTCCTGCGTTTGAATAACACGCTCGAATTCATCATGTTTCTTGATCTGATTCTGCACATCCTCCACGGTCTGACCAAAGTCCGAGCTGCTGAGAGCAGCCTGTTGGGTGCTGGACAGATTATCAATCTGTTTGGCATCGCGTAGGAAACAGAACAAGTCGATCTTCTGCTCCAACATGATCTTCTTCTTGTTCCACGCAGCATGCAATTTCTGGCGCTCATCCAACATGGCAGCACACTTCTCCTCCACATCAGCAGCCGCATAGTGTCCAGTTTGCACCATGGAATCACTCAGCTCATTCAGATAACGGAACTTATCCTCGCGTGCCTCGATCTCGCCATAAATGGCATCATGTTGGATCTTTAGAGCTGTAGCGCCGGCAGCATCACTGACATGTTCCTCGGCCTGAAGAGCGGCACGAAGATTGGCCGACCAGGAGACAATGTCACGCACATCCGTGAGGAAGGTTTGCAGATCGGAGCTGGCGGCCAAACGATCACCACGTGCCGTCGAGCGTTCCTTCAGATCATTCCAGGCAGCCACAACCTTATCCTGTTGCTGGGCAATCGCTGCGGCATTCGAAGGATATTTGGCTTGCAGACGAACCGAATCCTCGACCAAGACTTGCAGCTGAGCCTCCAGCGCCACCAGATCATTCTCAAAGCCTTCATGTTTACGCAACAGAGCTAAAGCCGAGTTCAAATCCTTGCCCAGCTCGGAGGAGAGTGCAGCATTCTTATCCTGAATGCGGAACAGTGCTTCGGCCACATCCCGATGGAAGCGATGAATTTCCCCAGCTGCATGCAACTTCTGTTCGCGTTGATTGAGTAGCTGCAAGAGATTGTCCCAAGACGTTCTGAAAAAGAAATGTAACAAGAAAGAAAGTCAATGATTTGATACCCTTGCAAAGTAAATTAGGGAAATAATGATTTCAGCTCGATTTAAGAGAGACTAAGAGACCAGCTTTCATTTCATTCTCAACTCACCTTAGTTGTTCCTGTCTCTTTTCCACCTCATTGGCATAAGAGCTCTCGGAATCGATGAGTTTCTTGGCCAGCAGCTCACACTGATCCACACGATCGGCGCCCACCTCAACGCGATGTTTCAGATCATCGAATTTGTTTTGCAGCAACTGCAAATGCTCAAAGTCCTGTCCGTAATCCTCCGATGAAGCGGTCTGTTCCTGTTCCCTTATCCATTGCTCCACCTCGTCGGATTCCAGGAAGTATTCATGCTTCGACAGACTCTCCATAAGACGCATCTGTCGTTGGGATGCCAATTTGTGAAGGGATTTCAGCATCTTCTCGATGAGCTGCTGTTTGGCGGCTAGGACTTTGCTATCGGGATGCTGGGCAGCAATCATGGCGGCACATGTGTGTCCCATTTCGGTGACAATGCTCGAATATGTGTCCAACTCCAGCTCGATGGTCTTGTGTTTGGTTAGCAACTTGGCAGCCGAATCACGATCTCTTCCATATTCGGTGGATCGCAGGGCATTGTTGCGTTCACCCAACCAGGACTCAATCTCGCCGGCATCAAACAGATATTGTTGTGCCTTTAGTGACATTTCCAGCTTGCGCGATCGCTCGCCACAATGCAGCTCCAGATCTTGCCAGGCCTGCTCCAGTTGATCGCACAAAGCCTCCACATTCTTCGACTCCGGATGCTGTTGGGCAACAAGAGCTTGTCCCGCTTGCAATGCCTTATTGATCATGGGCTGGTGTCCCTTGATCTCTGCCTCCAGCTTCTTGTGTTTCTTGTACAGCGATTGTGCCTGGTGCAGATTCTGGCCGAATTCATTGGACTTGGCCGCCGGCAAATGGTCGTTGATCCATTGGAACTCTGCATCCAACTCGAACACAAACTTGTGGAAGTTGAGACTCTCTTCCAGATTCTCACGACGTTTCTGTGTGGGCACACGCAGATCCTTAAAGCGCTGCTGCACCTCCTTGGTCTCATCCTCAATGTTCTTGGCATTGAAGTGACCCTCATGGGCCATATCATCTCCGGTAGAGACGAGCTCAGCCACCTTCTGATCCCAAACAGTAATCTCCGACTCCAGAAGTTGTTGCTTATTGATCAGATCCTTGCAACTGCGCAAATCATTGCCCACATCCTTGCTCTTGAGTGCCGAGTCCAGTTCATCCACCTTCTTCTTGGCATCCTCAATGGCACGATTGTGCTCCCGCTGTGATGCAGCCTGTTCCAGTTTACGACCCTTATCCTCTGATAGGGTCAATAGATCCTTCCACTTTTTGTTCAAATCTGCCACACGATGCTCCACTTCAGGCACACGATTCTCGGCCTGAATCAAAGCTTCTCCATCCTTGTTGACATTACGCAATTGTCCTTCATTCGCACGCAATTCACGCTCGAAGGCCTTGTGCTTCTGCAACTTACGTGGCAGATTGCTCAGATCCCTGTAGCTCTCATCACCTGCAATCTTTGTCTTGTCCTGCAGCCAAACCTTTAGATCATCAGCCTCGGCGGCAAACTTGTGATAGTCCTTTGAGGCCTGCAACAGACGCTTGCGCTCAAAGGCACGATCCCTAACAGCCTTGCGTTTGCCCAGCACCTGATTGCGACGGTCGCCAATGCTGCAGGGGGAGAAAATAAGGGGGATTAGCTCAATCTCGTACAGGAACAATTAATAAAGAGTATAATCGACACACAGTTTAAATAAAGTTATGGCAAATGCAAGTTTAAGAAGTAACCGAAGAAAAAGTACTACTAAGGATTTAATTATATTAATACTATTGAATTCACTTACTACTTGGCATCGTAGTGATCATTTGCAATTAGTTTATCCGCATTGTCCGAGAAACCCTTGAGGATCTTGTCCTGTGCCATGAGACTCTTCTCAAAGTCCAGATGACGCTTCAGTATAGCCTCCACCTCATCCAGTGAGGACTGCAAACAAATGAGAATATTTAAATTGATTCAGTGCTCTTATACTTTTGGTTATCTTACGCCCAGATTGTTGTACTCCAGGAATGCCTCATGGCTCTTGGTGGTGGCATCGATTTTGTCCGCTTCGCGATTGAACATTTGCAACTCGACGCACTGCAGCAGCCATTTTTGTTTCTCGCTCCAGCCACGATGAATGGCATCCTGTTCAGCCTTGAGACGTTCAATTAGCTGCACTGTTTCGGCCATGTTGGGTTTACCATCGGACAGTTGTTTGCCCAGTTGAATCACCTCAACGAATTCGTTATCATGGGCCTTGATATCGTCACCCAGATCATTGTGTTTCTTTAGCAGATTATTGGCGGTTTCCACATCGCGTGCGGATTCATCGGCATTCAGTTGATCCTTGACAGAATCGATCCAGGCGAGCAGAGTCTTGGCGCTGTTGTTGAAGATCTGTTGGCCGACTTCGCTCTCGATGCGGGCACGTAGTTCACTGCCACGTTGTTGCACCTGTTGCCACATGTCGTGCACCTCCTGCTGACGGCCATTCACATTATCCCGCTCCGCCGGATATGCATTCTTCACAGAGTTACCCAAATACGTAACGCGATTGACCTTCTCCTCAACGGGCGCCAATTCTCGTTCCAGATTCTGATGACGACGCTGCAGAGCTTGCACCGTCTTCAGATCTGGCGTTATGACAGCCGTATCCAATTGGAGCATCTTCTCGCTCATCCAGACCTTGGCCTCGTCGCAGGTGCGATTGAAGAGCTCCACGCTGGATGCGCCTTCCAAGCTCTTTTCACGCTGTGCCTTGGCATTGTTGAGTCGCTGCCAGATTTGATGAATCTGCCGCTGACGCGCTATGATCTTGTCCAGTTGGGAATGTCCCTGACGGCGGAAGGTATCAACGGCACCGTCGATTTCCTCGACACGCTTCGATGCAGCGGACAGATCCGTGATGAATTTCTCAAACTTGCGTTTGGCATTGTCGACGCCATCGCCATCATCTGTCTTGATCATGCGCTCCTTCTCCTTCATCCACTTCTCAAAGTCATCACATTCGCGATAGAAGCCAAAGAGATGAATGGAATCCTCGAGCAACGCATGACGCTTTTGGGCCATCTCTTGGAGTTCATCGTAGGTGGCATTGATCCTTTGCTGACGCTTCTCCACGCTGTCCGCATTCTCGTTGATGCTCTGATTGGAGGTGCGACGTTGCACCAGAGGTTTGGGTGCTACACTCACGGGCTTAATGCGCTTCACGGGAACCACTTGACGCACGAGGATGGTCTTCTTCACCTTCTGCAGACTCTTGACCTTTTCTGCCTTGGGCACAATGCAGGCAACCGGACGTGCTTCGATTTCCCGCACATAATTGGCCGGCACAAAGCCCTCGTGTCCATTATCCTTGCGCACACACCACCAATCATCGTTGGTCTTGGACTTGAGCAGCATAACCTCACCCTTGTCCATCTTCATGCCCTGGCCTTCGAAGGGAAAGAGGGAACGCACATGAGGAAGCATTTTGGTTTCTGTGACCTTTTTGTGCTCCAACTTCTCCACCCACTCATCCTCCCACACTTCCTTGGGCACGAGACGCGTCTCATTGACCCATTCCTCCTGCTCTACCTCAGGTAGATCCGGTTCAGCGGCAGACAGCTCCAAGGTGCAAATGCCCGCTTTGATGAGCTTATCGGCCTGTTGGTTCAGATTGAGTATGTCCCCGGAATAAGCATTCAATTCACCTTGCAGATCTCGATGACGTTGCAGCAACGCCTGCGCGGAGGGTTCATCATTGCCATAGTCACGGGAATTGACTAAAGCCATTTTCTCATTCAGCCAAGATTCCGCTTCGTTGGCATCCGTGTAGAATTGGTAGGCTTCGGCGGCATCCTCCAGTTGGCGACGTCGCAGCTCCACCAGTGATTCCAGTGCCTGCCAATGCTCCGCCAGGGAATCAATGCGACTTTTAACCTCGCTGGCACGTGGATGTTTGTCTCCTATCAAACGTTTGCCCGCCTCTGACATTTGTGTGGATTTGGGTTTCCGGGATTTGATCTCATCCTCGAGAGCTTTGTGTTTCTGCTGCAACGAGAGGACAGCACGCAAGTCCTTTGCTGTGATGCCTGTTTTACAGATGCGCTGCTTGTCCACCAGCCAACCCTCCTCGTTGTCGTAATCCTCCATGAAATGATGGAAATTGCGTGCCTCCTCAAGACGCGCACGACGCTGTGCCGACAGCTTCAGGAGCTCTGAATAAGCCTCTTCCAGCTGTGCAAGTCGTTGGGCCAACACAGCGGCATCCTTGTGCTCAGAGTTCTTATACGGCAGAGCCTGACGATTGAAACGCTTAAGGGTCTCTCCATAGGTGTTCACCTGCAGCTCCTGCAGCGAATGCGCCTGCAACAGCTCCTCGACGCCCAGCAAATGTGGACCCACATCCTCGGAGGCAAACTGTTGCTGCAGTTCACGCACGGATTCCGTAGTGCTGGCAATTTCACGCAACAAATTCATCAGGTTGCTCATTTGGGAGAGGTTCAAGCGTTGATTCTCCAGCAGCTCCAACAATTGACGCCACTTATCCATGACTTCCTGTTCGCGTCGCTTCACACGCTCCTTGCCATGATAGTTCTCCTTCTCCAGCTCATTGGCCATGGCCGTCAGATCGTTAAAGCGTTCCACACGCGCCAAAATATCAGCTGAAATCGCCTCGTGCTTCTTCAGCGTGGCATCCACTTGACGCAGATAACGCGGATCGGAGAGCACTTGAATCATTTCCTTAAGATAACCTTCACGCAATACGGATTTCTTTTCAAACTTGTAATTCAACTGCTCCAATTTCTCCTGACGCAGCAGCTCCTCTCTCAAAGCAACCTCACGATTATGTTCGGCGTATTCAAGGATCTGCCAGGCCTTCTCAATGTCATTGACCATCTGACCATCCTGGGGATTATAAGCCGGCTGATTCAGAGCTTTAAGCAGCGTATTTATGGTAAAGAAAAGAGCTTCAATCTCACTGCGTTCCTTGTATCTAGATAGAGATAAAAATGGTTTAGAGATAGATATATAGATCTATCAAGATATTAACTCACTTGGGTGGCTTTTCAATGGTGCGATATTCCTTAAAGGCCAACAGTTCCCGCTGTATGCCTTCCAGTGAATTGGGTAAATCCCGCTGCTCCAGCTCAATTGTTTTTTGTCTGATCCAGCTGAGTAGATTTGTGGTCAAGCGTTCATAGTGTATCTTCTTGCGATCGGCATCCATCAGCTGGCCCACAATCTACACATCAATAAAAAACGAAAAAAAAAAAAAATAGTTACATATATATAAAGACGTTGACGAAGGGAGATCGGTTAGACAACTTTCTAGGCCCAACCCGAGATCGAGGCAATCCAATGTGAAGTAGAGCGTTAACCAGATTGGCCTCTCGTTACGCTGCAGCAGCCTCAGTCACCCATGCAGTGAGAAGAACTGTGGGCTCTGCCCCCGACCCCGATCCCGATTCCGATTCCGACCCTGACTGTCACCAAACCCCAATTCCAGGTGTGTACTTACATTTGCTATGCGTTTGCCGCTCTTCTGTTCGTTCTTCATGCGAGCAAACGTGTGATAGTATGAGGCCACATAGGTCAAGATCGATTTCTCATCCGGTCGCGCCGAATCAATATCTTCCGCATCGAGCAGACTGCAAGACAAAAGCATACAATTAATATATGAATGAATATGAATAGTTTATGTATAACTTTACCTTGGTATGCCCAATTCGTTGGCAGCCGTATCGAAGGCGTGATTCAAATTATCCAAATTGGAATTCTTTGAATTGACAATGGTGCTGTACTCAAAAAGATCGGGACGATGCGAATGGATGAGTGCATTGAAGCCCAAGCCAGAACGCCATGATGATGTAAAGTCCTGTATATTAACGCCCGGATAACCATGTGTCTTACGTTGACACCACAAAAGTAGCGCATCTTTGGCTGAACGTTTCTCGCTCGACTCGTTTTCCTCATCCTAAAATAAAGATTTCAAAAAGTTAGAAAGTATAATTCTTACAAGATTTACAAATTATAATTGAATTTTTTTATTATTTCTAATTCTTATTTTAATCAATTTTTTATTTAAATCTTAATCTACCCTCAATTTACGATAATGTTTAACTTTATGATCAATTTCATAACATTGTTAAAATATTATTTTATATTTATATAATTTTTTAACTTAAATTAAATTAATTTCTTATAAAAATTGAGTTTAACAATTTTTTTTTTTTCATTTTTAGTTTAATTATTTTCTTGTGTCGCCTGCCTCAGTTAAAGTCAATTTTAATAAACTTACCACATCGATGACGATTTCCTGAATCTGAAACCGCAAAATGATGGTCCAGATGAGACCCAAGATCAATCTGGGATTGCCATCGACAATGTCCTCAGCACCAATGGACTCCAAGCGTACCTGCAAAGCATTTGCATTAGTTGCCATTCAAACTGAGCTAAAGATAGGAAACGGAGAGGGTGGCGAGGGGTTACCGATTCGCTAAGCTGCGCGTATCGAGTTACCCGTTTCACAAAGACACAGCATAAAAGAGAGAAACAAGTGAACCAAAGAGAACTAGAGCTGCCTTTGCTTTTGCTGTTTGGGGCCAACAAGTCACGCATTATCAGATCGAATACCTCAGCCAGGTGTTTGACCCCTGTGTCCGACTATCTGTCTGTCTGTGTGTGTCTGAGGTTCATTTGAATTAATAGTAGGTCAGGTGGCGTGAACAGGTAGGCACAGAGATAAATAGGCGAAGAAAGCATAAGTTACAACTGATCTTTATCTTAACAGACGAGCATTTGATCCGCTTAAAAGTTGATTATTCGCTTCTAACTACAACAAAACTATGTTAATAAAGAATTTATGCTTCATTGACAACGCCACACTGTGCCACATTGTTAAGATCCTTAACTAAATGTTCGGTCAGCAGTGCGTTTAAATGCTTCTTCAAGCTGAAAAACCAATTAAAATGCAATAAATGTCGATGTCACAAAAACTAAAAGACAAGCCCAAAAAAAAAAAAAATAAAGAAAAAAGCGAAATGAAATAAAACAAAACTCAACAACTTTCACTGCGTCAAACAAAAGTGGCAAAGACTATTAGTCTTATTGTCTGTGTAAATAGTGTCATTGTTGTTGTTGTTGTTTAATTTTATTTGTTGTTGCAATAGGTACAAATTATATGCATTTAATGTGTATTAAGAGCGCCATTGTTTCTAATTAGATTAAGCTTAAAACACGTACTAGAAGATAGACCTCAAGCGAAACTATGTCGCACGCTAGCCCCAGAGATAGAGACATATTGTGGGTAGAGGGAGGGCAGGTGTAAGGGGAATTGCCTCATCTATGGATTCCATTTGCGACTCTCGCCTGCCGCTGCACAAACAATTAAAATCAAATTCAGGCAAAGAAAGTGTGCGGAAAATGTGCCAGCACGAAAGGCAGAAGAAAAACAAAATAATACTTGTAAATAAGTAATAAAACTAATAATAATAATAATAATAATAATGAAACAAATATGCAGCGCGTGCATTAGAAAGTATGCAAATATTTAGGAAATTTTTCGCCAGCAAAAGGTAATTAAATATATATGTATGTTTTGTGTGTTGTTGTTGCTGTTGTTGTTATGTGGCAGTTGCAGTCTTGCATCTAAAGTGTCGTGGCTGCCGTGGCAGGCACAACTAATGTGGCAAACAAAGCACGCAACGGCCACGCGCAACTGCCTTACAAAACTTGCACTTTCTACAAATGCGTAGGCTTTTCTGCTCTCTCTCTCTCTCTTTCTCCACCTCATTTACTCTCTCTTTTGCTTTTTCCGCGGAGTACTTACCTTGGTGTGCAAGAATGCCAGACTCTTGTTGACATTTTCGATTTTGTGAACACGCATGCGTCCGCTGTTCGGTTTGCCCAGTTTCTCCGATGATATTATCTCCAGCAGCTTTAGCAGCTTTATGCCATCGGCTAGATCTGTGAATAGGTCTTCGACCTCCATTTTGGCCTATAGAAAATATATAAACATTAATAAGTGCATTCGAATGTGTCTAAGTCAAGACTGCAAGCTTTTTAAATTTTGGAGAATTTATTTCCTTATTTTTTTTTAATTAAAAAAATTTAATTTAAAAAAAAAATGAATTTTATGTTTTTCAATATTATTATTATTATTTTATTTAAAGTTTCATATAATGGCGCTTAAAAAAAGCATGATATTTTTATAATTATTTTTCTTTCCGAACTGAAACTTTTCTTAAGTAAGATATTGGATTTATAGTTACAGGAGTAAGTAAATTAAAGGATTTTGGCTCAACGCAAAAGTCTTGGTGAAAATTCTACTTCTGCTCTCACCTTGATCAGAAACGAATTCATCCATTTTGTAAAGGTTTTCTTTTGGATGTGTAGACGCTCCTCCTGCAGCGTCTTGATGCGCTCATTCTCAAATTTGATAATGCCATCGCGCTGCGTCATGTTGGTATTGGAGCCACGGCTGGAAGACGAAGCCTGCAGCGTTGCATAGCCACCTGGCTCATATTGTGATGCTACAAAAATTGAAAGAGACAGAGAAAAGAAACATAGGTAAATACATGGTTGGATTACAATGCGACAAGTTTGGAATGCAACCCTAAAAGTGCAAAAATCGTTTAGTATTTGTTTTGATTCAGTGCCACCCCGAATCAATAGAGGGGGTTCCATAGAAAGAGATAGCAGCTGTTTTACCTATTTGCCTTTTGGCACCTATCGTTTCTTACAGTTCAACAGCTCAATGCATTGACTCGATAAGAATTTTTTTTCATTTTGTTGTTGTTATTTTGCCCACTTATCACAAGTCAAAGTAATTAATGGGCATTAGCTATATATACATTGGCATATGTACATTTGTAGTAAAAAATGGTAAGGTTCAATGGTTGCCCTTGTATAAATAGGGTACCACAGTTTACACACACATAGTTCCCCTTCTTCCTTCATTTATCAATGTTATGATGTCAGAAAAATATAAAACTTATTCATTGCAATTAACGTAAAAGTTAGAAATATAAGCTTTAAATATTTTCAGATCTTCCTACCTTTATATTTTGAAGTATACTCTTACCATTCTAATATAAGTTATAACAAAAGTTTGTATTTCTTGCATGAAAGTTTATCTTCTATCATTGATAACACAAATCGCGTTTCATTTATATATATATAATACTTTGATTAATCAATTGATATTCCTTTTTGTAGTCTATTAATCTACACATAAAATAGAAAAAAAATTTCGCATGAGAATTATCTGTGATTTGATGACCTAACGCATGATAAATAAAAGCACTTTGAGCTTTTATTTTCTGCTAAACGTAATGTCTATTTTGAAGTATGCGTAGTCGTATTAGTCAATGACTTATTTTCATGATATGATGCGGCCTAGTCGTTTATATAGATTAAGGCTAGAGCTACATACCAAACTACATAACTTAACCAAAACAAAAATCAAGCAATCGGAGCTATGTCGTAATTGTGTACGTGTGTTATCAGCAATGAATTTTTACCAAATGAGTTCTCTACTTTACCCTGTACCATTTTAAATGGATAAAAAGGGTATACTTAAGTTAAAGTTGATTTAGAATAACAAAATTGTTATAGAGATTCACTAATATAAGCAGACAAAGATTATTAAAATTGTTTTAAATTTAATTTTGAACATCTAGATATTGAAGAATCAATTGTCTTTAATTGGAACTTATGTCTTTACAATAATTTATTAAAATACATTGAACTATATAGGGTATCTGCTCTTCTGCACTATAGACTCTATCATTATTGTATTTTTTTTATTAACTTCACAATCGTATGGATTACGTAACATTTTGGGCAATATAAAAAGGAAACGTTTAAAAGGTATTCATAAAGAATTTTAACAATGATTTAAACGTCATTTAGAAACTATTCTAGAAATTTAGATGATACATTATATGTTGACAACTTTTTGAAAAGTATTTGCGAGCTTATCAGAAAAGAGATAAGACAGAGGTGGGCTTCCGCTTAGAGGTCGGTCGATCATTGTGTAATTGCAATATGTGTCGAGTATCCCCAAACATGCGAGTAATGAAGGGAAAGTTCAAGTTCAACCTACCCAAAGATTGACGCTCAAACGATATATATCGTTTATACTCATTACGAGAAAAGTTTGAGCGTAATATACTATTATATTCCATGGTTAAGTCTGGATTACACACACGGCACACTGATAATTTTGAATGATGGTTCTCTGGAGAACCATTCAGTCCTTAAATTTAATTAATTTCGGATGTGTAGCACGGCGCACACTTAGTTCGAGTTTTTATTAAAAATTACGCTAGATCAGAGACAGTTGCTCACACTGCCCGCGCCGTTTGGACACTGGAGAATTGCCTGAGCTTGGAATTTTTTTGGGTGTAGCAAAGCTTTTTTCGGCTTTTTCCCCTATTTATCAGATAGCGAGGCAGCCCGTAAGCAATTCAAATGTTTGCTAGAGCTGTTGGCGGCTAAAAACGAAAGTGGCAACAGCGAATTCTTGGAAGCTTCGTCAGTTTCTGCGTATGGTGAATTCCTTTTATCGTTATCTGCTGTACTAAAGCTTAAAACAGATAAGGAGAAAAAATAAAATAAGCCTAATATGGAATGTAACTAAAAATCGTAGAAACAAACAAACTTGTTAGCCCTGGGGATTCAGTTTAGTCAGGGACTCGAGTGGCTGAGAGGGGACCTTATCTTATCGTCATATCTTGCACATATGTCGGCCTATAGATTATGCACAAAATGTGCGAATAACTGAGAGGGTTATTTTTAGGAGAGAAACCAATCAACATGAACAAATATTTTAGCAAAGTGTCATAAATTCATGAACCATGAGGACATAATGACAATTTATTCCCAAAATAAGAATTTGTTGATCATACAATGTTATAACTTGATGATCTCATAAATTCTATAGCAAAAGAAGCCTATTGCTTAATAGTCATAAATCTCTGGAACGCCCATTAATAAGCCATTATTGGCCACCATTGTCTTTTAAGATTGCTCTGAGGTCATCTGGAAGACATTCGAAGGCAGCTTAGGCAAACAAAACACTTTGTAAAGTGTGTGCATTGTACATTGGGTATATAAAATGAAAAATCAATTAAAAAGAGGTGAAAACCAAACAATGAAATCAGCAACAACAGCGTGACAATAAACTTTACCATACACCGATAACAGGTGCGCCGTAAACTTTGTTATCTGTGACGCTCAATTGCTGCTCTGAAATGCGAGTACTTACATACATACATAAGTATGTATTTGTTAAGTGTGTAATAAGAGGCGGCACCCACACAGCACAAACTGAGGCATAACTTTAGGCTTTAGCACGAAAAGTCATTAAAACAAAGTGCTTAGCACATTTCAAATAATATCCAAACTACACGATTACCCCCAGGAAGAAGACTGAAAAGATCGACTTAAAGTTGTAGACTCAACGATACCTTAGATCGCGATGTAATATAATTAGATCAAATGTAAATTATAATAAAAATTCGTAATTTATAAATGTAACTTTAACTTAAACAATCATAGATTATAGATTTCCAAAAAAATCTCTTTGAAATTTTCAAAAAATTTTATGTTATGTCATCTAGCTGCTGCAAGTTCTTCCATTCACTTAATATACACAAATCTTAAGTACATTTTACAGGGTATAACAACTCCTCGCAGCTGCGTCATAACATGCTTCGACTATTTTTAGTGTCAAACGGTAATAGCAGCACGAAGTCAGGGCAATAAAACAGGAAAGTACAAACACACCGTCTTAAACACACACCCATACTATACAAAACACACACCAACTGTGCTCATAGAGAGAGCACCGCAAGAGCATCCTGTTTACAGGCACCCAAAATAAACACGAGATACTCTGCGCATGCGCACAAGGATTGATGATTGAAGATTGAGGGCAGCTGGATTGAGGGTAAAGAACAGGAACATGCGGCGCACATGTGTCGACATATAGCCAGGAGGCGATATTTAAATTTGTGGCCCGTTGTATTTATAAATCACCTCCCCCCAAAGACTGAAGAACTGACGAGTATAAGAACTTCGTTGTCTGTTTACCAGAGACAGAAAGATTGGAAAGAGGCAGACAGAAGAGTTTTGTCTACCCGCTGATTAGGCGTGCAATAACCTCGCAGCGGGAAGAGATTTGCATAAATCAATAAACATAAGCCCTAAGCCAATATTCAATTTATATTTTAGTATATGTATATGACTGTGTATGGTTTTTATGCATCTGATCGTTAATGTTAATAGCAAATATGCAAAACTATTTTTATTTGTGCGGAACTTTTTTTATAATCATATCGTTTCGACATTGGAATTTAATTATTGGGGCGATCGCTAGAGATAACACTTTATTTTATGATAATTTCTAATTTCTCTCTTACATTCTTCTCCTCAGAGTATATAATGAGAACTGTAGCGCAAGGTTTTGGCTGTTTTGACTAAATTTGGAGAATTGTTCATGTTGTTGTTTTGTTTTCAAAAATTTCATGCATAAAATTACCTCATCACTTGCCGAAAATTAAAATTCAGTTTTGACTTCAATGACAACAACAACAAAACACAAGCCATAGTCAGTCAGTCAGTCACACAATAACAATGTTATACTCGTAAATTCTTTTGTTTGTGCCTCGCATGCTAAACAATTTCCAAAACAAAAAGAGAAAATTCCCCCAACACCTTTCAGAGATCACTGAGCACTGAGCGCATCAGGTAAACCTTGTATTTATTGGTAACTTTTATCTTTTTGACAGCACCCTAACGGAAAGTTTCTAGTATATCTATTTATAAGTACAATCTGTAAATCACTATGCTGGAAATTTATAACTTTGGCAAAGAAAAGCAGTTATCACTGTCAAAGAAAGGAGTGTCAATTTTCTCACAAAAATGCTGTTAATCGAGACTATAAATTTGTTGAGCTTGAGTAAGGTTAGTTTATAGAATGGACACCTGAAGATTGTCGATAGAATGCTACGCAGTATTATATTATAACTTGTTGACTGTAAGAAACAGATGAGAAAAAGATACTTTTAAGATATATATCTCTAAACTAACTATTTTTTTATATAAATTAAATATTAGCTTGAGCTGACAGAAATGTTGAAAAGTTTGCATAACATGAAACATGCACATTTATTTGCCTAAACTAATCTGGTAAGCATATGCTGTCATTATTATTATTTATGATTAATTCCCAGGCTACACACACGCTTCAGGCATTCATCCTCTTTGTCAGCTGCAGTCAAATTGTTGTTGAGGCACTTTAAAAATGATTACCAAACATTTTGGCTCATTATAATCATGACTACAAAATGGCATTCGGCTTTAAGTTGATGTTGTTGTTAGAGTTTTGGGTGTTGTTGTGGCTTGTCTTCATTTTTATGGCGGCTTTGCTTTATTATTATTGTTGTGTGTGTATGTGTATGAGTGTGTTTGCTGCTCCAAAAGTTATTTGCAAAAATTAGTCAATAGACAAGGCGTACCCCCGACTTCCTTCTTCCTCCATGCTTATTGCCATTACTTATGCTTTCGGGTTTCTTTTCTTATTTCTATATTTTTTCGTCTATTTTGTGTGTGTGTGTGTGTGTGTTTGTTTGGCATTTGTTACGCCCCCCCGGGGCGTTACACCCGCGTCGGAGTAGACATGCGCACCACAGAAAGAGAGACGGAGAGAAAGATAGACCAACTCCATGACATCATCCGCAGCTGCGCGTTGTTGTTGCACGCTTGTATCTAAGTATCTAACAGATACATGCGCCAACGCCAGTGGCTGAAACTTATTCTTTGCGGTCATGTTCTGCGCATGCGCAGCCGCTACTGTATTTATTTATTTATTTTTTCTGCGTTTTTTGTATATTTTTTTTTTGGATTTTTGTTTCTTTTTCGCCTGTGACATGTGCTCATTTGGCATGCAAATGGAATTCGAGTGGGCGCCGCATCAACGAGTTTGACAGTGAAATTTTTTTATACGCTTCTTTTTGGGACACAATCAAACGGTTTTTTTCATTAATCAACAATCAATTACAGTTTACAGATTGCAGATTCTTTGTTTGTATGGGAAAATGTTGGATATTGTTTAGGCCAAGTGACAGGCTTGACTGCGTTTTGCCAAATTCGTCAAATGTCCGACTGATGACATCATTAGATTCTGCACTAGACCCACTCTGGAGCACCACTCGATGTGCTTGAAGACATAGAAAATTGATCCACGCTTTTGGCTATTTATTTAGCTTGTGCCATTTAGCAACGGGCGGTCATCGGAGCATAACAAAAATAGGAGAGTGTATGAATAAGACACAATCAATTCTACGGGTCCAATCGAAATTTCACTCAGCACATTCTTTTGGCACAATAAAAATCAATTAAAAGTGAAATTTGCTATTCATGGTTTTTTATGATTAATAAATTGATTTCAAAGATTTGCCTTTGAGACGTCACTGTGAATTATTGTTTTTTTTTTTTTTTTTTGGGTTTTATTAACTTTAATCGAACCAATAAGTCCGACTATATGGCCAACGGCTTGGAGAGGCGCCAATATTCATTAATTATGTGGCAAAAGCTTGCAGCACGCGTTATAATGCCTACTTTTAATTGCTGTGTAATTAAGATTCGTTATGCCGGATATAGGCCCATTAATCTGCACGCTTCTTGTAAGCGATGAGGCCCCCCTACGATTATATTTAGTAGTAGACCTATGCTGGGATAGGTGTGATCATTTCAACAGGTTTACCGACTGATTGATTTCCTCTGAGTTCACTGAGGGAAGTGCCAGGCAATTAACAAATTGACTAGAAGTACAGCGATTTGTAGAGCATTAAAATAACGTATTTGCAATTTATTTTAATACCACTTTCCCCTGCATAATAAACTAAGGAAAGTTGCACGCAAACTTTGAGCTATAAATCCATCAACTAATAATGATATTTTGATATATTTTGTTTTTAACAGATATGGCAGAGTCGCATAACTCTATGATACAATTTGTAACCAAAAAAAAACCTATGGAGTCATAGGAAGTATTGCCACATTTTGGACTATCAAAAACGAAACCAAATTAAGGTCGTCATTAAATTGTTAATGAGTCGTAAATACATTAAATTTATTGAGATATGAAATGAGTTATCGCTGCGCAACGACATGTAAAACAATTAAAAGATTTTGATTTGTTTTCTAGTTATAATAATTGTTATTAATTAAAGACGACAACAATTGATAAGGCTAGAAACTGAGAAACGTTGTTAGGCAGGTAGAAATTCTTTTAGCTTGACATACAAACAAAAGTAGATTAATATTCAGTTTTAGGTTCAGGTTTCTAAAGGGCATAACTAGCTAAGCGTACGTTGTATTTAACCCGTTCTCTCGACCGTGTGACCATTTAAAGATGGTGTCTGTCATTTTGGTGCGATCTGTAATTAATAAGCATTGTCTAAGCTGCAACCCACAAGGAATAGAAGCATTTCCTTCTTAGCGTCTGGTGTAAGCCGGCATATGACTTAATCAAGCTCAAGTTCGTAATGAAACCAAATGATTCGAAAATCATTTGCATATGCCGCTCTTAACACGTGTGAATCCAAATTGGGAAACTCAATCACATTGGCGAATGAGTCACATGCCATATAGGTTGTGTGTGTGCTAATGACAAATACTTTTCGAGCCAAAGTCAAGGGTAAATATTTACTCAACAATGAGTACGAGCATCCAACACCCTAACACGCAATGAATATATTTCCGTTTGGGTTTCGCAGGAAGTTGCCAAAGCATATTTGTTATCGAAAAATGTGCTTGACGGTTGGGAGTTCTTTCTAGTCGGTGCTATCTGAGAGCCCCCTAGTTTTAATTAAAATGTAACACAACAGGCGACAATCTCAATGAAGATCGTCTACAAGCTGAAAACGAACATTTCAATTCCATTTGACAGCTCAGTTTGTAACCCAATGCCCAAAAATAAATATGAAATACTCGTACATAGTCAGAGCTTGTATCTTGAAGATGCTTTTGTATCTGTGTGCGTCGTACTCGTAGTTGTAGACATGTGATAGGGTAAGATCTTTCAATCGACCATTGAATTTTTAATTGGCTAAGCCCTGAGAATATGTCTCTTCCCCTAAAACTGTCTATCCCCCGAGTGTCAACAGTCCCAGTCTTCAGCATATGTATTCAAGTGTCTGTTCAATCATAATATTATTTCAAATTTTTTTCTATTTGTGTAGTTTATAAACAAAATTTAAATTGCCTCGTTTATTTGTAAATGCTTTAGAAAAGCCATTAATAAATATAAACATATTTTGATAGTATTTCAAGTTCTTCGATTTTAATGGACAGCCTTGTGGCTCATCAGTGGATTGTTAACAAAATGTGATAAGACTTTAAACCGCAAGTTATGTATTTTAAATGAATTTCAAACGATTTCAATGTGTTTTTGATGAGACACGAACTGTGATATGGGTTTGTTATTACAGCCCCAAAACCCAACCCAACGACAGTAACAACAAATTCATAACCAATTCAGATTTCTACTGCCAATTGCATTTTGACCCGAAATCACGTTGCGCAAGCCGCACAATGTTCACAATTTATTCACGATGGAAAAAAAAAATTTCAACCGTTTACAATTACATGATAAAATTTATTTTTGATGACGTTATAACAGCAAATTGAAAAAAAAAAACACATATATGAGTGGATTTGAAGAATTCTTCAACATTTTGCGGTCGTTTTTTTTTTATTGTGCATAAATTATATCTGAATGATAGAGCTTTGAGTGAGGTAGAGAACTTAAAAAACATAGGAAACTTATGTTTGCCTGCACGGTAGCTTACATTATATAATTATAATGCCCGTAATAAAAGCTATCTTAACTATGTTTTACTCTAAACACACTTATCAGCAGAATCTTTTCATATTTATTCTTTTCTGCTTCTTTTCATTATCTAAAGCTGCTTAGCCAGTTCTCCGTAGACTTGTCTTCAACATTGTATTGTCAAAAAATGTTATTTTTGATTTCACGCCCCTTGCTGCGGTTGGATGTCGCCTCGGGTAATGGAGGCGACTCCTCTCGACGTTGCCTCGTTGCCGGGTGGTCAATGCAAAAAAAACATGTTTCACGACTCAGCATATGCAAATTGACAGAGTATTGCCTCGAGAACTGTCTCCCAAAAACTCAATCCCGTTGATAAAGACGCCGCTTTGCCGCATCATAATAAAAATCGTAAATAAATAAGCCAAACAAACCGAAAAAAAATAAAATTAACTTCACGCTACAATGCTAAACAGAGGCAACAATTTGATGGAAAAAAAACCAGTAGAGAATCTCGAAAAGTAACCAAAATTTGTAGCTTCTCCAACGGGCACGAGTTTTTTGAATTTTAAAGGGTTTCTTCCCGCCTATCTCGCTCTATTTGCCTCTCTTTCTGACTCTTCCAATTACTGGTTGATGTCAGCGTTTAAGTAAATATTTTGTTATTAACCGTGTAATTATACCCTTCTTGAGCTGGCATTGCAGGTCTGTTAAACTGTTTGTTACTCATGAATAGAGTTGTCAACCAAATGAGAGAATTAATATAAGTTTGACAGAATGAATATTTACTTAAGGTTACTCTTAAGTATTCGAGTATTATTTATTTGATTAACACAGACGATTTATTATATCATGAAATCTATGAATTTTGCGTAAGGAATAAATTTGAAAGTATTTCAAAGTCGATGTATGGAAGTTGCTCAAATTTTTAAAGCAAACAAAAGTTGGGAGCTACGTGAGCTCAATTTAATTGTTTTAAGATTAGATACCGGAAGATTCTGGTTAAACCTGAAGTATTCGCGGAAATAAGAGCCCGCATGAATTGAAATTTGACATTTCAATGCAGCACTTATTAAGTAGAATTTGGCACAAAATAAATTTCGATTCTTGTGTTAAAAAATTTATATAAATATTGTGACATTCTTTATATAAAATTCATTTTTAATATGTTAAATCAGTTTCAAGTTTAATATAAAAATTCGGTAAGTAAGAAGAAAGTTTTTAGAGTACCTTCTGAACTATAATCATTGTCATAGATATACATATAAGACACTCCACATTTTTGTTATAATTGTAATCCATAAACAATCAACGTGTTAATGACATTTTCTGCCTTATTGTATTTTAACAGCTTCAACAACAAGCCGAGAGTCAATAACAAATATATATACAACAATAATAATGGCTAAAGCAAATACTAAGGTAATATTTATAAATTTATGCAACAGAAAACAGCACGAGTTCGAGTGAGACTCTGTAAATTTGTATTGTTATTTTTGTACAAGTTAACAGAAAGAGAGAGAGAGAGAGAGAGAGAGAGAGTGAGGGAATGCTGGAATCTGAACCCAAGGTTAGGATCGTAGCTTAAGTTGAGCGCACATTGAATGCAAATGCAAAACATTTGTTTAATGTCGAGTTTTATGCGTCTTTTTAATTGTTGATGACTTGAATTCTATGCCATAAACTAGTCATGAGTTCTAGACAGACATTTCGCATCATCATCATCAACATCATATTCAGAATCTTTATATATGCACGGAAGAGAGCTGAGAACTAGAGATAGCAAAAGAGAGCGTGTGTTCCCAGCTAATTAATCAAGAGAGACAGACAGACCGACAGAGACAGAGACACAGACAGTTAGACATTTAGCTCTCACCCATGACTAGCTTATACAGCTATTTTATGAGTCAGACGTTCGAAGTTTAACTCTGACATCATGTAGCACCCATTTGGCCTGGTTGTAACTTTCTGCATACGAGTAAACTTCAACTTTTGTGCAGTTTTTGCTCGCACTTTTTTGCAATATTTATTTATCGCACTTGCGGCAATTGATAAGCCTGTTTGTCGACACTATCTGTCGATAGATAGTTAATGTGTCCAGTATTTGATTAGGACTGGAAATCTAACTCATAAATTGCCTGGCCAAAGTACTTAAGCTAAGTCAACTTTTCCGTCAGGCCGATAACGTACAAAGAAATTGCATGGACATTCCATAAATAGGCTAAGAATTGTCATCTTTTATGAGAATATTGTGACCAAGGCCTCATATATGTGTAAAAAGTGGAACGAGCCCGTAAAACAGTTGAAAAGTACGCATAAGAATGTCATATTTACGCATTGCCAGAGGAGCAAAAGCTGGCAGCAAGGTAAGCTAAAGGTAAGGTAAGCTTCTGAGCCACCTCTTCAGCTCTCTTCCAGCCCGAGGCTTGCCTTGTCTTGGTCTTGGACTCGTCTTGGCTCACATTTCACAGCTGAGCTGTGTTGTGCTGAGCAAACTAAGAATTTTTGGCATTTCTGTTTTGTTGTTACGCTTTTTGATTTCGATCGATGGTCGGACGACGCTTAGGGCATAATTTATACACACATATGCACTCACACATGTAGTTGTATGACTATGTAAACGAGTATGAATACGAGTACTCGAACCCAGTGTGAATACGTGGAAAGCATATGCAAAAAAGGGGGCCAACAATTTACGAGTAGCGCACAAATGCGCAGTCTTCTTGTTCGCTGCGAGCTGATTATACCCTCACAATAGGGTATAGCAACTATGGGAGTAAGTCTATAGTGCAATCTTGGTATAAATTCGAATAAAAATTTTATTAAGTGCGATTGGTGAAATTTAATAACAATAATATCACCGCTATATATCAGAAATGGTTTAAAAAACATTTTTATAATAACTTGTACAAATCATTCATTATTTTTACTGTCTTAAAGAGCACCTGGATGTCGTTTAAGGTCCCCGTTATTTTAGCTGCATCAAAATCAATGCCCCTTGGTGGAAGGCATTGGGGGCCATATCATCAACACCTTCCTAGGCAGCTGCACAAATACAAAAGCCCAACAAAACAGTAGAAGCAAAAGCAGCGGCAGTTTTATGGCTTCATCTTTGTTTTCTTCTTTCTTTTTTATTCTTCTTTTTTCTTTTTTTTGCTTTTGTCTTTTGGGCTGTTGGGTTGCAACTAACACTTCACAGAGGCAAAAGAAAATAAAAAACTAAAAAAAAAATGCTGAAGAAAAATGAGGCATATACTCGTACTAGGAAAATAATTACAGCAACGACTACGAAATTCTACCACCGCCCGGTGTAAAGCGGAAACAAAGTGCGCAAAATGTAATTAATTGCCCGAGGCAAGATCACAGTTGAAGCAGCAGCCCATGCGGCGTATGCTTAATGTGAAGTCGTCGTCTGCGTCTGCGTCGGCGCAGAAAACGTTGCCTCCAACTCTCACGATGTGAATGTTGTGCCGTGTTGTGTTGTGTTGCTGAGGTCTCCATTTCAGTTTGCTGTTTGTTGACTTTTTGCAACTAATAAGCTAAATATTTTGATTGGGCCCGCGGTCGAGGCTGCAACAACAACACATAAATAACAGCAACATCAATGAGAAGGCATCGCAATTTATTCGCAGACGTTATTAAATTTTCGTTCGTTTGTTGTTTCTGGGCAGCTCCAGATTGACAGCAATTTGCCAAAATTAAAGCCAGCGTCAAGGCTGCGATAAGTTCGCGACTTTTTTTTTTTGTTTTATTTTATTTTTATTTTGTGTGCCCCCGAATATTTTGCCACGCCTTCTTCATCTAGGCAGACAGGCGGTAGTTGTTGATAAGCTTTTGCTAGTTTATTCCAAATACTGGTAAACTTCCGCTTGACATTAGCTTCTAGAAACAAGACAAACTTCATTGCAATTTTTTTGGGATCTGTAAAATTGGAGTAATAGATTTCTTACAAGTCTCATATTTCATCTATTATTCATAGTCTTAGAAAAGAACAAATCCCAAGTTTTAAATGAAATTTTTTCATTTTTATTTAAAAACTATGAATCATTGCCAGCTTTTCATGAATCATTATTTAACTAGTAATTATTTTTTAGTAATGAAAGAGAAATGATCTAAGAGTTTAAATTTTATTGATTGCTTTGGAATTTTTAGAAATTATTCACCTAATTTATAAATATTTAAAGAATTTAAAAAAAATCTATTAATATATCTAACGGTTTTTTTTAATTCAGCAGAGCGAATTTAAAACACATACACAGCGAAACACTTGACTTGATTAGCCAAATTCCATAACATGGCAAAAAAAACTAGCTACATAATAAATAAGTTTAAAAAAGAGCAAAACCAACAACAAGCTGCTCAAAATTGTTTATGGTGCGACTCCAAACTTGAAAGCAAAGACAAAAAACTAAAAAACAAATACAAAACAAAAAATAAAGCAAAAAAGGAAAACCAAAAAGCAAAGCAAAAGCAAAGCAAAATCACGAGAGGGAGAGAAGTCATTTTTGGTGAGAAATTTCACTCGAGTCAGCGGAAGGCGAGGCGAGTTTCAAGGTTGCCAGCGATTTTTCTATGATAATGGAACAGGTGAACCGTGAGCTGGAACAGACTTTTTGTTATTTTTATTGTATTATTATTATTTTTATTTCGATTGAGCCGCAGCTGAAAAGGGGAATTGAACAGATGACAAAATGAGCTACGAAATACAAATACCATCAACAAAGTGAAATAGAAGAGGATGTTGTATAGAGATCGGATTAATTGAGGGTTTCAAATTGGTAAAGTTATCGCTATTAAAAGAAGATCAACGTGAAACTTTCGCTATGTTAACAATTTGATTTGACGAAAGATTATTAGGAACGCAATAAATTGTGAATGCATTTGACTTTCACTTATTAAATTACATAAGTTGGATGATTCTAAAAGCAAAGCCTTTGATAACCAATGGAACAATATTGATTAAAATCAATAAGATACTTCAATTTTATTTACTAAAAATCAATAAGATACTTCCTTTGTCAAGGCATTATATTTTCAGACCAAACTGTAGCGTCATGTCTCGAAGTTGGAGCGTTTTTTGAGTTGTCTGACTGCCAAAATCCCACACATTGCACAATGTTGAGTGCCAAGTAAACAACTCAAAAACTGACCGACCCTTCACACACATACATACATGTAAAATAAAAAAAAATTTAAAAAAAAAAAAACAATGAAAATATGCAACTGCAATTCCGCTGCAAAAATCGTGCAAATTGTTTATAAAGTCAATGTAACTTTATGTGTGTTGTGTGTGTGTATCTGTAAAATGCATTTCCTGTGCTCTCTTCAATAAGAAATGTTGCTGTTGTTGTGATAGACTTAGCATGTAAATGCAGCATGAGGAACAAACAACAAAAACAACATAAACAGCCTGAGGAGTGTGGAAAAAAGAGGATGGCAACGACATGTCCCTGTTATGTTTATGACGCAAAGTCCTTATCCTGCTTGTTGTCATTCTTAATCCGGTTTAGTTCAGCTTTGCACATTGCTGTTTTGCATTGTTTTTGCCAACGATCTCTGCCGGCCTCGCGATCTTTTTGTCTTTTTGGCATAAAATTGACTTCTTAATTGCCAAAGTGGTTTTGGCCCGTCAAGGTTGGATTGGCCGGCTACCTGATCGATTCCGATCCTCGGTCCAGCGACCTGGCAAAGAGGTAACCCACGCTTACAGGTAGCCGCTCTCGCTCTCAACTGTCTCGACTGTCTGGATCGCCGGCTCTCTTGTTTAGGAATTCCATAATTATGATCCTCGTAGTCACTGGCCTGATTGCCTCTCGCGAAAAAAGAGAATACAAAAACATGGACAACTGACCGGAGTCGCGAAAAGTCGCGTCGTGCGCTAAGCCGGAGATTAGCTGACGATTTAGAGGAAAATCCATCAATATTACGCCCATATCCCAGGAGGATCAAGCTCTAATCGCCGTGCTTAAGATGACTTATTTTGCTGAAAAAATTAATCCACCTCTCATCGGAGGTAGGCGCAACGTTTTTTTGTTCTTTTTCTTTCTCCTTCTTTATATGCCACCCGACTAATCCGGGAGTCAGCTGCCTGGAAAAAGAGGTAACAGCCAAATGCAAAAAAAAATATGCAAACAGCAATTTTCGAATTTTATTATAATCCTTAATCCTAGCAAAAGTTAAAGCCTGGGATTAAGTAAAACAGTTGGCGTTGCCCAAACAGTCCTCAGGTAAAATTGAAAGTCCACCCGGAAAATGTTGCTTAGCGAGTGGATCAAAGTTGGATTATAGTTAACTTAAGGCGTGCGATTAAGAGCGATTTCACATGATCTGCGATTAGCGCCAGGATCTACAGATTTGTGGCGCAATAACCAGCTTCAAGTCAATTCCGCTATTGTGCATATCTCTGATTAAAGCTAGATCCTTCAGGAAGTGCGTGGCGTGGGTGGCGTGTGAGGATCACTCACAGAATAGATTTGGGTTTTAGAAAATCAAGAGTGATAGAAGAAATGTAAGTTGCAATTCAGTTTCAGGTCCAAATATTATCTATATGAAATATACATTTGGTTCCTTTGATGTGATTGAATCTCTCAAAACGTGAAGGGGAATCAAGTTAGCAAAATATCTACATATGTATATACACAGGTATGTATAATTAAATATGATTCAAGTATTTGGAATTATCATGGGGTTTTATTATGTGGTTCCAAAACTTCGCCAATACGAAGATGATTCCGAAGAAACAGCAATTTGATAATTCCCAAATCGGAAAATATTTAAATTTAGTACTATTTTTAAACTGAAGTTTGTCATGAGACGTACAAATGGAAAAAACTTGGCATACAGTTTTATACATTGAGATTAATAGTAGTCTGATAACCATGTGTATCTCATGCGAGTGTGAAATATGATTTAGAATTCTAGAATTCATTAGAAAACAGCACAGAATAAATTTAAAAAAAAATCCATAATTGTTTTAAGAATTCAAAAAAAATATATTCTATAAAATAAAAAAATTCGAAATAATGAATACATTTAGAGTTCTTAAAACTGCACATTTCCAAGTTCAGCAGTCAATTGGACGCCATTTGCACTACTAATTTAAGAGGTCTTACGAACTTCCAGCCTTTATTAAAAAAGTTATCAAAAATTATCATTTAAATTTTTTATCTTAATGGGGACCTTGTATCACTTCTGTGACTTTTGCCGCAAAAATTTAACAATTTATATTCAATTCATGCTTTCAGTTTGTTTTTCATTTTAGTTGCAAGTTGGTATATCATTATATTTCCACATTCGTATAAGAACTTTTACATGATTGTAATTGTAATATGATTTTAGATATAAATATATAAAATACTCAAATGGCTATTATTGCAATACGTTTGGGAATTCATCTGTTGAACTTTTTTGAGCTATTCAAAAGATCTTTATTTGTAAGTATGCAACAACAATAGACGTTACGGCCCTTAGAATGTCTAGAATGACCCTTGACAGAGCAGCTTCAACAGCTAGTGAATTGGAGAGTTTTTTGGTTTTATACAACCAAGATTTTGTTGGCAACTTCTTGTTAGCTGCATTTCAATTTGCTCGATTATCTCATTTGAACATTTGCCAGAATTCCCATTGAGCGATCCCGTGCCTCATTTATAGTTAAAGGGACAGTGACACAACACTCAAGTCGCTGATTGTTATGCTTAACTACGTTGTAATTGAGTGAGATTTGTGTGCCACTTGGTGGCTGCCAATTGTTGCTCAGCTCCAGCAGGTTTATGTGTGCAACTCTTAACTTTACAACGCCAATTGATCTAGTCACCTGAATTGGCAATATCCAGACACAGATGCCTTCGTGCATGTATGCAGCAGATGCAAATGAGTACAATTGCGGTCACAAAAGCACCTTAGCCCATTAGCCCTATCAGTGCAGCAACATTCAAAAAAAAAAGCCTGCGGCGATGTGACTGCACTTATGATTTTTTTTATTATTTAATGTTTATTTGAGGCGTGGGCTTCATCTCTCTCTGTGTGTGTGTCTTGCATCTACAGTTGTCCCGTAAGCTTTAATTTGCGAGCAATTGTCCTATGAATTTCTTTATAGACAAATGTCGTTCAATGCCTCTTAAAGTTTTACGTTATAAGCGGCTTTGAACACACACACACAGATCAAATATTTTGTTTGCATTATAATGTGTGTATGTAAGTCAAAGAGCAAATGCGTTTTAGCCCAACAAGACTTACTACATACAAACAAATATATTCAGCTATAGGTCCTAACGTGCTTTGGCTACCCTATTTACTATTTAATTTGCCGAAACGCAATCAAAAATCTTCTTTAAAGAGTCAAAAATTTGAAAATGCTAAAAAGCAACGGTAAATTTACAAAATCCAATTTTTTATAAAATGGTATTCAAATTTAATCATTAAGATTTTAAATTCAAATTATAAAGATATGACTATTTAAATTATTTAAATAACCAAAATTTTGCTTATAAATGAAGGTATAAATTTTTTTAAAATTAAAAAAAATATTCAAAAATAAATTAAAATTTAAAAATGATTTAATAGCTAAAACAGCTAACTAAGAATGATTTCTAGCTAAACAATTTGCAAATATATTCAATAACAAAGCCATGTCTAGCCACTTAATAGCTAAAATTTCAACACTCTATCACTCTTTCTCTTTCATATGCTAATAAGTAACGACTATGACAGCGATCGCAAATTTTATGACACGACGCACGCAATGTGCGCCCTTTTCCTTTTTAGCATAAAACTGTACAGTTTGAGATCCAAACTGGATTCCAATTGGCGATTATGCAACAAGTTTTGAGTGCCTTTTTATATTTTGTGGCTTATTGGACGCCATAAAGCGCACAGTGAGCGTCGTGTGTTTCTCAGGTGCGTTCGTTGACTGCATAAAAATGTTATTATGTGTATGTGTTGTATATAATGGCATTGTTAATTGAATTTGGCAGCGCACAAAATTGAATGAAACACATTGTTATTGTTGTTGATCACTTTTTGCTTAACTGTTGCATAAAATCGTTGAAATAATAATCAATTGAATTGCTTATAAGTTTATTTGATTTTACTTTTTCATTTGCTTACCTTTGACAGCCTCGTAGTATCCTAAATCCAGCGTGAATGATTTATGTTAAAATCCTGTACAAAAAATATATATGTTTTTGTTTTGTTTACAGCTTCCGCTCTCTTTAGCGCACTCTCTCTCTTGCTCGCTCGCACTTTAGCACGCTCACACAAAATAAGACGGCGTGGTTTCACTCGTTCTCTTTCTATCTTTCCTTTTTGCTTCCTTTTAAGTCCTGCAGCGTTGACTTGTTGTTGTTGTTGTTGATTGTGTGGCGCTGTTATTTGAATTAAGAGTAATTTATATTTATTACAATTTTCACTTGACTCGGCTTAAACTCGGCTCTGCTCGCTCTCTCTCTCTCTCTCTCTCTCTCTCGTAGTCGAACTCTCTGTGTTTTTCTTTGGCAGCACACGAAAAACGCGTAAGCCACGAAGATCGAGAAACACACGTAACAAAATAAGACGAAAAAGACGCTGAGAGATGGAGCAGAGAAAACCGGAAAGTTGTTGTTGCTTTTTGTTATGCGCGGCGTTCTTTGGCTGCTGCGCTTTTGTTGTTGTTACTGTTGTTGCTGTTCTTGTTGGCAATAGAAAGGATCCGAAAAGTCTTTAATTGAATAGAATTATTTAAGAATAGCAGCAACTTATTTTTGACTTATGTATCTTTTTTATTAATTTGTTGTTTTAATGCATTAATTTATGCTTAGAATTTTTGTAACTTGTCACTTGTTGCTTTTGACCTTAATACGATCGCGTTTTAACAAATTCCAATGCATAAACACACACACACACATATGCTTAAACTGATCTCTCTCTCACTCTCTTAAACACACACACAAATACAACGATGCGCAAAAAAAACCAGCTTCGCCGCTTTTTTTTTGTTTTTGGGCCAACAATTAGATAGCCGCGTTCTAAAACGCCGGCGTAGCAGTCGACGCTGTTGCTCTTTCTAATTAGCACGAAACAACAGCAACAATAGCAACAAATTTACAGCAGAACAGTTAAACGGCACAAACGATTTACTTCTAATAATCTTTAAGTTGTATTTACACAGAGCTCGACGTTTTATTTCATGTATTTTGTTGTTGGCACACTTTATTGGTTGAATTTCGTTGTTAGAGTTGCGCGCTCGTTTCACGCACGTCTTGCCAACTCGCGATCTGGCTTCACAATGATTTCCAATTCTCGTCAACGTGCGATAGTTTCCTCTCTGAACGTTCGTTCACACTGTTTACTCTGCGCAGTGCACACTGCTTACACTGGTTCCAGTGAGAAAATGTGACCGGCGAGCAATTCAAATGTGAACTTAGATTTAGTTCATCTACCAAAAATTTTCCAAAGATTCAATATTTTTAATTCGAAATCAGATGGTAGAATATGTGGGATTGAAATGAACGAACAAAAACAGAGGCAAATCGAAATACAACTGTGTTTTTTAGCTAAAAAGTTTATGCAATAAGAAAATCTTTAATTTAGTCAAATTTTCGAAGTTGCAACTGAATTTTTTTTAAATTAATTTAGAACAAGCTGCCAGATCAGAAATTTTTGTAATGTGGCAGCCCCATTTTGAACAAGTTGCCAGATCGAAAGATCGCGGACAATAAATAACAACAAACTTTTTCAAAAAGCAATAAAATAAATTATTTCAAAACCAATTATATTCGAGATTAGATGAAATAAACGTGAATGATTCTATAAGTGTTGGAAGAAGTTAAGCTAAATAATTTAAAAAAAAACGTATGCCGCACAAGGTAGTACTTTCTTACAGCCAACTTCACGCAGCGCAAAATTGAGGTACATGTTGCCAACTTAGATATTTTATAGCTAGCTCTGGCTATTTTCAAAGTTCGGTGGTTAGAATGCTAGCCTGAAAAAAGGTACTTTAAATATATATACTGCTATGTTTTGCTATTAGTATTTTTTTAAAACTATTCAAAATGGATCGCAAAAAAAACTTTCCAGCCAGCAACAGCTATTTTTTTTTCCACTAAAGTTGGCAGCACGAGAGTAAAAAACATTTTGGTATTTTCCATTCTCAACTGAAATTGTTGTCCCACTTTGATCACAATCTGAAACGGCGCGCAACTTAAATTTTTTTAGGTTTCTTTTAGCGAAAAATTAAAAAAAATAAATATATAATATGAAGCCGAAATTTTATTAAAAATGAAAGGAGTTCGTTTTGCGTCAGGAGGTGAAGTTGTGTAACAAAGTTAATTTAGTTAATCCAAAAATATGACAAAATTCTAACAAAATTTCTGATAAGACTTTTTGCCTTTTTAAGCTTAAGAACTAAAGAAGGTCCATATTAAAGCCTAATTTGGAAATTTTTCCGAAATGTTTATTAAAACAAGTTGGTAGCAATGAAATAACATTTGGAAATCAGCTGTGCCGTGTCGGTCTTAGCTGTTTTCATTGCAGTTTCGGATGCTTTCCAGCCAAAAACAGATATTTTTTTTCTATGAAGTTGACAGCCTACAGATAGTATAACAGCGCATTTTGAGCTTAGCAGTTCAATTTCAAGTACATACAAAACATCGCACTTAATCGATACGTGAATAACAAAATATCGTAATATTTTCTTAAAGATTAAATATTGCCTATGTAATAACTATTGCATTTGAATAGTTAAATATTACACTTAAAATCTTTTATTGTAAAAAAGCTTAAAAATATCGATATAATATATCGGCTGTTATGGAGTATGACAGGCTCATTACAGCTGTGAAGTTACATTTCTGTTATAGGCTTGTTCTACTGTTAACAATGTTATAGGCTGCTTTGTTAAAAAAAAATACATGTATATTCCAAATAGTATATTGGTAAAATCAAGTTTTGTATTAAACATTTATTCCGAGCAGTTCCAGCTTTACTTCCCTTATTAAAAAGAAGAAATATGTTTTTTTTTTTCAAAATAAATACTGCCCTCTGTTAGTAACATTACGAAATATGTTAAGTTTTGTTGTTGAATATGGCAGCTAAGAGTGACCAGACAGCTGGGAAATAACATTTCTGTTGTTGTTGCGTCGGAGTTCGGACGTGTGTCGCGTCCGTGTCGCTCGCGAAATTTATTTAATTTTTTCCATTGACTTGCACAAACCGGAACTTGCTAAGAATAAGACAAGTCAGTTGTACATTGTGTTAGTTATGCAAAAGTAGTAAACATAATCGCAGTGCGCGTAAAGTATGTAAATAACACCGCAATTTCATTTCCATCAGCCCCCTCCGAAAAGCAAAGAGAAAAAGCGAGTGGCAGATTTTTTCCTGTCTACCTACACAAACATACGTATACATATACTTCGGTTTATGTATTTATGGGTGTTTGTGTATAACGAAGATCGCAAAGTGTGTGTTGTGTGTGATTAATCCGATGAAGAATAAGAATATAAAAAGTTTCGGCCTTTATAAATATTAATTTTACTAGAGTTTGTATTTAAAATCAGTGCAAAAAAGTGCGTGCCGCGCCCGTTTGCCAAACGTTACATACAAACATACACACGGAACACACACATAAGCAAAACGTTCACTCACACATTTGTATACTGACAAAAGAGAAAAGTTGTATGGGCAGCAACAAATACGAATTGATAGCCAAATAGTTTTTGCTAATTGCCGTATATAATACTATTCCTTTTGTCAATTTGATTTTAACAGCAATGCGAATATAATTATGTTGTATGCTTTTTAGTCAAAATTATAAAAACAACACAACTAACAAGCAGTAAATAAGCGGAAAGAAAGAAAGAAAAAAAGTGAGGCGCTGTTGACGGCGAGTGCTTCTGTGTGCGTATATATGTGTGTGCGTTGGTGTGCATAGCCTGCATAGCAGTGTGAGCGTGTGTTTGTGTAAAGTAGAAGCAGCAACAGCAGCCGCCGCCGCAGCAGGCAGATAAAAAAAAAAACAAATCAAAATGGCGCACCAACAACAACAATTGGCACAATCGGTGAATTGTTCATTGGATGATATCGATTTGACGTCACTAAAGGTAAGTTAACAGCTTCAACAGCAGCTCAGAGAGCTCCATGCACAACAAAATTAACAACAACAGCAGCGACAACTACAAATACAATAAATGCAAGGTGTGGCCAAGTGTGCATGACTTTTGTTATTTTTAAGGCAATTTCCGCATTGCAGCTGATGAGCTTTTAAAGTTCTTTTTATTATGTTTCTGCCTTAATCTCCTTCTCTTCTTCCGCTTTTGTTTCTCCTTCTCCCATTCTTCTCAAATTCACTTTCAATCAGAGTGCCAAAATTTGTACAGCTGATTTCCAGTGTTTTCGATTTTATTGTGAACATTAAAAAATTGCTAGAAAAAGCTTGGAAATCTGAGGTTTTTACGGAACATTTATTAAATAACTCCAGATCTGGCGGTAAACTGAGTACGCAACACTGCTGATTATTGCAGTTATTTTTTCCATTTATCGATTTGCCAGTTTGCTGCAGTATTGTAATCTGATAAGAATTTCTTTGTTGCACAATGCCTGAGAAGGTTTATCAACGGATTTATGGGTCGTGTCATTGAACTGATTTATGGATATCTCTTTGGATCTCGCTTATAAATAAACATGCTACCAACTCACTTAATATGCATACAACGAGTATATGCAAATTGTTGTTAAAATACAAGCGTATCTATGGTAACGCCCCCATCTTTTACAGCCGTATAATGCGAAACATAATTGTTAATAATTAACATTAATAATAGCATATTGTGCTTGGTCAATTATTAAGTATTTTCTTGCTATCTTCGCTTTCTTTGCGTATCCACCACCCTATAACCCCCATTCCTAGTTCACCCTCAATTCACCACCACAGCAAGCAGCGACAGTGACCGGCCGGTGTCAGCGTCTTTTGCCTTTACTGTTGTTGTTGTTGTGGCTGTTGATTTTATTTTTCTTTCTTTTTTTCGTTTCTCAATGAAATTTGCCCCACACGCACGAGTCGCACGCGTTGCTTTTGCCTATTGCTGCTTTGCCTTTCTCTTTCAGCAAACGTTCACCACATCTCTTAAACTCACCACTGCCGCCCCACGATGGGCGCACACAATGCGTCGACGTCGGCTGAAGCAGCGCCGGCAGCAGTAGCAGCGGCAGAAAGTAAAGTTTTGCTCGTGTTGAGGAGTAACAGCGCTGTCTGTGTATCTCGTCTGTGTCTGTGTGGCTGTGTGCGTGTATGTGAGTGTCCGTTTGTTGACTCTGTCTTGCAGCTGGTGGTGGGTGGTGTTGGGGATAAGGTGGATGCTTGTGTTAGTGTGTTGGCATGTGCATGTGTTCTTCAAAGCTCGACGAAGAAGACGAGACAAAAACGAGACAAGAATGAAAATTGTTTAGTTTACTTTATTAAAAGCAGCAACAGCAGCAGAAGCATATCCATGCGTGTGTAAACACACATATATATATATAAATAAACGTACATATGTATATATATGTATATATTTATGTGCATGCAGACATGAAGATGATGATGAAGCACTGAAGAAGGCAGCCAAGAGCAAAAGCAAAGCTGTGAAAAAAAGTGGTAGGGGTACGACGGTTGCTGCTGCTGCTGTCGCTGTTGTTGTTGCTGTTGGCCTTCTCGCAGCAGGCGCGTGGGCGCAACGTCTGCGTTGGCTTTTAAAGGTCATTAAACAATGAAATACGTGCCCCGAAATAGTAAACAGCCGTGTCTATGTTATTGTTGTTGTTGCTGTCACAGCATCCAGGCGATGCTTGACAAAAGGTCACAGTCCTTAAAGCTGCCGTGGCATGTGCTTCTGCTTCTTCATATTCCTTCACGTTCCCATTCTCGCCTTGATAAAGTTGCTCGCCATGCCTATTACTGATAAGATACTGCAACAGAAGCAAACGCACACATACATAAAATGCATTAATCAGCGCAATTTCATTAATTATTTTTTGATTCCCAGCTGCGTATATGTATGTTATTATATGTACATACATATATGCAGTTATTCTCTTCTATTTCTTGAAGTTTTATGTTGCTCTTTTTGTTGTTGTTGTGCAGTTTGATAAGCGCTTGCAGTCGCTGCTCTGCTGACGTCGCGCTCTTTGCAGATTGCCTTCATTATTTTGTGCATGGCCATATGTCGGCACTTCTTACAAACACACACACACACACACATGCTACCTCTCCCTCTCTGCCACTCTATCTCACTTGCTCTCTGTCTTTGCCTTTGTTTTTCTTTTGTGCGTATCTGTTTGTATGTGTGTGCATGTGTTGTGTATTTATTTTAATCAACGTTTATTGCATTTGGTTGTGCGATAAAAACGTGTTCGCCCACATTTGGTGTGTATAGTGTTGTGTTGTGTTGAGTGCTGCAATTTGTGCAGTAAAGGAAAGAGAGAAAAAAAAAACAAAAATCACACATGTTTGGGTTTGGTCTGATTGTGGGTTAAATCAACATGGCTGGGTAAATACACGGGGAAAAACGAATCACAAACCGAATATTTTGGCCAGATGTAGTGTACACGTCTGTATGTACATGTATGTACAATGTACATAATAATAAATTTACATAAGTACATTACTTATGTGATCTAAGAATTTGATACATTAGTATAATTATACACTCCTGAGTTTGAATTCTTGTTTTCCCATTGCGTGACCTTATGAATTAACTAATTTCCATTGCTGTCAGGTTTATCTTTTGGTTGCTTTAACACATACGTATTTACGTATTTACAGAGCGTGGCCCAAAGCTCTTTATTTATTATGTATTGCATTCCTAATCGAATTGAGTCTTACAACCCACACACACACTATAAAAATTTACAGCTGTGGCCAAACAAATAAAACAAAAGATAAAAATATTTTATTGATAAATTTATCGAATTTAATTAACTAAAGCCCATTTCTTCCTAGAGCAGTTAAATTTTATCTGACAATAATTTAATACATTTTACGACTAAATATCTTTTAGTTAGTTAACTGATGTCCTAAAAAATAAAAATAAGCCTACATGGGCTAAGTAAAATTTTGGTTTTCTTTATTAAATTAATGAAATTAATTTGTGTTCTGTTCTCTTTGCATGACCATGACTGTTTGTATGCAAACTAGACTCATGTATTTATTTACATATGTCTAACCTATGCCCCTCTCCCCGCATTGCTCTACCTCTCTTTCTCTCACTTTTTTGCATATATGCAAAAAAAAGTTGCTATTGCTGCTGCTATTATTTATTTTTTGCATGGGCGTTCAATATGCAGTCAGTCCTGTTGCGAGTCTCCTGAATACTCTCATACACACACAAACAAACAGTTGTATGTGTATTGCTGCTCTAACTGGGCCAAGCCTCGAATGCGACCAAAAAGAAATCCAGTTTTGCCAACAAGCCTCTGCCCAGTATCAACATAAAAAGCGAAGCAGCAGCCTCAGCGAGTTTCAGACGAGTCTCTGCAAAGTATCAGCTAGTCGTTTAGTTTTAGTTGTAGTTGTAGATGTACTCGTAACCGTTTGAACAAATACTACAACAACTAAAGTCAGCAGGAGAGCCACAGAGAGGGAGACAAAGAGAGGAGCAACAACAGCAGCCTGTTACGACTAATAACTGTAACTTAAGCTCAATGTTAACTTAAAAATTCAACATAACGCATTGCCCCTCTCTTACATAGACTCCCCTGCCTTAGAATGTGACAGAGAGAGAGGAAGATTGAGAGAACTGAACAATTCACAAATGTATATTCCCTCTCCTACTCAGACTACTCCCCCCTCTTAACTGCCACGCTCTTCTATTGCGCTGTCCATTGGTTGCATTTTGTTAGCGGTTTGTGTTTAACATGTCAACGCTAATGAGTCATGTTGTGGTTTTTGCCGTTGACTCCAAGGGGAACACTCGACTCATTTTTTGTGCATTTTTAATTGATTTTTACAACGTGAAGTAATCAGCCAGAAATAGCAGTAATTGCTATCCCCTCCCCTCTCTCTGTTCCCCACTCTCTCACTAAACTGCTTGCTGCATGTGTTTGACACACTTTGCCCAAACACCAACAAGAACAACAACAACAAGTTAAACAATGGCTCCAGGAGAAAGGAGGAGGTTGAGGAGGAGGGAACGATAGCGATGGCTCATTTGAAGGCAGCCATAAATCTACTTAAGGCAGCTTTCAATAGTTCCTTCTCTCTTTGCTTTCTCTCTTCTGTCTGTCTTTCCGCTGCTGTTTTGTTTTTGTTCTTTATTTTTCACTTTTTTATTTTTTGATTTCGACTGACGCTTTGTCTTTCTTCTGCTCTATAATTCCTGCGGTTGCTGCTTGAGCCTGCAAATTGCAGCTACCGTTACCGCAAAGAGCAGCTCAGCCTTTGTCAGAAAGGGGTGGGAACGAGGGATTGGGGGAGGGGCTTTGTTTGATGAAATGTGCAGCTGAAGCTTTTAAAGAGTATCGTTGAAGAGCATTACCCGTTACAATGGGGTTGGGGCTGAGCACAACGAGTGTTTTTAGCAATGAAGTAAGAGACGGTGAAAAACGCTTCAGAAACCGTGGCACAAGCTAACGAAGGAATTTAAAGTGGTAACTAATCAACTGAGAAAAAAGTGCTTAAATCATTTTCTTATGTAGCAGGGACCGCAAATAAGAGTTATGGGCTTACAAAAATTCAACTAGAGAAAAGTGACCTAGATGAATGTGAAAACTGAAATACTCTATTCTAATTAAAAATAACATTTAAAAAAAGGTTTGATTTCTCGATATTGATTAAAAAAATTAAAATAATAATTAATTTGTATATTTATAAAAATTATGTAATAACTCTCAGTATCAATTTTTTAAACAAAATAAAAATTAAGAGCAAAGATTTTTCTTAACCACACTCATCTCTATAAGCCTTATGGATGTAGACTTCAGTTATACATTTAAAATTATCGAATTTTTGGCTTTCTATACTGAAACGGGCAACTGTAGATTTTAATTTGGAAACACATTCTTTTAGTATGTACAAAATTGTGTATGAAGTCAAAAAAAATTAAATATTTCTGCAGTGGAATTATAAAAAATTGTATAGCAATCATTCACTTTTGACACTTATTGTAAAAACGAAACATTTTCAGTTAAATTCCCAGAACTTGTCAGAACTTGTGTACTACTTTCTCTTAATCCATCTATGCTTATCGCATTTCTGAACTGCATTCACCTTACACTATGCTAAACTTGCATGTCTTCTCAACTATCTGGTGTCTACCTTTCCAACTGTTTACCTGTCTGCCCTTTAACCCCTTTTAGCCTGTCATAAACAGAATTTAGAGCATTGACTGCCTTGTCTTCCTCCCCTAACCCTCCCCTCTCCTACTTATTTTCCTGTCAAAAATAAAAAAAGAGAAAAAGTCAGTTACCTGTTGAAATAGTTGTTATTCTTCTTGTTATTTTAATTGGCATTTGCCTTAGCTGTCACTATTCTCCCTTTTTAGCTCATCCCTCCCACTCTCCCCTTTCACCTGTCTAGAGGGGCATCGTTGCGGGTCGTGTCACGTCGCTAAGTATCGAGACTGGAGACTCGTGTTTGCTCGTGAGCTGCGTGTCAATGAACTCACATGCGATTTGTTGTTGTATGGCTTTACAGAGGATTGGGTGTGGAAAACGAGGAGCAGGGGCATGTCAAGAAGTGTATGAGAATGACTTGACGGGGGGACTTGGGATTTGTATTAAATGCCGCTTTATTTTTTACGTTGGATGCCTTATTTGTATTATTATGCCTTAATAATTTGTTTACACAAACAAACAAACAAAGCCAAAATAACAACGTTGCCTTATACAACAACAACAAGACTGCAGTTGTTGTTGCTTTTTGTTAAGTGTCTCTGTAGCACACAGACTCACTGCCCCGCCCTTTTCTGAACTCATCTCATTCGCATGGCTGTTCATTGTTTTGGCTCTGGCAACTGGGAAAAGGATTTCTTTTATTTTTTTTTTTTTGGGCGTTTCCCATCTTGTATTTTACTTTTATTTGTCATAAACTAATGCTTGATATTGTCTTTTTCCATTTTGCAGGATCCTGCAGGTATCTTTGAGCTTATCGAGGTCGTTGGCAATGGCACCTATGGCCAGGTCTACAAGGTAAGTTCAAATCAATATTTATTTATACGTGTTTGTGGCAAGCAAAGATACTTTTTATGCGGAGATTGTTTTGAATTTTATAGCTTGTCTTCCCTGGCATTAGAAATATCTAAATCTTTCCAATTTTGTTACGGCCAAATTTGCAGCTTTCTATTGAAGCCCAACTGGCAATTTGGTTACGGCGCAATGATCTCACAATTCACGTTGAGACCGTTTTTATTTTTGTCTTGTTGTTGTTGCCTTGTAATTAGCAATCATTAGACTTTATGCTTGAATGCGTCGCAGTTTGCGGTTGTTGTTGACTGCCTGTTAAGATGAGTTGCATATACAAAGATACAAATGTATCTCTATCCAGCTAGTATCTGTATATCTGTTCCAAAACAAGCTGCGTCATTTGCGCTTGCTGCCTTAATTAGTTGCGAACCGCTAGGCGGGCAAATAACTTGCCACCAAAACTCTTCTTAGCACTCTTCTCACACATTAACACATTTTGCTCTCGCCTTAGAATTATGCCGCAGGGTCTCAACCCAAAACCAGCAACAACAAGAGCAGCAATCATAATAATCATCATCGTCGTCGTCGTCATCATAATAATCACATCAAAGATTTAAACCAAATGTTGTCTGTTTATCTGGAAGGAAAAAGAAAAACAATGCCAAGACTTTGTATTTAAATTTTAAGTTTAAAATTGTATCTGCAAGATACAACACAATGCAGCAGCGGCAGCTACAAAAATAGACACTGTGGGGATTACCGTTAGCATTTGTTGCTCTTACTTTACTTCTCTGTTATGTTTTTGTTCTGTGTGTGGTTGTTGTGGCAATTTTGTGGCATGCGCTGCGCTTGGGAGGCCAACGGCAAGTTCTTCGTCTTCTCCTCTTTCTCCACTTCACACATTCTTCTACACACATTTTTGTTGTTGCACTCACTTTGTAGGGGGCTTAGCTGCAGCTAAAGCTATGCAGCGAGTTCATTAAGCCCAACGATAGTTTTACCTATCGCAAGTTCGTTTCATACAAATATCGGTTCATTACGATTATAATTTTGAAAACATAAATTGATATATAATTTGAAATCGATTCAAAAATATTAAAAATAAAATTTTAATATATAATTTAAAAAAAAAATTAAAGAGATAAAATTAATTTACCTAAATAAAAATTTATCTTTCCAGGATACCCTATCTAACATTTTTTAATTTAATTATGTTGATAAAATTTGGAGTGTTGAATTTGTTTAAAATACTATTTTTGATTTTCGATACTTGCTTTAACCTTAAATTTATTTCCATTAAATAGTATCAATTGCTTTTAGTTTTTAGCGGTAATATGACTTTTTATACGATTTAATTTAGCACTTGAATTGATTGCCTTTTCTAACGCCTTATAAGGTGCTCTAATGGATTATAGTGCGAGCACTTAATCTTTTCGACTGTTTATTTTTATTATTATAATTCCATTCAAAAAAGTGTCAATCTTTTTTGTTTATTTTTTCTCTTTAATTTTGCATGCGTCACTCTTTGTTCGCTTGTATCTTTTTGGGCTTAAAATGCGGCCAATTCGCAAAAAACAAAAAAATATGAAACTAAAAAACGGCCCACGTTTGCACCGCCTCCTGCTTTAAAGAGCAGTGACGACCTCGTTGCGGTGTTACCACGCTAAGCTGCAAGTGGCACGTGGTAACAAAAATGTGCGACAGCAACAACAATGGAGCTTACATGCATACAGATATTATGTTGGAGTATATAAGTAATTTTGCCCACTGTGCGACAACTTGTTTCCGTGCTCTCGTCGTCACTGCTTGGGCATTAAGTAGTTCATTATACTGTCCAACACAGCCACACACACACATACACATACACATACACTCAGATTATTGCTGTGCGTGTGTGTGTGTGTGTGTAAAATTAGCATGAGTAATACGCAAAGATGCTTTTGAGTCTGTTGGATGCATGTGACTTGTCGCCAGCTTTAGAACGCACTGTAAGAATAACGGACACGTTGTTGTTCTTTGGGATTGTTGTTGTTACTGTGGCTATTGTTGTTTGTGGTTTGTGTCCACTTGTTGGCTACAGTTGGTTCGCTTTGCGTTGTGTCTGTGTGTCATTTCTTAGGCATTTATTGGCTTTGGGTTTTATTGACTGACAGTTAACCGGTTTTATTTTCTCTCTCTCACTCTCTTGTTCTGCCTCTCTCTCTCTCTGTCTCTGTCTGTCTGTGCTTAAGCTTTGCCCACTTGTAGAAACGCAATCGCATTTTGAGTAGCTTATCAAAAATTAGTCGCGTCATTAAAATGCTTATTCATAACTTTTTAATAAAAAATACTCTCCCATTTGCGAAAAAAAATAGAGACAGAGAAAGACAGTGAGAGTGACAGAGGTGGGGAGACTTGTTTCTATGTGTGGAACAGCTTTAAGTTAATTTCATTTAGCGTTCATTTCTTAGCAAATGTGACGTCACTGGCGACAGTTCTACGAATTCAGTTTGTTTCGCTTCAGTTAATGCGACTTTGATTTATGCAGCCAATGATACTCCCCGCCTCTCCACTGTATACCCTCCCCATTCCCCTATTCAACTGCTTTGTAGTCTTGTCATTTGGTTTTATCAGCTAATTTCTCATACGCTGTTCTGTGCTTTGCACTTCCGGCTTATTGATAACATTTTTTTTATTATTTATATTTTTTAAATTTATTTTTGCTACTGCGCTTTTTAATTGCTGTTTATCACTAAATAAATTAGTCACAAATGACATTGACTTTTGACTAATTGACTTAGACATGACTTTTGCGTATGTTTCTAATCTGAAAACGTTGAATTGAGGTGTGGAGGAAGTGGGTTGTGCAAATATCTTAAGTAATTTTTTTTTAACATACGACATTTATAAAGAATTACACATTGTGTAAAAGCTTCAGGATTAGCCACGATTCTTTATTTGATTGTATCTACATATTAAATGCCCTTAAGGTCTAAGTGCAGCAATACCTCAGAAACTATATACATAAATGTCTCTTGAAAATGATTATTGACTCAAGAAATCCATATAAAATAATACTATTAATTGAATACATATCTGTGAAAATTGTTTGAGATCCAAATGTAGTTAAACACGTGCACGAAATTAATGAAAAAATCTATCTACAACTGTTGCAGTTTTTTTTTATTAAATCACTCTTTTCTAGTTTAGAGTGATCACACACAGCTATTTATATATGAATTTATATATGTCTATATATAAAACAGTCACTGACATATTTGCGGTTATTTAGCGACCTTCGACAGTTTTGTTAGCCGCGCTTGGCTTTTGATTTTGGGGAGGATTGCCGCAAAAATTTCACACGGCGCATTTGAAAGTTATAAATTTTGAGCTTTCAACTAAATTTATGCCAAAATAAAAAAATAAGCGACCCACAGCACAACAACAACAACGACGAGACACCATTATAAACTGCATAACTTGGCAACTTTAACAATAACATTGTAAAATCAACGCGCCGTTTCCCAAGGTCGTACACCGCCCCCTCCCCCTACCCACTTGCGGTACGGCGCGGCGCATTGACTTTCCCAACATAGCGTCGCCGCTTGCGCTAGCAAAAAACTTTTTTCTTTTTTTTTTACTTTTCTTTAAGCTATTTTTTTTTTTTTTGTTAATTTTTTTTGCAAAAGCGCTCAAAACGAAAATACACAACATACTCGTAAACCTAAATCGCATTTATTGTTTGACTTTTTCTTCGTTGTTGTTGTTGTTGCTATTTTCGGCTGGTTGAAGTTTCGGGCGCAGGTTGCCTTGTCAATGAAAAAAGTGTCAGGGCTAGAGATTTAATTAAGCGAACAGACGGCAACAAAAGCAAACTCTACGCACACACACACACACACACACAAATAGAGCTATACATCTTAAACCACAACAAAATTAGTGAACCTCTAAAAATACAATGGGCAAAGTGGGAGCGACCAGGCAGTCAACCCAAAAAGAGAGAGAGCGAGTGTGTGTGTGTGAGTGTGAGTGTGAGTATGAGAGAGCGGCGCCGGTAAGGCGTCATATAAATTGCAATATTTGCTTTGTGTGAAAGAGAAAGGAACGCAAAACTAACAGACAAACTACAACGACTCTCTCTCTCTCTCTCTCTCTCTCTCTCTCTCTCTCTCTTTTGCGCTTTCTCGCTCTTTACAATGTTTTATGTTCTTGTGTCAATGACTTTTTGTTAATGTTTTCAAACGTTGTCTAAACAAATAAAAATTTGCGTAATAATTAGTTTTTGGCTGTTTTGCTTTGTTAAGCACTTTTTAGTGTCATTTAATTTTTGACATTGATCGCAAAGGGAGCAAGGAGGGGAAGCACATAAAAAAATAGTGTGGACGTGCGTGTGTGTGTGTGTGTATATGGCGAGTACTTGAGCACTGTCTAATTGCAACTTTACTTTTGTTGATTTCAATTTAACATTTTATGAGGCTGCGTCTCATTCTGCGTTTTTGTTGTGTCTCTGTTTTTTTGTTGTAGTTGTATTTCCTGCTTGATTTGTTTATTGCCTTTAATGTGTTTCGCATGTTTCTTTTGAGTGGCATTTTATTGGCTGCGCCTGCAGTTTTGTCTGCGTGTGTCTCCATCTACCGCTCTCTGCCCCACCCTCTCCATCTCTCTCGCTCTATCTCTGTCTCTTGCTGTCTGCGTCCGTCCGTTGGTCTTGTTCGGCGGTTGCGCCTGCGTCACACAAATGCATTCCAAATGAAGTCGTAAATAAAAGCTTTACACGCTCATTCCTTTGTTGTTGCTTCTTCTTTGACTCTCTCGCTTAGCATGCTTTATTATCATGTCTCGCACACACACATATGCACTCCTAAATATGAATTGTGTGTGTGTGTCGCTTATATTGCGCGTAATTAGGTCAAAGTTCACACAGCTATGCTTGGAGAATGTTAATTATATATGGGGGCCTCGTTTCTCTGTAGAATTCTAGTACTCTTTAATTGCGTGGGCGAAAGTCTTTGGGGGCATTAAACGCATCATTTAAGTAAAGTGAATAACTCCCAAATGTATAGTAAAAGCTTTGCTTCAACTGAGTTTATGCGTGACGCATGTCATGAATTTGAATGGGAGTTTGCAATTCACAATGAGCCTAAATCGCTTTTGGGTTATAATCAGGAAACTCAAATAAAGGTGATGACCCTAATAAAATCAAGTCAGAAAAGCATCATCTACAATATTCTTTAATGGAAAATAAAATGTGATTATTTATATTTTTAAAAATAAATTATATGAAATAATTAGATTTCAATTTCTTTTTAGAGAAGCTATGTTTTTATCTATCATTTCTTTCAGTTAAATAAGTGGTTTTCTTAATTAAAATCATCAATCTCACTTACTTCAATATATCACTTTCTTCAAATATTGCTTTTTCTTCTATCTCCCTTTTGGAAATGCTTTTAATTTTGTTTTGTAGTGACTCATCATCGGCGCATTTGCTTTAACAGCATATTGGACCGCCTTTCATGACCTACTTAGCCTCACTTCAAAACAAACACAAATCCAAATTGCCGCCCACAACGTAACGCAATCGAGGTGAATTTGAGACTCGATAACTTTGCCAAATTCAACACATTTATTGCCGATAAGCGCATGGCTCGTCATCTCTCCCGTCTCTGTCATCGACATCGACTTGGATGTTTATTGCACTCAAGGTTGCCATTGAATGCAAACATACAGAAAGTTATTCAAATATTTGAGCAATTTGCTGATTAAATATGCAAACTCGAAGCGCCGTCCATTGCTCACAGCTGGGCGAGAGATAAATGCATACTTAAAAGCGTTGATTTCATGATTAGCTTTGATGTTTTTTCTTTCTTGTTCGCTTCTCTCACTTTGGGGCATTTAGTTTTGTTTCCATTTCGAGCATCAATTAATTTATGAGTGAAAGTTTTCAGAGTTTTTTTCTTCTTCTTCTTCTGGTGTTGGTGTTTTTTTGCATGACCAAAGAGCTTATACTCAGCACACAATGATTCGCCTTTGTTAGGGTTGTGGCATTGGGACTTATCTAGCTGCTGGTCCCTTATCTGCATATTAGTTTACACTGCCACCAAAAGACAGCCACGATAAATGTCTCATAATATAATTTATTATGTACGAGTATTATAATAAACTCGTTGAGTGTCATGTAATTGGGCGACAATGACGAGCTCAAATTTTTTGAATCGGTCTCAATCCCTCGTCGTTCCATGCCGAACCCGTTGACCCGCAGTTGACAAACTTCCTCACAATACACTTAACCACTTGATTGCATTTCGATTCGACGTTTATTTCAACATTTAATTCATTTAATTTCAATTTCTCTGATAGTGCATGAGAAATGTGCTCTCAATTAATTACTTATAACGAGGAAGCTCTTATTAGAATTAAAGTATCCCTATGAGGGTGAAATTTCTGTGAGTCCCAAGTGAACCGGAAGTTGCTTAAAATGTGACGTCATCAGGTGACATTCAATATTTTGAACTTGAACAAACTCAAAGGCGCTAAATAAACATACATATATACATATAACAAATAAAAACACAAACAAAAACACCCGCTGAGCACTGCAAATTATCTTTTGACACAATTTTCGCTTGCTTATCGCCAATTTAATATACAATGAAAATTCGGGCGAAATGTGTAGACCTTTTGTATATACATAGATACAGAGTATACAAATACTATTAATAAAGATATTCAGGTATATAAAAATATTGGCATCAACTTTGAAAATAGCTTCAATGAGTCAAAAGTTTCACGGTAAAAAACTAAATTGATAAGAAAACCCCAATGCAAATTGTTGCGCTTTTTTATAAATGTTTCTTTGCAGCTGTGAGTAGTTCGTTTGTACATTTTATTAGTGGTTATTTTAATTATGTTTTTTTGCATTCTTGTTTGTCATTAGTTATTTGATGACTAAATTAGCCATAAGTGGAATGAATTGTATTCTAAATAATTCACTGAAATATCCAGGAAAAATTTACAATTGGTATTGTTTATAAATTAATTATTAAATGCGAAACCGTTGTAAACCAATAACAGAAATGTGTGGTTCATTATTATTTTAAATAAATATTTCTGACTTATTATGTTTAATTACAAAGTTTCTTATAACTTTGAGAAAAAACAATTTAAAAGGCTTTCTGTTTAGTAAAATATTTAAAAAGCCATGTTAAAGTTTTTAAACACATTTCGCCCTTTTTGTCTGCCGAACGAAAAGAAGAAAATCAAACAAAACTTGCTAACTGGGTTAACCAGGTACAAGCCAGATAAGTGGGCGGACGGGCAGGCAGGTGAGTGCTGGCAATAGGCCTATTTAAAAACACTTTGAACTGCGTGTTTTCAGACAGGCAGCAAATGGACTTACTTCTGACTTTGCCAAATTTAAATTTGATTTATTAAAAGGCAGTCAAGTGCTAAAACAATCTAATAAAAGCAACCGAAACAAAGAGAGAAAGAGAAAAATAGAGTGAGAAAGATGGAGAGTTGAAATAAGCTATGAAAATGCAATGATTCATCGCTTATTCATTTCACTCGTAGCAGCTCTTAAGGTTATTTCATGCATAGCTTCAACTTTTATTGCATTCATTTATGTTTTGTTCTTTATTGTTTTTTTTTTTTTTGTTCTAAATTGTTGCTGGTCTTTATGTGCCAGCTGCACGCTGTGCCCCTCAGATAATGGGCAGAGAGGTGAGAGGTAGAGGGCTTTACTTAACTTTACACACATTTGCAACAAAGTTCAATTGTTGCGGCCATTTAAAATAAATGCGTTTGTTGTCGTCGCTATACAAGTGCAGCAGCAAAAAAAGCTTTGATTTCTGGGTTAATTAACAACGGCAGCAGCAGTTACAACAATTGGTAATTGATGCGCAGTACCCCCTTCCATGCTGCCATACCCCTATCTACACTTTACACTACACATCAGCCCCTGGAGATTTGTTGTGAGTAATCACCTTAACGCGTTTTTCTAATGTCGTTATACCCTGCATATTGTTGCGTAAAGAGTTGCCATGTTGATAAGCTCGCCAAAATAGTTATCAATACAATAGTTAATAATTGAGACTAATACATTATCAATTTATAGTGCGCTATCATTATTTTGCAATAAATACCAAATTTTATAATCATTAACGCGGTATAATAAGATAAGATTGAATCTCTTAACTGTATTGTAGCATAGTTTTTTGCGCATTTTGCAAATATTTTTAATCATCTTTATATTATTTTTATTTATATATATTATAAATTCTTTGTTTGACTTCCTTTAGATGAAAAAACTTTTTGTAGGGCATCTCCAAGTCTACTTTAGTTTTTGTTTGCTTTGGAATTTGGAACTACATGAAATTTGCACACATTTTCCTAGGTGTGTGGATGCAGTGGGGAGCACTAAAAGCTTGCGCAATAATGGCCAACGCAGCAGCTGTGTTGCCACAAGACTCAGTGGGCCAGTGGGCCAAAAACAGGCAGCCAATCGAGCTAGCAACCACTTTGGTTACTTGACGCATCGCACTGGGCGTGTTGCTTGGTTTCTTAGTCTCTATTCTCGAAACTTTGCTCCCACTTGAGCCCACAATTGTTGTGCATACATATGTACATATTTCTGTATTGTAAATTCAATTGCGGTTTTCCTATTGTGGGTTGTGTGAGAGATCTGTAACTCTACTTGATTCACACTGCGACAGCCGCAAAATTAATATGCAAGCTCAATAAACAAAGTGAAGTTGGTGGTTGAGATGAGTATAAAGTGGAGTACAGAGTGCACCACTGTGGTTGCCTTTGATTTGTTGCCGGCAACTGCGTTGTATGGAATTCGATTGCCTAACACCCATTGTAAGGTGTCTGTTGAGTTATCTGTGGCCAGGGGATAAATAGATCTACATATGAATATATATTATTTAAGTTGCTACGCGCTTTGTCTTTGTCTTTATATGAATTCATATTTTGCGCTCTTTTGAAACCATTCAAATAACTATTAAAATTTGTAGATTCCTAAAAGTTTTCTCCCTATCTGAGTTGATTTTTCATCTCAGCTTTTTCTCCACCTTTCTTTTGACTTTCCGTATATTAAATCATCTAATCCATTTCCTCATTCTACGAATACGTGTATACACATTGCGTTCACTTTGCTTTATTTCCATTTGCTGCCTTATCGGAAGCACACATTGCCCACCAGCTGCTTGGCATTTTATTTATTTTTTTTTTTTCTATCGAGTTTAGTTTAGTTTTTCCACTTATTCACAGTATTTTATTTTTGCTCTCTGGCGATTTGCGTAGTCAACCTCAACTCAACTCAAAACATGTCCAAGTTAATCTTTTTAGCCATTTTACTGTGTGGCAGAGACTGTGCGATAATGTCGAGAGAATGTTCAGCAGTTGCGAAGAAAGGGGCGAGGGGGGTTTTGGCACTTGACTGCATTTTTTTTTTCTCCTTTAAAGCTTATGTAACCAGTGCCAGTTTCCGAGTTTTCAAGTTTCTTGTCGTCGTCGTTTTTGTTGTAGCTCTTGCATTTCTGCAGTGCCATAGAAATGTTTGCGCCGTTATCATAACACGCAAAGCAAATAATTTTTAACGTCAGCTGTTTTTACGACATACCCTTTAAATAGTGTAAAAGGCGTAGGGATTGGATGGTTAGCTGGAAAATACATTCCAAAATTAATTAAAAATATTTTTTCATTACGAATAAACTTATTTCTTAGTTTTAATCACTTTACTTCTCAACACACCCGTTTATGCTACTGCAAAACCCTTTTATTACTCATCTGCACTCAAAGGCATTCAATATAAATTCAATTTCTTCCAATTGATTATTTTTTTTTTATATGTAAAATGTCGAATTCAATGCTATAAATATAAAAGTGCATATGAATAGGGTATGAAATAGTTATAAACAAGTAAGAATTGTTATTTTTACTGCAGCAACAATTATAACAACTTCTTGTTAAGTTATGGCTCACACATATTTCTGAAGCTGTAGAATTAAACGTGGGATGAGGGGCTAAGACGTATTAAAGCTATTTTATTACATGGATGTACTTCAAGAAGAAGTTAAAAGAGGAAGCTACGAATCATATTAAGACAGCACTTAATTGTCTTATTATGCAGCTTTAAGTTTATATATATGAAAATGAATCGTCTGTAACTTGGATCAGAATCTTTATTTGTATCTGTATCTGTTTACACAAAATGTGCAATGTGCGTGTTTTTTTATTTTTATATTTTTGTCGTTGCATTTTTCATCAAGTTTATTGGGTTTGTTGCTTTTCTTATCTCTTATACATATATGTATGTATTTCATTTTCACGCCTGGGGCATTGAGCATTGTGTATCTGCCAGATACATCAGACGTGTATATACTTGTACTGAAACTGAATACTTGAAAATGAAAAAAAAAAACTTCTGCATAGGTAGGCAAACCCAATTGGACAGCTGCTCCATTGCTCGACTCCGATGCGATTCCATTGTTGACTTTACCTTTAAAACATTTTCGTTTCGTTTTTTCTTTTTGGTTTTGGTTTTGGTTTTTGTTTTCATCATATACTCGCACATATTTTCAATTATTTGACGTATTCAGCAGTTTCTTCTTCTGGGTTGTTCGCTCTTTATATGGCCAAAGGCTTGTCGTTAAATTCGAAGTCTCTGTGTGCTGTTTGTTTATTTGTTTCTTGGATTGCTTAGCTCTATTTGCACTACAGCTAAACTGACTGACTGACTGAGTTGACTTGTGAGTGCTGTGAATGATTCACAAATATTTTTCTTTGTATTTTTATTGCGGCAATCGCCGCTGGGCTTTGAATTGATTTCGCTTGAAAAATCTTGCTGCTATTTGCAACTGAGCAACTGGATACGATCCAATGATGATCCATATCTGGTTGCACCTGCCAGAGATAGATACGTTACCATGGCCAATCGATTTCTTTTCTCTCTCACTCTCTCTCTCTCTCTCTCTCCCTCAGAGATAGTTTTCAAATCCATTAGTGCATGTCATTAATTTGCATAAAATCTGCAACATTTTTCACAGCCAACCGTTAGAATATGACAAGCACAACGACTACGATGATGATACTACAATTTTACAGCTGCTGGCCAAGAGATGAAAATTGCTGCTTAATAGCATTTTGATAGAAACTGCCACAGTAACGCCCCCCGCTGGCTAATCAATAAAACCAACGGGCTCCAACTATCAACAGCTTCTCAAAGTCAACCCCATCCAACATTCACTATCCACCATCGTCATCGTCATGGTTTGCTCTGCTTTCAAGTTAGAAAATTGTTATCATCTCTCGTTAGGCACTTGATTTATTACGAGCAGAGATGGAAGTAGTTGCTCGAAGCGACTTGGAGCTGCACTCTTCAATTAAAACTGTATTAAATGTAAAATGACTTTTATGTCGCTTTTAAAGACACCGAAGAGGACTCCATTGCAACGGCAGGCAGAAAAGAATAGCATAAAAAAGATATATGTGAAACCGGTCAGGACAACTTAATCTTAAGCAGACTCAATCAATTTATGATTTTGATTAAACCGACAGCTAATTGAAATACATTTTTACGCCTTGATTGACTGACTGAGGGGAAACATGCAACAGCATTCAAGTCACGTTATTTTTTAATTTTATTAAAAAGTAATATGAAAGTTGAACCAGATCACAAGCAAACAATTTAAATGACAATTTAAGTTTAAATTTTAAAGAAATATTTGTAGTGAATAATCGTCTTTTTTCCTGAGTACAAAAGTAAAATTAATTACAGTTCAATTCAATGTTCGTTACAATTTAATTTCAATTCCTTGTGAAATTCTCCTACTTGAATCATTAAATGATTTCCATTCTCAGCTCAATAACGTTTACCATTTATGGACTTCCGCCTCACTGTCTGTTAACCATTTTTCACACTTCGTTGGCCACTTGAGACAGAAGATTTGCTCCTGCTTCAGATGCAACGTTTCTTCCTGTTCTATTGTTTGATTTGCATTGAATTATTGTTTACATGATCGCTTTATTTTTCTTATGTGACGTAGTTTATAGACGTCGACTACGTCTGTCTCATGGTCAACATTTCTTAATGTTGTTGTTGTTTCGAGTTCAAGTGTCTGTGACCCTTGAAGTGCATTAAACAGCGACAGAAATCTATCATTGTCGAGAAAATTTCCCCCCGCATTTCCTCCAATTAAAAGGGGGTGTTAATTGATAAACAAAACTCTACTTACAATTTTCGCATTTTCTTTTTATGATTTTACAGGGTCGTCATACGAAAACTGGTCAGTTGGCTGCCATAAAGGTGATGGACGTCACCGAGGATGAAGAAGAGGAGATTAAGCTGGAAATCAATGTGCTTAAGAAATACTCAAATCATCGCAATATTGCCACCTATTATGGAGCCTTCATTAAGAAATCGCCACCGGGCAAAGACGATCAACTATGGCTGGTTATGGAATATTGCGGCGCTGGTTCCGTCACCGATCTGGTCAAGTCCACAAAGGGCCAGAGTCTCAAAGAGGAATGGATCGCATATATTTGCCGTGAAATCTTACGCGGCTTAAGCTATTTGCACTCGAACAAAGTCATACATCGCGATATCAAGGGACAAAATGTGCTCCTCACAGATAATGCTGAGGTTAAACTGGTTGACTTTGGTGTCTCGGCACAATTGGATCGCACGATAGGCAGACGCAACACATTCATTGGTAAGAATTGAGAATCAGAATGAGAATGCAGAATGAGTCATCAGCTGCTTAACTGGTTGGTTATCCATTTGAACAGGTACACCCTATTGGATGGCACCCGAGGTCATTGCCTGCGATGAGAATCCCGATGCCACATATGACAATCGCTCCGATCTGTGGTCTCTCGGCATCACGGCATTGGAAATGGCTGAGTCACAGCCACCGCTCTGCGATTTGCATCCAATGCGTGCACTTTTCTTGATTCCACGCAATTCGCCACCACGTCTCAAATCCAAGAAATGGTCCAAGAAGTTTCACGGCTTCATTGATACGGTGCTAGGTGAGTCAGTCGGGATAAAATAAAAGTATATTGCAATTGTTTCGACAATATTAAAGAGAACTCACATATTTTATTGTGCAAAGAATAAAACAATGCTATTGGTTAGTAGATCAATTTAAATTTAATGAAAAATCTATTATTTATTAATAATATATGTTTTGTTGTCACAACAATTACTTGACCAACGATATATCCTATTAAGTAACGATTAATTCATTTTAATATATTTTTTTGATTAAGCATTAATTCCCAATATTAACACAGCATGAAAGATTTCTGAATCATACAAATTAATTCACTTTCACTCACAGTGAAGGACTATCACCAGCGGCCTTACACCGAGAATCTATTGAAGCATGCGTTCATTAAGGATCAACCAACGGATCGACAGGTGCGCATCCAGCTGAAGGATCACATCGATCGCTGCAAGAAACGCAAGCAGGAGAAGGAACGCGAAGATTATCGCTACTCCGGCTCTGATAATGATGACGATGAGCCGCAGCTGCCGGGTGAGCCCAGTTCCATAATCCAGGCGCCGGGTGGCGACACATTGCGTCGCAATTTCCAGCAGATCCAAGAGGGTCGCATTGCTGCCGAGCAGCAGCAGCATCATCAGTTGCTTGCCCAGGCGCAGGCTCAAGCTGCGGCTGCTCATGCCGCTGCCCAGGCGCAGCTGCACCAGCAACAGCAGCAACAACAACAACAGCAGGCGGCGGCAGCAGCCGCAGCGGCGCATGCAGCGCAACAGGCGCAAGTGGCACAACAACAGGCACAGGCTCAACAGCCACAGGCGAATCGACAACAGAAACCACCATCGGTTAGTGATCAATTCAATACAGTAATTTCCTTGAGTTAATTTCAACTAATTATGATATTCTTATTAATTTATGTCCAGCGTCAGCAGATTGAGGAACCTGGTCCGCCAGCACGCCCACAATTGCCACAGCGTTTGATTGTGGTGCCAGATCCACCACATGCCAATCGGCCATTGCCACCGACACCGAAGTGCGGCGAGCCCGCGGCTCAAACACCGCCACAGCAACAGCAGCAACAACAACAACGCAGCTCGCAGAACAATTTCAAGCCATCGGTGCGTATTCAAGATAGAGATTACAAGAACTGTGCAGCTTGGTCTTTAACATTGTGGCTGATAAGGCCACAAGGGGAAATCTTCAATGTTCTTTTCTCTACTATACTGAATAGAAATTCTCTAGAGCAATGACTTCAACTGATATTGAATGGAAACTCGCGATAAATATAATTACTTAGGGAAATGGAAGAATAGCTAGTGATAATATGAAACTGATATGCCCAGGAAACTCTAATCAATCTAACCAATTTGAATATTACCAAATACAGTTTAAAGTTATCTTTAATATTTGGAAATTTCACAAAAAGGTTCCAACATTTATCATGCTTTATCTGCATTAAAATGTCAACCACTATTGAAAGTATGATTCAAAATAAAGTTTAATAAATCTTTAGAGTGGTTCCAAAATAGTGTTCAACTCAGTTTAGTATTCCATTTGAGTTTAGCATAATATAACCCGTATTTTAGACCCTGTTGACATATTGATCATCAGTAGCTTAATTCCCCACCGCTCTTAACTCTCTTTTAAAAGTTTTTAATTTGTACCCCCTGTAAAATGTGAACATTGTACGATTGTATATTTATATATGATTTTCGAACTTCTTTTATTTTCATGTTTTGTGCGCCTACCATAACATAATACATAATATATAACAATATATCGACCTTATGATTTCGCTCATGTGTGTGCGTGTTTATAATACTTGTATGTTCATCATCCCGTTGCTCCGATCCGAACACTATAACAAAAAACACAATAAAAAAAATACCAATATAACACTCAACAAACAATGAAACATAAACAGTTACCACCAAGGAGACCTGAGGTATGTTTTTCATCATTTTCAGTTGTAGCCTGCTCGCTCGCTCCTCTCTCTTTCTCTTACTCTATCTATCCATTTCACTGTGACTGTCCAAACTTTCCTTTATATGTATGTGTATTTTATGCTTGATTTACGAGTCTATCAATATGTAACTTCCCCATTTTTGGAACCCTTGTCGAAATTGTTGAAATATAAAAAAATGTACTACTTGAATGGAGGTATACATGCCACAAAAACACTAAATAGACCTTCGTAACTCCGTTATAACCACTTCCAATGCACGTGCCCACTAATCCACAAAAAACAAAAACAATCTTCCAAAAACACTTTCAATTTCCATATGCAACTAACCCCAAAAAAAAAGTAGCTGCTACTCTTAAAGCAGTTCTATAAATAGAAGAGTTGCTGTGATTGATGCGTTTGTAATGCCAAAAACGATTAAAAAATCAAACTAACCCCGGCAAGTTCCATAGATAATAACTAACCGAGCTTTCTCTAATGTTTGGCCCTGTTTGTTGTTTATCTATAAGAAGTGAAAGGTGCAAACCAGTCTAATGCTCTCTTACTTTTCGTTCCACCCCGATGCAATCGAATTTGCCCCCTCTCCGAAACTACAATACAACAACAACAACACACACATACACTGTGGTACCACGTGCAACACACACACACACACACATACAAACACACACATAAATAAAACTGAAATCCTCCGTGTGCATTCAAAAACTTGACCCGAAAATCAATCAATCAATTGTAAAATACAAAAAACCTGTAGGATCATTTAGATGTGTTAGCAGCACAATTAAATGAATTGGGCGTGGTCTCCTCCCAACAGCCGCAGCCACAGACAGCATCAAGCGGCGGTGGACAACAGCAGCAGTTGGCACAACCGGAGGCGCCACCGCGCAACAATCGACAATCCGGTGCATCAACCGGCAATGGAGCCATCTGTGTATCGGCCTCATCATCATCATCCAAGCCGGCGGCTTCACTGCCACAGCAGTCGAACAATCATTTGGGGCAACCCGTCAATCCGTTGGATCCACTCGACAGCAGCGACTCGGACAGCGAACCGGATGAGCCCAACGATCGGGCACGCAACGATGGCACACTTCTTGCCAGCGATCCGCCCAAACCGCTGTAAGTATTACCCACCTCCTTTCCTTTCTTGAAATGGACACAACACAAAAGGCGAAAGGCGTGGCAGCTTACAGTACAGTTAATATGTTTCTTGCAAAATGCGCACATCACGGAGTTGTTATTTACCAGGGAATATTTGCAGATTTTTTGAGTCTAACTATGCTAAAGATTAGCCACTTACTCTATAGTTCAGGTAGTTAATAATTTATTATTGAAATTAAATAAATAATCAATAGCATTCATGCATATAAACATTTTGAATCTTCGATATATACCCTATTTAATCTTTAAAGATTGATATAAAAAATACTTGAAATTATAAAAACAAATATATTATATTATAATCCGACTAAAAGGGAAGAAATCTTGGAAAAACTTTACAGACATACAAAAAATTTTCTTATAAACTATCAGCATTAGTAGTAAAGTAGCAGACAGCATATTTGCATCGATCTTATTTATATTATGAGAGTCATAAATTTGTTAAGTAGTTTCCTTCACTTTATAAGTTTCACATCCAACGTTGTTTAAAAAAAAATCACTGTGAAGTATCTTTAAAACTCAACTGCAAATTTAGATCAAGCTCTGAGTTACCTTAAGTAGAATTCTTTGCTTTCAGATAAGTAAAAACAAACCTTAACTAAATGAGCACTAAATAAGAAACATGAACGATTCATGTAGAACATTTGGTATACAATTAAATTCACAACATTCTTAAATTTCTCTCACTTTATTATCGTTATTTGTTACCTGTCACCATCCTCACTTCCTCACATTATTTATGTCATTTTTAAATTATAAATTTGGAAATGCCGCCCGTTTTTTGCGTTTTGCCTTGTTTGTTTTTTGTTTTCGTTGGATTTTGTTTTGTTCAGACCCGAATTTTCATATAGGCCCGGCCTGGGACCCGTTTCGGAGGATTCAACTACAACAACGACCACACCGTTGACTCACGGCAGCGGTGGTCCACCCAATCGACCCTTGCCACCGACGCCGGATGACGATGATCAAGCCGGAGACCGTACGCTGATCATGAAGCGCGTAAGTACCCTCCCAATTCAAATATCTATCTATTACAACTAATAACTAGACTTATAGTTTCTTTTAGTACATTTCTTTAAGTTTAGTTTTTAGTATTTTTTTCTATTTCTTTGAGATATTTTTCTACTGAGATACATCGATAAGAATTAGGGTTTAATTTAGGGAAATTTAGGCAGCTGTACAAATTGTAATTATGTAGCTTTCGTAGGGTTACAGGTAAAAATAACTATAGAAAAAGCAATATAAAATAATTAAAAACAATTATTTATTAATATTAGTCAATTAAATCAACAACAACAAAACAATTTGGATGGTTGTGGTTCTCTATTTAGACAACTTTTTGCAGCAATTACTATAATTTTATTTGATTAACCAATTTGCAGAACGAGTTCATTATTGAGCCTAGTTTAAACTTTATCAATTACATACTTATTTCTATACTAAATATTTACTTAATTTGATTAGTGTGTTTCGTAAAAAAAACCACAGTATGAAACGTTTTTCCGTGAATTTCTTTTGTATAAAGTTTTATAAAATATACCTACACCTCCTATATGAGTATGATTTTTGGTTCATTTTGATTTATTTTCAAACGAATTTCGGACGATCCCTATCAAGGTTTTTTTGTATAAATTGTGATACGCACTGGTGCATAGTATGTTTACACGGGCACTTTCCATGCATACATTTTAGAGCTGGAAAACAATCGATAAATTATTTAAATTCTTAACCGATTATATTTAGCATTAATATTTAAATATTTATGCTGATAATAATTTTGGACGTTTGCTACTTGGAAATATCGATGGATTTCATATAAATTTTTTCATTGAATCTATCGATTACAACTATGTAAAAATTCTTAAAAATAGTTTTTCAGCTCTAATGCATCCAAAAATATATATCTATTGTATATAAAAAAAAAATAAATTGAATGCAGGCGGCAATTAAATGCATCCAACTGGTTTCAAGTCATACGTCACCTGATAGACATATTTACTATTTATGTATGTAAACACCTTTGCACACTGTGCATTACCCACCCTCACAAAAGCAACACAAATACAAAATACCCAAAATATCTTATCAATATTATATGGAATGCAATGCAATGAGAGAATTCATGAAAAACTTTCCATGCTACAGATCGGGGTCTACCTTTTTTTTATCTGGGTGTAGAAAATGTAAGAAACAACAACTTAGTCTTTAGTAAAAAAAACAAACAAGTAATGCAACCGAATAAAACCCTAACAACAATTCTTCTCTTGCGTTGCTACTTACAACTACAACCACAACAACATCAACTACAACTACAACTGTAAACAGAAATTAGAACAAAACATAAATCGCTTACAAAAATCCGCTTCCACATCGCACGCGCCTAAAAGAGGCGACGAAGCGAAACTTTTGCGTGACTGGGACTTTGATAAATTCTTTCCAAAGAAACCCAATGGCAGTGCTGTTGGTGGTGCAAGCAGCAGCAGTGGTAGCGGCAGCGGCAGCAGCACCACAGCCAGTCTCAATCGTAGCTCATATTTGAGCACATTGAAGGTGGAGGCGAAGCTGCAGCGGGCAAGCGTTGCCGAAGCCATAGCACGTCCAGTTCCAAAGGGTTATCAGCCATTAAAGGGCGCCAGTTCCTCCTCTGCCGCCAGCAATGCCAAAGAGCGCGGCAGCAGCAGCAGCAGCAACAACTCGACACAGCAGCAGCAGCAACCGCAGCATAAACGTCAAGAGTCTGACTCAAAGTTGCCAAGTTTTGTGCGTAGTTTTCGACGTGAAAATTCCGATTTTTTCCCGTTAACAAAACGTCACTCTGCAGTGCTAAGCAGTAGAAGCAACGACAACAACAACAACGGCAGCAACAATGCACAGTTGCAGTCGCCGTCGCTTGTTCAGGCGCAGCGTGCAAGTGCCGTGTACCAAAGGAACAGCATTTACAATAGCAGCAACAGCAACAACAGCAAGGATGCTGCTAACAGAGCCAAAGCGGCAACGTCCACTGCCAGCAGCAACAATGCAGCAGCAGCAAAAGCAACAACCACAGCAGCGGCAGCAGCAAAAACAACAACTACATCTGCAGCAGCAGCAGCAGCACCAACGAAATCCAGTTGGGCTAATTTAGATTTTCTGCGTCCGCGTCGCGAAAAGACTGAGTCTGTAATTGTGCTGCAAAATGCAGCAGCGCGTGCACAGCAACATCAACAACAACAACAGCAGCTACAACAGCAACAACAGCAGCTACAGCAGCAGCAGGTAAACGTTCTCAGCTCGCACGCATCCACAAACAAACCAAAGAACAAAGGGCAACAGATGAAAAATCAATTAAATATATCGTTCATTATTGTGTTTTGTCTTGGCGCCAGAAACGTAAACCAAACCAAACTACTTGAAAGCAAAACAAAAAAAAAAAAACCAAAGAAAAAAAAGCGTAATGCAAATAAAATTTACCATTTGGCTAGAATTCCCATACTCACCGCAACACCAACAACAGCATATACACACACACACACACACGAATACGCATCGCTCTCTCTCTCTCGCATATTTCCCACTCTCTTTCCATCTCTGTTTGTATGCTCTCTCATCAGAATTCATCGCCCACGCAGCTGCTAACATGCCGCATTCTGTTAATAACATTGCACTAACAGCTCGTAAATAACAGTGCGTCTGATTGAAAAAGACAAAGAATGATCAAACAACAAAAAAAAATATATGAATTCATTTGCGATTTATCATCATTTATGTATATTTTCTTATCCTCCTTTGCTTTTGACCTTCCCAAGCATGTTTATTATTTTTTATTGCATTTGGCAAACTTGTTTATTTTGTCTAAGAACCATCGAAATAATTAAATAGATAAATTAACTAATTCTAATTAGTAACATAACAATAACATTTATACTACTTGTACTTAAGACTCGTGTGTGTAGAGCGGTATGCTTTGAAAGTGACTAATAGACAATTTAATGCTTGATTTATAACATCTTGATATAATATGCATACTAAGATACATTTTAAGGTGTTGCTTTCTAATTGGTAGTCGGTCAAATCTAAGTATCAACAACAATATTTTACCATCGTCTGTAAATAATTTTACTATACACATCAAAGCAAATGTATCGAATGCTAATGAGATGCTAAAAAAAAAAAAACAAAACAAAATATAATAGCATTAAGCTCAAAATTTTGCAGGCTTAACTCGTAAGCTTTTATTGTTATACCTGTAAATAATGTCATTATCTCATCGTTTTACTGTATATTAAAGTCTTGGCAGTGTGAAAGTATGGAAAGGAAAAAACTTAGCCTCTGATTGAGTTATATTAAGGAATTTTGCTGGAACTAAGTTTATTTAATAGAACTATGTGCATAAAATGTTTAGAAAATTTTATCTGCCCTAAGAAAATTATAATGATATTAAAGTTCAGTTCTTGTTAAAATTGTCAAAAATTATTCCTTAAGATTCTGTTAAAAGATTGGAGTAGCTCAAGACAATGGTTTCATAAAATCTTTCTATTTCTAAATTTCCAATTTAAATAACATGCTTTTTGCTTAGCTTTGCCAAAATTCATTTCTTCTGCTCAAAATTGTTTTAAAGCTTTGTATAAAAATTGAACTATTATGGTATGTAATTGGAAAGTTTGTTGGTTTGGTTAGTCTGAAGTTTAATTGTTAATTTAAACAACCTATAAAAAAAAGAAGCAAGTTTTGTGATGTTTGCAATTTGAACAACGTTTTGCCTGCTGCGCAGAGCTGTGAAACCCCCTCAAAAAGTTGCGTTAACAAAACTAAACTAATTTTAAGTGCTTTTTATGTCTATGAGTCTTAGCTTTAAAACAATTTTGAAGACCTCCTCCCACGAAAAATATTGAAAACTTAAATTGTTTTAGTTGGTAAGCTTTTCAATGTTAAACTAAACGTTGGAAATATTGAGGCCTGTTTGAGGACACATCTCAAGTATTCTTAAGTATCTCATTGGCATTCATTTTGCTCTGCTGTTCTCTCTCTTTATCTATTTACGACTCTTTCAATTTGTTTTTTATTCATTACTTTTTGTTTTGTTACCTTTTCAAAGCATTTATAACCCATTTCTCGTTTTAATTTCATTTTCAAATGTTCGTTTTCAAATTTATTGCCACCATTTAAAACTTTTGATTGCTAACTTTTCTCATATGTGTGCTTGTGTTTTTCTCTCTCCTGACAGAATCGTGGTGTAGCCGGGAGCGGTGCTGGAGGGGACAACAGCGGCCTTGGTACCCCGGGCACCCGCACCAGCAGTGTTCTACCCGATCTACTCAGCCAGGCATCGCCGGCAACGCCACCGCGCCACGATAAATCATCCAGTGAGGAGGTGAGTAGCGCCCGAGTCCCATTAATACTCGTATTTATCAATCGACTCGATTTTTCATTGTGTGTTTTGTGCGTTCAACTCAACTCTGTTTTATCCAGTTGCGAGTTTCTGTTTTTTATTGTTATATTTTACTGTGATAATAACATTAAAACGCCCCCTCAATTTTTTGCTTTGTTGTCTGTCCCATGCATAATCAAAAAGAAACAGCGAGAGAATAAACTATAAATCGATTCATTGTCTATGTCATTCTCAACTCTTTTGCCTTTGTGGGTTACAAATAAATAATTAACCAACATAAAAGAAAACAAAGTTCACAATATTTTTGCTTTTTAAGCACCTAACATTATGTTAACATGTCAAAGTTATTTGTACACTGGGTCAATAACTAGCATTACTTGAAAATTTTTCAAATAAATTTCTGATATAGACAAAAAATATGAATTCATTTCAATATTTTCGTAAAAGTTTACATGTTTATTATTTTTATTTGTTTTCTATCTTAGTTATGTGCTTTATACAAAATTATACTGATCTTTTCAAAATTACCTAACCAATAAATGTAACTAATCCAAAGAAATATCTTAGCATAAACAATTTTCTTTGACGTGGAGCAAAGTTTATTATGAAGAGCGCGTAACGAAAAATAAAATATCCATAAAAATTAAAAATATATAATTAAATTGGCCAACAATATGCGAAAAATAAAAAATATACAGTTACTTATATAAAAAGTGCATGCGATTCGCTGATTTTACAAATGCATGAATTTAATTCAGTATTTTAAAAATGAATCAAAACGTAATCAATTTAAATTTAACCAAAACCAAATTTAAAACGTTACAAACAATTTCTTCTTCTTAATTGTGCTTTGTCTTTCCGCAACGTTTGAGCTGATGGCCACTACGATATATTCTAACAAATTACAAAATACAAATCAATTACAAACAAACCAAAATTTACAATAGTAAGTATGAAAAACAACAACAGCAATAGTTTCCAACATCAACACAAAAAATCTCTCTCTAAAAAATCTGAATATCCCCAAAACAACAACCAAACAAATCCAATAAAAAACATTTACTTTTGTGTATAGTTTTTATTTTCCCAACAATTTCTCATTTTAAAAATTTTCCTTTTTGTATATAATACAAATTTATCTATATATAAATGTACTTTATAATTTTTGCTCGCCGGATAATGCACTGCATTCCACTGTGGCTGCCATTTCTCTTGCTCTTTTATTCAAATTGCGTTGCATAGCAACCAGCCTCATGTCACTGTCACTAACATTTTGTTCGCTGCGTTGCTGTTAACCCACTGTAAACATAAACAAATTAACAGAGGCGCAGCGATGGCTGGACTCTTTGTTTTAAAATTACATAGTTATTTTCATCTCATCCGAAATTATTTCTGTTTTCATAATTTCGAGTCTTTTGTCAAGCAAATAAATAATTTAGAGCTTTTCCCGTTGAGGTGGAATTACAGCTTTACTATAAACCTTTTTCATTCTTATTGTTTTTCTACTGACTCACACCCACACCTACATACATACAAACATACACAGATAAATTTCTATATTTTATTTATCATTGGCCTCTGGGGAAAGACTAATCACATTTCATTTGTTTTTATTTGTTATAACTATTATTATAATCGTTAACAGTATTCAACTACAACTACTCTTAATACAAGTAAATGTATATTTTGGCTAATGTTTTTATTTTAATTGTCGCTAGCTTAAGCAGCACTCAATATTTAACCACCCACACACACACAGATACACACACACACTACCCTCTTCCCTTAGCATGTTTAATTTATTAATGAATTTATTTTTGTTGCCAAACTCGAAGACTAATTTAAATTTTTTTCTTGCACTTTTTCTATTTTCTTTTCTCTTTAATTACAAATACAAATACAAAACCAAAAACAATACCTACCAACCAACCAATCAAACAAACAAACAAACAATCAATCAATCAATCAATCAATCAATGAATCAATGTATCCAATCAATATGATAAATAAAGTATCAAGCGGCCATTAGTTCATCCGTGCATTCCACGCCATCGAAATCGTTTATCGCTAGCAGCTGCAGCGCCGGAGGCGTCGCCGTCGGCGTCGGCGGTCACGGTCATGGCGGCGGCAGCGTTGTTGGTGGTGTAATTATTAGCAGTAATAATTCACCACAGTCAACAATATCGCTGACCTCATCGACATCGAATTCTCGCCAAAATTCGCCAAAGAATTCGATTAGTAAAACGCGTTCTTCCAGCAGTATTACTAATTTATTGCATAAATCTGCTTCTTCCTCCTCCGCGAACATTCTACACCTGACTCCAACATTGAATGCCTCCGCCTCCCCCTCAACGTCTTCCATCTCCAATTCACACTTGCCACCACACGCATTTGCGTTGCAACAGAAACAACGCAGCTTTCTCACCTTTGGCTTCGGTGCCGGCGGCTCGGGTCCGACACGTCGTGAGTCGACCGTCAATGTGAATGTGACGCCCACATCTCATGAGGCGGCCAATGATACGCCCGAGATACGTAAGTATAAGAAGCGTTTCAATTCGGAGATACTCTGTGCAGCGCTTTGGGGCGTCAATTTACTGATTGGCACAGAGAATGGACTCATGCTACTCGATCGCTCCGGTCAGGGCAAGGTAAGATCCTTCAAACATTACCAATAAACATTAATTTAAAATCAAATTATGTATGTTAAAACAGGTCTATCAGCTCATCTCGCGTCGCCGTTTCCAACAGATGGAGGTGCTAGAGGGTCAAAACATATTGGTAACCATATCGGGCAAAAAGAATCGGGTGCGCGTCTATTACTTATCCTGGCTAAAGTCCAAGATCTTGCGCACCGATGGTCTATCTGATGTGAGTTGAGAATCCTAAACAGAACTCACTTCAATTCACATTTGATTAATTCAATTTTATAGCAAGTGGAACGTCGCAATGGCTGGATAAATGTGGGTGATCTACAAGGTGCTGTACATTTTAAGATTGTCAAATACGAGAGGATTAAGTTCCTAGTGATTGCATTAAAAGACTCGATTGAAATTTATGCATGGGCGCCCAAACCATATCACAAATTTATGGCATTTAAGGTGCGTATCTATTTCATGTATTTAATACAAAATTTATACTTTTAATCTATGATTGTATATTTTATTTAGAATTTTGGTGAACTGGAACACCGCCCCCTTTTGGTCGATCTCACAATTGAGGATCAGTCGAGACTGAAAGTGATTTATGGTTCCGCTGAGGGTTTCCATGCGGTTGATTTAGACTCGGCTGAAGTATACGATATATATCTTCCTAAGCATGTAAGTGCCGCATGCCAAACTGATTGGACATACCCTGTAAATGTGAAATTCAACACACAGACTCAGGGTGCTATCATTCCGCATTGTATTGTGGCGCTTCCAAACTCAAATGGTATGCAACTACTGCTGTGCTATGACAATGAGGGCGTCTATGTGAACACTGCCGGACGGGTATCCAAGAACATTGTGCTGCAGGCAAGTAACCCAATTCAATAGGCAAAAGAACTAATATTTTAAAAATAAATCTTTAAAAAGAAACAAGGTTTATTTTATGAAAAATTACATATTAATTTAATTTTGATATTTTTAAGTAAAAACTAAAAATTAGAATTATTTGTTAAGTACCTAACATGATATATAAAACCATAAAATCTTTGCATTTTCGCCATGTTTTTTGAATTATGATTTGTATGGATTTTCAACAATGATAATTATTAATTTTGAGTAGTTTTATAAATAAATTCCTTTTATCGTACTTTAAATTTTGTTCTGAGACCTTTCGTTTTCTTCAAAAAATCATGTGAAAATTAAGAAATATTTTGACTTGTAAAGATGCTAGGTCAGAGGCTTAAGCAATTCCGAACTGTCATAGCTTTGCCAAAACTCTACCGATTTTCAAGTGGAATGTCATTTTGATCATGGTTTGTCATCTTAATTTATTCTGCATTGAAGTTTGATGAAAATCCATATAAATCATCATATAATCATTATTTCGTAATGTTTATTATATAGCCTATAATGATTGCTTTTACAGTTACTGCTCCTACTTAAAATTAATGGGATTAAGCTGTTATTTGAAATAATCTCTTCTTTATTTTCGCAGTGGGGTGAGATGCCCACCTCTGTAGCCTACATAGGCACTGGACAAATTATGGGCTGGGGCAATAAAGCAATAGAGGTGCGTACCATAAACGTGTATGTTGTGGAAACAATTTTTTAATTCACTACTCTCTTTTCTATGCCTTAGATACGTTCGGTTGAGAGCGGCCATTTGGATGGTGTGTTTATGCACAAGAAGGCGCAACGCTTGAAATTCCTTTGCGAGCGCAATGACAAAGTATTCTTCAGCAGTGCCAAAGGTGCTTCATCGTGTCAAATTTACTTTATGACGCTCAACAAGCCAGGAATGGCCAATTGGTAAATGGTGCCCAACAACAACAGCATCCCAACTGGCAACTGATGATCCAACAACATTCAATATAAAACAACATTTTCTTCTTATTTTTACAACAAGCTAAACAACAGCAACAACAACAAATATCTAAAGAAAACACACACACACACACACAACATTAGCTCGTTTAAGTGAAAAGTGCATAATTTATAAGTGAGAACATCCTATACATAATACACACCACACAAGAAACTCACCACACTGACACACAAACACAGACACACACGAACGTGATGATGTGCTTATGAAAATTCACCACAAGAAACGTTTCAATTAGTAAATGTGCTATAAAGTTAAACTCACGCAAATTGAGAGTGCACAATTTTAAGCAATCGTTAAGTAACGCATTTGATAAAAAACAAAAACAAATGCTTAGAAAAACGCGAGAAATTTTCAAAGCTCACTCGACGAGGTTTTCTTTTCCATTAATGAAGAAACGAACAGCAAATAAAAAGTTGTTTTATCGTAACAGCATTTTAATGTAAACATTACATACATATGTATAATGAAGTTACATAACTACATAAATAGCAGTTTATTTGTATGCACACACACCCACGTACAGCCACAAACACACACACACACACCGCAATTTCATTTCAAATGTCATTTTAGAATTGTGTGCATGCTGTTTTTTTTCTACTTATTATTATTTGCCTACAAGTTAAACTTAAGTTAAAGCAAGCAAAAGCAACGCAGCAAATAAACAAAAATCAAATGATACAAAAACAAAAGAAAGAAGCAAAACAAACAGAAGAAGAAGACGTAAGAAGAAACGTGCGTATATCGAAGATAATGATCGAATTGTGAGCAAAATGCAATTAGTTTTTCATTGTTCTTGATAACAATCTATTAGAATTTATTTGTGCGTTTTAAGCTAGTGCAAAATGAAAGCAAAGCAACATTTACATTTATATATGTAAATTAATATTCAAATTAATATCTCTGTATGCTCATTTTTATGAAAATTAAAAGGAAATGAAACAAACAAAAACAAAAAGCGCCATTGTAAAAACTAAGTGATAGAAAGCAAATAAATATTATAGAAATGCTGAGCGATACAGAAAATGAAATGTTATAAGCAGAAAAAAGCAAATGCCGAAACAATTATGATTGATGATTTATGTGTAAATTAAGAGACAAAAAGCAAGAAAAGCAGAAAGCAACACAAACAAATGCTTAACAAATTTAGATGAAGAGTCAAGCATAAAGCAAGCTAAACGAAATTTGAACCTACTTATGAAACAATTGATTGAATGAATGCATAAATTACAAATTACATAAATATGTCATTTTGAAGACAACTACTTACCTTGATAACGAAAAAAAAAAAAACAAAAAACAAAAACAAGATTGGAGGGAAGAATTTGATGAACCTAGTTAAGCTGCATTTTTTACTGAACTTTTATACAGAACTAAAAATGATGAAACGAAATTCTCTATAAAAAGCTAGCATGTTAAAATTGAAAACTCAATTAATTATGGTGACAAACTCTCCGCTTGTGTGCTGTGCATTTCAATGATTTTCAATTTCCTTTGTGTTTCTTTTCATCACATTTCATGTGTGCTTAAATAATTAAAATGGATACGTTGCAATATACAAATTCTATAACATTATTCTATCAATCGGCACACACATCAAACGCAAAATGCAAATACCACTTGCAATACATATGTCAAATTATTATGGCAGTTAATGCTAAAATTATGAATTATTCTTCCTTGTTTTGTGTTGTTTTCTCATGTGCGTCCCTCCCTTAAGATAAAAAGAAAAAAACAATAATTGAAAAACCTACCCGTCTCAATGAAAAATAAATATTTAAAATATTGTTTGTTTTTGTGTTATAAAAGAAAATAAATGCATGCCCCCGTGTCCCCCATATTTAATAATGTTCTTTAAACAAAATGCACTAAAATGCAATTAAAAACCGAATTAGTAATAAAATGCTTACTTTATTTCTAAAATAAAACAAGTAAATTGATGAAGAAGAAATGAATGTAAATCTAAATCGTAAAAAAAATTATTATATATATAATCTCAAAATTAAAAAACAAAAAAATAAACAAAAAAAAAACAGTTTTACATTTCTGCATTGAGCAAATCTCCCGGCAACAATGTTCGCAGTTGCATGATGATTCTACCCGCTTTGTTGTCCACCATTTGTGACAACGCTTTCCTACTGGACACGGCAAAAGCAGCCAATCACACAGGTTCTCTGGTCGATGACGCAGTTACTCCGATTCTTGCAACTTAAAGTGTTGTCCTTTTTTAGGATTGTTGCACGCTTTCTGCGTTGTTTACGTTGTGCTTTGCTGTGCGTTGGAGTTTTCTCTGGCGCCTCCTCTTCCTAATCTTCTTCATTTGAGTCGGGCACGCTCCGCGACGCGTCCTGCTGCAGTTGAAGTCGCTGCTTCTGATCAAGCAGTAGCTGTACAAATCTTTTATAATTTGAAGTCATATTTATTTATTATGTGCCAAACACGCTTTGTTTACAACCGTTAATTCTGATATAAGCGCTGCCACCCTACATAAATTTCCCGATCTGGCAACTTGTTCTAATTTATCAAAATAAAAAATTTAGTTGCAGCTCTGAAAATTTTACAAAATTGAAATTTTTCTTATTTTTGAAGCTAGAATTTTTTAAATTTTTGCAGAATTTTTCTTGAAATTTTCTCGATTTTATAATATGTATATATTTTTTTTTTTAGAATTTAATTTTTAACTTACCTTAGGTTGACGAGTTTCAAACCTTCATTAAAACTTATATATATTTTTTTCGAGCTTCGAATTTTAAATTTGAATCAAAATGTTAATTAATTTCAAAGTTGTTGCATTTTAAAATTTGCATCAACTAAAATTTAAAATTTCGTCCGTTACATACATTTAGAGGGCTGTTATCGATTTTCGATAGTAGCAGTGGTTTAGCAACACTGAATTTGGCAGAGCAGCTGACGGAAAACAACGTGAAGTTGGCAGCGCTAGCTGTCACAACTTTGACAATTTGCGTCTCTCTTCCTCTTCTCTCTTTTCTTTTTTACCCGAGCATCGGTAGGTGTCGACTGCTAAAAAGATAATCGAAAAATTAAATGCACAGACTGCAACATCCAATAAAAATAATAAACAATATGTTAAACATAAACATTGAACTTGCGCCCGCATATGATATTTGTGCAATACTGCAATCTGTGTGGGATAAAATGACTCATAATAATTGTGATGGCTAAACATAAATGAATTAATTGATTTTTCTGCAATTGTAGTAATGGGTCGCGTAATTCGTGCACAACGTAAGGGCGCCGGTTCCGTCTTCAAGGCGCACGTCAAGAAGCGCAAGGGAGCCGCCAAGCTGCGTTCCCTGGACTTCGCTGAGCGCTCCGGTTACATTCGCGGCGTCGTCAAGGTGAGTTTCACTATATCTACATATATATATATACATGTATAATAATATGTGTTTTGTAGGATATCGTGCACGATCCCGGTCGTGGCGCTCCCTTGGCCGTCGTTCACTTCCGTGATCCCTATCGCTACAAGATCCGCAAGGAGCTGTTCATTGCCCCCGAGGGCATGCACACTGGTCAGTTCGTGTACTGCGGCCGCAAGGCTACTCTGCAGATTGGCAATGTGATGCCTTTGAGCCAGATGCCCGAGGGTACCATCATCTGCAACCTGGAGGAGAAGACCGGTGATCGTGGCCGTTTGGCGCGTACCTCTGGCAACTATGCCACCGTTATTGCCCACAACCCCGACACCAAGAAGACCCGTGTCAAGCTGCCCTCGGGCGCCAAGAAGGTTGTGCCATCGGCCAATCGTGCTATGGTCGGCATCGTTGCCGGCGGTGGTCGTATCGACAAGCCCATCCTGAAGGCCGGTCGTGCCTACCACAAGTACAAGGTGAAGCGCAACAGCTGGCCTAAGGTGCGTGGTGTTGCCATGAACCCTGTGGAGCATCCTCACGGTGGTGGTAACCATCAACATATTGGTAAGGCCTCGACAGTCAAGCGTGGCACATCCGCTGGTCGCAAGGTCGGTCTCATCGCTGCCCGTCGTACCGGTAGGATTCGTGGTGGCAAGGGCGACAGCAAGGACAAATAAACAATGCGCCGTCTTTAATGAGAAGGAGGAGGAGGAGCATGTTCCGTCTGAGATCAGCGTAGTGTTGTGTGTTGCGCTCTTTGGTACAATTATGCTAATGTGTATGGAAAATGTGTATGTTATCATCATGCAAACAATAACGCGACGGAATAAAATTTATTTCTAAACAAATATATTCTGTTTTATCAACCCAAATATGGGAACTAATTGGAAAACAAACAAACAAAAGTTAATTCTAGTTGGAAACGAAAAATTTATGAGCCCAACGAAAAACAGGTTGGCATTTCTAAATTGTTATTACTTTTCAAAAGGTATCAAAATTCAATTAAATTGCACTTTTTAACTTCTCTTAGGCACATCAAACTTAAAGAATTTATAAAAAAATGCACCTTTATTTTATCTAAGTTTAAATAAAATCGTCATTTTTTAATTATTCTTATAAAATCTAAAAAAAATTAAATTGCGCGCCGTTTTTATATTTTGTTTTCTGTTGGAGCTGAAATTGGGAACCGTTTTTTTGTTCAAGGTGGCCACCCTGTTTTCGACCATTACACTAAAAGACATCGATATATTTGCATCCGGATAAAATTTTAAAATTAGCTGATGCAAATTTTAAAATGCAATAACTTTGAAATTAATTAACATTTTGATAAAAATTTTAAATTCGAAATTCGAAAAAAATATGTATAAATTTTAATGAAGGTTTGAAACTCGTCAACCAAAGGTAGGAGAAGTTAAAAATTAAATTCTAAAAAAAATATCATAAAATCAAGAAAATTCCAACAAAAATTCTGCACAAATTTTTAAAATTCTAGCTTCAAAAATAAGAAAAATTTCAATTTAGTCAAATTTTTAAAGTTGCAACTAAATTTTTTATTTTATTAAATTAGAACAAGTTGCCAGATTGGAAAATTCTGTAGGGTGGCAGCCCCAAGTTGCCAGAACAAGAGTTGACAGTTTGCTCAAGTTGTGCGCGGACGCGGACAGGGAAAAAAAGGACGGAAAAATAATAATAATAAAATAACTTGAATATAATAATAATAAAGACAACTAAATAATGGATAGCACATTCCACGAGGGATGGCTTATAAAATCACCGCCCACAAAGCGTATTTGGCGTGCAGTAAGTTATTTATTCATTGCTTGCAACAAAGCAATTTTCTTTTCTTGTTAGACCACAAACACAAATACCAAATGGTCAGTCAAATGTGCAATCTGCAAGCAAAGCATACGGGAAAAATAGCTAAGAACAGCAGCAAAAGCATGGAACAAAAATGTTTAACTGTTTTTTCCGCTTGTTTCTACACTGAGTCATACAAAGAAACGTACCAAGCAGTGGCATTTTTAATACAATTATGTTCAGTGTACATCATCTCTGTGTGTGCTGTGTGATGGTATGCGTGCGTGTGTGTGTGTGTATTAGTGCTTGTGTGCGATCATTTGTTTGTTTGTTGTTGTTGTTTTGTGTCTGATAATCATTTTTAATTCATTAATAAGCGGCTGACTGACTGACTGACTGTGTGCATGGGTTGCATGGCTGATGATTTGAGTTGTTGTTGCTGCATAGTTTTGGCTTTGTGGGCAAAGCTAGAGAAGTGATTGAAATGCAAACAAGCGAAAAACCGCAAGTTGCGTTGTTGTTCTGTTTTTTTGTAAATTGTGAATGAGTCTATTTATGATATGAGTATATGTGTGTATGCGTGTGTACTTTTGCCGTGTTTATGTTTGACGATTTGGCGTGGGAACATTTTGTGACGCTGCCTGCAAAAGTTTACGCTTAATTAAATGTTTACCCTGCGCTAACCGTTAAGCGCCGCTGGCAGCAGCAGCGGCAGCACCGTTGCGTATTAAATTACAACAACTGGCAGCAGCGTCGTTTAATCAAATTTACTTCCAAGTAGAAAGTCGGCTACAAGCGATCAACAAGGCACGTACAGGCTACAGTTGGTCAAGTAATTGTTTTGACCAAACACAAAACTAACTTTTTAAATGAAAAAATTAATTTTTGTTATGTTAGTCGACTGTTTTAGGCTGATTTTATGGTATGATTTTTATAAGTGTAGCATCCAAATACACATCATAATTTTTGTTGTTGTGACAACAATTACTTGACTAACTGTATATCATAAATACATACAGCGTTTATACGATAAGCCACACATCACGCTGAATGACGCACTTGTCGTTCTTTGTTGTTATTGTTGTTGTTGTCGCTTTTGTTTTTGTTCTCTTTTATGTTCCCTGATAGTTAAGGCAAGCCTTATTTATATAGGGGCTATACTTGCTATATATATAAATATCCATAACTAACTATTAGGTATTCCACACGCTTTAAGAAAATTAGCTGAGCAGTTAGCTTATATTTTGTTGTTGTTATTATTGTTGTTGTTTCGCCACAGGGTGCCAATTTCTCCATGTGTGTGTGCGTGTGGCATTATGTTTATTGTTTATAATTGAATTAAGCGTGAAACTGTGCAGACAACAATGCAAATTTGTCTGGCAAAAACAATCAAGAAAATTGAGCTGAAAGAAGAAATGCGCATACCCTTTGATTAACTAATATAAAAACACAGATAAGCATTCTGCAATTTTATTTGACTCAACAAATAGATTCATGTGTCAGTTTTAATGATTCAGAAATTATTCCCATGTTTCAGCTGCAAATCTGAACATATATATTACACGTAATTCTTTAGTCATTTGGCAGATCGACAAAGTGCCTGAAAGACCTGTTGAATGTAGGAAGTGTGTTCCATGCTAAAACAAAAACAACATTTGTTTTCTCTCTGAATTGGCATTCTTCCAGCTTTTCATCAAACACACTATTCCAAGTATTTGCCTTGCTTTTCAATTTATACGCTATAATGTATATTCATTGCGTCTATAACTAATCCACGATTCGCCAAAAATGCACTGTGTAAACAACGTATTTTTCCAGCATTTTAAAAATAATAAATTTTCTAGTGTTTAAGACTTATTTTTCAGGAAATATCATAATTTGTTTAATGCTTACCATGTCAATTTTCTTTAGCCTTTGACCTTTGAGTCTTTTATTATGCATTAGTTTTCTTTTATTTTTTTCTGCTTTCTTCGTTTTTGTTGTTGATATTTTCTTGCAACAAAACGTAGCTTGGGTTATCAGAAGATCGTGACCCAACACACTTCCCATTTTATTGTTGCATTGCAACTTTTAACAAACGTACAATCACAATTATTAACAATTAAGTCTATAAAAGCAGGCATTGTAAATAAGAGTTAATAAAAATCAAGCCAATGAATGAGAGAAAAATTTCAAAAATAATAAAATAATAAATATCATGTTTAAAAATGGAAAATTACTTAGTAATTCTATAAATTTAGAGCGGTAAAGAAAACATATTTAAAGAAACTAAAAATAAGAATTATTGAACGATTGGTATACAACAAAATTAAATATAATTATTACTTTATAAATTAATATCAAAACTGATATTTTAATATGTTGATAAAATTCAAAAATAAATGTTTCGGTGTCGGCTGAAAACATTAACTAATTAGTTAGGAGATAACAAAATTGCTTGGATAAAGTCGTGGTGTCAATACACTTTGATTGGGCTACGTTGTTTGGCAATGTCCGTCCAGTGGGTGTGAACTGCTGATTATAATTACCCAAGAAAATGTCAATGTAAATGCGATTCGCGGAAAAGCAGCAACATCAGCAGCAACTGCGCTGGCAGCGACGCTGGCTGCGACGCGACGTCGCTTACTCACCGCTGTTGATAATCGCCACAGTCGGTCTGACAGTCGTGGACAGCGCCTCAAATCCAACATATGTTTGCTTGCTGTCTCACTGACTGTCCGTCTGTCAGTCAGTCTGCTTGTCTGTTTCTTATCGTTAACAGAGTGTAACTTTCTGTTTATATCTGTGCATTTGCAGCGCTGGCGTCGTCGTTGGTTTACGCTGAAGCAGGGCGAGATACCGGAGCAGTTTTGCCTTGAATATTATACGGATCAATACTGCCGTAAGCTGAAGGGTGTCATAGATCTGGATCAATGCGAGCAAGTGGATTGCGGACTGCGTTTGGAGAATCGCAAGCAAAAGTTTCAGTATATGTTTGATATCAAGACGCCAAAGCGTACATATTACCTGGCTGCTGAGACAGAGGCGAGCATGCGCGACTGGGTGAACTGCATCTGTCAGGTGTGTCATCTGCATGACACCAAGCAGTCCAATGAGCTGCCACTGGGCGCCACAGCAGCATCCACAGCAGCAGCGGCGGCGGCAGCAGCAGCAGCAGCAACTGCAGGTAATTGCAAATAACTAGAAAACTGGTCAAACGCGACTTTCACTTTCTCAATTTTGCACACCTTTCGCACAGATGAGAATCGCAGTGCACAGCAGCATACCAGCTCCAGTGGCGCCTTGAGCAATTCCACGCAAAATACAACAACCACATCGCTGCACTCCTCGGCGGGCACAATGGCCAACTCTCTGCTGCGCCAACGTTCGGCGGTCATCGATCAACAGCCGCAGTGCTCGAACAACAACTCGGACTCGGTGTATGTCAATACGGATTACAACAATCGCGAGACGTTGCTCTGCGATGCTCACTTTGATCAGCAACAGTTGCTGTCGGCGGCACAGCAACAACCGCCCCCGTCGCCCGCCACGGCCCTCTATTTGAATCAGAGCGCATTGATCCAGGCTCAGGCACAGGCAGCAGCCATGGAACAGCAGCAGCAACAGCAGCAAGCTCAGGCTCAAGCTGCCGCAGCCCGACTCGCTGTTAATTCGAACGGTGTGGTTAGGAAGTTGCCAGAGCATTTGGTGTTAACGCAACAAACCTTGCTTGAGGCAATGGCACAACAACACAGCAGTGTCCAGGCATCGCCAGCATTGAGCACCGCCTCTGGACCATATATACCCATCAGCGAATGCTTTACGGGCAGTCCCAAACTCCTGCCGGACGGACATGCAGCTGCCGCGGGTGCATTAAACAATTTGGATCCCAAATTCTATGATACACCGCGCAGTCATAACAATATTGGTCTCAACCTGACCAACGATCAATCCTACTCACCCAAAATAACCAACTGCAGTTTGGTAAATGATCTTATGCCTTACTAAATTGTAACTTGGCTAATTGATTCTTACGATTGCAGCAACAATTGGCCAATGCCAGCAGCAAGCAGCGCAGTCAACGCTCCGATTCGGACTCTGAGAGCGTCTTCACCGATGATGACGAGTGGGCGCATCCATTACCATTGCGCGAGAATGTTGGTATGTTTATATAAAAAAATACTTTGGTTAAAATCGCGCAACCAAGGAAATTTGCTCTATAGTTTTATGTTTCAATTTATTAAAATACAAAAAATTCAATTCATTGTCGTATCTCGTTTTTTAAGATAAACATTCGGTTCAAAAAAAAAAAATAATAACATTAATTGTATTATATATTTTAATACCTATCATTTTATTTATTCTTGTTTCCGAAACATTGGAAAAATAATAATAACTTATTATCTTAAAAAGTTACAAATATTTTGTATTAAATATTTAATCGAAAGAAACGAACAACGGCGATTATAGCAGCTTGTTAACTTGTAGCTTATCAACTAACTCTACTGTAAATATAATAAATCTCAATACTGATATACTATTTATCTTTTTAGATCGCAGCACGCGCCCCTCGGATAGCTCCATTGAGAACGAATCATTTGTGCTGACTTATTCACAGCGCTTTTCCAAAATGCCAGAGGATGGAGCTGCTTTGGCGCCTTCAGCAGCTGATAAGCACTCCAAGCTAATTGGCGCGATAACAAACACAGCTGCTGATGGCGCCGGAGAACATCATACGCTGGAGAAGTTGGCCAAGGTGCTGAAGAACAAAAATAATCTCATACTGGACTTTAAGGAAAATGAAAAGTAAATTACATGTTTATTTGAGCTGGAATTAAAAACTAAATAATTGTTATTTATTGTAGATTATCACGCGATTTGCCGCAGCTGTCGGATACGGAGAACACATCTCCAGCGATTGTTGCTCGACGGCATGCCAATTCCTCGTTGATCGAAGAGAGCTATGACATTCCACGTTCGCATCAGTTGCCCTATTGCAATGTGGGACAGTTGCTGGGCGAGCGGCCGGTCACCAGTCCGCACAACTCCAATCCCATTGCTGCCTCCACGCCGAATCTCATGGCTGATGCAAGTGCTGCACCAATAGTTAATCCCAGCTCGGCGGCACCACATCCAGCGACAGCTACCAATTCGCCCACAAGTGCACGCACGTTGCCACGCCCACATTGTTATACAAATGCAGCGCCTACGAGGATGGAGGGCAATGTATTTCGTTATGATTTTATTGAGCAAACTGATTGCCCGCCTGTTAATCGAAAGCTAAAGCCCAAGGTGGCCAATCCGCCGCCAGAGATGACCCACAAAACTACCATGGAGGATAAGCCACCAGAGGAGTTTCCGGCTAAACCACCAGTGTGCGCCATGGAGCAATTAAGTAGCAAATTGTGCGCCACAAAGCTGCAGTCAACTGGACCGCCAAGTGTGGATCGTAAATGCAAACCAAATGTCTACAAAGTAATTACAACTGCAGCTCATTATAATCTTATACTCATTAATTGCTTGTTTCGCTTGCAGCTGGGCTCTTCGGCCACAATGTCGGCGGCAACGCGTCGCTCTTCGGGGGCACCACTTACAATGGTGCTGCCACATGAAACAGATGTACATTCGCCAGCTGCTGTTGGCTATTTCCATGAAACACGCACTCTGCCACGCCAGCCGCATCGCCCGCATCCCAACAGTCCCGGTAGTCAATCAGTGCAGCATCAACGCACTGCTTCGGCAGCAGCAGCCATGACTTCATCATCGGCGGTGGCAGCAGCAGCTGCGGCAGCGGCAATGAAACAATTGCAGCAGGCAGCAGTACAGCAGCCGGAGCATAAGCTGCAATACTTTGATCTAGATGTGACTAACAAGCCGCCTCTACTTAATCGTCAGAGCATGAGTGTTGGCAATCTATATACCCAAGGCGCTGCTACTGTGGGTGGTGTGCGTCTCGGTGCTGTGGATGCATCCGCTGTGCGTGCGCCAGTTAAAAGCAGCGTTGTCTACAACTCTGTGGACTTTGTCAAGACGGAGGCGTTTAAGCGCATACGCGAGGAGCGCAACAAGGAGAGCAGTGAGAGCGGCAACAAATGAGCTACGCTTCATCTTTCGATTTCCACATGACTCACATGATTAATGTGCAATATTATAAAGCGCAGTTCATAGCGTCATCCGGATCTTTTGTAGTGCCTATAAATACTGTCTAAGCAAAGTGCAAATTATACGTGGCTTTGACATTCGTATTCATATTGAAACGTATAAACGTATAACATACAGAAACACCCACATTCATATCCATATATACATATTTACTTAGACGTTAAGTTATTTATATTAAGCATATTGTATTTGTAAACTCAGCCCCTTCTTGGTGTGCTTTTTAAATGCTGCTGTGCGTCATGTTAAGATGATGTCCTTGTCTTTTGTCATTGTGCTTCCAATAATTTCCACTCGACACACAGCTAATAAGTGTAGTAAATTCTCGAAATCAAAATGCGAATAACGTTTTAAGTGCTATTTTATATGTACACACACACACACATCTACTATTTATATATTTACACCACGAATTTTTTTATGGTAACGAATTCTTTACAATTATTATTAAATAAGTATAACTCGTGTGCGACACAAGCTGTGGCTTGATATTGTGCTTTAATAAACATTTTTTAACATAAAAGTATAAACAAAAATTGTATGACATTAGAAAAATGAGGATGGAAGAACCAACGGTGATGATAAGCTTTTAAAATACATATCAAATGTTGTCCGGACTGAGGATACTATTTGTTATCATGAAATAATATCTATGTTTGTTCTGTATATGGTCTTAACAAAAATATATATTAATGAATTTAGGTATTAAAATGAGATTTTCAACCCTTTCGGTGGTAAGTTTCCAAAATGTGTTAGTATTTATAGAGCTCCGGGGAAGGTTACTAGAGCAACAGCTACGTTGTCTATTATAGCAACAATGTTTGAATTGGAAACTTGGCAACGAAAACAGAATGTTCTAAACAAAAATATTTCTATCGGGTAAACAACGGACTAGAATTCATTATAAAAATATTTGAAGTGCAGCTGAGATTTCGAGATACAATTTACAGCCTCATATTTTAAAAAGACCGAGCTAACGGTGGCTTCATTGAAAGAAAAACTAAAACAATGTCGCTTGTTTACATTACACATCACAATGAGAATATCTTTGACGTGGAGCGCGAGCCGGAAAAGCCACAGGATTCGCAAATGACACAATATGGTCGGACTAATAAAGGAAATCGCGCAAATGAGGAGGCCTTAATCCTGGCCGATGGCCTGAAAGAGAGCGCAGAGAGGGCAGCTCGTTGTACTAAGGAGTTGCGTGATCGTCTTAGCCTGGAGTACAAGAAGCATTCGATGGTGATGCTTAAGGACGGGGTTCGTCTGCTTACGGATGCCAAGAAGTCCCAACATCGCACCATGGGATGTGCCAATGTGCCCCTGGATCCACCATGCGCCTTTCTGCGCAAGAATCAGGGCGTCAAGTGGCGTCGCGAGAATCTTCATGTGTGTCCCAAGGGATCGAATATGCCGCCGCTGCCGGAATTTGGCAAGAAGGAGAAGAAATCCGATATGGTGCCCAATTTTGTGCGGCGTAATATTAAATGTGCCCGCAGCACAGTTCGCTGTCCACCGCCTCCACGCATCGTGGACACGCCGGAAGGCACGCGTCAGAATTTGCTCAATTCCGGGCTGGTGCCGCAGTACGTGTGCCGCAAAGACTTTGGCCAGGTGCCCATCTACATACAAAAGACTAAGAAAATGCTGTCCGCAGCCCATGCCGTTTGCTGCAAGGAGCAGGCACGCCTAATGGAACTATGTGGTGGCGTCAAAGGAGCAGCCGCATCTGCCCAAAAGCTGCAACAATCGCAGCAGAGTCGAGAAGGTGGTGCCCCAGATATGCCAGGCATGCGAGTCATGGACCAAGCCGAGCGTAACGATATACTTGTCGGTCTACGGGCCCATCTCAATGAGATGACCAAAAGCTATCAGTCCATGTCCTTGCTCATCGACAGCGAGAACAAGCGTCAACGCAAGGGAAAACTGGAAAGCGATTTGCGGCAGCTCGAACAGGATATCTTATTGCTAGAGACCAGTCCCATTATTTATGTTTCATTGTACTAAAATTTTGTTTTTAAAGTATTTAATCATTGCACTTACACACACACATACATGCACTCAAAAAATCAGTTTAATAAAAATTAAACAGGCATTTCCCAAATTCCGCAGCATAATCAATTCCGCAAAGTTTCAATCGTGTAAAAAAAGCATTTAAAAAATATAATTTTAGGTTTTATTAAAGGACACTGCGGAATTGATTCGGCAACGGAATTTTGGATAGCACTGTTCATGTTTATGTATCGATAATTTCCAATTTGTAGGCTCCATGACAGAAGGGACACAACAGTCGACTTCCTGGTTCGTACAGCTCCAATAGCAACTGCTGATCTATCAGCACTTGACGATCGCAGAGTGTGCAATAATGTTGCGACAGATCAGGCACCAGCTGCAGTAATGGAAAGACAGGGAATGAGTCTGGAATTTACTGATATTTTAGAGTCTATAAATACCTCTACGTAGGAAATGCAGCATCGCTTTGCCTGCTGCTTGGCATCAACTTCCGGCGACTTGAATACGCCAAATTTCGTTTGAAGCGCCTCAAAATGAATCTCCATTTGATTTAGAAAACGTTTAATGGTCACATTCAGTGGCTTCTCCTTCTGCAGTTGTTGGTCCATTCTTTGTTTAATACGAGCATTTTCTTCTAGCTGACATTGCGCCGCCTTGCGTTGAAATGTCGTCAGTTCATCCAAGTTGGCTAAATGCTGTAAGCGTAGACGTATGTGTGTTGTGGCCAACATAGCCAATAGTAGCTGCCTTTCAGTCTCGAATCGCTCTGGACTTTGATACTGCTGCACCTGGATTAGGGCATCGATAATGTGGTACTTGACCTGCAACTGATGCAGAAGCGATTGTGACGCCAATTCATCAAAGGCAAACATGTCCAAGGGCAAGTAATTCACATATTTTTCCAACTCGAAATGGTTAAAAATCTCCATGCGCACTTCGACCAAGATGTCCATATAGCAATGAATGGCTTCGTTGGGCGACAGGCCTTCAACGAGTTGACCTAGGGAATCCCCCATTTCCAGCTTGCCCAGGCAGATCGGAAGATGTACACGTTGATACGTTGAGTTAAGCAGATATTCATTGTTCCGAGTGTATATTACAGTCAATATATTCTTATGCTGACTGCAGAATACACCTGCAGGCTGATAGTTATCAGTGTTCTCCATTTCAATCAGTCGCTTGCTGAAACTCAGTTGAGCACTCTTATGGATTAGCTCAATGCGATAAAGTTGACCTCTTGCCGTGCCCACTCCATAGCTGCAGTTTCCCAAATCGCAAAGTGCTGAGTAATAAAGAAATATACAGAAATTAAATTAAAGTAATTTAAAAACTTGTGGATTCCTTTTATAAGGACTTGAGAGAAAGTCTTACCCGTCGAGAATTTAAAAGTAGTTGTTACTTATCGAACATACAAATTTTTAAAAGTCATTAGCTATAAAATTATGACGGGAATGCGAAGATTTCTTTGAAACAATCATGATGGTGGTTATATTTCTTTTAAAGTAATTCCTTTACTTTGAATTATTGAACAAAAAAAAAGATAACTTGTTTTTTAAAGATGACTTTTTTTAAATATATTTTTAAAAATTTTAAGATTATATAACTTTTTTCTTATTTATAAGTAAAAAATCCTTGTTATTTCAAAAAATTTTCATATAAAAAAGAAAAATTTTCGAAAATACTTATTATTTTCGGTCCCTGGTAGATACTCTCACTCACCTGTGATCTTCATGCCGCCCACAAGAAAACGCGTCTCCAGCCAGTTGCCAGTTTCTTTACGTGGCATGCACCAGATTAAGAGATGCGCCGCCTTGCAGCAAACAATGTAGTAGCAATCACGTTCAGGACAGTGTGAAATCACTGCCTGCTGCAGACCCATGTGATCTGGTCGCAGCCAAAGCGGTTTCACCAGTGAGAGTCCTTCATCCTCCGCTTCGTTAAACCTGTACAAATGAACAAGTCCATTGTTATCCCCCACCAGCAGCAGATCCTCAAAGGGATGCATAAAGCAGATGCGACCCAACAACGTATGCAACTCGCAATGTGACAGCACAGTTCGTGCTTCCGGGCACAGTGTCAATATCCAAAGGCTGCCGGCTGCAGTGCCCAGGACAATCACGTAATTGCCACTGTCAGTCTTAAGTGGACGCCAAGCAAAGGATGTTATCCAGCTGCGATCTACAAATGATTGATAATGTCTAAATGTATCAATCTCTGCAGCTGAAACTTCGTAAGGGGGCTGCAGTTGCTCCCCAAGAGTGGTGGCTATATCCAGTCCTTTCTCATAGTGCCGCCAGAATGAACCACCTGGACTTTTGGTGACCAATTCCAATGCTCCGTAGCTATTCAAAAGAGCCAGCAGCATCTGTCCTCCGGGCAGTAGATGTGGTGACCAGCTGGCGGCCAAGAGGTTGGGATCGGGCACCTCCGGTGTATTGATGGCTATGTAAACCGGCTGCAGAACTAATTGTTGCATCTCCAGAGCATTGCAGTTGTCGTAGATTTCCTGAAGATTCGCTTGTTTAGCCAGTTTATCCAATGGACGGTTCTTGGTCATACTCTTCAAGTTGGCCTGAATATAGGGAAATGGCAAATGATGAGTCGATTTATTGGTCAACTCCAGAGTTAGCAGCTCCACTTTGGAGCCAACCAGAGCAATGCAGTTGCCATCCATTGTAGAGCATATAAAATCATGGGGGTTATCCTGCTTGACTTTATCCTTGGCCAGTTGTTGAAATTTCAGCACTATGTCAGCTGTGTATGGCATAAATATAACTTGTTAAATTAGAGGAAATTTAAAGTGGGACAGGTCAAAGATCAATTTATTCATATTTAATTAAATAAATAAGTAGCCCCTTGCTTTTTGTAGTTTAAATACTTGAAAGGCCTGGCCGCAGGGTATCTCGAAGTCGTGCACTATCGAATATAGCGTTCTTACACGTTTTCATAACATACGCGTTTGCCGGCAGACGCAGACGCGTACAGAGCGAGCAAAACAAATACGCGAATTACACATGTCAGCGGCTAGACTTTGTTGTCTCAATAGATTTCATAACACCTCTCCATACATAATATGTTCTCTTTTATATGGCACAAGCTCAATTATTACGCTCACCTTTTTCATCGCCAGCGCTTGCTTCAGTAGCTTTTCTCATTTCGACGGGCACGGTGCTGTTCTTCTGGTGGTGAAATAGATTTAGAGCCAACAAGGAAAACAACACAATGACTGCTAAGCGGGGTGTGGAAATGGTTAAGCAGATTGCCGAATATATATCCAAAGGATCCAGCTTTGATCGCGTTACGCAAATGGTAAGTTCTTTTAAATCACGCCCGAAATATAAGCAGATAGAAAACAAAAAACGATGCGCAAATCAGCTGACTCAATGTATATCGATGTATTATGCAAGCAGACCTATCGATAACGCGCGGTATTTGAATTTTTCAGGTAAAAATAACGAGTGGTGGTGAAGGACGCTGCGTGGGTGAATTCACGGTGCAAGCTGAACATTTAAATCGCATGGGCTCATTACATGGCGGTTTAACGGCCACAATTTTAGATAACATAACAACCTATGCCCTTATGTCCAAAGGTTCACATCCGGGTGTCAGCTCTAGCTTGAATGTAAGCTATTTGGCTGCAGCCAGGCCTGGAGATGTCGTCGAGGTGGACGCCAATACCGTACATGCTGGACGCAAAATGGCCTACATCGAGTGTGTGTTGCGTATTAAGGAAAATGGCAAAGTCATTGCCAAAGGCGGGCAAACCAAATTTGTTGATGTAGATAACAAATATTAACTCTTTGGCAATGCAAGTCATTAAGTTCGAATAAACAGGCAGATACTCTTTGTGCTTCAACAAGCTTTTCTTATCAAGTGGAAAGTAGCCGGAATTTCAGCAAGTCTTGTTACTTTCATTTCATTAAACGCTGATGTAATACATTACAAAATATATTTGGAAACCTTTATGTTGACTCTGTCTTCCTATTAAAACATAAGCCCAGCACAGTACCTTCTTTTATATATATAAGACGAGTGGGAAAGGTTATAGTCGAGATCCCGACTATAGGATACCCGTTACTTAACTTAAATATGTATAAAAGTATTTTTTTAAGAATTTTTTTTTTAAGAAAAAAGGATTTTGCTATTATTAATTTTTGTTATTTTATATTGCCTGAATCCAGTTGAGAATTCTTAGGCACAAGAATGACAGAAAAGTTTGCTTGGCATATTGTGTTGCTGTTGTTACTTAGTTGTCGATTCAAAAAATTTTAAATTAGCAACTTCTTCAGGTTTATAATTTTGCTAAATGTCAATCCCCTTGGTTAGCGACCTCTCTATATGGTAACCGGTGACTTGACACGCTCAACAACATACTACACTTGCATAAATGCAAGTAGTATTCTCAATACGATTTGATAGATGCCAGTTCCATCATCATTGAAGATTCATCGGTACCATTTGGGTTGAGTCGAGTAGCGATTCAAGCCGAATGTCATATTTGCGTCGTCAGAACCAGTTAAGAATTATTTGATGCATTTTTGTTAAGTCTAATAATATTAAAACTATTGCATACTCTAAGGAGCTAATTTTGCTTTAAGAGCTTCGGCATGTTAATACTGCTGCTCTACTTATCCGATCTTGCTGCGATTTTATAGGATACTAGATAATAGCAACTTGCAACTCTAATACCCACAAAAAACGTATTATCCTAAATACTGTGGGTGTGGTGGTTTCGCGATTTGCGAGGGCGGAGGGGGGCGTGATAAAAATGTAAGACAAACTTGACCTGCGTGGTGTGTAGAGAAATCTGCGAGCCAAATTTGGTTATTCTATCTCTTTTAGACTCTGAGATCCTTTTGTTTAAAGAAATTACTTTGAAAACATTAAATCGCCATAACTGCCGTTCTACTTGTCCGATCTTGATGCAATTCAGTGGGATAATAGATAATACTAATAGATAACGTTTATTTTCACAAAAAACGTATTATCATAAAAACTGTGGGGGCGTGGCTTAAATTTGAAACAAACTTGATCTGCGTAAGGTATATAGAAATCTGTCTGTCAAATTTGGTTTCGCTATCTCTTATAGTCTCTGAGATCCCTTTGTTCAAACAGACGAGCAAAAGGTTTTTCGCTATTTGCGGGGGCGGAGGGGGGCGTAGCTTCAATTTGAAACAAACTTGATCTGCGTGGGGTATATAGAAGTCTGTGAGTGAAAGTTTGGTATCTCTATCTCTTATAGTCTCTGAGATCCTTTTGTTCATACGGACGGACGGACGGACGGACAGACGGACAGACACACATGGCTATATCGACTCGGCTATTGATGCTGATCAAGAATATATATACTCTATAGTGTCGGAGATGCCTCCTTCTCCCTGTTACATACATTCCAACGAACACAATATACCCTTTTACTTATTTTTTAAGTAACGGGTATAAAAACAATCTACTTGATAAAATAATCGAGATGCTCATTTCATAAGCAATCAAGTCGTTCATATAAAAACTCAATATTAATTAAGAACTTTTTTGGGTCATAACTGATAAAAGCTGATATGAATATCGAAAACCACAATAGCACAGTAATAAAAATTTAGGATCTGGTCATTGTTTTCTAATATATTGCTTTCGCCCAGAATGTAGCGCTTGCATCAGTATATTTTCGCATTTCGTTGAGAAAAGTAATGTTCTAGTGATAGAGCTAAAGCCAACATAAAAAAACACAATGGCAGCCAAGAGGGGTATTGAAATGCTTAAGCAGATAGCCGAATATGCATGCAAGGGATCCGGCTTTAACCGTGTTACGAAAATGGTAAGTTTTTTTTTAAAGCCACTTCGAAAAACGCGCCATAGTAAATTAAAGTCGATGCGCAAACCAGCTGACTCAAACAGATCCATCGATAACCCGCGGCCTTTGAACTTTTCAGGTAAAAATAACGGGTGGCGGTGAAGGACGCTGCGTGGGTGAATTTACAGTGGAAGATGAGCATTTAAATCACGAGGGCTCATTACATGGCGGTTTAATGGCAACGATTGTAGATCATATAACTTCCTATGCCCTAATGACCAAAGGTTCACATCCGGGTGTCAGCTCTAGCTTAAATGTAAACTATTTGGCTGCGGCCAAGTGTGGAGATATCGTCGAGGTAGATGCCAACACCGTACATGCTGGACGTAAAATGGCCTACATTGATTGTGTGTTGCGTATAAAGCAAAATGGCAAAGTCATTGCCAAAGGCGGACAAACCAAATTCGTTGATATAGACTCTGAGGTCCCTAAGTTTGAATAAACAGAAACTTTACACTGGCGTCTATCGTGCAACCGAAATGGAGAATATTCTTTAATTATTATTCTTGTTGGTATATCGATAGTTAATAAAGTTATCGCACAGATGTTGAGTATTGTTATTGCTTCTTCTCTGTTGTGCCACGAATTTCGTAACAATCCAGCATGGGTACACGCAAAAAGGGACTGGAATTTGCCAAGCACATAACAGAGATTATAGCCAAGGCAACAGGTTTTGAGCGCCACTTGGAGAAGGTTAAGAACAAAAATAAAATGTGGGTTGTATTTTTAAGTTACAAATTTGCAATTTATGCTGTGTAGGTAAAAATTCTTGGCGGTGGCGATGGAATTTGTACAGCGGAGTTCACGGTGGCACCGGAGCATATCAACAAAGGCGGCGGTTTGCATGGTGGTTACACGGCAACACTGGTGGACATGGTAACCACCTATGCACTGATGTCCAAACCCTGTCATCCAGGTGTGTCTGTGGAAATCAACGTGAGTTACCTGAAGGGAGCCCGTGTCGGCGATGAGGTGCTCATTGAGGCAAATACGGTTAGGGCCGGAAAGAATCTAGCCTTTATCGACTGTGTGCTTAAACATAAGAAAAACAATGCTGTGATTGCCGAAGGCACACACACCAAATACGTTAATTTCGAGTAGATGCTGTGCCACAGTTGCTATTAATGTGCTTTATTATTACATGTGTAGCAGTAAATTTTAGTTAATTAATTAATTGCTTGTTCTGCGTGTGCGTCTTCGATTAGAGTTTGAGTCGGATTCGGATGGACACTATTCGGAGAATATCCCACAGGTGAATGTGTGGACTTAAGTGCCTAACTTTATTTGCCTCTGGAATACGCTCATTAGAGTTAATGTGGCTACTAAGATTAAGGTTTGATTACTCGTTAAGTCGATATGCAGATTGCAATGTCCATTGACCAGCTCAGTTGACCAATTTGGCAGCAGCTGGCATTGTTGGGCAGTGTGGACAACATGCCTCTGGAGGCGTCAGCGGTTCAATGCCCGGCGGGCAACTGACCTCGCCGCACTGTTGACGCAGGCAGTTCACCTGTCCATGGAAGCAGTTGCACTTGGTGCACACATCCGGCGTCCAGACCTCGTTGTTCAGCCGTGTGGTGCCCTTGTCGTCGACGCAGTGACTCCGCTTGGACTTCACGACAGCGGGTTGTGGAGCGGGGGCCAGTTGCACGATCTGTGGCAAAGGCTCTGAATCGGCAGCATTGCAGGAATCCTCCAGTTTGCGCAGTTTCTTGTGCAGCTTCTTCAGCTCCTTCTGGAAGTTGCCAATGAGTTCCTCCAGACCGCTGACGCGTTCCTCGTTCACCTGGTAGAGTGATTCCAGGGGACTGTCGTAGCTCTCGGCGGTGGACACCTCTTGCTCCTCGTTGTGGACATCACGCTTAGCACGCTGGCTGCGCTTGGTGTAGGTTTGTGGCACAAAAGAGCTGAATACTGGTGGCAGATTGTTGCAGCTGCCGCATTCCTGCCACAGATACAGATTGATGCCGGGAATATCCTCGCACTGCTTGTAGCCACCTTGATGCTTGGCCAGAATGAATACGTTCTCTGTCATCTGTTCGAAATTGTCGCCCACATCGCAGAGCACACGTCCCAAGTTGGCCTGTTTGATCTGGACGAGCTGTTCGGGCAAGAAGACGCCAGGATTCTCGTAGTAGAATCGATCGCCATCGCGCAAGCGACGGAACTGCTCCACCAACAGGCACTGGAAGAGTCGACCCACCTTGCCACCTTCAACTTGATCCTCCAGTATGCCACCGAGCCAGACGTCAATGTTATCCGGATGCCCATAGAGCTCGCGCAGCTTCTGCCTGATATCCGCATTCGTAATCTCACCAGCCAAGTCATCAAAATCCTGGGCAACGGTTAGATTACAGAACTTCCTGTAGACATTATAGCCGGGTATGCCGTGATCTCGTCCACGCTGTATGTTAATGGCAGCCAGGTCAAGGGCCACCGCATGCGCCGTTAGGAAGAGTTTCTCCGTGAGCTCCGTGTTCAGATTCTGATCGGGCAACTTGAGCTTGGCGGGCACAGCGAGCATGCCTCGCAACAGAGGATCAACGCCACCTTCATAGGCCAGACGCCAGGGCGCAAAGAATGCCTTGTGCAACAGCAGATGACCTTCAGGAATAGGTTGGAAGCTGGAGTTCAGGCGATGCAGTATGGGATTGATAATGGTATGGCCAAAACGCAAAGCTGCCGTGGCAAATTCATTGGCAATGCTGGGATTCACCTGAGGATCGTATCCACGATACTCGCCCATGAGAGCCATGCCACTCTCCCCAACGATCAGGGGCAACCACTGCTTGAAGGTGATGTGCTGCATCTGGGCGCCGACAATCTTGCGTGCCTCCTGGTACAGGGTATCGCCATCCCAATGTGGATTAATCTCACGCAATTTGCCGGCAATGCGATTGTGTTCCCGCATCCAAATCGTGTGCATGGCCAGAAGACCCACTTGCTCATTCACACGTATATCGCCAGAGACAAAGCAATTCATTTGGTTCTCATCCAAGTTGCGGCGACAGTCCATGCCATCCTGTGGCGCCGCAAAGGGCAACATGGCCTTCTGGTTCGGGAAGTGCACGCCGACTCGGAGGAGACCCTCATCCGTGCTCAGATTGCGCAGTTCCTGGGCAAAGGGAGTGCTGTAGCCATACATCTGGGAGGCATCTATATACGAGGTCAACTGATTAATCTGCTCCCGATGCTGCACGCCATCGAAGAAGAGCGAAGTCATGCCCGAGCCACAAATGGCACTGGAACGGACCACGTCAATGCAGCGACGATTCTTCACACGTGGATCATTTGGAGGCACCTCAATGGGGTAACAGGGCGGGGCATACTCGCAGCTCTTTTTGCAATCAATGCCGTCCCAGCTCTCCGAACTGACGGAGGGAATAGCATGATCTAGATCATGGTCCAAAAACTGTCCCCATTGCATTACCATATGCGTAATCCTTGTATCCGGTGTTATCTCTTTAGTGGACACCAGCGAGGTGGACACCAGACGTGCACTTGGCTTAGGATGACCCGCATACATGCGTCCCTTTGTCCAACCCACGGGCATGCTGAATCCGTTCTCATAAATGGGAGCTGCGATTCTCCTGAAGGCCGTTAGGGAAGCTCCCCAGGTTGGATGCATCAGATTGTTGCATGTGCCTTCGATGCTGCGATATTTGGAGTGGAAGCACATGTCCGTGCAATTGGGCATCTCCCGATGCTCCATACAACCCGATAGCTCCGCCACCAAATGCAAATGCTCCCGCGACAAGAGATCCCTGAATTCGTATTTCTCGCTCTCCATGGTCAGGTTCTCTCCTCGCTGCACATGCTTCCTGATGTTGACCAAGGTGCGCTCATAGATCTCCGCAGCGCGAGCAAGTTGTCTCGCTTGGCCAGTGGGAAAACGGAATACTCTCAATAGTTCTCCAAAGTTGGGTGGTGCACCGGTGGTGCGATTGGAGAAGAGCATGTCCAGCGTATTATTAATGGCCACATCAATCTCCTTGGCAGCCTCGGCAAAGGCAATGCGCACATAACGATCTCCAGGAGCCAGATCCACATTGTTTCTAAAATAAAAAGAAGAGAAAGAAAAAAGAAAAAAGATAAGGGTTTAGGAAAATCTGCTGGTCTTAGACTAAAATCTACATATTCGAAATATTGAATCAATAAATACATAAGTAATTTTCTTCTGGAACGACATAAGTGACTACAATTTTTTAACAAATTGACAGCGGCAAGAGAGACAGCGATATTAACATATGTTATGCTATGTTGAAGCTATGTTAACATGTTGATAAAAGGACAAATGTTTAGCAATCCTTCATAAACAAATTAAGATCATTAAGTAGTATTATAGATATTAAAGACAATTGATTTTTGGTGTAAAAATATAGAATACTTGGTATCTTATGTACTTCTTCTCTCTTACATATATGTATTCTTCTTGTTATCTTTTAAAATATTCTTCTTATTCAAAAAGCATACTTTGTTTTTCGCCCATTTTGTATTCGAAAAAGTTGAAAAACATTTACAATTTACGAGAGTTGCTCTATATTTTGGCAACTTTTAGAAAAAAAATTAAGTAATTAATATTAAGATAGCGCGACTTTTCACAGTTTTCGCACTTTAATTGCAATTAATTGTTGGCTGCGCCGGAGGTTCCTTAAAAGGCCGTTGACTAATAAAAATCCCCAAGTAAAACTAAAGTTTACATTTTTGTTGTAGTTGTAATTGTAGCTGTAGTTGTAGTTGTAGTTGTAGTTGTAGTTGTAGTTGTAGTTTTTGTTGCATTAGTGCTGGGTCTTCGTTTGGTCCCAGCCAGGTCCTGGCTTGGTGGTTGCCGTTGGCAATTGCTGACTTGGCAGCGCACAAAATTATGCCACACTTTTTGTTGCATTTAAGCGAAATCCGCGCCAAGCTCTGGCCAGTAACAACAACAAAAACAACAGCAACTACAAAAACAACATCGAGAACATTGAGTACAACAACAACATTGGCATTAACAACAATTCATGCCTCACATTTTCTCTGGCGTCGCTGTTGCCGTTAAAGGAATTTCCCTTTTGGAAACTTTCGCTGTGTAAACTTTGGCATTGTCGGCGTGGTAGGTAATAACTTAACGACCATAATACACCCTGTTGCACCACAACCACTGCTTACCACTCACTATCAACTATCGCACTGCCAACAATCCAGCCAGCCAGCCAGCCAGCAAATGGCAGCCAAGCCACTGACAGCCAACTACACTACATATTTTCCCACTGCCACACGGCCATTTCTGTGGCTGTGGCTGCGCTTTTTCTGGCACGCCTGGGCGTTCGTAAATACTCTAACCGAAGCAGTTCATTCGCTAAAAGGGTACATTGAATTTAACAGGCAGTTTGTATAAGTTGTTTGATAGTACAACTATCAATGGGTTCTTTATGTGTTTAGGTGATGATTGCATATACAATTTCAATAGGTTACCTTTCACTGAAAATCAAAACAAGCACACGTTTCATTTTAAATCAAACAACTTGAACATGACATTTTTTTGACCATTATTAATTGATGTGGCTGCAATAATTTACATATATTACTGTGAAGAACTGAAAATGTAAATTAAAATAATGTAATTAATTGAATTCTAAAAACTATGAAAGGCTTCAATATTTCATTATAGATAGCAAATTATTAAGATCCAACTCTTTTTTGGACATGTGTTGCATATTAGAAAGAAACATGCTAAAAATAGCAGCAAATTAACATTAAGAAATTAAGGAGATCTTGGAACTCAGAATTAAACTTGACTCTTGCTTGACAGTTTTGCATGCTTGCACCTTTAAAAAAAATTGAAGAGAAATTGGATTTCGAAACATCTCAGCCTAACAATTATATCGTAACTTGTTTGCCATTACAATTGAAATGATTTTGCTAAGTCTATCTTCACAGAACAATTGTCTGCTGTTCTGTACGACATGCAGATTTTAGTTAAATTGAAGAGAAATTGGAATTCGGAACAAGCCTGTTAACAATCATTTTCCAAGCTTGTTCTCACTGCAATTGAAGTGTATTTTCCAAGTCAATCTGCGCAGCTTTGTCAGCTTTTCTAGTGTATGTCTTTTCTTGGCTTAGCTTTCTATTTGAGTATGTGTGTCTGCCACATGCTGTGTGGCAATGGCAACGTATTTCCGTGGCCGGCGTACCCCTTACTACAGTAGCTGCCCAGTAACAGGATAAGCTTTTGTTTTACGCCAGCATTACCCACAACTTAGGCGGATTTCAGTTGTTCTTTCTTCTGCTTTTTGTGTTGTTGTAGCTGTTGTTGTTGGCGCTGCTTTCAGCGGTTTTCACTTGGTGTTGTTGCCTCAGTGACGTTGTGCCTTACACACACATACACAATGGCGTTAGAGCCGTTCTTGGTCTGTGACTCAGCATACTCGTAATTTTTTTCACTTTTAACGTTTGGCCTCTTTTCTTTTTTTTGCCTTTCAATTTTACCCGCTGCCTTCAGTCGCTTTGCTGCGGTCTCGCGACTGAGCTTGCCACAGCGTAATGAGTAAAGTTTCTAATGCTGCTGGCACAACTGTAAGCCGTTCCTGCCCCTGCAACAAAAACAACAACAACAACAACAACAACAGCTGCTGTGCCTGCGCCTGCATCCTGCTAGTCTTGGGCGCCCGCAGCTGCTGCTGCTTCTGTCTCTCCTGCTTCGCTAGCTCTTCCTTCTTCTTCTCCTCCTGCTGTTGCTGCTGTGTACGGCAAGCGAAACTAAATGATGCGTGCACAGCACAAGGCACTCATAGCTCACAAACACACACACACACAGTCAACACACATATAATCTCATAAAGGGAAACAGGTCATATGGTAGCCGGAAGACTACACCAGCTTCCTCTCGCTCTTTCTCTTCTGCTCCCGCTGCATTATGCATTTAAAAATGGCTGCGTAAGCAACGCCTTTGGATTCGGATCTATGGTTTCTTCTTTTGCAGCTGCATTTGTGGGCCTGTTGTGGTTTACCGTTTGTGCGGCTTTTGCTTTATAATTGCCAGATCCCCAAATTGATTTAAGGCCTGCTGCACGTTGCCTCTTTATTTTGTTTCATGGATTCGGCTTTAAAAAGTTTCTGTTAGAACGAAGAAGAAGCAACCAGGTTCCAGTCCCAAGCACAACTTGTCAACTCAATTTCAATTTGGGCAATTTGAACAACTTGTGCGGTTGTCTCAACCCATGACAACTTCTCTTTCGTCCTGCACTCAACTTGTCTCTGAGTGTCTCTCACTCTCTCTTTGTGTGTGTGTGTGTGTGTGTATTTCTCACGTTTCTTGTCCTTTCTTGGCACGTTTTATAAAGCTGCCAACTGGCACAGCAACTTTTGTGCTTTCGTCGCCGCTTTTTGATGTCTTTTAGTGCATATTTTATATGCAGTTTAGCCAGCGGCACAGTGGGACAGCAACAACAGCAACTTAAAAGTTTAACTTAAAAATTATATTTTTATAGAGCTTACGGACTGGCATTTTAAACTAAAATAGCAATTAGATTATTTAAAATTTAGCCAGCGGCACAGTAGTGCAGAATTTGAATTTATTAACATTAAAATTTAAATGCTAATAGAATTTTTGGACAAAGGTTAAAAATAGAAAGATTGACAAACTAATGGTAAAAACGAAAGAAATGTCACTAACGTAAACAAGTCATTAATTTTATTAATAAAGTCAACCACAAAAAAAACTGAACAATTCTATGAATTTAAATAAATATCTTAAAAATCTGGCTACAACTTTTAGTTCCTGAGTTAATTATCTAAGCAAAATAGTAAATGGATACATTACAATTTAAAAATTATTTACATAAATGCAACATAATACTCATATTTATTTTTAAATTTTGATTTAACATTCATAAATTCATAGTTTCACGTGAGTTAAATTAAAGTTTTCTAAAATGTCTTTAGTAAACTCTTATTTTATTTCGATTAAACCAGTGTGCCATAGTTTTTCGCTGTACATTTTGCTTTTATCGTCTCAAATGGACTGCACAGTGGGGCTATTGACACTATTGTGTAACGCAAGTCAACTTAAGTGATTGTTAAATGCAATGCAAGCTGAACTTTAATCCCTCCAAATTGTCTATTTAAAATATATATAAACACTTGCACCACGGTGCCTGAAAATAAGTACGCGTATTATGGTTTTATTTTTATTTTTTGGCGGCTTTCAAGCTCTACAACTATTTTTCAATTAATTAAGCAAGTTTGGCGTGCTCTTAAATGCATTTAAGTACAGCCCGTCTGTTTGTAAGTTTGTTCGTCTGTCTTTTGAGTACTTTGAGACTACATTGAAAGTTGTTTCCTTTGAGCGGAACTTGGCGCATTGATAGCAATGGAGTTTTCCTATAACCCATTGTGTACTCACCTAATGGTAACGAGAGCTGATGCGGTGGCTCTACCAAATTTGTTCTTTAGCTGGCACTCGTAGCGTCCACCATCGAGGATAGTCACATTCTTGACAAACAAACTGCCAGTGCCACTTATTTGATATTTCTCAGTCAATTGCACGTTGGGATCGATGAGGCGTCCATCCCGACGCCACACAATCTGTGAGAGGAGAGAGAGAGAGATGAAGACAAATGTCAGCAAGTGGCTAGCAAATAGAAGCAAACTTTCAACAACTTACTTGAAGTCCATCTTCGGCTTGTTCCGCCTGGCAGGGCAGCTCAATGGTGGTGCCCGTAATGGCCACCAAATTGCTCGGCTCAATGGCCAAACGCGGTGGTGACTGCGATTGCACCACTCTAATCGTTGCAGACGCCAAAACCTCACCGTTCTCATTGCGTGCCATGCAGAGATATTCACCTGAAATGTTAGCATCAAAATGCATGAAAATACTCGCATTTCAAATGAATGTCAGCAATTGAATGCCGTGCTTACCAGCATGCTGTTCTTTGGCCACGCTAACCACCAGCTCGGTGTTCTCATTCTCCAATAGCAGGTCGGCGCTGGACTGGAGAGGTTGGCCATTGAAGAACCAGGTTATGTTGGGCAGCGGGTTGCCATCGGCATCGCATTCCAGCACAAAGGCTGTGCCCAGTTTGATTGTTTGGTTTTGTGGTGCCATTAAAATTTCGGGTAAATCTGCAACCAGATGCAACGAGGCGTATTGAGTGATTTGAGCAATTTCTACCGCTCCAAATAGCACCAGCAACAAAATGGGGCAAGCAAAAAAATCACAGCATTTCAGCAGCTGGCGGTTATTTTTCTATGCGTCTTTTGTTGTTATTTATTTTGTTTTCTTGCCTCTTTTGATTGCGTCCCACGGGTCGTATACATAATGCAAACACTATTTTTCATAGCATACTTTTTGCCGCTTTTCAAACAATCTGCAAACTAGACGCCATTTTGGTTTGTCTCTGTGCGTGTTTGTCGAGTTAATTATGCTGACCAAACGCAACGCTTGACTGCTTGAACTGCCACGCCCCAACACAACCGCCTCCCGCCGTTGCATAAAGTGCGTGCTGCATTCATAATAGTTTATAATTTTTGCACTTAATTTGCAAAATAATGTGCACATTTTGCACTTCATTTTGTGCTGTGACCACAAATTATAATGAGCCCTTGTGATTAAGGGGCTGACTGAACACTAAATTCTCCCCCTCCCCCCCCACACCCCTCAGATCACTACTTTGTCTAGCTACTGTCATTAAAAGTACAGTCACGTCACGTTGTTTGGCTTTGCAATAAAAGATATAAAGGCAAACATTTAAACACTTTTGCCAAGCTCTGTATTCATGACAATGCGAATTACGTGTTGGCTGCTTTAGATTACTTTACGTAATCTTGGGATTCAAATACAATTATTTTAATTTATATTTTATTTTAATTTTATAATGAATCTTCATGTATTTACGAAATTAGGCTATAGAAATTAGAATAAAATCTTCAAAAAATACAACAAAAAAATTAAATAATTGGAAAAGTTAAAAACTTGTAAATTTACTAGCTTAAATTTTTCAAAACTGTTTCGATTTTCTTGCGGAATGTCATTTGATCATTATTTGGTCTCTAAATTAAGTCTACAAATGCTCTCAATACTCAGTCTTGCAACTCTTGCTTTGCCGAAAATTAAAAACATTAAGCACTATGCCAATAAATTTGGTAGAAAGTAAGAAAAAATCGCTATTCGTAAAGTTCTTTATGAAACCAATTAATCTTAAGCCTTTGACAGAATCCAATTGCCTGCAATAAAAATATACACAGTGCTATCGATGGAGAGTTAACTTAAATCATGGACGCTCAATTGGGAATGAACAAACTGTTGGTCTAACGAAGTTACAACTGGCCTACTGAAAGTCTATAAAGCTGGCCGGATAACTGGTAACTCAATACAAATTAAATCGACTGAAAATTGTGTTAAACGCGACAGTTGTGACTGTGAAATGGGAGCATGGTCAGAATGAGAGGCGAGAGGATGAGGAGGAGGAACATTAATGGTGCACAATCTGGACACATTACTCCCAGTGGAGAGAACTCACCCTTGACTTCGATGCGGGCAGTGGCCTGAACAGAGCCCAGGCTATTGTGAGCCTCGCAACGATACGTGCCCGCCGTCAGCTGGCTGGGTTCGAGGAGGACCAGACTGCCGTTGGCCTGCAGCTGCAGTGTGGACGTGGACTGGGACAGTGGGCGACCATTGAAGAACCATTGTATGTCTGGCTGTGGCCAACCGGCGGCAACGCAATCGAGCAGCACGTGTCCGACTCGATGTAGTGCCACAATTTGGTCATGCGGCTGTTGGGTGAAATGTGGTGGCATTGGTGTCCCCTGCGCATCCACATCCGCATCCGCATCCGGAGCGGCCCACACCTGATTGCTGGACACGTCATGGTGTTGGTCATGCTGGCTGTTCCGTCTGCTGTCAGCATCGTTGACCATCATGCGTATAGGCTGCGATTTGATCTCGCCCATTTCATTGCGCGCAATGCACTCGTAGATGCCAATGTCATTCGATTCGACTCCATTGATGCGCAGTGAACCGCTGGGAAGGACTTGCATTCGTGGTGCCTGCTCCACACCGATCTCGTTGGTGTTCTGCATCCAAATAAGCTCCGGCTTCGGTTGACCTTCCACTTCGCAGGTCATATCCACCGTTTCGCCGCTATTCACATGCATATCGTGGGGACCCGCCAGCAATTCAGGCTTGACTGTGTGTAATAATCGAAAATGTTCATATTTATTCAAATGACACTGGCTTAAAGTTTCTCTTAATTGTTAGACAAGACTCTAGTGAGCAAGTGTGGAGAAAAACAAATCCTATTCACTTAATTTGTTATAATTAATCAAGAGCTTTTATGTGATTTTTAAGTCGTCAAAGCTTTTGAAAGTTTCCTAATAAAATAATTTTTCCACAGAGTAATTAGTTGAAGGCATAAAACGTATTTAAACCATTTATTTAGATAAATCAAAAGCTTCGATGTGCTTTTACAGCGGTTTAAGCGCTTGAAAGCTCGTTTAATAGATAAGACCTCTTACTGAGTTTCTGTGTAAAATGGTTTAGGTTACTTTTTAATTTTATGTGCTTTAAAGCTCTAAAAGCTTTCAAGAACTTTTTCGTTAGATATGCCTTCTGCACATTTTAAATGGATTAACTTTATATACCTGTTTTCATAATAAATAAAAACCTTTAACTTGTCAGAGCTATTAGAGCTATGCAAAATATATATTCCTTTTCCATTTACTCATTTTCATGAACTTTTAAAATAAATCTAAGGTTTAAGCTTGAAACTCAGCTAGTGTCATTGGCACTTGCAACTTACCACATTGGAAATGCTTCTCTGTGAGCTGCCTGAAGTTGAGACGTTGCAATGCTGTCGGCTGGGCACAGGACAATGTGATGGTCACCCTTTGACTATCCAGATGCCAGCGACGCCAGAGTGAATAGACACCGCAGTTGCAATCAATCGAATTGCCATCCAAACGCAGTTGCTTCAGGCTCGGCAATTTGTTGAACATTTCCAATGGCAGATTGGTCAGCTTGTTGTTATGCAGGAAGCTGCATTGCAGAAACACAACCAGAAAACCAAAAACGAAATACAAAACGAACAACGTCAAATGGTAAGTAAAATATTCAGCAGTACAAAGAGAGAAATAGGAATGGGAAAAGGGTAACTTACAGGCGATTCAAATGCGGCAGATTGTCAAAGAGTCCAACAGGCAGTTGCCAAAAGTCGTTGCCATCCAGATAGCTGCAGTTAGATAGAGTGAAACAGAAAGTTGAAGGTCGTTAACGTGGCGAATACGCGATTTTTTTAATTAAACGTGAACTCAAATTGAAATTGAAATCGAAATTGCAACGGTTTTTGTGTGTGTCTATACTTACAGTGACTCTAAGCTCCTCAAGTGCTGAAAGATGTTGGCGGGTAAGCGGCTTAGACGATTATTGTTCAAATAAAGATACCGCAAGGATATAAGTTCGTTGAAGGCATCGTCCTCCACAAGCGAAATCTCGTTGTCGTTGAGAAAAAGCGTCGTCAACTGATAAAGCCCATGGAACGCATCGGACGGCAGCTTCTCAAAGTGATTGAAACGCAAATCTCTGCAAAATGCAATGACATAAGACAAAAACAAAAACTGTTAGTTAAAGGCACTGTGAACTGTGTGCAAAATGTGTTCTATAAAGCCCATAATGGAGCGATGGAAACTCGGAGCATGGTTTGCATTTCCCTATCCCCTTCTTTTTGCCATTTCCATTTTGCTTTCCTCAATTCGCTCGTTGCTGGACATGTGTCATTGGCACTGTGTGTGTGTTGAGTGTGTGTGTGTGAGTGTGTGTCTGCTTTTGTGTGTAGGGAAAATGGGTGTGAATCCATGTAACTCGGACCACATGCAATTAGTGCGTTACTTGAGCATGCAATCAACAGTTAAGGGCGTGGCACAAATTTCCCCATTTTAAAAATAAAATGCTTTTCTTCTTCGAGTTGGCACTCAATTCCAAAACAATAGCAAATACGTTTATTTTAGTTTTAAGTTGAGACCGGATGTGCAACTAGGGTAAACATTTTCAATTAATTTGCATTCGACATGAATGTGAGTGTGATTTAGTTACAGAACATATCCAAAAATGTCTGCAGAACGTACACCAACTGTTTGCATTTCAGCAGAAATTCATAATCGATGCGGAATCTAAAGAGAAAGTGAATTTTTAAAACAATTCCACAAAGAATTTTGTGTGCTAGATTTTTTTTTATTGTAAAGTGGGACTTAAAACTGGGGTGTGATATGTATATCAGTAATGAAAATCTATCTACAAATCTCTAGCAACACAAAAGCAATGCCAAAACAATTGTTCATATTTCTATAATAGTTTTCTGTTCATTTCAAGTGTTGTAATATTTTCTGTAACATTTCATCAAATTTAAGCTGGTCTTAAATTAAATACAATTCGAGCTTAAATTGAATAAGAATTCATAAAAATCATTTTAAATAAATTTATGTTATTAAAAAGTAATTAAATTATGGGAATAAATTGATGATTTGAATTTGTAGTAGCTCGTAAATTATGGTCGGCTAATTAAAACATTCACATTTCAGAAACACTGACATTTCGTTTGAATATTCCAAAGCAATTATCCAGAGAATTAAGGTATGATAGGAATGGGAAGTTATTATAACGTAAATGTTTTTAAAGTCTTTTTTAATTCCAAATAATAAATATATTTTCTCTTTCCAAAGAATTTTTATGTTTAAATTCTCATCTCACCCAGCTTAAATTAAGTGTAATGTCATTTCTATCGCTGTCACAAAGTCATTTTGTAGCCCATACTTAGATTAGACCGTGCGATGTGAAAAAGTGAAGTGAATACTCATTTACAAAACATTTTTCGCACATTAAAAATTAATTAGGAAAAGTTATGTGCCATAGTTTTTATGCTAAGCGACAGCGCAGCCAAGCGATAAGCAGCATGGAAACACACACACACTCACCCATACACACACACACACACATATACAATGTTTACTATACATTGTACATGGCAGTAGGATATGAGTTGCATGCTACAAATGGGGCACCCACATATGTTCACGATTCGCGACCTGCTAAACTCGCCGCTTAATGGAAACAAGTGAGCAACTCGGCAAAAGGCAATGACAACAACAACAATGACAACAAACTGTAGCATGAGAGGCAGCTGAATAAACTTTCTAATCAACTCTTGGAGTTGGCAGCCCAAACAAAAACAACAACAACAAGCAGCTCCTGCAACAACAACTCGCAGCAGTGCAAATTCAATGCGGTGGCAGCCACATCTAAACAACTACAAAATGCAGCCACAACAAGGAGAATAGTTAACCAATGAGACTTGATTGACTATTAGATACTCTACAGAAGAAGAGTAGAGAAGTACAAATATAATTAAAAGAAGTAGAAATAAAATTAAATATAATAAGGACTATAAGTAGAGTTAGGAGATTAATTGTAAGAGAAGTATAAGTAAAAATACAACTAAAAGTAGAAAACGGAGTAGAGGTAAATGAAGCAATAAATTAGAAGTAGAAAATGTAAGTACTAGTAGGAGAAGAAATAGTAAAAAATAAGTAATAAACAGTTAAACTAAAAGAAATATAACTAAAAAAAATAGAAATATATTTAGCAAACAGAATAGAAGTAGAAGAAGAGTAAGAAGTAGAAGAAAAATAAGTAGAAAAGGTAGAAGTAAAAGATTAATGAGTTTAAATATAAAAGTGATTTACTAGTCATAATAATTATACCAAGAGAAACTTTTCGAAATTTTTTATATATAGTTTCAGTTATTTCGACTCAAAACTTTTGTACTTAAATTAATCACCATTAAGATTATCTCGCTAAAGTACAATTTATACATACAATATTTTGGTATCAATTTCAATTTAGAAGCAATAAGAATGCTACTTTTGTTGTTGGCAATTAATTGGAAAGGGGATTTTACTACAAATATCAGCAAACTCGTTGCACAGTTGAAAGTTTCATTGAGCAAAATGCAAAGTAAAAACGATGCCCAACTGGCAACTTTATTTTCTGGCCATATTTAGTTACCAGGTTGGCCAAAACCCAGCTGTTGTTGTTGTGTAAGCGATAATTATGGAGCAGGATTGCGAGTAAATCCGACAAAGGAGTAGGAGAAAGAGAATTAGTAAAAGCAGAAATAAGAGGAGTAGATGGAGAAACAGTTTAGACCTCGTTGTTTTGGAGTTGTCTAAACAAAAATTATATTTTGTGGCTTCTGTAAACATGCAACGCACAAAGTGCAACAACAACAAAGCGCAGCTAACCCTAATTGGTGTCAGCATTCAGTGCGTGGTTGTGTGTGTGAATGTGTGTGAGTGTGTGTGTGTGTGTGTTGGTTAAGTGCATATGTTTCATGTGTGTGCAAATTGCAACTAAAGACGAGGTAAAAAAGGCAACACAAACACAGCGTACAACGAACGACAACGAAAACAACTTAAAAATCCAGAACAACACTAAAACCACTCACACGTATAGCTTGAGGGCTACAACAACAACAACAGCATTCAGTGAGTGAAATACTCACCAATCTGCACACACAAACACACACGCAGTCATTCACACACAAACACACTCTTGCATAGCGCCCAAATGTTGGCATATAAACAAAACCGCTGCTGCCGCTGTCGCAGTCAACGCCGACGTCGACGTCGCTGTGGCTGCTCTCTGGTCTAGTCTAGCTTGGTCCTCGTTCTGGTCCTGGCCTGGCCGGTTGCTGTAAAAGAATCAAGCCCTCGGGCTGCTTCTCTGTGTGTGTGTGTGTGTGTGTGCATGCAACATTCTCTCTCAACTCTCAACTTGTGGCAACCACATGCACATTGCGGGCAAGCAGAGGCCTCCAGCATGAGGCAAAGGGGGCAAGGGGTGGTCTGAGTGTAAGGGTGTATGGGCTGGAAAGTAGTTTGCATTGCGAGCATCACCAACGATTTGTAAGTTGCCTCTGCATATCCTGCATGCTGGCAATAGTTGGCTGAACGAGAAGCCTTTGTGCGAATAAGGCAGCTTGATCCAGTTTTTACCCAAGTTCTTGCAAACTCCATTAGCTCCACAACCGAAACCAAGCGACAGTCAACACCCATCAACAACAGCAACAACAACAACAACTCACTGTGGTCCACTGAAAACTGCAAGACAGCCAAGTGACAGACAAGTGAGTGCTGAGTGAGATATAATGAAAAACGGGGACATTTTACGGAATTTAAGCTGAAAATATGCCCTAAGACAGTAGATCGAATCGGCTGAGATTAACTGAGAGTGGAATATGGGTAATTATCTTTATGAGAATGAAGTGTTAATATTGATAAGAAATACTTAATTTTTATTTTTATTTTTTTTTTGAGGAAGACAACTGAAATATATTTGTGGAGACAGAAAAACCCAATCAGATCAATAAAAACTAGTGTTGGTAAGTTAATGATAAGCAGAATAAAGTCAAAATGTCGAATCTCAGCTGAAAAAATATCCGCAATTATCAAAATGGCTTTATAGTTTTATAGGTTGATTACTAAGTAAATAAACTTATTTTCTTATATTTTTTTTAGCTACTTTAAAGTACTTTATATGATAGTAAATTATTGATTCTCCTTTATTCACACATACTTAACTCTAATTTATTTAAGTTCAAGTGTCAATGTGTCAATTCACTTTTGGACTTTATAAATGTTGTTCCCATTTTGAAAGTAATGCTTCGGAACCACTGTGCAACGGGTCACAACTGACCTGCCTCCTAACGCTCTCTTGACGTGTGACAAACGATGCTTCACTCAAAGCACATACAAAATAGTCCTGAGCTCTGCCATTGAGCCTAGTCCACAGTTGGTGTTCCTTTGGTTTTCACTTCTGTTGCAGCTTCTACTTCTGCCACAGCCACAGAGCGTGCCACTGCAACAGTGTGTGGCACTGTGTCTGTGTGTTTGTGTGTGTGTTTACTGTGCTAGTTGCAGGCCTTCCGCATAGTTTGCGTGTCAGTTGCGCAACTATTTGTCGAGCATCAGCATAGTCAGCTAAAAAAGGACATATCTGAAGCCTTGCTTCCCAACTCTCTACCATGTCTTGCACCTTCTTTGTGTCCTTAGCGTTTGGCTGGGTCATTTCAATCAGCAGGCAGTCCTCATCGAGTGCCTGGCCTACCTATACGCACCTGCCCCGACTCCCCAACTCCCCAGCTACAGACTCCCCGGCATGTGCTCGATGTAGGAAATTGCATTTTTTCTGTAGTCGACTTTGTCGAGTTTCTTTCACTTTTGGCTTCCGCCAGACTGCAAAGTGATTTTGATAATGACATTTGCATTACTAGGTTTTTTGTATTTTTTTGGTATATGCCAGCTGCAGCTGCAGAGGCTGTTGTTGTTTCAAAATTCCAATTAAATTTATACGCATACATAGACAGAACACGTATTCGCCATGTTGAGCAACATCCCCCTTATTCTGTCCCGTGCTGTGAGCTGTCCATCAGACAGAGATGTCTGCACTTAATTAATGCATATTATTGACAAAAGCATAGCCTGTTCGAATATGTTTGTCTATTCACGCATGCCTGCATTCACACACAAACACACACACACACACAATTGTTACGTATACGCATTGATGTCCGTGCGTTGAGCTGAATTTATGGTTAAACCGTAAACTAAAGCTAAAGCATAGTATTTTGAGCCACATTCTGACAGCAAATTATATGAAAACAATTATCATTGTATAGCTATTGGTTGTCCGCCCGCCCACAATTGCAGCTGTGTGGGCTTGGCATTCAATAAGGTGAATGAATAACAAATGTGTCGCGTGCGCAACGAGCGTTAAACTGTTTAGTGGCTTTACAAATTTGATTTCAATTAGATGCTAAAATTGGTGACGCACAAACACATCACCCAAATTAGTAAGTACTCTGAGGGGATAACAATTTTGGGCAGAGATAAAACTGCCTTAACTACTCGAGTTTAATTAAAGTAGCTGTTGAATTTTGTTGAAAGCAAACTATGAAATATCTAAGGAAAAATGTCTAAAGATTCAACAAGTAGAGAAGCATTGTTTCCGCTCTAGTTGAAGTCCAGCTACAGCTAGAACTTCCGTTGAGTAATTATATAATAGATTTTTATGTAATCAAAAGAAGGATAATAAGTGCTCGGAATTTTAGCCTAGAACTTCTCGAAGTAATTTGTTTGGACGAACTTGTACAATTCATATTGAAAGAATCTTTTGCTAAAATAAGAATAAAACTTAGATCTATCAAAAGTAGATGTTATTAATGGAATTAAATACAATTATAAACAAAATCTTTTGAAAAAAGCAACGAGGGATGCAAAAAGATACAAAATCAGCTTCTTAAAATACAAATAAGTCAGATTTTGAGTAAAAACAAACAATACATTTTATCTATAGTATAAATAAAAAAAATGAAATTCAGTTATATGCAGAACAAATAATAAAAGTACTAAAAGCAAATAAGGAATGGTAAACATTTATTTTAGCTGCCAACTTCTTTAATTAATAGTTTTGTTAAAGACCTAAATAAGTTATGCGAATTGTTGATGTAAAATAATTTGATTCTTTTCAGAACAGTTTTCTAGTTTAAGTCTACTTCTTTTAAATTTATGCACCCAATTGCTTTATAAAGTGCTAACCAATTTAACTTCTAAGTATCCATAGTTTTATACCTATCACATTAAGTATACGCATTAAGCATACACGTTCTTCAGCATCATCATCATCATCATGCAGATTAGACGAAGACGGAGACTCAACAACTGCGATTTGCAAATTGCAATTGTGTAAGTTGCAGCTGCAGTTCGTTTTTATCATTAGCTACAGCTTTCATTATTGTTAGTTTGCTTTACACACACATTTATCTTTTGCCTTTCTGCGCCATGAAGTATGCAACATAAAAAACCGATAAATATGTGCGCTTTTTATTTCGCCAGGCTGAGCACGCAGCGCCTTTTGCATTGCATAATATCCTTAAGCCACGCCCCCTACTCCTGTTCATCTGACTACACGGTTGTGCTCTTATCTGTGTGATCACAGCATGAATGTGGGCGTGGCACGTACCAGCCCCCATTATTCCCTTAGCCTGTGCTAAGCCTTGTGCAAAGGCAAAGTCATGTTTCGTTGTTAAGGTGAGTTTTGCCGTTGTCGTTGCAGCCGCCTTTGCTGTTGTCTCTGATTATGATTTGTCTGGCTTACACACAGACACACACACACACACCCCTTTACACACACAGTGACATAACAGCTTAGGCAGCATCTTATGACGCTGCTTCTTCGGGTTAGTGTTCCCTCAGCTGCCTTTATGGCAAATGTGACAATAAAAACAAGATTTAACTTTGGCTTCGCACACGACAAACAGCCCGTGGAACATACGCACAACATACACACAACACACACTCAATACACACAGAGGACATAGCACATTATTGTCATAACATGGCTTACAAACACGCAAATAACAAGCAACAAAAGCAACAACAACAACAAAAAATAGATATAACATTAAATTCAACAAGAATGCATTACAATAGACGAGTGTGTAGACAAACTTAAAGATACCCTAGACGTTAGCAGAGTTTCTATTTAAAGCATATAAAGTATAGACTATAGACCTTAGCTTGGAGTTTGAATAAGTATGATAGACTACAGAAATCTAACAAGAGCATTCTATGCCCCTATTAATGTTTTTTATTATTGGTGTATTGAAAAGAAACAAAATAAAATACAAATTTAAATAAAAAATATTAATCAAAGCAATCTTAATATAAAATAAATTCCCTACTTTTTAAAAGTTAACCCGAAATGTATGAATTGCTTTCAAAAATGAACATAGATATTCTTTTTTTTATGAGTCCGTAAATTAAAGTGTGTCAAAGATATTAGCTATGCAGTCGGTGGATGGGATTACATGGATTCGACTCCTACAAATATTGGAAACTCATACCAGAGTATAGCCAGGATTAATTTAAAAAGAGTCTAGAGCTTCCATATAACTTTATGAATTGAATACCCACACGGGCAGAGTTGTAAATTTAATTTAAAAATTATAAACTAACAATTCAATTCAATACCTCTCTAAGCTCCAATTCAGAAAGAAAGCATAAAAATATCAAAGTAAAAAACAACAAAAAAAATATTATAAATTTAAAATCTGCCTACTTTTTTTTCCTAACGAATATTCAACCCACTTTGTACTAGGGAAGTCGTTAGCTAATGCGTACTGCTACATTTGCGGACATTCTGTGCAAAAAGTCGTCAGAAGATTGCATTGCTGGTGTTCCATGTGGTCCTAGTACTCATCACCAATTCTCTAGGTATTCGCCGGTCACCCGTACTTCAGGGTATAAGCTGTATGGTTGCTGTTACATTTTGACTCCTCGCACAGCATACCCTATTGTTGAATTAAACACAGGCTATGTCAAGCGTTATAATAACCCCGGCAACAAAGGCATTTCGAATTTCGTCTGACGTTTCTACCCGCATCCGCCGCCATTGCTATGCACTGTTGGGTTGCCCAGGTGATTGCCGGGCTGACAGACGATAGTCAGACGAAGAAGAAGACGCATGACAATTGCCAGCTGCAGCTGTGTATGTGTCTTGTTTGTGTCTGTAAGCTGCAGCTGCAGTCAGACACTTGGTATTGTAATTCCCAACGCCAACAGTTGCAGCTGCCCCTTCATGTTGCAGCAACAATTTCGTATGTTTTCGTATATAGCGTCGTTTTATTATTATTAAACAAAAGCCACAGCAATGTTCGCCCATCTCCCTCCCTCAGTCACCCAGTTTCTTGATGCTGCTTGACATTGTTTACCTGTTTTGTTAGTTTGCGTAAAAGTTCAGTTGTCAGTCATGCAGTCACTTTGTCACTCGGACAGTTGCTCACCAGCCTTTCAGCCTGCTGGCCTGACAACCCTAAGAAGCTTTTTCGAGATTTTCTGCTCCCCCTCTATCCCTTTTCCCTCACTCCCTCGCTCTATCTCTTTTAGTTGCTCCACATTGTAACTGGGCTTATTGTAGGCTGCAGTTGGGATTTAATTTGGTTTGTTTGCTTACCTTATTGCCACCTGCCACACATTCCCTACCTCCCGCTCATGTGAATCTGTGCTAAACTGTTAATGAAATTGTGTCCAGTTGCAGTTACTGTTTTTGATACTTACGAGCACTCTGCGTAATTGCCTTAGATATGGTGCAAGCATAAGACAATTGTCAGTTTAGCCTACTTTACTACAGCTCAATACAATTTTAATGTGCTCTGTTTCCAAAAGAATTCTTTGAAAGCTATCATTAAAACAACATGATTCCTTATACTGTTTGGGAAATCAGTTGATCTCAGTTCTCAGTTCAACTTACGCAGTCGTTGGTATCATTTAAAATCTATTTCAAATTAAGTTATTTTCCAAATTAAGTCAAGATGATTACTAAATAAATCGATTGTGAAGTTGATTTGAAAATAAGACTTTGGAATTGCTTTCTTTTTATGTCAGGAAACCTGGAATTTCGAATCAGTTTTATATTCGTGTTTTCTTATTCTCAGTTCTCCTTCAGTAAAATTCAAATTGATTATAAAACGGATCTGTTGAAGCCTAAAATATTTTCTCGATTGGTTAGTAAGTATAACTTTTTTTAAAGAAATATTTCTTAAATCTTTGACCATTTAATTTTAAATTATAGAAAAGTATGTAGATTATCTTGTTAAAATGTTATTTTGCCATAACACTTGAGTAGTTTTCATAAATTAAAAAATGTCAGGTAGCATCTCATATAAATAATTCGTGTCAATAATTTCTCTCTTTTACTATCACACATCAATCACATTTAAATTCTTCCACATTCCACATTATAATTCTTAATTGATCTTGTCAACCAACTGCACATTTCACAAATTAAAAACCTCTCAATTGCATGAAAGAATCTCCGGCTAAAGCTCAACACAATGACTAATCTTCACTTTAATTATCCGCTCACAGCGGTGGTCATGCATTTAAAGCCAGACTCGTATTCAATCACAACGTATCGAGGGAAAAAGACAAAAAAAAAAAAGATAAATAAATTTTATAATAAAAGCTGTACATAATATTCGCCTTTTATACGCATATTAAACAGTTTCCAATTGAATGGAGCGCTGATTTTGGTGCATTTTCATATTATTTTTGTGCATGCACCCACACACAACCACATACATGCACAAGTTATGTGTGTATGTGTGTATTTTTTGGCTCTTCAAATAAAATTTCAGCTCACAGCAACTCGAAACGGCAAACGATGCCATGTTCGACATATAAATCCTGCCATATAATTGAATTTCACACGTTACACTACAGTAAAAATAATACAAAAAATAACAGTGAGCGGGGGAAGAAGAAAATTGCCAAAAATACGAGACGAAAGTTTAAATAAAATTTATTTCAACAAAAATACAAGCACATGCACAGATACACACACACACACACGCACACACACACACATTTAGACACGTGTGGCGCCTGCAAACGTGAAAATTATAACCAAAAAAAATAGAGCCAGATCCTCGTTCGGATGCCGCTTAAACTATTGAGGAGGAGTTGCCCAAACAGTTGCTCTTGGCCAGGCCAAAAGCAGCTTAGTGCCACTCACACACACCCCCACACTCGCATACATGTGTGCAGATATTTACACCTGTAGAAATGTCGATGGCAATCGCCAGTGCGAAAAAAAAAAAACAAAAAAAATTTCCAGCTAAGAAAACAGAAAAGTGGCGCTGAGCCGCCAGCGATAAGAGCAATGCAATGTTCAGCAAGGAGAAAGAGAGGGGGAAAGACAGTGTGGAAGAGGAAGGAGAGAAAAATGCACAGTCTGTCTAAGAGCTAGCTCGGCTGGTTTTTCCATTTTTATTAAGTATGCTGTCAGGTTTCAGCTGGCAGCTGGCAGCCCCAAAAAGTATGCAATAAAAGTTCAAATGCAACTGAATTTTCAGGTGGCGTAACTTTTGCGGTGGCAATCGTGATACCTGCTCAACTCTTGCGTGTCCTGGCCAGGCTCAAAGCGTAACCTAACCTAACCTTACCCAACCTCCGTCCAGCCAACCTCAAACCTCAAACCGCAAGTCAATTGAAGCCGCGCTAAATTTTCTTCTTTTCTGTGGTGTTTTTTACCCTTTAATTTTTGTGTGCTGCATTTAACGCACAAGTTAACTCTCGAGGCTAACGGCATTTAGGAAGGAAATGCCATGTCGCCGCTAAAACTGGGTTAGCTTACATAATGGCAACATTAACGACAACGTTTTCCTTCCGCCATGCAACGTCATCGCCAGGAGCAGCCTCCTCCTGGCACATTTGCCTTCATGCTTCGTCGCTTATTGGACATAATTACTGAAAATAACAATTTACGCCCCTCAATGGTGGGTTAAAGTGGCAGAGAGCGAGCTGGAAATTGTGGAACAACTAAAGGGAAAATAGGGAATATGCTTGGCGTGGTAAGCTCCTCTATGGCCACTTATGCGTAGCCACAGCGACAACACAGATAAGTGCAACAATGCAGCGATAGTCGAGAGGAGAATGTCGAGATTCAAGCACGTCGTCGTCCAACCAGGACGACATATCAATTCCGTGTGAACGGACAGGAATTTCTTGTTGATGTGAGTTGTAGTTGTGCTTGTTGTTGCTGTTGTCTTTACTGTTATTGTTCTTGTTATTGCGGTGGTCATGGTCAGTGGGAAAATACGCTGCGTTTATCGTTTACACTTCAACGATGTTGCTGGACACTTTCTAAGTGTGTGTAGTGCTCTCCCGCTGTGTGTGTGAGTGTGTGTGAGTGAGTGTGTATAAACTTATGTGTGTGTTTGCTTGTGTCTATGTGGTTACAAGCTGTTGCCTTGCGGTCTGCTTCTTGTTTCAAGTTGTTGGGGAAATGCAGCCAAGCGAACATTTCCCAAGGAAGATCTTTAAGCAATCTCTGTAGATATTATGAATAATTTGAATACAATTTTCAAAATTTATAAATACCATAAGGGCAAACACAAATTTAATAAATTAGAATACAACTCCTGTTATATTAAACTATGCTTGTTAAAGTTTTTTGAGAAATACAATCCAAAAATATGTTTCCCTATTTAATTTAGTTTTTAATCACCATTAAAAAAATTCAAAAAATATTAGAAAATTGTTTTAATTTGTAAAAGAGAAAATTACCAAATTGCAAAATAATAATGTTTGTTTAATTGAGTTTAGCAGAATTTACCCTTCCGGAAAACAATATTTAAGCTATCAGTCTTTATCAAAATGTGTAAATATGAAAGAATAATTCGTAAAAATTCGAAATATGTAACTGTGCCTAACAATATTTCTTTTCAATCTACAACAACTTCATAAACAAACAGCTTTTTTCTTGCTTTTTTAACTCAGTCTTTTTTATTTTTTTAGTCGTTGCCTTGATTTGATTTGCCGTATAAATTTCTACAATGTTGCCCTTCGTTATAGCCATAAATCTAGTGCTGCGGATACTTAATCTTAGTCAGCGAGCTAACCACATTATCAGTTTTGGCCTTTTATCCAAACGATGCTTGTGCACATAAAAATGAAAATGCTCATTAATAATATGACGTATACGCAGTGATGGCTCGCTCGCAACTTATACCCATTGAACCAGCTGGTCAATGCCAATTGCCAGAGCAAAGCAAGCTCTTGAAGGCACTATAAGTAGTACTCCTACATCTGTTGATGCTTCTACTCCTGCTCCATCTTCTGGGTATGCAATCGTTCGCTTGGCAGCTGCCTAAGCTGCTACATTAACATTATTATGCGTCTGTCTATCACATTTCAAAATGCAATGCAGGCTACGTGGCACGCCACTTTGGCTTAGTTACTTAGTTTGCCGCCTGGACGAGCAGCGCATTTTTTTTATAGCTTCTTTGGACGCAGTGAGGCAGTTACTCCGCCTGCTGTTGACTTTACCTGTGCCCCGATGGCATCTCCGACATCTCTTCAACTGCAATTGCCGCACATTTGCTTTGGCTACAAACGTTTTGCTCTTCAACTCTATCTCATGTTCTTTCTCTTCCACTCCCTAGCTTTTTCTCTCTTTGTCTGTCTGCCTATCTTTCTGTCTGTGCGTTGCCATAGCATACTTATGGACTGCTTGCTTCTTATGCTTGACCAGTTGCAGCTTCCTAACTCCCTTTCTGCCTCCCTCTCTTGTTATGCTGTCCGGCACATGCCGATTGCTCCACTTTGACATGTTCGGGTTGCTATCTCTCCCTGCCCCTGCCCCTGCCACTGCCACTGGCACCCCGTTGACTGCTACAAAAATAACTTTGCTTATAAATTGTGGCATGTGTTTGTGAGTTGTTGCTATCTCAGCAACTACTTTGCATTCTCTGGCTCTCTGCACTAACGAGCATGCGAAATGACAAAGCTCGAGGGCGTGGCAAGGCGGCGGAGTGGGAGGGCGAGAGCGGGAGCGTCCCACTTTTGTTGCAGCATTAAAGCAAATGAAAACACAAACAACTTTAAATGCAAATTGTTTGGCGTGATAAGAGAAGACACAAGATAGAGACATAGAGTAGAAGTACTTCTCCTCCCACTTTTCTCGATTCTCGTCCAAATCAATGGAAGATTTTTCTATGTCAAAGTGAAACGTTTGCTGCCTCCAGCTGCCGCTTGCAGCTGCCACATGTCACACTTTGCGAGTGAATTAAAAATGCATACGATGTGATTGGAAAAAAAAAATTTCAGATAGATATCTTCTCTTTGGAGACTTGCGAACTGAATGCTGTTGCATGCCCCACTTTAACTAATTTGTGGCACATTTTCATTTTATTTTCTGGCCTGCCGATTCATTTGCATAATTACAAATAATATTACAAATTGAGTGGCAATTGGTGCATTGTTCGAACTTCCAAGTGGTCAACACAAACACGCACACACACACACACACACGCACACACGCACTCTTCCACATTTACGCACACACATGCAGAATGCATTTATTGAAAAGCAACAATTTTATTTCATTTTTATGCAAATGTAAATTTTCAACAATTGAAAAGTCAAACCAGACCGAGTGGCAGAGGGAAGTGTGGTGGATGCAATGTGAAGGTAATAACAAAAGTCGTGAACCATATCATATATCATTCGTGAAATAAACGAAAAATGTGTGAAAAGTATGTGAACTTTGAAATACTCTATAGGGGGAGATTTCTAAATGAATTAAATTATTATTATTATTATCACAAACATTTTTTTTATCAATATTATGATTAATATAATTTTTATTATTCAAACAATTTTATTGAAATTGGTATTGTCGTTAGTAAATGCACTATTGTTAATATAATTATTACCCAAACATTAATATTATCTCTATCATTATCAATATCAGTGACATAAACATTAGCATTGTCAGGAACATTAACACGAGCATTAGCATTAGCATTGGCCTGAACATTAGCATTATCATTATCATTTATCACTTAATTAAACATAGCTTTACTTTGACCCGAACTTAATTTATCAATTTGAACTTGCAGGGTATTTTTATCTCAACGAAAGCGGAAATTTGTCCACGTAATTTATGATATCCTCTTATTGTTTCGCCTTGTTAAAGTGCTACTATATCTGTCGTCAATCTACTTCCCATTCTTATGGCAATCTTATGACATTCAATATTAACAAGCGATAGATAGATGAATCACCTGCTCTTATTTCACAACCTAATAATAATAGTCTACAGTTTCCATGTGACATGACAAGAATATCGCATATTTCATAAGATATGCAATACACATACCCTAACCTCACTTTTTATCATACATAACCTCACTCTGAACATTCCCAGCTGCATTTAACATGTTTCTCCATGTCGCATGGGCTGTCAACACGTGAAAAAAGGGGGGACAGGAAGAGGAAGAGCATTTTTTTTTTGGTAACATTTTCAATATTTGCACGGGCAAATAAACAGCAAATGTAAATGCAAAATTGCAATAGCAACAAAAACGAATGCGGCATTCGCAAAAAGGAAATTTATGCATATTTAATAACAACATACAATATATTGTGCTGGCTGTCTGGCAGACAGGCAGGCAGCAGGCAGGCAGGCCAGACAGTCCCGACAGGAGCAGCCAGGAGCAAGGATGAACAAGGCATTTCTCACGCATAAATGCTTCGTAATATATGAGAAGCATATGAGGGAAAGGACGAAACGAACAACATTTTTGCCAGCAAATAGTTTTGCCCGAGCATAGAAAAATATGCTGAAAAATTGTCTAGTTGAAAAGTGGGAGTCTGTGTGGGCGTGGTCCAGTGCTGCATTGTCCACAGCTGGACAGAGCTCTCACTCAGCTGGGCACTAATTAAACTTTTTAATATGCCGAGCGTGTGCAACGTGTGGCGACTTTTGTTTCGATAAGCGTACCACAGAGTGAGCACACAGCATGTGATGTGGAGAAAATATGGAGGGTGTAAGATATAGTCACTTATGTGTGAGGGTGAGCTGATAACTCATTGGATTATACACAAAAACGCAACTATTTTAATTAAATTATAATTTTAATAGGTATTGTTATCCATTTACTGATGGAGGTTAAGCTTCATATAGTACGGTCACACTGTTTAGCTTTTGGCAAAATTAAAAAACTTTGTGCTTTGTTATGCCAAAATTTTATAAATTGGATACTCCAAATGGGTTTTGCATCCACCATACTCTTCAAACTTAGCACCCTGTGACTATTATTTTATTCCAAATTTTAAAAATAGCTGCGAGGCTTGATATTTTACTCAAATAAAGAGATTATATGTAAAAACAAATGCCGATCTTGGGGACTTTGACTAATCTTATTATTTGTAAGCAGGAAGAAGTTATAAAACTGTTGCTTTAAATAATTAATTACTTATTTATCTTACATCTGAGTGCTTCAAGGATTTCCTTAGAAACTAATGAACTAGTCACAATATTAATTAGACTTTTTATATTTAGACTCTGGTGCTACATAATTTTATAAACCTAGTGTTCAGTTATTTTAATATTTGTATTTTATGTATATTATTTTCAATTGTTATTTTAAAGCAGCTTATGTTGAGATTGTATTTTATTTCCAATCAAAAAAATTTTATTTTTCTACTTAAAACAGTGACTTTTTAGCTTACTTTTGTACGACTATGTACTATAACTTTTAATAGCCCCTCGTAGTTATGAGATAGCGTTCTCTTTGTGTGTATGGTCATATCATTTTTAGCTCATGTGCCTCAGCTGCGTTTTATGTGTACCATGCAAAGCTCACAAGACGCACAGTCTCCGTCTCCGTCTCCATCTCAGCCTCAACTTCAGATTCTGCTTCAGCTTCAGCTTTGGTTTCGGTTTCTGTTCTCAGCATAATGACAAGCCAACTGCCTTAACCCGTAGCATAAGCCCGGATAGCCTCTAAGCTGACGCTCAACTAAGAAACCTATACTCTCTCTCTCTCTCTCTCTCTGTCTATATATATACTCCCCATATACTTCAGTTCTAAAAGCATATACTATACATATACGATTCCAGCTAAAATGCATCATCATGAAATGAAATCAAGTGCATTTATTTAACGAGAGAGCACAAAAAAAAACAGCCTTAGTTCCTTTCTCTCTTCCCTCTCCGTCTGCGTCTCTGTCTCTACTTATGCCCCATGTGGCACGCTGTGTGTGGGCGTGGAAGATGAATGATGCCAGCGGCGTAGCCGTGTGTTGCACACACACACAGTTTGCCTCGCATTTAGTTGCAAGTTTAAATACGCGGCAAGCAAAAAGTCAAAATGTTTGTGCTTTTGTATTCACAGCAACATTTGAACTTGCTGTGTGGCAAGACTTACTTGCAACAGGAGTGTGGCAAAGCTGCACTTTGAATAGAAAAACTGTAGCATAGGCCTTGGCATTTCCACACAGTGCCAAAGAAATGTTCAAGAACAAAAATGAAAAAGTTTAGTCTTGTATTAAGAATTACAGGTGGAAGCTGCTAAAGTGTAGTGTATACTATATATACCCTATAAAATATAAAACGCCTATGCACAAACATACATTATGAAAGGTGGAGATCAGAATAAATTAAATCAATGTTCCAATTAAAAATTGGAATTTAATTTTGTTATAAAAAGAAAGGTGGTCATTTGACCGAAATTGTCTTTCATAAATAAAGGACATAAGCCAACCTTTCCAATACATGTTCAACCTTTGAAAAATATCTAGCTATTTTTTTTTTATTCCTATTTTTATATAGCGTTTTTTTCTGTCTGTAGTGAGTCTTACACCCAGGGTATCTCCTATTCTATTACTCTTAATTATTTTATTACATTTAGACTTACTTACTCAATTTATCATATGCAACACATTTTCTGTGTCCAGCTCACAAATACGATCTGACTTTTTGCATTTGCCATCTGTGCGTTTGCTTGCCTCTCCAGCTATCTCTCTCTCTCTCTCTCTCTTTCCCTTTCTTGCTTTCTCGCTCTCTTTGCACTCATAATCTGCTATACAGACTCACATGATTATTCTCATTTTCATCACACACATTTACACACACGGAGCTAAAGAAACACAAAAAGTCATATGAGCCAAAACTGTAAACAAATTTTGTGCCATTAACAAAATTAAGGCAAACACATGAAAGAACTACGAAAAGTCTAGTGGATGTGACTATGAAATACCTTTACCCTTTTTTAAAATTCTATTTCCATAATTAGACAAAAAAAAAAATTAAATTAGAAAAAGTTATAGTTATTAATTGTTACGAGCTAAAAAATAATTTAACTTCATTTTCGCTTTACTTAAATAACGAGTTTCTTGAAAAAAAATTAAATACTTTTAGAGTTGAAATTTTATAATAATTCAAATATCAAAACACAAAGTACGAAGAATTTTCTTAAGCGCAATACAAAATTTAAAAGCTCTATTTAAAATATTACTCACTTTACTTTAATTGATATAATTTAATTTATCTAGCTGAATGAATATAACATTTAAAATATTTCAATGCTCTCAGCTCTTCAGCCTAAAATTTCCACTCGTTTAAAAGACTAATTTGATAACATATGCAATCTAGAGTTACTTTTATTACAAACCCAAGCTCAACCTTATATACCCTTCCTGTTAGCCAGAAGTAAGGGTATACAGAATGGTTCGCACTGGCCGTGAGATCATAGCATATGTATACATATGTGTGTGTGTGTGTCTTCCAAAAGGCATTTTGCCTGGTCAACTTAAATTGCATTTTTGTGTCGTATAATTTCATTTTTGGCTGCTAGCAGCTTTATGAACATGTGTTGGATGTTGAATTTTTATAAAAATAAAGAGAACGACAACTGGAAACAAACTCGTATATATATGTAAATATAGAATTAATTCGTAATTCGTAGTTTTTGACTTGTGTTAGAGCAAGCACTTTGAGCATTTTCTGTTTTTGTGCCACATTTACCTAAGCAAAAAGTTTTCGACAGTTTTCGACTAAACTGTAAACGCAACAAATTAATTAAAAATGCCACAAAATAAATTAAAATAAAATGTGAATGCGAATGCAACTTTTCGTTGTTCATATTTACTATTGTTGCAACTTCTATTGTTGCTGTTGTTTTAAGTTATTTTTCCTTCTCAATTGGGAGTGTTAAATAATTTATGCGTCACCTTATCTAATATTAAGATTGATTGACAAATAAAATTTGCCAGCATGTGGGAAATTTAAAACGATTTTCAAACAAGCTTTACAGTCTAAAAAATAAACAATCATATTTATTTTGAAACTAGCATAAATTGGTTAATAACAAAGCGTTTTATTTATCGGCCCAGCAAATAAAAGCTAACTACGATAACGAGAAGAAAATAATATATATAGAGAAATCTATTAAAATCAATATTAAAAATGGTTAATTAATTTGGGAATTTTCAATTAAGTAATTTAACGCTTTTGCTCAAATAATGATAATAATATAAAGGTGCCCGTTATATATAACCGTTATCCTAAATATATTAAAGATAACTAAAAAATAATACGTTTAAATTTGGAGCTGTTAAAAAATTATATACGTTAAGAAAAATGTATTTTAGTAAGAATCAACTAAATATATATATTTTTTTTTTAATAAATATTTTTTGCCGACTTTTAGTTGAGTTTAAATAAATAAACTTGAGATGTAGCGTCGTTTAGTCTGCCTCTATACTAACACCGATCATGTGCTTGCCACGCCCACCTTTAACAGCTTGCCACAACTTTCTCAACTCGGTTGCAAATTGAATTGAGCTCTTTCCATAAATAGAAGCACAACATCCTTGTTTCACTGATTTTGCTGCTGCTATTGTGGCACATCCTGTGGCAGCTTAAGGCGCGACGCAGCGCGGCCTATCGCATAAATATGCATATGTTTCACAAACATTTGCCAAGCTGCATGCAATTCCTCCACAATCCCCTTCATAGAACTTTAGCCGAAATTCCTGCGAAAGTGCTGACATTTGAAAATAAATGCAACGTCAGTGAATAGAACGAGGAGGAAAGGGTAAAGAGTGGGGAAGACGAGGAGAAAATTCTCGTATTTCGCATGCATACAAATCACGATGTGATGCGAAGTGATAAATATACAAATTCCCGCGTTGCTGCCACAGTTAGACATCGTTTAATTGAGTCAACACGCAGCGCGAGCACAGCAGAGATAAAGTGAGAAGGAGGAGGAGACATCAAATTAACGCTGCTCAGTCAGTGCATGTACTCTCCCTCTCCCTCCCCCTCTCTCTCGCCATCTCTCTCTGTCTAGCTGACGTGGAGAATATTAAAAACTAATTTATGGATTTGCCAAAAGCCAAAAACTTGCTATGATTTATGCATGTAAACCAAGTAACCGCCAACCACTTCAAACCTGAATCCCCAGTCCCAGTCCCAATCCCAATCCCAATCCCAATCCCCATTTCGAATAGCAATCCGTTGCATACTTACAGCATTTGGGTATCCTGTGGCACTTGGGGCAAGGATGTGAGGCGGGCGCGCATGCAGCGCACGCTGTGCGATAAGCAAGTGCATCCTTTGGCACATTGCGCCCATTGGCCAGTCGAAAGATTGACGATGCTGGTCAGGCACACGGCCAAGAAGAGTAGCCACTGCCAGCGCATCCTGATGATAAATTGTCACAATAAACCAGAACCGAACTCGGGAAAGCGTAACTTGAAACTGTTCAAAATCAGTAGAAGCAATTATAAAAGTGCCGCAAGTTGGTTGACGCGACGATAATCAACAAGAACGGCAACTAACTTACGGAAGTGCCACAAAACACACTAGTTTTCAGATAGTCCACTTATTTCTTGAGGCTTGTCTTGGGACTGTTGGTCATGTGATGTTGAACACTTTATCACTTGGACTCTGTTTTTATTTAGTGCGCAAGTGCGACGCACGCAGAAAATATCTAAAACTGTTTCTTTTTTTATGTTTTTCGAAATTGATAAGAATGTTTTTTAAAGCACTTTTTATCATGGAATTCTTGGTTCTGCGGTTTAACGTTGTCCGTTTGCCGCGATTCGCAACTGCACGCGCCAAATGCCAACGAGCATCTGAAACTTTGAATTGTAACCGATTCCCGAACCTGAACCTGAACCCGAACGCGAACCCGAAACGAACAGCAGCAGCCTCGGCACGAGCAACGAATTGCATATTGCCGACAGCAACAGCAATAACAACAACGTCGACGCTAACGTCGACTGCGAAGCTGACGCCGCCGGATGCAGTTTGTGATAACATTTTCCTGAGGCGCATAGCTCAAGAGTTTTCTGATTTGGCTATGTCTTTTTTAGGAGGGTGTGTGCCAGTGTGTGTGTGTGTGTGTGTGCCACTGTGTGTGTGTGTGTATATCCTCTGCCAATAAGCTGATATGAAACTAAACACGTTTAACTCGGCTTAGTCAAGGCCATCAACAGAAACAAGCAGCAACGATATCAAAGCAATTGCCACTCACCCACTTAATTTATTTTCAATGTGCACAATAATAACAGAAGCCAAAAATTATGCTGGCATGACTAGCAGATACCCTCTAACAAGCAAACTGCCAGTCACCCTGGCAATTTGTTTTCAAATGGCAACAACAGCGGTTTCAACTGGGCAAATATGTAAGAAAGCTTACTCAACTATTAAGTTTGACTGGAATATACCCTGTAACTAGTCACCCACTCAATTTTTTGGCAATCTACAGCAGCATTAAATTGTCAATTACTAGAGAAAAAAAATGCTGTACCTCAATTAATAGACTAAAATATACCCTGTAAGAAGCACAAATGCAAAAAAAAAGATAAAATGAGAGCGTACATTATTTTTAATTGAGCTCAGAAAAGATAATATATATAGGTATACAAGATTATTGAGCCGGAAGAAGAAGAAAACAAATCCTATATAAAAACCAAGACACCCAACCTGAAAACCTCTTCTGGGGTATTTGCAAATTTCGATGTTGATTCTCTACAAGTAGATCGAGCCAATGAAATGGGCCCCAATTTTAGAAAAGTTTTATATTTATATTTTAGAAAAACTATCCAAAACAAAAAAGATACAAAATGAAAAAGTCATCAAAAAATGTAGTAGATTTTTTATCAATATTAAAAAATACTTTAAGGAAATTAAATTATAAAGCGTAATTTCTTATATATACGAACTTAACTTTTTGAATGTTAAATATTTATAAGTAAAATTATCCCTTACTCAAGTTTGCTTATAGGGTATTTTCCCAAAAAAAAAAAAAAGAAGAAGCATACGCCGTGTTGCACTCAAAGTTGCTGCCACTGCAGCACATTAAATGTTCTCTGATGCTCATTTTTAATGCAACACATAGAGAAAAAGGCAGAAAGAGAAAGCAAGCGAAAAAGATAGAGAGAAAGAGAGTGGTTGAGAGTGTGTGTGTGAGTGTGTGCACACTCCATTTGGGCCTGTCAAAGTTGTCGCTTTGGTGATAAGACGCGGAATCAAATTTAAAAGCTATCAATTTGATATTAGTTCAGGGAACAGCGCGTTGTGGGAACGCTTGTGAGATTTTAAGCGCGTGTCAGGATGCAGCACAAATCCTGGCTATTTGTTGTTGCACTCAATAGTCTTGTTTTCTATATTTTTGTTGGGCAACATATGATCCGTGTGCCCTGCAGCAGCTCATAACGTTTGAGTGTTCCGTTTCGTCTCTATTTTTTCGACGTTAAAGTTTTGAAATCAATTTACAGATGATTTATTATGTTGCCGAAGCGATTTGCACGGTGGAAAGGGGGAGGGGCAGGTGCAGGGGGCAAGTGGCAGCCGTTGCTGCATGCGACAACGGCGGACGTTGATGAATGCCACTGTGTATTGTTTGGCTGTCAGTTTTTGATCCAAATTCGTTCCGGGGGCATCGAATTGCAGGTGAAGTGGAAAATTTGCAAGTTATGCGACAGCTTTATGTGACCCGCTTTTTTTTGGCAGCATTTTGCAGTAGATAGCGAAGCGGTGATTTGACAGCGGAATTCTGCAGCTGCAAAATGCAATGCCGGATCCGCTATGGGAATTCCTGCTGCTGATTGACCAGAGGAAACAGTCGATATATGCATTGTCAGCAAATTTAAATAGAGAAAGTTGGCAGGGGTCACTTAATAACTGTCCAAATTAATAAGGAATATAGTCTTCACCCTGCTCTTAAAAGTGTGCTATAAAAAAATATATTTATCGAATGGTACTATATAACATTATTTAGCACATATGGCTTGTAACGCACTTTCGTAAACAATTACAAATATATATAATTTGGTTGAATTGAAAGCAGCAATGAATGTAACTGATTTTATAAGAGATAAGAATTAAATTCTGTCATCTGTAAAGTTGGGCAAATGTAATATTGAGCGTGTTCAACACATTCAAACGTATTAAAGTAGCAAATTAACGCTCAAAAAGTAACCGATAGTTAAGGTCACAGTAGCCATTCACAATAGAATTTAAGACTATTATATCGATAAATCTTTTCGATATATGTAACTCCAACGATAACATTCGGTGCAGACGATCAGTGCTGGAAAATGCAATAAATAAAACGCGCAAATCTAATTGAATTTAAAAAGCAATTGTTATTTATAGCAATAAGATTATAATTTACAATCACTTATTAGTGAAAACCTTAAGATTCAAAAAAAAACATCAAAATATTGACAAAATTCTACCAAAAATTCTGCAAACAATTTTTTAAATTCTAGCCTCAAAATTAAGAATAATTAAAATAGGTACATTTTTTAAATTACCCCATTTTAGGTAAAATCGTACCAGATCGAAAATTTTTACTGGGTGGCAGCCTTCGGAACGAAGCAGCTGTTTTTTCTCTTAAAAGTTGGCAGCGCTATTGAAAGGCGGCAATCAAAATAGAAAGAAAATACAAGTGAAATAAAGCAGATAAAAAGTAGAGAATTTAATGTTTATGTGTTTATTGCTATGTCCAAGCGCAATAATATAACCTACGTGAAGCCACAGGAACCCAGTTTTTTGGCCAAACTCAAGGCGGAAATTGGCTATAAGGAAGGGCCGACCGTCGACACAAAGGTAATGAATTGCGGCTGCCGCTGTGGCTGTTGCTGAGTCAAAACAAAGTGCCCCGCTCATGCTCAGCTTTGTTTGCAAATAAAAACAGCGCCAGAAACTAGAAGACCTCGACCAGGACCAGGACCGGGAAGACTACGATTCCAGTGAGGAACGGCCAGAGCGCGAGGACGAGAAGCCGCAAATTGTTGTCCTATCGCGTGGGGATCTCACGGCTGACGAGGTGGCCCTCGAGCAGCAGCGCATAGCAAAAGGTATGCACACACACACACACACACAATCTCACACACACTAACAGCGTGCAGTGTATATGTATATGTGTATGCTTGAGTGTTTGCATTTGTATGTGTGTATGCGTGTCGGTGTGTGCGTAGGTAGGATGTAGTTATCGTCTGTGGCAGTTTGGCTTTCAGTTCAGTTGAGTCAGAATCGAGCGTCGGTCGCTTCCACGCTTCTTTCACGCTGCTGCCCTATACTAAATGTATGTATGTATGTATGTTTGCGCGTATATGTGTTTGTGTGTGTGCGTGTTTTTGCAATCGAAATTTGAAAATTTTAATGAAACATAAACAAAACGCCAACAAAATACGCAAAAGTGCAACAACAAAAACGCCGCGTTCTACAATTTGAATTTTTGCGGGCTTTTAACGTATTTTCTTTCGATTTTTCTGCTTATGGTGTGTGCAAAAATATGTTGCATTTTTTCGTTTTAGTTTATTGAAAATTCGTTTCAACTTCAATTCTAACCTCGAAAATGTGTGTTCTATTTTTTTTTTTTTTTGGGAAGTTGGAATTTGTTTTGTTTGTTGTGCTGTGATGTATGCCACGCCCGCAATGCACCGCCCATTGACGTCTCTATGACAGCCATTCCGTAGCCCGTTCCAAATTCCCTTTCCTTTGGCTTCGCTTATTGCAATTAGTGTGGCAATGCCAGCGGAGCACCCTCATGCACACATACACACTCACTCACACACACAGAGACAGACACAGAGAGATTCACACACACAGTTACAGCTGCTGGCACAAAGCATACACACTGACATTTTCATTGGGGCTCCGCTAAAGCGGAGCATGTGATGAAAATCATAACCAAAGCGGAGCACACGATAAAGCAGCCGGCCAGAGAAGTTAACAAATAACGGCGACCCACAGCCGCCGTCGCCGTCGCTGTCGCCGCAAGCCAACAACAGCTGCCGCTCTGTTGTTGTTGTTGCTGGCGTCGTCATCACCCCGCCACCGTCACCGCTGCTGCTGTCGCTGTCGCTGCTGTCAGAAGGCCCGCGCAGAAAATCGGGTGAAAACGTGTGAAAGAATGAACGAAGCAACAAAACGGGAGAGACAATGATGAACGAAACAGGCGAACAAAGAGAGCACGGCAAGTGGCTTGACGACGATACATGTACGACGGTCGGTGAGGAGAGCGGCACAGAGCAGAGCAGAGTGCGGCGGCGGTAGCCACTGTCTTGTCGGTCTGTCTATCTGTCTTGACTGTCTTCGTGTCCGTTGGGTTGCGAATTCGAAGGTGGAGCACTGCAAGACGCTAACACTGAATGGTGTATGGAGAGGGGGAGGGTCGGGGTGCTGTGTTGCAAACTAAGAAAACGCTCGCACAGACAAAATGAGTAAAATCTTTTCTATCTCATTTCGGGGCTGAGTTTGCTGAATGGGTGTACTTTTTTTTTTGTTGTTTTTCCCCCATTGTTGCTCTTGTTGTTGCATGTGGGGGCGACCACTGCAAAGGAAACTGCATTTTGTAGTTACATATACATTTCACTCGTGATTAAAAAGAGATACATTTGTATCTTATTTACTTATTCCAATTTTTGTTTTGCTAATCGCAAATTTTTTGAATTGCAGAGGAAGCTGAAAAGCCCGCGGATTTAAATCAACCTATTGTCTTCAAGCAGCGCGTTAAACAGCCAAAAATTGAGACGGAGGATAAAACGGATAAAACCAAATCCAAGAAATCATCAGATAAACGCAAAAAGTCCAAGGCCAGCAGCAGTAATAGCAAATTGTCATTCAACGAGGACGAAGAGGACGCTGAAGCAGTCGAGGATTAAACCACATACACCCGTAAAGTCATAGATAGAGTTGTTATCCAACGATTCCCCCAATTCGAGTTTGCCATATCCCACCAAGCTGCCCCTTTGTATGGTTGCCCACAGTGAATGGTTAGGTGAGCGCTACAACCTTTCACACATACATACATATAATATATACAAACAAACATAGATATATGTATGCATCATACATACGTATAAAAACTAAACTGCGCATTTAAAATTTGCGTATAAAGTGCGTTACATACATACATACATCTCTATGTATCATGTATATACATATGTATGAATATAGTATATATGTATGTATTGATTATCGTGATTAATGGAGTTTCGTTGCACATTTTAATTCTTAGAATTATTTAAGTTTATGTTTTTATTCTGGTTGTTGATTTTTTTATTTGTTGAGTTCAGGGATCTCAATCAAGAGTTTACCTTTTTAAAATATAAAGTCTGAAAGAAATTATCTGGATAAATAAGAAAATCCTAGATATTGTTTTTATTTAATTGGGTTGTCTTGGAAACAGGATAGACTTCTATATTCATACTGATTATTTCTATCTCTATTTATCTAATCTAAAATCTAGCTTTTATTTTAAAATAAGAGTTATTTTATGATTTTTGGTTCAGATAAAATGAGAGTTAAATCGAATATTTATGACAGAAATTAACAACTAATTTTTATAACACGAATCAACAAATACTTTGTCTTTTATATTATTATGTTACAACATCTGAAGCTTAGGATCTCATTCAGCTTCCAAATATCTGATTCAAGGTTCAAAATAAAAACAATCATTTTTTTCTTTAAAATTATATAAGAATAGCGAATTTGCACATATACATATGTTTTTATATATGTATGTGCATAATTATGTACTCATATGAGTGAGCGTTCATATACATACATACATATGTATACATTTAAGTTTCTGAAATAGTCATCACTAAAATATCTTTAGATCTCATTGAAGCTGTAAAACCTACTGTAAAACAAACAGAAATCAAAAGGACATTGATAATATTTGATATGTATGTTTATGAATACAATGGCAACATTTTCAAAAATGTCCTTTCATCTATCAATTAGCAATTTGTAAAAATATCTGCAAGGTTCTTTCAAGTTGTATCCAAATTCGCTTGACAACCGACGGACGGCGACGACGACACAAACAGAAAAGGTCACGTGTATGTATAACATAAAGTTTTGTTATCGTTTTCCATTATATTATTATACCGATAGTTTGTGGGTCTTAATGAATCCCGTAGCAGCAGCAGGAGCAACAAGAGCAACAACAGAGGCAGCGGTAGGCGAATTCAAACTTCTACCGGTTGCCGATCAACGGGGGTGAGAAGCGGGTTACTTTCAAATTTGTACTTGCATATAGACCAAATCATACAAACACATACAGACATATATACGCACACTGACAACCATACAAACACACACACACACACTTGCTTGAACACTTACATACATATACTTATGTATGTATACATACTTATGTATGTATGTATTATATTGGCCCATACCATGCGAGTGTGACAGAGAGGGAAGCAGCGTAATCTGAAATAAGTTGAGAAAGAAGAAGCATCAGCAGCGCCAGCAGAAGTATCGTGATGAGTATACAGTTTTAAAACTTACAGACGGGGCCATCGACGCTTTGCCTATGCTTACTATACTCAATACATACATACATGTGTATGAGTGTGAGTTTATTGTCAGTGTGGGGGAGCATTCAATATTGGCCTGGTTTAGAGTTGTAACTAATTATAGCCAGTAATAAGCATTATCAAATAACTCTTGTCATCCGTTTGCGCGCGCTATTTTCAAATTGTTGAGACGCGCAGATACGAATGCCGAATATCATCATAAAAAAAATCCATCAAATACGCCGGCAACAGCGACGACAACGACAACGCAGGCAGCAGCAGAAGCAATGCCGTTTCAGTTTTGTTTTGTTCATTTCGTTCGTGGCGCGCGTACAATTGTCAAATTTGTTTTTCCCTCCCATCCATCCATTCACATGGGTGCGCTCCAATACTACGACAGCAATGGCCCACCGACAAGCACATATACGCACGCACACTCAGCCCAATGACAACGGTTCGCCTGCGCTTCACATTGCCATTCGCTATTTTTGAGCGTAACAGCTCCAGCTCTCTCTGCTCTTGCTCTCTTGGTGCGCCACATGCACGTTTGTAAAGTTGGCGCTCAGTCCAAAATTACTCAGTTGTTGTTGATCTTCATGTCTATGTCTACTGACAATAATTTTTAACACTGAAATAGTTGTTTGATATGTTTGATTTGCACCTGCAACAGATGTAAAAGCAATAAATATTTATTACAATTATATCGATTGTTCGATAACATTGATGCGCGCCACTTTTTTGCCAGACATGCAACCCTGCGCTCCCGGCTGTGGCCCGTGCAACTCTGTGTTTGTAGCGACGTTTTTTGCTTTTTTCCGCTTCCATTTCCAGTTTGCCTTGTTGTTGCCCCCGTCTATCGTCTGTTTGTCGCGCTTTGACAGCGTTCTTTTTTCTTTCGCTCTCTGTGTGTGCTCCAAAATCAAGAAAAATTTTGTTGTGCTTTCGACAAAGATCTTTTATTTTTTTTTGTTTATGATTCGTGTTATCGTTTGTAATTGCCAAAAACAATAATAACAACAACTACCTGCCACTGCCATTGAAGAAGTGTGACGTAAAATGTAAATTGTAAGTTTGTTTTTGTGGGTGTTTCAATTAGAGTTTGTTATTGTAACGGCTGTTCGGCGGCAATTGTGCAGAATTGATAGAATTTGAAATATATTGTTGGCGAATTGTCTAAAAAAATAACACATTGTTCACACAAACAGTCATAAAGACACAAACCAATACAAACACAAGCGCACACACCACTACATCAACTTACACACACATAGACACAGACACAAGCGCAAAACACGCTCCTGTACCCACCCGTACTCCACTCCACGCCGCCGCCAGCTACAGCAGCAGCAGCGAGCCACAGCCAACCAACAACCAACACCGCAGAGCCAAAGCCAACGTCGTCGTCATCGTCTCACCGGCCGTCTGTCTGTTTGTCCGTCCCAGCGTCTGCGTGTCCGTTTGTATCTACATACATACATATATAATTATATATATGTACATATATATATATATATATATATAGATTGTACATACAAACATTTGTGTGTGTGTGCTCGTTTTGTTGGTGCGCTTTGTATGTATGTATGTAGGTGTATGTGTGTGTTGTCTGTATGTATGTCAATCGTGCAGTTGCTGTGTGCTCGGTAACTGTTCGTCTGTATGTATGTAACTGTATATGTATGTATGTTTGTTTATGCAACACTGTAAATACATATATCTATATATATATATATATAAACATACATACATTGTATATATATGTACATACAACGTTACATGCCGCGCTGAATGACGTTTTTATGTAATTATATACATATGTATGTACATACATACTTATATTGGTATACATAGCTGCTTGCAATATTACATACATACGTTTATATATATATACATATATATCATAAATGTATGTAAATACATACATACATATTAAATTGTATTTTAGTTTTAATCCAATATGGCAGCCATTTTGTCTCAATTAACTCTTTTTGTTTTGTTATTTTTTGCCCCTAGTTATATGAGGGGGTGGTAGGAGGTTGAGGGGGTTGGAAGTATTTGATTCACCTAGATTTAAATTTTCTTTGCTTTAGTTTTTGGCAATTGTTAATTTATGTTATGCTCTCTTTGATTAATTTTCTGCAGCATTTGCGCTTTTTCCAATTCTTCTTTGCTCTTCTCTTTCGTTGCTATTTACTCTTTCGTTTTCTTTTCTATGTGCCAAATATTTTCCCGGTTAGTTTAAGAGTTTCTAGCTTTAGTTAAAGTTTATCGATTTGCGATTACAATGGATTAATAAGAAGTTAATTATCGATCTTCTTTGACAGGCAACCTCAGAAGCAATAACAAGGAGAGCAGCAAGCAGCATCGACATATATCGACCAAGAGGCACATTCCAATAACAAGAGAACAAAACAACAAATGACTGAAGTCGACGTCGTCTTGCCGGAGGGCGTTGCCGAGCCCACAACAAAACTACTTGCCAAAACAACAACAACAGCAGCAGCAGCAGCGACGACGGCAACCAACGACGACGACAACAAGAGCGGAAGCGAAAGCGCCAGCGAGGAGAAACAGAATGAACAGAAGAGTAAATCCAACAAGGAACTGGAAAAGGAGCTTCCGGAGAAGACAAAGCTAGACAAGGAGCAAGAAACCGAAGATGCAGTGATAGCTGACAAATTGCCGCTGGATAGCAACAGTAACAGCAACAGCAATGATGATTGCAAGGCTGAGGATGTGGCAAAGCCAGTGGTAGAGTCCATGGATGTGGATGACACCGAGGAGGGCGATTCACAAATCACTAGCTCTAGTTCCACAGAGAATGGCAGTAGTAAAGAGCCCAAACTCGATGGCGAAGGTGAAGGCGATGAGGAGGAGGAGGAGGAAGAAGAAGAAGTAACCACCAATGGTGATCATGAGGATGCTGAAGATGATCAGGAAAAGATTGGCAGCACAGCTGAAAACAGTTGCGATGCTGAAGATCCGCTTGGTGCAGCAACACAGCCCCCAGTGGAGCCACATGAGGAAGAGGAGCTATTAACGGATGAAAAGAAAAGCATTGAAGATTTGGATGAGGCAGAGGAAGCTAGCCAACAAAGTGGCACAGCCAAAACCGTAACCGACTCTGAACCAGAAGCCGAAGCAATGCAAACAGAGGAGGATGAGCCAAAAGAGAAGGAGAAGAAGAAGACTTCGGTAAATGGATTCGATCAGAGTCCAAAGGCTGAAGCATCTGCTGTTGCAGCTAAGGCAAAAGCCAATGGACAGGCGAGCGTAGCTGAGGCCACGAGAAGCAACAACAACGATGATGCGGGAGCTGTTGTTAATTTGGATGAAGACAGCGACGAGGAGATGCCTGAAATGACTGAGAAGAAGGCATCGCCAGCTGCAAAGTCTCAAGCAACTCCAAACAAAGTAAATCCAAAGCCAGCAATGTCTGCTTCAAGCGAGGCTGAATCCTCGGATGATGCGGTGTTGATTGCCTCCGATTCAGATTCGGAATCTGGCCAAGTAGCAACTCCGCTCAGCAAAAAGCAACCTGCTGTGAAAGCAACGCCGCCACCACCACCACAAGATGATGATGACGATGATGATGATTGTGTGGTCATTGAGGATGATACGCCCCCAAGTAGTTCGCCGAGTGATCACGCACTTCACAAGCGCAAAGGTGACATGGATGATCTGCAGTCAAACAGCAAGAGACAACGCAGTTCCACGCCATCCAGCTTGGGAATGAGTGTACTAGGTGCGGGATCTGGAGTTGGCATTGGCTTGGGTCAGTTGACAATCAAGGATGCGCGCTCCCTGATGCCACATGAGTCGGGGTCAACAGGAGGAGGCGCCGTCTATCCCGTGACCATAACCAATGCCGTCACCGGTGTGGCAACCAATCTGGGCAGTGCACCGCCTAAGCTTGTACCCATGTCGGGAATGTCAGGGGCAACGGGGACCACAATGCAGTTGAATCCGCCAACGCTCTCCTTGACGGCAGCTGGACTTCCTAGCATGACTAACAATGCGAATCTATTGCCGGGTCTGACGGACGATATGTTCGTGCTGGAGGCGCCTTCGTTTATTGTTCCCTACATCTATGAGAAGCCGCCCAATGACAACATCCGTGAGGTCATCAAATCCATTGAGACAAAGTATGCGCTCTCAGCGGAGGATTTGGCGGTGGCGGATAAAGTGGATGAGTTTGACATGATGACCGAACAAAACAAAGAAGACAAAGCAAATGATGGTCAGGCAAACGATCAGAGCAAGAAGAAGAAAAAACGTGGCGATGACGAGTCCTGGTCCGAGCAATCCGATGAGGATGATGATGAGGACGATGATGATGATTCCGAGTCGGGTGTGCGCACCAAGGTGTTAATCAAAGAGGCCAACGATGATCTAACTGCCCTCAAGGGCGCCATTAAGCCAGCTTCTGCATTGGCCGCCTCGGGAGGTGTTCCTTCGACTGCCAACACGAAGCCTGGTCAGGAGAATTACTTTGAGAGTCCATTAGGCAAATTCTTTATGGACATTGGCGTTGGCCTTGTCCAGGAGTACGTTCAAGCGGATCTGTTGCGTTTGCAGAAGCGAAAGATGCGTAAATCTCTTTCCCGGGATCCCAAGGACTTTGAGATGGCCATCAATGCACTGAGTGGCAATCTGCAGGCATCAAAAACGAAAAACGCTCCCTTCAAATTCACGATGAAACGCTGCGAGTTCTGTAACTTCAAATCGGAGTCGGCTCTGTCGATGGCCAATCATTACGAGACACCGCACATGAATGGAGTCCTCTACAAGTGCAACTTTTGCACCTTTGAGATACGCAACGCCACCGAAATTGTCTACCACATGGAGGCGGTGCACAACATCAAGGCGCGCCTGATCAAACCGCTGCCCTATCATCAATGCCCCAACTGCGGATTCGAGGACAATGGCAAGGCGAAATTGGCGCGTCATCAGCCTGTCTGCGCCAAGAAATTCCGGCCGGAATTGAATCTGGCGCCGCCCAACGATTGGGAAGCGCCTGCCAAGATACCGCGCATCAAGCCACGACATGGACTTGTCGGCACAGCCACCGCCTATCAGGTAAGCAAACAACTCCATCCTTTAACAGATCTCTGTAAGGATATTTAACCAATAGATTACCACAGAATGCCTTTCTTTCTTAAGTAGAATACTAATCTTTTTGGATTCTTTTTACAGGCAATGGCAGCACAGGCGGCGGCTCAAAAGGCAGCGCTGGCGACCATCCAACAACAACAGGCTGCCGCTCAGGCACGCAACATGCAGGCAGCAGCATTGGCAGCACAGAATGCGGCCAAGATGCGGCAGAGGGCGCCACAGCTGCCAAAGACAATGCCCAATGCAAACAGTCTGGTAAGAAGTCCTGCACCCGTGCGTGGAGCCATCGGAGGCAATGCGGCTTTGTCGCTGCCCAACAGCTATCAACTGGCAGCCGGACAGCTTGTACAGGTGAGCATCGATAGCATTGCAATCTTGCCTTTAATATTAATAAATATATATTTTGCAAACGCAGCAAGCGTCTAAGAAGCCCATCGCTGGTCAGCCAAGCATCTCAATAACGCCACTACCTCGTCAAAGTGCGACCGGCAGCGGTGCGTCCGCCGCCTCGTCCAGCAAAGTGCCAACAGCGGCAGCAGCAGGCATGAAGCCCGGCCAGAGTCCCACCGCTGGGAACAACAAGGCGCAGTTTGTCATCTGCGAGATTTGCGATGGCTACATCAAGGATCTGGAGCAGCTGCGCAATCACATGCAATGGATGCATAAAGTGAAGGTAACTTTGTGTAAATGCAACATTTCATTAGAGCTCCTACTAATCTGTATGTTTCCCTTATTTTTGTTTAGATACATCCCAAGATGATCTACAATCGTCCACCTCTGAATTGCCAGAAGTGTCAGTTCCGATTCTTTACGGATCAGGGCCTAGAGAGGCACTTGCTGGGCTCACATGGCTTGGTCACAAGCTCCATGCAGGAGGCTGCCAACAAAGGCAAAGATGCCGGTCGCTGTCCTGTCTGTGGCAGAGTAAGTTCCCTATCTAGTCACATAAATTTAATTGGACTTGAGCTAATCTTGTAATGTTTTTCCAGATGTACCAATGGAAGCTACTGAATCACGTATCGCGCGATCATCACATGACCCTGAAGCCCGCACATTTATCCTACAAGTGCACCGTGTGCACGGCCACCTTTGGCATGTACAAACAATTTGAGACGCATGTGTATACTGCACACAGCACTGTGGCCCGAAAGGCAATGGACAGCAAGAAGAACAGCGCACAGTCCAGCAGCAGTAGCAGCTCCGGCATGAACAGAAATTCGTTGGGTGCAGCCAATGATTCACTGCTGAAACCGTTGAAGATCAACGATGAGATCACAATTATACCACAGCCCGCATCGAAGCCACGCATCACAAATATGGAGAGTCATGTTATAGGTAAGTTTTAAAATTAAATATACCATAAAGATTGTATGCTAAAAGTTGTTCCTTTTTTTCAACAGATTAAATGGCGCGTTGGAAGAACCAAAAAACCTAATCTCGCATAGTTTTGTCGCTGCATTTTTGGCCGCGCGTTAAGATTAGTCTTTATGATTTGTAGGCTGCGCCGACTCATGCGTACTATATGAATTTTGTTAGTAAGCCAGAATTGTATAAAGCGAGCGGATGTTTAGTGAAAAAAAACCACACACACACACACAAGCAAACAAAAAGCAACCTAAATTAAATAATAATATAAACATCGATCATTAAGATAAAAGTTACCGATTAACACAGATACAAATACAGATTGCAGTTGGAGATATACAGATGATTACAAATTTATATACAGATGCAGATACGGATTCAGATTCTAGTTACGGTTTAGTTCTATCTACGTTATAGTGTGCACATAAGTTGAAATTGTAGCTACTACTAATAAATAATTACAATACCATGCATAATTTACATACACACACACATACACATTAAGTACACACCACAAACACACACAATTATTAAATATAAATATATTGTAAAAGCAAAGCCGCTAGAGCGCATCGTCTACATGACTATGTAAATTAGTTAAAAACTAAATATTATTTATACTATATACGAATAACAGTACGAGTATCTAAATGTGCGTTGCAGTATGTACATATTACACACACACAAACACTTTGACACACACCTTGAATAGTTTATTAGCTCGTCCTGGCATTGATATCGCAGATGGAACCAGAGAGAGAGAGAGTGGAAGAGAGATACAGAGAAAAAGAGGAGTGTGCGCTGAATTTACGTAAGGATTGGGGGAAAAATGGATTAATTTTCTGGGCGTGCAGAGGGGTGCATGATATAGTTGGGTCAGGGAGGGAGCCTGGGGATGGGAAATGTATTTGTGGTAATTTTATCTGATCTGAGACGTTCAACAATTTTAATTTTCGTGTACAAGTTTAAACTTATATTTATATAAATATATATATATATATATATATATTACATATATCTATTAATATAAAATATATCATCTACTAGCCTGTAAGACCCCATGTACTACAGTTAAAAAGCTAAAACAACACAACAAACAAACAAATGAAAATGAGAAAAATTAAAAACTAGTTAATATAAAAATGTGCCCAAAAGTTGTATTAATCAAACAATCAAATCAATAGATGAGGAGTCTGCTTCCTTAACTGTATTTAATAGTTGGTTAAGTAAATCTTGTGAATCAAATTAGAAACCAGACGCAACTTTCTTTTATTTATAACACACAACTTTTATATTATAAATGATGTGAATGATGAAGATTCTACTTCAAGAAAACTTTCGCTATGATTAAATCATGTTAATCAGAAATATAGTATGCAAGTTTTCAAGCCCATTCATTGAGCCAGGTGAGAAGCGGAATATGGAAAGCTTTTAGCAGTCTCATTCGACTCGTGGAGTCACATGAGTTCGCCAAGTAACACCATGTGGTTGCATTTACTTAGTACTAATGTGATTTTTATTTCATATTTTTTTTTTTTTTACAATACAAAAAGCGAAATTTTAACCTTGTGATTATATTGTGACCATGGCAATGTCAATGTGTGTTTTCTAGCCTTTTCTATGGTTCTAACGATCTCGTCCTCATCCAGTCTTTTACTGTTCTACTTAAAGCTAGGTTAACTATGCTTAATTATAGTATTATGTGGAGCACAACGCACTGCATTACGTTTATAATTTTCAATTCGATTAATTTTGGGTAAGTTTTCTAGTTGGAGTCAGATTCCGAGTCCAGTTCATTGGACGCAGCGGAGGCGCCAAAGCCACTTAAAGGCCCTGATGATGGGAAGAGTTGTGCGGCATGTGTCAATTTGGCTAACGCATCCTCGCTGAGCAGTTGAGGTTTCTCGAAGGCGCTTGTATTGGACTTGGTCAGCTGATAGAAGGCGGTATCACTGTGCGTTATGTTGACAATGCTGCCAGTGAGTGGCAACGTCTGCAGCAGCTCCTGTGGACTGCTAAAGGCACCAATGTTAACTGGGGCAATGCCCGTCAAAACTTGGCCGGTAACATTCGTCTGTATGGGCAGTGGAATGTTGCCCAGATCGATGTGACTCTGATTGGTGTGGGCATCGTAGAACGTTAGATCCACACGCTCCTGGCTCTCAAAGTCCGTCTCATTGTCGCCCACCTCGGTGAGAATGCCAATCTCATAGACGACCGCCTTGACTACATAACTAAAAGCGATGCAAGTTTCATATAATTGCTGGAATTGGAGAGATTCATTGGTACTTACAGATTCTTGGGGGTATCATTGACGCTGGCCTGCAGCTGTTCGATGGTGTCATTGTCTATTCCCGAGCTAACATCCAGCACGGGCAGCGTGCAGCCAAAGGCCAGAAGCATGCCCAGCACGGCGGCTCCAAGTATCGCATGTTGTGTCTGCATGTCTTCAGAAAAGACTCTTTCTCTTGGATTTTATAGTAAATAAAACTGTGGATGCTCCTCGGCGACTCGCTTTATGGTTGCCTGCTGTCCGCCTGCTTCTTGAACTCTGTGTCTGTTGTCTGCTGATCTGATCCCTACTCTGGTATTCGCGTGTTTGAGCCTAATTAGTGCAGATCATCGGCTTTTATAGCCAACTTCGAGTCCGAAGCGCGATTCCGCGTAATTATTGACACCTGTTAATTGGCCGACAGGTTTGGCAGTTGTTCCCCTCCCTGTTGCCACCTAACGCTGTATCTAAGTACAAACATTGGGTTCAGGGGAGAGATCTGTTGAAGAGGGGTGGCTAGCATTGTTTTTATCACCACTTCAGGCTCTAATTAATTGTGCCCGTTTTGTATCAATACACAATGGCCGTCTACGCAAATCTCAGCTTGGTGTAAAATTGCCTCCTCCAATTGAATTTCGTTTATGTTGATGCAAAGTTGTTGTTTACCTGCCTGCTGGCCCAAAAATAGGTTCATAAACATTACGCCCCGACTGACGCATTCGCCTGCATGTGGTCTGGACACGCGCCTGCTTGAACGGGCACACAAATTACGCATTCGCCCCGTGTGACATGCCAAAAGCAGCGAATGCAAATTGACGTAAATAGTTACAGAACATTGTGAATAATTTTAGACCGTTTAACACTCTTGTGCAATTGTAATCCAATCTTTTAACAAATATGTTACATATAATTTTTAAAGATATTACTCATGCGTCGCACATGTATTTTATTTAAACAATTAACTGTACATTTATTGCTCTACAAGGTCAAGTAAAGAATTTAAAAATGTTTATTTTAGCTGCAGATTTTATAAAAATTAATAAATAATAATTTTAATTATATGTTTTTTATTAGCGAAATTATAATTAATAGAGTTGAATTTTCATCCGGCATCGCCTTTTTAAACACATTTCACACAAGAGTCAACCGCTTCGAGCTGCTTTGTGGCACTATTGAACCAGACGGAACCCAACTTTTCATTCATGATCGCCAGCTGGTATTTGAAACTGTCCAACTGTGCCTTCAGTTGGCATATGTACAATCTTTCAACTTAATCAGTTGAATGGAAAATTTCAAAATCAATTCGCACATTTGTTTCCTGCTGACTGAGTTCCAATTATGTGATATTAGAAAGAGTTTCATATAGAAGACTGCAATGGATTCCAAGAAGATTCGAATAGTGAAAAACACTTCACGTGAACAACACAGATTAATTCTCTTTTCGCGAATTTCACTGCGCCAAAAAGTAAAAATAACAAACACCAAAAAGTCCCAGTAAACACAAATAAAGACTTAATCATTTTCGTGGAAACAAATAAAAAATAAATTGATTTATAACAATCTCTTGATAATAATGTTAATTTGGCTGCCTTTTTAGCATTGTGTGTTATTTGTCTAAATCACAGATGAAAATGTTAAGTTAATTTTGCATGGTCATTCCTGCAGCTCATAAGATCTCCAATCTATAATCCTTGAGTCAGATACCAACTAATCCCATGATATGAAGGTTATATTTATTACCATTAATTTACTAACAACCCAAAAAAGAACATCTAAATGAAAAGAAGAAATAAAATTAATAACAATAATTAAAATGATATTAAAGGAGAATATGCAGGTCTTCAAAGAGAATCAAACGCACGCGCAAACAAGTTAGCAAAATACGAGTATGGGACACGGTTCGGGCCACGTTTCGTTGGTGCTAACTGAAAGCTTAGCTGAAACTTTTTTAGACGGCCGGCGTTAACTTTAAAAAGTCGCACTCAGCTCGTCAACGAACTTATTATCAATCTGGACTTTGTGGTGCCAACAACTCTCAATTCAAATCAACAGCAGCCGAAGCAACAACCACATCAACTGAGCCATGAAGTACACGTTGATCTTCACTGTGAGTAGCAGCAGTTTCTGCCTGAGATCATCAACTAATGATGTCTCTATGTCTCTTTAGTTGCTGGCAGCTTTGACATCCTCTAGCCTTGCCGCTCCCTTCGACCTGAACGATCTCTTTCCTGGCTTGCTGAAAAATGCGGCTGTGGAGCAGGCGCCGGAGCAGGATGTGGTCAAGCGTCAGGTGCTGGCCAATCCCGATGGTGAACTGAAGCAGATCTCATTCCAAACATTGATTGGCGATCTGGAGAACAGTTTGTTTCAGTCCGCGTTGAGTCTGAACGGCGCCAGTGCTCCCGACTCCCAAGTGGATGAGATTAAGCCAGGTCAGTCCGAGCTGGCGGAGAGCAACGAACACAGCATTGCCAAGCGTGCTCATGAGGTTGTGGCTGCCCCTGAAGTGGCTGCAACACCTGAGGATGCCCAGGAGCGCAAGATTCTGGTGCAGACCACTAAGAAGGTGCCCGTATCTGAGGAAAGTGGTCCTGCACACTTGATCATCGATCGTGTTTCGGTGCAACCACACATTGGCCTCTCGGTGCCACTGATTCCCACCTTCCAGGTGCATCACACGAAGATCACCTCGGCCACCATCAAGGAGGATGCCAACAACGACAGCAGCGATGGCAAGCAGACCAAGATTAGCATTACCAAGACTTCAATAACTTCGACAGCACCTGTGGAAAGCATCGAGGCGCAGAGCACCAGCCTCAACCCAGAGGTGGTGACCTCCAGCACCACAGAGCAGGCAACCAGCAGCAGTCAGAGGGAGGAGAGCAGCTCCAGCAGCAGCAGCAGCACCACCACCACCACCACCAGCACCACCACTGAGCAGCCCCTAAAGCAGGTGGAGGAGAAGCTCAAGGAGAAGGTGGCCGAAGTAGAGGCTGAGCCTGTTATTCTCACCGCTCGAGTCTAGACTCTAGAGACAGCATCTCATTCTAGTCTTAGCCATCGCATATCTCACTCACTCACTCACACACACATACATATTTATGTCACGCCAAGTTCAATTAAAGTCATGTGATTTGATCTAAAGCCCAACAAACTGACGCCTCTTTATTTAAATTTGAAATTCACACAAAATATCGTATCGAATCGCACGCTCGTCCAATGGGATTGGATTGGATCGGAACTGCTATGTGGGGGGCACAACGGGTTTTCCGGGGCTGTCCGAAATTTGAGGCTCTAATTGTTGAGACAAATAAATCTCGCCGACTTTGGATCACATTCAGCGTCCAGTTTCCAGTTTTTAGTTTCAGCTTTAAACTGCGCATAAAACAAAGCCAACGATTCATTCAACCATGTCGATTTTCCCATCCATGTGAGTTTTTCAGTGATAGAAAATGCCTTCGGAAATGGAAAACTCTCTGCTGCGAACTTTATTTTCTATGCAAAGCTCTCAGAGTATTCTAGTATGCATTCTTTTGATTGTTATCAGTCAACTTTTCGTATTCTCCGATACAGCCTTCAATTGGGTTACTCAAATATTGGCCAATTTATGTAGGAGTGTTTACACTTTATTATTAAATTATTATTGCGAATTTGCTTTCATGCGAAATTTGTGTGTATGCCAAAAAAGTGCTAATTTGGTGAGGCCAATAATTTAAATAGTAATTGGAAATGTAATCATTGCATCAAGTCATCAATTTGTCATAAATTATGCATAGAGAAAGGCTTCAGGGAGAGTTTCAGTTGATCTTAAATATAATTTTATTTAACGTAATATAAATATTTACAATTTAATTGAAGTAAGTTTTTCAGTTGAATAAATTTTAATTTAAAAAAACTTACTTTTATCAGTAGTATAACTAAAAATACTTACCTACTGTTTTATTCACTATTCGTTTTTTTAATATGGAAAATCTACCTTTAATTTATTAGATATGTCATTATATTAAATAATAATCAATTTATTTTAAAAGTGTGATACATTTTTACATATTTATTTTCAATTGACTCAATGATCGATTTTAAATATGTAGATTTGTACAAGTACGTTTTTTATTTAGATATTTCTTGGGAAATGTATAATACACTGAGTGAACAATAAAAACATAAAAAACCCAAAATACCTAATTACCACATAACATTGATAAGAAATTCTTTTAATGTTTGCTTAGTCTTTTTGAATAATTAGCACTTTTATTTCAATAAAGATCTCTGCAAGTAATTCCCCATTTTGAACTTTATCAACATGACACTTGATATCTTTTTTATAAAGGGGTGCAATTAATGCGCACATTGCACCGTCTTGTGTATTGACTGAGTCATCCAATGTGAATCTGAATAACCCAGAAATACCCCAGAAGTACATGTGTTCCACGGATTCTTCCCTGCCCTTTTCTTTCCCTGGGAGAGCACGCATATCAATCAGAACACGATCGAGAATTGATAAACACACGAGCACGAGCGCAAACATCGTTTGCAGAGCAGAAGAGAGCAAAAGGAGAAGAGAGAGCGAAAGGAGAGCGAACTCAGAGTTGCCCACATGACCGTTAAGTATACGCAACGTGGTGCAAAAATTTCTCAATTACTTAAGACAATTAATCGCAGTTAAATAACAAAAATATTTACTTTTGCTACAGGTCATTTATCATTTAAAATAAGCACAAATTGCTATTAATATTTAGGCGCACGCAAATTCAGAGCCTATATTTATTTAAGTATTTATCAATATAATACTCGCACATATGAATTAGGCATGTTATAAAGAAGTATCAGATAAGAGGCGTTTGTTGGCCTATTGATAAGCAGCATGTACATTCGTATTCAATTTGTAATACGAATGCGAGTGCGAGTGCAAGTATGAGTACTCAAACTCGCAAAATACGAGTACTCGAACATTTACTCGTTTGTCTGAGCTTTGGCTGCCCCTGGCCTAGTCATGACTAGTTGTTGTTGTTTGCTGTTACTCTTGTTGAATAATTTTTGATAGCAAGTTTTACCCTTAAAACTTCATTAGCTTTATCTTATCGCAATGCCCGAAAAGAACAAAAGAGCCAGAAGAGAAGCAGCAGCAGGAACAACAGCAACAATTGTCGATGGCCATTGAATGGATGAGTTGCTGCCGCAAGTTGCCATTGCTACCTGAACCTGCTTGCAGTCCAAGAGAAGCAGCCAGCGAATGCGCTACGCTTCTCCACAAGCCTCTATTAGCCATATCAGATCGGGGCTAAAAGACGTAGAGTTCTAACGGTAAGCGAGATAAGAGCCAACATTCAACAACTGTTCTTTATGGCCCGACTCATGCGTATTCGAGTCTGTTTCTATATAAATTCTATTTTATTTGAGTTTCCGTGTAATTCATTCAAGTGCAAATTAAGTGTGACTCATTCGAATTGTGATTGTGCAAACATTAAATAAATGAAAAATGAATAAAAAATATTGTGTATCTATATGGACTACCCAAATTCCCCTCGCAACTCATTAAACTGATAAGATACTTAATTTTGCCAATCTCATAGTAATTTCTAATTGAATTTATAACCCAAAGGTATTGCGGTCGAATTCTTATCGTCGTTGAAGGAAAGCAAGGTAATAGATCATAGTTTGACTATTTGGCCAAATTTAAGGTGCAAACTCTATAGAGTGACATTCTAACTAAAATACCAACAAGATCATGGCTGGAGTCAGCGTGGGATTTGCCAAGTGTTTTATACTCTTTATGGCAGTTGTCATATTGGTAAGTCAAACAAAAAATACTTTCTGCAATTCCATCTTCAGCAGGGAACTCCTCTATTTGTTAAATACCTCGTAATTAAAACAAGTCACGATATTTTATTGCAAAACATTGTTAAGTACAATAATAACCCACATTACTCATCAAACAGATAAAGACGAAGTATCAGACTAATCAAACAGTCATTGTTTTTATTGTGTCCTCTGTAAGAAATAGTGGTATATAAATGTTTTGAAATGGAAATGATTATGTTCTGAAATAATTATGTTATTTCGGAGTTAAAAAACATATCAAATAATTAGATTTTTTCTAAATATTTGTACGATTAGTATTATCCCTATGTACAATAACTTAACTTAAAATAATAATATACATAAAATATTTGTGGATTTAAAAGAAATACGAATTTAAGCATAATAGTTTTTCTTAAATACTTAAATCTATTATAAACTTGTACAAAAAAACATAAGCTCATAAATTTCTTTTTACTGATCATATTAATAAGGTAATAATTTTTTATTGAATTGATTATATATATAATGATTATAGTTATAATAAAAGATTATACTTTATCTTAAATTCCATGACCCAATATCTTTTCATATATGTATATTATATATTGCGGTAATTTGTTTGTTTTAAATTATCCTTTACAGGCCCAAGGTTTAGTCTATCTGGGTCTCTCGATATGGGGCATAACACTGCGGGATTGTCAGACAACATCGGATATTACTGGCCAACCCTTCAAGTTTGCCATGGATCTCATCTACTTTTTGGGTAAGTACCCAAGAGAATTGAACTAATCCTTAACTAAAAAATCATTAAATCCATTACAGATGAGGAATGTGGTTCGCCGACGATGCAGGTTCAAGTTCAAGGTCAAGATCAATCAATCGAGCTGAGCATGGACTGGGACAAGTCCTTTGCGGTAACACATCGGGAGTACATCTTTATGATCACCTATGCGGTGGTTAGTGGCTTGTGGGTCGCCTCCTCATTCCTAATCATATGTGAGTATGAGAGATTCATTCCATGCCAGTTTGAGATGCAGTTTTATTTTCAAATATCTCCACAGTTACCTTGTGCTTTACCACCACCAAACTGATTTCTGGCACCGTCTATTGGCCCTGGTTTCTATCCGTCCTGGCTGGATGCATTCTGGACGTGGTGGCCACCGTTTATCATGCACTGGACATAACCAAGACAATGGTAAGTATATCTGAAAGGACTTACACTTCATGGAGTTACTTCAATTCTTTTAATTTTGCAGTCGCTTCAAGATGCATTTAATTTTGTTGGAGCAAAAACTCCGGCGGACATGCCTGATCAAATCATGACGTATTTGGAAACCTTTGGTGTCTACTTTTCCACTCCTGCTTTGGTGATGACCCTCCTCAGTTGCCGTGTGGTGCTCATCTGGTTGCTCAACCTCATCGGAGGCATGTTCTGTCTGTCTCTGGCGAATGTGTTGGCCAATCAGGCGGCTGCTTCCTCCGCTTCTTCTGGCAGTAGCCATCAGATTCAACCTCGTCAGCAGACCCCACAGCCCGTAATGATGGTGGAGCAGGAGCAGTTTCCAACAGCACCTGCTGCATCCGCGGCACCTTCAGTTGTCATGGAGCCGGTGTATCCCGAGCAAGTGCGTCCGGCACCACTTATTATACCAGCGCAGACTGCAGAGATGATGAGACAGGATTCACAGTATCCACCAAACGATCGGACCACGCTGCAATCGCCTGTTTTGGTGTTGCCTCCCCTGCAACAACATCAGCAGCAGCAACAACAACAACAACAGTTCTCGCCTCAACCTCAACCTCAGCCAGATATCAATACTTATCGCACCACAGATGCGCATCCGGATCAACTCAACTATCCACCCACTGACCCCACATCCCCGCGACCCACCTCGCCGGCGGTGCAACAACTCGCCTCAGGATCGGCCCTAAACAGTCGCTATTCGGAAATGTACCCAGCTCAGCCAAGCAACTCACGTGTCAGTTCCAATCAGGAGCTGCGCAATCAGATGCCTTGGTCTTATACGAGCATGATCACCAAACCACCGCCACCACCCCGCAAGCCACAGCAGCAGGTGCAGATCTATCCGCAAATACCCGAGCCGGACTACACGGAGCACTAGATGACCAAGAGACGGGAGCCGAGAGCCGAGAGCACAGCACTTCGCTGATTGTGGTTTAATCAGTCTGGTTGCAACATTTGTGACTTGTTTTGAGTTATTGTTATCTTTATTGCATAAAGTTAATGCACATGGCCAATTGTTTGACTTATCCTTAGCTCTCCCTGCTGTTCATGCAGCAGCTTTTGCTTGTGCCGCACATGCCTGGCCACCAAGCTCAACACTTCCGCCACATCCAGTTCAAGTTTCTCAGCGCCACTTGCGTGGAGTTCCAGATTGGGCGTCTCTTGCTGCACAGCTTTGCCGCCAACCACAATTGTTAGCGGGTGTCCAAGACGCTTGGCATCCAGTAAACGCTTTCCAATCGTCAGCTCCTTGCGCTCATCATGCAGGATTTCTTCAGGGCCACAAATTTGCGTTAGTGTTTGCAGCAATTCATTTTCTAGACTCTCGGCTGTTGCCTGTTCCTTGCTGCCTTGCTTGGGTCCAATGAGGCAGACATCGTAGGGAGCTAACAGCTTGGGCCAACGAAGTTCCTGCTCTGTGGAGAGCACTTCCAAAGCTGCAGCTACAACGCGTGTAATTCCAATACCGTAACAGCCCATGACGAGCGTCTCCGGTTTGCCCGATGTGCTCAGAAACGTGGCTCCCAAGGGCTTTGAGTATTTATCGCCCAGCAGGAAGGTGTGCGCCACTTCCACGCCGCGCACACGACTCAACTGCGGGCCTTGGCAACTGGGACACGTGCTGGGAGTCTCTGTATCGCTGCCAAAGACTTCGGCATTGCCGGCATAGCCACAGTTGCTGCACTGCAGCAACGTATCCTCGCCGACGGGTGAAATGAAGTGATATTCATGTGATAAACTGCCACCCATCATACCCGTGTCAGCCTCAACTTTGACAAACGGCACCTCCAGCTGCCTGAAGAAGCGTTCGTAGGCATCGCTAACAGTTGCATAAGTATTCCTAGCTGTTTCCATTGTCACATCGAACGTATACATGTCCTTCATGAGGAACTCCTTGGCTCGCATCAGGCCAAATCGTGACTTGAGCTCATCCCGAAACTTGGGGCCAATCTGGAAGAGACGCAGAGGCAGCTGGCGATAGGAAATGGGCGCTGTTGTGGCCAACATGGCCGTAACCGCTTCCTCATGGGTCTATATGAATATGTCAAATTTAATTCGTAAACTATTAATACAATTCACATACTCACTCACTGGACTCATTAGAAACTGTTTGCCACTGCGATCGCGCACCATATAGAACTCGGAAATGTCGCCATCCAGGCGTCCGCTCTTCTTCCACAACTGAGCGGGTGTCAAGACGGGAAGACTGATCTTTTGGCCGCCCGCCTCTTGCATGTTGCGTTGCACCAAATTAATGCATTTATCTATGGAACGCTGGGCTATGGGCATTAACTGGTAGGTGCCATTGCTGCCCGGCTTGACCAGGCCAAGATCAGTTAAAAGCTGACAAAAACATGAAAATTGCAGTATTGTTTCTGCTTTCATAATAGACCGGCAATTTGCATTATTACCTTTTGACTGCGTGACAGTTGCTCTGTTTGTTTCACTACAGCATTCTTTGGTGTGACTAGAGTTGGCCAAAAAAGACGGGAGGCTTTATTCATGTTTGGTTTGCATTAAAGATTTAAAAGAAATAATTAAAGTTACGAAATACCGGCGGAAAGCAAATGCAAAAGCGAATAGGTAAAACAGCTGATATTGCTATCGAGATGCTTTTCGATATATGTCGATATATATCGATATCGATATAATGCAGCACTTTTATTAGAGTGACCATGCAGCTTTACCGGACGAAATTTTAAATTTTAGTGATTCAAATTTTAAAATGTAATAACTTTGAAATGAATTAACATTTTGATGAAAATTTAAAATTCGAAATTGGAAAAAATTATTATAAATTTTAATGAAGGTTTGAGACTCGTTAGGTTTACTTAAGAGAAGTAAAAAATTAAATTCTAAAAAAAAAAAATTAAATATTATAAAATCAAGAAAATTCCAACAAAAATTCTGCAAAAATTTTCAAAATTCTAGCTTCAAAAATTAGAAAAATTTCAATTTAGTCAAATTTTCAAAGTTGCAACTAAATTTTTTTAAAATTAAATTAGAACAAGTTGCCAGATCGGAAAATTTTGTAGGGTGGCAGCCCCAATTAGAATAAGTTGCCAGATCGGGAAATTTCTGTAGGGTGGCAGCGCTTATATTAGAATAAACGATTGTAAACACGCTTGTGTTTGTCACATAATAAATATGACTTCAAATTATAAAGATTTGTACAAAAAGAGCGTGGATGTTGGCGAGCAGCAAAAACTACGTCAACTGCAACTGCTGCATGAACAAAAGCAGCGACGTCAACTGCAGCAGGACGCGTCGCGGAACGTGCCCGACTCAAACGAAGAAGATGAGGAAGAGGAGGCGCCAGAGGAAACTCCAACGCACAGCAAAGCAACACGTAAACAACGCAGAAAGCGTGCAACTAACAATAATAATAACAATCCTAAAAAAGGACAACACTTTAAGTTGCAACAATCTGAGTGGCTGCGTCATCGACCAGAGAACCTGTGTGATTGGCTGCTGTTGCCGTGTCCAGTAGGAAAGCGTTGTCTGGTTATTGCCACAAATGGACGCACCAAGGTGCACAACAAAGCGGGTAGAATCATCATGCAACTGCGAACATTGTTGCCGGGAGATGCTCACATGCAGAAATGTAAAACTGTCCTGGATTGTGTGTATGTGCCGGAGGTGGACACTTTCTATGTGCTGGATGCAATCTCATTTGGCCAACAGCAACTTCTGGATTGCGAGGCCAACTTCCGCTTCTTTTGGTTGCGCTCACGCTTCGATGAGCACGGAGAGTTGAGTGAGGTTAGCAAACGCAATGAGAAACCATTTAAGCTGCTAGCTTACTACGACTTTGAGGATGCAAATGCTGTGGATCAGGTGCTGCAAAGGCATCCGCAGTGGGAGGAAAATCAGCCACAACTAGATGGCATGCTCTTCTACCACAAGGAGGCAAGTTACACCTGTGGCACAACCCCGTTGGTCTGTTGGCTATTTGCTTATATGCTGCCCGATGTGCTGGATCTGCCTGTAAATTCCAGTTATATACCGCCGGAGGATTATCAGCCAAGTACAGCGCTTACTTATATGGATGAATTCGACAAAAAGTTGCTGGCACAGAGGCAACAGCAAAAAGTGCGTGGAAAGGTTGCTGAACCCGCGAAAGAAGAAGCTGCTGCTGCTGCTGGCATGGACCAAGGACAGGAGGATGAGCTTGAGGAATATGCCGAGTTGCGCAGTCTATTGGATTACCAGCGACGTCTGGAGCTGGGTGAATTGGACATGGATTGCACCCCAGCCGCATCAGCTGTCGGCAGCAGCTGCTGAGCGGCTGCCAATGCTGCCATGGCTTTTGGGGGGTTGGAGTTCAGGTGGTGGCTCTTCAGCGCATGCGTCTTGCACACTTTAGTCCCTGGGCCAGCAGGCAGCCCAGAAAAACCCCAGCCACTTGAACAAACGCAGCGAAAATTAATGCACACACTAAATATCTAAAAAGAAAATCGGAAAAAATTCATATATAATGGTAATTCAGCGCAGCTGGAAAATTCTTAGCGATTCGGCAAGCACAGCGAATAACAACACAACAAGCAGCGATGTGCAACAACGTTCGCCTGCTGCACTGCAGGCAAATTCCTCCTCGGATGACTCGGATTGTTCGAATCAGACCACACACTCCATGGATACACGTGTGGCCAGTCCCATCAAGCAGCCAGAGACGGAAGCAACAACGGAAACGACAACGCTGATTATAAATGGAACAGAGCCCGCACTGGTGTGTAGTCTTAATTACCTTCCAAAAAATATTACTTGAAATTCCTTTTGCATTCCTTTACAGAAATATGTAACCACCTCAGACATGGCAGAGAGCATGCTGCAACGCATCCGGCAACGTTACAACGGCGTCCACAATACGGAAAGCGGCGGCAGCGCCGAGTCTGCCATGCGGGCACTGGAGCTGCTGAGGATTAGCGTACAGCAGTCGTTTGATGCGGAGGTCAATGATATTATCAAGCGCTATATGAACGTAGGTTATGGCATTAATCTATTGAATTGTTAAACAACTTTGCCCCATATATTCTAGAACTACTTTAAGCCCGCTTTTGGCAACATCAAGGAGAATCTTGGTCAACACGCTGTCAATGAGGAAACACTGCAAAAGATGTCCTCCTGTGCTTTGCTGGAAAATGCCAAGGCGCAGTATACAAACTTTGTTGTGCGACAGCAACGTGCCACAGCATCAGTCACAACAGTGGGCACAGAGCAGCAGCGATTGGCGCTTAAGCGACCAGCGAAGCCCAATGAATATGGCAACAATAATAGCAGTAAAATGTATGCCAACAATTTGGGATATGCTGTGGCAGCAGCCAAACCTATGCCCTGCACGGGAAATCCGTTACCAGCACAACAACAACTTCAACTACAGCAGCAGCAGCAACAAACGCAGCAACAACACCAACAGCAGCAACAGTTGCAGCTGCAACAGCAACAGGCAATGCAATTGCAACGCACAGCTATTGTGAGTGGACCTTTGCCGACGCCTGTGCGTCGTCAGATTTTCTGGAATACCGCACAGATCTCAACGAGCACAAAGTTTGTGCTGGATGTGCAGGCGAATCTGGCCTTTGGCTTTAGTATCGATGGCAAGGAACTGGGCGGTGCCAGATTAGCCAGCAAGCATCCCGAGATCATAAGATATCTGCCTGATGCAGAGGATCGCGAGTGGTTATCGGCACGTGGGATTATTCCCGCCGAGAATCGTAGCTCACGTTTCTTGTTTCTCATTTACGACGAGGTTTGTCGGCTGCAGCAAACCCATGAGCTCTATCGGCACAAGACCAACATTGATCTCAGCATGATGTTAACATTTAATGTAACCGAGACTATGATACAGAAAATGAAATTGTTCTTTGTGGATCTGAACATCAAGAGTCGTGGTCTGATAACCAACTCGTTTATTATGTCCAACAATCAGCAGCAGCAACCGCAGCAACAACAACAGCAACCACAGCAGCAGCAGCAGCAACAAGTTGTAAACAACAGCAATAACAACAGTCATTTGCGTAATGCTCTGCTTCAGGGCGTGCCAGTTGCACCTCAAGCACAGTCCACCCAACAGACAACGACGCCCATAGCTGGCGAGGATTCAGTGTCGAAGGATCTGCCTGCCGCATCCGCATCGCCTTGTTTACAGGGAACCGTTGTCGGCAGCAGCACCACCAATCCCCTGAAAGCCAAGTTAATTGCCAGCAGCAGCTCCGCACTCAGCTCATCTCATGCCACGCTCACGGCTCTACTTAACCAGGGAGGAACTGTCGCCACTGCGACACCACCCAACAATAAATTTCGCAATTAATCAGTTCTAATTAAATATTTATTCAGACTAGTAATAAGCTTTTAAGTAGTTTGCTGTTAGCAATTCCGTATCGAATTGTTGCAACTTCTTGTAGTTTTTCATTTTAATTTAAAATATTAAATTATACTTTGTAAGTTGTAAATGAAAATCTTTTTGTTTACTGTTCCAAAGTCATCAATCAACCAAATTTATTTTCTATAATGAATACAGTTTTGTGTCAACTAATAAGTTTGTAAGAATAATTTATAGTTCTTCGAAAAAACCTCTCAAAAAAATCTGTCAACACCCGTCAAATATTGTTGAAACTTCTGGTAGTTTTTCATTTCAATTTAAAATATTGACTATAGATTCTATAGAAAAGTTGTTTTCTTTTCTATGCCCCAATTAGTTTGCAACCATTAATTATTATTATTATTATGACTAATAATATTGTAAATAATTATTTTGGGAAAGATCGCAAGCGTCAAGGTCTTTGGTTCAATTTTATTTTCTATAATAAATACATTTTTGTGTAAACTCAAAAATCTGTAAGAATAAACTGTTTACCGCTTAGCACTTTTGCACTCATACCTTTTGCTGCAATTCTGCATAAAATTAGTTCTCAAGTGTATATTGAACTAATATACCCTAGGACTTTTAGGGTAGCGTGTATTTTTCTATGCGTTGTCTAGCGCATGCTTCACTGGGGCATTTCTCCATATCACGCTTGTTGTTGTCGTGCAACCGTTGTCTATATATGTATCTATATATATATATCGGTCTCTGTAACACATATAGTATTTATGTATATAATTTGTGTATATGGGGAGAACGCAACGCATCGCATTATAGCTCGCTGGCTGCGGATTCATGCAGCTTCAGCCTCAATCTGTACGTTCGTTCCCTGCTCCTGATTGGATCGCTGAGATTGTTGCTGTATGTTTTCTGTTTGGAAAACCACTATATGGCTCACATTCAGCTGGCATCGCCCTCGTCTTGAACGTGGCGATCGTGGACGTTCGGACGTGCTGCGATCGTTTTAATTTTGTTTTTGATCGCGCTTTTACAGTTCTTTCTAAAAAACAATAAAATTCTGGCATCGGCGTGGAAAAGTGCTACATATTCCGTATTGTACGTCTCGGTTACGTCTTTGTGTGTGTGTGTGTGTGTGGCAAGTTCAGAGACAGCCGATCTGAATTTTTTGTGCTATATTTTGGAAAACTCAGACGCGTTGCTTCGTAGTAGGCACGAATACTCCGAGGTGATCGTTTCGTAAAATCTGTCAGATTCAGATCGATTTTATTTTTGTGTATTAACCGTACAAACAGCAGCAACAACATGAGCACCGTGGTAAGATATCAGAATGTGAAGGATTAAAAATAATTAGAAATTAATCAATGAAAATTCTTTAATTAAAAAGGATGAGGATCTGACCCCCGAGCAAATTGCCGTTCTCCAGAAGGCATTCAACAGCTTCGATCATCAAAAGTCTGGCAGTATTCCCACCGAAATGGTTGCCGATATTCTGCGTTTGATGGGTGAGTTGAGGATCTAAGAGTGTAGTTATTAGAATATCCAGAATTCCATTTTATCTGCTTCACTTTTATTCGTTTAAAGGTCAGCCCTTCGACAAGAAGATCCTTGAGGAACTGATCGAGGAGGTTGATGAGGACAGTAAGTACATTTTCATTCGTTGCTTCAATCTTTAATTTCCGCTTATTTGTGGCACAAGATTAACCGCTCTTTAAGATTGTCTATCAGTTATACTAGATATTGTATTGATTGGCCAATTGCTTGGTCATAACTCAATCTGATAGTGCCATAAATTCCATTGAGCATTCGCAATATTTCATATGGTATTATTAAATATAGAAAATTTCCAGCCGTTTAACATTTATTTATGGATTGAATTATGTTTGCAGAGTCTGGTCGCTTGGAATTCGGTGAGTTCGTACAGCTGGCTGCCAAATTCATTGTGGAGGAGGATGCCGAGGCCATGCAGAAGGAATTGCGTGAGGCATTCCGTTTGTATGACAAACAGGGCAATGGTTTCATTCCCACCACCTGCCTGAAGGAGATTCTTAAGGAACTTGATGATCAGCTCACTGAACAGGAATTGGACATTATGATTGAGGAAATCGATAGTGACGGTTCCGGTACAGTTGATTTCGATGGTGAGTTGCCAGTTCTTAAAGATACACAACAGTATGTATCTTCTAGATACAAGTATGTATCCATCCATTCAATGTGTGCTTTTCTAGTAGCTTGCTAAAAATCACCCACGTAAACACACCCACCCACGATTTGTAGCGTTCATAAATTTTTTGTAAACATCAGCTAGATGGCTATGACATCGCTCTGTTGATCTTGAGTTCTCGATTCTTGACAACCTGATCATTTTGGAGCATATCGATGCTATTTATAGGATATACCGCGCGCGACACAGAAACGAACCGAATTTCCATACATCCGAGTATATATAATAAAATGTTTTCTTTTCTTGGCATATATTATTTAATATTATTAATGGATGGAGACATGCATATATTTATTCCCACTTCTCATTTATTTGATTTCCTATACGATTTTCAACAAATAATTCTCAGAAAAATTAATATTTCCTTATTTATGCTTCCTTTTTTCCCATCCTAATTTTGAAATCTTTAAATTTGTTTTTATTAGAATTTCGAGAAATACTACACAATAGTAGTAATTTGGTGTAAAATCTAATACTTTTTATCTTTTGTTTATATCAGTTAAATAGATTTTTTTCCTAATTTTTGTCCTCCCTTTTTACATTAAATTTCCTCAGCTTTTATGCATCTTTCTTCTTCATAATATTTTTCTATTCTGTTTTTGAAATTCTTCTAAAATTACTTGAAATTCGTCTGATGTACCATTTATTTATAAATATATTGTATAATATTTTAATGCACACTTCGTTAAATGTCTGTTATTTTGTTTCATTTACAGAATTCATGGAGATGATGACCGGCGAGTAAATAAAATAAACGCAGTCCCAAGATCCACACACACACACACACACACAAATGTACACATACATACAATGACACTCACACCTACACACAATACAAAAGCAGACATACACACCTGGCACACACACCCACACACACACAGAGACACGCACACCGACACACCTGTTGGGCACACGTTTAGTTTATTTGTTTATATTTGAACATTTGTTTCATGTCGTAAACAAATCCACGTATTTAATTTCAAATTAATAGCATTAAACACTTTTGTACTACTTTTTTATACCAAAAAAAAAAAACAAACAAAATAAAAGCAAAATACTGTGTATGCAAAAACAAAATAAAAATAAATAAAAGTCAACAACAAATTCGTATTATGGTTATGCTATGCTGTCAATGCCAACCGCACACTTTGCTGATAAACTCGACGATGACGATGGCGACGACGGCGACGTCAACAGCGACGGCGGCAGCAACAACAGCAGCAGCGGCTATCAGTGAAGAGGGCGCACCTGAAGAAAGCTGACGAAAAAAAGCTCGTCAAGTTTTAACTACGTTAATGTTACATACAAAAGCGCTTGACGTTCGACGCTGACGTTGGCCTCGACGCTGCCGTCGCGTCGCTGCTGCTATGACTGTTGTAGTTGTTGTTGCTGTTGCTGCTGCTGTTGCTGACTGCCATTGACCAATTCGACTTGACGGTGTTGTCTTTGGGCCGTCGTCGTCGGTTCAGTTGCTTGGCTGTGGCTTTTGTGTGCGCTTGCCGTTGTTACTCATAGCTGCCTGCCAGTTTGGAGCTACACCTGATCGCCGATTGTCGATTGCCGATCGCCGATTTCTGATCGCATGTGCACCCACTAACAACTTTACCTTAACTTAATTCTAACGTTCGTGCTTTGGCTTTGGCTTTCGCATTAGCTTTGCCTTTGCCTCGTGATTCGCGCGTCTCTCGGCAAATAAAAATACAAATACAAGTAGTGTGTGTGAAGTGTTTGCAATTGATAATAATAAAAAAAATAAGTTACGAATTATTAACAAATATGCCGCAGAGGTAAATGAGCAACGAGTACCGTTATTTATATCTAACAGTTAGTCGTGTAAATGTTTTGACCAAGAAAATTTGAAACAACTTAAAACCAACGGCTTACTTGCAATAAATAAGTAAACAAAACTCAAATGCAATTTAAATTGCAATCAAAATAGTTAAACCCAATAGATCTTATAATTTCATTTTTTAACTTGTTCTAAAATGCATAAGCGTTTTTCGAAAAGTTTCTTTTGCAAAATGTTTTATTTTGTCAATAAATTACTTGACTAACTGTATGAATTTCGATATGTATAAAAAAACAATAAACCTTTGTTTGTTTTGGCATTATGGGTGCTCAAGAATGTGTTAAAAAGCCCGCCGCTACTTTTTGTGTCTACAAAATTTATGGTCGCATAAATTCTTCATTTTTCTTGACATTGGCTTATCAAATGAAAAACAGAAAAAAACCGTTTGATAAATACAAAAACAACAACAACAAAAATTAACTCTTGGGCTATGAAAATTTATGCGCGTGTTGTGGCAGTATTTGTGCCCGTGTGCGTGCGTTTTGTGTGTGTGTGTGTGTGTAAAACGTCAGCAAACATCAGCATAGCTTGATAAGCGCTTACTCGTATTGTAATTTTAGCACAAAAGCAAATGCCATTAAACTGCTGACACGCGCGCTGTGGGAACCCCACATTACCATTACATGCAGTTCCAATTCAAGCGAAACGGGCAAATAATTTCTGGTGTAACAAAAAACCAGGCTCTGTGACTGACTGACTGACTTAGTGACTATCGTCGTCAACAGCTGCTGGCATGAGTCATGCGGGGAAAAGGCACAATGGCAATAACAATAACAAAAGTATTATGGCAATTAGCACTTCACATTCAATCAAATCAAGACAAAATCAAACACACAAATATGATAAGACAAACTCAATATATATTTTGTATCTCTTCAACACAAACAAATCAAGTATTAAATTGATTGAGAAAATAACAACGTGTTTTTTGTATGTTTTCAATAATTTGCAGCCCAACAACAAATTGGTCATTCCAGCCGCTACATCGACAACGTAGCGGACAATTTCAGCACCATGTGCTCAACTCGGTACCGGAGACGGCCGTGTTGACAACACCCCCGCCTCTTCGAAAACGTAAGTACTTTCTTCTACTCTATCAGCTGACAAGTGATATTCCGTTTTGAATTTAGCCCGCCCTTATTTAACCATTCACACGAAGGCGCATTTGCAGTATCAGTAGCTTCCGACTAGTCGATATTTTTATCGTAGACAACATTTTAACCAGGGCTGCATGTTGAACTAATTAAGTTTGTAACAAAAGCAAATTCATATATTCTAATATACTACATCTCATGAAAATGTGCTCGTTTTTATTTTACGCAATAAGAGCAGCTAAATTAGGTTTACAATCTGAATTGTATAAACTGCATTCTGTTTTGCATGCAATACAACACTGGGGCGCGATAATCGATTGGTCTATTAAATTACAGCTGTGCGCTGCTATGCTTCGTTGGGCTGTTATAGCTCTGTTATCAAGTTGTTCGAGATGTTGCTTTAAGCAGCTGTTAAATTCGAAATTGAGTTTTGTACCTAATTTTTCCCCAATGCTCTCGAGAAACTGGAGCTATTTCTTAATTCAAAATATATTTTCATAGCTTGACAGCAAACTGCATCAAAATTCAATATTTAAAAGGTCTCCGAATTGGCAAAATTGTATCTACGTTTTCCAGAAAAAAATTCTGCTCACTGTTAATAACATATCAGCAAAATGTTAATTTTTGGTATATGTGTGAGTTGAGTTGACAGAGACAGCGAACGCATAGTAAATATTACTAAGTTAGTTAAAGTGTTATAGTAAATGCACTATAATATATTAAACAAATGTTATAACATTACAGCGCTTTCATTACACATTGCTGGCGTTGCTGCTGCTAGCGCTGCTGCAGCTATTAGTGACAAAAACAAACGGAGATACATAACAGCGCGCAAGAAGGCCAAATCCACAATGAAAATGCTTGTCGTTGACACGGAGCGAGAGGAGGCTCTAAATTTGGTATGTGTTTGTAATTAAAAAGCCATGACAGCGGGACAATAATACCAAAATTGCAATGCAATTAATCAAGTGCGAAGTGAGTGCTAAAGCTAATTGATTATTGATTGTCTGTCTGTTTTTTTTTTGTTTCTCTCTCTCAACTTGCGCGGTCGCCGATATTATTGATTTGTACATGAAACGTGCCTTTGCTCTTTGTTTGCGAACCAACGACTCTGCTGACGCTAATGCTGACGACGGCGCTATCGCAAAACTTACACCCACAATCCACAATCCGCAAACACTCCCCACTTCAACAACAACAACAACAACGACAACAACAACAAAATCGTGAATGCAGCAAATTGAATTCGAGTGGGTGCTGAGACAAGAAGTACATGCGATATTAAAGCAATTACGAACCATACTGGTTGTAAGTACAATGTAAACTCAAGTATCTGTATCTGTATACATATATGTTATATGTATGTATGTACATGCTATTTACTTCATAGGAGTGCGCCCATAGGTTCCCCGTGCCGCTTTATGATAACGAGGGCAAGAAGACTGAAAAGTTCATACTCAGCGTTTCGCCAGATCAATTGAAGGCGGTACTTACCCTAACGGGTGACGCCATTACACAGGCGGTAAGTGATAAGCTTATTAGAAACAACTAAAAACATAAACACTAAATTCCATTCGCTTCTTTAGGATATTAGCTTTAAGCTGTGTAAGGCGCCCAGTCAAACGCAACGTACCTCAATAACACACGATTCGCCTTGGAAACTGCAGCAAGTTCAGGATGCCGCCAATCATCTACAAACAGCAATCAATCATATTGACGACGTTGATGACTCTTATCATTTCAAGTGAGTCTGTGTGTTGATTGTGTGTACTATTTATAAAACTGATCTGCTTGACATTGTAGAACCTCCGATGAAGTGCTCCATGTGATAGGAAACATTCTGGATGCCCTGCAGCGAGGTCGCAATAGCCTGCTAGTGCCCAAGAAGAAGCCAATTGAGGAGCTAATCAAAGGACGCAATATGAAATCACTTGTGCCTAATCTGCCCGAGGATTTGGCCGTTAGTTTTTATCTGCAAAGCCACAAGCTCATCATTGCCGTCTATCAGCTGCTTAACAATCAGGGAACAATGCAGTTTGACTCGCGCCAAGCGGAAATCGGTGTTCAATGGCTCAGCGATGTGCTCCTGCTTCTGATGAATGGGCAGAAACTGTGTCAGCAGCTGAAAGACAAGGTAGACACTTGTTCTTGAAATGATAAGTTACTGCTTTCATCATTCACACACATTTCCTCAACACTTCCACTCCCAGTCACTCCCAGTCGCCTTCATATTCCCATGCGGGTAGCCAAAAGTACATGCCAAGTTTAATTTAGTTGTTGGCAAATTGCCCACATCATTATGCAGTTCTATACTGTGACGCAAGTCGCCTATTAAAACGATCATACATACAAATATATATACAGTATTTATATAATATATATATAAATGTATGATTTATGAACTATTTTTAATATTTTTGTTTTTCGATTTTTGCAGATTTCGGTATTTTCGGTGTATAAAGATTTTACAGTTGGTTCGCGCTCGCCTTCAGCATTATCGTACTGAATGGAGGGATATATATTTATATATGTGTCTGTTTACATATGGCAACACAAAACAATAACAACAATAATAGCTGATAATGAAATTGTACTTGTAATAGTTAAAGTAAATAATGTTAGTTGAGAGAGTTGCTCTTTGTGACAGCATACCATAATACCTACTATATATTATACTATATATATACATATATATATATACAAAGCTATATACACCTAACTAGTTTAATATACACAAACAATCAACATTCATATATTGTTCATAGCGCGACAATTTATATATATAGAATTTGTTTTCATTTCTTCATGTCACTCCAATTATGCATCTAAATGCAATAGAATAAAAGGAAATTTACTGTGTTTTTTGTATATGTAACTAAATGAAATTGCTAGATAATTATTAATTAATTATTATTTATAGTTTGTACGATTTGTATGTGCGTACACAAATTAATATTAAAATTATCTATTTATGTTTATTAATGCACATGAAGAAGAAACCCATAAAGTCAACTATTGTAGTACTTAACAGATTGATATACATACAAACATACATACATATATTATTAACCTTATGTGTAAACTGAGCATAAACAATAACATTTACAGAATAATGTTGTAATAAACCAAACCGAAATGTGAACAGAATTTTTAATTGTACTAAACACCATTTTGTATTCCATGTATGTATGTGTTGTTAATGTTTAAGCGCGCCTAATCTAATCCAAAGTCATTTGTATCAACGGCCTTTTACTTCTCGTTTACTTTATATTTATATATATGAGGAAGGATGCAACGAAAACAATTACCAATGTACTTATTGAATATTGTAATATTTCTGTGTAATTAACACGATTGATATGAGAAAAAACAACTATTTATGTAATCTCTAAGCCTATTTAATGTCCATATTCATTTAATTGTTGTTGAATAAAAATTGAATTTTACCAACACAGTGTGTATTCAAATTGGCGCCCCAAATTCTCTCGATCGATATATGAACGTCGATAGGCGATGACTATCGATTTTAACTGACTGCAGACGATCATAGGTGGCAGCACTGGTCGATCAATTGCAATGAAAATCTAATATTCGAAATTAGACAAAATTAATGAAGGTTTGAAGTTCGTCGTAAGAAAATATGAATAATCAAGAAATTTTAACAAAAAGTCTACAAAAATTAAAAAAATTCTAGCTGGAAAAAAATGAAAAAGGTACAAAACTAGCATATATTTTCCTGAAATTTGAATTTTTTTGGGTAAATGGAGCCAGATCTAATTTTTTTACTAGATGGGCAGCCCTCGGTTTTGTGCTCAAACTCCAAAACCGTCATACAGTCAGTTAAAAAGCGACAAGCAACATAAACTGTTTGCAACGGGCGTATAAAATAAGCTGTAACTGTGGTAAGGACGTTGTCTAAACTCATTCGCGAATTGGCAATGTAACGGTACATGGGTCACTTGCAATACAAAGTCTAAGTAGTAATCAATGGCCTAATGTCCAAATAGACGGCTTAAAAGGTATTTGCAGTGCTCAATCACTTGACGCGCTCTTTTGATGTTGTAAGAGACGCGGAAACCAGTTCGCTTGTAATTGATGCTAGTTTGCCGTTGTTGTTGTTGCTGCTGTTGCTGCTGTTGTTGATGTTGTAATCGCAACTAGCCCAACGTCAAGACCTGACACAGTAACTCTTTGTTGCCGTTGTGTTTGTATATTTTGCTGCTTTTGGCCAACACAATTTGGCCATGGTCAATTAACACATAAAGAGGAAGTCAAAAAGTGCATAAATGAGCCCAAGACACTTTCAATGCTATTGATATTGCAAAAAAAAAAAAATAAATAAAAACAATAATTTTGTCACTTAAAAATACATTAGAGAAGTGTTGCTTAAGATCAAAATCTAAAGTCGCCCATAAAATAAAGAAGCAGTAAACGCTTTAACAGATCTTGTGTATTTCTTGACGTTGTCTTCATTATCATAACAACAAAAGACGCACGTAAACCAGACTCTATAAAACCGTCAAGTCATTCAACACAAGCTGACAACTGACCCCGTCGAAGGTTTCTGCACACCATGGCAAGCTACTTTTGGCTAAGACATCTTTGAAGCTGAAAATGGAGGCTTCTCTTGCCACAGTGTCGCTGGTGAACAAAGGCGTAGCCAGAATGAAAATTAAGGGGGTGTTGGCTAGAATGAAGTTGTTTTAATATATGTTTTTTAGAATTTTCTAATTGCTACCTTAAAAATTTGTGTTATTATTTTATTGACAATATTTTATTTAAGAATTTATCATTTATGAAATCTATGAATTTTTTTATAGACAAAACTTTTCCAAACCATGAGACATTTTGCTTTGATCATTCACTTAAACTAATTGTATATTTGCAAATACAAAATAGCTCTGTTATTTTTAAAATATATTTACAGCTCTTACATTAAATGAAATGGCAACTTTGATTTGTCTAAAAATTCTATCAAGCGTTGACAATTTCTTTGATAGGTAATAGACGATTCAACAATCGTAATGTGTTCTGGTGAATGTAGCTATTGTTAAAATCTTCTGTCTTCTAATAAATTACTAAGTAATTTTCTGGAAATTTTTGATTATTTTGTAGTTTTCCCCGTTCATACTTGACTACGCCCTTTTTACTGTTAGCGTGTTTTATGGCCCTTTCTTGACCAACTTGCGCATCAGTTGTTGTGTTTTTTTTTATGTCCATTGCATTTAGTTATTTTTTAGTTGTTATTACCACTTTTCTGTTTCTCTGCCTTTTTATTTTAGCAATTTCAAACGGACCACATTAGAGCATTATTAGACACAATGAGCAGCAGTGACGGTGGTGAAGTGGTGCTCGTTACGGGTGGCAGTGGATTTTTGGGTCAACATATCATTAAGCTGCTGTTGGAACAGCGTCACGAATTGGGCATTAAGGAGATACGATCACTGGATATTGTGCCGTATAGGAACAACATTGGACATGTGGAATCTCCAATGCTTCGCTCATTTGTGGGCGATATTGCTGGCGATCGTGAGAGCTTGAACAAAGTCTTTGCCGGAGTTGATGGCGTGTTTCATTGTGCAGCATCGGTTGAGATTGAATATCCACCCAACTATGCCGAACTAGAGCGGGTGAACATAAATGGTGAGCACTGTGATGAGGTCATCGACATGCTTAGATATACAATTTAATGGTTTCCCTCAGGCACCCGAGCTGTGGTGGATCTGTGCATCCAGAACAATGTGAAACGCTTGGTCTACAGCAGCTGCACTTCGGTCTGCTTTGTGCCTTTTAAGGGACGCAGCACCTTCTCGGCGATAATCAATTCCACAGAGTCCAAGACGGACACGCCTACATTGGATAGCTCGAAGTTGTGGGAACAGGATAACGAGTTTCTTATTGCTGGCTACGCTTCCAGTAAGCTGCGAGCGGAAAACATTGTGCTTAACTCCAATGGAGCACCACTCCTAAATCAGTTGGGTAAGTCACAATTTCTATATCTATTCAACAAGTCTGGTAATGCTTTGTATTCGTAGATTATCTGGCCACCAGTGCGATACGTGCTCCTCTTACCTACGGCGAATGCGATTCACATTTCATCACGAACACCTTTGACTACCTGTCCAAACGTGATTGGGTTTTTCCTCGCATTGCCGGAGTTGGTGGCAAGCAGCAGTTGGTCTACGCTGGCAACGTTGCCTGGGGTCACATTTGTGCCTACAAAGCGCTTAAGGTGTCCACCAAAGCAGTCAATGGACTGCCAGTTTTTGTCACCGATGATACGGGCATTAACGATGTTTCGCGTTTCATACAAAAGATGGCGCTGATGGGAGAACGCTTTAAGGTCAAAACCAGTTGGTGGTATATCCCCCACTTTCTGTTCTTTTTCCTGGCTTTTTTGTTGGAGTTTGTAATCCGCGTGGCCTTCCCTTATACCAAATATCGCCTACCTTTCTCGATACGCTCCATCGCCTCCTTCACGTCCTCCATGCTGATGTATAATCGACTGCGCGCCTCGATTCACATGGATTATATGCCTCTTTACGATCCCGACATCAGCGCTGAGCGCAGTGCCAAATGGTATGCCAAGTGGTGGGATGAGAAACAGCAGACCAACAAGTCCAAAAAGGCGAGATAGGCTCTGTCCGAATATATATCCATCTGTTATACTTGTTTTACTTTACTGTGCTTTGTTTTTGTTTTAATTAGTCAAATTATAATAAAATTGGGAATTGTTTGATAATCATTCATTTGAATTCGTTTTTCTGAAAAATTTAACAAATCAATTCAGTTTTAGATATATTAAAGAGGTATTCTGAATATTTCTTTCTTGGGTTTTCCGTTCGGCTTCAAAGAGAGTTTAACAAATAGATGATCTAAGATAAAGAATTTCTAAATTAAATAGGTTTAATTTTATAAAAATGTTTATCTGTTTTACAATACTAACTTTGTTATTCCTGAAAACCTTTAAAATCGGCCGCCCAATCCCAACAATGAATAACAAGACAGGCAGGTGGTTTATGTTTTTGAACAATGTTCATATTTGTTTATTAATCATTATGAATTAATTTATTTATTTCTCAGTTATTTCATTATAATTTGTATTATATATATTTTTTTGTTGCTCTAGAGCATTTCTTTGCCATTGTTTTGTAAACTTATGTACCATTATCTTAACTTATAATGCCATTATTTAATTTATTTTCATTTCGGTTTAAAATCATGTTTCTTTATAGTTTATTATGTATATATATTTATATTTAATTATTTGCATGTATTTGCATGCACATTGATGTTGTTGTTTGTTTGTTTAATGCTTATGCCGATCTAAACCAGCTCATTGGAATTCGCTTTCGGCCTCCTTCCCTTCCTTTTCTATCTGTTTTTCCTGCCTCCTCCTACAACATGCTTTATATACTTTATGTACTTATCTATCCCGTTACACGATGCGAACAAAGTGATTTCTCGTGATCAATTTCAACTTCAATTTCCACTTCAACTTCAACTTAAATTTCAGTTTCAGTTTCATTTTCAATTTCAATTTCAGTTAATGGGGTACGTTGTAAGTTGTAAATGTTGCTGCTAAAGTTTTGCATACTTATTTGTTGATATTGTTGTGTGTTAAAAACTTTTACAATTTGCTGTTGTCCGAGAGTGTGTGAAGTGTGTATAAAGGCAATAATTGCCATTTCTGAATGTGTTCGTTCTGTCAGTTGTAATGTTAGTGTTATTTTCCCATGTTGTTGCTGTTAATGTTGCTGTTGTTGCGGCCGCATAATATGTTTGCCTTCTGTTGTTGTAGTTTTTGCTGTCCAAGGGTCCTTATAAATAATTGAATTACTTTAACCATCTGTCTATCTGTCTGTCTGTCTGTCTGTCTGCGTGTTCGTTCCTCCATCATATGCTTAACATTATTGAATTTAACTATATGTTTATTTGTTGTTCTTGGTTATATAACTATTATTTATATATATTTATATATATATATGTGTATACATATATGTATTTTTTGTGTTTATATGTATGTATATATATGGGCATATTTTGCGGTCGTATGAATAGTTTTGGGCTGATCATATATATGTATAAGTTTACAATTTTATTTTTTATTTTTTATTTCTCATAGTAAATATACAAATTCGTTACCGGATTTCCTTTATAGAAATGAAAAAATTGTTTTTCTTTTATTTTCTTCTTTTTGCTTTTTTTTTGTATCCTTTAAATTCATGTTATGCTTCTATTTATGTGTATGGCTTTCGCTCGGTTGTCTTAATTGTTGTTGTTGTTATTATTTATTTACCTTGTATAGTTTGCTGTAAGTGTAGTACTGTACCAGTTTTTCTCATAACTATTACACTGTCATACATATGTATATAGAGCTTATGTACACACATTGGCGACGCCTTTCCTCATTCTAATTCTCATTTCGATTCCCATTCCCATTCCCAACTCGGATGCCCAATGTGTCCTGCTGGGACTTTAGCTACATTAAAGTTTTTTAAGTATTCTCCTCAAACGTGTGCCCGACTCAAAGATACCACGCAATATATACTTACGAATACGAGTACGAGTACGTGTGCTTAGTTGATTTCTTTTCATTTTCTTTGCACGCGCCTTCCTCTCTTAATTACTTTTACTAACTTAGTAGAATACTTACAAACTGTACGCTTTCTTATCGCGCGTTTTTATAAATGTATCTTCAATTTGTTGTCTCGTTCTGTCTTGTTAAATTTTCATTTTTTTCTTTTACGTTTACGTTTGTTAAGATTCTTTCGAATTGTATCGTGTATAAAGTATTAAAATGATTTCATTTAGCTGGTTTACCCATTTTGTAAATACAATTTTAACGTCGCTTCCGCCCATTTTGTTTTTATCTTAATCATTTTTTTTCTTGTTGTAATTATTATTATTTGTATTCTTGTATATATTAATATATAATTTTTTTTTTCCATATAGTATAGTGTAAAATATATAAGAGATATTGTCAATATAGTAAAGGTGTTTTTGTCAGTAGGAGTACCAACTGCAAACTGACACATTCCTGGGGGGAATTTCTTACTTATAGCAAAAATAGTCAAGTGATCGTTCGTATGTATGTATGTAGGTATATTTTTTGTTTTTGTTTTTCTTTGTAATGCATTTTTTTTTTTTTTTTTTACCAAGTGTGCAAGTATATGTTTGGTTTGTATGGTGTGTGTGTGTCTATTTGTGGGAGTGTGTGGTGTATGTACATATGTATGTCTATATAAAGAACTGAAGATAGAATTGTCTGATGTCAGTAATTGATTGCTACCATATAAAAGCATGTCAAAGTGTGTACAAGGCTCACAATATTGCATCGTCCCAACGTGCCTCTCTCTGCGATTCTGAACGGTTCGTACTACTCGTATATAGGCTGGGGGGAGGGGCGTTTGCATGTGTTGGTATAAAAGAAAATTCATCGACATTAGCGTCATTCGATTAGTTAATTGTATTTAAAGTATCGTAATCGTATTTCTTGGCGAACTACTCATACACATAATAAGAACTGATATGTTTTATAAGACAATAAGTGTAATAATAATGGTGATCGTAATTGTAAACGTTATCGTAAATCGTTATTAATAATCGTAATAATAATCATAATATAATAAAACGGAAAGTAAGTCGTAATATAAGTTGTAACTACATGCCAAACTTTTATTCTGTCTGACTGTCTGTCTGTCTTTTCGTAATTGTTTTTATTCTCACATTAAAACTATTTTACATACTTGAATTACATTACTTATCGTCTCTTCGGGCCTTCTCCAATCTCCAATCTTCTTCAATTCTCCCAAAGCGCGACCACAAATTGACTTTGACTCAAAAACGGCGTGTAGCTTAAAGTAAGTGTGTTTTTATCATTTTAAAAAATCTTTTACGGCATACTTATGTATTTATTTATACACGTTTTTCTTGTTCTCTATATAAAAAAGAGACATGTTTTGTTTTATTATGTTCAATTTAAAGCTTTTGCGCCTGCGCCGTCGAAATTCCTTCTCACTTCCTCTTACTAGCAAGCTCTTCCCTCTGTTCCATAAATCTCTCTCTTGACTAACCTTTCGACGGCGCCTTCAGTAGAAAAATAATGAAAAAATTGTTGTTTTTGTTTTTGTTTTTAATTTTTGTTTTTTATGTGTTTTTGTTGTTGTCTTTATGTTGCTCATTGTGTTGTTGCTGTAACATTGTTGTTGTTTTTTTTTCGGTTTCCATTATGTTTTATCTAATTGACTGAAATTGATTTTGTTACAAGGACGCATTTTCTTTTGGTTGTTAAAGTTGTTCTTTCTCTTGATCCGGTATACCAATATTATAGTAATTTGCAGTTGTTGCTGTTCTTATTGATGTTGTAGATTTAGCTGTCTTCAGTTTGTTTAACAATAGAGCGCTACAAATAATATATATGTATATATATATTTGTATAAAGCATGTTCTTCTACTCATAACGAACGTGTTAACAGGGGGAAAATGCTAAAAAAAAAATTCAACAGTACGCTTAAAGCTGTTTTGGGTTTTCACTTAATCACACAACATACAACAATGTGTGTGTGTGTGTATTATAATAACCGTTTCGGATGCAAGGCTAACCGGCTTTAACATCAGTCCCAAAACACTTCGAACTTTGGTTTAAGGGCTCGTTGTAAAAACCGATTCGCTTCGTTCCGTTTCCGCTTTGTCCATTTCCGGTACACGGCATTCGGTTTTCAACTTACAAAATAAAAAATTAACTAGCTGACGGTACGAGTACTTTGGGCCAGCAAAGTTTAGCATACGATCCATACAAATGGCTTTAGAGCTGCCTAGAAATGATTTGTTTTGTTAAGAATTGTCATAGACTTGGATGCCTTTTAAGAATGCATCAGTCTCTGGGTCGGATTGACGACACTGTGAGGCCGATTCTACATTGTTTTTTTTTGTTTTGTTTTAGGACAGTCACAAAATCTTTACAAGTAATTTACAATATGCATATTTTATTTGTAAGTGAAAGAATTAACTTCTCTCTTTATGTCTTCTCTTCGTTCGTCACTTTTCAATGCAGTTCATGCGATGTCGTTTTATACTTGGAATTAATAATATTTATATATATATATATATTTGTATATATATAATTAAGGTGTATATATTAATGTATATTTATATATTGGTGTATATTTAATGTATTCCTTTTCTTCATTGCATTAATCCATTCATTAAACTTACATTTCTGCTTGTTGTTGCATTTGCTTCTGCATGTTGTTTGCTGTTGATGTTGTTGTTGTTTTTTATTATTGCTTTTAGATCGTGTCTTAAAAATATATTTATTTAATTATATATGTGTATGTATATGCCTTAGAATTTACATTTTCATTTATTTATATATTTTTTTATGCAAATATAACATGTTTTTTTTTTTTATTTTCGCAATTTCTTCGCTTTGCCTTTGCATTCCTTCCTTTTGCCATCGGATCTGCCTCAAGGATCTCATGGATCAGCAAGCGTCTGGAATACGAGTACTTACAATGCTTTTTATTGTTTTTTTTATTATTATTTTTATAGATATATTATTTTATATTAACAAATAGTTTAGTTAGCGTTAAAGTAACCATTGCCTTGACTCCCTTGCTTATACAGTATGTACTCGTATGCGAGACTTCATACGTATACATAAGTAAAATATTTTGTTTTTCTTGCTGGACAATCAGCAATCACCAATGCTCGGTTAATCTATATAGATTCTGGATTGCCTCTAGCCGATTCGTATATATATATAAATATGTAATTTAGCAGCTTTCTTTCGCCTATCTAAAAATGTTTTTTTTCTCTGTCTCTTTCAATTTGCTTATTTTCTTTGTTAATTTATATATGTATATATATAATATAATTTTGGTTTATTAATTATGTTCTCAATTTTGTGGTGTGCACATGAAATCAAGTGAAATGTCAAGTGAAAAATTTAAATTAATGAAATTTTCCCAAGTGCTGCTATAAAGCTTTTGTAAAGTTGATTTTCATATTCATATTTCTCTGTTTTCTTTTGAGTTTTCTTGGGTTATATTATAGAATTGCTTTGTCAACATTACAAACGCTATTATTTATATATTACACTGCGATTCTATTTTGTTGTAGTTTGTATAACTATATGTATGGTATTCTGTATATCGTATATGCTGTTGTCATCATTCCTATATAGTTTTTTTTTTTTTATCTGTTTGGTCCGAGACTTTACTTGGGCAAAGTCCTGGAGAGCGTTGGTTTGACAATTTGGCAAAAAAGTTATGAAAGGAACATTTTCACTGTTTCTGCTTCTGCTTCTCGTTTAGTTTGTTTTTTTGTTATTCATATTTTGTATATGTTTGTCGCCTAATGCAAAAATCTCAGACAGACAAAAAGCGCATCTTATTGTTGTTGTTGTTCTGTCAATTATAGAACAATACATGATTTTTTCTTATTCTTTTGTTTTTAATATTTTTTTGTTAAGTTTTTTTTTTTTGTTTTGTTGCTTTTGCCACTTGCTGTGTGTAACAAATGTTGTGTTTTTAATTAATTGTCAGATAGTTTTTTTTTCTTTTGTTTTGTTCCAATAATTGAATACTCCATATAGTTGTATATAAATATATTTTTCTATTACACCCCCAAATCTAGTCCACTGCTTGACCTCTACTTCTCTCTTCCTTTCGTCCTGTCTAGTCGTGTACTAGCGAGAAGCGAGACGGCGCGACTAGAAAAATTAATTGCACATAACGTGGCCTGCTTTTCATATGCTTTTCCTCAACATTTTCCATTGATTACCCATCCATCTTCTGGCTTTTTATACATACGCGTTTACATACATAAGTATTTAGTTAATTGTTTAAACATTTGCGTTTTTCAGCAATTGTCTTTTTTGTTTTCTTTTTGTTTTTTTGTTTTTTTTTTGGTAATTCGTTTTATAAATATTTTATTTACTTAAATATAATATATTGTTGTATGTATAATAGTTCATTGTTATATTTGCATACGCGCTTAGATTGTAATTTGTTTAAGTTTTTTTCTTTTGATTCATCAGTTTGCTGTGTGTGTGGGTATGTGTGTGTGTATGTGTATGTGTATGAGTGTTATATGCTGTTTCTTACATACTTATTCATAAATTTTTGCATATCGTGTGCAAATAAATTGATTTATGCCTCGAGTATGCAAAATTTCAAGCACACTCTTCCCCTCTCTCTGAGTTAGTTTTGCTTTCATTGTTGATAATGAATGCAATGCTTTAACATATTTGTCTAACTATCCATTGTTTAATTAGCGTTATTCATTTGCTTTCAATGTGAACACAAAAGAGTTGTAGTTTTTTTTTCTTTCTTTCTTGCATTTTTAAATAATACAGAACTTCAACACATTTAACACATTTAATTAATTAGTTTTTCATCATTATCATCATCATCTTTGACAATTTCTTTGCTTTTTACAAAAGGTTTCTCATCTTTTTTGTTTTGGCCAATAAACGATTGTTGTACTTTAAAATAAATTCATAATTATAACTTGCATCTAATTGTTAGCACAATTTTGATTTTTGATTTACCACTGAAAAACAGAAAACATGCAATACGACAGGGTTGCCACCAAGTTAGATCTTTAGATCCGAACCAAACCCAAACTTATAACATTGCAAACTTTTGATCTTACAATTTACTTTTTTTTTAAACAAATAAATAACTTGTTGTTGTCCTTTGTTTGTTTTCCTTTTGATTTATGTAATTTTCTTTGTATATATTGCAGTTTTCTTTATAAATATGTATATTATATAATATGTAATATATATATATGTTTGTATATATATCGACTTTAACTTTAAAAGTTCCAACTTAGTTATTTAAGAATTGTAATAATAATGATAATAATAATCATTTGCTTTTAATAATAATACACATTTAAATAATAACATTTTCGCTATTATTGCAACATTTTTTGCTTGGTATTTTCAACTTTCTCCTTTCGCTTTTTTCGTTTTGTTTGTAGTTTACATTTTGGTATTTTTTTGTTGTTATTTTTTGGTTTTCTCATTACTTAAAAATGGTGACGCTTCGGCCCCTGGCACAGTGTTGTCATCATTCTCCTCCAGGCCGGCCTTCATATTGCTGTGTTTGTCTTTGCCTTTGTGTGTGTGTGTGTGTGTGTAGGCCACGCCTACCCGCCGCCTACCCGCTGCACTTGACGCAGTTTCGTTTAATTTGCATTTTAAACGATTTTTGCTGCACACGTTGCATCTTTTTAGGGGGATCGCAGAGAGGGGCGGGCGGAGGAGGAACAGGACTGCGGCTGCCGTGGTTGGTTATTTGGTTATATTGTTGTTGTTCTGCTTCTTCATTCTGCTGTAGTTGTTGTCATTAAATTAAAATTAATTTTTTTGTTCGTTCATAGTTTTTTTTGTATCTTCATTTTTTGTTGTTTTTTGGTTTGCTTGCGCTGCGTTCTATCATTTGTTATATGTATATATATAGATTTATATATATATATATATATATATTTATGTAAATGTATGTGTTTATGTATATACGTTAATTAATTAATTGTAATATGTATGTGTGTGAGTGTGGGTGTATTTTTGGTTTATTGGGCTTTGCTTGGCTGCTTAACAGATTTTTCATTTGCAATGTAGAAATATATATATGTGTATGTATATATATTGACACACATACATATGCATTATGTATATTTGTAAGTATATAAGTAATATATACGTAGTTATACTTTTCAATTAATGTTGTGTCTGTGTATGTGTGTGAGTGTGTGTGTGGTTGCAGCATTACAGTTACTTTTCGTGTCTGTTGTCATTTTTTGTTGCTGTTGTTGTTTGTGTTTTAGTTGTTGTTGCTGTTGCTTGCTTATTGCTGTTGCTGTTGTTGTTGTTGTTGTTGTTGTCATTGCGGTTGTCGGCGCCACCTTTTAATGGTATCCATTTGTAAATGCCGCAGGAATTAGTGGTCCCTGTAAATAAACGTTTCGTGTAGAACAAAACAAACACACCAAAATTATTCAAATAAAATACAATTTCGGGAAGCAGCTAATGCACACATACATATAGAAAGTTTGTCAACATTTATAGGTATACATACATATATAATTAAATATATATTTAAGGTAAAGTGAAAAGTTTTGAGATAGAAAAATTACGGTAGTAAGTATGTCAATAATAAATTGTTTCAGTTACTGAATTTTGATAAAGAATTCAATTGGCAACAAATAATTTATTATAATTAAACCAAACTTCAAATTTCAAACTAAATCCAATTGTAATCCAAATAAATTGAATTGGCGCCAATGTGCCAAAGGGAAGTTAATTCTTTATCAAAACACATATTTATGACTTGTATAATTTGTTGTTGTGTATGTGATGTTGAATGTTGTATGTATGTATGTATGTTTGTATATATGTGTATTGTATGCTGTGATGTGGTTGTTGTAGCAGCGCTTAGATTTAATATTTATATAATACAATTGTAGTTTTGTAGAATTTGTAAATAAATCATAATAGTTTAATTGAAACGGCCTAGAAAACTGTGCTTGTGACGTGCATACATAATTTTTATTTGATATTTTTTTTTTTTTTGTTTTTTTGACTATTTTTTTTTTTGATGTTGTAATTTTGTTTGATTAATAATTGAAATTGTTATTTGAAAAACACGCTGTAGTTTTGTTGGTGTGCCTACCTTGTGCAACTGCGTTTGTTATATACTCTTATTACTTTCTTTTTCTTTTTTTATGCTTTATTTATATATGTATATATATATTTCGATTTATATATATATATGGTTTTTTTTTTGTATATACTTTTTGCTTTTGTTTGTTTTCTTGTTTTATTTTTTGGGTTATCAGTCTTTTTATATATTAGCCATCGCAAAGTTCAACGAATAAATCTGTACGAAATGAAAGAGAAATACATAGTACAATATTTATAGAAGGTCGCAATAACTATGTAACTATTTTGTTATATATTTGATTAATATATTAATTAAATTCTACACTTGTCTTGTCTGTTGAGCTGTGTGTAATGCGAGACAGAAGACGACAGCTAAGCGGGAAAAACATTGAAAACAATGCCCTCAATATTATGCTCTCTGGTTAACGGACCACGACTGGGCCTAGATAACGCGCAGCAACCCCAGACCGAGACGAAGCATACACTACATTAATTTGGGGTGCTCTAGTCAACCCAGACCATGTTGGTCATCACACTTACCGGGCTGTAGTTCAACGGGGCACGGCTTACGGCAATGGGAAAGCCCGACGGCTGCGGACTAGTGGTCTGAACATAGCCCACATTGTCGGCACCAGCCGAGCTGTACATGTCAATGGTTGGTCCGGGCGAGTTGGTTGACGGAAAACCCTGCCGTGTGGCCGTGGTGGCTGCCTGTGCATGTGGCGAGGCCGACGGACCAAAGCTGTGAGCAGCTGCAGCAGCCGCCTGATAGTTGTTCATCACTGTAAGAGCAAAGAGAGCGGAAGCTTTTGTTATAAATGTATAGTATATGATGATGTGTAAAGTAAAACAACTTTCAAAAGACCCTACAGCGACACTACCTAACATTTTGAGTTAAATCTATTAATGATATAAGGCAATAAATTAGTTTCATACAATTGTATTCTTATAAACATACTTTATATTCTGAAAATGTTCAAAGATAATATAAAAAAACGAAATTTTTAAGCACTTAAGCTTTCAAGTGCTTTCAAAGATCAATAAGCTACATTTAATTCTGTTCATTTAATAAATAACTTCGCTTTTTTTTAAGGTGAATCTAATTTATTTTCTTCATTAAAATTGGTGTGCTTTAATGCTTTTTGATAAGCTACCAATACTCATTAGTTAAAGCTTTAAAATAATATACACTCTATTCACTTACGCATTCGAATTTGTACGCTTTAAATATTTCTGAGAAATATTTGGTTATACTTTTTTCGTTTCTGTGCTGTAATTTCTACGACTTAGAGCTTTAATGCGCTTTTGTGGGTCGTTTGTTTTGAATTACATATAATTGATGTGGATGTCTTACCCGAAAGTGCCTGTGTTAGCAGCGGTGTGTTGTTGTTGGGTGTCAGCTGCCCATTGGTTAGATCAACTGTAAGTGGCAAAAGATTACAAGAGTTGTGACTTTAATAATGGCAAGATAATAAGCTATGCAACTAGTAAGAGTTGGGCATTAAAAATACCTAAGACAAAGAAAATAAGACTGATCGCTAAGTGGTACATAAATATATAAATAGATGTACATATATAGTTGTACGGTTATAGGATTTTAGTATATGTGAATGTAGTGAGCGAGTATTGAGGCTTATTAATGCTATCTATGGATCTCAGATACGACTAGACAAATATCGTGTGACATTTAGAAAAGAAAAGGCAAAAAAGTACAGAAAGAATAAACGAAATACAAGACTAACTAACGCATCAGTATAAAGTCCAAGCCCAAAAGCTAACTTATACAAATATGTAAGGAAGTATATAGCATGGAATATATGGTATATGGTATGTGATTGTGTGAGTAACTACGACAAAAATAGAGCTAAACTAGAACGCAGGTTATGAAAACACAAAATGCTGCTCGCTTGGTTATTAAACGAGCGTTGTCGCCGTTTGCTCCGTTTACAATGATGGCAGCCAAACAAAACCAGACCAGACCAGACCAGAACCAACCCAAATGAAACTCAGTTACTGGGCAAGAAGGAGGTGGCGGAGCAAGCGAGTGAGGGGGGCAACGAAGAGAAGACTCCTTTTGGCGCTTTTTCTGTTATCATTGGCGTTGTAGTTGTAGTTGTAGTTGTCGCTGTTACGGTCACAGCTGCTGCAGCAAGTAAAAATACGCTAGGGCCAATATTGAAATGACAACAGAATGGGAATGGCATTGGTATGGGAGTGGGAATGGGAACGGGAATGGCACAGAGAGGGATTCGGTTAAGATGTAACGGGTTATGGCTAACGGATTACGGGGTAACGGCTACGGGAATGCGAGTTTCGAATTGCGAATGTGAATGGGGAATGGAGAATGGAGAATGCGGAAAGGGATTGGGAATGGGAATGTGTAGCAGTTGCATTTCCTGCGGAAACACAAAAATTGATGTAACGTAACGTGACGTAACGTAACGAGGCGTGGCTCTGCCAGACGTTCGCTGATTGTGTGTCGTTTTCTTCTCTCCGTTGTGCGTGTGTACGTGTGTGCGTGTGTGTACGTGTGCGTGTGAATATGGCGCCAATCAACTTTGGCTTACGTTTAGTTTACGCTTTTCGGAAAGCTCGGTGCGCCATGTTGTTTTCATTAGCGTCACAGCAGAGAAGCAACAGCAACAACTGTGAAAGCTTCTGGGCTATAGAAATAGCGGCAGTAACTGCTTTTTCTAAATAAATAAGTTTTCGGTTTTTAGTTTTTAGTTGTCGTTGTCGTTGACGTTGTTGTTATGGAATGGGTTTCCGACTTTCATTTCTAAATTTTTTGTGTATTTTATTTTTATTTGTACTGCGGTGTTGCAGCTGCAATTTTAGTTAGTTTAGTTGTCAGGCTTGTGGTTTAGTTGTTTGTCTAACCACAGTGTTGTTAAACGACACGCTACAACAGAGTTGACAGCGGTGACCAATAATGCAACCCTATTGCAATTTATTTGGTTGTCATGAAGCTAAATTACATCGAATCGACATGTAGGGAAGTGATCGTGTGATTGAGACATTAAATATTATTTTGGCAACCTTCATTCACTGCGTAAGTTATGGTAAAAATGACACTTGGCAACTCATTGATTTTCATTTTGTAACTACAGTTCGTGAAATTGTCATTTTTGAACATAAATATCGCCATTTTGAGATTGTGATCGTGTATGATCTATAAAATGTATACTTGGCAACCTTGTTTGAATATTTCAGCTAGTGAAACGTCGATATTGAGCATAAATATCACATAATTAGTAGCTATGAGTGAAATTTGAAATGGTTTCTCGACAGCACTGGATTAGTATAAACTAGCTACAGTTAATTATATTGTCAGACTTTAGCATAAGTATCACAGATATGTTGTGCTACTAGGCAACTCTGGTTTCTGGTTACACTAACGAATTATAGACGATTCAACAGCTACTTATTTTAGTAACAGAAAAAAAGGATTATTTTTAGAAGAGTATATGTAAGAGCTAAACATTTGCTCAGTTTTCCAACACTACACAGATTATAGGATTTTCTTCATTGTTATGTGACTTAAAGTTAAATTTAAATATGGTAAATATTATTTAGTTTAGATACTAACTACATAAATTAGTCTTTATCAATTAGTTATGGCCTGAAAAGTTTTTATTTTAATTTATTGCATATACATTTTTTGTTGAGCTACAACTAATAAATGTTTTTTATGAGTTTGTGTTTGTGAAGTGTAATTACTTAATATGGCAGAAAATCGACAATCAATTGAAATCGTTTAAATTTAATGGACTCGCATATTAAGTAAAGTATCTAGAGATACATACGTATAATAACAATAGGTAAAAGAATACTACACATAGATATACACATACATACACACATATATAGATGTTGATATGTATGTGAACTACGACTGGCCGCTTTGGGCAGTTTACAATTTAATCTGATTGAGCAATTTTTGCTAAATATTCTATTGCTATAAAGTGTAGCTAACAAATTGTTTATACGTTTTAGTTAAATGGTTAATCATTAAGTGTGTTAACGGCTTTTGTATAATGCGCCCAAATAACAGATATATAAAGTTTTTAAATAAGTATTTATATATGAATATATAAGAATGTTGTAGGATTATGCATTTTGAGTATTAAGACGACCATTAGCTGACCTTGTTGACACTTGGTTCTTGATTCTTGGTTCTCTCATCATCTCGTGGTCGTAATCGTTGTCGCCGCTGTCAAGATTATTACGCATACGCATCGTTGGCCACTTTGTCAATTCGACCACATCCCTTGCCACTTTCGGTCCGCTTTCAAACGCTAATAATACAAAAGCAGGAGCTTGTGCCTTGCGGCCAGAAAGGATAGACTTTGCTGTTTTTGGTTTTCGGCTTTTGTGTCCGCATATTTTGTGCATTTATTTATTTAATAACTTTTCGTTTTTTGCATAAGCAATTTGAATTCTGCATTGGCATTATTTTTGTTGTTGTTCATGTTTTTGTTTGAAGCGTTTTCTTATAAATCACAGTATATACGTGTAAAATACATAGATATGCGTTTGTGTATAAGTGTATGTGTATGCTATATATGTATTTGCGTATGTTTTTGTATAAATAACTCGCAAGCATTGCATTTAATCCTTAAGATTCCTCAAAGCAGTGGCTGCGACTTCTCTTTTCTCTCCATTTAGCTTATAAATTTTTTTTAAATTGCCAAAAATTTGCGATAACTGCATTCAATTAACTAATTAACAGCTTGTCAAATTCATTGTATGCATCTGTGTGTGTGTGTGTCAGTGTGAATGTATATATCATAAATATTAGTTAGATATTATAGATTGGTAGCTAATATGGAACTTACAATTATGCGTAAATGGAAAGGACATAGAAAAATTGAATTTTTCATAAACTTAAAGACGCGCTTCAAAAATGGATGGACATTAATATTGTATTATATAGTATTATTATTTTTGGTTTTTATTTATATTTTTTTTTGTATACTTATTTGTTTTTCTTGTACAAATTAAATAGATTTTGCGTTTGTATAAAACGAATATTTCAACTTAGCTTGTATATAACTATGTATATTAAATATTTATGTATATATATATATAGTTTATGTATAATTTATATACTTAGAAATGTTATAATAATAAAAATTTCGCTCATTTTGGTAGAAATTTGTTTTTTAATTCATTTTGATGCACCGATGAAAGAATTAATGCAGGCTATATGGATTTGGTTTTGGATTTGGATTCAGATGGATATAGAATTAGAGAATTAAAGGATTCCCAATTATTTTGTGACTAATATAAAACATAATCAAACATAAAACGCAGCTAATTAATAAACGAACCAAATCTCTGCACAATTCTGCTCATTATCTAAAACTCAGGGGAAAAACACAACAGAGAGATTGGCAGAGAGAGAGAGTGGAAACAAATTATATTATGCAGGAAATTAATTAAAGGATAATAATGATACTACACACAAGTATGACAGGCCTGCTAAAATGTTGCTGTTATCTAAATGTTTTCCGTGTTTTATTTTTCCACTTAGCTCGACTAATTTATGCAGATGTACTACAAATAAAAATTTGCATATAAAATACCAACTGTAGAAATAGTTTTATAAATAATAGATAAGTGTCCCTGAAACTGCAACAAATGGGAGTAGTTTATATGTTTTTATAATGACAATAATGAGAATTAATGTAGCAAAAAATCTACCAAAAATAATAAGGAACAGGAACAGGAGTAGGACCTCATATGCCTCTCCCTTAAACAGGAGGAGCATCTATGGAGTTGTTACTGTTGCTGTTTTCTAAGTTGAATATAATGTATTGTGTCATACCTCTAGTGTCTGTAAATATGCGATTATATTGGCCTAAACACTACATATATAAGTATGTTTTCGATTAAAGTTTATCAACTTGCACACAAAGCTAAAGAAACTGCTCTATAAGTATTACGGGTGCAGCTCTATATAGATACAATATATAGTAGATATATAACTAGGATTTCAGCTAATATTGTTTCAAATTGGGGAGTTTCAACGCGTCTAGAACTATTTGGTAATGCCGTTATAATCCATGTTTATATATTTTGTTGTTAAGTGTAAGTTAATAGGTTTGGGAGGGGAACAAGAGAGTATCTAAGTGTCAGCTATAGAGAAGGGCATATACAGTGAGTGTGTGTCTGTGTGTGTGTGTGTGTGTGTGTCTAGGTGTGCTGCACACACACTTGTATGCGCCAGCATCTCTAAAAGTGATTACATGGGTCTGCAATTACAAATATGTAAGATTCGTTGCTTTCAGAGAATAGATCAACAAACTAACTAGTATATGTTTTGGTTTTATTGAAAGTGTTTTTTTTTTATTTTTATAATGTTTGTTGTTACCATTCCAACCGTAGAAACATTCTAAACTATTTGTTTTTAGTTTTTTTTTTGGTTGTGGTTGCTGTTGTTGTTGTTGTTATTGTTGTACCTACTTGTCACAGTACAAATGATTTATTTGGTTTGCGTATTGTGGTTGAGACCAAAGAAAAATAGACAAAATGGCAATAAAATATTAAATACAATTTCGCAGGCCTCTCGCTTTTGTATTTGCTTTTACTTGATCATGTTTTCTCTTTCATTCATTTATTGGTTTATTGTGTTTTTCCGCTCTCTCAGACTTGCTTTCGGCTCAGATTGTTATTGTTATACGAGTATTGTCTGCGTTTGGTTTTTTCATTTTTAGAAATTTATGTTGCCCAGAAATTGCGATTTGATTGCCGCCGTGCGCGCTGTCAACGCCGTGGCCAGTGGCAGAGTCAGGGCCTGGTGGTGTTGGTATCCCGTTTGGGGCTGATTGTGGACAGCTGACGCTGCAGCACCACCGCCAGCGGGGCCGGTGGTGGCGCCCCTGCTGCGGCCTGTGTTCGTGCTACACGTGGTACCATAACTTCGACCGATGCCACAAATAGTCAAGCCTACAAAATCACACGAGACACAAGAATTGCATGTAGAAAGAGACAGAGAGAGAGTGACACACAGAGAGCGAGAGAGAGAGAGAGAGAGAGGCTGGTGACAAACTAGGGTTGGGACGAATGCGCATATAATATTCGCAATCGTGAAACTTGCACTCGTTTTATATTCAATTGTTTAACTAATTTTGGATTGAATCATTTGTAAATTTCTATATGGATTATAATTCCTTGAATGCTGTGTAGTTTCTATAAGTTGTTGGACTTGGATTTGTTTTATTTTAGCTGATGCCAGTTTAAACACATCCGTTCCAACCCTAGCAAAAAAAAAAAAACAACAACACACACACGCGAATGGGACGAGGTAAAAATTTCTAAGTACTAGCAAAAAAAAAATATTTGGGTTGGATGAGTGAGGTGTGTATGGTTTTTGCGTGTGGTGTTCTTTTTTTGTGCAAATGATAAACACAAGATCAAGCTGCATAAGTGAATAAAGATATATATGAATATATGGGCATGTCTCTAGGGCTGCTGCCTAAGTATGGCTTTAACTTAAGAAAAGTTTTTCAATTGGTACTTAATTACGATTTGTGCATTGATATGACGAACGCTAGATTTATTCTTATTTTGCATTTTTATTGATAATCTTTGCCAGAACATGTAATACTCGCTAAACAGTCAGTTTCAGATTGTTTGATTGATTGATTGATCAGTCAGCGTTCCTAGGCCGTGCTGGAGGTGGGAGCAACCATGTAATCACCGATCAATATACGATTCTCCGGCATTACGCCCATCACACCAGCTGCAATGGCAAATGGAAAGAGATAAAAAAAGAAAGAAAGAAAGAAAAGGAAAGTATGTCGAGTTGTTGGGGTAAAAAATGTAATCAGTAACTATACGAGCAAGAAATTAGTACTTAATGCTAATGCTAATAGACATGGACTTAGAAACTAGTTTCGTCATATCAACTAACACAAATTGTAACGAGAATGGAGTGTGAAGTGGATCTTGGAAATGGGACAGTTAGTTAAAAGTAGTCACAAAACTTGTTCAAAATCAGCTTGAGTACACTCACTCTCACTCACAAACAAACGAGTATTTTGTTGGGGACATACGATAAAGGACTCTATATATATGCTTTGTATATGCGAGTGTGTGAGAGAGACAGAGACTGCGAGCGACACATAGATTGAGGCAGATAGAGAACTTACCAGTTGGATAGGGTAGTCCAAAGCTGGGATAACCCGAATAGCCGCGACCAGCGGCATAAGCAGCATACGCAGCTGCCGGAAAACCTGTCGATAGAAAAACAATAAAGAAAATCTATTTTAAGAAACTGTTTGAATTATTAATCATAGAACTTAAAATTGATCGATTGTTACTTAATGTGTACTAATTCTTACCTTCGGGCAATGTCCCCAGACCCCACATGATGTTATCTAAATATGGCGCATGGAAAACAAGAGAGAGCACAAAAAAGAAATGCATAAACATAAATCAATTACTAACATTCATAAAGTGCGATTCATTTGTATATATGTATATCTAAGAAAAGTACTTGTAGAAAAGAAAGAGTATATATAAGTCTAATAATATAGTTATGAAAGACTATATAATTAATTAGTATATAAATGAGTTTATACGTATTATCTGATTTAGTGTACTTAGCGCTCTAATTGTTTGTGTTAGGCTATTTTTTTTAAACTAAGAAAAAAAAGATCAGCAGATCTTTCATTTCACTAATTATATAGATTATATTGCTAAGACGGCTGTTTGAAATCGAAAGAGAGTTTAAGTCTAAGTTATGTTTTCATAACATTTGTGTGTTTTTTTTTAAATTTTAAAACAGCCTCGACGTTTGTTTTTGAGCTATAATAATTAAGAGTTACATATTGGATTCTGTTGTAGATATGACACAATTCTAAACACGAACACTTATTAGATATATATAAATATCTTTTTTTTATATAATCGTTACATATATAATTAAGTAGACATTGTTATATTGTATTCTATATATATGTTGTTGACTAAACATTTAAAGTCTATACTAAATGTAAGTACTAAGTGTTTTTTTTTTTTTATTATGTTATTGTTTCGGGCAGGGAGGCAATACTAATGGCAATTGCCTCCTCCCCCCGCGCAACTACACATATGTTAATAAAAAAGAGTTAAAACAAATAATGCAAAAGTGTTTACACACACTCACAAATTGGCAATAACTAAATGGCTAATAAAAAACACTACAAATCAAATGAGAATGTAAAGAAAAACAACAAATAAAGTGGCAACAATTTGAAAGAGATAAATATAGAGAGAGAGCTAATTGAATGTAAATTGTTTTTGGAAATTAATTGTTAATTATGTTGCTTGATCCATTTGTGGCCATCTCACTCTCATACGTGATTCGTTCATCTTTGGCATCAATTGTTGGCTTGTTGATTTCTCCCCTTTCAATCTGGCTTATAATACATGGTCAAGTATAGGCTAGAATTTGGGGCGCTTAATGCGCTTATCGTAAGTACATATAATTATAAGTAAATTTAAGGTATATATTCAATAGCTAAGTTCATGTTTAGTCAAATATTAATGGCTATATGCAAATGTACCTACATACAATATGTAGATGTAATTATGCATGTGGGTGTGTGTTGGTATTTAAGTAATTAAGTGGCTGGCCTATTATTCTGACCATCAACTGTCCACGTTGTAATTTTGTAAAGGCTTCTTCTTCTTCTTCTTCTTCTTCGTCTCTGTCTCTAATTGACATTATCAATTAACCAGTGTCTGGTTAGTTACAAAATAACGAGCAGACAGCTGCCATTCTAATACCCCATTCAACATTCAACGGCATCTACAATTGCGAATTCTCAAACGCAAAATTGTTTTACACACAAACACACACACACACACATACACATAATTATATATAATAATAGTGTGTGTGTGTTTGTGTGTAACATTCTAAGCTTTGTCAGCTTCAGTTTTGTTACCTACTTAAATGCGCCTTTTAACTTAAATGCTAATTCGATACATTTGCTAAATATGCAGTTATAATTACTTATCATTATAGTTGTTATTGTTATTGTTATTGTTAGGTCTACAGAGAGTCATTTTAGAGCATCTATTGTTATGAGTTATGCATGTATTATGAATATTACACAATAAGTTAAATGACTTTCACCTAATACGCATTATTTTGACAATTTCGATAGTTATGCGATAGTTTTACACATCGTATTCATTTAAGTATATAAATTTTGCTTAATTTCTAGTGTTGCACAGTTGTCTAAGACTTACACCGTTATTACATGTTACATGATAACTTTACGATATTCGCCACTACTTAGTATCGTCTCTAAGTATCGATTGCGCCATTGATCGATCAATCGAAACGATGAGCAAAATCTAAGCAGCTCTCTAGGACCTGCTCTTAACAGTTAAATTGTTATATAACCTAGATCTTAAACAAATCTCTTAAGTGCTAAGCAAAAGAAATGAATGCGTCACTAAATAATTAGTTGAAGTAAATTTATAACGCATACGCCGCGTTGCCTAAACGCTGATTAGATCTGATTAGACACAGAATATACAAGTACAAGTTAAGTAAAGTACGTTATATATATATACTTGTAATGTATATATAAAGTACATATGACTAGGGAGAATCGTACACATAATCCTATGACCTAAGAGTTAATGCGACAACTTTCGCGCTTTGGACTTTAAGACGGAATGAGCATTGTGTGTGTTTGAGTGTGTATTTGGTGCGTTTCAGTGTTGTAAAAGAGCGTACAAAATCATTGAAGACTGAGTTAGCCTGCAAGCTGGCCAGAATCAGTCCAAGATCAAGTCTAAGACCAAGTCACTGCAGGCGGACTGCGGTTCACTGTGGCCTGGGCGGTCAGATGCCGGGCAACTGATAAAGTGTGGCTGCCGCCGCCGCAGCTGAGGCTGCTCCGGGCATCTCCAGACCCGACGGCATGGCCAGCAGTTCGCTTAGCGGATAATGCGCTGCGGCAAGTGCCGCATTTTGACGCAGTTGCGCCTGCTGGGCAGCGGCTGCTGCTGCCGCTGCGGGAGCCGAGGCTGCCGCAGTGAGGGCGCCCAAAGTGGCGGCCGTGGGCGTGGCTCTAAGGCCGCTGCTGACGGCGGCAGCGGCCAACAGCCGTTTGTAGCCCATGACGGCAGCAGCGTCAGCATAAAGTGAATTTGCCAGCGCAACATTATTCTGTGTGGCATTCGCAGCCGCTGCGTACTGCAGCAGCGAGGGACCAGCGGAGGGGGCGCCACCAGAGAGGGGCAAGAGGGAGGGGGCGCCCGCTGCAGCTGCCACAGCATGAGCGAGACTTTGCTGTTGTTGCTGGTGCTGCTGCTGCTGCTGCTGATGTTGCTGCTGCGCGGCCATAGCAACCGCCTGCTGTTGTTGCTGCTGCTGCTGTTGCTGCTGGTTGGCAGCAGCTGCTGCTGCCGCAACTGCAGCGGCCGAAAAGTGTGTGGGCAGCGGATAGGGAGTATAACGCAACGAGGCGGCTGCTGCAGCTGCCCCGAGCAACTGCTGATGATGATGATGTGTGTGCTGTTGTTGTTGTTGTTGATGGTGGTGTGACTGTTGTTGCTGCTGCTGCAGCGCTGTGGCGGCAGCGGCTAAACTACTTGGCAAGAGGCCAGCGGCAGGTGCCCCAGCGGCCGTTGCCGCCGCCTGATTTGCGTGGCTGCCCCAGACTACCAACTCACCGTAAGCAGAGCGACCGGCCGCACGGGTTTTGGCCAGATTTGCCGGCAGCATAACCTCCTTCGGCTGCGCCTTCTTGCACTCGACCTGCGGCAGAGAGCGAAGAGAGAGAGAGAGGGGGAGAGAGAGAGAGAGCGAGAGAAGTTAAAGCTGCATCGTTTCATTTGGTTTCACTTGACTTACCATTTTGTTGTTTATCTCATGGAAATGAATTTCGCAAACTTTGTCTACCACATCTTCGCTTTGAAATGTAACGAAGCCAAAACCTGTAAAAAATAAAACCAAAAATAAATGTTAAAAACAGTGAAAACATTCACACAGGAAGATGGAGAGGCAGAAGATGGAGGGTAGGCAAACAAGTTTAAGAGCTGCAAAAATTGAACGAAATATGCTTTTGTGCGAGCGGCTAAATAATTTACTCAAGTGTCGAGACCGAGACGAACCCAGACAGTCCAACCCCACGACCGCTCTTGTTCTAAGTGTATACCCTCTATACAGTTCCAAGTTGCCAGTGGCCCATTCTCCCTTCTCCCTTCTTCGTTCTCCGTTCCAGAACTGACCTCAATATGCGGCACGGGACTCAAGTGCCGGCTGGGCCCGAGTAATTCAAACACTGCCCTCTGCTCGGAGTTTACATAGCAAACTTTGCCAGCGATGGAAATAACCCAGTCGAGTGCATAATAAGTTTGTCATGAAGTTTTCGTACCATCCCCAACTTGACTGCATTGAAATGCTGGATCAGCAGGCACGTTGGGCGCCATTTTCTGACCAACATTGCCAAACACTGCAAAATTTTGTTAATTTTTGCCAAATTTTATACGATATATATTATATTCGCACTTATAAGTTGAAAGATAAGTTGCAGAAGTGAAACGCAAACACTTTTCAAATTGTATTTTTAATCGATCTGCACATTAAACAGTTTTAAGATCTTATTACATTTATAGATATTACGACTTTCAATGCTAATGAAAAAAGGAAACTCGAAAAATTATATTTTTGCGCTTGTAATGCTTGTTTACCATTGCCCATTAAAAGCAGGAAAACTGCGAATTGCAATGACAACAAAGACCCAAGTATCTTGCTTGAGAGGGGGAGGTGGTAAGGAAGCGAGGGAGGTAGGGAGGGTTGCTCTCAATTTACCGAGTCGAGTTCGCCTTTGCTTTGGTCTTATCGAGGTTTTTCAATTAGCGCAATTGTCTGAGATTTGGCCTGGGCAAAAGGGCTATGCAATTAGCAAGGCCAAGTGCAGACACCTGATGCCACGCCTCCCATTTGCTCTCTCTCTCCCTCTACCTCGCTCTCTCCCTCTCTGTGTGTGTGTGTGTGTGTTTGCTTTGGCATGCGGGCGTTGGGCGTAACTGACAAATTAGTTGAAACAAGTAACAGTAAACACGCAGGCTTATTAGCGACATGTGCCGAGCAAGCAGCAACAGCAGCAGCTTCTTCTTCTTACAGCTGCTTGCCTCTTCCGTCTTGCCCCTTCCCCATGCTCCCTGCTCCCGCTCCACACTGCTGCCTCTTTGATTCTTGAGACAACGTGCGGGCGTCGTCCCTTTCTTCATCTCTCCCCCTCTCTCTCTCTCTCTGGCTGCCCCAGCCTGTTTGTGTTTGTGTTTGTTTTAATTATATAAAATTAGCGCACGTTGCAAGTTGCACGTAGTTGGCACTTTTGTTGCTGCCACAGGCGTTGCTGTTGCTGTTGCTGCTGTTGCCTCTGGCCACTCATAAATCAGTCGAGTGGCGGCCAAATGAAGCCAGCAATTTCGTGTTTCTTTTTTTTTTCTCGCCATACTCTACTGCAACTTCACTTCTCACACTTTTCTATCCGCACCCACATGTAACTCAATCAAAAATGTATCTGCTGGCTACAAATGCGGCAAGACGGAGCATGAAAAATGCCCCGGCCTGAGTCGCTTTGCTAGTTAATTCTGCGGCTGCTTTGCTGCCATTTTTACCTGTCGAAAATTTCCCGCAGGACGTCGACGATGAGGACGAACTGAGCCTTGGCTTTAACTGAGAGAGAGAGGGAGAGAGAGAGTGACAGAGAGGGACTGAGACTGAGACTGAGCCTGACGATACTATTGCCAACTGCCAACTGCAGAAATTGCACACTCATGCATGTTATTGCCAAGTAAGGGGCATAGATATGGCTATATTCAGCAATAGAGACAGCAGCAGCAGGAGTTTGTGAGATGGGAAGAGGGGAGAAGAGGGGAGAAGAGGGGCAAGGAGCGGGTAGCCCGCCAGCTGTTATGACTGCGCTGTGCCGGCTTGCCAAAAAAAAAAAAAGAAAAATTACAAAATTTTCAATTTTAATATTAGTGGCGGCTGGCGACGCCAACTGCCAAGCAGCCAGTTTCCACCGATTTCCCCCCTTGACCACCATGCGCATCCGCATCCGCCACCACTTCCCACGCCTCCATTGCTTGCAACACCTTGGTTACTCCCGCTCCGCCTCAAAGCGGCTGTTTAGGCGCACGTTGTGCATGTCCTTGGCTTGCCAAATGAAATTCATAGCATAGTTTAGGGCACTGCTGTCGTCTATCCCATAGAAAATTGCTCGTCCTACAGTGGAAATCGCAACAATTCAACATTTACTGAAGTTTTACCAAGCAAAAGTTAACAATTAATTTCATTTTAAGTAACTTTTTCGAAATGTACAACGAGAAGGACAAGCGGAAATGAAGGACAACAATTTGTAATAGATGGAGAAACTCCAAGGATTATCTCGTAAATGTTATAAATATTATGCTACAAAAATATAAAACTAAATTGGATAAACTCAAAGGAATTCTTGAGCTATTTATAGTTGAGAGACTGCTTTTTTTATCCGTCAAAAAATATTTTTAATTTAATACTGATATAACATTTATTGTGATGTATCGCTAAAAACTTCTAGTTGAATTCAATTGAAATTAAATTTCTAAAAACAACTTTTGCACTACTTTTTTATTAAAGTTTTTTTTACACATAGCTATTTCTATCTAATGTTATTAAAGCTAAATCTTTATGTTAAAAAAAAAAACGGAGAACTAATAACATAAATTCAATAAGTTTTGATATGGAACTATGAATGTGTTTTTAACTAGTCTCTGATAGAAATCTTTGTATCTTTGAATAACTCGAAAATTTTCGCTGATAAACAATTTTGGCACTTACGTCAAAGATCCCCTTAAACCCTTCACAATAACCAGATTTATTTATACAATTTCATATCTTTTTATTGCGTTTTCCATTCTAACACTTGCAAATCCTGCTTCTATTTTTCCCATTGCCATTTGCATTTCAATTTCGGCCGAGCTTAGTTGCATTTATGCAAGTGCTACTGTACTTGCAACTGTTGTTGTTACTGTTGTCGCTGTTGTTCTTGTTGCAGATGTTAGTATGCCAGCCTATATTGTTTTATGGCATATTCATATAGTTTTCCCTTTGCAGTAAATCTCCCAATCCCTCTCTGCTCCACTTCCCCTTTCTCAAGCGACCTTCTCTTCGTCTAGATAAAATGCTTCGCTTACTTTTTGGAGCCAAGTGCAGCCGTTAGTTGGAAAAACGTCGTTGCAAGTTTCAGTGACCAGGCTTCCATTTCAGTATCTACTATATAGTGTAAGTGTGTGTTAGTGTTGTTGTTGGTGTTATGTGTGTCCGTCTGTCTGTCTCACTCACTGTGTGTCTGTCTGTTTGTCTGTTTGTCTGTCGCTGCACACATGATTTATGAATGAGTAACAAACTTGCTGCCGTGTAGCCTGAGCAACCAGCGACGTCTTTGCTCGACTTTTTTTCTTTGCCTTTTTTATTATAGTTGGTGTCCTGTACTGTAAGTGAATGTGTGTGTGTGTGTGTGTGTGTGTGTGTGTGTGTGTGTGTGCACACGCTGGCAATTGCCACATGTACGCTATGCTGTACGATGAGAACCTTCTCTCTTGGATCGATAAAATGCAATTACAGGCATATCGCAAGTGCCAGTAGGCAGCGGAGAAGCAAAGAGAATAGAAAAGAGGCAGCAGGCATTGGGCCCCGGAGCGGGCTGTTAGTCCAACTCATGGCAAAAGGTCGTACATCGTCCAACTGTACAAAAAGTCGCCATCGCCATCACCATCGTTGTCGTTGTCGTTGTCGTCGTCGTGGCAATGAAGGCTACCAGCTACAACTAATACCCTTTGATTAACGACACACATTTTCTATTGACTTGAAACGAAATCGTTGCTCGGTGGGGGCAACGCAGGGTCGAACGGGTCGAATGGGTCGGTGGGTCGGTGGGTCGATGGGTCGGTGAGTCGGTGAGTTGATTCGTCGCTGTGCTGTGAAGTTGGGCAGTTGGTCTTGACTGTCGACTGTCGACTGTCGATTGTCGTAGTTGTTGTTGTTGCTGTCGGCCGACTGCTAACTAACAACGCCTGCATATTTCATTATATGTGCTCTGATCGACCCAAGCAATTGTAATTTGCGAAATTGACGTGTCCTGCAACTGAAGGCAACAAGCCATGTCAATAACAGTAAACGCCTTGCATGTCATATTAATGTGCAAATCACAAACCGAGGCTACAGTTTACAATCTATTTTTGTCAAGCCTACACTAAAAACTCTCCATACCAATACCAATTCCATTTCCAATTCACAAGTAAATTTTATAATTTATCATTGCATATCTTCGATATTCGATATGGCCATAATACTCGAGTCTGATTGGTATGTCAATTTGCCCTTGGGCTGGGATTTCAGCGAGACTGTTTTGACTGTTTGACATGCATTTTATTGATTTTTTTTGTTGATACTTTTAGTATGTCAATCATTTTGATTCCCAGAATCATTTAGATATTTTATATTTTCAATCGAAGCTCAAAGTTGCCATATAATAATTAGTAAGGTATGCAAAATTAATTCCAGTTAAATATTTATTTCAATTTATCGATTGCTATAAGAATTTTATTTGTTCTGATGAATTTGATTTTTCATTTGGGAAATGAATGAATAAGAAATGAGTTAAGTATGAAATGGATTGCAACTTGTTATATTTTTAACTGAAATACGCTGTAGTATTTAATAAAATCATATTGGTTAATTGTTTATATATTTCTTATCTAACCTCTCTTCGTGTTAGCTCAATTTAAAAGCAAGTAAATGGGAACTTGTCTAAAAAATTAATATAATCATTGCCTGAACATTATGTGAGTGTTTCTTTTTTTAATCTCGAATAAATCTACATGCTGGCAATTTCGCAATTTTATATCTTTCTCATGCATTATCTCTGTCTCTGTCTGTCTCTCTGAACAGTCGGAACAGTTGTTGCGCTTCGTTGCTTTTTTCCGCTCTCTCATCTTTCAACTGCGGAGCGCATCACATAATTTTTAAATGGGGCGCTGCTTGTTTTTATTGCCATTTGCAAAGACTGCCACTTCCACTTCGCCCTGCCCCTGATGCTGCCCCTTCCTCTGCCACTGATACAGCAGCTGGTTGAGTTGCTGTTGTTCATATGACTGCATCATGATGCAGCTTTCAGTACTCCAGCGTCCAATTAAACGAAATGTTCTGTGGGTCGCGCGACTGCTTATCTCTTTTCGCAGCGTTGCCACACGATGCAATGTGGCGCCCAGAAGTATGCAACAATTTTTTATGGGCCGCATACAAGCAAAAATCATGTTTTCTTATTCCCGTGTGCGTAATTTGGTTGGACAGTGGGCCAACAACATGAAACGGAGGCCAGCAAAGTTAACAATGCCACCATGAACTGTATGACCATGATTGTGTGTGTGTGTGTGTATTTATGGGTGTTTGTCTGTGTGTGTGTGGCAACTATTGATGCATGCTGTCTGAGTGTGTGTGTGTGGGCAGCTAATTACTTTTGGACAGCGACATTGTTAGCTGCAGTTGTATGTGAGTGTTGGTGTGTGGGTGTGTTGTTGTGTGTGTGTGCTTGTGTGTGTGTTGCCTCTGTTTGGGACTTTAGCTGCGAAATGGTCACATCAATCTTAATGTGCCGTGTCTCAGGTGAAGAGCTGATGCTCCAACTCTCCATGTCTCCATTTATCCATTTCTCCATTTCTCCAACTCCCTGCGTCTCTTGTCACATGTCAATGGGATGTTGGACGCGTTCGCAATGCGAATTTCGGCGCGTCATTTAAAACTTTAATAAGCAAAATTGACAACGACAAGATGAGACGCAGGTCATACAGCAAAACAGGACGAGAAAAGGGGGTCAAATGGTGCAGGGGATAAGGGGGGGCTAAAGCAATGAAGGGCTGAAGGGCTGAAGGGGCAATGGGTTCAGTCGTGCGCTACACAAGTTCGTGTAGCGGATGTGCGCTGGAGATTTAAGCCTTTTGGCTGGACAGCAGGTGGTTCACCCACTTAAGCTACAATCCTATGAGCCCATCCATCCATTTATGTCTCTCTGTGTGTGTGTGTGTGTGTGTGTGTGTGCCTGTGTGTGTGGGTGTGTGTGCCTGGTTATATCCGGTTGCATTGCCAGGTAATCTTTTCGGGTCTCTCTCTCTCTCTCTGTGTGTATCTGTTCCCCTTTGGTCTCTAGCTGCCTGCATCCTGTTGGCCCCGGCTATTTTAATGCCCCGCCTGCTAACGGTTTTAAAACTGTATTAGCCGTTTGGGCGAGTGTATCTATAACGGTATCTGTCATGCATTGACAGCATGAAAGCATTGCGCAAAATGCTCGCACTTCCGGTTTCGTCTTCTGCATCGTTAAAGGCAGGAAACGGAGCTAGCTCAAATGAATCGACAGCGTATAAGCATTATTATTATAACGAGTAGCATTATTATTATTATTATTGTTACTGTTGTTGGTCTGGTTGTTGTGCTGTAGATTTTGTTGTAGTTATTGTTATGGTTATTGTTAACTCACCTCTGTGCCGATTGGTCTGCTTGTCAAACATCAGCATGGCGTCCTCGATCTGTAAATAGAAAATGGAAGAAAACAACAATTATTTTGTTAGTCAACTGGAAATTATGTGCTCTCTCTCTCTCTCTCTCTCTTATTTTTCTCTTTCTGTTTTCAAGTTTTCAATGCGCGCAACTCAATTAATTGAGGAATAAAAGCTCTGAGCAGACAAAACTGTTGCTAATTGCAAAAGTAAGCGGCCAGCACACGCAAACAATGGCCAAGACACACACACACACACACACGCACACGCACACGCACATCGCCCTACTCAGAGTGAAAAGAAAGTTTTGGCCATTATGAGGCAAAAAGGCAACTTATAATGATAGTTGACTGTCAAACAGGGCCAAAACTATTCAACCAACTAACCGAACAGCGACGACTTTCGAGTTGGCTCATTATCGGTCTTGGCCCGGCCCATTCCTAAACTGCTTCTTGGCTCTGATGAAGTAACTTACGTCAAAGGCAGCCTTCCTTTAACTTCATTCCGATAATTGATAGGTTTTCATCATTAAATATCGCTTGCAAAGTTCGATTAATTTGATGTTAATCGTTACGCAATTCATCAGCAAAATCGATTAATTCAAGTGAAAGTCAAAGTTTTGTATAATAATATATCTTTTAGAAACTCACTCAATAGCTTAGAATTAACTGAAAGTCAAAAGTTTCGAGGTTCAATTGGAAAGTACATTTTTAAAGTGAGTAAAATCATTTTTGTAGATCCAACTGAATAAGATGATATCAAAATTGATATAAAAGAAGCAACTTAAACTCTGTATTCCTTACAATAAATATGGTTAAATTGATTTTAAAAGTCCTATGATAAGTGATGGTTCTTTTTTTACCAGGAGTCTCTTTTTTTGGGAAAGAAAGAAGCCTACATCTATATTTAACTTTATGCTGGAAATTTATATGACCATTCTATCTAGTTTAAAAAAATAAATGATGTCTTAATTGAATAATATGTCAAAAGAAACTGTCAACTATAGAGCTATAAACAAGTGCAAATTACGCACAGGTTTCATAAAATTCTATTGTATTAATTGTTGATTACAAGAGCATTTTTAGTCATCCTTTGATGTTGTGGTAACCCGCATGTTAGTCAATAGCCAGTCAGCTGTTTAAGCATTTCATTATCCCTTTTATAAATGCATATACTTGGCTATAGTTTTTGCTTAATTTGAGTTTCTTTGTGCATGTGTTTAACTTGGCCACGATGGCTTTCATCTTGGCTGCCATTCAATATTTTAATATGACAAGTTTTCGCTTTGGCCCTGACGCTAATTGCACTTTGCCTTTCAAAGTTGTGAGCGAACATTAATGAGCTGCCTAGAGCCGGCTCTCTTATCCCCTTACCCCTTAACCCTTTACCCCTTAGCCCCTTAACCACCCGCTTGCCTTGCATCCTTGCAACCTGCAACCTGCATCCTGTGGCCTGGCTGGCTGCCTGCCTGTCTGTCTGTCTGTCTGTCTGCTGCTGATGCGATCCTGTCCTGCTTATGGCCATTGATTAAGTTTAATCAATGGGCTTAAGGCAACTTCTGTGCATTGTAATTAAAGTGCAGCAACTACAACGACGACGACGACGACGACGACGACGACGACGACAGCGATGGCGATAACAACAGCCTTATAAAAATTAATTAAGCCTCACGCCGCAGTTTTAACTCGAACTCGAACTCGACTCGACTGTAATTTTGTTCTTGTATTTGTTGTTGTTGTTGTTTCACAGCTCTTTAAGTGCAGTCGGTCAACGTAAGCGCAAGTACAACATTGTTTTTCAATTAACAATCAACAACAATGCCGCAACAATGCGAATACACGATGCCATCATGCAACTGAAGGTTGCACGCGCCAAATGAGACAAAAATTACCTGCCGCAAAATGTTGCAATGGTTGCACCTGTAATTGCAATTGTTGTTGTTAATTAAGCGGGCAATAGTTGCATCAGCAGCGTATGCCTTCCTCTTTTCCCCTTTGGTCTAGCTATCAATGCAATTGCCACGCCCACGCCCACGCCCACGCCCACGCTCACGCCTCTACGCCTGCTTGCCCTACAGTGGCTGTCATAATTAAGCGCTGCGTTGGCTCATTATGCTGAGCAGAGAGATGAGGGAACTGAAACCGCAAACTTTAATTCTATTAGCAAACGTTAAATGTACTTGCCCCAAAAATGTGGGTGTGGCATGGACTGAGTCTGAACTGATATCGAGTCTGGGGCACTAACAAGCAGGCGCTGCGTAATTTTATTTAAATCTGAATTCATTAATTCGTCATAATCCCCCAATCATTGCGCCGCCTGCGATGAGAACTTCAAAAAGCCATCAACTACAGACGCTGCTGCTCCCGGAGATCCTCGGAAGTGCCCCTAACACCCAGCCCCTAACCTTGCCTTGCCACGCAGCCAGCCTGTTAGCCTGCCACACTGCCACACGGCCACTTCTGCCACAGTTAGTGGCAGCCATTCATTTGGCTCATTTTGTGTACAAAAATGCTGCGCCCGCTGGAAACGCCGACGCTTCATTATCGTAATCGTTATATAAAACAGCGGGTAGACTACGACGGCGACAAAGACAGACACTTCTCTCAGAGTATGTGTGTGTGTGTGAGTGTAAGTGTGTTTGTTGCTGTCTATGTGTTTTTATGCGTTCTGTGGCACATAATGTGGCTGTGTCCTAGACGAAGTCGTTGCTGCTGCTGTTGTGCCTGACATTAATGAATGTTGCTGAGCAAAAAGAAAGAAAAGTGGAAGAAAAAAAGAAAAAAAAATAGAAAAACTGCTGCGGGTGATTTTTATTTATGCACCATGCATGAGAGATGCGACCGAAAACTGGCAAATGCCAAGCAAGACAAATATAAAGAAAAGTAAAACTTAAAAGCAGCTATTGACAAGCGAACGATAATAAATTGCTCCCATGTGTGTGTGTGTGTGTGTGTATGCAGTCACGTCTGTGACATGTGTCTCTAAAATCACTTTCTCCACAATTCTACCTAAATTATACTACATACAACAGACTCATCAGTTGCTAGCTTTTAACAATTGCTGAAATAGTTTTCAACTGATATGGAAATATCTAACACGCTTTGTTATTTACCCAATAAGCACAATTGAAGCTGCCAAATATCAAGATGTAATGAATTGTCTTAAATGTTGTTGTAGTAGTTTTCGAATGTCTCTGTCAATTTCATGATACGAAATTGTTTTTAATTTTCCAATATTATTTAATTTACAATTTATTTTTCTTACTTTTGACGATTCAAATCTGACATTCGTTTGCGATATACATTTCCATATCTAGACATCTCAAATTTTACCAAATAAAATGGTTGTTATTTTGTATATTTGTCAGGCACATAAATTCCCAGAAACCAAAGTACTGTAATTTCGCCAGTGCGATTTGATTTTAAAATCATTTGATCAACATTAGCGCATAAAAATATTAAAATATATCATAATCCCAAATGCAATCCCAAATAAAATAAATTTTTAGTTACATTTCGATTCATATTTTCCAAGGGTGACCAAAAGATCTATGCAAAATGCCGTGAAATGGTTGCAAAATTGATTTAATTAAATGTCCCTTTTGCCGTTTGTAACAATCGTACTTGGACTGCCTTTTAAATCATCAACATTGACCGCACGAACAAATGCCGAAAAGTTCTAACTGGATAATTTACAGTAATTCATCTTTCTGCCGAGCTTTTCACTGCCTTTTAGCCTCCACTTTCCCTCGTTTTCCCTCACTTTTCCGCCACTTTTTTCAGCCATTTTTTGCGCTTGCTTGATTGCGACAATTTTTACGGTTTCAGGGTTCAGGTTTTCAGGCGTATTGAAAATAAAAAAACTCCACAAAACTCAAGCTGTCGTCGCATTTAATGAAAGCTGGACAGAGATTCTGGCTACTCTTCTGCGAGAGTGTACTTACACTAGACTACACTTACTCATTTTTAATTTTATTTTTTTCAGGATTGTGATGGAAACAAAAAACGAAAAAATAAGATGAAATGAACTTTTGGTAGCTGGACGTGCGAGTTGCCTAAGTGCCGGATTGGGGGTTGGAACATCTTTCAAAAACTTTTCGAGGCGACAGCAAAAAAACAGCAGTAGCTTCTTTCTATATATGCCTTATATCTGCCATATATAGTATGTATGTATGTACATATATATGTATTCACTTCGCTTCGTTTGTAAGCACATGACTGCGTGCGGTTGAAATATAGATAAACTTTTTTAAGCTCGTATTTATTACATATTTGGCTGTAAGTAGAATTTAAGTTGCTTTTTGCCTCCAGCGTGGCAACACGACGTATGAGTAATGCGCATATACATAAAGATATGTAGATATATATATACTATAATGTATATATAAAGTGAGTGGAGTCGCACTGAGACTCACAGTGCACTCAAGCGAAATGTTTGTGACAAATTTGCAATCAAAAACGCATCAATTGACAAGGCAGCAAAAGCAACAACAGCAACAGCAACAACAACGACAACGACCACAATGACAACAACAACAACGACAATGTCATTAATGAGCGGAGTCAGCATGGTACAGCACAGGATATACATATAAATACGAGTGCGAGTGTATTTCAATTAAAAAAGGATTCAGATTTGTAATCCGCAACTTGGTTTTGTTTTGTTTGTTATTGTTGCTGTTGTTGCTGTAGAATCCGACGGACCGACAACATTAGCTGCACGAATGAAACGCAAGTATGAATATTAAATTGTGTATGGAGATTTGAGCAATTAAGTGAAACAGAGACAACAAAACCAAACGAAAGAAAGAGCGAGACAGACTGAGGAAGGAAGAGGAGAGTGTGGAAAGAGACTTGCACTGAATCGCAAATGGCAATGATGGAAAAGCTTTTGCATAGTTTATGCCCTTGGCTTAGTAGATCAACTATTAATGGAAGAAAGAGTGAAATTTTATGGCAAGCAAATAGGGGAGAGAGGTCACACAGCTGCCCTTAGCTTACCAAAGGTCACAGCACACAGCACAAAGAGCACAAACAATATTTACATATGAATGTGCGTGTGTGAATGTGCTATGTGTGTGTGTGTGTGTGTGTGTGAATGTGCCACGTGTGTATAGCTTGTCACGGAAATGAAGTAGAGTTTTTAATGCGGTTGGTTGATTTGGGTTCTCAATTGAATATGAAGATGATATAAGCAGAGTTTACAACAACAACAACAACAACAACAACAGTTGCTTAATTTGAAACATGAAAACCCTTCACTTATTATTTATTACTAAGAAATTCCCATTGTGGCAAGTAAGTGAAATGAGCATCAACCACAGCAAAATCTACACCGATTCTCAAACAATTCCAAATTTCATATTCTCCTTTTAAAATACGCTCTAACTGCAAAACAACATGCTTTTTACTTTGAAAAAGTGTCAACTGAACTTCTATGCGGTTTTGACAGTTTTAGAAAAGTCTCTAGGGTTCTCAGGGTTCCTATCCAATTTCTCAAACTATGAGAAACTTCTTTAAAATCATTTCTCTTTGTTGAGTGCAGTAATTGTGTTTTTTCTTTATCCTTTTTATTATTTTCTATATATATTCAAATTGAGTCGTGTGTTCCTTAATAATAGTTATATTGATACTGACAGAAAAAAAGTTAAAAAAAAATATAGTTATTATCTGAAAAGCCAATCTATATATTAAGAAGAACCTAAAATCATTTCTCATAGTTTCAGCTGCCATTTTAAGAGCTTTAATAGCTTTAAATAATATACTTCGTAATATAAATTAAGGGTATTACTACTCTGTTTCAACATTTCTATTCTGGGATGCTGATTCGCTCATTATTTTCCATCTTCTTTTCGTGCTTGGGAATACAAATCTTGGGGATAAGTTGGCAATTGGGTAGTTGGCAGAGTATGGGCAATAGCTGCTATGCTTAGAATGGCCATTACATGTATTTTATACTAATGAAAAGAGCTCTGTAAAGCCTACAACTTGTCATCACTTTTAATGAGATGGCCACAAAAAAGTTTCGCCACCTTTTTGCCTCTTTCGTCTTCTTTTCAGTGGCAGAAAAGATTCTTAAGCTTTTGCATGGCCACACGCAAAGTCCACACAGATTCGCGTTAGCTACTAAAATTTAATTAATATCGATTTCGGATTTGAAAAGGTTTAACTCACCCCCACTTACTCTTCCTCGACTTGGGTTTGGGCTTTTGTGCTCACACACACACACACACATAGTGGACCAGATTTTGTGGCAGGCCAACAACTTGAGCGGGTTATATACAAAAAATGAAGACGAGCGCACAAAAAGCGACCCAGAGGAGCAAACGGTAGGCGGGCCAGGGGCGGGGGGGGTGAGTCATACAAAGATGTTACAGCTTAGGCAAGAACTTGCATGCCTCGGCAGTGAAAAACTTTTAATCTTTGCGAGCATAAGTAAGATATATGTACTTTGTGGAGTGCGATTCCACATGAGATCTCACTAAGAGTATGTAGACGTGTATGTGTGTGTGTGTGTGTGTATATGCGTGTCTGTATGTGTTTTGAATCAAACGAAAGCAGCTGCTCAATATTTTGTAAGGACTTGGACTTGGACTTGGTCTTAGACTTGGACTTGCACTGCGAGTGGAATTGAGATTTCTAATGGGATTGGTTTTTCGGCTGGTTCACAACTCCCGGACAGCCAGCTAAAGTTGTCCGGCGTGCTACGATTTGTAAGTAAGTATATGTATATGTTTGGCTGTGTGTGTGTGTGTGTGTGTATGAAAACAACTTGCTGAACAATTTTCGTTAATTAAAATATTTTCAATGTGTAGTTATATGCTTGCTACGGCTGCTGGTTTGGTTTGCTCCGGTTTGCTTCGGTTTGCTCCGGTTTGGTTTGGTTTGGTCTGGTCTGCAGTTGGCCCCCAGGTCCTGGCCAGCCTGCTAAGGATGCTCGAATTACAAAGCAAATTATAATTTCATGAAAGTTAAACGAGCAACTCTCTGCCCAGCACTGCGCTCACTGCTGAGGGTCACAAGTGGGCATGGTCGTGGCAGAGGCGGCAGCAGAAGCAGCAGCAGCAGCAGCAAAAACTGGAGATGGAAGCGCGTGGGCGAAACTGTTCTCTGACTGTGCACTTGAGTGCAAAGGTGGCACCGGGTCGCACCGCTGTGCCTGAGATTGTGAATTAAACATGCTGAGATAGCAAGCGAGAGAGATGAAGTGAGAGTAAGAGAGAGAGAGAGAGAGAGAGAGAGAGAGAGAAAGAGCGGGGGGAGAGTGTGGGAAATCGCTGTGTAGAAGAATAAAAAGCGAATGGCGGTAGTTTGACCGGAAGCATTGGACGATACCCCCAAAACTCAGCCAAAGAACGAGCGAATAATAATAACACTAAAAAAAAAGAAACGAAAAACGAGTGGGTGATAGAGAGAGAGAGAGAGCAATGGAAAGCGGGTGAGCTGAAGAGCGAGGGAGGAAGGTGAAAAAATGGCATTTTTTTGTGCAAGTGCGAATTTATGTCTTCAATTATTCAACGCCTCATTTGAATGCCCCAACTGCCAGCCTTGTCCAAGGGCTGTATATGTATGTGAGTGTGTGTGTGTGTGTGTGTGGGTGCCATGCTAAAATGCCAGCATGCATTTCCGTTTCCGGCCAGTGCAATGCCGATGCCGCCATTGCATATGGTCGTGGTATGGCTGCACATGTGCGTCGTCCTTGTCGTCGCTGTCGTTTGCCTTTCGCCTTTTGTGCTGCTGGCTCACTTTACCCCACGCCCCTCCCCGTTGCTCCCCCCTTCCACACCCTCTGCCTGCCTCACCCGCCCGGGCAATTGAAATTTCAACTGGCGCAAAAGTAATTCAATTCAACGGCAGCCCCGGAGACGTAGACCAGCCTGGCAACCAGTTGTGAGTCCTGAGTCGTGAGTCGTGAGTCAAGAGCCGAGAGCCGAGAGAGTCCCTTGCATATCCTTACATAACTTGGGGCGGGCAGATGCCTTCGCAACCGGCAACAACGCATTTAAGAAGTTATTGTCATAAATGTTTGAGTTTGTTTGTTTGTTTTGTTGTTGTCGTTGCTGCTCCAGCTCCCCAAAATTCTCCCCTGTCTCCTACACTCTGTAAATCAAATTCTGTTGCTGTTGCGGCAAAAGACACAACTTTTATTTAGCCATGTTGAATGCCTGCAAAGCCAGAACCACCGCCGCCTGCCAATTTGCAATTCTAATGTAATTTTTTCGCGAATCATAAGTTAGAAAATGCCCCCAGACTCTATATGTCGAGGCCTTGTGTCGCCTGTCTATATGCTGCCTGAGGGAACGCCTTTAAAATGCCCTGGCCAGTGTCTTTGACCAATTGTAAACTGCCCCTCGATTTTGGATTTCCATTTTTTCTTTTTTTTGGGTCCTCTTGTTAATTCCCCCGCACAAATCGATCAGAGCACAAACACAAAAAATATGGTAATTTCTGGCATTTTCATTGCTCTCTCGATGCGAAACAAAATTAATTCGAAATCTAAAAAGAAAATTGAATATTAGAGAAGCTCGAAGTTGAAATACTCTTGAGCATTATAAATAACCATATTAAAAAACTATTCAATTTATGCTTTCAATTACTTTAATTTGTTTTATTTTTCTTTTCTCTCTTTCAACTACTATAAGTATACTTTTATCTCAATTTCTCTGCAATTTTCACTGGCAATTTTTAAGACAATTTACGAAACTTCTTTAAGTGGAGTTAAAGCCAAGTCTTTGGACAAGTCTAGTCAGCATTTGCCTGCAGCTATCAATTAGATTTTCTAAACCAACTCGATGAGCCTGTCAAAGAGACCGTTTGGTTGGTAAGGGCATTTTAAAAAGGGCTTCCAAGAATAACATAAGCAAAAGGCTAAAAGAAAAACAACATCAGTAACAACAACAACAACAACAAGAATTGTGGCAAATACAAAGCCAAACAATGCGACGCATTTACATTTGCATTATTTAGCATTTAAGCGTCACGCGTTGCGTAAACAAATTGTATAAACAGCAAAGAAACCAACAACAATAACAACAACAAAAAAGTGCCAAAAAAGTACAGGCGCGTAATTCATTAAACAATTTTTTATTTGCCTACAAAAAAAAAAAAATCCTGGGAGTGGTTGTAGGCGTAGCTAAAGGCGGAAATCCAACTGCGATGAGTTTCAAGTTGCAAAGCCATCAATGAGCTTAGATTCACCCTAAAATTCTACTAGCTAAGCTTAAAAAGTTTTTTGGAATAGTTTCTTTTAAATTTATATTTAGAATTATATTTTACAATTTTAAGGACTTTTTTTGTGGAAGTCCTTGTTATATTTAGTCTTCACAATGTGAAATAATCATTGATAAGTTTTGTTGGATAGAAAATAAAGATAGATATAGCGCAAATGTAAAATAGGAGTAGAGAACTGAATAGAGAAAAAACGAGTTGAATTGAGGCAATTTTAAATTAAAGTAGAAAATTGCAGATTAAATAAATGGAATAGGTTCATCGCTTAATGAGTCAAACAAATCTCAAAGATCTCTTTCAGCTCATTTTAAAAATACTATCCTAAGCAATAAAAGTAAGTAAATGAAATACTTAGTAATTTTGGCAATAAAGTCTTAACTGTTGTTGTCTGGGATTCTTAAAGTATGCTACTTAGCACTTTTAAAGTCAGATCACACTCTTACTCTCACTCTACACACACATTACACACACACACACACACCCAGAGCTGGACTTATTGGTTTACTTGTTTACATGACAAGCTGCTCGTTTTCACACTCTTTCTTATTTGCTTTAACATTTTCGCATGCATATGCAAGCAGCCCAAGAGCACTCACACACACACACACACACACATATATATGCATACACACACACACACTAACATATAGAGGAATGCAAGAGACGTAGAGGATGCCACTGTCCGGCCAAGCTCACATTCTATCGTTGTAGTTGTTCAGTGTTAAGTCCTGCGGTAGCGTACACATGTGTGTGTATGTATATGATGTGTGGGTGTGGGTGTGTGTGTGTGTGCACTTTAAGTGCGCTTGTATGCGTTGCACTTGTTTGCAGTGTTTTTACATCGAATGTTGATTGTACAAAACCACTGAACAAGAAAAATTAATTATACAAAAACGTCACCGCCAAACAGCTACCGAAACTGTTGACCCAACCCCCAAGGTTGTTGTAGTTGTTGTTTCGGTAGTAGTAGTTGTTGTTGTTATGGCACCTACGCTGATGTGGGTGGAAATATATTTTGTATACGTTGCAGATAAACGAGTTTATGCCTAACCAACAGACAGATTGGACAGTTGAATAGCACGAGAACAATTGGACAGATGAACATATGAAGATACAACGAGAATTTGCATCTGCATATATTTCATTATGTTTATTTATTATTTAACATATTTGGCATTAGCAGACGTGAGTGAGTTTGAGCCTTGTCGAGGCAAAACCGCAATGTTTAAAACGAATCTAATAAATCAGACAAAAAGCAGACAAATAACCAAGCAGATAAACAGAGGGACAGAGAGACAGAGAGAGGGACAAAGAGTTGGATAGAGATGGAGACAATGTTGCAGCTGTTGCCAGAATATTCTATTCGAAATAAATCAATTTATGCAAACGCTTGAAGTACGCATCAAAATATTTAAAATCTACTAAAGCAACAAGAACAACAGCAACCGCAGCAAAAACAACAACAACATTAAAATGGAAAGAGACAACAAAATAAAAAAAGCGTTTTGGCAAACATAAATTTTATATGGTAAATACCATTTTCGACCAAATTGGTTCGAACGACTCCCGAAACGGACGGCTTTTAAGCAAATGCAAAAACTTGTAGCATACTTTTAAGCTGCCAGTGCTTAAAACGCAGCAAACGCAGTGGAGGGTTACGGTGGGGGGGTTACAGCAACGCCGCGGGCTTGCTACGTGTTCAAGTGTAAAGCTGGCAGTGCCACGCCCCCCGACAAACAGCAGCAGGCGTTGCCTCTCGCCCAGCGTCTTAGTGGGCGGCACAAATCGACTCTGCTAACGTTAAAGTTTTTTTTTTTACATATATTATTTTTTGCTGTGGTTGTTGCTTTTTCTGTTTTTGCTTGTTTCGCCGCCCGGAAACTGCGTTTTTTGCATTTTTTTCTATGGCATTGCATTTAGATGTTGATGTTGTGCTCAGCTTTTGTTGCGGTGCTTAGAATTGCTTACCCAACCACACGCCCAACATCCCCTAGCCTTCCCTTTGCCCCTAACCTCCCTCACAGTTTGGTTCCCTATAGAATCAAGTTTTTATTTCAAGCAGCTAACGGAAGTGTTGCTCTTATTGTTGTTGCTGTTGCTCTTGTGTATATACGAAATTGCAGCTGAGAAGTAAGCGGAGCAACTGCTGCTTGAATGTGGCCAAGGGTTGGGGGTTGAGGGTTGGGGGTAGGGTGTTGTAGGGGGTTAACTGCCCGCAGGGTTTGCTGGCAACTTAGAGTTTTGTACTCGCGCACAGTTTTAGTCAACATTGTGGCACATGGAGCACACCAGAGCTGATGACAACGACAATAACTGTAATGAAACTGAGATAAGCTGCTGCTGGTACAAAGAAAGGATGGGAAGGGAAGGGAATGGTAGAGGGAAAGGAAGAGGAAGTAGGAGCTACGAGTGTGTTAGTCGCCACAGGAGCAAATCGCTTGCTCATTTGTTGCGCCATTCATTGTTGTTGTCGCTGGGAGAGTTGCCACTATGTATTGTTGCGGGCTGAAAGATTTATACTTATCGACTTGAATGCGATTGTGAATGGAAGAAAACTTGTAATTGAGCGCTGAAAGTTACGTGCTGAGTATCGAACAATAATTTGAAAATAATTAACAGAACTTACTCTTCTCTGAAATACACTTGAATAGTAATTTCCAAGAACTTTACTCTAAGAGTGAACGATCTATTCCTTTAAGAAATAAGATAAGAGAAGATCTTTATGTTATTTTGTCAATCCAATTACAAATTTCCAGCACTTCTTGAGATAATTAAACTCATTTAATTTTGTCCTATACATTTTTGTATACAAAACAATATCGTATTTTAAGGGTTGCAATTAGCATTTTTATTTCAATTGTCCTTAAAGCTTGCGCCTTCCACCAGCATTTCAGTATGTTTGAAATCCGTTTTCATTAAGAAAAATCTCGGCGAAATCATAAAGAAATTACTTAGCACTGATTAGCTGACCATTTCCACTGACAAGCTTTAAAGAATATCTCTTGGTGCATAATTAAAAAATGTGCCACTTTGTAAGCAACCCCCTTGTCCTGTAGTTCCCCTTGTTTCTGGAAGAATAGAAACAAACCATCGTCATCCATTCTCGCGCACAAAGTGAACTGACAGCCGCAGAGTGAGTCGACGCCTTCTCCGATTCCAATGTCGTCGTTGCTGTCAGCTTCAGCTATGCTCCCGTTTTGGGCACACACATAAAACACACACCCACATACAGAGAATAAAGCAGACAAACGGTTGGCACTCTTGACGTTGACATTGCCAGTCTGCAGAGGCCCAAAAATATATTTTGCGTGCTTCTGTCAAGTCGCAATGCGTGCCGAGAGGATGGTTCGGGGGTTGGGTGGTTGGGTAGTTGAGTGAGTGGTTGCGTGGGTGGGTCTCAGTGCCGCCCCCATTCCTCATGTTTGGCCGGAGTGATTTATTTGACTGACACTTTTTTCTGCGTTGATTGCATCGTAATCCCAACATAATGAGTACTGTTATATTTCATGGCCATTTTCGTGTTTCAGAAGCCCAAATGAAGTAGACAATTTTTCAAAAACAAAGACGATATCTAATGGTGCGGACAAGTGATGGGGCAGGGGATGTGGAAAGAGAATGGGAGAGGAAATGGGAATGAGACTGAGACTGAGACTGATGCCTGCTCCTGCTGCTGCGAATGGCAAATGCTCCATTGTGCATGTGACACACGTAGGCCACTTGAGGGCCCTTCACCCCGCATAAAAGATGGACACGAGCACGGAGACGGACACGGAGACGGACACGGAAACGGGCACGGACTTTCGGCCATGGTCACAAAAATTTCCTCGCTCAAATTTCCATCATTTGTTCGCGTCATCAAGTTTTGCGCAATTTTGAGTTGCCAGTTTGTTGTTGCAACCAGAAACTACTTATTTGTAAAGCTGCGCTTCAACTATTTCAAATTACACTGTAAAAAAAATGACAGTACAATAAAATGAATGTGCGGCAAAACATTTGATTTATTTTTCAATTAAATTCCTTCATTCATATGAATTTCATTTCAAATACTTTATTATTTGTCTAGAAATGTTTTCGGTGTATGTATTTTGATTTTAAATTTGTAATTCAGATTTGCCCAGAATTATATTTTTATCACTAAATTGTAAAAGTTATGTCACATCTTCGTGGGTTTCGTGCTCTAATCATGGGTCTGCCCGGCAGTGGCAAGGGACACATCTCCGAGAAGATTGTGCAGAAGTATGGAGCAGTTCACATTTCAGCTGGAGATATTCTTCGCAAGCACATTACTGAAGGGACGACACTCGGCAAAAAGGCGGAGGAATTGACGCGACAAGGTATCCTGGTGCCTGATCATTTGATGCACGGTATCATTGGCACAGCCATCTATAAAGCTGGAGATCGTAATTTTATATTGGATGGATATCCTCGCACACTTTCGCAGGCTAAACATTTGGAGGACCTCGTGAGTCTGGACATGGTGATCAAGCTGGTTATACCGGACTCAACCATAATCGATATGCTAAAGGATCGCTTGGTTCACGTGCCCTCAGGACGGGTTTATAACGAAAGCACAAAGGCTCCATTGGTGCCGGGTCTAGATGATATAACGGGCGAGAAACTGATTCGACGGCCCGACGACTCTCCCAGCGTCGTAAGTGCTCGTCTCGCCGCCTTTGATTACTACATGCAACCAGTCATAAGGTTCTACAGAAAACGCAGAATTTTGTACACATTCACGGGACGACAGCATCGGAATTTGTGGCCTTTGGTAGAAAGCTTTCTCAATAAGCGCTTGGGTAAAACGCCGGTGAAAGTCTTTAGGCCAAAGCGGAATCTTGATTTGCTCAAATGCACAAAGTAGACAATGTTCATAATCCTTGACTTGAATCCTTGCCGTCAACATTATTAATCGATGAAATGTATATTTCACAGACATTGCTTCTGATTTATTCAAAATTCAGTTGTAACGTCATCTATATTTTATACTATATTTTTCATCAATTCTTATAATAACTCTAAGCAGCCTTTAATTCACTGAACACTTAACTACGATAGATATTGGGAACAGTTTTGTAAAGATTGTACTGTAACTCATTAAATAAGAAAAAAAGATTATAAATTTTAAAACTTATTTTTCCTTATCAGACCAAAAATGGTATTCATAGGCGGGAATGATTTTTAAACCAGAATTTCTTGCATCCGTTCAGAAGTACGTACTCCAACTAAAACTACTGAAAGAGTATAAAAGCCTCTCACTGATGTTGGTCAACATCCAAATCACACCAGAGTAACATTCTCTGTTATATAGCTGTTCTATAGCTAACTCTGTCAAGGGTAAAGGAAGATGCATGTAGTGCAGTGTTGAGTTAGTACATTTGGAATTTGTTTGGGCTATTTGACATTTTTCAAACATTGTAGGACAAAATTTACGACTGAGAGAGAATGAATGTGAGTATGAGTGCGAGTGCGAGTGCGATTACGGGTACTCGTACTCGTACTCTGTGTTTGGTATGACGAAAACGGCTCAGACGAAGGCTAATTTCTAGATCTACTTCGGCAATGGCAGGCAGCAGGCTCTGTCGCAGCTGCTGTGCGATGGTAATAAAAACTTTTTTTATTGTCACACGTAGCAGCCACTACGGTCCAGCTTCAGCTTCAGTTTCGGTTTCGGCTCCAGCTTCAGCTTCAACTGGAGCTTCAGTTCCTGAATAACCTGCGTACACACTTCCGTTTTCCGCTATTGCGTTGTCCTTTCTGTTGTGTTGTTTCTCTCTTCTTTTTTTGGGTAGAACGGAATGGAGAGAGGGTAGCAAAATTGAATAAAATGGCCTCAGTTAATGGTTGTCGGGCTGATTCAGTTAGCGTATAAAATGAGCAGAACCCCAAGCCAGACTCCGTCTGTTGCCTGCTCCCTGCTTCTCCTGCTCCTCCTACCGCCTGCTTTGTCCTGTTTCCTGTCGCTTCCTGTGCCATTCTACTCCGGCTCCTGTGTCTCTCATTCTTTCTGTGTGTATATTTTTGGTCACAAATGTGGCACGGCCTAAATCTCGGTTTTACGAGCGCATTCTTTTGTTTGTTGCCAGCTGCCCTTCGCCATTGTTTTGTTTATTATGTATTTGTTTCATTTTTACATACTTACATTTTCTTTTTGCTCTGCGCCAGTCTTTAGTTGGCCCATTACGTGCTTTGTGTGGCAGTGGGTAGGTGGAGGTGGGGCATGATGTATGCGCTAGTATTAAAATTGTAAGCTATGCTCTGGCATACATATTTAGCGGTTATTCGATGTATAACAGTTTTTGCAGTATAACAGTTTAAGCCGTATAACAGTATAACAGTCGTATAACAGTTGTCAATATAGCAAATTACAGTCAGCGCATGAATAAATGCATTCAAATTTTGCAACATTTACCCAAAAAATGGGAAAGAAAATGAAAGAAAATCGGAAAAACGCACGAAAATTGCAAAAGTAGGAGAATATTTTAGTCAGTTGACTGTGGCAGCCTCCAAAGCCGCATTTAAATGAACGCCGGTACGACAGACGGACAGAAAGTGCAGACAGTTGGACATGCAAATGTCAGTTGACGAGCAGGATGAGACTGTGGCTATGAACAGGATTGTGGTGGAGGTAAAGCTTGATGAAGAGCAGGGGAAAGAGGTGGAGGAGGGGCAAGAGTTGTACTCCGTGTTCCTGACGAAATGGCCGCTCTTGCTCGCTGGTTCGTTGGTTGGTTGAGTGTTTAAAACGGCTATTGTGCAGCTTGTGGTTGCTTTGCAAATTGAATAAAAGTTCATTCGAGTGTAAGAGAACCGATAGCAGCGCACCAACAACAACGACAGCAACAACACACACATACACACGCACACACACACATGGCAGCAGAGAAAAAAAAATAAACTGCGAACCAGCGAACATTGAATGAATGTGAATGTAATCGTTTTGCAAATGAAAATTGATTTTTGAATTGTGGGCACGCTTTCGTCCCGGTCGCGTTCTGTTCCCGCTCCCGCTCCCGCACCCGATCTCTCCCTCTCGCTCTCTCTTTATCGCAACTAAATGAAATCAGCGCCGGGATATGGACAGGCAAATAATAAAATGCCGTTGCGCAATTTGGTTTTTAATTTAAATCGCGAATTTAAATATAAATTTAAATCGCCAAACTGCAAGTCAGCTCAAATCCCCATAAATGATGCAGAGCTTAAATATTTGAATGCATTGCCTGACTAATAATAGTGCCAGCTCTAATTGTGTACTAGTGTGCGTGTGGAGGGTGCTGCCAGCGCAGAAAACTATGCTATACATTTTTTATGCCACCCCCTTCCACAGAACACAACAAAAGCGAGAGAAACATACGGAAAATGCGCCAGTTGCCAGTTGCCAGTTGACGGCTTGGCTGACTCGCTTTTCTTATGCCCCAGCGTTTTGCTTGAATCAAGAGAAAGAACAAAACGAAAGCTGGATTGGACTATAGGACGGACAATCAGACAGACCGACAGACAGACAGTCAGCCAGGCAGGCAGGCAGGCAACAAAGTGGATTTGAATTATTCAAAAAATGCGATTGTTATTTGCAAAATGTGCAGTGAATTGAGACGCACACAGACAACTCGACAACCGACAACGAGGCGAACGAAGACCAAGATAAAGATGAAGACCGAGATGTAGACAAAGCTAAGGACTCAGACGAAGACGAAGACATCGACGTCGATGTCGATGTCGATGTTAGCTGCGATTCACCGTGAAAATAATGTTGTATTTATGAGTTGAACAAAGTCTTGGCCAAAGAACGTTTATGCACAGCACATGAATTGGATTCAATGATAGTTGCGAATTGATGCAAGTTATGGCTGTTGAATGTGCAATTTATGCAGCTTCACAATTCCATTTTCCGTAGTGCACATAAAACTTCGTATAACAGTTGCTTGCAACCAATTAGAAAGCGCTAGTTCAGTGGCAATACATGGCGAACGAGTATAACAGATTTTATGACAGGTACTAAAGATTAATAGATGGTAAATAAAGACTTTTATAATTGCTGTAAAAAAAATAGTGCCACGAAGATGAACAAACTTATTGAAAGTTAAATTTATGAAGCGATAGATTGCTGCTTTTTATTTGTTCGAAAAGACTTTGATAAACAGCTTTCATCTGTGCAGAGTTAAGCAGTTTAGTCATTGAATGTTGCATTTATGACAGATTTCTTACATTTTAAGTAATCAGACAAAGGAATAATTTTTAAACACGGTTGAAAACTTGTTGAAAAGCTAATATAATAGTATAGAAGGATTTTATTAGTTTTTTAAGGACATTAGTTACTTTTTAATAACAAGTGTAGAAGCTTAATGCCTTAAATATAGTTATATTTATTTTAAATTTTTATGTAAGACAGTTGTAAGGAGTAATTTAACTGTATAGTATAACATTTATATTTAAAAAGAGTTATCATTTCCTCTGTATAGTATAACATTTATATTTAAAAAGTGTTATCATTTCCTCCTGGTATAACAGTTTTGTAAACATCAAATGGCCTGTTGCCGTAATTGATAACCGCATCGTCAACCCGCTGCCCGTCGTTTATCGTCCGTCGCTTAGTTTCTCGTTTGGACAATTTCTATCCATATATAACAGCTATTTATCATTACAGCAAAGCCACAATAACCAACCCGCTGGTGATCTCCGCTCCCCTCACCACAGGTTCGGCGTTGGCAAGTCATTTTAAATGAATGCACAGTCAGAAAGACCTCAACCCACAAGGCATTCAAAGCGAACCAGGACGGGCCGGGTTTTTAGCCCATGCCGCGAGAAAACCAAAAAGGTTTTAATCAGTTATTCATGAGACCGAGAGCACGACGTCAAACAAAAGCCGCTGCGCCGGTTGACATTGAAAGCCGCCGACGAGCAACCGGAGGAGATTGCGAAAAAAAATTTATGAGCTGGAAAAAAGGCAGCATAAAGTTGCAGCGCTTCAACTGGCAACTGCCAACTCCCAACTCCCAACTCGCAGCATAAATGCGGCAACGCGGCAAATGCTGCAATAACAATTGGCTGCAACTTAAAAGGCGTGGCAGAGGCGGAGACAGGAGGCGCAAGAAAAAAAAAAAAAAAGAAAGAAAAAAGAAAGAGAGAAGAAAGGGTTTGTTTATTTTGGAGCGGGACAAACAGATACGACTGACAGACAGGCTGACAAATAGAAGAGGGATACAGACGCCAAAAGATGAGGATGATGATGATGATGATGAAGACTGACTGACTGACAAGTCGACAAGAAGAAAAAGAAGAAGAAGACACTGGTAAGCGGTTGATGCGGGAAGAAGGGATGAAGGGGGGGAAGGGGGGTCGTCTTCTGTTGACGGAACCACTCCAAACTAATGAGTATGCATATTGTATGCATGTGTGAGCTGGCGAGAAAGTAAAGGAAGTGTCTGCTTGCTTTTGTTGTTGTTGTTGTTGTTGCATGCACTTGGACGCCTTGAAGGAGTGACAGGGGGTGTGGCAGTGGCACGGACTCTGAACAGGTAGCAACATGTCCTGTCAAGCAGGGGCTTGTCGCTGATTTTGTTTTGTCTCGCTGACAGCAGCTTCAAATTAGTTGGCATAAAACATAAATGCAAATGAATGCGAACAGCACTCCAAACATCAACCCTTAGTCCAACCCTCAACCCCAACCCCTTGCACAGTCAGGGTCTCATTAATACAAGCCTGATTGGACTTTTTGTTTGCTCACACACACAGACACACGCCTGCACTTAAGTAGCTTGGTTTTCAACAATTACATTGGACGCCTTTGCACATTACGAGTATTCATTTACACACTCACTCACACCACACTCACACTCACACTCACACTCACACGGACGTAGAGTGAGTTTGAATGCCGCTGCTGATTGAAAATTCTTGTGCAAAAATGTTGACGTCGACATTGGGCCGACATGCTGCTGCTCATTACATTAATTGCTTTGGCTTGTCTTTGCGACAGCCGCCGCAGTTACAGCCAAGCGCAATACGTTGCGTATACGTATTATGCATGCGTATGAATCTACCTCTCTCTCTCTGTCTGTCTGTCTGTCCGACTGTCTGTCTGTCTGTCTGTCTGTATGTCTGACGTTACAGCAGCACTCGCATTTCAATTTCAATTTTGCAATTTTGGCAGCTGCCAGGTGGCGCTGTCGCTCCAACTGTCTGTCTGTCTGTCGTATTTGGTAGGCCCATATCCATGGCAGAGTCAGAGTCAGAATCACAGTCAGTATGCGAATACGAATACAAATTCGAATTCGAATCAGACGGTAGGCCTACAAAGCTGCAAACTGAACCCATTTGCCAGGCAATTCACAAGCCTTTTTATCGCTGCTGCCCCTCATCAATTCACTGACTGGGCTAACAGATTTGTGCAGCTGTTTTCGCAGCAGTTTCCTACTCGCTTCCTCCTTTCTCTGCCCAGCTGTTCAGCTGTCCAGTTGCTCTGTCTTTCTGTACTGTGTGCAGCACGTGAAATGTATGTCGCCTGTCAAATTACTTGAATCTCTGCTTCTGTTTTCCCCCTCTCCCCTCTCTCTATCTTCCTCTTTCACTCTTTCTCTCTCTCTGTCTCTCTCTGCTTTGGCTGCCAACTGAATGCAGTTGGACCCACATTTGTGCGCTTGGTTTGTCGTGCCAGTCAAGCATAATATGATTATGTAGATGCTGCTTCCACTCTCTTCGCCCCCTCTCGCTCTCTCTCTCCCTCTGCACACACACAAACAGCAACATAAATATCCGGTTTGGGTTTGCCAGCGCATTATAACATTTCCCTTCGCCCAATACTGGGAATACTTGGACTATCCGTAGAATATATCCACAATAGTTCGCTGTCAAATCGTATTTATTATTTTATGTTTTCATTTTGTAAATTGCCATTGCCGTTGCTGCCAATTCGATTGTTGTTGCTGCTGTTGGCGTTGCCGTTGCCGTTGCTGTGATTACATAGAACAAAAAGCACTATCTGTCGATATTCGTATGTGTCTCTGTATCTGACTATTCAAGTGATGTCTCCCTCTTCCCTCTTCTCTGCCTCTCCTCTGTCTGTGTAACTAATCGACTGTTGCCGGCGCGCGTCAAGTGCCAGCAGAGCAGCTCTACCTCCTGTCAGTTGCCGCTTTCCCCCCTCCCCCCTACCCTCTCTCTACTTTCCACTTTTCTTTCACTTTTCTACTCATGCCGATTTTCATTGTGTGTGACGGCCAAACATAAAAAACACACACACACTCATGACTTTTAACAACAACTCAGAAGGCACACACTGTGTGTATTTTGTGTGTGTGAGTGTGTGTGCTTTGTCTCCAAGTCCCTGAGCAATCAGAATTTGGTATGCAAATTTGTAAAATGGAATTGCATCAATATTAGAAATCAATATTTGCTTCTCAAACGATTAAATGATAACCGAACCGAACCGAACCGGAACGCAACGCATCGCAACGGACATAACCGGAAACGGAAACGGAAACGCCCTCTCAGTCGCAACATGACAAAACGCTTTCAGTGTCAATTTACTTAATGCGACTCAAAAAGTTGTAGACACCTTCCGCAAAATGCCTTTTAGCGGAGCCTAAAACGTGTGCTTAACAAACCCCATACAAAAAACGGAAGTAACATGAAGTGCCTCCCCTGCTCCTCCCACTTTCACCCCTGCGCTTGATCCATCCCTTGACCTGCTGCCGACTCCCATCTCTCTGATGGAAACAGTTTGCAACTAATTAAGCAGCACGCACAATCTAGCATGCAAGTTAACACCACCAGCAAGGGGCAAGTGGCAAGAGGCAGTAAAATGGGAGGGGGAAGCAGGAGAGGAAGGTGTAATAACTTGCATAGTGGAGCAAAGTTGCCAGAGCAGGAGTCGAGAAGAGGATAACGCCTGTAGATACTTATCACAGTTCTTAAACAATCAATTAAAGCTAGCTGAGAAAATGGGGAGAAAACTCTCTGTCTTTGTGATTATGCTGCTTGCAAACTTTTCTCTTTTTTCTTTAGCTTTCGTTGAACTAATTTCCTCAACTAGTTTTGCCAATTTTTCGTAAGTAAGCTTCGACATATGTTTATATAAATCGAATTTTCGCAATGAGAAAAAAGCGAATAATTTTATGAAATGTTGTTGATTAGTTATAGAGTTATAATAATGACTTTAAATTGTAGGGTGTCCTATCAAAAATAGTTATATCTATTTATTGATTTGCTGTAATTAAAGACAGGAGCTAGAGGCACCAAATTTTGTGATAATACTCCTAGACTGCACTCACAGTCTCAGCAAACAAAATGCAATTTGACAGATTTTGGGCAAAAGTCACTTTAATAGTTGTTTTCAATTATAATTATACTCATAAGTAATCCAATTAAAATAATGTAGTAACATATTTAGACACTTGTTTTCAATGTCTAGTTAAGTTATCAGCAAACTAACTAAAATTTAATTTGAAGTAAAATGCATTAAAAAAAATGCCAAAATTTTTCATCGGCAAAAATTAAACTGGACTTGGAAAAATGAAAGTTGCTGTAATAGATTTGTACAAAAAGACTACTTAAAATACGTGTTGTTAATTTTCTGCTGCATTTTTTATCAGCTTTGCCCCACTGTGCCTGCTTTGGAGTAGGTAATATGCAATAAAAGCGATATGCTGCCAACCAGTGTTGCCTCCGGCCCCGTAATCGACGCGATATGCTCACCACATTTGACCGCAGTTAACAAAGTTCACACACACACACACACTTTGACATATCAGTGTAGCTCATACACACACACACACACACACACACAGAGAGAGAGGGAGAGAGAGAGAGAGTCCCGGGCACAATAATAAGTGACGCATTTAATCTGATTTGCTTTATGACATGTTCATGACGAGAACAATTAAAATGTGCGGTTGGCTAGGCAGCAGGCCATCTAGACAGCCTGGAGGGTAACTCTAGCTGCCATGACTGTTATAGCCAACATTATGTCGTTGTCGTTGTTGTTGTTGTTGTTATTATTATTGGCCGGCGTAAAAAGCAAATTGTTTAATGTGCTGTGAATAAGTGACAAAACAGCTGAACTCTGCGTAGGCCTCTCTTTTTTCCCCCAGCTCACAGAGTGTGTGTTGTGTGAGTGTGTTCCCCAGTGGCTGGTCACAGGCCACGCTTCATGTTGACTTTATCGATGTGTTGACTGTATCAAGGGGGTTGGGTGGGGAGTGCAAGGGATGATTGTTCTTATCGCACGTAAGGGATTGTGGTCTTAACCAAAGGACCAAAGGCTGCTGCGAGCAGTTGACTGCTCCTGACATTGTTGATTAGCTCGTCTACCTCTCCTTTTCTTCCTCTCTCGCTCTCTCGCTCTCTGCTTAAGTTTCGGCTGCTGTAAGTGAGTGTTATTAATGGCACTGGCCCAAAATGTCCACAAAATGCATGCACACAGCAGTCTTAGCCATTGACTTTGGGCTCAAAACTAGCGCCAAAACTGACAATTGTCTGGCCATAATTGCGACAATAATTGCACATAATGCGACAATGTGCTCATGCAGCAAAGCTCTTTCTCTTGTTCTTATTATAGTTGTAGTTGTTGTCATTGTTGTTGCTGTTGTTGTTGTTGTTATTGCTGTCTACTTACACATGCCTCAGTGACTCTGTCTTTCTCAGTCGCGTTGCCTGTAAACTTTGTTGCAGTTTGTTTTTACTATTGTTTTGTAATGGCAAAATTATAGACCCAAGCGACGACCCTTAAGCTTCATTTCTCCAGCTCAAGCTCGCTCCCTTTCCCTCTCTCTCTCCCTCTCACTCTCTTACTCTTGTTACTCCTGTGTGACTGGCATTTCCAACTAGCAGCAGCGTCTTCGTCTTCGTCTTCGCCTTGTTCATCTTTGGCATTATCTACTTCCGCCATAAACAGCAACAACTTTTCATCTTTGTGCCAAGGCAACATTTTTGTCTTTGTCTGCGACTCTTTTCCACCTCCCTCTCTTCCTTCCTTCCATTGCTTGTGCCTTTCGCTTACCCTGCTTGTCCGGGAGTTTAACAAACGCGCGCCACGTTGTGCATTTTTATGATTTTTATTTTGATTTCCTTTAAACTAACTTTGCTGCCTGCCACAACAAACAGAGAGAAAGGGAGCGAGAGTGAGAGAGAAAGAGAGAGGGAAGAGGCTACTGTGGACTGTGGCAAGATATCGCTGCTATTTTTGCAAATTGCCTACAATGATGGCCACAAGTTCATCCTGCGCCACTCTTCGTCATCCTTGCTGCAAACACTGTACTTCTCCGACTCTCTCCATTTTTCAATGTTACGCTTCGAGTGATATTTGGCAGAACAGAGAATGGGAGACAGAAAGAGAGAGAGAGGGAGTGGTGGGGCAGCCAATTGCTGTTGCTGCTGTTGTTGTTGTTGGTGGTTTCGCCTTTGCCTGTTACCCGGAAAATATTATTTCGCTTGACTTTTACAACGGCCCAAAAGGGCCGTCACCATTCGGCTTTCCCTCTCTGCTTGTCCTGCTCCTATTTCTGAGCTACTTTTATTTCTTTTTGTTTTTCTAGCTTTTTTCCTTATAGCTGTTGTTCTTCTTGTTGTTGTTATTGTTTGTGTCAATGTCGCCATCGCTGTCGAAACTATTTTGCTATTTGTTTTGCCTAACTCGATTTTTCACTGGCTGCCTTTTGTCTGCTTGACTGCCTTCTCGTAGGTATCCCCTTTCTCTTCTACTCTCCCCTTCTTTCCTCCTAGAACTGCGCCTGACTCTGACACATCTGAGACAACAACAACAACAACAACTTATAGATAGGGAGACAAAAACACCAAAACACATTTGACAAAGCAATGACCGAGAATTTTTCTATTTTCGTAGCCTCAGCCTGTCATTTTTTTTCCTCTCTGTTTCTACGTCTCGTGTCCCTTTTCTTCCTCTTTGTTTGCTGCTTTTGTGATTTGCCATTCATTTTGTGCTTGTAATGATTTTCATGCTAATCACAGCAATTGACGCGTATGCGACTTACTCAGTCAGTCTGTCCATTCAACTGTCCGTCTGTCTCTCTGTCTGTCACTCAGTCAAAGTCAAAATAATCGAAGCCCGCAGTTTTTGTCCAGCCAAATGTTTCGCAATAGTCGTAATCGCAGTCAAATCACAATTTGATATTCTTTTTATGCGCTCTCAACGAGCCCAGTATTCATAATAACTAATTTAGTCAGTTCGTTGTTGGTTTGACACACATTCATACAAAAACAATGCTTGACAACATCAAGTTGTTGCCCGATTAGCATAACAGGCTTAATCAATAATGAACTTAACTCGTTTCTATGCTAAGTGAGTTTGTTTAATATGATTAAAGTTTTTACTCAAGTTTTGGATTGTTTTTTTTTGTTACGATAAAAGATGAATGAGCTTTTGAACAGGCTTTAGGCAATTAATCTTCCATAAAGTTGAGAGCGATGTAAATTTTTATTCAAAAGTTTCGGACTTTTGGCAACAATACATGAATGAGCTTTTTAAGCAGCTTTTAAAGCTCTTATAGTAGTTCAATTGACAGACTATAAGCAATTAATTTTATTAAGTTTCATTAGTTTCATAGTTTTGTGCTTGCAAAGCTGCTTGCTAGCTTTCATCAGAATAATACAAGCAATTAATCTTCCTTAAAGCTCATAGTTTGACACTCAGCTCATCTCACTCTATTACATTGATTTTTTTTGCTAAATCCTTTTAGTGCAAGCGAATTTTTAATTGACAAGACTGCATGCAATTAATTTCACTTAAAGTTCAAAGCACGACACTATGCTCATCATTTTATACCCCCATTGTGATACTAGGAATAACAATTACAACTCATTATACAAAGTCTCTACAAGTCAATTTGCATTTCATAAAAAGCAACATCGAATGTACTTTCAAATTCTTAGAATTCCTTGAGCTCAAGAGTCCTTTACTTTGCCTTTATAAATTTCTTGTTAGTTTCTTGCACAAGATTTTAAGAATATTTTATTGATTGTGTCAGTTTGTTAAAAGTTCAAAATGAATTTGTTGTTCGCCTCGATGTTATATTAGTGCGAGAATTGACAGCGAACCGCCATTGATCTCGTTTAATGCGAGGGCATTACGTTATCATTTATTGAAAGGAAAATTGAAAGTATTTATCACGTTGCTAATAAATGAATGCCTCGATGGCTCAGCCATTGCACAATTTTTCAAAGTTGAAATTAATAACGTTTTTTTCACCCCTCTTATATATATTCGTTCATTTTAGTTGTTGCTTTTTTTGGACAACGAGGACGACGACGAGGACGACGACGACGACGACGACGACGTTGTCGTAGACGACTTTCATTTCGCTTGCCTTTAATTTTTCTTTTATCTGCCATTGAACAATGGCCAGCACAATTTGGGTGATGAGCAGCAGCGAGGAAGCAGAAGGAGAAGGGGAGATAAAGTAGAAGCAGGAGCAGTAGATGGAGTAGTGGCTGTTAAAGGGAGCGAAGAGCGGGGAGCAGTAGATGGCATAATAAATTAAGCGCTGTGCTGTTGGCCGTTGCCTGCCACTTGGCCAAAATAAATTGCACTAAGCGAAAAATAACAACTCAATCCATGGAGAAGCGACAAAAACTGGCGGCCAGAAAATTGAAGCAGCTCCAAACGACAACGACCAGGACAACGATGAGCACGACAAATGGAAAAAGTGCGCAACACAATGGCCGAAAAAAGAGGAAAGCAACAAAAAAAAAAAAAGAAAGAAAAAGAAAAAGGGATATAAACAGATTACGTCGTTATTGGCGCTGACCAGCACGTGCCCACACATGGACAAGACCAAAGAGATGGAGCTGGAGCTTTGGACAAACGGGAGCAGTAGCCGTATAACGGAATAGAGAATGGATGTCCATACTATTCCCGGTTAGGCGAACGAACATCTATGCATGTCCATGGATTTCTCGATTGATTTTGTGTCGTTGTCGTCGTCGTCGTCGCTCGCCGTCACCTGCAGGCTAAGCTGCTTTTCAGCTCAGTCCGGCAAATAGAGATAGCAAGACAAAATATAGAGAGAGAGAGAGAGAGGGGAGACAGATTGAGCTACTACCTGAGCGTATAACTGCCCCTAGGGATGCAATGAAGCGTTAACGTTAACGTTTTGTTTCGCCTTTGTCCTGCTGAAGTCCTTCCTCTGTTGTTGTTGTTGGTCGCGTTGGCAGCGCTGCATTAATTTCATGTCCTCCGTCCTGTGTCCTGCGCTTCTCGTATCTCATGTCGCCTGCGTTGACATTCCTTGCCCCTTGTCTTGAGCTTGAGCTTGAGTTGGCAATCGTGCAACAATTCACGGCAAGCTCCTCTTCTTAATTAATTTGTTCATTTATTGCACGAAGGACACGCTGCACGCAGGTCGCAGGTCGCAGGACTCGAGAGTCGAGTCGAGAGCAGACAGGAAGCTGGCAAGCTGCTTAGAAGCCACGCTGATTGAGTCCTTAGAGCCAACTTTTAGGGTTATCTTCAAGTGGCAGCTGTGTGTAACTTTTCTCTTTCTGCAGCTTTTCTCACTTTACTATATACATTCTTGCCTTTGCCCCGGGATTATGAAAAACAATAACAAAAACATAAATCAAGCAAGTCGGATAATTTTTCTGTCTCTCTTCGACATTATCATTTTTTTTTTCTTTGGTTTTTTTGGTTTTTTATTATTCGCTGACCAACGTGAAAAACAACGCCGACAAAAGCAAAAATTTTCAGCAGCAGCTGCATTTTTCATGGCCCGCTTCCTGCCAACGGCAATGCCAATGGCAATGGCAATGGCAAAGACAGCGGCGTTGGCCACGTGAATGGCAATGGAAATGGATGGAATTCTGAGCTATAAGCCATAAGCTTTAAAGCACCAAGCCCACCAACGGCGCATTGTTCAATGCTCCTGCTCAGGTTTTTGGTGAAGAGCGCCAAAAGACTACGATTTTGCCACTGATTCCATTCAAAAGTTCTCCCACATTGCCCTGCGGGAAGCAAAGGACTAGCACTTGATCCAAAAGAGGATTTCATTAGTGCTTAATAACGTGCTTTCATAGTAAATTCACTTAAGATTAAGTGAAACTTTAAGGTACGGCTCAGTTATGTGAAGTTATTTGACAACATATTTAAGTAAATTAAATTTAATTTCAGATGATAAACATGATGAAGGAAAAGAAAGAGATTAAAGTGTACTTATATTATTGATTTAGATGAAGCTAAACTTGCAATGCTAGGATTATGCATAGGATCCTAAATGTTGCACTGACTGTGTTCCCATATTCTAATCTGAATAAGTTCTAATTTCATTATTGAATTCTAAGGGATTAACCTTGTTTAAATAGCACATTAAAAATTCTTTGATATTTAAAAAAATCTCTGTATGTTATTTATAGATGAAAAATTTGCTTAATTTTAATGGAAACTGGAGATGACCAAAGAAGTTTACAAAAATAATTCTGATTCTCATTTCAGTTCATAATTTAATTTAATAGCGACTGTAGGTTAGTTACAAATATTATTAAAAACTTTAGTTCCATAAACTTTTGCAAGATTTAATAGACTTTTCTAAGAAGAGTCAATTTAAAAGGTAAACTTTTAAGCGTCATTAGTGGGAAATGTGCAGTGTTTATGATATTTTTGGAAAGCTGCTTCAACCGGTTGCATGAAACAGACACAGTCGACTCTCGGCAGAGTCGTCATCGTCGTTGTCGTCGTCGTCGTCATCGTCATCGTCAACTGGCCCTAATCACTGGCGCATCCTGTGTAAATCACTTGAGAATCTTGCCTTGACTTGGCTTGGACCGTCGCCTCGTTGCGCTTAACGGTTTCTCTATCTATCTCTCTTTCTATATATAAATGTATAGCTTGCTTTCTCCCATGGCCACTAATTTAGCATTATGCAAGTCAGCTGAGCTCAGCTCAGCTCAGAGCCTCAAGACGTCGTTCATTATGCGTCCATTCTGTTCAGGTTGAGGTTGCAGCTTGGCAATACTATATAGTATAGTCTTGCCACTGCTGCATGCCACACAGCCTGCCACCCTCTTGCCACTGTCTGCTACTGGTACTTATTATTTATTGCGCCTTAGGTAATGCCCAAGTTCCAAGTGCCAAGTTCTTTCAGTCAACTTGCAATTTTTCATGCACGTTCATTATTATCATTGCCTCCCTCCCTGCCTCTCCTTTCACTCCCTTTCCACTCGAGTTAAACTGCAGGCAGCCGTCGCTGATAAGCGACGAAAATGTGTAGAAAGCTCAAAGTTTCGCACAATTTTTTATGCCGCGACAGCGGATGGCGTAATGGCAGCAACGAAGCAAGCGCAAGCGAGAGGGGGAGAGTGGAAGTAAGGGAGCTGGCAATAGCATGAAGAAATGCATGAATTTATCACTGCAAGGGAAGGCACACTGTAAGCAAAGGCATCATCCTCAGTCTGGGCAAATAAAAGGCGAAAAGAAACTGCAACGCGCCATTCAATTTGATTACTTGCATCATAAATACCGGAAGCGTCAGAGTATTGAGGCGCCACAGCAGCTCCCCACTGGCTCTTCTCGTCACTCTGCACTCTTCATTCTACAGTTGCAGTCCAACACATGTGAGTGCCAAACTACTGAGAGGGGAGGGGGAGAGGAGGGGAAGGAGCAGAGAAATGCAACCGTGGCAACCAAAGCAACTGAGACAAGCAACGCATCCTGATGTCCCTTCTCATCTTCATCTCTTACTCTCTTCTTCTACTGCTCTCTTTAACTGCTCTGCCCCGCAGCTTGCCTCATGAATGACGGCGGTAATATCCTGTGACGCAGTGACGCAGCAGCAGCAGCAGCAACGGAGATTCGGTGGCAATAGCTGATAGCTGAAGCAGCTCCTTAGCTTTGCCGCCGTCGGTCTCCTTTTATGCACTCGAAAAGAAGCTGCCACTGCCTCAGTTGCTGCCTCAGTCGTTGCATGCTGCATGAAAAGGCATTAAAATGGCAGCACACTGCAAAAACGTATTAGTAACAGACTATTGAGACGCTAAAGTGACGCAGGATACGAGTACGGGTTTCCACTTGCAACGGCAACTTGCAACTTGCAGCTTGCAACGGACGGGACGCAAGCTCGTGTGAATTCTTACAAGTGCGCTGCAAAATGACTTATGTGCTGCAGGCAACGATGACGATGACGATGACGACGAGGATGTGAATGAAAGCTGAGATGAGGAGAAGGGAACTGGGAGTGCGATTGAGAATGAGAATGAGAATGAGAAAGGGGATGAGAACGTGGACGACGACACTATCGCCAAATCAGCAGCGCAGCTTGCATAAAAAATTTAAAGCACTGGCGATAAAAAAAACTGCAAAATGACTTTGGAGAATCACACACACACACACCAACACGCACGCACACACACATACACACACGCATACATGCCACATAAGTGCTTATGCTATAACTGGCAGTCTGTGTGTGTGTGTGTGTGTAATGACTGATCGTGTGATTTTTTATGCCCGCAGTTGCGTTGAAAGGCGATTTATCTTGGACTGGCTGGTTGACTTCAAATCAAACTCACTTCCACACACATACATACACACACCCATCGACATCGTCTACGAAAATGTATAAAAAGTGGCTGAAAAATAAGCAAACAAACAAACTAGCAAACAGAATGAATCTCGCTCTCTGTAAAAACGTAAGTTGTGGTCGCTTGGGCAAAAGCATATCAGAAAGAGATGAAAAACAACACACACAGCAAAATATCTAACCAGTCTAAAAGAGTGGCAACTAGATAGAGAGAGAGAGAAAGAGGGAGAGAGAGCAACAAGGGTAAGGGAGACAGGGGAAAAGGCAGCTAGCTGACTTGTGTAAAGGGAGTTGAGTTTGCCTGGTCAGCGGTTGGCAGAGATTAACTTTTAGGTCGCTCAAAGCGACCACAGCAAGTGCTTTACATTTAAAACACGGCAACAGACCAAAAAGAGGCGCTGAGGGGCGTGGTCCACAGAGCAGAGCAGAGCTTGTTAGTGGCCATAGACAACAGACAGTTGCATTGCTGTTGCTGTTGCTGCTGTTGTTGACAAAAGCGCATATGCCAAAGCCGCAAGCCGCACAGATTAACAATTAGCTTGCTTTTTAATTTATTTAATATTTATAAGCGCGCACTGCAAAGTTAGAAAATCTGCAACAAAGGGCAGGGGATCTAAAATGAACTCATGCATGCCGCTTAAGCCGATTTATGTATTTCCACAGTATGTGCAGTAAATGTTTTGATCAAGGTTGCAAGCCAACGAAATGTTGGATGAGTCTAACAAATGTTTAACAAATAAAATATTTTATTTTCTCAATTGTTTGCTCAATTTTTAACACCTTAGAATTACAATTGTGATTTTAATATTATTATTCCAAGTTGAAATGAACTATAAGTCTTTAAATATGTTCATTCCGAATTTAATATCGAAATTAAGTATGTGATTTTAGTTCTTTGTCAATCAATTACTTGACATACTGTATTTTAGCTAGAAACTATGATGAATTGACTCTCACCTCAAAAGTATGCTATAGTTTTTGTGCCATTGCACATTAAGTATACGAGATGTGGACTGAGACGTAGTCTGCCTTGTCAATTGGCTCTTGATTGCTTTTGCAAAACATACACACACACATACATATATCTATATGTACATAAGAGTATATATACATTGCTATACCGACATATTTTGGGGCATTTTGTGTGTCGTGTATTTGAATGTTGTTTGTTTGATGAAAGTTGTTGCTGTTGCTGTTGTTGTTGTTCTTGTTGCTGTTGTTAGCCGTTAGCTGTTGTTTTGATATGTATTTATGTTTGCACGCAGCAGCCACAACAAATAAACGAGTGCGACAGCCAAAACTGCAGTTAAAATGAAATAAAACATGGAAATGAATTATGATACATGTGTTACTTGGCGAAAGCCAAAGCCAAAGCCAAAACCCAAACCCAACTCCAATGCCAACTCCAAGCCAATTGCTGTGAGCTACCAAAAACAGCGACTGGCAGCGACTGGCACAAAGTGGCAGCAGCAACTGGCAGCAGCAACATGGAAAACTGGGTCTGGTGGCAGCCACTCATTCATTTAAATGCCATTTTAAACTTAAATGAAAGTTTATGGCTTTTTATTTACATTGTGCGAGAGGCGCAGCGATGGTTCTCATATTCTGTTTTTACCTCTACTCGCTATTGTGGGTGTGTGTGTGAAAGTGTGGAAAGTAGCAGGCTGGAAAGCAATTTAAAATTCAAATTGTTTAAAGCCAAATTTTTTCATTTGTGAATTTTTTCTCTGTTGGCAATGAGTCTTCATTAAGCTGCAATACAAACATGCTTCTCACGCTCAAATTCACACTTAAACATTAGATTAATCTGGCAGCAATGGACATAAGAAGAAAGTTGCGTAGAGTAAATGCGTAAAACAAATGAAGAACTTATTGGCTTTTGACTTAATTACTATTAATCATGAGCAAAGTTTTCGAGTGGTTTTAAAGCTACCTACTTAGGATAAATTCAAGCACTTGAATAGGTTCAAGTGTAGAGAAGATAGAAAATAAAGAGAGAGAGAGAGAGAGAGTTTTTGCTTTGGTGATTAATCATAAGACTTTAAAGCTGTTTCAATTTTCACTTCAAGCTAATATAAATTTTTTCTATTATTAAATAATTTTCTATGATGTTGCCAACAAATATGTATTTTTATTTAATGAATAGAAACACTTTAAACACTTTAAAATTTTCAATTATTTTACAAATTTATGTGCCATACTTTAGTGTATTATGTAGTCGTGGTTCTTATTGCCCTTTTGTTGCCGCATTTGTTTGTTACATTTGTTATGTAGGTTGTTGCTGTTGCATGTATGACTTGACACATGTGGAAGGGCAACAACAGGATCTGACTCTAACACAGTAGATCAACAACCGAAACGCAGCAGCGACCATGTTTATTTGTCATGTTGTTGCTGTTGTATAAGTGTTGTTGTTGCTTCTCCTGTTACTGTTGTTGTTTTATTGCAAAGACGTGTAACATATATGCCACGTAAAAGTCGACACTTAACATTTGGCCAGGGCAATATATTATTTTTATTTTCGTTTGTTAGTCAGAAATTCGTTACCTGACCCAGCACACAAAACATAACAGGCAGTGTCAGTAGCAACAACAACTGAAATTGGGAAACACTGAAGGCAAACAACATACACATACACACACTTACACACACACACCGAAACATTTACAGCAACTGAAAACAGCATAAATCAAATTAATTTTGTAGGCGGCTCCACATGCGCCATTTTGTAGCTGAGTGTGTGTTTTCTTTTGCCAGACACTGTTGTGCCACACTCTACCCCCCTCTGCCACCCTCCAATTCGCTGCTCAGATCCCTTGCCACATGAAAAGTGCGTTTTAATTGCAAAGATGCCGCCGCGTTGCGAGATTTCGACGCTAATTAGGCGCACAATTGGCACGAAATAAAATGGCAGAAAAATAAAGGCGTGTACGTGACTATCTCAAGCTGTCGATCCCGCAGTCAGGACGACAGACAGAGGGACAAAATATCCAGGCAGTCCTGGCTGCGATAAAAACGTACTTTTAAATTGTCGCTCGCTGGCAAAGGCACGTGTAACAAGAGCACACACTCATTCCCCGACTCACACTCACACTCACACTCATACCCGTATCATCAAATGAATATTCGCTTATTTGCATCTCTCGCGAGTTGCCTAAAGATACACAGAGCAAGCAAGAGAGTGAGAGAGAGTGGAAGACAGAGCTGTAGCTGGTTAAGTTGAGTGTGTGTGTGTGTGTGTGTTGAGGTGTGGCACACACAGCCTGACAAAATGAGTTTTTCGCTCTCCTCTTGGCTGTGTGTTGTTGTTGTTGTTGTTGAAAGGGCTGACAGTTGAAAGGTTAACCTTTGATTCAACAGCTGGGCTTTTAAATTAAGATTTTCGCATTTGACAAAAAAAAAAAACATCATATAAAAAATAACGAAGAAGCAGAAAACACACACACAAAATTCTCGTTTAAAATGAGAAAAGTTACAGAACGCATTGAGGTTGAGTCTTGGCAAAGATTCAGACGAAAACTGAAGATGAGCTGAGCTGAGCTGAGAGTTGTTTGTTCAAGCGACTTGGCCAATGATTTTAGCCAACAACTCTTGATGGCAAAAAACAACTTTGCATTTTGACCATTTTCTCATAAGTTGCTGGATAGTTTAAAGATTTCTTTTGACTCTTTTCTGGGCACTTGGCAAACTAATTTGCTTAGCTTTGACCTTATCCAGCTGCTGCAAAGATTGTTTTAGTTTATGCATAACCACAACAAAAACAACAACTAGAAGAACTTGTGTACAACATCTGGCAATGCTACCTCATCTTCATCTAATGATATTGAATAAGCACTTGAAAAACTCATATAAAGTAAACAATTGATTTCCATTATGTACGTGGCCAGACGCAGTTTTCCCACTGCGAGCAGCAGCAACAGAGACAGACTAATAGAAAGGAATAGAGAGCGTGTGAGAGAGAGTGAGAGATGGTGGGGGGAGTGAGAGGAAGCTTGGCGCTGACAGGGATACGAGATGCCGCAGACTTTACAACTTGCCATTTGCTTACCCACCGTTTACTTGCAAATTTTCTTTTGGCTCTCTGCAGATTTTTGCATTTTTCTTGCCCACTTTTCACACACAAGCACACACACACACACACACATATACATATACATATATATATACATACTCGTGTGAGCTGCTTGCAAGCTATTTTCATATTTGTTTAAAGTCTATTTACCGCAAGTTGACAGTGAAATATGCGAAACTAGCGCGTAGCCAAATAAGTGCGACAGTTTCCGGTTACAACTGTGGCAATGCCAATGTGCGGCAATGTGGCAGGAACAGTGGCAGGGCAGAGGGGCAGGGCCAAGGGTAAGCAGTGGTAAGCAGCAGGAGATGCAGCCTGTGCTTTGCCTGCATGTCATTGCGGTTTGTTTGTTTGCTTGACTTGCGCCTGGGTAAGGATTTCATGTGCTTGAGCAGCAACTGAAGCAGCAGTGAGAAGCAGAAACACATACAGATAAAGCAAAAGAAAGAAAGAGAGAGAGAGAGAGAGAGAGAGAGAGTGGGGAAAGTAGAGGTTAGCTGAGACCAACCGCAGCGTTGGCTGTCTGTGGATATGTGTGGGCTGCCTGCCTGTCCGCATGACAATTTGTTGTGCCTGAAATCTGCTCCCGTTGCTGCATTTGTTGCTGTTGCTGTTGCTGTTGCAATGTTTTTTGCGCAATTTGCCAAAGCCATGCAAGACACGAAGCAGATATGCAGAGCAGCTGTAGACGAGACGCATGAAAATCGAGTCGAGTAGAGAATCCCACACTCATTCCCAGTTCCAATCTCATTCCCAATCCCAGTGCCAATCCCAATCCCAGTTTTACAGTCCCTGGTCGCTGAGCAAGGCTCAGGTTTTATGCCGAGGCCATTTGGGCCAGGCAAATAGTCGTTCCTTGTCGGGACTGTGTGTAAACAAACAGTTATCCCTCACTTTGGCAAGACGTATTAGATTTCTGTTGCAATTGTTGTTGCTGCTGGTGTTGCTGTGGTTGTTGCTGTTGCTGTTGCAGTGCCTAACCACTGAGACGGAAATAATGTGTCTATCAAAGCATTAACAACGAGCGTCTTCGTCTGCATTGGCTTGGCTCGTTATTTTTCCCCCCACTGCATTTTATACCCTGCAACCATTGAGAATGGCCAAAAGAGAGTGTTACAGTTATGTGATTTGTGTAGGAAACACAGAAAAAGGGAAAATCCGACCGACAATCGATCTCAAGCTGGGATCGAAAATAAGAGATATGTGTTTGAAAAAATCATATTCGAAAAAATAGATATAGATGAAAGAGAAAGTCCCAGATAAACGTGTTTGTGATGGGGTATGCTAGAAGAGCGTACACTTTTATTTTAATTTCTTATGGTTGATTTTTTATAGTAAACATTTAAGCTAATTAGAATTTAACTAATAAAAAATGAAGTTAAATTAAATTTTTCATTTCTAAAACGAAAATTAAAAATGAGATGATATTAAGGTAATTATTATTATGAAAACTAAAATATTATTTTTCAATATTTATAAAAAAATTAATTCTAATGGTCCTCTAAATTTTTAATGAGTGGACTTAGAGATTGTTAAAGCTAAAGACTTTTTGTATGATATGTAAGAATGCTTGCTGAGTATCTCATCATCTCAGTCTTGTTGGAGTTGTCTTTGCAGTTTTGTCTGCTGCTTTCGACATGATTTGAAAAATCCATATATATATCAATATATTGTGTATGTAGAGTAGCTAAACACGTCGATGACTCAAATGCGGCCATTAAACGCCTTTATGCCAAATTGAACACAATTAAATTAGTTGCGGCTAGGCGGGGATTAAGGTAGAAATTTGTCAGCCCGACAGATAGAGAGACAGAAAGACAGACAAAGTACTCGTTCTTCTTCTTGCTCTTTGGGCTGATGATGTTGTTGTGGCTGTTGTTGCTTATGTACAACTAATTGGCTATGTAAATGACAGCTGGTAGAGTGCAGGATTTGAGTAAAAGTGTATGCCCGTATAAACATACATTCATACACACACACACACACACACACGTATGTACATCATATACATATACATATTTGCTGTTAATTACGAGCTTAGGTGGAGGTGCTGAAGTATTTGTGGCTTGTCAAAGCCCCATCTCCCCATCTCCCCATCTCTCCTTCTCCCTCACTCTCTGCCTCTCTTCAGCCACATTGACATGTCGAGCAGGAGCGTTGTCATGAAACCTTTTGCTAAGGATTATGCAAATCTGCCACTCATCGTGCATATACACACATACACATGCACTCATACACACACACACACACATATGTAGGCACAAAGCCTTCATTTACATTTACATACGGCTAACTGAAGATTTGCGCTTCATCATAATTTATGCAACTGGGAAGAGACACTTCATTCGCAATGCCTCAAAAATTGCCCACAGTTATGGCACAGACGGACAGACAGACGGACAGACAGACGGGCACAAGGACAACACAAACAAACAAGGACCCAACCGACCCACCAACTGACTGACTGACTGACTCTGGCTGACTGACTGATACCGTTAGGCAGGTGGGTAAGTAAACAAGATTGAAACTCTATCTGCGCCACCACACACAGTCCCTATATATACCATTTTACCCATTACCTTTTACAGAATATGTGCAGAAACTGTTGATACTCGCTGCCATCGTCGTTAAGGATATGATATATGATTTCATATAAACATAATAACTAAACTTGATCCTTCTAATGTTTAAATAACTGTTGGATAAGGCTCCCAATTCAAAACGTATGCTAAACTTTTACAATTTGTAGTCTTGTGGTGCACTTTTACTAACAGTTGTTTAACATTGATATTAACAGAATAACATTAACATTTTTAGGCAGACATTGGTTCAACATTAACAGCTTCATATTAAACTTTTAATTAGTTCTTGAAATAATTTAGCTGTAAAGTAGTTTTACTACCATTAGTTTAAAATTAAAAGTAGTTCATTAACACTTTTAATTAAATCTTGAACTCATGCATTTGCTAAAAAACTTTTGTTAAACTAATCTAAAAATCATGCACTTTAATATTCTTACTCAGATCGCTTACTTACGTTATTTAAAATAATAATTCTTCAACTTAAATGATAAAAGTTTAAGTAATACATAGTAAAGTCAAGGGACACCTCAATCTCAATTCTTAAGCTATCCAACAATTAACTCGTTATTAAATAATTAATTTCGCTTTTAATAAAGGCTACTTTTTTTTTTTGTAATTTGTTGCAATTTGTTTTGCATGATTTGTCATAATTAATGCTCCAGGGAGTTGGTACCACAGCAAAGTCCTTAGCCTTTGTGGCTGTGGAGTTGAAGAGAAGAGGGGAAAGAAGGCATCTTTAGTATGGTCGGACATTTGGCAGCTTTGGCTGCACTTTTGCCACTTGCTGTTGCCACTTGGCCTGAACCCTCCCACCCCCCTATAAAATGCTTATGAAAAGCGCTTAAATTAACTAACCCTTGGGGCATGGCAAAGCAAACACCGTAAACACCTTTAAAAGCCACAGGGCGATGTCTGCAGGCTGCCTGATAGTTGGCCACTGCAAATTTCCATAGCAAGCTATGGCTCAGGTCAGGACTACGATGAGGGAAGAACGGATCAGGGAGCGAGCAGCTTCTACGGGCATTTGCTGGAAGAGGGGGCCGTACAAAATGTGTAGTTTATTTGCAATTTTTTAGCCAAAGAGCTTTACATTTTTGTTATTTCTCCACCCTTCACTCTTCCCTCTTTCTCTATATTTCTCACCATAACACTCGGTCCCTTTCTTTCACTCTGTTGTGCATCTAAGTTTCATCTCTTTTCACTCTGTGCATGTGAAATTTTTGTTATCGCAGTGTTTGCAGCAGCTGCAGCAGTTGCAATAAAATCAGTGGCAAAGGTTGCAGCAGCTGAGGTCAGTTTGGGGTCCATTTTATGTGTGTGCCTGTGTATTAGTGTATGTGTGTGTGTGTGTGTGTGTCAGTTAAATGTAAAGCATTTGCACTAAAAACTTGCACACTGAAAATTTGAAATTTGCCATTTGTTTTGTTGGTTTGCTTTTGGTTTTGCTTTTATTTCGCATTTGGCAAAAACATTTCTCTGATTTGCATTTAAAAGGTGTGGCAACTATCACTGAGGGCTTATGTGCGGGCATTGGGGTTAAGGGTCATCAGCTTGAAACTACGACTATGTTTGCCCTCTGCCCTCACTTTATCCACCTTTTCAATGTATCAGTTTGCAAATGAGCCTGACTATAGTTTTTATAGCCTCACAACGGGGCATTAAAACTTTGCTATTAAGCAAGTAACGCATCCAAAAGTTAAGCTCTTAAGTATATACAAAATATTTATGCAGCGCCATCTACCGGGCTGCCCACATTCAAGAAAGACATAAGAGTTGTTATAGATTTCAGTAGAAGAGAAAATATAGGAATGTTATAAAAAAAAACACAGCTTTTCAATGAAGCTTAGCAGAGATAGAAAAAGTTGATTGCAAAAGTACAAAAAAAAATTGTGAAAGATTCTTTGGAATCAATAAAGTATGCTTCGTGATTTTCCAAGAAATATATTCTATATTGATTGCAGCCTGCATTTAGGATTAAGTAAGAAAAAATTTGCTAGTAAAATGCAAACATAAGAACAATTCCAACAGATTCTTCGAAATAAATAAAGTCTAGTTTTAGATTTTCCTAAGAAACACATAATGTTGATAGTAAAGCTGATTAAAATAACATATTTTTAGTAACTTTATGCCATTTTTTAGATACATTTATTTCCATAGTTTATGGCTAGTGCATTTGTTATTCGTTTTTCTCTATTTCGAAGCAGGCATTAAAATCAAAATTAGAAAAAAAATGCAAACAATGCAGTGCAACATTTAAAACATAAAATGCAATGCAAATAAAATATGCCGTCGACAAGCGAAAAATAATAATAAAAAAAAAAAGAGAGAACAAAATAAAAGAGAAATTCTCGTAGTGGCAACATGAAATTGGCTGGTTGCTCGGGTCATAAATTTCTATATAGACAATCTCGCGCTGTTGTTTGCGCTATTCCCTGACTATTGTATTGTGTTGTTGTACGTACTGTTGTTGTTGTGTAGCTGTTTTGTTGTTCTGCCCGTTGTGATTGTCGCTATTCTACGCAACATGCAACAACTATTAATCATATTGAATTTGGTCGGAGGGGTCGAAGGACTGTGCCTGACTGTGTCATCCTGGCTAATCAATCTTTACCGTGTGCCATCGTTTCCAATGGCAATGACAACGACAAAGGCAATCTCTACCATCAACCATCTCCCCATCTCTCCATCTCTTCATCTACCATCTATTCCATCTACTTTGCTCACTCTGCCTAACTTAAGCTAAAAGAAAAATGGCCGTTAAAGTCATTAACGCCTGGATGGCCACCTGGCCGGTAGTTGTGATCCGGATCCCGGACACGGATACGGCTATAGGAGCCAGCTAACGTTTAAGCCGCCATTGGGCTGTTTTTGCCATTTTGCTATTTTGTTTATGGCGAACAAACGTAAATCTCTTTGCGAGCCGCTGCTCAATGAGGCGGCAGGCAAAAGCCAAAAGGGGATTAGTTGTAATCAATAACTTGGCCAAGTAAGTATGTGGAGCAGGCAGTCATGGCAGTTGCTTTTGCCTGTCGAAACTTTTGCATAGCTTATTGCCAAGACTCCGTTGTACTATCGCTATCCTCGGTGCTACCCTCCTTTTCTGTGTTGGCCAAGCTATTATTATTATTATTATAATTTTCTTTTGCAAATGCGGATTAATTGAAAAGTTTGCCATTAGGCATTCGCGCTTGGTTAGCCGACCAGCCTTTTGTTTCGACTTCATTCTTTTCCATATTCCAGTCCCTCCCCTGGTTGCCCTACCTATGCAATATCATTTGTAGGTGTTTCAACTATTTGATCGTTATAGATTTTGACAGCTTCATTCGCAGTTATGATGAAAATTACTTAAAAGCATTTCGCACACAGCGCTGATTTGATTGATGGGCGTTTATGTGCTTTGGCACTGAGTGCTAGCAAAATCAAGTGAAAGCAGAGAGGTGGGGCAGCAGCGGAGGTGGAGGGTAGAATGGCGTCGTCATTATATTCGCATTATCGACTGTCGTGGGCGCGGGCGCAATGAGGCATCGCAAATGCCAGTTGACGTACTGGCGGTTTGAAGAGCTGACAAAAAGTTGCGCCAATTTGTGTCAATTATCAGGAGGCTTCCCCTCCCCCATCCCCGCCGCTTCTTATTTGCCCATCTCTGCACAAGGTTGCGTATTACCTGAGTGTTCGTTGAGAGAAGTTTTCAAATCCGTTGAGAGAGATTGCAAAATGTGGGGCAGTATTAAATGACATAATGATGACTACAGTCACTATAGGTGTGAACAGAGTTGGATTTTCAATGAAAATGTGTGGCAAGTGGCAAGTTTCAGTGTTCTGCTCGGTAATTCGAGCTGCAAAAGTGTGAAACTCGGAATATACATTTCATCGTGGCAAACTTAAGAGCTTATTACTTGGGAAAGTATCAAATTGATAGTAGCAAAGATTGAAAGCGGCTTTAAACGCATATGAAAGCTGTTAGACAGTTGACTTTTTTATTGGAAATATACCAATTTAATGGATGTTTGCATTGGCAAGCATAAAAAAATACTACAGCATTAATTTTCACATACTACATTACATTACACATCAAAGGACTAAGCTGCTTACAATCTTCACTCCACATCAATGAAATATATCAGAGCTTTAATGCAAGTTTTCGTAAGTTAGCTTTGAAAGCACAGGAGAGCTGTTTAAAAATCTGTCACTTTCGATAGTTGTTTACCAACACATTCACCAACTTGTTATAACTTAACAAGCTATCATGTCAACTACACAAACTTAACACTGATATCTAAAGTGAATCTCAATGCTGGTTTATTTTTTATACGAGTATGCTGAAAAACTTTTTGTTCCCTTAACGGAAAAATAAAACAAGTTGCTTATCCCTTATACTTATTAAAGATTTACGATAGAACAAGCCCGCATGCTTGAGAGATTTGCCTTTAGAATACGTTTTTTTTTTCCTTTTTTTTTTTTGCATATCGTTAATGAAATCCGCTTGGAAGGCTAAAGGATCTAGCCGCTCATTAAAATCGAAAAGAGAGGCGTTGAACAAATCGATTTTCGTTTAGTATCGTAATCAAGAACACAACAATTTTTGTTCTCGTGCTAAAAATTTGTTTTGTGCGCTATAACAAGTCTGGGTTTTTTCCCCTTAACTTTCCCCCAGCTCACAATCTGCCAAACATGGCTGAATGGAGAACTTAAAGAGCACTCGAATAGCACTCAGCCGCAAACACACTCACTCACACACACCCACACACACACACACACACACACACTCAATCTGCATGTGTGTAAGCCGCTGTTTAAGTGGAGTTTGCTTTTTGCTGCAGGTAGGCAGGCAGAGAATTGGGTAAAATGATGAGTGTGGCAGGGTTGTCAAAGGGGTAGAGGGGCTTAAGGAGGTTGAGGGGCTGCAGGGGCCGGCATCGACGTGTCGGGCCATCGTCTGCGTTTTGCAGTACTTGTCAAGATTGAATTTGGTACGGATATATATTCCTCTTCTTTACTTTTCCCCGCTTTTTTTTTGTAGAATTTTTTTGGTAGAGTTTTTCTCAACTTTTTTGTGTGTTTTTTTTTGGCGTTTTTATTGATCAAACAAAACGTTGCAAGTGGCAGCCAGTGAAGGTGTCATTGCTCAGCAGCGTTTACAAGCAGATATACCATACCTTTCTCCCATATGGAGAGAGGGAGCTGAGAGGACAAATCGGAGGGACATAACACGCGCAGTGCGCATAGATTGCATGATTGGTTTCGTTCGGCAACTGTCGTTCTGATTTCATTTTACTATTATTATTATTATTTCGAAAGTTGGCAGACGAAATGTTTGTAGAGGTATTTATTTTTGCTTATTTTTACCAATCGGCTGCTTAGAAATTTTTTACTTACCGGACCAAACTGTTCAAAGTAGCTTTTGACATCCTCCAGCGTGGTGGGCGCTGAGAGGCCGCCCACAAAGATTTTCTTCGTTCTCGTCACCATCTAGAAGAAAAGAATATAGGTACACTGTTTAAAAAAGACTCATTTCAGAGATCGAAAATATTTAGTTCCTAAAGATGGACTACCTTATGAGAAAAGTAGTAAGATAATTTCAATAAATAATGGTCTTAAAGTCCACATGTTTTCTTTATTTTTTAATAATGAATTATTAAGTTTGGACATATGCTAAATATTTAATTCTTAAAGGTAGACTATATTTTGAGAAAAGTAATAAGATATATTCAATAAATAATGGTCTTAAAGTCCAGATGTTTTCTTTATTTTTTAATAATAAATTATTAAGTTTGGACATCTGCTAAATATTTAATTCTTAAAGATAGACTATATTTTGAGAAAAGTAATAAGATATATTCAATAAATAATGGTCTTAAAGTCCAGATGTTTTCTTTATTTATTAAAAATGAATTATTAAGTTTGTAAATTTTTTTGTATTAGTGCAGAAAATAAAACTAAAGAAAAGTAAGAGAAAGAGACGGCGAATATCAGAAAATTAACGATTGAGCGCGTAAAGCGCATGTGGAAATGCTGCTTAATTTAGATGTCTAAATATTTAATTCTTAAAGATAGACTATATTTTAAGAAAAGTAATAAGATAAATTCAATAAATAATGGTCTTAAAGTCCAGATGTTTTCTTTATTTTTGAATAATGAATTATTAAGTTTGGATATTTTTTATCAGTGCAGAAAATACAACTAAAGAAAAGTAAGAGAAAGAGCGGGCGAATATCAGAAAATTAACGAATGAGCGCGTAAAGCGAATGTGGAAATGCTGCTTAATTTAGTTGTATCCTGACATTTTAAAATACATTTATGTTAAGTCAGAGGCAAGGGCAGGGATGAACAGACATATATATAATCGGGGCGGAGATCGGCTAGAGGGGTTACGCCAAAAGTTATGGCCCGCCAGACTGCAAGGAGCCATAAGAGTCGCTGGTACTGTAACTTACAGTTCCAACTTTCGCTATGCGTCGACCATTTTGTGCACTTTATGTGTGTGAAGAGTGTGCCACTGCATGTATGTGTGTGTGTGTGTGTCCGTGTGTGTGCAGCTGGCATATTTAAGCTGACAGTTTCAAGTGCCAACTTTACGCAGTTAGCGCAACAGCAGCACCAAAAATGATGGCGTGGCAAAGACGCCAGGAGAGGCAAACTACGGCACATGTGTGTATGTGTGTGTGTATGCATGTTACTATGTTAGTGTGTGTGTATTGCAACGCCAGCCTTTTTAGCCCGCAGGCAAGCGTAAACTGTTAACGTTAAGTGACGGCAGTTAAGCGACAGTGGGCCACAAAATTGTTCATTCGCTCCAAACGCTCCAAAAATTGCCCGAAAAGAAAACAAGTTCACTTTTTTAATTTTTTGACATTTTAATTAATAGTGCTCAGATCATAGCAATTCAAAAATTTCTTTGCCAACTGTTTGAAATTATATTTAATCTATTTTAAAACCGTATTTTAATTTTTTTTTTATTGACTAATAAAGTGTAAATTTTTTGCCTGTGAAGTAAGCAAAAAAACTTATTTTTTATTAAAGTAGAAAGTTTTAAAGCGTTCAATCTGTTTTATGTTTGTAGAATTGTCTTTAACAACTTTTAGACTGTTCAATAGGTCAATTCTAGAACACTTTAATTCTCATTTGGAGTTAATCCAATATTTTCTATTCTATCGGTTCCAGTAACTTTTTGTCTACTGTTAAAAATTGGTTTAGCTCAACGTTTATCAACAGAACTAACTGGGTTCGTTAAACAATTTTTTAGTGTAGCAATTTTTTGGGTTTTTAAACCGTTTAGCCGCATTGCTGTGGTACGCAATCGGTTCCCACTCTCTCCCACTTTTTCATGCTCTGTCTCTGTCTCTGCCTCTCTCCCTTGCTGTTTCTCTCTCGCTCTGTCTGTTTTGGCCCATGGTCCTTCAGTCAGCTCGCTGCAGGGCCGGATGAAGCTGATGACGCTGATTGCACTGAAGCTTGCAAGCTGCAATTTATGAGCACGGCATACTACATAGACAAGTGTGCTATAGAGGGTGAAAAGGGGAAGGGAAGGACTGGTTGAGGGAGACAACAGACGCTAGAGAAGATGTGGGATACGTCCGTTAAGGAAGCTAACGATATGTAACAGCGGTGCTGATGTTTCTGCTGTGCCAGCAGTAAAATTCATACAATGTCGTTAAATTAAAACACTTGTGCTGTCGCACCAACTCACACACATACACGCACACAAGTACAACAAGAACTACAACTACAAAGTTAGTCATACAGCTTTTGGCAAAGCAAATCGCTTTGGTCCGTGTCCTGACTGAGAGCTCCCTTTGCTGTGTGTTCTGTGTGTGTTTTTCAGCACTGCACTTTACACAGGTTGGGCAAATACATGCCAGAGGTCTCGGTCTCGGTCTCGGTCTTGGTCTCGGTCTCTCTCGGTCTGGTTCTGTTTCTGGGTTCTGAACTAAGACTCAGTCTAGGTCTGAGTCTGAGTCTGTGCCTGCTCGCTGCGGGCGTGCTACTAACAATTTGCAAAAAAGAAAAACCATCAAGTTGAGTGGGCTGCAAGAAAGTAACAACATGACGTCCGAGACAACGTTGTTGTTGCTGTTGCTCTTATTGCTGTTGGTCAAAAATTGCAGTGTTGTTAAAAAGCGATTCAAAGACATCATTCCGCTTCAAGTCCACCGCTAATCACTGCCAATGAGGCAGCTACTTAAACTAATAAACTGGCTTTGCAATGTCATCATCAACACACAACACAACATACTATAAATATAAATAAAATGGGGACAGAAATCAGGCAGCGGGAGACCAAAACACGCCCAGTGCTGATAGCGAAGCATGAATCAAAAACAAAACACACCCAGCCAAAAAATAAAGAAAACAGCAAGTAGAACTTGTGGGAAAGGCTACAATCGGGCGAGCCTGACTGTTTGTAAAGCCTGCTCGTATTCTGTAAAAAAAGTAAAATTTTAATTGTTCAGAAAATTTATAGAAATATTATAAAATTTAAACATTTGAAATGCTCGACTGGAAATAATGATCTAGACTTTTATCAATATGAACAAATAGAAAGAGAAACATTGTTTTATAGATTCGGTTGTTTCTTCTACCAATTTCACAAATTGTTTTTGACAGACTTGGTAGACCCTTATTTCATTTCGAAGTACAGGGTCTCAAAATAAGCAACGAATACAATAGCGAATCAGTCCTCATGCCAAAACCAAACCCAAATCCAAACTCGATTCCATGATCTGGCCAAGGCGACCTTAGCCAAATGGAACCACACACGCATACTAACGAAGTGACACGGCATTTTAACGGCCAACACACAGCGCTGCACAGATTAGGAATGTCAATATTAGCCACAGTAAGAGAGACTACGACTCCGACTATGACTACGATTATAAGGCTGACTATGGGGATGGGAATGGAAATAGGAATTGGGGATGGGATTGCCCTTCGAGCCTTGCTACCAAACATTTTTGACAAATGACGTCAGAAATGGGGCGTGTAGGCGTTGTAGCCGAGCTGGAGGCGTTCTTTCGGACAGGTTACAATGCAGTCGAACAAGAAACTGAGTTCGAATCGAGATACATACGAGTATAATGTCAGAGATAGCCAGAGGTAGTCAAAGTTGGAGTCGACATTTGGCATTTTGGCTACATCATGCTAAACATGTTTTATTACAAAAAGGTGTTGCTCACATAGATATTGAATCGACACAAGCTGTAAGCCTGTAAAAGAATACAAGGGAGTTTCAAAATGTCTGATAAAGTAGCTCTTTGACAGACTTCAATTTAGATATTGTTAATTGAAAATGAATTCCCCATTTAAGGCCTTGTTTCACAGTGATATCCAGTTTGGTTTCATTTGCTGGTAACCGATATTAATAATTAAAAGCGACAAAGATACTCAATCAGTTTAAATTTAAGACATTGTTCTGACTATGGTCCTAGATTGTACTCTATGTTAAAACTTATTAAAGTTGGTCAAAGGACATACCAGAATTTTGATAATAAATGTGTGACTTTTGGCTGGACTGCACTTTACACCTTATAAAAGTGGTGGTCAAAGCAAAATAATTTTAAAGGGAATTAATATATTTCTTAGATTATTATTCAATCTCTAATAAAAATAAGGCAGTTTTTTTGCTTGTTTTTAAAATGAAAATATTTGTGATAACTTAAGTAATTTTCTTGTCATCTCTGTTATATCTCATTTTTCTCAGGCAGTAAAATTAGTATGAAATTCCAGAGAATTTCAATCTATTCAGTTTTGCATGCTGCTTTAAATTAGCAATCAAGTGAAATGACTTTATAGTGCCTTATAAAATTGTACACCCTCTGCTCAAAGTACATACATTCCACTATATTGTCGGAAGCATAAAGAAGCTTGTGTGCGTAATATTACGCTTAAAATACTCAAATATAGTTGATATCATTTTGGCACTCTTAAGCTCATTTTAATGGCCCTTCAGGTGGTTTAAGGGGTAGTTTGAAAAGGAAATTAGGGGAGGGAGGAGCTGAGGAAATGCCCATCAACGCTGGCAATCAGGGCTGCATAGCCATCATCTCCGACGTGGGCTGTGTACTCGTTGTACTCGTAGTGAAAGGGTAAAATCAATTTAACACTTTCAACTAAATTATTCATTTTGCATAATAATTTTCAAATCTGTCAAAATTCACACACACACACACACACACGCATACATTGTAAAGCAGGCTTTTATTTGATACATTCAGCGGTTGTCGGCGTCTGCACTTTCACACGCTTAGGATCGTGATAGGGATGTTAACTGTGGGTGTGGGAGTGTGTGTTTGAGGGGGGAAGGAAAGGCTGTTGGCAAAAAGCACTCAAATAATTCCCAGGCGTAAGCTAAACCAGCGCAAAAGTTGCCACGCTGCGCACAACAATAGCAAACGCAGGCCAAGTATAAAGGGGGACTTGTCGGGAGGGGAAAGGGGCGTGGAAGGGACGACGGTTATATGCCAAAGTGGAACTGAGACTAAAAAGTAAAACCCTTTAACCGAGCGTAGGCAACGGCGCCACGCGAAGCGTCACAAATTCTGTTAAGCGAAAATTTCATCAACGACGGCACGAGAAAATTTTCATTCGCCATTCAACATTCAGACGTGCGCCGCCCGACCGACCACCCATCCGCCCATCCATCCGCCCGTCCGTCTGTTTGTCCGTCCGTCCGCGTCCGTGCGTCCGTGCGTCCTTTTGCGTTGTCAAAATGAAAGGAAAATGTCTCATAAATCCTTTTAATATTAAATGAGCTCGTTCTGGCAGTACCCCACCTTGCCCCCTGAGTTCCCTCCTTCCCACCCTACTTAACTCGCTACTCCTGCCACAATTCGCGCCACGCACACACTTAAAATTATGTGGCTAATGGGAGCAACTTGGCTGGAAATTGCGCGAACCTGTCGAGAATGCCATTGCCATTGCCATCCAAGTTTTGCCAGTTATTTTGACTCTACACATGTTCCACACCCTCTATTGCCTCTCCCTCCCCCACCCACATTTTGTTGAACTTGTATATCTGATTGTGGCCAGGGACTGGTTTTTTTTTTTTTTGGTAACCGTTTTTCGGCTTCTGCAATGCCAATTGTCATTAAATGTAATTTTTAAACCTGTTAGCGTGCATGTGTGTGCCATAAAAAGGGTAGGCTAGCCTAACCTCCCCCACCCCAGCTTCCTCCTGCGCTATCAGCTCATGTCCCTATGTCCCTTTTTATTTTTTATAGGTATGTGTGCGTTTTGTGCCCGAAAACATTTGCTTTTTATTGTCAAATTAGTCGGCAAGGCGGGTTTATTAAACTTGTTTTTCGACAAAACTCTTCATGTTCCTATTATGTTATATTATACTATATGCGTGTGTGTGTGTGTGTGTGTGTGTGTGTGTGACACAAGGCATTTACACAACCAACTCCATTACGCTTTCCCCGCCTGCCAATTCAAAACTCCTCTCCCCCCCTTTCGGCTGTCAGGCAAGGACAACAATTTGTAACATTTGCCGCATTTCCCGCAAGCATTTTTGCATGTTGTTGGTTGAGGGGTGGAAGGGTGAAGAGGGGATTGCTGTGCTCGTCTAACCCACTCAAAAAAGCTTCAACATCATTCAAAGTGACAAATTATCCATGCAAATTTTACAAAATGGCTGCCAGGCGGTTGCTAAAGGCTCGTGGGAAAAAGTGTTGCATACTTATGAGCGCGAGGCGCCATTTGAAATATGAGAATTGAATGGATGGAAAACTTTGACAAAACACACACTTACACACATACACACACGGAAATATATACACCTAACGCAGTATAATGCAGAACAATGTCTAAAAGGCCTATACAAGCAATAGATTCAACAAGGATACTGTCTCCAGAAGATACGCTTCTAACTGTGACCATGTGTATCTGTCTCTCTGGATGTCTGTGTGTGTGTCTCTATTCGTGTGTCTCTGTGTGTGTGTCTGTGAATGTCTGTTGCTGTTGTCTATGCATATTCGATCTGCTCCATCAATGCCATTGTGCTATTGTCTTGCTTTCAATTAAAATGACCACACAGCGAGACATCTAGGGAGCATTTTCCGATTTCCCCTTCACCTCTACGCTCCCTTGCACCGCATCCTGTTGTTATCCCTATGAGTTGCTTGACCGAAAATTTGTGCAATTTCCGTTACTAATACTTTTTGGTCAATTTCCTTCACACACACTCAGAGAGAGGAAGAGAGAGAGAAAGGGACAGGGACAGGGGACACTCTGTTGATTTATTGCCCTGGCAAATATTTTGCGCCTTAATTTCGTTGATATTTATGCGGCAATGTGTCCTTGTGTGTTGTGCAGAGCCAATAAACACGTTTATGCCACTGACAAGGGATAATGGGCTTCCTTTCCATAGTTGTGAAGGAGATGGCAAGGGGGGAGGGAAGAGAGAGAGAGAGAGAAAAATCAGAATTTGAATATGCCCCAGGGACTGAAAGCGTCCCATCAAAAGGAATGCAAATCGTGTGTCCTGTCAGTCTCCTTGTCCGGTTTGCTGCTCGGACCGTTGCCTTGTAAATCAAATGAAATATATTACAAGCGCCGCATAAATACATTTGAAGATTGATGTGAGCCAAAGTAACAGAGTAGAAGAAGAAGAGGAGGAGGAGGAGCAGAGAAACAGAGAAAAAAAGAGTTGTATAAGGGAGAGAGAGAGAGAGAAAGGAAAGGAAACTTTACTTTGGCTCCGGCATTTTAATGAGCTGCAACATAAACTAACAAATGAAAATGTGCGCAGCTCATTCACAAATTGAGTGACACACACACACACACACACACACGCACACACAGGCAGCTGGACTGGAAAATGTAGTGAAAGAGGAAGAGGCAGCGTCTCCTTATTTATGCATAACAATAATGAATATTATACAACAAGCCCGAAATGTAATTCTGTGTAATTAATTATTAATTTATGCGCATACATTTAACTCACACGCATTGTCGTCGACAGCAGCAACAGCAACAGCAGCAGCAGCAACACATGTGTTTGTAAGAGATGTATGTGTGTGTGAGAGTGTGTGTGAGTGTGTGTGTGGCATTGGCATCCTGGCACAATGGCGGCTGGCGGATGCGGAAACTGTTTTGCTGCCGTTGATGCTGCCAAGCCAGTCATTGTTGTTGCTGTTGTTGTTGTTCAGGTTGTTGTTGCTATTGCTGTCGTTGTTGTTGCAGCAGCGACTAACGACCAGCAAAGTCTGCGCTTGTTGTTGCTGCTGGTCGCATGTCGACATTGTTGTTGTCGTTCTAATGTTAAGTTGAATTGTCATTAAAATTGTCGTCCATAATTTCGACATTAAATACACACACACACACACACACACTCACATATACAGATACTTACACACATGTGTGGCAGTTTGGCAAGCAGGAGACGGGACGGGGCAGGAAAGTTGTATGTAAATTGTGTGCGGGCTCCTCAACGTATGCAACACTTTTGCGACTACAGCATAAATGCTTGCCTCTTCCACATGCAAGTCTATGTGAGTGTGTGTGTGTGTGTGTGTGTGGCGCGTGGTTAAAAAGTGCCAACGCAGCATGTTTTCAACATTGTTTAAATTTATACGGCAGACACAGGGAGACACACACACACACTAACACACATGGGGCACAGGACAAAGCAACAGCAACAACTTGTGCTTAAAGTTTTAAATTTACATAACTGAGTGCACAGCGACAAGAAGAAGACAAAGTGATAAAGAGTGATGAAGAGTCAGTAGGAGACAGAGAGAAAGAGAGAGAGAGAGAAGATTGAGCGAGCAGAACAAAATGATAGCTTGCAGGTTGCAAGGTGGCAGTTACAATTTGAGTTTCGGCTTTTGGACTGGGGACAGTTACACTTACGGCAATTACTGTGCTCATAAACTTCAGGACCCGTCCCCAATCATCATTAGGCAGTGGCCATTACGTAATTATCGCAATCACAGCCAGAGCCATTGCCAGAGTCGGAATCGGAATCGGAGTCGGAGTCAGAGGTGGGCATATAATTGAAATTTGTGGCCCAAGACAATCAGAGAAGAGAAAAACAATTTGGAGTCAATTTCGATAAAGTTTTAGTGTGCGACAGAGCGACAGACGAACTCGACTTTCATTTAACGCTAATCACTTGCAGTAACGAAATGAAACGAAACGAAACGAAACAGAATAATAAAACTAAAACCAAACCAAACCAAACCCAGCCGATTCGAAATGGTACTGAACTCAACTGAAAGCGAAACAAAATGGAATTCCTGACTTGGCCGAATAATTTGTCTTCTTATCCGCCGCAAAACAAACGTGGCAGCAACAACTAGAACTACAACGACAACTACAACTACAAATACAACTTAGGTTTCTATATGGTTAGAATTCTGTTTTTGGCCAAGGTCAAATGGCAGTTGAGCAGGCTTAGGTGACGGTTTTGCTTAATTAGAACATTCATTAATCAAATCAAAACCATTTGCCACCCTGTGGCAAGCAGCAGCAATAGATGAGACTCGAGAATTGAGTTGAAGACTCGGAAAAAAGCGGTGGCCAGGAAACTTTTGGCGAATGGCTGGCAAACACGCACAAAGATATATATTTACAACAACAAAGCGGTTGTAGATTGAGGCAAATGAGAAAGAGAAAGACCGTAGAATGTAGCGAAATGGAGAATGGGAATAACCAAATAAATTCAGTCACATAGAAAAACGACAGACGGCATAACAAAGCGGCAGAGATTGCGACGAGCAGGACGAACAGGACGAAGGACGATGCGAAAGCGAACGCGAGGCAAAAAGCGACCATTAAAACACATTTTTGTATCTATTTTTAGGGTAAAACCAACCAACAAAACTCCAACTCAAACAGCGGGCGGTACCAGAAATGCTAAAACCCTCCTCTTCTACCCCCTTCCATCGAGAAAAGAAAGAAAACCCATTCCAGCGTAACCCAAAACCATCAACATCAACAACAACAAAGACCAACAGAAATGGCCACAAACAGAACAACAACAGCAGAAGTAGAAATATAAAAAAAAAACTTAAAACTACTTTAATTTATGGCGCACGCATTTCTGTGTTTAGTTTCGTCCTGAGTTCTGTTCTTGTCTTGGGCGCCGCCAAAGCAATCAGTCAACAACATGAGCAGGAGCTCTCTGGCAATCCAATTCAGCTCAAGAGTTTGTAGCACAGTGTAAAGAAATGCTCTCGCTAATAACATTAAGACACGACAACTCACACAAATGTCTGCCTAGAATTCCAACAAGAATTTAAATAGTCTTTTCTACTTTTGCACGTAATATTAAAAAGAGTGTGAAATACCTAACAAATATGATCATAAAATCGAAAGTTTTTCATGAATAGTATTTTAAAGTTGCATATTTTGTATATTTTATAAGAACTATGGAAATATTTTGCAGCTTTGCCAATGCGGAATTAATATTTTGTCACATAACTGGCCTTGAACTTTATCATTTTTATTGATTAAACGATATTGAAACAAATGTTAAATATTTTTATCTATTAGTTGTGAAAAGTATATATAAATTATAAACTAAACAGAAAATCCATAAAGTATACTGTAAAAGATTTAGTAGTTCAAAGTTTCAAAGTATTTATAAACTCTTTGGGAATTAAAAATAACTAGTGAATTGAACTACGGGCTGTCTGTGATGTCTCAGACACTGAAAATGAATTATTGGGCAATAACTTTTCATGTATAGCTATAAAAATGAGTAGAAAGCAGATAGAATAAAAAATACGTACAATATAATATTTGAAGCAGTGCTTTTAAGCACAATTTCTATTTCTGGCTAAGTGAAGACAGAACGGAAAATTCCCAGTCAAATTAGTGTTTATCATGTATGTATTAAATTATAGATTGTTTTAAATAATAATAAAAAAATTAAATGTTTTTGAAAAAGTTATCTAATTATAAGATAAATTATGAGAAAACACGCATAGTTTTGAAAAATCGTAAATATATAGATATAAATATCCTCTTTTCCATTGTTTATTGCATTTCATGATTATATTCAAGTGAATATAATATCTTTAAATTTTTAATGGCATTGAGAGTTTTCTTATTATGTGCTTGGATATTATTTTCACAAATCCAAACTGTGAACTTGACTGTGGTGACATTCGGAGAGCTAGACTTGAGGTCTGCTGGCAGTTTACGAAAGTCAAAGCGACTTCCTCTTGTGATGTGTCTCTGACTTTCCTAGGCTTTTCAGCTCTGACATATCTTTCCCACCTCTCTCTCTCTCGCCCTCTCTCTCTTTCGCTCCGTTTGTCGCTGTCTCGTTCGTTGGGCTGACAAGCGGGTAAATTATGCATAAGCGCACTACCAGCCACATTATGATGAGCCGGAGACGTACGGCTGATGCAGCAGGCCAGGATTATGCATGACAGTGAGAGGGCGTTGGGATGAGTTGGGAATAGGGGCGGAGGGGTGTGCATGGCGGTTAGGCAGCTCTCTTGTCAACGTACTCATCACATTTCTTCGGCACACCCGCTCATCATGAAAACTCCCTGCTCCATGGCATTTATGCGCACTAAAGCAAACAAACAGCAAAATATTTGTATGCTAAGCCAACACATGCGACGCTGGCAGCTGCCACTCGCCTCTCGACCAGCCGTTGGCCCAGCCCCGCCCCCTCGACAGACGCCTATTGCGGCTCAAGTATTTTGCATTGCTAAGCAGAAATTATAAATCAGGGCAATTGTTGAAGATTTGCAGCCGCATAACAAAATTTGCCAAGGAATGAGAGTGGAATAGAGAGAGAGAGAGAGAGAGGGTAAGAGAGGGAATTGGGATTCCAGATTCACAGATTCCGTATTCCTTATGCCGAGACAACGACAACGACACCAACACCAACAAGACCGACACCGACACCGACACCAAGAGCACGCACACACGCCCCACTGCGGTTGTCCCGCTTGTTGACTAACAGACTGACTAAGTGACTGACTGGGACGGGATTGGCAGAGACGAAGGGGGAGGGGGCAACAGGGACGGACGAACGTGCGCAGGCAGGCAAATATTTTAGCACAAGGACCAAAAGTGAAAAAATAATAAAAAAAGTAAAATAAATAAAAAAACAACGCGCCAAAATGAATTTAACGAATATGAAAACAGAGAGACAGACGACAGAGGGAAGCTGAAGCGAAAAGAAGAAGGTAGAGCAGTTGAGAGATGAGCTGAGCTGTAGAGCTATTGAGATGGGTAAGGACTGAAATCATAATTTAATTTAACGTAATTTTCGTTTGCCAAAAGACAAGACGAAAAATCACACATACACACACACACACACAGACACACATACAGACACACATACACACGCCCAGACAGGGCGAAAAGCAGCGGAAATAATGCGACGCTTAAAAGTGTAAAAGCCGTCAAGAAGTAAAGCAACAACAACAACAACAGAAACAACAAATAAGAGAAATAGTAACAAAAGCAAAAGAAACGAATATTTTTGGTATTCTCGATTTTATATTTTGGTGTGAGTCAATTTTGGTAATAGAATCGCGAAACGCGTTTGCCTCGCGATTTTAATTTTAGTAATGGAAGACAAAGGAAGACGATGCTAAGAGAGGAAGAGCGAAAGAGAGGGAGAGAGAGAGATAGACGGACAAAACGACAGTAAGACAATCAGACAGGCAGATAGACAAATAAGCTTAGCCAGCGCTGCAGCTGCTGAGCGTGAAGATAAAAGCAGCAATGAAGACAGCCAGAGCAGGCAAAGAAAAGGGAGAAAGAGCAGCTCGAAGAAGAGCGGGGAGAGAGCAGCAAGAGGGGTAGATATAGTAAAATGGTAGCTGATGCCTCTTGTAGCTGAGATTTATTGCGCCACGTTGCAGTTTGAAGTTGTCGGGCCACATAAATCTGTCAGAAGCTACAATGCAGTATCAAGTGGGTGCAAAGCAAGGGAGTGTGAGGCAGGAGGCGAGAGGCAAGAGGAGGAACAGGGCGTGGGTGAAGCGTTGAAAAAACGTACACATGATTGTTATTATTTAACGTTTTTGCTGCTGCTGTTGCTGTCATGCGGTTTTTTAAACGATTTTTATTAGTGGCAACGCGTAAAGCGGAAATAACGGCCACGCGCCGTAAAGTAGACAACACATTCGCATTCGCATCCGTATTCATTCACATTCAAATGCACCCACACTCACACACACTCACTTTTGCCATGCATTTTGCATGGCGTGCACGTAAATGACCGCCAACGATTTAAATTGTTACCCTTCTCCCACCGCGAACTGTTGTTGCCTTGCGTGTTGTCTGAAATCAAAATGCATTACGTATACGCAATAAAAATTACGTATACGTAATGTGTGACGCACACAAACAACTGCAACTGCAACTGCGTTTTATGCGTGCCGCGCATTATCATTTAACATTTCCTGTGCACAAAACGGGCCAAGCAGGATGTGGCAGGATGAGGGTAGGAATCCAAATGGAATCGACGAAGAGGAGCATCGGAGTATTGCTTGAAAAGCGCGAGTGAGGGACAGTAAGGTGATTTCGGTCAAATGCGCGTAGTTCAAATCATTGATTGGCATTTGAGGGTAGCTTCAACTGACAGCGCAGTAAAAGCCAGACGTCAAAGAAGAAGAAAGAGTGACACAGATAGAGAGTGAGAAAGGAAATTTCTGTTTAGCTTGCAATCAAATTAGAATTCCAGCTGAGTATTGCCAAGTTTTATTTGGCAAAAAAAAAAGAGAAAGAAACGGAAGTGAATTCGCATCAAATGTTTATTAAAATTACGAGAAATCATCAAATTGAAACTTTGCTGCAGTGAAGCTTCCTCTGTAAGGAACAAAGCGGACACTTGGGCTATATAAACATGCAGGACATGCTGTATACAGGCATTTTTATAGGCAATATTCAACTGTCAGGTCAGTAAAAATGATGTCCATAAACATTTTTACACGAAACATGATGGACAACCATAATAGCAACATCAATGTGGCTTATAAAAAATTTCTAGAAACATTGTCTGCTTATAATTCACAACTTGTTCAGCAGAAATCTCTTTATGAGTAAAATCACTTGAAGAATTGCTAATAAAACATGCATATTTTTTTTGGTAATTAAAAGACAAGTTATTATATAACACACATACATTTAACTATATAATCATCTGTCATCCTACTTATCTTTAAAGCTTTTTAAGCTCAGTTTTATTATATATTTTTAAATTCTATTATATCATTATGTATAACAATTTGTGATATTAAAATTGTTCCTTATAATTTTCGATTTGATTCAACACACTTTCTTTAGCATTTTGACAATCTTAACAGTCCCATTCCTTTTTACTTATTTTTCTTATACATTGTTAATACACATTTGTTCTGGCAACAAATAAAAATGGAAAACAGCATCAAATATTTGATTGCTCTTGGCAATTTTTATCGCATTTTCCATTTTCATTTTCATTGTTTGCCCCGGCTTTGTCAACTAATCATATAGAAAGCATGTATTTTATTCTCTCTCTATCTCTCTCTCTCTTTCTCTTTTTCTCTGCTTACCACTGTGTTTGCTTGTTAACAATTTGGCACAATAATTTGGTAAATTATTGCGCATACGCCGCGTGTGTTTGTCAACGCAAATAACTTTTCCGCTATTTGTATTTCTTTTTTTTCTTGTTTTTTTTTTTTTGTATTTTTTTAGAGTGACAACTTTGCACTTTGGGGCCAAGATTGTCGTGCCCAGCTCATTTCCAGCGCAAATAAGCGTAAGTAAATTTATAATACAAACAAACAACAGCCGGGAAAAAAATAAGTATAGAAAACTTACTGCCAACAGGACAGGTGGTCGCCAGAAGCAGAATTCTGTTCTCAATCTCTCTGTATATCTCTCTTTTTCTCCCTCTCGTCAACAGCCAAAGCCAGGCGAAAGCCAAGCCAAACAGCTTCAGGGCGGACAGGCAACTTGGGCAATATTCATTCTGCTGGCAAACAAACACGCAGCAACAACATCAGCAACATCAACAACAGCAGCAACAACAACAACAAATATAATAACGCTTTTCGTTGCTGCCATTTGTGGGCAACGCGTTAGTTGATGAACTTCGTGTTCAAGTTGTGTAGCACAAGAGTTGACGCCTGCTGTTGTTGGTGTTGTTGGTGTTGTTAGTGTTGCTGTTGCTAGCAACTAGATGGCAGCAGCAGCAGCAGGAGGACACAGCCGCCAGCTGTAACACTGATAGCAATTCTAAGAGACAACAGCAGCTGCAGCGGGCAGTGGAGCAGGGGATGGGGCAAGGGGCAAGGGGCAAGGTGGAAGTGTTAGCTCAACCCGTGGACAACAACGTCGCCTCAGCGCATTTTGTGAGTTTTTGTTTTACTTTCAGTTTATTTTACTTTCGTGTGACGGCAACAGCAGCAGCTTCACTTGGTTTGATTTTATTATGTTTTTCTTTTGCCACCACTTCTTTATCCCTTGCTCTTTCCCTAACCTCCTTCTTCTCCTTCCCCTTTCCCTTTCTCTTTACTTATACATATTGTACTTGCGCTGCTTTTGGCCACATGCTGCCAGCCAAGTTCTTTTGCTTCTTCTTTGTTATTTGACTAGATTGACGAGGCAAGTTGCAAGCTGCCTCTTTCCTCCCTCTTCCCCTCTTCCGCCTCTACCCACTCCATGCCGCTGACCTTTCTTGAGGTCTTGAGGATTCTGGGGGGTCATTTTCCTTTTTACAAAAGCCGTTACAATATCAAGTTAATTGTTTGAAATAAGTGCCGCCCCAGCAGCAACAGCAGCAACAGCAGCAGCAGCATCGGCCTAGGCTCATTGTGGGGCATGCCTCATGCCCAATCTCTGTGCCCCACCCCTTTCCAACTCCCCTTTCCCCCAGCAACCATCCCATTCTTCTATCAAAGCAACTTGGCCGGTTTTTTGCTGATGTTGCGGTTTCTTTTGTGCCGCACTCTCGCTTTGGTGGCAACTACCCACATTTATAGTGTTGCGGTCTCTGTTTGCAGCCTTTTCTTCCGGTTGTCCCCCACTCTTCCAACCCATCTCGTCTCCTTTATCATCAACGGTTGTGTTGTCAACGCCAGCAGCCCCAATTTTCTTTTTGCCTGGTATATGTTTCGTGGGCGTTTCATGAACTTTTTCCTATCCCCTCCACAAAGCAGAGCCACAAATTTCACTTTGACTGACTTTGGCTATAGTCGCAAGCAGAGTTCTCGAGTCTCCATCGTCATCTTCAGCTCCATTTCAGTGTTTGGAGTGCACTTTTCCGAACAACGAAATGAAATCTAATCACACACACACACACACACACACACACACACACACACACACACACACACACACACACACACACTTGCACACGGGAAAAACAATGGGTTTGAAGCAAGCTGCTGCAACTTTTGTTCTGTTTTTGGCCAAAAGCGGATTGTTCTTGTTGTTATTGTCTTCTGCTTCTTTTTTGTTGCAACTTCTTTGGTATTTTTGGGTTTTCAGCACTTTTTGCAATTTTCTAGTTTCCTGCACTCAATTCAAATATTTTACAAGCATCTTTTTCCTGGCTTAGTTATAAGTTAGAGAGCGATTCGGCAAAAACGTTAACAGCTCCATTAGTGCAATTTATTTGTCTGACGATTTGCCCCATCACCCTGTCACCCCGCTGTTGCCCCCCCACTCCACAAGTCATACAAACAACACAAAGCTAAGATGATGATGACAATGATGAGGACATGGCTAAAGATAAAGACAAAGGCTGCTTGTCAACTTGATTGTGTTTGCAATTTCATAAAATAACAATTCACAGCCTCCATGCTCATCTCATCTACACATTCCTAACCTCATTCCTTCCCTCCCTTTCGGATTTCCTCCCGTCCTCATACAGAAACTCTTGTCTTGTTATTTTGTTGTTGGTTTGCGCTGATTGCCGCCGGTGGTTGTTGCTTGTTGGTTGTCACTTGGCGCCTGCTTCCTGTCGTTCCTGTCGCTCGCTTCGTAAGTAACTCAAATGGAATGCGTTTGCAAATAATTTGCAAGGTGTGGGCCAAGTTTTCCACACACACATACACACACTGCCACTCATACGACCTCCCTCTGGCATGCCAAATTCAATTCACACAAAATACCCGTAATTCAACACCCCGGCAAAAAGCCACTCCGCTGACTGATTGGTTTTGCCAGCCAACAGTTTTCAATTCCCCTGCTCTTTCCTATTACTTTCTACTTTCTACCCATTCGATTCCCAGTCTGTCGCACTCCCCAGGCACATTGAAATGAGCTAAAGCCAAAGCCTTGCAAGACATACTCCGCTCAGACTCCTCGCAGACTTCTCATTTCTCTGGCTGCTGTTGAAAGTTTCTCTCTGAGATTTTTAGCCCGTCGTTGACGTCGACATCTCAAGCGGCTCGTTGACATATTTGTATTGTATTCAATCGATGAATTTCTGCAGCAACTGCGACGACGACGACGACGGCGACTCAGAGTCAAGGCTGCTTTCCCCTTAAGGGAGAATTACTTATTTTCTTACGCACACATTGAAGCAGCTCAACGCTCAAGCGACTCAACCAGCTGGCATCCTATGCGGACTGACTGACAGTCTACTGGCATGCTGGGGTTGATTGCTTGTGCGTCGACATTCGTCCTGGCAAAAGTGAAAAAAAAACAGGAAAAACAAGTGGGAAAGGCTATAGTCAAGATCCCGACCATAGGATACCCGTTACTTATTTCAATAAATATATAAAAGAACTTTAAAGCAATTACTACCTAATAAAAACTACTGCATACTTTTAGGTGATTGTTTTGAAATTATAACTTTATTAGTAACTTTGGTTAGCTATTACTCCCGTTCTGCTTGTCCGATCTTGCTGCGGTTAAGCGATATTATAGATAATATTAATAGGTAACGTTAGTTACCATAAAAGCTGTATTATCTTAAAAACTGTGGGTTTGGTGGACACGGACAGACACACATGGCTATGTCGACTCGGCTGTTGATGCTGATCAACAATATATATACTTTATAGGGTCGGAGATGCCTCCTTCTCCCTGTTACGCACATTCCAACAAACACAATATACCCTCTTACTTATTTTTTAAGTACCGGGTATAAAAAAGAAAAGTTTGTGCCGCACACACATTTTTTACTTGGCTGCCTGTCGACTTTTCCGTTGATATTAAAATTTTAATAAAGCCACGCACGCTCCCACCGATTCCCTGTTATCCTCGTCCTCCCACTCGTCTCTCCTTTCGTCTTCAGCTTGTTGCACTTGACGGAAACGCGTCAGTTGTGTGTTGCCTTCTCCATCTGTTTGTGTGTGTGTGTGTGTGTGGCACGCACATTTCGATGCGGCGACGCGTAAAACGAATACATCGTATTTGTGTGATTGCCTCGACTCTTCCTCTTCCTTTCTCCTCTCTCTTAGCCACTCTGCCATCCCGCTGTGCCTGCTTAGTCCCCAGCTGGGCTGACAATGCCAGCGATTTTTGTGTCGCACGTGAAACATGTTGATAAATCAAATCTCAACGCAGTCAATGCCAATGCCAATTTGGCTGACAATTGCTTTTGGTTTTTGCTCTTGATTTGCGGCTTCCTTTTTTGTTAGCTCTCCCATTCTCTCTCTCTCTTTCTCTCTCTCTCTCTTGTCTCTTTCTCCATATGCATGATAGCTAATTGCTTGTGGCTCAACATTCCCCAAACCACAATTCACCACCCACATTGCTGCCTGCTCCAGTGTGACAGTTTTATGGAAGGAAGGCGTCGCCTAAGCCCCTCAAGCAGCGCTTAACGGCAGCTGGCAAAAAGGACAAAAACCAAAGCTTGGACTCACTGACTTCCTGCTCCTTCTGCTCCCTTTTGCTGCTTCGCCTGACTAACTGACTGACTTTGTTATCTGGGCTGTGTGTAAGCAGTCGGATGAGTTGTGTTATTCGCCAGCTGATCCACTCGCAAATACACAACAACAGCAATAAGGACACCTTACATAAGGCGTGACAAAGGCAACAAAAAAGAAACAAAAAGCAGCAAGTATGTGAAAAAACAAGTCGTTAAATATATGCTTAGATAGTAAACTTATTAAATAGGCAAATAGAGAGAGTTATAAACAAGCTTTAACCTAGTTCCCAACAATTTCAATGTTGTTTAGACTAGATTTCATTCAGCAAAGTTAAGTGCATTTTCTTGGTCCAAAAAAAGGCTGCCAATCACTTAAGCCTAGTCTTCCCTTATAACTATTGCTAAAAACCTTTCACATTCAATTCATTTTATTGCCTTGAGTCTATTTTTGGCAACGGCTTTCGAGCTGGCACATTGATAATCCTCAGCTGCCTCTGGCTTGTCACTAAAAATTGGCTTTGCGGTTGAAAATTCGAAATGCGACTTAAGGTCTTTAAAAGTGGCAAGCGAAGGAAGCAACGGCAACTGCCAAAATTAAATCAAATCAAATAAAATAGTTAGTAAATAATAAAACAGTCGAGAGTCGAGTGAGACAGAGAGCGAGCGAAAGAGAGAGAGCTCAAGTGGATGGCAGTTTAATGCTCGTTTACGTTGCCAGCTTTTATAGCCACGGCAATAGACGAGAATTTTATTATACAAACGTTTTCAGGTTCAGGCTCTGACTAAGGCTAAAGACTCAGTCTAAGGCATCGGCTGAGGCTCAGTCATTGGGATGGCAGTCAACAAACCATTAAACTCAAGTGTTTACCACAAGCCAAAGTCACTAGACACAAATCTAAACTGGCAGTTAGACAGAGCACCACCAGCAGGCACTCAAAGCTGAGCATGTGGATATGGATAAGGATAAGGATGAGGACGAGGATGTTGATGTTGATGTCGTTGTGCCCAAGCGGGATCTGTACTTAGCCAGAGGCATCAATAGGTGTAGCTGACATTGCACATTGCACTCGAGAGGAGTAAACTAACAACTTCTACTTGGCAACTGAGCGAGTTACTCAACGATAAAAGCCAGCTGGAAATTTATGGGACAAGCTTGCAGCAATGTTCTTCGAATATTTGATGAAGATTCTTGCCACTTCAAGTTTAACTGACAGCCTTAAGCAATGCTTGTGGTTAAGCTCGAGATGATAACAAATCAAATGATAAGTAAGAGCTTAACCAAATTCAATTAATATTTCAAATTGACGCCTGGTTTTTTGACTCTTTCTACAGTGTTTAAAGCTCTGAGAAAATTGCTCAATTTATTTTTATTTATTTATTTAATCTATTATGTTCTTATTATTTTTAAACAGATAATTATTATTTTGTATTTATGCGTAGTAAAATATAAAAAAAATATTAAAAATATATTATATTTTTTTAAATCATAATTAATCGTAATTCATCATCATAACTGTAAGGTAAATTATTATGGTTTTATTATTTATTTCATTTTTATTGTAGATACCCATGAGGATTATGCAGCATAATTTTACTTTGTAAGACTTTAATTTGAATATAAAATGGTAATTAATAACTATAGTCTTATGATTTCCGCAACTTTTCTCGAAATTGATGACTTTTTCCAACTAAAAGTTTCAATTATTTGATGGACTTTTAACGACATTTCCGCACCCATAACGTAAAGTTTCGTTTAATTTGAAAATGTTGACCTGCTGTTCAAATTGCTCAAGCTCAACCTCAAGTGTCTTATCTGTTGTGCTGCCTTCATTTGCTGGCCACAAGCTTTGTTTATGGCCAACATTTGAGCTGCTATTTCTTGTTGGCAACTTCCGTCAAGTTTATGGGTTAAATAGAGTCATAGACCAAAAAACATTTATCAAGACAACAAGAACAACAACAACAATAACAACAGCTGTAGGCTGTGTTTTCAAGCCGAGTTGAGCCCAAAAAACCGCACTATAAATATATATGTAGTATATACCTAGTATATATATTTCAACTTATTTATGGCCACTTTTCGATGAGCCTTTAGTCGCGTTTACAGCTGTGCTATAAAATTTATGAGCACCAGCAATGAGGAAGAGTAGGGTAAGGGAAAGGAAAAGTAAAGGGGAATAGGGAATAGGGAACAGGAAGTAAAGAATCGGGAAGTAGAGAAGTCGCGTTGAGACACGCGAATTGCCAACGCGTCACGTTTATACAACGCTGCGTAATTATTTTTATGACATTTTTTTTTTGTGATTGTGTGTGTGTGTGTGTGGGTCCTTTGTCCTTTTGTCCAGTCGGTCGTCCGTGTTGAAGTGTTGGCGTTTGCCAAACAAATTAAAAGCAAATTATAAGCAACGATATTATAAACAAGCGCAGAGCACAGTAAAGACACAAGTACCAGTAAGTCCTGTGCTGCCAGGACTCTATCTAGAATTTTAATTTCTTTGTTTGTTGCTTGAGGCATTCTACACTTGAAACGATTTACTCGCAAAATCTTATAAACGACACGTTTTAATGCTATGGCGAACAGGTGAGAAGCGTGCGCCCCAAGCGTACGACAGAGAGAGAGAGAGAAAGTGAGAGCGGAGAGTGTAGGAGGTACAAGTGGCAAGTAAAGTGTGGGTGGACATTTATTTTATTTTCCTTTATTTTTATTTTGGAGCTGGGTGCGAAACGTGCCTGACGTTGGACATAAATTAATTTATTGCGTGCGAAGCGAAATATGTAAAAATAATAGCATAAAAATAATTCATTGCATACTTTTGTTTTTATTTTTTTTTATTATATATTTTTTTTTTTTTGGGCCACTGACCAAAAACTTTCATTCACATTAATAATTAGAGGAAAATGTCTTGAAAAGTCTGAAAAGTGGTAGAGAAAGGGGAAGGGGAAAGTCACTACTTACAACGAGCTTCTTTGTTGGAATTGTGGCGGTTGTCGCTGACAGCGGCGTCGGCGTCAAAGGCGGCGCTGCTGCTGTCACTGGTGGACTAATCGCTTTAATTGTCGCCGGCGCTGGCAGCGTTGGCAACGGCGGAAGCGGCGGCGGCTGCTGAAATAACTCCGCTGGCTGCTTCACGTAAAACAGATTTACTCCAAAGTGTGAAATTTTGATTGAATTTATTGCAACACTTTCGACAGGAAAAATGAGTGGGCTCTAAAGTTGCCGATAGCAACCCGTCGGCCAAATAAATTCAGTGGTCAAAAAGAGCGCGTCTCTAGAGTTTAACTTGTTGTTATTGTTATTGTTATTGCTGTTGCTTCTGCTGTTGTTGTTGCAGTTATTTATTTCTCTTGCTCTCGTGTTTATTGTTTGCTGTATGATTCGTTGTTATTTTTTATCGCTATTTTTTTCTTTTTTCACAACTAATTGAGAAGCTCTTGAATTGCCGTTTACCTAAATTGCATTTGTTTATATTTTATTGCATTTCTTTTTATGTTTATGTTTATGTTTTTTTTTTTGTTATTATTTTTACACTACTAAAGCTCAAACGTTAGACAGCGCGTTGAAAATGTCCTGCAAAACTGTTTTAATTTCTATGCTGTTTAGTGTTGTTGTTGATTGCACTTGAACGCGTTGCGAATCACGTGAAAAAATGTCGCTACTTTTAAGCAAAAAACGCGTCGTCTACCGAAAAATTCGCCGCTATTGACAATTAAATTGAACTCAGTTGTGCTTGTTGTTGTTGTTGTATTTGCATTTAGCCGAGTGCTGAGAATTCGAGAATTGATTTCCTTATTTCATTTGCTTTTGCTTTTACTTTATGTTGTTTGTTGGTTGTTGGCTGTGTTTTCACTAGGCTACTTTTGCACGGCTAAGGAACAGAGCGCAACGACTGCTGGACTCGCTTGTCTGATAACGACTGAAGGACTCTCGCGAATTGCGTAGGATTTTTAGCAAAAGCAAAACGGCACGCCAGGCAATCCTCAACGTCGGCAGCGACGTCAACGGCGACAGCGGCAGAGGCAGCGACAGCGACAGCGTTTCACTTCTAGCAGCGGCAGCGCAGAAGCATTACAACAACGGAAGCAACTAACAGCGACACACACTCGGACAGAAAGAGAGCGAAACACTGACAGAGACAGAGAGAGAGAGTGCGAACCAGCGAGCGAAAGAGAGAGAGATGGGGAGTGAAAAAGGACGAGAGAGACAGTAGCAGCGCCAGAGAGAGCGTATCCTCATGTACACCCCCACACGAATTCTGTTAACTTTTGCACTTGATGCGGGCCTGTTGCCAGGGTTGTCATTCTTCACAATATTTAACACTCAAAGTTGATCTGTCTTATAGTTAAACAAATAAATGCATAATTCAATATATAATTTAAAATGTTCATATACGTTTTTTATGTTTCTCCAAAAAAGGCAGCATCGATTAAATTTTTTAAATATATTGTATTAAATCAAAAATTATTAAATTATCACTGCTTAAACTTTACTTTTATTTAATAAGCATAACAATACTTTTTTTTCATAAATATAATGAGAATTGCAAATAATTATACAATACACATACTATGAAAATTGTGAAGTAATTTAATTTGAAACACTAGGGAATTTTTGATTATTTGTGGTGCTTTTATGTTTCAGTTTTAATCTTTTTATACAATTTAAAAAATAATGTTTTATGCAATTTAAGTTATACATTATTATTATATTAAAAAGTTATAAAGTAAAAATTTTATTATGAACTTAAATAATTATTTTATAATTTACTTTATTAGTTTGAAATTATAAATGTTTCCAGAAAAACCAGTCCATTAATAATAAAGCTGAGTTTTCCCCATTCATTAAGACTTTAATTTTAATACAGTTTTTTATTTATTTTAGACTTATTTTATTGCGATCTCTGAAAAAAAGAAATAAAAATGTGTCCGCATCGATCGATGCTGTTAACGTGGCGTATGAGTTACTGTTAGCTGCATATTTTGAGTTGGCTTACTGCCTGCCTACAGTTGCTGCCACTGAAATACTTTGCTTGCCCCTCAACGTGGCAGACACACAATGTTGCAATCACACACAAAACAGTCGCTAAAAATTCACTTTCACAAACCGAAAATGACTTAACAGAGGGAAAACGAAATAGAGAGAGAGAGAGAGGGAGAAAAAGAGAGCGCTAATTGCAACAGGAGAGTCAGAGAGCCGAGAGAGAGTGTGTGTGTGTGTGTGCGTGAGAGAGAGAGAGAAAGAGGAAGCGGGCAAGCGCCAGTTGGAGAGTTGGAAAAATCTACGCGCGTCATTGTTGCACCTTTATGTTTGTTTTCGTGGGTGGCCGCCACAAGTGCAAAAGAGAGAGGACGATATGTTGAGCAAATGGCGCAAACAAACAACAATAGCAAATGTAACCTCTATAGAGGGTGTTCGCTGTGCCAGCTGCTGCCACTGATGTTGTACGATGATGATGATAATGATGATGATGATGTTGTTGAATGCGACTTGTGGCAGGTGCAAAAGCCTACAGCATTCAACTCGTTCTACAACAAAGTAAATCATTTCTAAGGAAGCTCATTATTAAGTTAACGCTCATCATCTTAGTCATAATTAACATTCTCATTATATGCTTGATAATTGCCTTAGTTCGCATTGCTGCTGAGTGTGTGTGTGTCTCTGTGTGTGTGTGCGTGTGTTGGTGAAAGTGTCAACTTGACATTGCCTGGAGTGCACGCGGCACCTCTCACACATACACCCACATACACACACACACACACACACACACACACACTCATACAGACGGCAAGCCGCGCAACTTGCGTCAAATATTTTGTTGCCTACCGCCCGGGGGCAGTTTTTGTTGCCACAAATCGCTCGCAGCGACACTTGTCTGAGCAAAATTTCCCTCTTCAAATGAAATCAGTCTCTCACTCTCTCGCTCTCAGTGCGGCGCTCTCCTGACGCGCCGACGCATTAATACAAGATTTTCCCCAGTTGCGCTGCCAGCGGCAACTGCGACGTCAACGGCGGCGTCTGATGCTGCCGCAGAGCCGCTGCCATGGCAGCTTTATCAGTGCCATGAAATGTTGTTCCCGGAAAATAACCCAAAGGAAATGCTGCACACGCACACACACACACAGACAAACACACATACACTCACACACACACACATATGTGAGTCGAGCAATAACTGTGTACATGTAAATCCTGGTTTGTTTCATTTGCCGATTTGAAGCTGCCTCGTCTCTTGCCTCTCCGCCCCCCTTTCGCTGACCGAACTCTGCAGCCGGCGGCACTAACTTTGTACGCTTGATGATGATAATAATGTTGCCCCTTTTCGCCTTTTGCCATTGCCAGGAATACAGGCAGGCAGCAGGCAGCCTGCAACCAGGAACCCACAAAGCCAGACATCGTCTATGGAAATTCGTACGCCGATTTTCGAGCGATTGCAATTGATTTGTAATGTATTTCATTGTTGTGCGACTGACTCTGGCTATGTATTAATGTGTGTGTGTGTGTGTATGTGGGAGTGAGGTTATAAAATTTGTATTGATTATTTCGATTGCCTTTGTTCGTCGACTGCGCTTTGTTCGCCCATCTAATGATAGCTATGGGGGCATTAAAAATGTCAAAGCTGACAGTTCTGCACACTACACACTCTATGGCATGAGGGGAAGGGGAGTGTACTTCCGCTAGTGGGCTTAGGATTAGCAAATATACAAGTATATAAATAAATATAAATCTATATGTATATGAAACGCCACCTAGACACGCATCAGAATCAAAAGCAGCAGCAGAAGCAGCAGCAGAAACTCGACTTGGGAGTTGGCATGTGTACAAGTCAATTATGGGTCAAAATCCACACAGGAGTTGGGCAAACACTTGACGCCGTCGCTCGCACAATTTTATGAGTTCCTGGCCATTGTAAGATGAGAGATGTGCAGCCAAAGGAAGCTGAAATGAAGAGCAAGCTGGTGAGCAAGTCGAAGCCTCAGCCCCATTGCAAATGAAACATGTTTGGTTTTATCGCATTTATTGACGACTCCATGGGGACGCTTTGACTGCCCGACTGACTGACTGACAGTCAGTCAGTCAGTCAGCTAGCTAGATCAAACAATGGACGCTAGAGATGCCTTCAGTAGCTGCCTCCTGTCTCACGCTCCCAAACATCTTCCAGCTTTCCAAATTGCGCTATCGAGCAGCTCAAAACAGCCACATAAAAAGATTATATTTATGCATGTGTGTGTGTGTGAGTGTGGGTGTGTGAGCGTGTGTTGTTGATAAAGAAAAGCTACGCACGGCAGAGAAGCAGGGGTAACAGCAACTAAATTCACTTAGAAAAACGATTTGTATGCGAGTGTTGCATAGAAATAGAATGTGCGTGTTCCCGGAAAACTTTCCAAAATACTTTCAACAATATTCAAAGAATGTACCAAACGATAACTACTTGCAACTTAGGTAAATCGTCCGACACAACAAAACGTTGCAGCCACAATCCCCTCTCGAGGAATTTCCACTACTTCTTTAGAATTTTCACTGCCATTTTTTTTTTTGCTTAAAAGCTCGAGTTCTACTTAAATTAATTGCAGCTTTTAGAGGTCGTAAAATGAAAACTCACTCAAGCACTAAATAAAACAAGAACTTGTTCATAAACTTAAAGATTATTAAAAGTTGAAAAAATCTTTTTTTTTTAAATTAAAGTTACTGCTTACTTTTTATATAATTTTTCCATTGAAAATTCCTTAGCTAATAACATTAATGTTCAATGTTTAAACTAAAAAGCGAAAAAGTCTTCAAAGAAAAGTCAAGCAAGTTTTAAATATAGCAAAAACTTGAAAAACTTTAACAACTTTCAACAAGCAGAGGTAAAAAATTAAATTAATTTAATTCAAATTACGATATTGAAATTAAATCGTTAAAAGGAAATTTTTTCTTCAGCTTACCGTACTAAAGTTTATAGATTTGTTTTGGTAACAGATTGTCTTAATTTTAGCATAACAAATGAAATCTTTCGATTATGAAAATTGAGTTATTCCTTTTGTTATGCAGCATTGTCTGTGCATATCATTTAGATAAATATAATAATTTCTGCAACTTTAACTAACAAAGCAATTGTTGTTATTTTTGCAGTGTGAATATCTAAAAGCACTTAAGTTGCGTTAAGCCACAAAACAAAACTTGATATGAATAACTTATTTAGTCATTCCACAGACTTCTCTAGACATCTCTACATGACTACTTAACATTCTCATACACTTGTGCAGAGAATGTCTGTCTGCCTCTGTCCCCTCTCTGTCTCAACTGGCAACACCCTTTAAGCCAGCCAGTCAGCCAAGTAACTCACTCTCTATCTCTCTCTCCCTCTCTCTCTCTCTCTGTCTCTCTCTCTTTTTGCCTGCTGTCCAGCAACATTTAAGCAATTTCGCTTGTTAAAAGCTTACGCCGCGCACTTTACTTTAAACCACACTAACAAATGCCACTTCATTCAGCAGATATTTGCGGCAAACAGCAGCAGAGGCAACACTGGCAGTGGCAGTGGCAAAAACATAGCGCCACACACACGCACACACACACACACACACACACACACTCACACTCACACATATGCGAAATCACACACATCCTTTTGCCATCAATTCTCTAAGCAACAAACAAACAGGCGAGTCTCACACACACACACACACACACACTCGCAGACACACACACGCATGCCACAACACGCAAAGCTCTTTTCACTACAAAACGGAAGTACATAGAAGAAGAAGCAGCAGCAGCAGCCGAAAACACAAAAAAACAAGAGAATAGAACTGAGCTGGGAAAACTGCGAGCTTATAGAAAAATACTGTGGCAGAAAGTACACACAAACACATACACAGCAGTACAAGATATTCATTCTATCGTAAAATAGGTGAGCAGCATTTATGTATGTGTGTGCCAGTGTGTGTGTGTGTGTGTGTGTTAGCGTGTGTGTAAAAAACAAGCGCCAACGCTCTGGTCAACGGATAACAAAACATAAATAATAACGACAGTGTAGCTGTAACAGCAGGAGGTGGAGAGCATGAGGGAAGGGGAGACAGAGGTAAAGCCAACCAAGGCTACTGGGAGCAGCAGTCATGGGGCATGCAACAACAATAGCAGCCAGATATTTGTAACACAGCCATTGGCCATGGCCAAAAGCAGGCTACAGCTCTATGAAAAATAAAATAAGATCAGTCCAATCACTTAGACAACACAAAACAAACTATCAATGACAATAAACAATAAACCATAAACAATCAGCATACTGATAACTTTAGCTATAGAAATATGCAGCATAAAGCAACTCGAATTACGCAACAAGTGTAAGCTGGAGTAACAAATGCAAAAAGTTTTAGGGAAATCACAGGAAAAAATGATTTAAAAGTCGAAGTCAATTGAAGGGATAAAATCTAAAAAATCTGTTTGTCAAGAGTTTTTATTAAGTAAGTACCAAAATTTTAAATTCATTTGCGAAAGAAATAAATGCATTATTTTATTTTAATAATTTTTACCTAACGTTCTTATCTCAACTTAAAAAAAATATAATAAAAAAAACTGGGGTGGAAGAGTATTTTTCAATACAATCATGCCACCAGTTTAAAAATCATTTTCAAATTTAATCCTCATACAAATATCAAGAAGCATTCGTAAACTCACAATATTCCTATTATCTTTCTTATTATCAATTCTTATTATTTATTTCAAAAATTTACTTTTAAATTAACAAATTAATACACATACATACATAATTAAACAATTAAATAATTTAAGTTAATTCCTATGAGAATAATCTATAAAATACTAATATTTATTCAAAATCTATCAATTAAATTCTTTTATTATCTTTTTAATCTCAAAAATAATTATTTATGCTTGATCATGACGACAACATTGAATTATTGCAATTTCTTGAAAACGTTTATGGAAAATCAAAAGAAAATGCCACCGCCATCGGGGCCGGATAACAAATTTCTCCTTGGACATTTATAATACATAGTGGGCCAATTTCAGTTCAATTTATTTCTGTTTGCTGAGCCTTAACTCACTTCCTGGATCCTGCTGGGTGACTTACTTACTAACAGGGCCAACGCAGCCATAATGGCCACGTCGTATCGGTTTCCTGAAAGATGAAAAAAAAAAAAAAATAACGCAAATACAACAACAAAATAAAATAAAATAAAATAAAACAGGACACGCGCCCCGGTGCTGAATTCCCGTTACCGTTACCGCTGCCGTTGCCGTTGTTGACTCTGATTCGGATTCTGAATCTGATTCGGATTGGGATTGGGATTGGGATTGTGATGCCGGGCAATGCCAAAAACTGGGAAGCTCAGTAACGTACAGGAAAGCGCCAATGCCATGGAGAATAATGCGAATGCGAACAACGCGCGCATATAACTCATTTATTTATTTACTATACACACATGACTACCTACCATATATGTGTGTGTGGTGTGTGTGTGTGTGTGGTGTGATTGTGTGCGTATCCATATCGCCATGCTTGTATCTGCGTGCGCGCGTGTGTGTGTGTGTGTGTGTGTGAGAGTTTGCGTGCAGTGGAGCTTGAGTTTGATTTAATAGTTTATTAAGATACGCGCAGCAAGTGAAGATTAAGGCGAGCGGATTTGCCTCAACGGTGGTTGTTGGCGCACTTAAATGCGACGACCACTGGATTTTGGCTGTGGTTTATGGGCTTTGCAGCAGCAAGGCATAAATAGATTTAGCCATGTTGTTGTTGTTGGTCTTGTTATGTGGCTGGCATTGCTGCATTTCAAATGGAATTGCCATGAAAATGGCATGGAAAGCAGAAATTGCGACTGATAAGCGTCGGCGTAAGATAAAAATAATAATAATAATAACAAACTCAGCTGGCAGAGCAAAACATTGAATTATAAATTTAACAAAACAATAATTAGAATCCCGGCATATAAAATGGTATATATATGACCATATTAAAGCATTTTCTTGCATCATAAATTATTTGTAATCTTAGTCAGCAATACATGAATTTTCTTTTTCTTTTGCTGCTCTCATTTAATTGTTAGCAATTAGGTTTTGGCTTGAATACTTTAATTGTTTAAATGATTTGGTATTATTGTAGTACATACATTTAAAGCCCTCAGAGAGAAATTTATTTTCTGTTTTTTAACTCATACTCAAAACAATTATAATAAGTTTTTACTTTATGAATATAAATTAAGCGAAACAGTAGCAAGTGGTAGAAAATTCAAGTACTACAGTGTGATATTAAATAGAGAAACAAGAGGAAAAACAGAAAATGAAAAAGTGTTCAAGTGAAAAAGCCAGAAATTCTGTATTGTACTTAAATTAATAGTCAATAAACGAAAATTAGATTGCAATTCGATAGAACTTTTCAATTTTAAACATTAGCAGATGTTGACCAAATAGCTGAGCAATTTGTAAGTTAATATCTACAAGATGTGAAACCAAACTAATTAATAAAAAAAAGTTATATATGAATGAATATAAATCATTAGTTCAGTATTCACTTAAGCTGATCATAATATAAACTGGTATTTATATTTTGGCATTAATGTGGGTATTTATTTGGAATTTATGTTGTACTTGATTGAGTATTTATTACATATTTTGGTATTTAATTCGAATTTTGCTATTCATTTTCACATTTCACATTTATTGCGATTTTCATGCACAACATCAGCAACAACAACAATGACAAGGAGAAGAAGCAAAGCATTTGCCAGCTCATTTTAAAAGCCCATAAATTAATATTTTCACGCTTTAAATGCCGTTCACAAACACACCCTTAAATACTCAGGGACACACACACACACATGGTTATATAGATATATATCTATGTGTGAGTTGGCAGCGATTAAAATTGCTGTTAATGACAAGCGAATGTTATAAATTACAGCAATGAAGCAATTTTTTGCTGTCTGCCTGACATCGCACAGGGCTAAAGTTGATGACTGTCTGTGTGTGTGTGTGTTGGTGTGTGTGTGTGTGTGTGTGCTTTGACTGCCTGTAGCAGACACAAAGTTTGCCTAATTATTCAAGATCAACGCTGAGGCGGCTGAGATGCTGTTGCTGCCATTTCAAGTCAACAAAATGAGAAAAGATGAAAAACCAAACAATGAAAATTGAACTCGTCTCGGGTTTTGATAATGATGTTGTCTCTGCAGCGTCTCTCCGCTATGTTTCACTGTTATTAATGATGTCCTATATGAGGCAGACAAACACGCACACACACACATACAGCGATAGAAACACGCACACTCGCACACAGGCTGAGAGAGAAATACACCTAAAAGCTTGGGCCAAATTGAGGTTGAGGTTATGTGTGGTTTGAGAGTATCCATTGCCTTAAAATTATGCGCCATATTTTCTGTCAGCATTTTGGCTCGTCGCTTAGGCGGATGTCGGATGTGGTGGCCTCCAGCTGAGCTGCAGAGTGAGTGGTGGAGACGGAGCAAGAGGAGGAGGAAGGGGCAGATACAGAGGCGTTGCGGTTACGTTGCCAGTGCGAAATGAACGATTGAACCCGCAATGGCAACGACAACACACGTTGAAATCAATGTGTGTGATTTGCCAATTATGTGGGTTATACATGTACGACAGCATGTGTATCTGTGTGTGCGTGTGTGCGTGTGCGTGTGTGTGTGAGTGTCTATGTATCTGTGCGACTGCGTTTGGCTCGTCATTAGCGCTGTTTCCATTTCCGGCAGACAGCAGCAAGAGCAGCAGCATTGGGAGCAGATGGAAGATGGAAGATGGAAGATGGAAGAGACTGTCAGGGAGTCGTCGCCATTGGATGTCAATTTCATAAGCAATTTACGCAGCGACAGAGTTCGATTTGCCAACTGTTGATGCCGCCGTCGCGTCAAGTGGCTGAAGTGGCCGGAATTTTGGGATTGGGTTGGGAAATTGAACTGTGAAGATTCCTACGAAATAGCATTTGAACATTTGAATGTTTACCCCAGCATCGACGCCGTCTAATTAACTAATTTTGGCTCTCACACAGTGGCCGACCATTCAAAATATCATTTTCAATGTTGGAAAGATGAGGGAGAAACTGGGCCGGGTTGCGAGGTTGAGATTGAGGTTGAGGTTCAACTTCATCGTGTCGTTGATGTCCAAAACTGATGCGTTGCGCCATTGTCCTAATTATTGTCCTGCCATAAACAACTAACAGAAGCAGCAGCAACATCAACATCAACAACAACTATAACAGAAACAACAGCAACAACAACAACAACAACAAGAACTGGCATTGAAGATTCACCCTCACAAGCAAGACAAAAGTAATGGCCGCTATAATTCACAGTTACTTATTGTTTATCTGTTCGTTTGCTCAGCTCGATGTGCTCCATAACTTAAATGGTCGCAACAGCAGCAACAACTAGAGATGGGAGCAATTCCACCAGCAAACCCGAAAACAATAGCAACCCAAATCACGTATCACGTAACACGAGAATGCAATAATCCCAATTCTAAGAGCTATAACAATCAAATTAGTTGTTGCAAGGTGTCTTAGAAAAACTAAGCTCAAAGAGCAACGTGTTGAAGCTTATCGCAAATTCAGTTATTCAAGTAATTATATTGGCAAAATTAATTCAATAATTTTCTGACGATTTTTTTTATTTTATATATTTTTATTGTTAGCAGAAGCATTAAGTTAGTTTGCTTTAAAATTTGATTCAAGTCAGACTCTTTTTTTTTTATTGTTTTACTTTAAATTTTAATGTTGTTGGTCTTTATGATTTATAAAAATTATTTTTATAGAAAGGGAACATATTAAATACATGACATTCTTTCTGAAATGCTAGACCATTATTGAAAGTCTAGGGGGCTTTTCAACTTAGAATTTCTTATTAACTTTGCTCCCATACTCACAATCGCGGACACGTGTCCATCTCTAGCCTAACAAGGATACTCGACTCGACGCCACCAAATTCGCTGTATTTGTAAAGGACTCGCTTCGATTAAATGGAAGGAGAGTCTAAAAAAGGGAAAGATGTTGTGCTGCTTTGCTTTGCTGAGCTGTCTGTGATTTAAATGATGCGAATTAATTTGAAAATTTTCAATGTATTGCAACCTGGCAACTGGGCCAAAACAATTGTCAGCTTTGCTCAGTTGAAAGCTACACAATAGTAAATAGTAAATGGTAAAATTAAAAAGAGAAATACAGAGAGAAAGAGGATAGGCAAGAAAAATCAGTGCACATAACCGAAAAAGCCGAAAACCGTGGCCATAACTATGTGCGGCTAGCAAAAGGAAACGGCCAACAATGCAACAACCAAACTCAGAGAGGAGGCCCGTGCTGAGAGCAGATTGTACAAAAAATAGTTGAAGCAGCAGCAGAGAAGCAGCTGAAGTGGCAGGGGCAACCACATTGGTGGCAAACGGCTGTTGTTGGGGCAATGGGCAAAAGTTTAAACAACTATTTATTATAAAATACAACAAAAAGTGGTAAGCAAAAAAACAAAAAAAATAAAATGAAAAAAGAGATGATAAAAAAAAAAGAATAAAAAATATATTTAACACACACACATACACACGTAGACAGAGAAATGCAAACAGACAACAGCTGAACGCGAAGGCGGCATTGGTGGCGGCTCTGCGGCAATCCTTTGAGCAGCTGGAATCCAGATGGGGAATGGCTTCAACCCAAACGATTCCACACCACCAGCCCATCCATATCCATCTCCATCTGCAACAGCCAACAGCCAGAGTCGAAGCCAGAGTCAGAGTCAGAGCCAGAGAGCTGAGAGCTAAGAGCCGTGGCAGCAAAGGAGCAACTTTTACGTGAAAATGTTCAAAATTTAATCAAATTAAAGTGAATGCGCCGCAGGCGAACATATTTCGCACGCGCCGGCGAGAAAGAGGAGCGCCGTCATGCACCGCCAGGATCCAGGATTCAGGATCCATTATGTGGAATGAGAATGTGAGGATGCAGAGACGGAGGCGCAAGTTTAATATGTAAATTGTTTTTGTTGCTGGTTTTGCTGTTGCTGTTGTTGCTGTTGCTGTTGTTGTTGCTATAGCTCGACATTAAGTGGTTATCATAGCCATTTATGAGGCTGTTAAAAAGTATCTCATTAAACATAAATGGCCAAGCGGCAAGCGGAACGCGCAACACTCAGCTAGAGCTGGATAATAGATACTCGACTTTGAGTTGGGGCTACAAATTAAAGTCCCAACTATGAACCACGCAACAGCAACAGCAACCACAACAACGAGAACAACAACAAAATGAATTGAGATTGGAAACAAGCATTTACCATATGCAATACTCTAAGCCACCCACGGGCAACAACTCACAGCTTATGGCCATAACCATACCCATATCCCTGGAACCAGGCACACATTCTACCAAATTCCGTTTACCTGTCAAACTTTTGCCATTTGTGGCCAACATATTTTGAAGTTAGCCCCAGCGTGCCACACACCACCACCACCACCAACAACAACAACAACAACAACAACAACAACAACAACAATAGAAGTGCCAGCATTTTTGTCATCCCACCCAAAGAGCTCACGCCACAATTGAACCAACATCGTAGAGACAGAGCCACGTTTATGCCTAAACTTTGTCAATTATTTGCGGATTTAACATTTGTAGCTTGTGCGGATTTTGATTTTTGATTTGAGTTTAAAAAGGCAACGCCAACAACAACAATTTTCATGCCACAATCATTAGAATTTCATTTTATGAGACAAGCAAAATTGTAAAAGGAATTTCAACAACTTAAACACAACAGCTTAACAGCATACTATAGTTTCTAATGAAAAGAGGATAACCCAAAAGTTCAAATTGTCTTAGTGCAACAAAGCATTAAAAACCTGCTACATTTAAAGCCCAACTTTATTCTGATTAACAGCAAAAGCTAATATTTCGACACTATTCAAATGTCAGTTCAATTAGCAAGATTATTTATTTAGAAAAAATCAATGAGCACATCAACAGAATAATGTGCCTTCTCGGAAATGGAAACCCTTTCAAATGCAATAGATAAATTCAATAGCATTGAAACATAAAATATCAATTAAATTAATTTTGTTTTCTGCATTTTGAAAATGTTTTAAAGGCATGCCTAATCGCCTCAATTTATACATCTAATTTTAAATTAAACGTTTTAAATATGCTATTTAAATTTATAGTGCCTTAATCAAGCTAAACCAATTTCTAGGAACTGGAAAAGTAGAATTTCAAATTATTTGATTATATATTTTCTATTTGCCTTTAGTTGGTGAACGAACTTTGATATCAGAACTTTTGCAAATTAATTTCTTAGAATTCGAACAATTTTAAATTCATTTAAATGGCCTTAAGTAATACAACTAATTTTAAACTTTGTAATTATATAATATTAATTTATTTTATTTAACAACATTGTCATTGGAACCAAAGCGTTTGCATTTCTGAGAAATTATTGAACACCGTTTAAGATATTTGTTGTTCAATTCGCCTAAATTCAACTATGATGTCCATTCTATAGACATTACTATTGCCTACTAAGAAAGATTTTACATATTAAATCAAGACTATTTAAGAACTCTACATTTGATAACAATCCACTACCTTTTTCTTGCTTAAATTTAAAGGTATCACGTAGTCTGCGCTTGCCTCTCTTTACCTACATTCAATTACAAGAATTTCAATATTATTTTTATGATTTTTAGTCAATATCTGCATATCAAATAACTATCAATGCCGCACGGCTGCCACTCGCAAATGTCAAAATCTCGCAACAAATTATCAGCAGAACCGTCAATAGCACCTGCTGCATAGACAATCCCTCCCGCCAGTTACCCCTATCTTGCTACGAAAATAAAAAATGAAATCAAAAAAAAATAGACGAATGAATATTGGCAGAGTGAGAGAGAAAAGATTGGTAGTTGACGGCAACAATGACAAGGACGAAGATGAGAATGAGAATGGGATTGCGAATAGGAATGGGAATGGGAATGGGAATGGGAATGGGAACGACAAGCAAACGCTGCAATTTTGCAATTTGATTATTTTGCAAAGCAAAATATGTATATATATATGTGGTATATATATAGATATTGGTCGTGGCTAGGGTCAGGTGCTGTTGGCAGGATGCAGGGAGCAGGTGGCGGGGAGCGGGGGGCCAAAGGGCAGCACCTGGCAACGTTGCCAACGTCTCTCAAAATGGTGACGTCGGTGGCTGCCGTTTATTATGCGTAGCTCTCAGCACAACTTTTGCAAAGTAATAAAGCCACAAAAGTTCAACTTCAATTGAAATAAATTAATTTCAACATTCGGACTGACAGCGCCAACTAACTGACAATTACACACCACACTCTTGCGCACACACACACACACACACACACACTCACACAAATATATAGACAGACAGCTAGATAGTTAGAGACAGAGATAGATAGAGCTAAAGAGAGGGAGTAGACACATGCTCAGCGGTTTGCTCGCTGCATGAAATAGTTGAGTAACTTTTCACTTTTATTTTTGGCTCTACTTTTTTTTGTTTTTTTTTTTTTTGTATTTTCTGCCTGCCTTTTGTTGTACATGTAAAATAATAACGACAAAATTGCACTTTCAACTTTTGACTTTTTTCCACAGAGTGAGTCGAGAATCAGTTGTGAGTCGAGTCGTCGTTTCCTATGCTTGGGTCTCTGGCTTTGTATTGCTCTCTCGAGTGCCTGACTGCCTGGGATGCTCCCATTGTCTGTGCAAAAGTTGAATTAATCGCCCATTCAACCCCCCCCCCCCTTTTTTCCTCTTCCCTCCTCTCTGAAAACTCGTCGAATACCTCAGCCTTGCGCCTGGCAAGTCTGCAACTGCAGTCAGACGCATACTTTCGACATAGTTTGGCTGCCTCAACGACTGTTTCATCTTGATTGATTACATATTTTACAAGTTATTGCACACACACACACACACACACACAGAGAGACTCTCTTAAAATGAGGGGCACAGAGAGGGTGTGGGGGGTGTGAAATACACGTATTTATTAGATTTATGGCTTGACTTGCCAATGTCTGTCTGTCTTAATGTGTATATTGTAATGGATTCTGGCAAGTGTATTCACACAACTTTAAATGTATTGGAAATATCTGCGATATATCTATGCTCTATTCTTTCCCATTCTCAAAATCTCCGATTCTTTTTTGCTCTGTTGAATTGCGGCAGTCGAAGGTAGTAAAAAGTAAAACTCATGTCGAAAGCGGTAAGCTGTGGCAATTGACTGAAACTGCCGGTTTAAATTAGAAAAGTTTGCACAATGTACACAAAATACACGCACAAACACACACACACACACACTCTCTCTCTCCCTCAGTCAGATACACATAGCAGACATATTCGAGCGTGTTAATTTAATGGCAACATGACTGAAGCAGCAATGAAAGATGCTTTTGCCTCGTAATACAAACACTCAGCTCACTCACTTGTCTTGTCTATGGCTGATACTCACGTTCTCGTATCTGTCAATTTGGACAGAGCCCGAAATGTGCTTCATTATGATATGGTCATGCAATCGAAGCCACATTGTTGTTTCCAACTGAAACACTGAAAACAGGATTTGTGCCTTAATTGCATACTTTATCGTTGCATACTTATGTACTATATGTGGACAAAACTTTATGTTGTTTCATCCTTCATCCTTTTGTTTTGTAATCTATTTTAAATTTTCCCCTTCCCCAATTCTGCTTGGACAAAAACCACTCTGCACATTCCTTAACACAATCGATAATTTGACAGCTCCAATTGTACACATTTTAGCCAGCATCTCTCGTGCTGTGGTTTTGGTATCATTTTGGATTTGCTCGAACAAAAGACAAAAAAATATAATTCCGTAGCTACAATGTGATATTTGAGGCATGTAAACTCAATATTCACTTAAATAATTGCATACTGTGTGGACTATAAATTGTCGAAGGCCTACAAAAATATTGTCTTATAACAAGCATGTAAATCAAAAGTGATGTACAACAAGTTCTCTAGTTTATTAAATTTAAGTCAACCTTTTTATATGTGTACAGTTGAAGCCTTAAAGCTGTATGTTATTTAAATATTTAATTCCTAACCTAATTTTAATTAAAACCTATTATTTTTACACTCCTTCCTTAGCAAATATATTAATTCTTAATTAAATACTGTAAGTGCATTTAATAGAGTATATTGTAAGCGAGCAGTGTTGACTGTTTTAGTTTAGTTTCGTGTTTTTCATTTGAAAGTGAAACATTTTTTGGAAATTCTACTTCATGAAAATTAATGGTATCAAATGTTTCCATAAATAAAACAGCAGCAGAGTTTTTAGTTTATTAACATTCAAATGGATCAATGATGGAAAAAAAGGTATTTTTAAATATTGATGCAGAATGAAATTAGAGGCCACATAATGACAAGGAAATCGGTTAAGATTTCACAAAGCTATAACAGTTTAAAGTATGTGAAAAAGTGTTAAGAATCGAGAATAGCGATGAGCTGCCGAAACTGCTGTTAGTTAATATTAAATTTTTTAAATAGATAAAATAAATATTTCTTTCCCTCGCATAATTTTGTATCTTTTCCTGTAATACTTATACACTTTTCCATTTTACTGATTAAAATAAAAGCATGTCTTTAGCACAATGTGTCTCAACTTATTCAAAATGCTTTAGAATTATGTAAAGCGTTAACAAGTTCATGCGTTGCTTTGGCTTAAATTTGATTTCGAGATTCCTTGGTGCGCTTGTGTACATGTGTGTGTGTGTGTGTGTGTGAATGGCGCTTACAAATATTCCATAAATCCTGCTCGCCAAGTTCAGATGACAGCTCTGCTGTCTCTCCACAGATTCCGTTAGAAACGCTTTCCTCTCTTTTTGTATGCTCTATTTTTTTTATTGTTTTTGTGATAGTTTTTTATAGCATACTTATGTGGGACAACCAAGCGAAATCCATTTCACTTATCCCATGCACTTTTATGGCTTTGGCCACCAAAAATTTTGCACATTAAAAGCGAACTTTTTAACATGACATATGTAAGCCAGTCGCCCCCACTCACATCTCTCATCTCATCTCTCACCTCTTTCTCTTTCTCGCTCTTGCACTCGCTCTTGTGTGGCAGTTGCAATTGTCGGGCCACCCATTGACCAAACACAAGTTGCACAAATACACATTTCATATTCATAGTCTGAGAGCTTAAAAGCAAAGAAATTAACTTCACAAAAGTTTGCACAAACGTTGCGAGAGTCGAGTTGTCGATGTTGCGACACACACGGCGTATGTGTAATGTGGGTAATGGATAATGTGTAACCAACCCGGATGGGAATCTCTTGCCACAGCAGCCTACTCAACATGTACTTCTTCTGCCTTATTCCCATTCACTCCAGCTTCTTCTGCAGGATCCACACTATTTTTGTGCTTAGTCGGCTCATCTGCATTTTATGGTCCAAAAATATCATCATCATTTTTTCGCATTTTATTATGTTCTTCAATGGTTGAGTGTGCGTGTGTGTGTGTGTGTGTGGCACCATTCCAGCAGTGAAAACTTAGCAGCCTCATTTAGTATGCTTCATTTCATTATATAGCCCGTTTCGAGTCCCAGTCCCCTAACTTCCTCTGCCTGCCTATGACTACTTTAAAAATACAAAAAATAAAAAAAAAATGGAAAAAAATACTGTTAACTTTCGCTGCAACCGCAAGCATTTTGGGCCACATTTTGTGGGCAATCCTTCTGCCTGTTCCATGTTCCATGAGCCTGCGCCCCGACAAACGGTGCGAGAAATTGTCCTCTCGTCATTTTTCTTTTATTTTATTTTATTTTCTCTTTTTTTTTTGCTTTTGATGTCGCTTGCAATTTTTTTTTTTTTTTTGTCCTGCGTAGCAACTCCTTTGGGTGTCTCCACGACAGGCGCTGCTTGGAAGCCTGCCTTGCCTGTCTCACCATTTGGCTCCAGCTAAGCTTGTCTACAGCCTTCCGCCTCGTTGTGTGCCACCCCCCTCGCATCTCCACCATTTTGCCCCTTTCTACGCGCTGCGTCACTCATTTTTTTCTCGTAATTTTCATAAGCAGCCGTTAGACGTTGGATTTATGTTTTTAAACGCCTTTTAATATGCGAGAGGATCTTCGCGCGTCCCAGAACAGAACCGAACAGAACGGGAAAGAGGAACAGAATGGAGCAGAGACCAGAACACAAAGCTACTCGCAAATGCCGCGTAGCCATCGTTTCGTTGTCCTAGTCGCCGTCGTCCTTTCTACTTTCTCCTTGCTTCGCTCGTGACGTGGCGTGGCGCAAATCCACTGAGAATGCGTTTAAAAAAATATTATAATAATAACATTACGTAAATAATTGTTGGGTGCTGTCGTTGCCATTGCCGCTTCCACTGCCGCTGCCCCTGCCCCTGCCGGGAGTGTGGCAAGAGGGTGAGGGCTAACAAACGGCAGCAACACGCGCCTAAGGAATAGCAACGGAAATCAGCTGCGTGTTGATAAGCAAAGCGTAGCCAGAGCTCCTTCAAGGAGACACTAAGAAGGAGCTGCCTTCGGGTTGCTCTTGTTTTCTTCAAGGCTTTCACACTCACACATGTGTATGTGTGTGTGTGTGTGCGTGGGTGTAAATGTGAGTGTGTCGTTTTGGGTGCGTATTATGGTGTGCTTTTGCGGTTAGTCGTCGCATCGCAACAAATGTTTAATAAAGCCGCATTAAAAAATACCCTAGGACTCATGAAAAGATAAGCTGTTTACAAAAGGATTTCAATATTTGGTAAATTCTTAGACAGATTGTTAGACAGAATTCTAAGAATTGCCTTTACATTTGAAAGTTAACATTTTGAGCAGATTTATTAATCAGATTGGCATCTAGAAAGAATTGAGGTGTTTCTTTGTTTCCAAGCAATTTAACAAACAGCTCTTAGAACTGATTTGAAGAATATTAAATCTTCGATTAAGTTATTAATAAAGTTATATAAACCAGTTTGAATTTGTGACAGTTGTTAGTATAATGCTGCTTTAAAAGCACATTTAAACTTTGAACGAGTGATAATTTAAGCATTATTAATTAGCTTAGAATTAAAGGAGTTTTCTACTATCCTACTAGTGCCAAAACTTAAGTACATGTTAAGTAGATGTTACAATATTCGTACTTATAAAAGAAAAATAAATTTATTATTAAGTTTAAAATTCTTGATATTAGCATTTAATTTTTAAGAAGGTAAGTTTTCAGGATATTATTGTTAAAATTGAAAAAAAAATGCGGATAAAATGGTAAAGACCCAACACTAACAAATTTAAAGAAGCCTAAATATTTGATATAACTAAAAATTTTCCAGTACAGAAAACTCGGGAATTCCGTACTTCAAACGTCGCAACAAATAATTTTATCCCGCAATTCCAAGTTTTTTTTCTGTATGTATTTTATTATTTAAGCATCCTATATTTGACATCGTGATTCTCATAGCTAAAGTGATTCATTATGAAGTTGTTAGAGTGTTTTAAGAAAAAGTAGAATGAAAAAAAACTGAACACAGAGAGGCACATTTGTAACTCTGTCTAACCGAGCGCAGCGGCAAGCAGCGAAATGTGCGTGTGGCATTTAGTAGGCATTGGCAATGGAAGGAGATAAGGATACAGATACAGATACAGATAGAGATAGAGGTAGAGAGACAGTGGCAGCTAGAGGCCCAAAAGCACAGACACTCCCAGGCACACACATAAACAGTGAGACAGACACACACGCACACTCATTTCTGTCGAAATTTTGTTGTCATCATCACTTTGCAGGCAACGCAAAGATAGGGAAGGGGAGATGGAGTTGAAGCAACCGCCGCAGCCTGTCAGCCACAAAGTTATCTGCCTGCCACTTTTTTCGTAATGTTTTCTGGCTGCTCTTCATGTTGTATTTGTTGTTGTTGTCATCTTCCGTTTTTAATTTCATCTGCCATTTACTGCTACTTATGACACATCCTTTTGGCCCCCACCCCCAATATATAGCTTCCTTCTTTCCTACAACAATTTTTCAACCATTCGACTACAGTTTTTCGCCATTTTTTTTTTCATTTTTCATTTTTTTTTATTTGTAATATTTTTGTGGGTACTTACCTTGGGATGTGCACGTCGCGGAAAAGCTACTTTCGGGTCCACCTGCAGCGGCGAAAAGAGAAAGAGATAGTTGTGAGTGTAAGTGAGATGGTGTATGCGTAGTGAGGAAATCGTATGCTTAATGTCATTTAAATGAAAAAGCATTTCGAGCAACTCTTCATATTAATAGCCCAGCATAAATCTTGCATAAGCCTGCATTGCGCATTAAGCGGGAATTACCGCTAGGAATAAGGGTGGGGTAGGGTGTGCTCGACTTGAAGCTGAGTACGCACGAATTAACGCGTAACAAATTGCTCGACCAGCGGACAGACAGAGAAGGAGTCGCCTCCTTCTCTCTCCCTCTTTTTCGCTCTCTCTCTCTCTCTCGTCTTTGCTCAATAAGCAGCGTCATTAAAAATAATTAAAAATCATAAAAATTCAATTTTAAGTGCTTGGCTTGCTTCATTTTGGCTTCCTCTTTCTCTGTCACTCTCTTTCTCTTTCACACATACAACGAGTGACAGCACGTCTTGACAGCTAACGGTAAACCTCAAGTGGATTGAAGTGTTGGCAAAACGGGGATGGGGGGGAAGGAAAGCAGTACGATTGCTTTGGGGTTTTCCGAGCTAAATCTTTTCTGAAGTGACTTTGTGCTGCATTTAGTTGCAAGTGCGGGTAACTTAAGCCAATGCCGCAAATAAAATGGCAAATAAAATGAAGAGATATTGGCAAAGATAGATGCGGCTAGTGAGAGCATAGAAAGCGGGCGGGTGTTGGTAAAGGGACAATGGGAAAGGAACAACTGGGGAAAAACCAACGCAATATCCTCTGGCGATAATAATTCGCACAAAAATTGTCACAGGATTGAAACAGCAGCAAATGCTGACAGGACGGCAGTTTGCCGTGTTGATTTCCTGTGTGCAGCACGAAAAACAACAGCAACAACAACAACAAAAGAACAACAACAGCAACAACAACGAAAACCTCGAACGTCATGGGCCAGCCGCCTGGCGGGAAATTGATTTTTAGATTAAAATTAAAACTAATCAGCGCTGAGTGGCAAACGCCGACGTCGCTGCCGCAGTCGCTGCCGCAGTCGCTGTCGACGCATCGACTTTTCGGAAAATACATCAGGACGAAAAAGCGTAACGAAATGAAATGAAATGAAATGAATTCGCATCGTTTTCAGTTTTGCAGTTCTGTGTTGTGCAGCCAAACGGAAACACGAAACACTGCACGAGTGAGCCACATAGACAGCGGCACACACACATGTGTGTGTGTGTGTGTGTGTGTATCAAATGCAGTTTGTTAAAAAAATGATATATAAATGATGGCTGCGCATTTTATTTACAGTTGGCCAGCTGTATTTGTGTATGGCCAGCAAAAGAATGACCAACAAACAGAGTCAGACACTCAGTCAGACTGACAGACAAACAGACAGAAGGTCAGACACTCCCACAAATAGTTAAATAGATAGATAGATAGATATGTACAACACATGGACAAGCTGCAGCTAATTAAGCTAATGCCAGCCAATGCGGCGTATGCGTAATGCCAACCAACTGCCCACACGACTGACTGGCAGTCTTCAATACTCTATTTTTTATTTCAAACTGCACAGCTAATCAAACTGAATTCATCAACGATAAGAGCCATTCCCCTTCCCCTGCCACACGCTTCATATTGACATGCGTTTGTTGCATTTTGAGCAAAAATTTGTTGAGCTGATTTCAGATTTGGTGTTGGCATTGATTTTGGCTTATTGATGCACTTAGCTAAGCTGCAGTTTTGCGGAAATTGTGGTGAAGTTTTCTAAAGAAGTCTTATTTAGATTGATTTTTCTTTATATTCAGATGTATTCCATTAATTTTCAAAAAATTGCTGTAGAATAACAGTGCTTCTGCAAATTCTTAGAACATTATTAATTTATAGAAGTAGTGACTTCAAACAATTAAAATTTTAATAAAGTCAATTAAATACAGTAAAGCACCAATAACTTTAAGCTTCTATAGCTCACAGCAAATTAAATTGCAGTTGATTCAAAAATAAAAACTTAATAAAAGTCCGCCTTCACAATTCAAATATTGCAAATTGCAATTTACAATGAACGATTATTTGCAAGCTTTGATTTTTCTGAAAAATATCACATTTTTATAGCAAAGCATTTATAAAGAAAGATACTTTGTGAAAGCTGATTACAAAGAAAAAAAGATTGAATATTACAACAACTTTTAAAAACTTTTGCTGGGGAATTTATTAAGGAGATGAATCAGAGTTTTAATTTTACTAAGGTACGTAATGTTCGGTAAATATAATAATTATGTAATAAAACATATGAAAGTTTAATTGCACACACATAAAAATATTCATTATATCTATATTTTTAAAATTAGAGATTAATCATGCTAAAGGTTGTAAAACGTAAAAAATAACTAAGCCTAGTAGCTAATTTGATGGCCAAGCACCTGCCGAAAAAATACCCCCATTTTCTACCCCTACCACCTAAAATAACATATCACGTAATTAAAAATTGTTTGACTTTAACAGAAATCTCTCGTTGTCAGAGGCATCAACTGACAGGTCATTTTTTTTATTTTGTTGCCACTTTTTTGGCATTTGTTTGTTGTATTTTTGGTAATTCGTTGTTGTTGTTGCTGCTGTTGCAGCTGTTTTTCTTTTTTAACTGCTCTGATTTGGCTGTTTTTGTTAGTTGCCTGTCATTGCTTTGAGTTTCTAATTGCTGTCAATAGACAACGAGGCGAGACGAGATGAGACGAGACGAGACGAAAGGCAATTTATGAAGGCTTTGTGCAAATATTTTGCATAGCTGGTGAAGTTTTTTGTTTGCCAACGTTTCAGGTGAGGATTTGACTTGCCATCCGCGTTATTTTTGCTGGCCATGTTTCAGGTGTGTGTGTGTTTGAGTGTATGTATAGTAATATTACCTTTTTGCCATCCAGCTCATGTGTGCCTTGGGTGAGTACCTTATCTACGCTATTTGGATCGCTGAATGTGACAAAGCCAAAGCCTCTGCAAAGAGAAAGAAAGAGCAAGAGTGACAGTGAGAGCGATAGAGATATAGATATAGATATATGTAGATAGAGATAGAGAAAGATGTATGGATTTAGCTAGAAGAGATGCATGTAAATATCAACATGGTTCGACAAGTTGCTTAAATATTTGATGAGAAGCCAGTAAAAACCTGAATCAGTCACCGTCGGAATCGGAGTAGGAGTCGGAGTCGGAGTCGGAGTCAAAGTCTCTGCCTCAAACTGTAACTGTAGCTGTGTGGCACGTGCGGCAATTAGAAGCTCAAATTACATCAAAATATTGGCTAGCAAGTCGACTAGCTTAACTTTGTCGACTTGTCTACCCATTTACCCAATTGCCACGGTTCGAACGAGCCGTCTCTCTCGCTAATGGCCAACCTGACAGACGCTTACAAGCCATTACACACACAAGCACACATACACATACACACACAGAGAGTGAGTGTGAGTGAGAGAGAGAGTTACAGGCACACACACGTAAGCTATGCGTTTCAGTTGCTCCCGTGTCGTGTTGTGATAAACTTATTCTTGTTAAATATTTAATTAAAATGCTTATTATCTCGCACTGCATTTTAATGAGTCTCCCATGCCCATGGAACAAGCAGCATTGAGCACAGCCAGCACACGGGTAGAGAGACAGAGAAAGAGGCAGAACCTTAAACCAGACAGCCAAAGACAACAAACCAGCTCTAGAGATTTTGGATCTCTCTCACTCTCTCTCTCTCGCTGCCTATCTCCCTCTCCAGCTCACTCTCCCTCTCTCTCTCTCTCTGTCTGTTTCTGTGTGTGTGCACGTTTATGTTTATTTGAGTTTTGCCACTTGGCAGCGACGCTTAACGATGCGCCAGGCGTTGCTGCTGCTTCAGACTCCGGACTCCCGACTCCGCTCCTGAACTTCTTCTTTGCCAGACGCCAGAGTCGGGCTACGTATTTGTCTTGCTCTTTTAGGCGCTTCACATGCATACACATATAGATATACACAACAAATATATATACGAGTTTTATCCAATCCGGGGCAATAACAACAACAACAACAACAACGGGAGAAGCAAACCGCAAGCACAGACAGTAATTAACGATGATTCTATTGCAATTGTGGCGATTGTTACGGTTTTGATTATACTCCACACACTTGCCACACTTGCCACTTGCCTCCGAATGTATCCGATGGGGCAGCTACAGCAGCTCTTTGTCCACTTTGGCTTTTTATTGCAGCAACTTTATACACAAATTGCTATGCAATGGCAACAATAACAATGAAAGCTTGTTGCAAATTTATAAAAACAATTTGCATATGGAAAAGGTTGCCACACAATCGGATTGCAGTGCATCTAAGCTTAAGCTAGACAAACAGGGGAAGTACGAGATGGAGAGGGCGAGAGAGAGAGAGAGAGAGAGAGATAGAGACTTGAAACAGAAACAGTTCTCGGCACCGCCTGGCACATATTAAATAAACATTTCAGCCGTATTTATAGACGAGCAATTTGTGCAATGCAATTCGAAAAAGAGGCCTACGCTATTAATATTGATTTAAAAAGGGGGTGGTCTTTGCAGGACGAACGGGGCTAGTGGTGGTTCCTCCTCAGGTCCTTCGACAGGGGAGGGCGTGTCTACGTTCAAGTGGGTCACACAAAATTGCAAAACGCAAAGTGACACAAAGTTGAAGTCAGGAGACTGCTGCAAATGCCTGCACTTCTATATGGAGAGACAATCTTTCTCCGCCCCCTCTCTCTGCTTCTCTGTTGCTCTCTCGCTCTGTCTCAAAGTGAAAAGCCACAAATTTAAAAGGCAAAACTCAAAAATAATGTGTCTCCTGTGTGCAATTTACTCACAAATTCAGATTCAATTTATGCAACTTGAGGCAAGGAAAGCAGCGCACCAGAAAACCCAGCGAAACCCAGCAGACAGGATCCGGATAACAACAGAATAGGAACGTGTGTGTCTCTGCATGTGTATGTGTGTGTGTGTGCATGTTGTGCACAATAAAAAGCAAAACAACTATAAATATATATGCAACGCTGACTTTAGCATACCCTGCAGCAGATTTTCCACAAAACATTTCACACTTGTTGCAAGTAAAATAAGTAAAACTGCAGCACAAGTAGTTTTATTTATTCCAAGATATAATAGCAACAGTTTCACTCAAGAAAATATTTTTTATCGAAACCAAAATGAAATAATTAACACCTTGACATATTCCCCAAAATGTTCTTTTTTTATTTTGAGTCAAGTCCTCTACTTTTAAAAAATCTCCCTGAAAACTTGACTATAAAATAATTTTTTTTTTTAAAGACATTTTTTACAAGAGAATTTAAACAAACTTTCTGTTTATTTTGTAATTTATTTACTTGAAATATTTTTAATATTGCATGAATCTCAAAAAATAGTTTAATTTCTTAATTTTTAGAATTTTGCGAAAGCTGTATAAATGGAGTTATTAAATAATAATAAGTATTCTTTCTGTTGCTGAAATTTGGCAACCAATGGCCTTTAGTATCAAAGTGTCTGTTGAGAAATTTAATTAGTTTTAAAATAAAATAAAAAGGATAAAAAGAATTACTTTTTAAATAAATGTATTTATTGAAAAGCATAATACAAATTAATTATTATTACAGAAATTTGCATTAGTTTGAAATAATAACCAGAATAGTTAAGATTAGTTTACTTTACTTGTTTTCAAGAGATATTTATAGTTTATATACCCCGAACTGTACTGTCATTATGATAAGCCAGTGTCATTGGCGCTTAAAACAGTTTTTTGAGCTTTTAAGCTACTTAATTACGTTTTTATTCAATGCGAGACACCCCTTTAACTTTGATACTTAGGGTATGCCACAACAAACAAAGACATGCAGACTGGAGGATCTAGAAACATGCAGTCTGAGTCTGAACTGGGTAGGTGGAAGGGTAATGGAAGTGGGCGGCTGCAAGGGAAGCTACAGAGACTGGAAGTAGGTTGGGTTTGGTTGAGTTTGGTTGGGTTTGGTTTGTAGTTGTTGCTGTTGCTGTTGCTGTTGCTGTTGTTGGTTCGTTGGATTGTTGCTTGTTGAATTTTATAAAGCCGTTTCAGAATGCTAATGAGCGCACGCACAAGCTGCCAAGGTAAGCAGGCAGCAGTTGGATGTATATACATATATACAATTGGAGGCTGGGGGCGTGGCAATCATGTAACACACACGCCGCAAACACGTACGAAGACCAGAGCTTGTAGCCAGCTATGAGGCAGCCTCAAGAGTCGCCGCAGTGTGTTGCAAGGCAACATAAAAGTCTTATTTGAATTGCCATGCAGAGCTTGAGAAAGTTTACCAGTCGCAGGATCTGCTTCCTTGTTGCTGTTACCAGTTGTTGTCTATGCTCTTGTTGTAGTTGTTGTTGTTGTTGTAGTTGTAGTTGTTGCTATTGCTGGCTTACGCACAATTTAGCAAAACAACTTGCATGTATTTAGCCTATGGGTTGCTTCGTTGATTTCCCTTTACTCTGCTTCCCCCATTGTCGTCTTCGCCTTCCTCTTTCATTCTCCAACCAGAGGCTGTAAGCAATCCAGAGCAATTTGAGAATGTGTGCGTGTGTGCAGTTAAGTTGGCCGCTTGCTTCTGTGGCTGGCAGGCTGGCTTGCGTCTTGGATTACCGTAAATAATCTAACTAAATGAGTTAGCAAACGGTCAAAGTTCAGTTGAGGTGTTGCCAAAAGGCGTCCTGTCTGCCCGTGTAAATGCTGCCAACTACATAACGCCAGCAGCATCAACAACTACAACTACAAAAACCCATGCGATAAGGAAGAACCAGCTCTCCACATCCATATAAAGGCAGATACTCACATTGTTAATGCAACCATATTTGAGTGGAACATATGTACTCACATCTATGCACGAGTTGGTCCACTAAACATGTGAATGTGCACACTGTTTTACTGCGCTTAGTAAGCAAATTTAGTACACAGTCTCTGGATTATCCCAAGTGTCCCAAAGGACTCTTAAGGATGAGCTGATTGTCCGTCTTTTCCTTAGATAAGCAAAAAGGGAGAAGTCATAGCTTTAAAGAGGTAGTTTCTTAGCCTTAAAGGCATCCGAAAAACAGAAAATTAATTAAGCTAAGATTTTGCTGGAAACTGTCATAAAAATATATTGTTAGCTCAAATAATTAGATTCAAAAATTCATTTGTTCATTTGTTGTAAAATAATAAGATGAAAACGAAACAATACGAAACAATTTGTAATTGTTTTAAAATGACAATCCCAACTGCAATTTATGATAATCAGAAATCATAATATACTAGAAATTTAATAATAATTCAAATATCATAATGAGTAAATAAAAATAAAATATAACTATTCTAACTAAAATCTGAAAATTCTTTTGAGCAAATATTTACTTTGATTTAAAATAATAACTATACTAAAATTCATAAAAATAACTATTAAACTAGCATAATTAGCTGATAAAAAGCAAATCATCTTTGTATAGTATATAAAAACTGACCTAAGCCAACTGCAACTGATGGGAATCGCGCAGAGAGGCGACAAATTGCGCAAACTTTGACGCGTAGTACAACACTGTTATGTAGTACGTACAATGTACTGTTTATTGTCGCCATTTGTAGCAGCAGTCGCCCTGTCAAGGCTGCAAGGAGAACATTAATGGCAGCCGCAAGTCATGCCCTCAACCTTAACTGTAAGTTGGATGCTTTTCGAATGGCTGGCAAAGTAGCTGACGGCTAACAAAACTTTCAATCCACTGAGAGAAAAGCAGTCGAAACGGCATCACGACGACTGGCGGCAGGTGGAGAGAGCAAGGGAGGGAGCTTGATAGGGCGAAGAGGGAGGCGAGCAAAACAACGCATATTCAAATGACTTTTTCGTGTAAAAATTCAGAACAAAACAAAAGCGCCTGAACAATTGCAAAGGAATGCAACTTAGCAGAGAAAGAGAGAGAGAGAGAAGGGAAGAGAGAGAGAGAGAGTGGCAAGGCAGGCTGGACTGGCACTTCTAAGCTTTGGCTACAGTCAACGTCAATCCCGACGAGCGCACTAACAAGCACTTGCAACTGCCTCGACAGGCCCAAGACGACGCTACGGAGGCGACTCTTGGCGACGATGCTTTTGTGGTGCTTCCTACCGTGTTTTGTTTTGTTTCGTTTTTTTTTTTTTTTTTTTAGCAGCTCTCTTGGCTCTCCCCCAGTCTCTGGTAGTTGTCGTGTAAAGTGGGGCCGCGTGCATGAAACTTTCACAAGTGGCTTCCTGCCTTGGTCCTGTCCTCGCACTTTATAAGCCTATGCCCGTCGCCCACGCTCACGCCCACGCCCATTTTGCACGTTTTTATGCCTTTGTCTTGTTTCGTTGTCGTTTGTATCGTTGCTGTCGCCGTGTCGTTGTGTCGCTGTGTCGTTTTCGTTGTCGTTTTCCTGGGCACCAAAATGCATCCTTGAACACGCACACTTAACTGGGCCTGCGTGAGTGCCAAGCTGCTCTGGCAGTTGAGCTACTCAAAAGCAAAAGCCCAGGTCCCCTCCTGCTGCCAGAAGACATTCAGCAAGTCGAGTAACCGCCTCCAAGTCTCGTCGTTCCTTTCTTGAGACCCAAATACGAACACGACCCCAGTTCTACTTTCCTTCCTCCCTCTCCCTCTCCCTCTCCCTCTCTCCTGTTGTTGGTGCTGTGCGTGCCCTTGCTTTGATATGAACGAACGAGTGTTGGCCACATCCTTCAGCCTTTCTTCCATCTTTCTTGCTTTCTTTCTAGACTGGCTATCTATGCGGGTCGTCGGTAATTTGATTAATCCAGCGAAAAAGTAAGGCAAACCGGGCATTGGTTTTACTTGTAAGGGGTTTTTCCTACTATTACGTACGACGCTTTCTGGCTAAATATTTAAATGGCCCGGCCATTATGAAAATTTATCGATTTAGTGACAGTTTAAGGACACACATTATGGCGCCCATTTGTTATGTTTTTATGGTTCGTATGCCTGCTGCTAATGTCAATTTTGAGTGTTGCCTTCTTTTGTGACGCGGCGCAGACATTAAATTCTCTTTCGGTCAGCCCTCGTTCCCTCTGCTAACTGCGACAAGGGGGTAGGAGTGGGAGATGGGGCACATCATTTAGTTGGCCCCCGACGAAAAGGTAACTTTATTTTATAATTCATTTTATTATTATTATTATGTAAAAGTGCTGCGGCAAAGCAATTACAATGGAGTGAGAGCTCGTAAAAAAAAATAACAAGTAACAGGCACTAAAATAAGTAGCAGCTTGGCTAACAAATACCCTGCAGTCACTTTGTCAAAAGAAATGCATTTTAAATAGAAAATGTAACGTTTTTTATATTGCTGCTTAAGATGAAATAAATTTGGCTTTAAGTTTATGAGCTGGAGTTAAAGTCTTGATGAAATGTATTAAAGGGACTTAGCTGAAGATCAAATAGAAATGACTTGAATGATATTTGCTGTTCAGATATTTTTTTAGATAATTATATAATATTATTATTTTAATCTAAATTAATAGAATTGTTTTCGCATAAAGCTCTTAAAAATCAAAACAGTTTTTTTAAATCTGTAATAAAGCATCTGCATCAGTATCTTAATTTATTTTTCTATTTAGGCACACACACATATCATGTGTACCCGTTGGCAAAGGGCATAAAAATGAAATCGCTGGGCATACGAGTATTTTATTTTTGGGGCTTTTCTTTTGCAAAATTCTGGTGGAGAAGAGGGCCAGAAATACAAACATAAAATGCGCATAAAAACGCGCAGAAAGCGCATGAAATAATCAACAGTAACAACAATGGTGGGAGCTGATGATGGCCAGGGGGTGACCAGAGGGAGAGGAGGAAAGGGAGATATGAGGTTGCTATTGCTGATGCTGTGTTGTTGCTGTTGCTGATGCTGTGTTGTTGCCAGTACATGCACACACGAGTTGACAACATCCGAGTGTGCGACTGACATCTCAACAACAACGTCAGACAGAAGGCAGGAGGGGAATAGGAGGATAACAGGAGGCATCAGGAGGCAGGTCCTAATGGTCTTTGGCTTCGTTTGTTGCTGCTGTGCGGCTGACTGATGTTTGCCACAGCCAACGCCATAATTAATGATGAAAAATTGCTACACACACTCGCACACACAGCCGCACACACACTTGGTCACAAAACATATGCAGTTGAGTTGCGCTAAGGCTTGGGGTAAAAGAAAAAAGCAGAGAATATAAGTATAAAGCCATTTGGTATTGTGCTGCAAATTAACATGAAAAGGGCAAAGCATCGATGCCAAAACAGCCGTCGACCAGCTCGTCGAGTGGTCAAGTGTTAGCCGTGCCATCAGCGGGCTCAGGAACAGGGCTGAAACGGGAACGGGGACAGAGGGGTGAAGGTCAACTCTGGCTGCTGTTTTGGGGCCGCATGACAAACACAAGTGAGCCACTAAAGCGTCGTGCCTGAGTAAAGAGTCGGGGAGAAGGCGATTAAATTGAGTTAATTATGGCCACGTTTTTGGATTGCTGTGGTAATAAGTGTGATGAGTGATTTGATGCTGACAGAAGGACAGCTGGGAGTGCCAAAGGCTTCGTTCTGATGAGAGTCAGAAACTTATTGCGCCTGTATACAAAGCTCATAAATAATATTAAAGTGGTTTGCTGTGAAGCGAAAGTGAGGGTATAAATTAATCCTACTCCCTTGCTTCGCTTTCACCTTCTCCTTTTCCGGCTTCTAATGACAGCAATTCTCTCTCTCTCTCTCTCTCTCTCTCTCTGGCCTTTTAAGTAATCAAAAGCAGTTTCTGATAAACGAAATACCGCAAGCCAATGTAAATGTAGACAATACAATAGTGAGCATACAATTATGCTCAAATATGCATCTCTGGCATGCGATTACTGGAGTCAAAATCATTTGCAAATGTTTAATTGTAAAGCCATTAGACAAGCATGGCAAAGCAGTTTGCATTCCCCAACTTAGTTCTTAAGGCAAAAGTGTCTTTGATACTAACTGAAAGTGCTACTTAAATTAGAGACTATTTATGAATTTTATTAAATATCTGAAAGAAATTCATTTGTATGTAGTATATGCAGCATTAACACTAATAATAATATTACTATATTAATTAATATTAGTGATTGATATTTTAATCACATTCAAAGTTAAATGATTAAATGTGGAAAATGTATATAAATATGTTTTACAATATAGAATATATAAATAAATATGTTTCATTATATTATATTAATTTATATTAGTGATTGATATTATAATCACATTCAAATGTAAATGATTAAATGTGGAAAATGTATATAAATATGTTTTACAATATAGAATATATAAATTAATATTAGTGATTAATATTTTAATCACATTCAAATGTAAATGATTGAATGTGGAAAATGTATATACATATGTTTTACAATATAGAATATATAAATTAATATGTTTCACATACAGGATACTTTCCAAAAGTATGTTTCTATTTTTATTTGTCGATTCTACTGGCTAAACAATAGTTTTTTTCTATTAAAAACCATTTCAAGACGACCATATTTCCCCCTCGCAGCATCTTAAGCTCTCTAAACTGACGGATAAATGGACAAGTCAATATTACAATATCGATTCGATTTTTTGTAGGTAACGGCGACCCTATAAAGTATATGCTGTACAATGTACAGTGTACATACATTTACATAGGTCTACTTGAAACGATTTGGTACAATTTTTATGTTTACAGGGTATAATAAAATACTATGAATGTTTATAGATTGTAAACAGTTAATGGTTTTAAAAGTGTTTCGTCCTGTTGTATTCTATTCGCTATTCGACACAACACTTCTTATCTAAGACCCATTAAATTTATTGCGCGAGCAGAGCATTCATTGTGCACCAAATGTGATTCTGAGTTATTTCGCAAGTCTCGATACAGATCCAGGTAAATTTATATGTATACTACATACATATAAAGCATTCGCTGAGCGTCCAGCAAATAAAATAAATAAAATTTGGCGCGTGTAAGAAAAGAAAAAAGCAAACAAAAACATGAAAAGTGAGAAATTAGTTGGTTAAGCCGCAAGTTAGATACGCTAACTATTAAATAATAGGAAAATAAAATGTTATGTTAATAAGTTTAGGCAAAAATATATTTAATATATTTTTAAATGAATTTTCTAAGTTTTGCTTCATTAGGTGGCCTGCAAATTTTTTGTTAACTTGTTTCTTAATTCTCAACAATAATTTGGCTTTGTCCAAACTTTGACATAATAATATTAACACTTTCTGCACAGTGTACATTTTTTTGTCTGACATTAATTTGTTTGCACTTAGTTTTCTATTTGAAAACTTTTGGTAGTCACTGTGCGATGTTGCAAGCTGCATGACAAATGTTATGTGGCATGCTGCCCTTCGGCAAGGGCATAAAAGCATTAACAAGAGAAAGAAAAATTTAACTTAATTGCCATGCACAAAAATGCGTGAGGTAACACGCCCCTTCCACCTCCCCCACACATACACACCTCTTTTTTATGCTGGCAGCTATAAAGGGGTGTTATTGTTATTGTTGTTGCTGCCATTGCTGTTGGTGTTGGTGTTGTTGTTGGTATTGGTGTTGCTGTTGTTGCCGCCAGCGTATTTGTGGGCTTGCTTGTGGTTGCTTTGCAAGCAAAGAAGAAGGAGAGTGGGAGGGTTGGAGAGGGGGGAAGAGGGGAAGGAACTGAGTCTGGGTCTGACTCTGTGTTCTGTGTTTGGCGTGCGTGCGCCGTGCGATATAATTTATGTTTCAATAACTTTCGAAACTCATTGAAAAGTCGCTTATGTTTGCTTCAATGGTGGCAGGCAGGCAACAACAACAAGAACAACAACACAAACAACAACAATGCGCATGAGAAGAATGTTAAAAGTACAACAATAAATTGTTTGGATTTACTTATGTTGCTTATGGTGGGAGCAGCAAATGGTGGGGAAAGCGGGGAAATGGGGGAGGGGGCACGGGTCCCCTCGTTCTCTGTCGCGTTTCCACCAGCTGCCATTTGCCATTTTACTCAATTTTTATTGTTGTTGCACTTCAGCGACCCGCTTTGTCTCTCTACAGCAAAAAAAAAAAAAAAAAAAGAAAACTCGCTTAAGTTGTGAAAACTTTTGCTATTTTTTTGTTCACAATTTTCCTCAGTTCTACAACCCGCAATCCCCTCTTTTATCTAATGTTGTGCTGAATGTGTTTTGTTTGCCATTTGCTTTGCTGTTGCTTCTTGTTGTTGCTGCTGTTGCTGTTGTTGCTGCTGTTTCTGTTCTATTTTCATATTGTGCTTTTAAAATTTATTTGCAAGTTTTCTAATTTGTACTTCACTCCATTTTATTGTAATATACAATCTCATTTGCAACGAAAGTACGAGTACGAAGTGCTGCCATATCTGTAGCATGTATCTCAATCTATCTGACGTTGTATCTCTAAACAACAGCAACAGGCAGAAAAGAGTGTGGGAGAACGGGAAAAAGTGTCGCCTAGTTGTATGCAATGCTTTCTTTTGCCAGCAGCGGTAAAATGTCTGCCCTGGTGCGCATATTTATTAACCGCACTGTTGACTCTCGCTGCGGCAACAGCAACAGCAATAGCAACAACTTTGTGTGCAGCTTGTTGCTGTTACTTCAACGGTTGCTGCCGCTTTCAGTTTGAATTTTGTTGTCGCACCTTTTCAGGAATTCTGTTTACATTTATTACTTTGCGCAAGTTTAAGTGAAAAATTTCCATAAACATTCTTTTAAGCGACATAAAGTTTTTATTAAATTTTGCTAGAAATCCCTGACACGATGATATCAGCAGCGACATCAACAACAACGACAACGAAAACGACAACGACAACGGCAACGACGATGGCAACAAATAGAGCTGCGGAATTTACAACTACACAGGGCCTTAGATTTTAACCCCCCGTTTTCCACAACTTTCCTTCGTCCTTCGCTTTGCTTGCGTTGTCCTTGTTGCTGTTAAGACAGCAGCCAATGGCGTTGTCTGTTGAATCAGTGGAGTTGCCACAGTACGTTACTCTTACAGTTGCCGCTGCACGCAGTTCATAAAAATTTTGCCAGCCAACGTGACATGCACAAAGGCAAAAGGACACATGGCAGGAGTCGTAGTCGTAGTCGTAATCGTAGTCGTAGCGCAAAGCTGCAGAGAATGTGGCATAAACTTTCGCAACAAACGGGGAGCTTGTTAACCTGAGCCCCGTGTGTAAATGTCGAGCAGCTGCAGCACTCTACCCCCCCCTCCTCCCCTCAGGACATTAGACGAAATTCAATTAAAACAAGGATATTTTTCGCTCTGGCATACCTTTACCTTCCCCTACCGCCCGAAACAGTTCTTAAACAACAATGAAGAGAAAAATGCGCTTAACTTTTACACGCGCTTCGTTTAGCGTTCTGTTGACATCGCGCATACGCCGCGTGTGCTGCCATAAAACGCTTAATTTGAGTGGCAGACAGGGGGATAGGTATATAGGTATAGGAGAGGGAGAAAGCACATATGTACATATATCATAAAGCAGCGCTAGTTTATAAGCTGTCAGTGCCGTAGCTGATGTCCGCTCGTTGCGATTATCACAGCTCAAATTCAATTGCAATTGACTCATTAAATGCCGCTCATTATTCATATTGTCCGCAAAAACCAGCTAATTTACGTTAAGCATTTTTGAATAAGGTCAAAGGCGGACCAGGGGTCAGGTGGCACCGGAAGGGGCAGGAGACAGGGGCAGAGTTTGTGCAGTCAACCAAAAGCTGATCGAAACCGCAGCAAATGACAAACGATGCGAAAACACACAATACACAACAAGTAAAAAAGAGAACGAGACAAGGAAAGAGAGAGAGAGAGAGAGAAAGCGACACAATGGGAACAGCATAAATACATATCTACATATATCATGTGGAATCAGGCAATGTAAAAAGTTATAAGCAAAACACAAAAAAAAAACAGAAAATCAATGAAAATGAAAACCAATTAGCGGTTAACCAAACTGTTCAAATTTGGAAATGGATGCAGCCGCGCATGGCTATAAACAACAACAAAGACAACAAGAGCAGGTTTTTGGAAAGGAGTTAAAAGAGCAATATAGCTAACAGGGGTCAACAACAACGGAGTCTCTGTTTCTGTGTGTGTGTGTGTGTTTGTGTGTGTAAGAGTTGGAAAAGGTAAAAGAGGTGACCGAGATTTACCAGAATAATAATCAAAGTGCGGTCAACAGCCACTGCCAGAGTAAAGCGCAGGGTATATGATTTTAAATTGAATATTTGTCAAAAAAAAATAATATATATAAATATAATATGAGGGTCAAAATAAGGTGGAAAGTAGGGAAACCTTTAAAATAGACAATCAATCTATTTACTTTAAATGTTTTCCCAAGTGGCACTAACTTCATTATTGATATGTTCGGATTTAAAACATAAATTTATTACAAAAATGTATATACCAATCAACACCCATAATTAATATTGCAAATATTGATTGTTACTTTTGTGAATCCATTATTAAAATACATATTTGTAAACACAAAAAAAACACAGCATACTTTCCAACTGAATTTTTAGTAATGAGATTGGTTTTCAGCCAAAAATTTTCTTAATTTTTTAACATTTTATTTATAAAACATTTCGCATTATATTTAATCTATTTTGCTTACTAGAAAAGCAATTTTTGTAAATAGACGATATGTTTTAAAGAATATTTAATTATAGATATTTTTATCAGTTTGCCATTTAATTGCAGTTAAAATGAAGTTTAATTTTTCGCTTAATTACAAAAAATGTTATTTTTATTTTATATATTTATTTTTTGAGCTTACCTGGATCTGCGAGTCGTGGGATCCTTCATAACCATTGCCTCAGAGATATCGCCATAGCGGCCAAAATAATCACGTAAGCTCTCTGCAAGAATATAAAAGAACAAGAACAAAGAAAGTATGTGAATAAGAGAGTGTGGTAAACTTTTGATAAATAATCAATAAGAAGTTTATGAAATGTCAGGGAGCAGTCATCAAAAAATGTTTGTCCGGCGAAAGTTACTAATTTTGGTTACGGTCTTCATAAAAATGCGCTTTCGGATTGCCGCAATAAATAAATGACGTCCTCTGTTACACAAACCTTATTCAGTTTCCCTTGCCACAAAGTCAAACCCAACTCCAAACCCAATTGCTGGACATTATTCACATGCACACGCTTCAAGGCTCAACTGGAAAAAAGGAAAAAGGCAAAAAAAAAATACAACAAATTCAACCAGAAATGCTCATTCCATGCCGCCTCTTTGGCACTTGTAGAGAGACTCTTCCTGCAACCACTGCTGACGGGGGGGCAGGGGAGAGGGGTTCGGAGGACCTGGGGTGGATGCTGGGGCACGGCAGCTGTTGTCTGCGGTTTTGTGAGCTAATCTGGCAGCCAGTAAGCGCGCACTTCAGTGGCACGTACGCACACAAACGCAAAACTGAAGTTATTTCAACAAAATTGCCAGACAAACAGCGAGAGTCACAGCCGGGAATGGGAGTTGGGATGGTGGGATGGGAGGGGAGGGAAGGGGAGGGGATGTTGATGGGCCTGGTTACCAGTTTGGCTGCGATTTAATGCAGCAAAAAGCCGATAAAGTCATCTCAACCAAATGCCGGCAAAGAAACCCTAATCCAGTCCAGCAGCAGCAGCAGTCGCGTCATAAATTCAAACTACAATAAAAATTCAATAAAACAAACGATTTTTTGCCACCAACACACTTACACACACACACACACGCACGCACAGCAGCAGTGGCAGCAGTGGCAGCAACAGCAACTAGTTGCGCTTGTGGCAGCACCAATGATTGTGTGTGTGTGTGTGTGGTTTTTTGTGGCATGAAGTGGGTGCATGCAACGCGAAACAAGTCGGGAATGCGTCGCGTGATTTACATAAGTATGCACAATAATTATGAACAATAAAAAACAATTTGTTTGCTTATGACAGTTTCGGTGCCATAAATAACAGCAGCAACTGGCGCGCTGCATAGCCGTGGCATGCCACGAAGGGGCAGATGCCGCTGTAGAGGCAGAGAAGGGTCTCTGAAAGTGCCTTTGATACTGATGTCCTGTGCGCTGGTGTCCTGACTATGCGTGTGTGGCATGTAAATTGATGGCACACACAGCGCAGGTGTTTCCTCCCGTATGCAAGTGTGTGTGTGTGTGTGTGTGCCTCCCCATGTTGCATGCTACACTTTAAGTTTTAATGGGGCGGCTCGCTCGACATTTGAAATTGAATGACCTGCCAATTAGCTGCAGGTGTACAACATTTCAAAAACTTTGCAATTTCTATGAGTTTTGTTTGATGGTGCCAAACGTTGGCCAAAGTAGCTAAAAGTTAAACACCCTTTCCAGTTTAGAGCGATTTATAGAGTGAGTGTTAGTTCAGTGAAGAGTATTAAACACACTTTCTGAAAGGTTTGGTAACAAATATGTGGACAGATTTTAGCTGGGCTTAAAAGTAGTTCAGGTCTTAAGCAATCAAGGAAGTTGCCTGGGAATTGATTTCACTTGAAAGTATAGATTTTAAATTATTAACCAATCAAAAAAAATTGATTTATGTAAAGTTGAGGATTTAAAAGTAATTTAAGCTCGATTTAGAAATATTAATTGAAGTAAAATATATAAGTTAGATTTATTTATATTAATCCGATTCTCATATATGCCAACTCTCAGTTTAGTTGAAAACTAATTTAAACTATATCCATTTAAAGCACACATATTTTCAAATGGAGTATACCTATACAAACAGAGTGTCTATACCAAATAAAGAATACTAATCCTAACTTAATTAAAAACGTATTCCTGGCAATCGGCACTTGTGCATGCACTTTAGATAATTCCACTTTAGATATTCAACTCATTTTTTTTCTCTATTTCGAGCTGTGCAAACCTTCTTCAAACATATGTCATTTTACTCGTTGTCCTCTCTTGTCTCTTTTGCCCCCTCACGCATGGCTTTGGCTGAAGCGAAATGAAATCCGTGTATCCTTTTTGTCAACTCCTTCTCTCTTTTGCTTTCCCATTTTCTCTCGTTCTCTGTGTGCGCTGCTCATAACTCAATCAACTGCCCGAAATTAACTGTCCGTCAACCTTTCATTTACCTTTCTAACCCACTTTGTCGCCACGGCTGCCGTTCGTCGCTTTTTGTTATAGTTGTTGTTGTTGCTGTTGTTTTAGCAATTGCAATGCACACTATTCGTTTCATAGAGACGACAACCATTTCGCATATCCAAATACCTTTCCGCCCAATTAACCATTTCACATTTCTCACAGTGCATGTTAGCTATGCAACTATTCCCATTCCTCCCCTCTCCACCGTTTTAATACTCTTGCAGAGGGTATTATAATTTGGTCATGCAACTTGTAACGTCTGTTTCTATGCTGCGAAACTGGCTACAGATAACTATATAATGATGACTACACCATATAGCTGTCATCAAAAGAAATTATTCATTTAAGCAAAATTTTTTTGAGTATGAATTCAGGATAGTATTGTTATATCAAGACAATAAGCGGATAAAATAACAACTTCTTAACATAAATAATATAAGAATACAAAGATGCCTAAATTCCCCGAAAATCCAAAAAATTTGAGAAGAGCACAGTAAAAAATCATGTTTAAATCAAGTATTTTTTACTTGACTGAAAAAAGTACGGTTCTATCGTAGTTATGACACAGCATTAGATTGATTTTATTCCGAAATTCCGGGATATTTTTTTTCTGTGTAGAAGCGATTGATCGAAATCGGCCTTCATTATAAAATATTTGTTGTTTCTTGAGATATTAAACCATATTGTCATTTATATCATTATCAAATTGAACTTAAATCGTACTACTTAATTATATAGCTTAATGATCAAGCGAAAATTGAATACAGAGCTCTGTGAGGGCATGATTTCTTCGTTGTGCTGCAGATAGCCTTTCTGTCTTGTGCCACCTACTGTTCCCTGCCCCCTTTTGTGTCCTGTTTAAGCACTTGGCGTATTCCGTGCATCGCTTTGTTCGCTGTCGGAGCCACTGCGACGCTCATTTTTGAGTGACAGCTGCAAAGTTTGTTTTGCATTTCATATTTGCGCGTTTTCTGTCCCTCTCACTCTCTCTGTCTCTCGCTTCGTATCTATGTGTGTGTGTGTGTGTGTGTGCTCGGCGACAACTGTCACTTGACCGGCTGTCAGCGGTACCCTCCCCCACCCGCCTGAGCCAATAGAGAAGCTAGCAAACAAAATAAATGCGCACATGCATAAAGTGTAAATGCGAATAAAAGCACAGAAAATAAAAATGAAAATAAAAAAAACAAAAGAAGAATGAAAAAAAAGTGGACAACAAATTAAAACGCGGCAAAATAAAATTAAAATTTATTTGCTACAGTAACAACAACAAAAATACAAAATAAAATATGAGAGGGGATGGCAAAAGAGAGAGAGAGAGAGAGAGAGAGAGAGAGAGATGTGAAAGGGGGATAAAGCGAGGGACAGTGCAGTGAGAGAATGAAAGAGAGTGGCAACAACGACAACAAAATATATTGTTGTAACGAAGGCAGAAGCCAAACTTGGATTTAATTAAAATGTTTACCACAGTCATTTCATTTTCATAGCCAACAAACATAAATTTTGAAACGCACAGCCACAACAATAACAACAACAGCAACAGGAGCAACAACAAAACAACAGAAACAACAACAACAACGAGAGTGTTGTGAACCACAAAACGAAACAGCTGCAAGAAAATGCCCCAAAAAACCATTAAACTTGGCCCAACACACACACACACTCGAACACCCAAACACACACACACACACACACTCTCATACGCTCATATACTACCTTTCATATAGAGCGAACTTAACTCAATTCGGCCAATTTTGATTGTTGCAATTCGTAAGCAAATTTCTTCAATTTGCTTCATAACAAAAATAAAATGAATTTGCAGGTAATTAGTTCAAGCAGCTACCACAAAAACACACACACACACACACACACGCGCGCACACGCACACATGCTTAATGTCAGCATTTATACGAAATCCATTTAGTAAAATTATTTATAAGAAAAGTCATCTCTACCCCCTTAGGCAAAACTCAAATCCGAAATCCGTTTGCGGTTGCAGGCATATTAACCCCTTAACGTTTGCCACACTTTGCCCCCACCACTCACACTAATACACACACACACACACACACGCACATACAATCAGCCACAACCCCCACATGGTTGTGTGTGTCAAAAGCACAATGCTGAAACCATAAATTTATGTGCTTTCTATTGTTTTTGCCAAAGAAAGCGGAAGTTGTGTGTTTTCTGTGGCTCAGCAACAACAACAACAAGCACAAAAAACTACACAAAACAACATACAAAAGAGAGAGAGAGAGAGAGAGAGAAGGAGTAAAAGCGTAAGAGCTAGAGAGAAAAAGGTGTGCGCTAAGGGATTTCAATCAATTGTGAACCGAGCCAAAAACAGCAACAAAAACTAAAGCTCAGCTTGTTTTGTTTGAAAACGCAAATTGCTATTTTGTCTGCACACACACAGGGAGATAGAGAGAGATAGAGATTAAAGAGAGAAAGAGAGAGAGAGAGAGAGGGAGATAACGAGGGTGAGGGGAGAGACCTGCTTTGACTGGTGTAACACATCCCGTGCCGTGTGGCATCATTTTTCATGCGCTCCAACAACTTTTGACAAAGGTCGGTCAAGCAAGTCTTAAAAACTTTGCGACAAGACAACGCACGTTTCATCTCCAGTTTGTTCCTCCCCCATTCCACCTCTCACACTCCTGGCCTGTATGCCATCTGCATCTGCGTCTCTTGGCCAGAAGCAGCTTTCGCTTAGTGAATTACGTCGACTTTAAGGGGTTAAAGTTCAGGCCGTAGTGCTACCGGGTAACAGTTGTCGCTCTTGGCTCTTGGCCCTAAGCCGTAAATAATAATATTTAGACAAAGGCCTCCACAAAAGCGTAAACTGTCAACTTTGCCGCACTGACGTTTTGATGCCCTAAATCCATTAAGAAATTTGTTGAAAGTTATCACTTGATAAAGTTCTTTATCTAAAGTCACATCAAAAGAACTCCACTTTAATTGATAATGCTTTTATTTCTTTTATTACATATATATATATATTAAATGGCACATATTGGTACTAAAAAATGATTTTATTTTGCCAAATTGAACTTTTGTGCATTTCAGTGTAAAAAGATTTTTTTCTGTTCTATCTAAAACGAAACTTTTCGATAGTCTGTGTTCCCCAAAGGATTTAACGTAATTTATAGACCCCCTTGGTATTATAATACCATCGAATTGGTGAAGTGATTGCTGTCAACCTTTCCAGCAGGAATTTACAAGATATTTATTAAATAAAACAGATTTCAAATTTTATTTTTAGAGCATAAATGTTGATTAAAGAGTGTGGGTTGCCACTCATAACATTGACACTCTCGATAGCATGTGATTTAAAGTATTAATGAGAATGCTGATATAATGCTAAAAAAAAATAATAAATTATAAAAAAAAAAGAAAAAAAATTTTATAATAATGGTTTAATATATTTCGAATTTTTAATTTATTTATTTTATTCCTTCAGTTATTAGTTTAAACATTATTAATCTTATTTTTATATTTTATTATTTTAAATTAAACAAAATTTTTTATCTTAAAATTGAAGTTCACATTAAATTAATAAACATAACTGAGACTGTTTTGTCCTATAAATAATTCCATAACTAAGTCGCAGGCGCCTTATAAAGACTCCCAAAACACTTCTACTAAAATGGCAGCAAAAAAGCAAACCTTAAAAGTTGTTTACATGCGTCAAAAAATTCATTTTATTTTCTCTATTTTTGGCCTTTCACCTGCAAAAATGAATGGAAGAAAGTTGAGCTGAGAAAATTTGCCTAAGTTAGCGCGATTTATGGATAGAAAAGTCATAAACTTATGGATTGCCTTGACTTATGTAGCACTTACGATAATTGCATTGAATGAGAATCGCAAAGAAAGGCGAAAGACGCGTAGGCAACTTTGCATAATTTATGTGAGCGCCGTTCAAAGTTGAAACGACGCACAAATTAAAATCAACGCACAAAATGATTGATGAATGGCCCCTCGACGAAAGAAGTAGGGGAATTTGGGCAGAATTTGGCAGAAAGAGGGAGAGAAATTGGAAATGTGGCCCTTTGTTTGGGCCAAGTCATTTAAATAGTTTATACAGAAATTGGAGACAGAAGGCTGGTTGCTGGCTCTCCGATAACCGATAGTGGGAGCTTCAAAACAATGGGACCCACAAATACATTCATACATTCATACATCTATACTTATGTACATGTATAAATAGGACAAGGTAAACTGGCAAAACCAAATAGAATGTCAAAAATCAAAGTCCAAGCTAAAGTGCTTGCGAAAACAAAAGCTAAAGAAGTCGCTGCACAAAACAAAAGGCGGCCAAAACTTTAGGACAAAAGCAAAGCAAAGCAAAGCAGGGAAAGAAAAGTAAACTTTGCGTCAAGTGAGCGGAGCGAAGAGAGTTCTGCTTATCTACCAAATACCCCAGAGCCCAGACACCAAAGACCCCACTGGACCAAAACCGTACCGAGACTTGGATGTGGACTTGGACTTGGACTTAAACTTGGACGCATCAAAAGCATGCTAATGTCCAGCTCTGTTCGCAACGCCCAACAACGCCTAAAGATTGTATGAAGTATGCCGGATGATGGAGGGGATGATGGAGTAGAAGAGGAAGACGCTGAAGATACGAATTGGAGGCGAGCCGAGAAGTCAAGCACGAAAAAAGGGTCAAGAAATGAAAGCTTAGAGAGCTTGAGAGCTCTGATATGCGAATCAATTGATTTTGAGCCGTAACCAGAGAAATGGAAAAACCATTGAGTATGTAGAGAAAGAGAGAAAGAGAGAGGGGGATCGCGGGTCGTTCTCATCGAAGGGTAGCGGAAAATGCAAAGTTTGTTTTTGCGAATGCAGTCGAACGGAATAAATTTTTCGCAGCGCAGGTAAATCGTCGTGGAAATCACTGAAGGCAAATTAAAAAGTAACTGACAAAGACTGAGTGAGTGAGAGACAGATGGAAAGAGAGGGGAATCACAAAGTAAACCGAACTCAAGTCAGCTATGTAGCAGATATCAAACTGTATGTCCTGGCAACTGGAGGACAGTCAAGTCAATCGGTAAACGGAATAAGGTAAAAGCGAACAAAAGGGTCAAGCGTTGTAAAAGGAAATGGAAAGGGTCAGGCAGTGTGGGGGGAGGGGTTGACTGTGGTGTCAATAAACCAAAAATGCGACGCACAGTCGTATGAAAGCGCCTTTTGTGTTTTATCATCATAAGGTGGATTGCGTAAAAGGGGGCGTGGCGTATTGCGTATATACATATATATATATGTGTGCGTGCTGAACCTGAGCAATCGTGAACGCTTCTAAGGATTTCCTTATAAATTATTGTGAATTTATGCGAATCATTTCCAGTCGGATTGCGCCCAGCCGGGCAACTCTTAGCAGCGCCAAAGCCGCCATGGATTTTAACTTTATAATTGAATCCATTACTTAAGGAACGTGCAGAAGGCAGAAGGCGGCTTGCCAAGATTTCGATGTATTAAAGTGTTGGCAGGCACCAGGCTAAAAAGGGGAGCTCCCCCCTACTTCTCCGCAATACAACAACAACAACATTTTCAGCACTGATTGCAAGGAGGGGAGCTTCGTGAATTAAGTTTTTGGTTTGTTGGCTACACAAAAACCTCGAAATAAGTTTTAATTACGGGCATATGATGGTGGCCGATAATACGACGAGAAAGCCAAAAGTTTGCAGCCAAGGCAACCGGCGTCGACGGCGGCGTCGGCAGCGGCGGTAGAGACGGCGGTAGAGACGGCGAAGGCGGAGGCGGCATCGAAGCCGTTGACTGACTGAAAAATTCTATTATAATTAATAGCAGAAAATTATGAAATTAATGCAAGACACACACACACACACACACACACCCGCACACCCACACATACAGACAACCGCACACACCAAAATTGGATTCATTAAAAATGAAGTAGGTTTTCCACGAGCCAAAGGCTTATCCCAAACAAATTAGAAATGCTGCAGAAAATGCACAAGGGGCAAACGGGGGTTAACCCGTAACGTTAAGCAACGAAGGGTTCATAGAATTGAGTTAACAATGGTAATAATAATGTGATATATAAAACCCCCAAAAGTTGAGAAAAAGAGTTGAAACGCTAAGCATAATGGATTAAAAACTGATTTCACTCGAAACACAATAATCAGCGATTGCAGCGAAAGAAATTAAATTAACTTGACGGAAATTTAATGAAATGAGCTGGAGTTATGGGCGTAATAAGGTCTATATATAGATACTTATAAAGAATCGGCTGTTCTATGAATTATTCAATCAAAGTTCGTTTAGAATTTTGAACAACAACCATATAGTTCTTTAAAGACACAAGTTGTTTCGATTTTATGCGATGACATTTTAAGAACAGTAAGAAAATATCGGTAAGTTGAATTTCTCGAATTTCTATTATATTTTGCTTAAACTTTTCTACTCATTAAAGAGTTTTAATTAATATTCTAAACTTTAGAATCTAAAGTATGCAATTGAATGTCAAGTTTTTTTTTACCCAGCGTTTTCTTAGTCTGCAGAATTAATATTACTAATTAAATACTAATTATAAAACAAATTTTACGTTGTGTCACATTTTAAATTATAAAATTAATTAGCAATATTTTTATAAAAAATTTTCTTAGACTTAAAAAATTAAAAAACAAGTAAAACAATTGAAAAAATAAAATTTTGGTTTTTGCATGGAACCTAGAAAAACTTAAATTTAAAAGTTTACCGTCCTACTTTATCTAAAAAACAATAATAATAACACTTAGATCAACAAACTCCCGCCTTTAAATATACATAAGTTACGCACACACGCTTAAAACTTTGACTGTGTCACGTTATACCCACTTTATGCTCTTTATCCACTCGGCAGCCACTTTTCTGTGCTATATTCGAACCACTTTCAACTTTTCACGCAATTTTTCATACTAATTACCAAGCAATTTAGTTTTGTGTTTACACACTTTTCTCTTTCTAGAGAGAGAGAGAGAGGGAAAGAGAGGGATAAAGGGCGGCTGCTGGCTCCATTTTGTGACTGGTGGCAAGTTGATTGGCATTGGCAATGGCAGCGGCAGGTGGCCGCCTCATTAGTGGCTTAACTTGGTGTACAAAATGCCGCACTTATGGCAAATAGCAACGACGACAAGAGGCTGGCCAGCATGAAACATGAAAAAGCAGCAAACACAAAAACAGCAACAGCAACAGAAACTGAACAACATGGGAAGGCAGCATCAAATTGACACTTAACCAAAGCGCAAAGTGTTGGCTGGCCAAAAGAGAGGCCAGAAGTGCAGACAGAGATACCAACAAGAGCAACAACAACAACAACAACAGGAGCCACACGTTGACCAGCAGCCAGTTGCTGAAGAAGCAACCAGGAAGCAGAGAGAACAACATTGGCGCTGGCAACTGTGTAAACAAAGACGAGAACAACGAGGATGGCTACGACAACGACACACGAGCAACAGAGCAACAGAGTGACATGCGACGAGGCAACCTCGACTGCCTGCCACATATCAGTCAGAGAACTAAAGCCAAAGCCGAGGAGCAGCCTTTAAAGTCTGGGGGCACTTGTTGGTGTCCATAAGCTGCCTGGGCAAACAAGCAAACAAACCCAACTAACAAGCCATAAGATGACAGCCTGCCAGTGACAAATTGTGCCAAATCGAAATGGTAAACAAATGCCCAGGCCATCAGACAGACAGACAGACAGACAGACAGACAGACGGACAGACGGACAGACAGTCGGGCAGGCAGACAGTCAGGCAGGCAGGCAGGCAGGCAGGCAGGCAGGAATCACTCACTCACCACTTGCAGGAGCATTTCTTTCCTTCTCCGGGCCAGTCAAATATGCAAATTTCGTGCACAGCTGTTAATTTGCTAAGCGTACGAGACAAAAAATAACAAGAACAAATTGTTATCATCGGCACGCCGAAAATTTGATACCCTCACAGACACCTGTACTTAATTTCCGAAATTCTTGTGAAAGCTACATGAAATAGTAGTACACAGAAAATAAAATCATTCTAAAATTCAAATTAAAATTTTAATTTTAACATTTTTTTTTTTTTAATATGTATTCAGGATATTACTATTAAATTATGACAATTTGCAGATAAAATGACAATGACCCTACATTAAAGAAGTCAAAAATGACTCAAATATTTCATGTAAATAAAAAAATCTTACAGAACCCCGAAAACCAAGAAACTTGTTGAGTGCCATATAAAAAAAATCGTTCTTGAATCAAGTATTTTATACTCGGGAATTACCGTTTTTCTGCCACCCTATTGGATTGATTTTAATCCGCTGATTCGGATTGTATTATAAAGAAGTCTGATGTTACAGAATCTGCAAATTTTGTTAAAGCATCCCAAAATATAAAAAGGATTTTCATAAATATTCATATTAGGTCTGCCACGCCTGCTTTAATGAGTTACACATTTGTTACACAATGAGTTACGCATTTAGTCGAGAATTTAAAATACCCCCTGCAAGGGTATAACAAAAAATATGTGATCAACAATTGAAAAAGAGAGAACATGCAGCTTGTAGGCAAATCGATAGCATTACATTATTTATGCACAGCAATCAAATGTGCCACGGGGCGTATGCGCAATGCCACAACAGAGCTGGACCTTGTCCAGGACGACCTCTTGCCCACTGCCTTCCTTGCCCCTCTGGTCATGCCCACTCCGCGACCACTTTGTGCGGCATTAGCTAAACAAATAATCATTACTTTTTCCATTTGTTTTTGAATGCTTGATGTCTGAGATGCCTCCCTTTTACCCCTCTCCCTTTCTCTATCTTGCCCCTATTCGCACACGCACATATGTATCTTATTGTATAAGTCCGTGTTTGTGTGTGTGTGCATTTCTCTTAGTGTATCGATAGCCTCGACTGGCAGGCAAATAAAAATCTCTCACGCATTCGCAGCACGTAGCAAACGCCTCATACCTCCCGCCTTCGTCCTGTCCACGCCCACCACTTGACTAATGCAGAGTTACAGCGGCAACAGCAAAAGCAGCAGCAGTGGCAGCGGCTCTTGAGGCACAGTTTACCCTCTACGCTTGACGCAACACCCCGCTCCTTCCCTTGGTCTCATTTAAAAAAAAGTATCAATTTCATTGTTACGCGCACTCGATTTTTTCCATTCTTCTCTTTCCTTATTTTCTTCTCCTTCCTATTCTCTATTATACTCTTACTGAGGGTCTTAGAATATTATATTATTAAGCTGGAACTTGCAACACTAACTCATGAATTAATAAATAGTCCGAGTTATGCGACTAAGATTGAAACTTGATTAAAGCAAACTTCAAGCTCAGAATTATGCTTTAAATTTGTTAGTAAAAGTTAATTTACAGCTTTAGTTTATCAATATGAAATGGAAACAGAGTAAATTTTGATATTTTACCATCCTAACAAATCCCAAAAAAAAAAATCTAGAAATAGAATACATTGTTCATTGTTCAATTTATTTTCAAATATTCTCTCGGTATTAATAATAATAAGAAACATTTTTATCATTTATTACTTAATATAATTTTTAAGTACATTTTTTTTTAGTATGTTAACTGAAAACTTGACTAAACATTGAAAAATTTAAACTTAATGAATTATAAAAAAAATGTAATGCGATGTTGGATTTATTTTCTCAATTTCACATAGAAATTAAATTTTCTTTAAGTTAACTTACAGATTTTATATAGTTCTATTCCCCAGAAGTGTATAAAATATTCGTCAATCCTGTCAAAAAGAAAAGTGTTTTTCTTGTGCCTTTGCTTTATTTTTATTTGCCAGTGCAAAGTGAAATAAATTTTGAACGCCAATTGCAGGGGCCAGGGCAATATTGGAAAATGTTTTCAGGCCCTGCTGAATGAAAATTATTGGCCAGTCATGACGTGAGTTTTGGGTTTATTTTCATTTTGTTTCCGTTTCGTTTCGTTTCGTTTGGTTTTGTTTTGTATGGTGTCGTGTCGTTTTGTTACGTCAAACATTACGTTATACATTACATTGCAACACGTTACGTCTTCTGGCTTTTTTGCATAAAATTTCAATAAGACGATGCTGGGCAAATGAATTCTCAAACTGTTTGCCATTGATTACAAATAGTTTGTATTTTATTGGGTTTCTTTAGACCCTATTGTTGCAGTTGTTGTTGTTGTTATTGTTGTTGTTGTTACTTTTGTTGTTGTATTGTTATTCCCTGTTGGCAAATTTTGAGCTAATCTCGTGCTTCAGCTGGACTGAAGGGATAATGATTCATTTGTGGTCAAAATGGCAAACGCGTTAAGTTTTTATGGCCAACGACTTTTTGGATCTAGACCAAAATCAACTCTTCGTGTGTGTGTGTGTGTGTGTGTGAGTGTATGTATTTGTTGTATGGATATTTTGCTTTGCTCGTTTGCTTTGTACTTTATTTTATCGTTCTTGGCAGCCGCAGCAAAAACCAAAAACAACAATAAAAACAGTCAAAAAGCACTCGAAATGCCAAATGATTCTACTGCTGCTGCACCGCTCCGCGTTCCTTCCACGCCCCCTTATGTTCATGGTACGCCTCCTATTTGCCTAATGGGCCCCCAAAGTGGAGGACTAACGCCATTGCCAGCGCACCTTTGCAATTAATCCGCGCCCAAGCCACGCCTTCAGTTTGACTGTGGCTAAGGAATGCTAAGCTTTGTCTTCTTCACCGCACCACACCATAGCACCACCGCACCGCTTTTCCCACGAGTTTTTCATAAACAAAACCGGAAAATCTGCTGGCTGCCAGCAACAACGACGAAACATTTGAAGCACTCGCTCCACAGCCACTGCAATTTGGCAGCGATTTTGGTTGCCATCCCAAGAACTCAAGTCCCCTGCCCAATACCCCTCAGGGGGGGAAGGGGGCAACAGTGCCTGGCTGCTATTTTCGGTCTCAAGTGACAAATATTAGAGCAGTCTTTATCGCTAATTAGACTTTGTAGCCGTAAATCTGTTGTCATTTCTTGTTGCTTGTATTGTTGCTGCTCGCTCTATTGTTGTTAATGTTGATGTTGCTCTTGCTATTGCTATTGCTGTTATTGTTGTTGTAATTGTCGTGGCCAAAACCAACAGACCACGCTACCTCCTCCTCCTCCTGCCTCTTAACAGTATTTTACCACTCTCTACGCATTCAGTTGAAGCATGGCAAATGCGTTTCAAAGTTTGCCAAGTTGCAGAAACTGATGCCGGAAGCATTCGGGACTCTTGAGACTTGAAATTGCGCAGAAGAAGACGAGCCAACAACACATAAGAAGTGCAGAAGGGACATGAGATAGAAGGACATGTGGAGAATATGTAGATGAGTCGAAATGATTCGAAATGAGTCGAGTGTGCACTTATGGAAGTTGTATGCATTGATTGCGAGAAAAGAGACAGGCGATAAAACTAATTAATGAACGCTACAACTTGTGCTCATTCAAAAGATAGAGACCGAAAAAGAACGAATGAAACAGAAAGAGAGAGAGAGAGAGAGAGAGACGAAATTGAGGAAATAATGTATGTACTTAAATTAAAATCAAAACAGTTACAAACAGATAATTGGACTGCAGGATTGCTTGTTATAAGAATGGCAGTATTATCATGTCTTCTGCTTTGTTTATCTAATGTCGAAAACAATTTCAATTTAATTAAATATTCATTCAATTTGGTGATGAATTAATGAGAATCGCTGGGAAAGTCATTATATGCAAGATTTTGCTACAAATTAAATAGATAAGAAAAGTATAAGAACTCTGGATTATAATATTTAATATTTAATAATTATTATAATTTATAACTATTTAAATAGAAATATTTAAAAATAAATAATAAGTATTTAATTCAGAAACACCTAAGTCTGATTGATAACAAAAACTACATAATTGAGATTAAGTTAGGTGTACGTAAAAATAAGCTAAATATTTATTTATTTAATTTGACTAGATTTCTGATTCCTTTCGCATCGCACGCTGCCTTAAGCCTGATTTCCATTTACCTGTCTAAGCTTATTGCATTTTGCTAACTGATAAAATTGACAATATTTTTTATTTTCAAAATTTTCCTATGATGACCTAAAATATACAGTTTGTGGGCAGTTGTGGCCTAGTTAATAAATGTTCAAAAGCATCATTAAAAAATTTGTTAAATTCGTATTATAAATATTGACATGTTTTTAGGCAATAAGCCAATACAACAGATTTCAAGATATTGCCTTTAAAGGCCAAAACTTGAATATTCTAAAATAAATACAACAACAACAACTAATCTAAATGAGAATACGAGTAAGAAGAAAAAGGAAGCGAAATTTCAATTGAAATCGTAGCAAAGTTTAATAAGTATGCAAATGTAAACTTGGCTTATACAACTGAGTGTATCAATTTAAACTTAATGCTCAAATCTAACCCAGAGCGGCAATTAGTTGACTCGACTCACAGTTTGTGGGAAGGCTCATCCACAATCCGTGTGTGGAGTGAGTCTGTCTGTCCGTTTGGCTTAGCATTTCCGCTTTCGCAAGTGTACAACTATTTTGTACACATTTTCATTATTCTTTTGGCCACAGAAACAAAAGAGAAGCTGAAGAGGGAGTGGAAGAAGACGATAGAAGGACTGCAGCTAACTAGAAGAAAAAAAAACAATGGCCTTGGATGGCATCCAGCTGCCATTTGAGTTGGGTTATGGACTTGGTGGATCTGAGTTGAACCAGCTCGGATTCGATAGCATTAAAAAACAGCACGATTATACGAATTTTTATGGCACATATGAGACTAATAGACAAATGGAACTGAACCGAACGGAGTTCTGGGCTCTCTGGCAGCAGATGTTTGCCAAGAAAATCGGTTTGTTGTTGAATGTTGCGGGTCTTGTGGCAAATTTATGCGGCGCAGTGTTGCATTAAATGTACAGTCAAATGCTTGAGTTAATAAAAAAAAATATCAAAAAACAGAGGCGACTTCAAAACGGCAAACGCAACTCAAATCCTTCAAAAACAGGCGGCATTTTATATATATATATATTTTTTTTTGAAGTGTGGCAAGAAATGAAGCGTGCCGTTTCGAGGTAATAAGCAGAGCTGCAGAACCAACTGAAGCGCAACCAAAAACTTAGTTAACTGCGGCTGAAACTCCCACACACACACATATACACACGCACATATACAACACTTGTATATGTATGATAAATAGCTTTCAATTTATATGCCTCGAGGGCAGCTCAAAGTTGGAACTGGGGGGGGAAGGCCTTAAAGGTGTTCAAGGGTCATTTATCAGGCAGAGCGGCAACATTTAGCGTTGGCTACATAGGTGTATAGGTGTGTGTGTGCGACAAGTAAAATTTATGCGTCCTCGCCGCACCTACCTACTGAGATACTGTATATGGATACGTCTGGAATCAGAGACAGAGTCAGAGTTGGACCAGAGTCGTCTCTCTCTCGCTCTCTCTCTCTCTCTCTCGCTCTGACTAGTGACGCATTCATTTCGATCTGAAAGTGAAAATCATTTGCAATTGTGGCAGGCAGAGCTCAGAGGCGCCACCAACTGCCGTTAGTTGTAATAGCTGCCATAGAGCGGTCGAAATTACTTTAACCCAACAGCTGAGTCTGCAGATGCTAACTGAAGGGGGTATCGGGGGGTGCTCTACCTGTTAAATGAGTGAGTAAATGTGTAGCTGTCGACAGGTGTGCAAGTAATTACACACACACACACACACACACACACACACACCCTCACATACTAAAGCTCAGCGAACGTAAGAAACCTTTGCATACGGGCCCACACAATTTATATTTGCCAAAGTTTCGTCTGCTGCTGCTGCTGATGCTCAACGGGGTTTTGGCCAAATGGAAAGCGTCAGCGGCAAGGAAAGAGGTTGGAAAAATGGTTTAGACATCCTTCGCCTCGTCAAAGTTAATTAATTTGCAGCCCCACAAGCGGCGACAAGTGGTGAAAGTCTCGCTTACAATCATCCAAACTTATGCTTTGAATTTCTGTTTTAGGTTCAAACGATATGCCACGCCCTCAAATCTGTGGTATGCTTTCGCCAAAAAGATGAACTTAAATAAATCATTTGTATAGACAACAACATTAGATGAAACTTAAAGAAAGTCATTAAAAAAATAAGATGTGCAATTTACAGCCTGTAATATATATAGTATATATTATTATATACTATACTAATACTATCAGATTCTGTTTTTTTTAATATATTTTTTCCGATTTAGAATGCCAGCAATTATTCCCTTACAGTTTTACATTCTTTAATTTAGACAATATTTTGACATATAATAGCTTCTTTGACTGTCTCAACCTTTATTGATATTGTTCCTTGCTATTTTATATCCTTCTACGCTTTCCACTAATTTTATAACCACTTTAGTTTATTTTCCATTTCGCAAAGCAAACGTCGTGAGACCAGAACAATTAGAGAAGTGACATTTGAAGCCATAAATTCCGCAATGTTAACTTTGTTTACTTGGTGATTTAATATCCAGTTAAAGTAAAAGAGAAACAGTTTAACTACTCGGCATTAGATAAACTTCTCGTTAAAATTTTCTTGTTTGTGATAATTTAAAAGAAAGGTAAAAATTTGCTTAGGTTAACAGAAAATGACTGAAGACACTTATCAACTCATAATATATTTTTAGCGCTAAAAAGAAATTAATAAATAAATTAATATAAATAAAGAGAAAAAAATTAGCCTGAATTGAAAGACTATAGTGATAGCTTCTCAGTGAGATATTCTCAGTGCAACCTTAAGCAAAGTCTTATATTAAAATGTTTAAAGTTAAGCTTTTGGAAGCACGAACTTTGCTCAAAACGGATATCAATCTGTGGAAATGAAAGTTCTTAAGAGCGAATTTGTATTCTTTTTGACGAACTTTAATGGAATCTCTCCGGGAAATTTGTTGCACAGTGTTGCAGCATTCCGATTGCGTCAATTGAATTGAATTTGTGCTACAAATCAAGTAAGCAACTTAACAGCTAAACAACAGCCCCAAAGCAACGCACACGCAGGCCATCAAGAATGGCTCTGACCCCAATCAGGAGGGAGCCGGACACACACACACACGCACACATGTGTGTGTAGCTACATCCTTACGAAACGGAGGCAATCAATTGCAAGGAATGCGAAGCACAAGAGCGCAAAAAATGCACAAGCGCTTTTGCCTTTGTGCGTTGGACACCTTCAGGCCAAGAGCCGGAGATGCCGCCATTGGAAGTGGTAAGAAGAATGGTAGAAGAGGGGGCAGGGGGGATTTCCCCTGCCTCTGCCAGCAGCTCCAGCTGCTGATGCTGAAGTGCAGCTATAAAATACTAATCCGCATCAAATGAATGCTACATCAATCTTGTGTCGAGCACAGGTAGCAAGTGCGGCAGATGCGTTAGAGCACCGCAGAGCAAGAGAGAAAAGGAGAAAGAGAAGTAGAATAAGAGAGAGAGAGTGAGAGTGAGGCAGTCAAGAGGCCAAAGTCCTGGCAACTGGCAGGCGCCACTTTAATTTTGTTACTAAGCCCGGGCCACAGTTGACAGGCAGCTCGTCCGTCCGTCCGTCCGTCTGTCCGTCCCTCCGTCTGTCCGTCCATCCAGTGGCGGTAACGTCGGCGGCATATGGAGCCGAGCAGCCGCTCAAAAGTCATTTCCGCAAACGCTGTCAGCTGCGAGGGACACACACAGGGAATGGCGACAACGATGTTGATGGCAACGAATGCGAATGCGAATGCGAACGACGAGAATGAAGAACAAACAGGCAGCAAAAACTAGGGATTAGGGATTTGCGTGCACATAAATGAATTTTGTGTACGCAGCCGTCAGAGACGCATATGCGGGAGATGGCGACAGCAGACAGCAGCAGGAGCAGCAAAAGGACACGGAGACGGAGATGGAGACAGACACAGAGACGGAAGCAGGAAGGCGCACCAAATGGAGATGAAGACTAAGCTGGAGTTAGAGGAGCAGCGGGAGCAGCAGGAGCAAAGCAGTTACAGCTGACTCTGTTATCTCCACATGTGCAACATGCAAGCAATGCAACCAATGAGTAAACTCTTCTCCCTCTCCCCACCCCTCTTCTACTCCTCCACTCACTCTACCTCCACGCTTTCCCCTGGTCATGTCCCGCTGTTTGCATTGGTGAGCTGCACTACAGCAATTGTTGGCATTACGTGCCACTCTCGATTGCCATTCAATGCCAGGAACAGCAGCCACAACAGAGCAAGGAGCAGGAACAGGAGCAGCAGGAGAAGAAGCAACGCAGCAGCCGCCAACTATTGAATTACTTTCAACCTGCGAGCTGCGAGTGTGACTGAAGATTGCACTTGAAATAGGATTCACAGCTCACTCGCTCTCCAAAAGCTTCAGATTTTCAATTTCCGTTTCCTTTTTTGCGCTTTTTTTTTAGTCATCTTCATCCCGCCATCCATCGCATCCCTGCTTTGGGTTTCTTTCTTTCATTTTTTGTTGTTTTGTTTGTGTCTAAGCAAATGGAATAAGCGCGCTCATTGGTTGAGGCTTGTTGCTGATAGATGGATATATGGATAGTTGGATAGTTGGATAGATGGATAGATGGCTGAAGAACCCAAGAGGATGTGAACGATTACGGAAATGCGCTACAATGAATACAATTTTCCAGCAACTGCAGTTGGAGAAAGTGAAATCTTTTAAGAAAAAGTGAAAGTAAAGAGAACTGATCGGAGTTAAGAGCTTTTTTAAAGATTATAGATAGAATGATCATTAAAAGCATGGATTCAAGGGAAACAGAGTTGAAGAAATAAAAGTATAAACAATATCTGAACTTGCAAATGATAAAGAAACTAAAGTATACAAAATATATATTAAAAAAAAATAAACTTAAGAATTTTATTTTTAAAATATGACAATTTTAAGATACCAAATTAAAATAGGTGATCTTACAATGAAGATTCTTTTATATTTACGAGAACTTTTTTTGAAGATATTCGAATATTGAACAGTTTTTTTTTAACAGTGACAGAGATATAAATGCGGCAACCAAAAAAATTAAAGAAAATTATTTTTGAAGGCATCTTTTGGTAATTGTTACTAATTTTTCTTTTATTTATTTCATCTTTTATATTTAATTTAAGAAAAAGCCAAAAATAAAGCAATGAAAATATAAATTACAGAAATGGAAGGAAAAGAAATGTAGAACATGAGATATACTTAATCTTCTTATTACAACAATTATTTTTAATTTTAATTATGATAACAAACAATATTTAAAATAAAAAACTGAATGATAGTTATAAAAAAGAAATATTTTCGTTCTTTTTTTTTAATTTTATAACATAATCGAAGTATAAGAGAAGTCTTATTAAAAGTAATTACATTGATAATGTTGAAAAATAAAATAAAAACTGTCAATCTTCTTTCATTTTGTGCTGTACATGATCATAATTGCAGTAACCATTTAAGTTGAGTATTTTTTATATTGGCATTCAAGTGATGCCGCTAACTGCTCACACCTGTCAACATGGCTTGCACTTATGTGTCTGGCGTATAATGTATGTACTTAGTAATAGTGTGCACCTGCAGATGATTGCAGGGCATTTGCAACCAGGAGCAACAGCAGTGGCAACAACAACAAGTGCAGGAACAAGAGGAGCAACAAGAGAAGCGTTTGCTGGCACGTGCATCATTGACGTTGTCCATGGCAACAGTTTACACTCGATGCCACACCCGCCTCCCGCCTCCTGCCTCCTGTCTCCCACCGTCTGCTGCCTGGTAGTATATCAATCCTATAAGACGCAACATTCAGTGCCAATCAACAAGTGCGTTCCATCTTGAACTAACCCACAATTCCAACCCCAACCCCAACCCCAACCCCAACTCCAATCAGAAAACACGAAAGGACTCAGCATATATGCAACAGTGCGCTGAACGCTTTTATTGCTAACCATTTCTTTCTGCTTTTGCTGCTTGTCCTTTTTGTGCGCCAGCAAGGATTTGTGCGAATAAGGATGGGCAGGAAGGCAGCAGGGGAAGGGAAAAAAAAGCGGAGAGCGGCACACGGATTGAAAAGAACTCGGCACGTATTTGTCACGTATTATATATTTATAGCAACCAATGAACCGTTGAATGCACGGACTGTCGATTGGTAAGGAGACGAAGTTCTTGGAAAAAACAAGAATTGTTGGGAATGCATAAAACGGTAGAATTTGCTCATTGCTCATACGCAGCGTGTTCTTGCTAGTTGGAGCTTAGTTCAAATTGAATACTTATTGCTACAGCATGAACAAATGGCATGGGAGAGTTGAAGCTACAGAATGTATTTATATAAGGAAGCAAAAGCTCTATCAGCTGCTGCCGTCACAGTTTAATTATAATTTTAATCACTTTTGCAGCAGCGCGACGCGGAAATGAATTTTATGAAGCGTACGCCGAACTGTCGTACCCAACATAAACTGTTGTCAGTCCTAAAGGGACGACAATCCCGACAATCCGGACAATGCGGACAACCGGACGGACTGTCATGTCAATTCAATTTTCGTGCTTCCGTGCGCGGCGACAAGTTTTAGCCAGAAAATCCTGGCCCTGCCATGTCCCGCCTCTACCCCCGATCTCAAATGCCAGTACAGATTGTCAGCCCAGCGGTACTTTATGTACATCATCATCATCGTCATCATCAACACCTTTTGCCAGGCGCCATTTACACGCCGTCGTCTATCCTCGTCTCCAGGTCTAATCAGCACAGACAGCAGACAGCAGTTCATACTCGACTAAGTCGAGAGCTGCTTTCTCTCATTCTCATTCTCATTCGCATTTTACATTCCCATTACATTCCCGATTCCCACACTTCTTAGAGCTTCTCTAGGCTCTGCTCTTTTCTCTGCTCCGCTTTGCCATCTCTGTGGATAAGCGAATCAATTTTAATGCCGCATTTGTTGCATAGATTTGTGCCAACAAAATGAGATACAACCAAAATGATGAAATACAAAAAACTAATCAATTTATAGCGTACAACTTGAAGCGGAAAATTCTCCCTTCACAATTCTAAATAATAGCTGAGAGAGAATTATTTCAATAGTTCAATTGCAAAATACAAAAACTAATAATTTTATAGCTTACAACTTGAAGCGGCAAATTCCCCCCTACAGAACTGAATAATAACTGAATAATATAAAAATATAAAAAAATCATAGCAGGAGATATTTCTATAGTTGAATTGTAAACACTTCTGGGAAAATAAACAAGACAGAACATAAAATGGAAATGGAATTCATAACATTTTTACAAAGCTGACTTTATTATGAATATGTTCAATGGGTAACGGTAAAATTCTGAAATTTTTTCATTTTAAATATTAAATAAAATCTTTTTTTTCGAAAAGTACAAGCTGAGTTATTTGATTTCTATAACTTCTTAAAGGCTCTCATTGATTGTAATGAAACAAAAGTAATTTCTCAAAAACAGCATGGAAAACGTATTACAATTTCCAACCAATCATCAGGCTCAGATTCTAATCTCCCAGTGATTTAAATCAAATATTTCAATCGTTAGCAATTTAATCATTAATTTAGTCTGAGACAACTTGCCTCTAACCCACTGATTTACAGGGTATAATTAAGAAACTTGGCCCGTGGGGCAAATAAATTGAATCATATTTTCAACACAGCAAATGAAAATTATAATTGCCAGCTGAACACTTGATGAACAGCCAACCCAATATAGAGCAATGTAGAAAGTCTCGGAGCATTTTCAAGCATGTTGCCCCATTCGGAATCCCATTCTTATTTCATTTCTCAGTCCCCATTCATGGGTTCATCATCCATTTTGTTATGAATTAAAACGATGGCGAAGACTGGCCGAGACGAGGCTGCTGACATGTTTTGTCCACAGGCACGCATACTCTTGCGGCTAGCCCTGTTCACTTCTGTTCACTTCTGTTCTGTTCTGTACTGTTCTGTTTGGGATCTGTCCTGGCCTGACTCGTTGGCTGGCAAGTTTCCCAACGGCACGCGCTGATTGTCCCCTTCCCCTCAACTGCTTGCCCCACGTCAGCGGCTGCTGCTGCCGACAAGTCAGCCTGCCTGTGTCACTCATATGCGCCACAAATATCCAACCTCAGTACCCATTCTCCTAATATACCCAATACTCTACCCTTAGCCTTACCCTTACCCTTACCCGTTGCCCATTCCCATCGTCATTCTGTTCGTTCGTTGCTGCCACGCACGAACGCTTACTTTGTCGCATGCACAACTTTTGGCTATTAAGTCATTTTTTGGCTTTTTAGATTTGCGACAAATTCTCTGGCAGCAGCATTACAACAACAGCAGCAACAGTGGCAGCATCATCCTTCACTAATTGCCCGCACTCTTGTGGCATTTTTACATAAAATTTGTGTGCACAATTCTATCGCACTTTAAACAGTTTAATGCTGACGAGGACTTAGCCAAAGAAACACTTTATCATGCAACGACCAAGTGCCGGACACTGCACCAGACACAATCTAAGATGCTGCTGCTGCTTCAGCTGCTGTTGCTGCCTCTTCTGAGCACAGAACTTCAACTCTTTCACAAGAATTTAGTTGAAAGAAGCTTCGAGTGGCAGGCAGAGGCAGAATGACAAAGTGCGGGAGTTGGGAATGGAGATGGGGGTGGGGCAGGACGCAAACCTTCTATAACAATAACAAGATAATAGAATGGATACAACATGGAGTGTTCAACTACAGAATGCTCTCTATAGACACTGCATGCTTAAGATTAAAATGTATAGAATATCGAAACGAATAAGTCTTTATTGAATGACAGCTATGTATCTGTAAGCCACTTAAAGTTTTTTTTTCTATTTATTTATTTATTTATGTTATTCATTTATTTATTGATTTTATCATGTCTAAATAAGACTTATTACTTTATTATGAAAGCTAGGTTCCTCTAACTTTAAAATATATAATGTTATTTTGTAATATATTTTCCAGACACAGCAACTGATCGATTAAGTGTTTAAGTAAATCAGATTATGTATAAAAACAATAAAGAAAATAAAAAAACAAACATACATATTTTTAATAATACCAAGTTATTATAAAATACAATGTTAAGGCTTCATTAACATAAAAAAAAATAGAATTGTTTTCAACACTACTCCACAACATCAAATAGATTAATAACTTAAAAATGTAAGATTATTTAAGAAACAAATTAAATAGAGCAGACTGCCGATAAGAAAAGTTTATGAATTTATAGCATTGTATTCGTTATATCGTAATAAAGCGGATTTCTTTGTTGTAAGACAACAAAACAGAAATGTAAACTGTTTATAACTTGATTTTTATACACATTTCAGATCAATTGTTAAGGAAACTTGGATTATTTTTGAAGAAAATAAAAGGGAAAAGTCTTTCAGATAAGAAAAGTCCAATTAGTATGTAGATTCATGGCAATCCAAAGGCTCTGATAAAGTGCAGAAACCCTTTTCGAAGGCATTTGTTTCATTTCAAGTGTATGGCAAAAACTTGGCTCAACATTTGAGTGACAAGACAAACAATAGACAGGATGAGATCTACAGCTACGAGTACAGCTACTGCTGCTGGTCTAGCTCTGCTCCAGCTTCTGCTCCTGCTCCTGCTCCTCTTCTTGTTCTTGTTCTTGTTCTGCCGCATCAGTGCACTTGGCCCAACTGGCCAACCAAGCACTGTCCCCTTTTCCCCCTTTGCCCTTTGGAGCTAGTGAAAAGTGAAAAGCAAGATTTGTCACGCACTGATGCGTCTTTAAGCGTTTTAATTACCCACGAACGAACGAGAGAACATTTGGGAAAACGAAAACTTTAGCATAATATGCAAACCAGGACAATAATTCACTTTGGCAGTTGGCTAACTTGCCTGTCCGGGCAACATTTCTACTTTCCTTGTATCCCCCCCTTTACTGTCCCCCTCTAATTTGACTGCCTCACTGACTGACTGACGGAGAATGAGGGGTAGCTTGTGGGGCAACTGGACATTTGCAGTTGCATTTGCAATTTGCATTTTGGTGCTGTGGCAATTAATAGCGCAGACGTAAACAAAACAGAGCTGGGCACGGACTAAGGACTAAGGACGAAGGACGCAGGACGTAGGAGGTAGGACAATGCTGGGGCTATCAAAATGCAAAGCAGCCCAGGCAGGTAATGAAAATGCTTAATGGCTTGCAAAGTGTCACAGTGGCTGCGCCTGTGGATAGTCGAAATGCAAATGCCAAAACTTGCAACTTAAAGCGCGTTAAATTCAACTTGAAAACTCAAACCGAATGGCAATGACAATAAAAGTGGAAAAGTGGCAGGAGATGGAAATGACGATGGCGATGGCGATGACGATGGATATGGACGTTGAGAATTGGAACTTGCAACCAGCAAGTTGCAACTTGAAATTGGCAGTGAAGTGAAGTACGCAGCTCAGCGCATAAAAAGTCAATTAAAAGTGAAGCTAGTCGCCAGTTGCAAGTTGTGAGTTGCCAGTTGCTATTGCAGCTGCGCTCAGTTTGAGTTTTGTGAGTGTCTCTCTGTCCGTCTGGCTGTCTGTCCGTCTGTCTGTCCGTCTGCTATCATGAGTGTGTCCATCTGTGTGCAACGCCCGCTTCATTTTTTTTTTTTTGGTTGTGTGCGAGCTTCAAGTGCATGAGTGTTGGCCAGCGCTTTTAGCAGAATAAACAGTGAAAGTTGCGCAAAAAGGACACGCCAAGACACAAACAGAGAGAGACTGAGATAGAGACAGCGACAGCGCTTCGCATGTTGGACCTTTGAACGTGTTGAACTTTCAAATGGCTTTGCGCGCGGCTGGCAGCTAATGGCATTACACTACCCGTTACCAGTTGCCCATACATGACGATCCGACTCCTCTGCCATCTCTACATCCCTGCCTTAACTCACTAAACTCAACCTATTCCTACTTTCCGCCCCTCGTCTGTCCAATGGCTGCATATAAAGAGCGTGCAAAGAGGCTAAAGTCCAACTACAATGTGTGTGTGCATCTGTGTGTATGTGTCACTGTGTGTGTGTGCATACATGTGTCCTGTGTGCAATTAGAGTGACGTACGCTTTATTGATGCGAGCGCCATTTGGCATGCATTAGAAGTAGCACAGTCCAAGGTAAAATATCAAAGTTGAAGTGCAATTTTTATGACTGTGCATTTGGGGGCATTTCAGCTAAGTCTAGTCGTAAGTAATGCAATAATAAAATATATAACAAAGAATAGAATAGTCATCCAACATGACTTTTATGGCGATTTAAAGATCGTTAAACTTAAACTTTCACATTGCAATGTCAACTACTCTTTACTTAACTAAACTTTAATGTCAATGTTAAGTTAACATTCGCTAAAATATTTGCAGAGCTTTTTTTAACATAATATGTAACTGTTAGTGAGAGCGTGAGGGTTAAAATTAAGATTTAACAAGTAATGTAAACTAATCTTACATGGCAACAAAAATATTAAAATAATATGGAGTTTTTTTCACATAGTAAGCAATGTTTATTAAGCCCAATACATAGCAAATTATCATAAAAAATATTTAAATTCTCTTAAAGTGATCTGCTAATAGTATTGAGAGAATTACATAGCTCTTATAATTAATTTAGATTAATTTTTGTTCTTTATTTACTTGTTCCTACCGCAACAAGGATTTCCTTAAATTAGTTACTAGTCACTAACAATATTTGAATTTGCGCACATGTCAGAGAAAAAAAAACAAACAAAAAAATAGTACATTTTTATAAGTCGATTTAAAAAACATTCGAATATCTATATTTATTTTTCACCGTATTTAAATAAAAAGTTAAATATTATATTTCTTAGGTTTTGAATGTTATTTATTATTAATTTTAATCTCCCTGTTGCTAATAAACAATTGTTATTGAGAGTTTAGACAATTTGTATCATCAATTTCTTTTTTATGAACCACAATTTACTGATGAAATATAAACTAAATAAACATCCCCAGTTTATATTTAATATAATTTATTGAATTGAAAGCGTATTTCAAATCAATCATTGTAAGCTGAAATTTCTGCTCATATTTGCCAGCACGTTCATAAATAATTTCTTACGATAATTGCAACTAGCAAAATGTGACGCGTGGCCAGCTAATAACGGTACAAAGACAGCAGCAACAACAATAACAATCATTAAAACAACAACATCAAGGAGCTGTCGAATGTCAACTCGGGCATAGAAAGTAAGACTACAACAACAACTGCAATCAATTGTTGTTAGTAGGAAAATCGCAAACATTGCTTCACATTTACCCCGTAATTACTTCAATATCACTGTTCATCTCCCTCTCTCTTTCTGATATTCTGTTTCTATTTCTGTAAGCTGAAAACTTTTAGCCAAACAACAACATCTACAAGTGAAAGAGATGGCAACTAAAACAGAGAGCAGGACAGAGCGATAGCAACCGCATCTAATCGCTACACTTCACGTAAATGACACGAAAATGTTTTCAAATTAAATACGCTTTCGACGCTGACGTTGACGTCGTTGGAACAGGTAGCAGGTAGCAGTTAGCTGATAGTTGTTACCTGTTAGCCCGTTAGGGATTGCAGCTGGAACTGCAACTGCCTGCTGGCTATGGTTGCTTTTGGCCAGGCCGGCAAAGTTGACAGTTCGCTGGGTTACGAATGGGTAACGTTAACGGGTCCAAAAACTGCCAGTTAGCGCGACACACTGTAAGCTACTTTTTTTAGCAACTGTAAAGCGCTGCAGCGCGTTGCTCTTGTTATTGTTGTTAGTCAATTGGGCTGACGTGGCGTATGAGCAATAAAATGCAGGCCTTAATGGGCATGGCAAACAGATACGGTTAATACGCGTGCCCCAGCAGTTAAGAGGAGCATATTACTTCCAATTGAATGCTTTTGGAAATTGTTAATAGAATCCAATTTAAGTATATTAGATATAAGCTTAACAGAGCTTAAAAAACAAACTTGGAGTAAGCAATTTATTGCATATTTAAGCTTTAAAAGCACATTAAAGCTGCACTTTAATAAAACTGTGTCATTAAAAAAAGGTTTCTTAAAATGATTCCGTTTTGAGAACTTTTATTTGACTAATTTTTAAAACTAATAACATTGCTTTAAAACTATTGAATAATGATCAACACTACAGCCAATGAGTTACTTTAAAAGCCTTTTAATTACACTGCATTCTATCTCACTTATATTGTATATCATTCTTCGCATATTAAAATTGTTCACTTAATTTATTTTTGTAAAAATGTAAGTTACCTAATATGAAACTACATAAACTTAATCTACAATTGCAGTATGTTAAGCCAATTTCAATTAATCCTATAATCCAATAATGCACTCGTATTAAGCATTATTGTGCACTCATCCTGCTTAGTTCTCTTCTGTTAAAATTATTCATTCAAGTGCAGATATTTGATAGTCAGACAAACTCAACAATAACATTGGCAATTGTCTTTCTTTTTTTATTTTTATTGCCGTAAAATGCAAACTGTAATTGGGGCTGAGTATTTGCTATGCATGGTTAGTTGTTCCATTTGTTCCACAAACTAACAGAGAGTTCATTGAAATAATTTGCAGTAATAAAAGTTTCCGTAATTGAGCAATAAGAGGAACAATATTTGAAAAGAAATTATTGTACAAAACTCAGATGCCAATTGCCAGTTGCCAATTCAATTGTCTAGCCCAGAATTTCAAATGAATTTATATAAATAATATAAAATCAAAAATATTTTACCAAACAATTTTTATTGTTTATCAAACAATTTATTTGTGAGTGCATTAAGGAAAAACCAATGCTTAAACCAAAAAATTGCCAAATACTCACATTTATATTTTCATCTCTTTGGAATCTATGCAAATATTTGTATACTTTTTGTCATTTTATTTACCTATCGAAAATGCCAGCAATTAAGTTCTTATATATTAGATATTTTAATAAAAATCACAATTTTCTAGTGAAAATTAATGTATGCGTGTTAAGTATTTATTATGATGGTTTATATCAAGAGTTTTAGCAATGTATAACATTCGATATGAGATAGAGAGATAAGTTTTCTTGCTTTTTAAATATATATTTTTATCTTAAAAGATTTATTATACTGTACTTATTATTTAATTGTTAGTTCCCAACATTTCTCTTATGCCTTATATAAAAAATACATTCATTTTATACGAATTTAATTAAAATCGTTTGTTTTATGTTTTTTGATAAATGTTTAGCTACGCCCACACATGATGCTTGACAAAGCTGTAAAAAATTGAAGAATTTATAGTGTATTCGGGGTAGAGAGTATATTATTATATCAACTGGCCCGCCCAAATGAAATGCATATGCAAAGCAGGAGGAGAGGCCGAATGCAGCTACAGCTACTGTATTTTTGAGTATCTCATAGATACGAGATGCAATTCATATGAAAGTGTGCTTAATTTAACTGCTGCCAGAAGAGTCGTTCTTCTTCTTCCAACATCCTCGCTCGTTGCCGTTGTTGTCGCTTTGCGTAGATGATTTAAAATGTGCATAATAAGCGACACTTGGAAAATAACAAAAACAAAAAAAAAAAAAAGAAAACTACACAGAAAGTGTAACCAAATATGTAGCGTGGAAGGGGAAGGTCTACGAATACATTTGAATCACAAAACTAACAAATAAATAACACAACGAGAAAGATCTGTAAGACAAACACACAAACACACACACCCGAAAGGGGGGCAGGAAACAGGCAGACAAATGGCAGAGGCATCACATTGGGGCAGCAAAATCTCTAAGAAAAACATATTCAAATTTTAAATTTCTGCTTGATTTTCTTTTCGTGCAGCTCCATGTACAACAACAACAACAACAACAACAACAAGAAAAGCTAGAACTTTAACTTCTTCCTCCGCTCTTCTTGCTTCATCTTCTCTTGCTCCTTCTACTTTTCATTGTCGTTGTCGTCGTTTGCATTTTACCAAAACAGCGCAACGTGGAACTTTTCACACATGTGTGCGTTGAGGGGGGCACGAGGGGTGTTTAGGGGCTGAATATCTCACTCCCGTTTACATACGGACGCATACATACATATGTATGTGTTTACAGTTAGCGGGCGCCAAACCAAGGTGTCGCCGTGCACCCAAAATCGTTTCAGCGTGAATACATTTACGCCACCTCTGCCACAGTATCTGTATCTGTAACATACACACACACGCACCTCATACACACACAGATGTATGCACTGAAAAAAATATCAACTTCTAAAATCAGGAACATTCATCTTAAATATTTTGTTATTTCAATAAGACCAAATTACTTCTACTAAATATATTAATCCAAAAAAAACGCAGTTCTTAATACAAATCTTTAATTGTTGGGAAAGTATAAATAAGTCATATTTTATTTTAGGTCAATAGTGATCCCATTACGCTCTGGTTAGAGTAGCTGAATCAGTTGAATCAAGCGGTTCGAGTCCCACTCTTTCCAAGGAAAAACTTAGTAAATTAATATCTATAAAATCACCAAGTCGGAAATGTATGTATATCAGAATTATAAAATTAAAAAATATTTCTTATTTTTTATTTTTTGACCTACATTTTAAGAATATTTATTGGTATAATAAAAACCCGATCTAATTTGAATGTTTCCAAGCCAAGATGTGTTTTCTAATTTTAAGAAGTTTATGTGCTTGACGCATTTTTGGACCAATGCATTAGTTTTGTGACCAAGATCTTGATTTTAGAACATTTTTTTTTCAGTGTATACTCGCACATTTGCTGCAGAGGCAAAATGTCGAAATGTATTCGCATTTTCGCAAACGCGCTGCATTAATTACCGCAGCAGACTCGTATATGTATGTGTGTATATGTGTATGTATGTATGTGTGTGGCCCCTCTCTAGCTGCCACACCGTGGCAGGTGCTTGGGGCATCGTCGTGAAGCAGCAACAGCAACAGCAACATCCAAAGCCAGAGCCGGAGCTGTAGCCGGAGCTCGGTCAGCGGTTCGCTTTCGCTACGTTACGTTTGGCGCTGATATGTTAAGCTGCATTTTGGCTTACAAAAATATGGCAAAAGAAAGAGAGAGAGAGAGAGAGAGGCAGAATAGAGTGAAGTGCAAAGTGGAGGAGATGGAGCAGCAGGCGAGGAGTGGCTCCAGTACAGCGGTTGGCAATGGCAATGAGGCTTCTGCCATGGAAATCCTTTTACCTTGTTTGGACATTTTGTGATGTATTACGTAAGTGCGGCTTTTGTGGTCCACTTTTGTACGAGTATATGCAATTTTCTATATACTCGTACATTGAAAGAGAGTTGCAAAATGGCCAAATGCTTGCGTAAAATTGGAATCCTTAAATGATGAAGCGAATTCTTTGTTGTATTCATTTCAACTTAAAGTTGCCAAACGTGCATAAATATTTATTTTCGTATTTTACATAATGGTGGAGCGATAGATGTCGACAGCTCATATACTAAATGGCAATGATGAATGTGCAAATCGAGTTTCGAGATACACAAACGTATACATAATATATGAAGTCGTATTCAAGCTCTAAATATTTATAAAAAAGTGCAGCAGAGTATTCAGTCGTTGAGTGGAATTTAAAAAAAAAAACAATATCTGTGTCTTCACTAAAGGATTTTAACTTTTAATATACGTTTCATAGATAAAATGTTAGCAGTATATTCCATTAAAGATTGGATTTTTGAAAATACCATACGAAATTGAGGACAGAAATTATATTAAGAATCTTCTTCAAAATTGGTATCATGATCTCATTTATTGCCAAGCTAAGTTATTTTAATGTTTATCAATATAATTAAATTTTAAGCAAATTTTACTGACGGCAATTAGTTTAAAGCCACTTCGATTGTTAGTTGGTTAAACTCTGTGGCAAATTTGTCAAGAAGTGACAACTTAAGAGCTTATTCGCTAGCATATTTATGACTCTCGCCATATACGATGGCTATATAAATCAAAAGATTTCGCAACTCCATCTATCATAGTGGGTTAAGGTATGCTCGCATCTCGCTATCTCTCTTCCCCTTCCCCTTTCGCTGTCTCTGTCGCAGTCCGTTTCTCTCAGCATTTTGCATTTGCATGGAAACGAATTAAATGCGCATTTGCAGCGCTCAATTGCAGACACTCGAATCTCACCCACAACACAACTCCCTGAACGCGTCTTCTTGGCCAAGTTTAGCTTGCATTTCACATCCAATTACAGGGCCCGCAAGGATGCAAGCGACGCCAACGCTTTGGTCGCTTTGGGCATTGTTATGTTACCATAATCCCAAGGATAAACGATTAAGGAAACCAAAGCGTGAAACTAGGCAAAGAAGAAAACGAGAAAGAAAGAAAAGAAAGTACATGGAACCAGCTGTGTTACCTTTACCTGTTGTTGTAGCTGTTCTTGTTGTTGTTGTTGTCTCGAAATGGAAGCTGAAGCTAAAGTTGAAGTTGAAGCTGAAGTTTACGCCTGCAGCTGCCAGGTTTTTGGGCAAATTGAAGGCAGCGATGATGCAAATTGGAAATAAAAAATAAAACAACCAACGAAAAAAAATATCAAGAGATGGAGAAGGAGATGAAGAAGGAGAAGGAGAAGAAAGAAAACGAACGGAGAAAGGCAACGTCGACAGCAGCCATTTTAGAGCAACGCATCCGCGGCCTGTCGGCAAATTCAATTCAAATTTTGTTGAGCATTAAAATGGTGCTGCAGAAAAACTTGGAAAATACTTGCAGAAGCTGTGTGCTCGCTCTGCTCTCGCACAGGAAACGCGCCGCGAAATAAAAGTGATTGTAAGTGGCGCAGGTTGGCAGCAGGCAACGGGCGATGGAGGACGGACGACGGGTGGCGGGTGACGGGTGACGGGCACAAAAGCGAACAAAAAAAAAATTTATGAAAAGATAAAAGACGCAGGCGTTCATTCAAAACATAACACAGGTGAGGACAAGCGCCAAAGCCAAGCAATTTTAAATGGCAACGGGGTGGCCCCACCCCACAACACCCCGCCATGCAGTCAAACCCCACAGCGCACAGTGGGATGGTAATAAATAACTTTGAAAAATAATAGACTAAAAAAAAATTATTTTTTATTGATAAATAATATTAATTTAAAATATAACATTTTTTTTTTATATTGTTAAATAAACATATAGTATTATACTTACATGTATGTATAGATACAAAAATATTATATACAGATAAGGTCGGTTTTTCATATCTAGTTAAGAGGTTTGACGTAAAATGTAAAATATCTCTATTTTTTAATATTTTTTTTAGAAGACATTGGAAAACCAGCCCTTAGTATAACTTAATTTATAGTATAGTAATTAATTAAAATTATCTTTGTTATCTTCTTAGCTAGAATTTAAATATTGTGTTTACTGTTTGCGTATATTCATGTTTCTTTGCTTCAAAAAATTTTTTTTTAATTTTGTATCAGATTCTTTATCAATTCTTTCTATTGACTGATTTAAATATTGGAGTTAAGTAAAAAAAATAAGTTACTTTGATAGAAAAACAGCACATATTAGTCTAATATTTTAAAAATATTATACTTATACCAAATTGTTGATATAAAGAAGAAGAACCTATTATTTACAAAAAAAAAAGCATCTCAAAATTACTCAAATATACCTTAAAGTTAATCAAATGTGGCTCAAAAATTGGCGAGTATAAATATTTGAAAATTTGTAATTTTTTTCCGCTAGATCGGCGGAATTGCCCAATGTAAAACGTGCGGCAAGGACGAGTGGCATATAAGAGAAACCAACGACAACGATGATGATGATGATGACGTTGTGGGCTGCCGCCACTTGAGGCCGCATTACTTCAACATTGAAGATGCTCGAACGCGTCGACGTCGCGACGTCGTCTTCGTTGCACGCTGGCGACACCTAGCGTGCGCAGCTGGAAACGCAGCTGCCTTCAATCTGAGCGAGGTTCTGGCGACCCAATGATGCTCCCTATGTACCACCCAGCCACCCTCAACTCACCCCCTGCTGTTCTGTAATATGCAAACAGATTTTTTTTTCACTTTCATTGGGGGTTGGCAGTAGTTGTTGTTGTTGTTGTTGTTGTTTAGCTCGTCGCTTGTTTGCGGCAAACACACACAGCAAGCAACCCAATCCCAACCCAATTTCATAAGACCCACCCCCCTCGTTCCTTCCGCTGTTGGCGCTTAGACCACAGAACGTTTGTTGAAAAGAAGTTTTTTAGCAACTCAGCAGAAAAAAGGAAACACAAAAGCGTCGAGTGGGCCAAAGGGAATGGAAGAAAGGAGAAGGGAGAGTGTAGAGGGGAGCAGGAGATGGGATATTTTGTATTGTTGCTTTGTCCTGTGGCAGCACATTTTCAAAATGTTGCACGACACTGTGTTTTCTAATGTCTCATGTGCATGTGTATTTGTATCTGTATCTGTGTATCTGTTTCATTTGTGCAGGCAACTGGCAATAAAAACACGCAACAAAAGCTGAAACACATTTAATCACACTTTGGTAACTGGTTCAGAATGCAGCTCACAACAAGAGGCAAGAGAGCTGGGGCAACCAATTGGCAAATTAGCTTTCATTGCAATTCGTTGGCGGACAGCATTTGAAAGATACATTTGCCAGATACATTAACACCTGCCATTGAAGCGTTTTGCAATTGAATAGCTCCAGAGAGAGCGAGAGAGGGGCGGTAAAAGGGGAGTGGCACGCCCACTAAGCTGCTATAATCTGCCACCAATTGTTGTTGTTGTACCCTGGTTGCTGTTGCCTTTTGATTGGGTTCGCATGAACTTTACGACGCTTTACTATTTTCTTCATTCACTTTTTTTTTGTTCAGCTGCAGTTGCAGCTGAAAAGGTTAATCGAATCAATTCTTTTTTAGCTGATAGTTTTTCATTTCCTTTTTCGGCAATTTGTTGGCATTTGCATGCGAATTGTGGCAATTTGGGATTAAGCGGAATTGACTGACTGAGAGAGTGAGAGAGTGAAAGGGAGTGTGAATTAGCAATAGAGCTTAACATAAATTTAACCCATTGATTGACATTTGCGTAGCTTATTTCAATTACTCATATTGAAGGTGGTGAAACGCATTTAAGCTATATCAAAAAGGGCATATTTCTTTGTATTTCAATGATCATATCAGAGACTGTAATGTTTTAAGTTGTATTTTAATAATTATAATACAATGATAATTTTTAATTTGTCTTGATTTACTTACAATAGAATGACCGATTTTTATATAAATAAATAATAAATATTAATATATAATGGTTATTCCTTGAGTCTTATTTGTTATTCATAATATAATGGCTATTTTATAGGAAGTGTAATCATTATTAGTTTAATTATAAAAATTACGTCATGATCAATATTTATAATTTTAACTGGTTTACGAAATAATAACTAATTAATAAATATTTTGATTAATATAAACTAATTATAAGTTGAACAAAAAGGCTAGAAGTCCATATCAAATGAATAGGGTATTGAAAAGTACAGCGCTCGTTTTTACTAATTTGGCAACCTTTATTTTTATACTAATTGTTAGCAACACAAAATGACTTGATTAGTTCCGCCTGTGCCTCATAACTTATGCATAACTTTATTTATCTCATAGATCCTCGGAAAATATAAACTTATACATAGCTATTCCTTACATAATCTCTAATCTATAAACCAATTTTATATAGTATCAACTATATTCTCATAATAAAAAGAACATCTAGCAAAATATTCTTGTTAGACGCTGCTATTCTTATCAAGAGCAAAACACTAAATCAACTTTAGCTTAAATTTGCTCTCATACTCCCACGAAATTCTGACCCCACATACTGATACCATTTTATGGTCTACACCTTTTATGCGATGTCACCGCAGTCTTTTTTGCCAGGCCAAAAAAGATAAACCCAAGCCAACAACAAATCCACAACAAAATCCACATCAGAAAAATTCGTCGCACTTAAGCCGATGCCTTTGAAAAGCTCAGGACACAACTTCAACGACACAAAAAAAAAACACAACAACAACAGTGACAACAACAATATGGGGAAAAAGAATGAATAATTGCCAATATGCCACAAATTATTTCAAATGAAATGTGAGTGTATTTATGATTTATACCCCCGAAAAAAAGGAGGCAAGTCGGATGGAGTAAAGGAAGAGCATGAGCGCAAATAAAACATTTTCAAACAGATAAAAGTTGGCCAGATTTGGAGGCGTGTAACATCATTTGCAATGGCAGCTTTCAAATGAAATGCAAGTCGTGAAATTTGAAACTTGGCACGCGGCTTGATAGATTTTTTTATTCCACTTTTTTTTTTGACGTTTTTCTGCATTAGTTTTTCTTGTGTTTGCTGAGGAGCCAGGACGGGGCCACTTAAGCGACGCCGTCGACGCGCTCTTTTAGCTGATCAGGCGTCGCAGATTGGCGACGAGAAAGGTAAAAAAAAGGGAACGTTGCAAATGTCTGCGTTGCGTTTCCGCTGGGGCGTATGTGCAATGTTTGTGCTCAATGTAACTTGAAAGGCAGCCAACAAATTTGGCGAACATTCACACACACACACAAAAAGCCAAAGGCAATGATAATAAGTTGTTTACGGCGCGTGAGCTTGCATCAAAACAAGCGCTGACATTAGGGGCGGACATGAATATCGTCAGGACTCCGACTCCGACTTCAATTCCGACACGGACACGGTCACAGAGTCGGAATGCAAGACACATTGCACTTCGTTATTCTTTCCATTTTTTTGTGTTTTTATCATTTCTCGTTTGCTGCCGCTGCTCGCATCTTGTTTGCGACACAGTGGCGCCAGCTAGCGTCACTTTTGGGCAACAGCCGGCAATGCAAAAAAGCTTGTCAGCCATTTTTATGAATGAAAAGCGCTTTCAAAGCTCGCATACACGTGTAACAACGCAACAACACTAAGAAAGAGACAGCGTAAGCGTGAGAGAGCGACAGAGAGCGAACGCATTAAGAGCAAGCGCAGTTAAGAGAGTTTGAGCAGCTGCTGTTAATGCTGCTGTTAAGTTAACAGACTCCTTTAACAGCTGTGCAATGAAGTTGCAGCGACAACGACTCGTAACTCTGATTGCATTCTTGCTCTTATTATTGTTGTTACAGTTGCTGTTGTTGTTGTTGCTGCTGCTGCTGCTGCTGATGGTAACTTCGTAAACAGACAACTCGAGTTTTGTATTGTTGTTGCTGTTACAGTTGGCGGGGTCATGCAACTTTAATATGTAAACAACACCGTCAGCAGGCGCGTGTCTGTCTAACTTTGTATTTGTGTGCATGTTACTCTCTTATTATGTGTGTATGTGTGTGTGTGTGTGTGCACCGGAAGCAGACATGTTGTGACACTCTTTGACTTGACCTCGCCTCGCTCCCAAGCAGACCCAGACGGTCAGACAGACAGACAGAGAATCAGAAGCTCGAAATATGCACGCGTTTCAATCCGGCAACCCAGCTGACATAATAACAAAGCCCAGACAACAACAACAACAACAAAGAAAAGAAGGAGGAGGATGGTGGAACGGTCAGGTAAACAAAAATGTCTGCAACGATACAAATTTTCGGTTATGCAAAGCAACGTGTACGAAAATTGTGACCCAGTTTAAGGCCAAAGCAAAATTACGTGAGTCCTGTGCCGATGTGCGGGTGGCAGACTGCAGGCTCAGACTCAGCCATAGATATCTATATATACATGTGTGTGTATGTGTGTGTATGAGTGTGTGCATAGGCTCAGTGTGAACGTATGTGTGTGTGTGTGTGAGTGTGTGAATGCCGACGAAGACGCTGCACGTAGCGCACATTTCGTAATAACTTAATCGATGTCGAGAGCCGGGTCTAGAATTTTTAGTATATTTCGAGTACCCTGTAAATCAGAATCGATAAGGTATGCAAACTGTTAGGAGCTACTCAAAACAAAAAATATGTACATTGTAGGTATGTTATAGTTTAATATTAGTGATATTTCACTGTTTTGGGGCATTAATAAAGGCGAACGTTTTCAAAGTAAATTAAAAAATTAAAGCATATTAATAATATAGCAAGATCCTTTGTACGTTATAGACTTCAAAGATTAAAGTATAAAGCAAGATAAAGCAAGAGCTCGTTTAATTTAAATTATCTTGTATTTATAAATTTATGATTTAAATAGACTGACTATTAATGACAAAAAAAAAATGGTTTAACAATTATAATTTATAAATTGCGTGTACGACTTACATAATTCTACCATTCGAATATAACTTGCTTGACTGACAAATTTTACTTTTTTTGGAGCATTATACATATTATCAGTAGATCGGATTCAGATAAAACTTGATGTCTTTATCAGTATCATCTAGATAACGCATCTATTGAAATCGAAAAAGATAATTACCAACCTTCACTTATCATATTAAAAATATAGTATACTTTTGGGGCAATTGTTTGTTATGCTACATAGGTGAATCAAATGGTATAAATGCAACAACATTCTGTCTGCTCAGTTCGGTTCTTAATTTGAAATCAAATTCAACTTAAACTTAAACACTATAATAATCAAAAATTAACGTAAACAAAAGTCTTGATCTGCGGTACGTGGTATATGGAGGTAAAACTTTAGCCGAGATAGTATTTCTAGCTGTATTTTTTTTTTTTTTTTTGGTGGTTATGGTGCACGTTGTCGTTATTGTCCTGAACAAAAAGCCTATCAAGAAGGTGGCTGTGCTGGGTTCCTGACTAGCCGGGGCTGCAGGAAGTTGGCAATATATTTGACTCACTGCAAACGGAAGCGCGACTGAGGCAAAGGTCTGTCTGTCTATGACTCTGACTGTCTCTGCCTCTGTGCCTGTCTGGCGTGCCTGTCTCAGTGTCTGTTCCCTGGTGACAATGCCAGGCGGCAGTGGCAACGGCAATGTCGGAAAATGTCGTCCCGTTTTGAGACGAAGCAACATGCAACGAACTGGAAGCAATGAAGGCTAAGTTGCTGCCGAAGTTCGGTCGGCAAGTCCCGTTGATAAGCCAACAACTAAGTAGTCCTCCTGCCACACCAGGCCGGCTGGCTTGAGTGCAACACGAAAAAGCCACAAAAGCTGACACAACTACCAACTAAATGCAACCATAAAATCGAGAGCAGCAGCAACTCTAACTCTAAAGCCACTTGTAGTGCGACTTTTCGGTGATAAATTTACCAACTCTTAAATACGAGTATGAGTAAACTTCTACTTATATGCCGACTGACATATTTTGTACTATTTAATGTCTGAACGAGTTAAATGGCAAGTAGAAAACAGAAATACGAGTTCGATTTAAAGATATAAATAAATAAAGATACGAATATGAAGCAACCATTTTTTTTATAATTTAACCAGAAAATTTTAAAAGTTTCAAAAAACTATTTATTTAATTTTGCTTTTCATTCAATCAGCCTTAAGCTTATTTTATCAGTTCTTTACCAAATATTAAGAGATAGATCATTCACATCTACAGCTGGGAATATTTGAGTTACGGCAGTTATATGAAGGTAGTAATTGTAATAATTGTTTTAAGAAATACAAAATTCACATATGATTTTTTGCTGGAAGCCAATCTGCTAAGACTCCAGTATTTAAAAATTATTAAATTTATTGCTGATTAAACAATATAATCAGTATTTCCAGCCCTGTTAGCTATGTGATATTTTTTTTTTAGCTGACAGAGTTTATCAACGTTTTCCTAAACTCACAGGAATTTTGGTTGCACTTCGTAAAAGTCATTATCTTCAGATAGTGCTTTAAAAGTCTCTAATTTTCACAACCAAGCATTGCGTGCATATAAAGTAAAAGGGAAAAACTTATTTGTAGTTGTGGGAAATCAATGCAGCTGCGGAAAGTGGTAAAAAGACGTTACAGCACCTACACGTACATTCGAAAAATACAACAACAGCCCAGAATAGGAGCCAATATCAGGCCGAATACTGCCAGCCAAATGCAGGAGCACAGGCCAAAAACGTCTGCAATTGAAAAGGGGGCCCAAAAGACAAGGAAACGACGCCTGAGCAATGAAAACAACAAACACATAAAGTCGATAACCCGGTTGGGTGCCACCGGCTACACCCGAAATCCCTAGATGAAGTTAGTCTGTGTGTGTGTGTGTGTTGCATGTATGTGAGTGTGTGTGTGGCAGCTCTTTTGTGACTGTGAGTGGGTTCTGTGCCTCACTGCATATTTGCTCTTCTGCTTTGCCTATTTTAGTTTTCAGCTAGCGACTTATGACTTCCCAAGCCTCATCCGATCCAGAGAGAGACAGAGAGAGAGAGGGAGGGCACCACCCACCCATTTTTCCACCCTAAGCTGAGGGTTTCTTGTTATATTGGACTCGTTGGGTGTTGACATTCACAGCACTCATTAAACCGTTTCAACACAGTGTCCAAAAAAAAAAACGAAGTGCTTTCAATGCGGGAAGTGTTAGAGATACAAGAGAAAGAGAGAGAGGGAGAGAGAGAGAGAGATGGTGGAGGCGTGCTTAAAGTTTAACTACAATTTCCTCAGCTCTGCACTCTGCTCATATTTCTGCCCCTCAATGTTCCACTCACATAATAATAGCTGTTGTTATTGCATAATTTTAATGTGTCATCCTTAATTTAAATGCTTCCGCTGCACACGGCACCAGGCGAATCCTTGGCAACATCACGAGATGCCTCGACATAGTTCAAGCTTCGTGTTTCCACTCCCTTTCACTCACCCTTTCCCGAAATCTCCAGTGCTGGCTGCAGCACGTTTATTCCATTTTCGGTTGCCAAAAAATTGTCTATTAGTTGAGCCAGAATGAACATTCCATGATAATGGCATATGACAAGCACCACATGCGGCTACAATCGAGGCTCGAAGTGACTTCTCTTCGGTGTCTCTGTCTCTCTGTCTGTCTGTCTGTCTGTTATGTGTGTTCTGCTCGGCTTGCTTGGTCTTCTCTGGTTCCCGGCGGCGTATGCGCAATGCTTATTAATTTAAAATTTACGTAGCATGCATTTAGGCGGCCCAACATGAAATTGCTAAAACGCCACCAAAGGCAACGACAACGACGACGTTTGATACTCATACAAGTTAATTAATTGTTGCCCAGCACCAACAGCATTTAATGCAGCAAGATAGGCGAAAACTTAGAGACAGAGAACCGTTTGTATGTATGTGAGTAAAGGGGCTGTATATGCAGTGTCACTTATGTAAATATTCAAACACCACACCGGAGACAGACGCCCCCTAAAGTTGAAAGCTAACATACCATGAAGAAGTCCAAAATAAAAAAGAAGACTCAGACTTAGTTTAAAGTAAAGGTTACAAAATATCCTGTATTCAGCTAAAAAAAAAAGGTAGCTAAAATATATATGACTGACTGTGTTTGAACTTGACATAATTTTTTTCTCTATAATACATGTGAACCATATTATATTAATAACACATTTTCATTATTTTAATTAATATTTTCTACAGCTATATGTTACAGTTTTTTTGTGTCCAACAATCTCTTGAGATTTAGATGACAATTGTTCTTGAACAAAAACCCAACGAAGTATTTATATTTCTTAAAGTTCAGTTTTGAGATTTCCGAAAAATTTCGAAATCTCAGCATTCAGCTGTCATTAATTTTTTTCCCGTAAATCGAAACTTATTAAATAAATTCACTTAAAATGCGCTTTATTCCTTTTAATTTAATTAAAAAATGAATTTAATTTATTTCAGTAATTTTTATCAAATCTTGCAACTTATATTTAGACATTTGAAAGTTGGTTTTTGTTATCGTTGCTTTTGGGCTGATAGAAGTTAGTAAAAATGGTCTAAGTAATAATAGAGAAACAATTAGACTATGACAATTTTCTTTAAGGTGCTACCAACTTTCCGCTAAATTTCTGAGCTTTGTAATAAAATCAAACTGAAGTGCAATTCAATTACATAAGATTAAAGAATAATTGATGTGAACCAGGTAAATAAAAATAAATGCCTGAATAACTCAAATTTTAATAGCTTTTTTTTAATAAAATAGAATCTTTACCAATTTTAAATCTTAAAGACTTTCTACCATCTGTTCTACACTTTAAAGTGACTTACTGGTTACGAGGTATAAAGACAACAACGAGGCTAACGCCAAAGGCGCAACAACATGACCAGGACACACACACATATGAAAAACGAGCAGAGCTCACTGTGCATACATATACTATATGTACATACAAACATACGTATATATAAATATATATATGTATTCATATATAAATAAATGTGTGTGTTTTTGGGGGGCGTGTTGCATGTGTGAACTTTTTAACCAAACTCGTGCCAAAGTCAACAAAACAGCGAACAAGGAGCCGGCCAACTGATAGCTGACTGTTGGTAGCTATAGCTGTTGTTGGCCACTTGGACAAGTGGTGGACATTAAATGCAATGCAAAAGTGGAAAGTCGAGCAGCCAGTGAGGCGACCATCTATCAAAGCGAAGATGCGCTTCGCCACAGCCTTAGGATAATCACATTCAAAAGGAAAATGAAGAGAGCTGCAAAAACATGACCAAAGATTGGCGAACTGACAACGTGAGCGGAAAGTGCGGGGCGGCAGAAGAGAGAGGAGACATCTGAGGCAAACAGGAAATGTTGCACGGCGAAAAGGAAGAGGAAGCAAAAGGGGAAACCAGCTTGAACTTTGACTGATGGACGCACTGAGTTAGTGAATGACAGTGTGACAGTCTGACTGACTGACTGACTTACAAACTGAACGACAGTCTTTCACTTATTTTATTGACAATTTTTTGCAGCATTTCAATTTTAACGAAGCTTGCGGCAAATTGTTGTTAACTGGCTGCCAACGTTGACGTCGACGTCGACGACGCCTGCATAAATTAATCAGGAAATCGAAGCAGCGACAAAACGCCCCTTTCGTCTATATCTTGGGGACTGTTGTCCGTCTGTCCACATCTCTGTCTATTTTGTCACCTGTCTGCATCCTGAAGTGCTTAGTCCCCTTGCCCAATTCATTCTTCCTAAAATGCTCAGTTATTTCAACAATTTTTTAGACGCATAGATTTTTAAAAGTCATTCAAATATTTTCCATCATCGTTTCGTTTCCTGATTCAGTTGCTCTTAGTCGATTGCCTGTTTCCGTTTCTATTCCCTTCACAAAAATATTGTATTTGAATCTCAAAATGCAGCTTCTAATTCAATTTAATAACTAGTTTGTAGTTTACTCCAGATTCCCAATTAGAATGAATATAACTAATAACCAATTCCATAACTGTAGCTGATTGGAAAAGCGCCAAGGGAAAAGTATGGAAAAAGTGAACAGTCATGAAAAAAATTGAATCTTCTAGCTCTGATGCAGAATCAAAATCGAGTTAAAATAACGATAAAATGGATACTCTGCAGGGAAATCGGTAAAGATTTTTAAAAGTTATGACAGTTTGAAGTTCTTGAAAAGGCATTATGGGAAAAGTTTGGAAAAATTGACAGTCAAAAATGGACAGTCAGTTTTGCAATATTAATGCAGAATCAATATAGAGACCAAAAAATGATAAAATTTACATTCCAAACGAAAATGGGCTAGGATTTGACAAAGTTAAAGCTAAGACTGTTTGAAGTTTTTGAAAAAGCGTTAGGGGAAAGTAAGGAAAAAATAGAGAATTTAATTTTTTCGTCTGTCCGACTGTGTAAGCTCCTAGATCTCAGAGACTATAAGAGAAAGAAATACCAAATTTGGCACACAGATTTCTATAGACCACACGCAGGTCAAGTTTGCTTTAAATTTTTGACACGCCCCCTTCCGCCCCCGCAAATCGCAAAAAAACCACCACACCCACAGTTTTAAAGATATTACAGATTTTATGGTAATTAACGTTATTTATTAATATTATCTATAATATCACTTAACCGCAGCAAGATCGGTCAAACAGAACGGGAGTAATAGCTAACCAAAGTTATTAATAAAGTTATTATTTCAATACAATCACCTTAAACTATGCAGTAGTTTTTATCAGGTAGTTATTTCTTTAAAGTACTTTTATGTATATTGAAATAAGTAAGGGTTATTGTATAATCGGGATCTCGACTATAGACTTTCTTAATTGTTTTTATTAAAATCAATTTAATTAACTCGATTTATCGCCAAAAAAAAAATCGAGTTAAAATAGTTAAAAGTAACTTCCGCGAAAATAGAGATGTAACTTTTTCGATGTATTTTTACAAAAAAATAAAAGGTTTGAAGCTTCTTATATTAAAATCCCCACTAAAATTTATAGTTCAACTTAAAGCCACTTTTAAGGCAGAAAACTTTACTTTCGATCGCTGTAACTGTCATTTGTTAATAGCACCTTCAACTTGGCTGACAAATTCACTTAGAGCAGTTGATCGTTTAAAAGTTAATGACAGTCAAAAAATAAAGCTGAAAAAATAGCTAATGCCTAAGGCAAATAAAGCAAGTGCTTTACAGGCTGTCTCCATTTTCATTTGCATGACACAAACCGACAAACAGTCGAAACAGAAACAAATAAACAAGCAAAACAAAGCAAAACAAAACAAATGAAACGAGCAACGGGAGATGCGTATGAGATTCGGGTAAATCGAGAAAAATGCATATTTATTTGCGCAAAGTATCTATAGAGTCTAGTTGCATGACTTTATCGCTAAGCGGCATCGAAATGTGAGCGATATGTGAATAGATATTCCATTTGTTTCTCCCTTTTCTTCAACTACTTCATATTATAGTTGCAGCTGTAGTTGTAATTGTTTTTGTTCTCCGGTGCTGTTGCATGAGTAATGGGCGTCTGTTTGGTTTGCTTCAGCTGCAGATGCAAATGTATCTGAGCGCATATATAAATAGTATTTCAGTTGAACGCACAGCCAAAATAGCAAAAGGCGGCAAAGTCTTTTGCAATTCTGAGACGACTCCGAGCTCTGTGCGTATTGTATTTCACAAAATTTTGTTTCAAGTTGACACAAATCTGTGGCACCAGCGGCATCAAGAGGTGAGACAAACAAACAACGTGAAAAGGAAGTGCGAGTGTGAGTGTGAGTATGAGTATGAGTATGAGTATTATTTGTGAATTGGGCGACTGACGGACTGACAGACTGACGAACTCATCGCCTGTCGCTCGTCAACGTTTTTGCTGTCGTCGAGTGTTTTCCAGCGATAGCAGCAAATATATTTTCAATGCATACAATTACTTCCAGCAAACTGCTTGCGAAATTCAAATTAAATTACGTCGCAGCCCGGCGGAGGCTGAGAAAAGTTCATTAAGTTATGTATACGCCCTGCTAGTTGACACGAAAATGTCTCACAAGTTGCAGCCACCTATGAGGGGCTATGGGGAGTGGGAGAGGCAGGTTAGTCGCACTTGGGCACATCATTAAGTAGCTAAGACAATCGTGCCAATCATTAAAAATCTGCTAACCAAAACGCTTTGAGTACTCAACCGCACCGCAATGCGGATGCCAACGTCGTCATCTCTGCAGTTATCAACACGTACGCTGACGCTGACGTTGCTGCCACAGCTGCCTCAGTCTGCTGTTGCCGCTGTTGCTGCTAAGCCTGTCGCCGACCTGTCTGAAGCAGCCTAACTATGCAGTTAGACGTTAGAAGCCGGCGCATGTTTATAGACGCCCTAGATTAGGTCTTTGTCAGCATTTTTCAAGTATATGCTATGTGGGAGATGTATATGTGTGTATATGTGTGTTGGTGTGTGTGTGTGTGTGTCTGTTGCAACTGTGTGCTCGAGTGGCGATAGCTGGCGACTAAAATCCAAAAGCATAAGCTTTGGCGCGAGAGTGGAAACCACTTGAGGACGAGCTGCCTCAGCCCGAGTCGAAGCTCGACTCTTGTTCCGGTTGCCATTGGGACAAGACACTCGGTCCGCTCAACAACAACAACAACAACTATTGCGCTATAGTGGCCAAAAGTGGGTCTGGCCACTGAGCTGGCAACCGAGCTGGCGTTTCGAATCTGTTAAATTGAGACTGCAAAACAGCTCAAGATACTTGCAGCTTGAAAACGAGTGCACCGATTGCATGATCGCAGTTTGTTGCAAGTTGTTTGTGGTGTGAAGTGGCCAAGTTTAAAAGCTTAGTTCATAAAAGTTGCTAAAACCGATTTTATAATGGGTCATAAGAGTCTACTTTATAAAAAAAAACAAGTGGGAAAGGCTATAGTCAAGATCCCGACCATAGGATATCCGTTACTTATTTCACAATATATAAAAGTACTTTAAAAAAATTAAAGAAATTTAAAACAATTAATCGCCATAACTGCCTCTACTTGTCCGATCTTAATGCGATTTATTGGAATAATAAATAATATTAGTAGATAACGTTAATTACCATAAAAACTGTGGAAGTGGTGGTTTTTCTCGATTTGTGGGGGCGGAGGGGGGCGTCTCTTAAATTTAAAACCAACTTGATCTGCGTGGGGCTTATAGAAATCTGTGTGCCAAATTTGGTAACTCTATCTCTTATAGTCTCTGAGATCTAGGCGCTCACACAGGCGGACAGACGGACGGACAGACGGACAGACACACATGGCTTTATCGACTCGGCTGTTGATGCTGATCAAGAATATATATGGGGTCGGAGATGCCTCCTTCTCCCTGTTACATACATTCCAACGAACACAATATAACCTTTTACTTATTTTTTAAGTAACGGGTATAAAAAAATTTGGCATTTAAATAGGATATCATAAAAATTAACTCTGAATTTAATTTTTTAAATAAAATTGCTTGTTAACCGATTCAAAAATAAGTATTTAATATTTCTGTACACACAATTACATTATTTGTTTCTATTTTGGTATAAACAATTAACTACATATCCAAATTGACTCAATTAAATAAATATCAATAAAAAATTTTATTCCATAACCGCTTCAGTCAAGATTTTTTAAAATTTGCTTGAAAACTTGTCGAGTTTTGGAATTGTGTGCTCAGAGTAAATTCAATTTATTAAGCAAGCATTTAATAGACTACGTTAGAACTTGTACTTCAAAACCGTTTCATAACTGATTTACTGTTTTTGGCTTCCATTTCAACCCGTTTCACATAAGCTGCCCACGCGATTCTATAAAATGATCACAAGTTAAAGATAAATTAACATTTTGGTCATGTCTTTAATTTCACAGAAGATATTTCAGACTTTGGCTAATTTACCAAGCCAACGAAGCAACGAATGCCAAAAAGCACAGCAGAGAAAAAAACAATAAAAATTAAAAAAGATTGAAGACACACACCAAATGGGAAAAGATAACAAAAGGCAGGCAGGCAGAGGGAAAACACATTCGCCAATTTCAAGTTGGGCCACTATTGAAGAAGCCATTTGAAAATTTGAAAATTTTTTTGGCACAGGTACAAAAACCGTGAAACGAAAACAAAAAAAAAACAAAAAAAGATTGCAAAAAGTCGAAATAAAGAGACAAACCAAAGACCGCATTGACTCTTCAACTATTGCGGCATATATATGTAACATATACGACATACATAAGTATTCTATATGGATATGAGTGTGTAACTGTGAATAAGTGTGTGTGTGTGTGTGTGTATGTATAGGTTATAATATGTTAGCGTAATGCCGAGTGCCATTCTGATGATGGGCGGAGCCAACAATTTCACTAAACAAAAACACAAACGGCGACAACAACACAAAAAGGCAATGCGGCTGACTGTATCTATGTATCTGTAACTGAGTGTAAGTGTCTGTAAGTGTGTTTGCGTGTGTGTGTGTGTGTGTGCAATGCGACGGCGGATGTGTTGGCGGCGGCACTGACTGCAACACTCCAAGTTGCCCAAGCCAGGCATCAAAAGGCATCTTGCAGTCTCTTCAGCCAGTTTATTATTTTTTTTTTTGGCTAAAGCTTCGAGTGGCACTTTTTAGGGCCAACATCAAATTTGGTTAATACAAATGATGGGGCCAAGAGAAGCCGCCTTTTGATTAGCCTAATGAAACTATGCGGTATGTAATGAGAACGTGTTTTCTTTCCTTCCAACCTTCACAACCTTCCCAGTTCCCAAAGTTGTCTCCCCATATAGTTTCACATCTGTGCAACTGCCGCCAATTGACGTCAAATTACGGCGTCTTCAACGTCACGTTGTTGTTGTTGCTGTTGTTGTTGCTGTTGTTGTTGTTGGGGAAGCAAATCTCAAGCATTTCATCAATTACAATTTCAATTTAAACAAAAACCCGTTGTCGTTCATTGTTTTTGATCGTCAAATAAACAACTCAACTGAATATTGCATACTGAATACTGAATCAATTCGACTCGTCGGCTATATAAATTGAGATACAAATTTATTGAGAATTTGTGAAACCTACAAACATTTAGCGGGTAATATTTAATAACCTACTTTTAACACATCGGCAATAATACTATACATATCTTTAAATATTAAAAGTGTTGGCTATATTTCAGCAAACTGTTTATAATAACTTTTAAAAATAAAGATATCTACAGTTCTTTCTAGACCCTCAACAGGCATAGCTTTAACAAAAAGAAATAAAATTTTCACTCTGTACTTTTTTCATGCTTTCATCACAAGATTTATTCAGAATTTAGTATTTCTACATTTTCTTAGTTTTTTTTTTACTTTACGATGTAATCCCTTGACATTTTCTGTTACTCTTAACAGACATAACTTTAATAAAACATATCTAATCTTCTTGCTGTACCAATTTTAAAACAAGCTCATTTATTTTCTTAAATTTTTTTAAAAACATTCTGATTTTATCCGTTGCATTTTACTGTTGATTCGATATACCATTCTCCTGTCAACAAAGACAGTATAATTTCACTTAAAAAGATTTTCCAACAGATTACCAGAAACCTTTCTAGCTTTCACTCAAAGAAAATCGCGTGTTTTCCCAATACACGAGTACACATACCTAGGGAAAAGATGATAATGGGTTAACGTGTGGACGGTTTGTTAGCATAGGACTGTCAGTTGAGCATGGAGTTAGCCCAAATAAATGCTAATTACACCTTCGTATTGGCAAATTTAGCGAATTTCGACTAATTTGTGGAGATTTGTAAGATGTGGAGCAATAGACTTACCTGGACTTGTCTGCCAACTGAGGCCGCCAATGAACATTTTGCTGCAATGAAAAACGAAACAGAGGCAAAAAGAATGCATAAGACAAATGAGGCATTAGCAATATATATGTATATATATGGAGCATACTCAAAACGTAAAGTAAAAAAAAAAAGACGTAAATGTTTATGTTATAGACTGGCTAAAACTGAAAACAAACAGTCTGAGTTATCATCTTATATCAATGACGTCTCGTTTGCATTGTCGTCATCTTTTCTTTTCTGTCCTTTCATTATTATCAGCATGATCATCATTGTGATGATCATTATAATGTGGCTGGTGAAGGTGGCTGACTGTTGTCTTCGTCATTATTTAAATCATAGAAAATAAGCCGCTTTCCCGCCATTGTTTTCATGCTGGAAAATCTCCCAGCCGAGCCAAAAGCGACGGCGGCTTATAAAAAAAAGTGCAAAAACAAAAGCGCAAAGGCTGCAACTGCGACGGCGACGGCGACAGCGACTGCAACTGCAACTGCGACGACAATGATTATGAAAACTTCAACAAACTGCAAAAGAGCGCAACAGTGGCAACAATGTGGCAATGGGCAAGGGGCAAGGGGGGAAGCGAATGGGCAGTCGTTGCTGTGGATGAGCAGTGGGTGGGTGGTTGGGTGATATGGTGGTTGCATAGGTTTGGTGGCACGACACGAAAACGAATGTAAAACACACACAAAAATGCATAGGAACACAAATTGCAATGAAAAGCAAAATAAAACAAGAAATACGGAGCGGGAGCGGGAGAAAGAAAGAGAACCCACGCTAGATACTAGTATTGAGAGCGAGAGAGAGCGAATGCAACTAAATGAAAATGTTAATAAAATGTGCAACAACAGCAAACAACGTAGCAACAACAACAAGAACAACAACATCGTCAAGTAAGCTAAAAGAAAAACTAAACCAGCAAACGGAAGAAGCGTCAACAACAGCGACAGGCAACGCAGACGGAGGGGAAAGAGGGGTGAAAAAAAGGGGAGGAGGAGGTGGGGAGTGATGGGTGCTCTAACAACCTTTTTGTAGGCATTGCAACCGCTTTGAATGACTTGGATGATGGCCAGTGAAAATAGGTCTAACCATTTGCAGTTTTGCATGCCACACAATTTGTCATTAATCAATGCTTCGCAATTGCTCACTTTTTGCCCACTTTTATTTTGTTTTTGCTTTATTTTTTTAGTTTGGACCAAAGGGAATACTTCAAAGTGCCAGCAATCAATCTTCAAAACTAAAAATTCAATATTGATAACCCATTAAGAACACACAGTTCTCACTGAAGTTTTGTTTACCTCAATTCGCCTTAGCTTTGAGAATGCACTCGCAGTTTAGATAAACAAAGATACTCGTATTTGTATTTATTTATTTATACAGCGGAATCTTTATAAAGACTGTAAATATTAAAAGAATTATTGGAATATTTAAAGCGGACATAAAATAACTTTTTATTAAATAGAGAAAGTAATGTATCTACCCTACTTTTTAACTAACTTCACACAAAAAAACACTTTCTAATACAAAATTCTAAGAGTAATAGCATAAGAAATTATTCCAGATATTTGAAACCATTAACAATTTACTTTTTTGACTCATAATAAAAAAAAAATTAAGTAATTCACACATAACACAACAAGCCGAAAAGAAAAACAAATGAATACTACAATTTTTATTAGTCTTGAGATTAGGCATATAGTATCTCTATTATCACGCTGTTTATCTGTACTGGAGAATCTTCTGATGCTTGTAGTACTCTCTACAATTGCACTTCTACACATACACATACATATATTTCAATCAAGCAAATGTTTAACCACTTTCTATTATACATATGTAGATCTTCCTAGATCCATGAGTGTGAACAACGCACTCATGGGAATATTTTGAAATAATGTAGAATTTCAAATTGCTTAATTAATATGCAATGATCTAGAACTTTCCCATACAAATATTGGCAAGCAGTCTAATAAATCATTGGCATTGTGACAATCTTACTTAAAGCAATTTTTCTAGATTAAAATCGACAATATTAAAGATTGTCTAGACGTTACAGAAAATACTTAATAACTTTCCTTGATTTGAATGCAAGCTGAGATAGCGCAAATACCGTTATTCAAATGAAATCTTTCCACCTTCAGCAACTTCATCTTGAAGTTGGCTTTTTTTTATTCAGCGATTTGCAACTTTTATTGGTTTTTTTTTTGTTTGTGCTCATTGTGCAGAGCAGTCCCATTCTTAACAACAGAGAGACAGACAGACACTAAGCATTGAGATCATCCATCACATTTGATTTGCACTTTGTCGCCCCATGTTGCCCCATTGAAGGCAACATTCAATGACGGCGATGACTCTTTTTGTGTATGTGCAACGTCGCAACGTCCCATCGTTCCACTGATCCGCAAATATTTGTATTCATTTCATAATTTTTCAGCATTTCTGTCAACGTCTGCGTGCGGTGCGGTGTGGAGGCGTAAGCGGGGGGCGAATTGCAGGTAACCTTCAACCACAGCATGTTGCACCCCTGTCCCCAACATAATCTACGCAGCCCAAAGCACCATCTCCAATCCCCATTCCACCCCTAGCACTTCCCCGTGATAGTTGTATCCAATGTTCTGCTGCCCAATTGCGGCTGCACCAAATAAATGCGACCTTGTCCTACACTGGCAATTTGTGTGCAGTTCGAGCGAATGAGCTGCGTGTGCTCGGAACTCACAGCTCGGAGCTCTCGGAGCTTTCGTTGCTTGCTGCGTCCAGCTGCGTGACATCCCATACAACATTGAAAAGAAAACCCAAAAGTCAACGTACAAAAACAAATCAACAGAAATTCAAATTAAATTGTGTATAAACTGGCTTCGATTTAATCGAAGCTGAAAACATTGATAGTTAACTTAATTTATTATTAAATTGCATTTAATGAACACTAAGTAACGATGTTGCATTCATATTCTTTAGAGATTTGGTGCAACATTCAATTACTTAGCTGTTTTGCTATCATTTAGTTTTATTGTCTGTACTTTTAAGCTTGTTAAATTGGGTATAATAAATTAGTGTGCATATCTGTAACAGTTGAAAAAAATCTTAATAATTGTAAATGAATTAATTAATAAAATAAACATGAAAACTAAGCACTTATTGCGTACTATGAAAAATAACGTCAAGTCTCTTAAGATATTTAAATGACATACAGAAGCATCACATAATATAAGCGTAATTATCAATCAGAATTATCAAATTGTATTCTTTGTAGAATTACACTTACATTTACTACATTTTAGTATACGCTGTCAAATCAATTTAATTGGTATATATGTAATTCCTTTTTATTTCTTAACAATGTTATAAACCAACAACTTATTCCTTATTAAATAATTGATTTTATAAAAGTTACTTGATTGATATTTCTATTAAAATACATATATTGACTGACTCAGAATCGGAGAAGAGAATAACAGTTATTGTTAAATATGTCTATCCATTCAATATGGACCATAACAATATTGCAACATGTTTTCATGTATCCATCCCACGACAAGAATAACTAATAACATATGTTCATAAATAAATCATAAACAGTACTAATATAATATTATTTCCAGTTTATATACTTTTCAAACCGCTTGGAAATCAATTTTTACTGCAATTTCAATGCGCTTTAAAGCAGCTATAAAAATGATAATAATAATAATAATAATAATAATTTCAAGATTACGCATACGCCGCGTGAGCTGCAACAAAAATTGTGAGCTGCAGTCAATGTGGCTGTTGTTGCCTATCTGGCTGTCTAGCTTTATTCCCGCGGGTTGTGCCAAGCAACGACAACAACAACAACAACGACAACAACAGCAACAACAAATGCAACAACAACAAGCTAAAGAATAACAGCTTTGATGACGAGTGCTTTGTCTCTTGGGCGACGTCGATGGCTTCTAGTTTTGCAGCTATTTACAGATTTCCCACAAGTCCGCACACATTACAAAAACTCACACACACAAATAGTGTCTCGAGTATGTGTGTGTGTATGCGTGTGTGTGTGTGTGTTTATATGCGTGTTAAGCTGGCAGTCATAAACAAGTCAACGCAACATGTCCGATTAGTAGTGCAACCACCGACTGACATTTGTCACTGCTGACGTCGCTGGCCGCAGAAGATGCTGCTGTGGCATGGCTGGAGTCTCTCTGCCCACCTCTCCCCCCTCCCCCTCTTACTGCCTTCCCCTTCTCTCCTGGTTGCCCGTGGCTCGATTCTTCGGTCACATTTGCTTGCATTACGAAATAATTGTAAAGCGCACGTCACTTTTCTATAGGCCTGCAAACGAAGCCAGATCCCCAACCCCCAAAATCCCCTCGCACACCCACTCGCACACCCACTCGCACACACACTTGTACACTTGTGCCATTCATGCGCAAGTCGTCGCCCATTCACGGCCTGGGCTTTAGTTCTGAGCTCTAGGTTGAGTTCTGGCTCTGCGCTTTGTGCAGCCCCGCCTTCGTCTCTCCGCTTCCGCCTGCTCCTCCTTCACCTTCTCTACCTCCTCCTCCTATTCCTCCTCGACCCTCGACCCTCGACCGTCGACCGCCGTTTGCCGCTTGTTTGCCATTCAAAATCCGTTCAGACTTTCTATGCACATAGAAATTGTTGCCCTCTCGCTTGCACACACTCACACACCCACTCGCTCCCCACTTCCCCCTTAGCTTGCAACACTCACGCTGTTTTCCTGCACTAGTTGACGTTTTTCTATTGTGGCTTCATTGTTGAATAGAAAAATGTGCAAAATAGTAACGAAAAAAAAGTAGAGAAAAAAAAAGATATATACATTTATATGTATATATATACACACATCTAAACGAGATGCAAGAAAATAGCAAAACAGCAAGCGCCCCCGCCATAGACCCCTCTGCTCCCCCTTGGGTGTCCCCTGCCCCTTCCCCTTCAGCCTCTTGAGGGCACACGCACATGGAGACTCGTCGTCTGTTGCGTGGACTTAACGCTGCCTGCCACACACATGGAAATAAAAGTGCAGATCTTGTAACTTTAGTAATTTTTCACATGACAAATTATGTGAGCGGCGAAAACAGAGAGACAGAGAGAGGCAGAGTAAGAGAGAAAGGCGCAACAAAGGCCAGCGGACTCCGCAGTCTGAAATGGAGTGCAGTAACATTGGAGTGCACAAAAGTGGAGTGAATTGAGAGTGGAGTTGGGCCAACAACGAAAGGTGCCGAGCTGTGACAAAGCAAACGGCAAATGGAACACCGTTATGCAAGTGCCGGCTCTAAGCGAATGCACCCCCCTCCCCTCCTCACCCCTCCTGCTCCTCACTCTTTAACAACTTGCGGATGGTCAGTTCGGTTTGGCTTTGGAAACGGTCGGAGTGGCAACTTATCAGAGTTGACGAGCAATTGAGCGGCGGACAAGCACAAAACGAGTATGAAGAGAATTGAGAATGCTTGGCTGATCAGCAAAAGCTTATGACATTTCTCTATTGTTCTTGAGGTACCCGATACCAAGTGAACTTATAAACTCTTTAAAATCTTTTTACGCTTTTATGTTCAAAATGTAAAAAATTGAAAAGGTAATAGAAAAATTATCAAAAAACAGAAGCAAATTTACATACATGCAAATCTTCTCAAACCTACATTACATGACCCAAAATTTTTCAATATTTGTTGAAAGATTTTGTTAAATCTTATTTTTAAATTAAATACGGTTACAAAAAAATCCATTCAAGGAGAATTAATTTTTTTCTTGTATAAAACTTCGCAACTAACAATAATCTTGTAGATATTTTTTAAAAAATTTGTAGGACTCCAAAAAAATGTTCAAAAAATATAGTCTTCGTCATTTCAATATTCGACATTATTCATATAAAATTTATGATATTAAAAATGCTTTTAGTTTAGAGTTAAGCTTCACACTCTAGGGATAACAAATTCGATTCGTATTTGTAGATCAAGTTTCTCTAAAGTTTAACGGCAAATAGAATTATAAAATCGTTGTTTAATACCCACAGCTTGTCTTTCATATGTTTGTATCTCTATCTGTTTATATTACTTGTACTTGTATAGCTGCAGACGTGTTTTAAGGTACTGCAGGCTTCGATAGAAGTTATTTCCCTGTTAAGCACTCTCCACTAAAGCACTTTTGTTTTCAATGCAACTTTACACTCTTGCACTTGCATGACTTCAGCTGTATTCAATTTGCGTGGTTGTCGACATTGAAGAGGTTTACACGGGGAAAGGCAACAGGCTTGCTGAGTCTGTTATTGATTCTTTTTAGAAAACAAATTGAATTTATTAAGAGTATAAAACTTCACACCAAACGAAGATAAACTTGTAAAAAGTGTCAAACTTACCAAGAGTTAAATAAAAACATACATAGGAATAAACAAGCATAGATATCAATGATATAACAATGATGATTTTACTCAAGTATTTATATGATTTTATTATAAAATTCTATATTAAAAAAATATATAACAGATTCTATTTATATTCTTAACAAGGTTTTTTGCAATTTGCATTTAAATCTTTATAAAAATCATGTAAGTCAATTTATTTCTCCGCATTGTGTTGTGACTAGTATTAACATATCGATTCCCATTACACATGCATTTTCAACACATTTCCACACACACTCAGACACACAATTCCATCTTCACCTCCTCTAATGGTTGCCCTTTTAAACAAATTATAAAAGGATTTTTCAAGCACATAAACGTCAGGCCACAAACCAATGCACAATCTTTTGCTATCAATTTTGAATACTCTACTTTGAGGTAGTACAACCATGATATGCTAAAGCCTTTAACTTAAAAGAGGATTGGGAATTTGTACATCTTATCTAGAGATGAACACAAACAGTATCTGAGTTAATTGTGATTAAGCTAAGAAAAATGTGTCTTATTTCAAATCTCATTCCTTTTTTAAATTCTATAAAATTTGGCTAACTTCATACAACGTTACAACTATAAATTTGTGAGTTTAATAATTGAGGTTAAGCTTACGAAAAATCTGTTATACACAAACTTTCATTTCTTTTGTAAATTCTTGAAATACCAGAGAGCATGGAATCACCAGGTAAACTGGATATAAATTAAAGAGATAAAAAAAAAGTTGCATAAAATTCTATGGAATATGAAAATATTTTGACCCACATTTCTTGTGAAAGTGTATTCACAATTCTTTATGTTATTTACATTGTGTTGTTTCCATTCTTCCCTGTGCTTTTCCCAGCACAATTTGACTCCCGGTAAAGCCAAAGCGTCCGATGACTATCATGTGCGGCTATCAACAACATCATCAAAATGCGGCAACAACAAGAAGCTCGGGATGGTAAAATCGTAGAAGGGTGGGAGATGATGAAGAGTTGCTGCAATTGCTTTGTGGTTGCAACCTTTTTGTCTGTGTGTTTGTGTGTGTAAAACGTTGCGACATGGACAAAACTAAAAACTGAAGCACTAAACGAGGGCCGAGCTATGCTGAAGCATAAATATGTTGTCTGAGTAGGAGACACATTCAAGGCAGCCGTCTAAAAAGGGTGGCAACTCTGGCTGGAGAACACACGCAAAGCCCGAGCACAAATATGAGGAATTGGAATGGTTGCAAGATGGGGAAGCGGAGCAAATGGAAGGTGCCAGACAATGCACAGGCAGCGTCTAAATGTTGAGCTCAGGCAATGTTTTATGTGCGGAACCCACTGTGAGATGGCCATGTGAGATGGTAAAGCCGCTACTTTCTACAGCAATCCCTGTCTTGGTGTGTGTGTGTGTGTGTGTGTGTGTGTGTGTGCGTAATAGAAAAAGAACTTTTACAGTTGCATCGATTTAATCGTGCGGAAAGCTAAATACACCAACTGCAAGTGGAGGGAGTTGCGGGTGGGCACAACCGGCGACTGCGTCTGGAGCGGTATCGAGCACAGGGCCTAAATTGGGATACGGTTCGTTCGGCGCGGGCTTTTGGCTCATTTAAAGCAATTCTGTTCTGCCCTACATGCAATTTATGTATAATGAATATGGCGGGTGGTAGGTCGAGGGTGGAGGGTGGAGGCGCTGCACTTTGCGGTTGAAAGGATGCATTGTGCCAATGTCGGCGATACATTTTCTTAGCCATAAGATAGAAAAACTTTTTTCCCTCATATTTGCCGTTCTTCTTTTATCTTATTCGTTGTTTTTTTCCCCCTTTTTATTGCGTAACCACACGTCGCATCGGCCTCCTGTCCAGCACCCGCGACTTGTAAGCGGCAATCGGGCGACCAATAAAACGTAACACCCGCCTCATCCTCCTACTCCTAGAATACCCCACTTCCGTAGCGCTCTGCCCTTCATCTCCATTTTCTAATGGCGGCTTGCACTTCCTAAGTTCCTTTTTTTTCTGTCGGCTGCTGCCAAAAGTTATGACTGCATTTAGCAGAAAAGGCAACTGCAAAAGTTTTTTGCCTTGCATTGATTTGAAAAGGGTAGAGAAATAAATACATACATAAATATGTTTGTACACATGTAAGTATGTATATCCTTACAAAGCCATATCTCTATATACTCTTAGGCTAAGTATTATAGTGCGCCATTCAAGCGTTTCCTTCGACTTCTAACTTCCCCCTGTGTATCTGTCAGGCTTCGGCATTTTAATCGAGCTGTTTACCCAAAAGTGCAGCTAAAGCAAATGAAAAGTTTCGCAAATGCCGTGTCAGAATGACTCTCTCTTCTTTTTTCTTCCTCCCTCCCTCTCTCTTTCTATCAGAGATTGTAAATTGAATTTTGATAATGTCAATTGGATTAAATGAAGTTTCTGTTTGCGGTTAAAAGTGTGAGGCTGTGGGCCAAGTAAACTCTATAACATAACGACTTTATTTAAGACCGAGAATAACATGCTTAGTTACACACACAGCCAAACAAACACATGAGCAGAAGCTGAGCTGTGCTGCAGCTTTAAGTCATTGGCGCATTTTGAAACACTAAGCTTAACAGCAACATGGCGGAATGTTAACCGCTAATATTCCATTTAACATTGCAAATTCAGGGCACTCACGCTTTTAAGTCAAAACTAATTTATGCACATGACAAATAAACCAATTCAGGAAAATATTAAAAGCAGAACACATTAGCTGCACAATATTTAAAATAGAAGGAACAATTTACACATATCCTTTTTACATTATTTTTTAAATTATTCGATCAGCAAGAGAATTAAACACACTATGAAGTGAATCAATGAGAGAGCAGCTGTGGACAAAAAGAGAGTAATAAGCTTTATGATCAAATTTTAACTCGGTTACAGTCTACACACTGCGCAGCTTCTTCATCACGTGCTGAGAGAAAAAAGGATCTAAACAAAAACTCAAATTTCCGTTCCTCTTTCAGCTTCGCTGAGCTGAAGTCAGTGGCGCCTGCAGCGAGAAATTTGCGCACTAAAGTTTACAGCGTCATGTTAACTTGAAATGGGCCATATAACATTTGCGAACACAGAGAGCTATTGCAATTTTAAGTCAAAACTAATTTATGCACATGACTAATAAACCAATTCGGAAACATATTAAAAGCAAAAACACATATGCGGCACGAATGTCAAACTACTATTTTATGTACATACATATATACTCGAATATTGCTTGGTTTTACAACTTAACACACATGTGAGCATGTAAACAGAAAAAGAACTTAACACTGAGTCTGATTGCCAACTGTTGCTGTGAATTGTGTTAACGATTACTAATCTACTAATCAATACGCAATAAGTAGGCAAGAAAATCAGGTCCTGTTGACGGGTAACGAGTGACGTTGCTCTCTGTTTTGCAAACTACGTCACTAGCACTTTGTACTAATGGTTGCCCCTTTGGTCACAAATTGCCGCAGGTCTCATTATGCATGCAAAATGAAAGCTTATTGGCCGACTGACGAAAGTTACAAACAAAATGACGACGACAATATGGAATTGCGCACACAACGGCACAAAATCATTTGAAAGCCATTACAGAGGCAGATCGTTGAACAGTAACGGGAATGGGGGTAGGCTTGACCGGCGGTCGGTCGGTCAGTCCGTCAGTCAGTCGTCGGTGACCGTGTACAATGAATCAATTTACGAAACGTAACAAAGCCACAATTACAAGCAAACAGAGACAAGAACAAAACGACAATTATGAAAAGAGCAGCGAGTGCAATTGCATTTCCAATTGCAACATGCAGTTGCTGTGGCAGCGGCAGTTGCACATTTTCGGGCCAGGCACACGCGTTAAATGATGCGGCCCCAGGCTACAGCTGGAGGTGGAGCCTCGGGCTCAGCCAAAGCGACATCGTCGACGTCGACGACGACGACAACAACGACAAACTGCAATGTTTGCGACAGTGCGCACATTATTTTGGACCCGCGTGTCAGTTGTAATGGATAATTGTCGAACTCGCATGCCAGTCGTAGCTCATTTTAAATACCCTAAATGGTATAACATGAAAAATGGTAGATCAGTGCCGAAGATCGCAATCAGAAGCATTCACAACAGATAAAAAGTAATATTAATATAAATAAAGAAGAAGATTAAAAAAGAAGAAAAAGCATTTGTCAAAACAGGCTGTAATCAGTTCATTTCGAATTACGTGTATTATCATTTTGATCAAAAGTAAAATAATTTTTAAGGAAAAAAAAACTATGTTAAGCATTGTCTAATGTACTATAAATCCATATATCCAATATCACAATGTTACTATTAATAACTGATTTTGATTTTGGCTGCTTAACTAACGCAAATCCTCAAAAATGGAAAAACGAAGTAATATTTTTTTTTACAATTATATAGGCATTATGATCGTTGTAGAACTGAAAAGTACGCTTATCAAAAAAAGAAAAAGAACACCCATGTATGAAGAGACTTTCTAAATTGTTGCTTTCTTTTTTAAAAAAGGCACATGAAAATGTAAAATAATAAATAAAAGAATAATTAAATGTTCTTCTAATGTGTAGAACAAACGTTTTTATTTGGAATATATATGTATTACGGTTTACAGAAATCATTAGTAATATCCACAAAAATAAAATTAGTATTTATTTTTTTACTGAGAAACAAAAATAAAGAATAAAACGACTTTACGCAATGGATTTACAGAGTATTTCTTAGTTTAATTTCTTGTATTGCTATTTGAGTGTCACTTGTTGTTTCTGTATTTTACACTAAAAATACATTGGCAAAGTGAATTGTATTAATAGCAGGGCATTTATTTAGTTATTTCTTTCTATGTTGTTTTATTTTTATTTTATTTCATTTTTTCTACTTTTTTTGTTTAACTCATTTCTTTGCTCGTTTGGTTCGCATTTGTGTTTATTTACTTTGCCATTTTGCGCTGCAATGTTGCCAACAAATCTTTACAGTGGGCCCTTCAAAAGATTTATAAAGTGGCCGGTTAGGTGAAGGCGACACAAGGGGAAGTAGTGCAAATAGGAGCTACTGCTTAGAAAGGGGGGAAGGCAGGCAGGGGAATGAACGTCCAAATTTACTGAGCCGTAGCGAAGCGATCGCCGGTCGCAGTGAACGAAAGAAACTGTGAATGGAATTGTATTCACAGCGATATTCGCAAAGTTGCACAACGACCAGAGGATGCATTTTGAATCTGTACTCGTATCTGTCGGTGTGTGTGAGTATCTTTGAGTTTGTATCTTGCAGCGTCATCAAAAGGTATTTTACATTAATTCAAGATTTATGCATTCAACATTCGCTAGGTGCTGCATTTGCCATTTGCGCCGCCATCGCAGACATTGCTTCTTGCCACAAGAGTTCGCCGTTGCACCTGCCGCCGTCTGCGTCGACGTCAAACGTCAGCGTCAGCTACAGCTACAGCTACAGAAACAGCAAAAGCAACAGCGTCGTGTGTCGAGCGTGGAGCAGCTAGCAGCAGGTGATCCATTTCTTTTATCCGGTAGCTTCTCTATCTCTCTCTCTTTCCATTTCGAGGATGAGATGCAACAGCGCCCCAAAAATGTTGTTGCATGCAAAGCCTATTTTCGAGTGTGTTGTGTCTTGTATCTTGTGTGTTTGGCAACTAATGCAGTTAGACAAGATGAGCTGGCCCGCTTGAGTTCCCTTCGCCCTCGCCACCCCTTCGAGGAGTACTGAAATTCGCCGGTGTTATACAATTTGCAGCGCTTCGATAATAGATATATGTACATCTTCTTTAAATATATATATGTATATATATCTATGTATGTGAAACATATAAGTATGGACTGCATAATTTATAGGCCTTGCGTGTTCAATGGGTTGCAACGACGGCGACAGCGATGTGGCCATATGGCATCGTCATATTCATATTCATCGTCATCGGCATCCGCATGGAAAGCGGGGCAGATTCAGATGCTGATGCAGATGCTGATTACTGGGCGCAGTTCGCTGGAACTGAAACTCAACTGATACAAGACAATTTACAATATTGAACTCCAGCGCGTTACGTTATTTGGGATCACATTTATTTTAACTTTCCTTTTGATCCCCAACTTTATATAGCAATTTTCTGTATTCAACCTTTTGATCAGAATTATATACTGTTCTGATCTGTCTCAAGCACAGATTCTCTCTTTTGTATTCCTTCTGATACTCACATCAGAAATAATATGTATAGACCTGATCACTTTTATATTTAATATATTTCAATTCTTAATATAAATCATTTTTCCTAAATTTAATTTATTTACTTTAGGTCAACCTAAGACTAATTCCAGGTTTTATTCCATTTAATTACAAAAATGTACTCCATTTAATGCATCCATACGATCATATATTAATCATACATTAATCTAATCTCTTTCTACTCAATGAAAAACAAAATTGTTTTATACTATTATATTGCTATCAAGTTTATTATACAGATTATGTATGTTTAAAACTAATTAATTTAGTATATATTTTTTTTAAAACTACTTATAATTAATTAAAATTTATTATGAAATGAATATTTGCAAACACCTCAAATTTTATTCGAGATGCAAAAATTTCAAATCTTTTTAGCTTGTCTTATTGCATCCCCTAACCGGGGGAGTGTCACCCTTTAGCAAAATAAATCAGCTCAAATTTATCATCGACTTTTGTTTTTGCACAGACATTTATTTCTATTGTTCATGCATATTTGTGCCTTGTCACTTGTCAAGAAAATTTCAATCTTAATTGGTAGAGCTTCTTTCTGTGTGTGGTATTTATTTTTGGACAACGGGGTGCTAAAATCTCACTTATCCCATGTTTTGCGAGTAAAATGTTGGGAATTTTTGGCTTACCAACCTTAAAGATTGAGATTTCTTTAATTTAGTTAAAACATTGCGATCAGTTCGGGTTATTAACTGTATTCTACACTCTTCTATGCGCTTCTCAAAAATGTACAGACTGTGAATATTTCTCTCAATCATATATACCTAGGAAAATGATACACCTGTTCATTAATATTTCACACCTTGCTCAAAATCAGCCTTCAAATTCATACGCTCTTTCATCTGTGCGTTGTTCAGCGTATTCAGTATTGAGAACTCAGCATTCAGCACTCAACACTCAACACTTTAGTGCCAATCATTTGCCACTCATTTGTGTCTCTGTCTGTCTGACTTTCTGACTTTCTGACAGTTTTCGTCGACAAACGAATGATGCAAATTATCAGCAATGCAGCTTGCAATTAATCTGGTGCATATGACACCGACGCAATCACAACTTAACCCATTTTAGTCCGGTCCATACAAAAGCAAACATTGAGGCCGAGAACGATAATAAACTGTTGCCAATGGGCAAACTGTGATGTGGCTAGAATCGAGTAACCAACACGGCTAAACTGCAATGCACTAAAGCACTAAACTCAATGGCTTTAATTGAATTTTGATGTCCTTAGCAAATTGTTTTCTAATTAGTTTCACTGGATAACTGCACAAGGGACTGGGGACTGCGACTGGGAAATGGGAACTAAGGACAGGACCATCCGGCAGTTGACACAGAAAACTTTCTGTCAACAAATCCCCACTCTCTCGCTTACGAGGGCGTCTCTCTCTTAACTTTAATAATGACAACTTAAAACTAAAACAATTAATGCCACGTCCACGTTTCAAGTCCACACTTACCCAGGATCATTGGGCACCTCTGAAGGAGAAACTGGCCCCAGTTCTGCTTGCTGCTGCTGCTGCTGCTGTTGTTGTTGTTGCTGCTGCTGCTGCTGTTGCTGCTCAATCTTGATGTCCATGTTGGGGTCAATCTCTCGCTCTCTTTCCCTTGCTTACACTCTTTGTCTCCCACTCTCTCTGGGTCTCTGGTACTGTAACTGTGAGTTGGCTAATGTCCTAGAACTGTTGATGTGACTGTTGATGTTGTTGATGTTGTTGCTGTTGTTGCTGTTGTTGCTGCTATTGCTGTGCGGGCATTGAGGGGTCTACGTCTAAAACTAACTAAGACGACTGCGACTCCGACGACGGCGACGTAACGAGCTATCAATCTATCTCTTCTTTAATCATTGACGATGGCTGCTAATTCGCTACTTGACCTGCTGCACACTGTCTTGAGTTCCATTTGTATTGCTGTTTGTTTTTCTTATATTTTATTTTTACTCTTTTTTATTTTCTTTATATTTTTATTTATTTATTTTGTTAATCAAAACAAAATTGTTTACGTTTTTTGTTACATTGCGCACTTTGAATCACATTTCTGGGTTTTTGCTTCGTTTTGCAGGCCACTTTTGGTTATCAAGTTTTTAACTTTTTGTTTTTTGTTTTCGTTTATTGTTGTTTTTTTAAGTTTTAGAAACGTTGCGTTAACTATTGTTGTTTTATTTGTTTTGAAGGCAACATATTACTGCAATGATTGGTTCTAAATCTCATTAAATTGACTGCAAACCTATAGCAAATTGTAATTTTCAACAGCTGTTCGACACTTCGTAAGCCTGGTCCGTAAATTCCAAATCGTAAAATATATATATATATTAAACATATAACGACATACATACATACATTTTCCAAACACTGAATATCAGCATTTGAAAATTTGATTTAAGTTGCTTAAAATGCAAATGAAGTCCAAAGGTCTTGAGAACTGAACTAATAAATTAGTTGAGGTTAAGTTGTAAACAAATATTTTTCATCTACAGAGACTCTGAATGCGATACTCAAGCAAAATAAAAGCCGGCGTCTATTGTTGTTTCTTCACAGGAATTACTTTACTTTTAGAAGCCTTGTTCAGCAGTGTTTTCAACTCCCGATTAGAAAAACCGAATCCCAAAGAAAGTCAAAATAGTAACAAATTACAAGGAAAATTATCAGTAAATCTTGGTATTAAAATAATTTAAATTTAAAATAATTTATAATTTTTAAATAAAAGCAACGATTTTATGATCCTAATAACAAATTTTAAATGTTTAATTTTTTTTAAAATAATAAAGATACTTTGAAGAAAAATATCAATTTAACCAAAAATGTATAAATTTCCGGAAATCGGCTGAGCTTTAGCACTTTGAAAGCTTTCACTTTAAAGCTAAGCTTTAACAGCGTTAATTGACATCTCAAGGAGCCTGAAGCTAGTGAGCTTTTAAATTGCTCATTCGCATTGAAATTCGTAGACTTTTAGTATACAACTAAATAGTTAACTGCTCATAAATAAATCTTTATCTAATGCGCTGTCGCTTTTTTTTACTCGATAAATCCCTTTAACAAGCTATTGACAACAACAACAAGAGAAATGTGCAATGACAGCGACCAAAAATTGCAGAGCGAACAAAACTAAAACGATTTAATGCCAATGCGCTTTTGTTGTTGTTGTTGTTATTGCCATTGTTTTTGATACACGCCTTGATCTTTCCCACACCCACACACACACACACAGACAAACACATGCACATTCACACGCGCATACGCATGTGTATTTGTAAACAGAATATTGCATGCAATGGGGACAGCGAGTTGACGACTCCCCCAAACAACAGAAGCAACAAAAACAACAACAACAGCTGATGCCTATAATAAAGCGCAGCATGCAAGCGACACACACACACACACATACAGTGGCTCACGGCCTATTTGACCCACTACATTTTTTACAATGTTTTTTATGCTTTATACTTAATTTCTCTTAAACAGAATATATTTTTTATGGATTCTTTTTATAATTTTTATATTATTATTATTCTTCTTTATGGTTCGTTGGACAAGTTACAAAATTGAAAGTTACAAAATCAATTAAAAGTATTCTTAAAAATTCAAAATCAAATATGTGAATATTTATTTTATTTATTTTGTCAAAACATTTTCTTGACTAACTAATACAACAATAAAGTGAAAATATTTGTAAAATATTTGCATTTAAACAGTTTTTATGTCTTCTTCGCATTAAAAGTTAAATTTATTTAAAATTTGTAATACGTTAGAGTAGTGATTGAAATAATCTGGCAGTCACTGTACATACAAACAGACGGACAACAAGCAGTTACGTTACATGCACCGTTACAACGAGAGCAGAAGTTAACTGGCGGCGGCAACAAACACGTGACCCGACAATTTGCGACAATTGGCAGCACAAAAATTCGCTGCGAAAATCAAACGACAAATTGCACACAATATGCGATCAAAAAAAAAAGGCAAATGTTGCAGCAAACCGGCGCCACTGATCGATCGTGTGGAGAGAAAACTCCTAGTTTGAGTTTCTATTCCTGCGAATGTTATCGTTATTTCTATTGTTGATAGCTTTGCCGGCCGGTCGCCATTTTGCATGCGTATGTGTGATCGACAAAAGCTGATTGCTGCCGTGTGGGCGGCACTGCAGGCAGTTAGGGATTTCTGGTGGGCAGGGTTGTCACCGGTTTTATTTATTTCCGGTCTGTCGACGCTAAAACAAACACTTGGCCTAAAAAACAAATCACTTTGCCACCTCTCACGAGCACACACAAACACACGTACACACACACACACTCGCAGGCAAGGCACGCACACACATGCAAGCACTCAAATTGCACTTTGTTTGTCGTTGTTTGTAATTAGAATTGAATGCCGCGCACTTTTATATAATCGTCAATTTTGCATTGATAAAATAAACAAATATTTTGTAGTTGTTATTATTGTAAGTGTTGTATTATTGTTGTTAATATTAGTTATGATTGTTGTTATTATTGGCATTTGCCTGGCACGCACTTCACTTGCAACTGCAACGAGCGAGCTGAAATTATTATTATTTATTTTTTATTTGATTGCTATTGCTGCTGCTGATTTAGTGCGCGCACACGAACGCGACAACCAACAAGACGACACTGAGACACGGCCACGGCAGGCAGCCCCAACGTAGCTGAAGCCCCCAAACAACACACTGACACTAACGACGGCAGCAGCGGCAGCAGCAGCAGCAGCAGCGGGTCACAGTAGCACGCGGCTGCATTTGTAGTGGTAGTGGTAATTGTAGTTGAGCAAAGCTTTGCGGCGACGTCGCAACGTCACAACGTACGCGTCGGCAGAGGCTGTGCGAAACGAAACATTCAAATTGCAACAGCCGGCTGGCTGGCTGCATTATGCCGAAAACACAGCCAGCACAGCTGATAAGTGATAAGCAATGCGGAGAGAGCGTAACGTAACACTGTATGTGTGTGTGTGTGTGTGTGTGTGTGTGTGTGCGTGTGTGTGAGAGCGCGCGCCACAGAGCGAAACGTTTAAAGAGCGACAGTTTGACTGTTTAAGAGTGTAACGTCTGTGGTAAGCTTTGAAAGCTTACACTGTGAATTATTTAAATAAAAACTTTGCAAAAGCAATAGCATTTGTAGAATTACGTTACGTGATATGAAATATATTTAAAAGTGAAATTTTAATTTTAGAACTGCAGTGTTATTTTAAAAGTAATAGAATAAATTGATTGTATATTAGAGCGGGTAAATTTTTTTTCGCGACAAAGCGTTAGTTAAGGAGAAGTTATACGTGTATTTTATATGGTTAACTGTCTGTATGCAAAAATATAAAAACAACTGCGTGCTTTTAGGGGCTTGTAATTATTTAATTATTATTTTGGGGGTATTATTTTTTTTTAGGGTAAGTTCCACCTTACAAACAATTAGCCAAATAAATAACACGTATGTATAATTTCTCCTTAAAAATTGGAAGCTCGCTATTAGTTTTACACCCAATGTTTCTTTGGCAATTCTTATTAGAATTCATTGTAGATTACGATTTTGATAACCGCTTAGTGCATTTTTTTACTCCATACAAATTGACCCATATATTGAATATATATATTTTCGCATATTCAAATATTCTAATGTATAAAACTTCCCAATATTTTCGAAAAAAAAGCTTAATTTTACACTGTTCGAAATAATTCTGTTTTATTACATCTGCATTTTACATGGTTTTGTAGTGAGCACGCCAAATTTAATATCCAAGATACAATTGGAAACATCTGTTTAAAATTATTGATAACATTTGTCTTGTAACTTAAGAAGGAGACAATTGGTTTTTGAATTTTTTTTGTAAGCACGTCGTGAATTTAGCGACTCTAGTCGGACTCCAAACATTAACTAATTGCGACTAGGACTACAGGAAAAACAACAGGAGCAACAAGCAAAAGTTGCGCGTATTTAGCTGGATGCCGTTACGGGCTTTGTGGGTGGTGGCGGCGGTGTTGAATCTGTGTCTGTTGTGGCAGGTGAATCCTTCTCCTTGTTCCAGCTCTTGAGACCCTCGGGCAACGTGGTATCCTCCTCAAAGGAGCCGGTGCCCTCAACGAAATCTTCGTACGTTGACTTCTCCTTGAATGGACGCGGGCCAAGCAACTCAATCATGTCATCACGACTGAGCACCTCATTTTGCAGCAAACGTTCAGCAACAATACGCACCTCCTCCTTGTGCTTGACCAGCAGCTCCGTTGTGCTCGTATGCGCGCATTTAATTATATCCCTAACCTCGTTATCGATCATCTGAGCGGTGTCCTCCGAATACGGTTTGCTGAACTGCGGCTCGCCACTTTGGCCCACATCGAAACTGACCTGACCGATCTTCTCGTTCATGCCGAATCGAACCACCTGGGAGTAGGCAATGTCAGTGATCTTCTTCAGATCATCCTGGGCACCAGTTGTGATGCGATTGAAGAACAATTCCTCAGCCACACGACCGCCGAGGGTCATGCACATGCGATCAAACAGCTGCTCCTTGGACAGCAGATAGTGATCCTTTGGCAAATATTGGGCATAGCCTAATCCCTTGCCGCGTGGTATAATCGAGACCTTCAACAATGGGTCCGCGTGCTCCAAGAACCAACCAGCAACGGCATGTCCTGCCTCATGATGCGCCACCGTACGCTTCTCCTCCGGTGCCAGGACATTCGTCTTCTTCTCCATGCCCGCGATGACACGCTCGATGGCCTGCTCAAAGTGTTTCAACACAATGGTGTCGTTGGAGTCACGAGCTGCGATCAATGCCGCCTCATTGCACACGTTGGCAATGTCAGCGCCTGTGAAACCCGGCGTCAGTGCAGCCATTTTACGGGATAAACTGTTCTTGTCGAGGTCCGTTTTTAACGCACCCAGATGCACCTTAAAGATGCTCGCACGTCCCTTAATATCGGGTGCAGGCACATAGATCTGTCGATCGAAGCGTCCTGGACGCATCAAGGCCTTGTCCAGGATATCCACACGATTGGTGGCAGCCAGCACCACCACGTTTGTGGTCGTATTGAAGCCATCCATTTCGACAAGCAGCTGATTCAGGGTATTCTCCTGCTCAGAGTGACCACCAAAGGTCTTGCCGCCACGCTTTCTGCCCACTGCATCGATTTCATCAATGAATAGAATGCATGGCGCATGCTTACGTGCCATGGCGAACATGTCGCGTACACGGGACGGTCCAACGCCCACAAACATTTCCAGAAACTCGGAGCCGGATACGGTGATAAATGGAACATTCGCCTCGCCAGCTGTTGCCTTGGCCAGCATCGTTTTGCCCGTGCCGGGTGGACCGGTTAGCATGGCGCCTTTGGGTATCTTGGCGCCAAGATCGATATACTGTTGAGGATTCTTCAAAAAGTTGACAAATTCCATTATTTCAATTTTGGCTTCCTCACAGCCGGCAACATCTCTGCAAAAGTTGGAGAATGGTGAGCATAAACTAAGAGAGAAGCTACTCCAGACTTACTTGAATCCCACGCCAATCTCTGTGGGATTTATCAGCTTGGCCGTGGACTGCATAACACCGCCGAATAAACCACCGCCCTTGCGTCCACGTCCAGCGCCCATCATGTCCGCTGATTTCCTCATCATGTAAACGAGGAAACCGATGATGAGCAGCGTTGGCAGCAGACCAGTTAAACTGGATGCCTCCACTTCGTTGCGATAGATGACGGGCACAAAGTTAATGGACTCGATGCCCTGTTCCGTCTGTGCCGTCTCCAGGTTACGCTCAAAGGAGTCAACGCTGCCAATGTTGAACCAGAGCACTCCACTGCCGCTCTGACTAGACTGGAGACGCACTCGCACCCACTTCTTGTTGACCACCTCCAACTTCTCCACGAGTCCCTTGGTCAGATAACTGCATGAAGAGAGAACTGCTGAGATTACATAATAAATGAGTGTGGGGGGAAATCACACCTGTTGACAAACTCCTTCCATGAGATTTCCTTGTAGCCCATTTCGAAGAAGGCAAACGAGCCAACCAAAACCACAGCTCCAATGGCGCCCAGCAGAATCCAACGCTCGCGATCACCGCCGCCGCCTTCACCCAAGGGACGTCCGCCGGGTGTGCCAGTTCCACGACCAGCCGGACCACGTGAGCTATTGCTAAACATGCCAAAGTTCCAGTCGGACTTGGATTCAGAGGCTGTGCTGGGTTTGGCTGCGGCGGGTGTTGTTTTATTTCCGCTGGATGTTGATTTATTGCCATTTGTGGGTTTCTTTTCGGCACTGCCTTTTGGTTGCGACGACTTGCCACCAGCTTCAAAGTACTTTTCAAATCCCTTTGGCGGCTTTTTGCACAACAACTGCACCTGTTCCACGAAATAACGAAGCAGCGGCGTCAATTCCATAACGGGACCTCGCTGCACCTGCAACAAAGTGTTGAGACAATTTAATTTCGAATCTTTTGGAATTTCCTTAACTCACTCACCTTTTCCGTCAGCGGTCCCTTCATGTAGCTGCGTCTCATCAGGCTTTTCATTGCTTTTGCCGAGCTTATTAGCCGGATTGCCATGTTTGCTGTTTGTTGTTGTTTTCGGGGGCGGGCGGGGGTGTGTTTCTCTTTATGTTAAATAACGATGAGAACGCAAGTCTGCCGCACCGTTAATTTCTGTGTTAGCAACTGTGTTAAATTTTGGACCAACTATTGAGCTTCTGCAATGATTCAAATGTTGCCGCCTCATATAGCACAATGTTCTTTCAATCTTGCGCTTTAAAAATATAAAAAGAATTCTTAGTTATTACGGTGCGCTATTGTGAAATTTCGATTTTCGGCTAATAGTTGAAACAGAACTCATTCGATAAAAGACCAGGGCTGGTAACTATTGCCAACTTAGCTATTTTAAAGCTAGCTCTGGATATTTTCGAATTTCGATTGTTAGAAACATTTGAAAATTACTATTAGCCGAAAACCTGTCTATTTTAAATATATATTTTGTACTTAATTTTTTATCTTTTAAATATTTCTGTTTTTGATACTTTCCCACCAGATGAAGTTGGCAGCACTGCAGGGCTGGCAGCTGCAAGCAGTGCTGTATAACGCACAACGACAACAATCTTTTCACTAAATCTTTTTTAATGCAAAATACAATACAATTATTTACACATTGTTATAAGAGAAGCACTAACTATTTAATCAACTGTTGCTAGTGACGTCACAATTGCTCCTCAAATTTAATTCTAACATTTACCAACACTAACCAACATGGCGTCCGGTGTTGTGCTGTGTCGTGTGGTACGTATTGCTAGTCGTGAAAATTTTCTTTTATTAAAATTTGGCAATAAATTAACTCGAATTCGCCATGAGAATATGCACAAAATGTGTGCCAATCAATATGCTTGTGATATAAAATGAAATTTTGCCAAAGGCCTATCATTTTCGTGCATTATAAACGTTTTCCTCAACTGTCTGTGCGAATGGTACGCAATTTGCAGTCAAAAAAGAAAAACCTGAAAAAAAAAATTTTGCTACCGATTTGACGGTGTGTGTGTCTGTGTATTTGCTTATGTGTACAGTTGGCTGCTAAAAACCACAACAAAAATGTGTAAAAATAGTTTACAAATGCATTTGGAGTGCTCTTCTTTCTCTTTTATCTGATTGTGTGTGTGTGCAATTTTTTCCGGTAGTCTTTTATGCGCTACTGGATGCGGTGGGCGGGGGCATTTACAATAGTAAAATCTCTATGCAGCTGCTGGCTGGCTGACTGGTGTGTGCGTGTCAGTGTGCTTAATGTGTGTATGCGTATGCTTATGTGTATGTGTGCGCGAATTGTACGAGTCTCCGGTTTGCAACACTAAAAAATCAATAAAAGTGCAGCAACAACAACAATGCAGACATTTTAGTGTAGATTTCACTGGGTGGCTGGCCGCTGCCGCTCAACAGGGGGCGCTATTAAAAAATCTGTAAGTTTGAGTATTAATTGTTCAACTTTCTTCTCGTTGCAGCTTTTGTAACTAAAACTCCGTTTTGACATCACTTTCATCATAATCTGAATAAAAATAATAATAATACAAAAAATAAAATAAAAATAAAAAACCATCGAAAACGAATCAAAAAAGAAATTATAATAAATCATTTAATAAAAAACAAAGTTACATAATAAAAATAAAATAAATAAAAAACAACAACTACAACAAAGCTCAAAAAGTCTAAGAGGCGATTAATTCGGAGGGGCATCTGCCATAAACTTTTAGTTTTGAATTTCCTTTGTTTTTGGTTGCAATTTGCTTCAAACACACCTCTCGACTACAACTACAACTAAAACAACAACAACTGCATGCCGAAAAGCTCACACATGTTAATCAGTCTACGCTCAATAGCCGAAATTAGCGAAGAGGACGAGAATTGACGCGAAGAAAGACTACAACAAAAGAAAAAGGAATCGGTTAGAGGAGCACGCTCAAGAGTCTGCTTATGTGGGAGTGAGCGAAAGAGAGACGACATAGCGACTGCGCATCTGTGCAAACAAAACAACAACAAATCAAGCCAAGCTTGAAACGAAGACTTTCAAAACCAATAACAACAACAACAACAAACCAAACAAAATTCAAATACACTTGAAACGCTGTGAAATTAACTCGTCAATACTCAAAGCAACAACAAAACAAAAGCTACAAAGAGAAATCAACAGAAGTAAAACGGAGTTGAAGTTCAAACAAATACCATAACTATTCAAAAACACACGCACGCACTAAAAAAAAAAAGAATAAAACAACAATAACAATAAAGAACTAACTGTTTAATAAAAGCAGCTAAAACGCGACGCTGAGGCGTTGACGTTGACGTCAAACTCGAATATCTAAAAGAAAGCAGAAGAAAAAGAGAACACAACAACAAGAACCACACACGTTAAACAATCCCAAAATTCCTCATTTTTTCCTGAAAGCTTTAATTTAATTACGAATTTTTGTTAAGTCAAAGTGAATTCAATTTGCTAAAATTATTTAAAATTAAGACAACAAAAACGCCGCCTCTACTACAACAACAACAACAGGAACAAAGAAAGCAAGCATAAAAAGAAGAGGAACAAAAACAGCAAATGCAACACCAACAAACAACTGAATTAAAGTTTTAAAGTACAAAATAACCGGGAGTAAAAATAAAAAACAAAAAAAAAAACAACTAATTTAAACATATTAACAACATTTTATTTAAACGCAACATCAATTTAAATTATTTATTTAAGCAAGCAAACAAATACTGTAGCCTGTAAGCAAAGAAAAACAAAAGAAAAAATAATAATAGTCGCCTGCCGAGCGGCGGCCGTGTGAAGAAGTGCAAAAGAGCAGAACTAATGAACTAAGAGAAGAGAAGAAGACGGAGAGAGCGCACCCAATTAAGCAAGAGCTGCGATCGCGATAGAGTCAGAGAGTGTAATAAGAAAGTTCCGCCTTGTAAAAGAACAGGAGAAAACAAATTAAAAAACGATAAAGCAACAATTGTGCCGCAAAGAATAAAAAACACAAAAGCAACAAAAAAAAATATACTAAAAAACAGAAAAAAAAATAAACAAAAACAAAACAAAAAAACGAGCAACTAAAAACGGTAACAATAAAGAAAAACATTTAAAACCAAAAATCTACAAGAATTCTATTAATTTTAAGTAACTTTTACAATTAAAAAATAAAATAAAAAACACAAAACAAACACACACTTACAAAATGAAGAAGACCCCAGCAACAAAAACAACTGAGTAACACATGAAATACAAAAAAAGGACAAAAAAAATATACCGCAACTTAACTTAGCCAATATAAAAAAACAAAATTGTAAATAAATGAAATCAAACAAAATCCAGAAAAGAAAGTAGAGGAGAAAGAAAACTGAAAATAAAAGCAAAAACTGCGGCCTTGTGCCCAAACCAAACAGTTTTTTTTATTTTTAATAATAAACTATTGTTTATATTTAAATAGTTTTCATTTTTTTATAAGTGTACCTAGTGAGAAATGTTAAAAGTCTAAATGAGATAACGATTAAAAGCAACTGAAACAAAAGAAAGTAAAAAAAACAAAAAAAAACAAAAACAAATTCAAAGAAAGATTTAACAACTCTGTGATAATTACTGTAAATTTATAAATATAAATAAATAAAAAAAAAACTAAAATCGCAAAAAAAAAACAATCTCTAATATATAAATGAAAAGAAATGAACACTAAACACAACTGTAATTTTTAACAATAGAAAAAAAAGAGAGACAGACGAAGTGGTAGGAGAAGAAATACGAAAATCTTAAACAACAACTTTATACATAAGAGCAAATGCAAATTAAAAGATAAAAACATTGAAACAAATTCGTGATATCTTAAAGGACTTCGATACATATACTATAGTATATTATATATTATATTATATAAACTTTAAGTAAATAAGCTTAACTTGGTAAGCAAACAAACCCATAAGTGAAAATACAACAACAACAAAACAAACAAACAACAAAAGCAAAAATAAAACAACCGTAGGTTAAAAAAAAGACTTTAAACAAAACGCGCATTCAAAATAAATATATATATTTAAAAAGCAAACAAAAATAAAAACTTAGGCTTAAAGTTCAACATAGTAAATGCAAAACCAGCAACTATTAAAGAGTATCTATCTATATATTAACTATAAATAACAATATAAACTCATAATATGTGCATAGTGAATAGTAAACGAAACAGCAATAATAATATTACAAAACGTGTAACCGAAAAGTAATAGCAACAACAACAACAACAACACATCAAGAACAACATACAGCGAAACGGATCACTTGCAGCCCTCGCAGCCCGCATCGATCGTCTTGCAGCCCTGGTAGGCAGATACAGGCAGGCAGAGAGAGAGAGAGCGAGCGACCAATGCTGAGAGCGAAAAGAGAGCGCGGTCAGTTGAAAAGCTTAGTGTTTACCAAACAAACAACAAAGTAAAAAGTAAATAAAAATAAATCACTAATACTTCCTAAAAACCACAACGATTGCCTACAAATATATATATATACTATATATATTATAAAAATATATATGTATATTATAGATCAACAAAAACAAAGCAAAACATATTAACCACTTCCCTCTCCCTCCCCCAAACTAAAAAACAAAAAGAAAGTAAATTTAATATATCAAACTAAAAAGCTCTTAAAACACAAAATAACCTACAAATAGTTTAATAATAAAAACAAAAGTATTCCGTAAAGCGACCCCAGTGTATTTTTCTAGTAAAACTAAAAGAAAAAGCAAAAAAAAAATTAAAAATATTATTACAAAACATAACTCGAACATATGAACAAACCGCAATAAATAGTTAAAGAAATTAAAAAGTTTTTCATGTAACTACAACTACAACCAACGGCAGCAGCTAATGCATTTTCATCAGATTACGAATATATATTTTTAAACACGAAGCAGCCGCAACTTCTACAACAACAACTACAAATAACAACTATAACAACAAAACTGAACATAACATTATAATTGTCGGCATTTTTACATACATTTCTGGGGCGAGTTGCCCCAACAAAAGGTCGAAGATCGTTGAAAACCCACAAAAACAACAACAGCAAGAACAAATGATTGCTTTTTTTTATTAACTTCGAAGACAAGGAATTTCAGTGCCTCTTGTGCCAGTGTTTAGCCAAAATATATATACACAACAAATACGTATTTATTGCTTAGTTTTTTCTCTTTGATATAAAAATAATTACACTAAAAATCGAAAGAAAAATAAACATTAAAAATTAATATAAAATAATAAAAAATAAATTAATAGATTCAAAAATAAGCATTAGGTCAGTTTTTGATCGGCTCCAAAAAACGCGCTCGCTCTCTTGAAAAAACGTTCAGCATTCTCGTCATCGTCATCATCATCGTCACCAATCACTAATTGATCATCATAAAGAAAACCAACAAAAATAATAACAACAACAACAACCAGTCTCCTTGTGCTAGTCACTATCAGCATTTTCTATAACATCCAAATCAAGAACCAATTAACAACATGAATACACAATCCAAAGGATATCGCACTGGCGAAGGTGAGATTAATTATTATTTGCTATTGTAATTATTATAAAATCTTATATTTTTAATAATTAGTTACTTATTAAACGCAAATATCTATTAATTGTTAAGATGTAACTTTTTATGCATTTTTATAATAAAATCTAATAAAATGTAATAGTATAATTAGTTTTTTATGATTTCGCAACAGAAAGTAGATAATACTTCATAATTTTTTTAACTAACTTTATTGCAAGTAGTTAAATGCTCTAACTAAATACAAATCTAATATTTTTAATAATTAGTTATTAATTAAATACAAATATATTTATAGTAAAAATAAAACTTTTTAAAATGATATATAAAATAAGAATTATTTATGATATTGCAATAGATATTGTCTACAATATTTGTATCTACATAATTTTATTGCAAATAACTAAATAATCTAACTAGCGTAAATAATTAAATTTTAATGACAATAGACAATAACTTTGAAATGATCTTATTAACACTTTTCTAATTGAATGCCATTGCAGAAATCTACGATAATTTGCAGTGCTTCGACATGACTGCCATGCGCAACTTGAACATACCCACTACGTTTCCGACAATTAGCACTTTTACGCTAGACTCGACCACGTTGGGTCTACAAACGCAATCGCATGGACCGCCGACGCCATCGTCCGTGCAAATGGCAATGGGTCAGCAGCAGCAGCAAAGTATGCATCATCATCAGCAGCAGCAGCAGCAACATATGCAGCACCAACAACAGCAGCAGCAGCATCAACAGCAGCAGCAACATCATCATCAGCAGCAGCAACAACAGCAGCAGCAGCATCAAAGCATTGGCATGTTTGATGCGAATGAGGTCAACGATATCATTCAGAACCCGCCACAAATTGGCGTCTTTCAGTCGAACAGCGTGTTGAATAACGGCAGCTCATCGTCCATTTTTGGCTCGCAGTCGAGCAATTCCTCAGCAGCAGCTTCGGCAGCCAACGATCCGAATCAGAGCACACGCGAAACTGGCATCATTGAAAAGCTACTGGTGTGTATTTTTTTTTATCATATACTAGAAATATTCATTCAATTAACCATGTTGTGTTTTTAATCTTGTTTGTGATTTGTAGCATTCCTATGGATTTATTCAGTGCTGCGAGCGACAGGCTCGTCTCTTCTTTCATTTCTCGCAGTTCAGTGGCAATATTGATCATCTGAAGATCGGTGATCCCGTCGAGTTTGAAATGACTTACGATCGACGAACCGGCAAGCCCATTGCTAGTCAAGTATCTAAGATAGCGCCAGAGGTTGTGCTCTCCGAGGAGCGTGTTACCGGCACAGTGACCACCGAATTGCGCACCGATAGTGCCAACAATGTGCTCAGCTCCAACGAGACAACCGGTCGCATTAGCTATGAGAATCGCGGCGAATGCTTCTTTTTACCCTATACCAAAGACGATGTCGAGGGGAATGTCAATTTGCGGGCTGGCGATAAGGTCAGCTTTCAAATTGCAACCAACCAAAGGTAAACAATTAATAAAAATGTAAATGTCAACAATATTAAATTTTTTTTATTGACTGTCAACTCTATGAACGAACGATATTAGGAATCAATTGAGTAGAACAAACTGAACTAGCGAGAATGACACCTTGTTTGTATAAAGCCATATCCTTGAAATAAATAAAAAATAACTGTTGTATTAATATTTGAGGTGTTTTATGAGTGTGATTTGCTCAAAACCAAGGATGAGTTTACCAAAATTTTAGCTTTAGGCTTTAATTTTGTTTGACGAAACATTCGAAAGAGATTGAGACTATAATGAACGAACTAGTAGAACAATTCATTCGTTCAGCAAACTGAACTAAACTTAGTGCTTTTAATTGAACTACGATGTACAAGTCAAATGTGTAGTTATTCAGAATATCAATAGTTTTGCAAATTTTTAGTTTCGTACAGATAACGAATTGTTCTACATACAGTGCACTACATTGAGAAAACAACCCGAGCGCACGTATATTTTCTATAATTTCTTGTATTTATCATATTTACAGAGGCAACCTAGGCGCGTGCCATATACGCCTGGAGAATCCGGCTCAACCTGTGAAGTATCGTGGCGTTGTTTGTTCAATGAAGGAATCATTTGGTTTCATTGAACGCGCCGATGTGGTTAAAGAGATCTTCTTTCATTTCTCCGAGGCCGAGGGCAATGTTGAGCTACGTCCTGGCGACGATGTGGAGTTCACCATCCAAACGCGGAGCGTAAGTAGGGAAAAAGATTCAGTTTATCATACCTCATTAACAATAGCAGTCGGCCTCTGTGCCTCCGCAGGGCCGTGAATTTGCCTGCAATATAACGCGCTTGCCACCCGGCTCTGTAATCTTTGAGGATGTCGATACTACCATATACAAGGGTCAAGTGCTTAAATCGCTGGATCGCAACAATGCGGTGCGCCAAAACAATGATCCATTGCCAGGCCGTATACGTTACCGTGCCCCCGATTACTCCGAAGTGGAGGTGCCATTTGGCGATAAGGATCAGAAGGGTGATTTTACTTTACGTCACGGCGATTGGGTGCAATTTTTGCTGGCAACCGACAGGCGGGATCAGTTGCAGCGTGCCACATCCATTGCGCTGCTGGACGAGACGTTCAAGGTGTCCGGCGAGAAACGTGAGCAAGGCACAATTGCCTCCCTCAAAGAGGGCTTTGGATTCTTACGCTGCGTGGAGCGGCAAGTGCGATTGTTTTTCCACTTTACAGAGGTGCTCGATACGGTGAGTAACCAAATTGAAATAAATCTTCTTAAGCATTATATTAATACTTTACTCTCTTATTTGCAGAGCCGTGAAATTGAGGTCAATGATGAGGTGGAGTTTACTGTCATACAGGAGCCTGGTCTAGCCTATAATAACTCGCGTTTGCAGGCCATACGCATTCAGCATCTGCCGCCCAATTCAGTGCAATTTGAAACTTTAATGGCCAGCAACATTGAGGGTGCGTTTAAATCTCAATAATCGCTTTACACATCAATAATGCTTGTTAAATATTTGCAGGCTGCGTGACACGCGAAGCGCCCAAGAGTCCAATTAAATCTCAGGATCGCGTCGAGGGTGGCGTCATCACCTATGAACATGGCGATGTTAAAAAGACTATTATGTATTTTCTCAAAGACTGCGAAAAACCACCAAGAATTGGCGAACGTGTGCGCTTCGATATTTATATGGTAAGTTCAAGATTTCAATCAAAAATCCATAGACATTTACTTAGTTAAAGTTCAGGTATCGTAGTGATTATAATTTGTGCAGCTGCATTAAAACTTAAATTTAATTTGCAAACAAAGCTGTTTAAATTTATAATTTTCAAAGATTAATAAAATGTACATAAATTTTGTATTAGAAAGTGTAAGTATTAATCAAAATTAATTCTTAAATTGCTTCCTTTCCAGGTCAAACGTAACAAGGAATTTATTGCCGTCAATGTGCAGCAAATTTCGCTGCAACAACAACAGCAGCAGCAGCAACAACAACAACAGCTGTTAAACCAACAGGCAGTTGCCCAGCAACAGCCTGCAGTCAATCTGAATCAAAATGATCAATTGCTGCTTTCAAATGGCATCAGCTCAAATGCCAGCTCCATGCAGAATGGTTATATCATGCATGGCAGTCCCGGTGGCGGTAGCAGCAGCAACAGTAGCGTGGGTAGCAATGCCACCACCCAACAGATTTGCACACCCCAAATTGAGGACTTCAAACTGGAGAACAATAATCATGCAAGCGTTGAGGCAACAGGTGGTCAGGTGTACCGAGGATTTATAGCCGTTATTAAGGAGAATTTTGGCTTTATCGAGACGCTGTCGCACGATGAGGAGGTTTTCTTTCACTTTAGCAACTATCAGGGCAATCCCAATTGGCTCGAGTTGGGCCAGGAGGTGGAGTACACACTGGCGCCTAATGGCAACACGTCTGTCTCCGGCAATTGTCTGCCTGCTGAGAATGTTCGCACATTGCCCAAGAACTCGATACCGCAACCAGCGGTGCTGGAAACCGTACACAATGGCGTTGTGGCACGCCCCTTGCGCTGCATCAATCCAGATCAGCAGGAATATGCTGGGCTAATTGAGATACTCGATGAGTTGCGTACCACAATCATTTCACAGCACGAATTTGGCATCACCAGTCTGGTGAATAAGCGTGATTTGCTACAAAAGGGTGATCTTGTTAGCTTTCGCATTGATGAGAGCGGTCGTGCGGCAGATGTGAATGCCGTGAGGCAAAAGAAACGTGCAACTGTTGACTCAATCAAGGGCCAGTTTGGTTTTCTCAATTTCGAGGTCGAAGACGGCAAAAAACTATTCTTTCACATGTCTGAGGTGCAGGGCAGCACGGTGGCTCTGCATCCAGGCGATACTGTGGAGTTCTCAGTGGTTACCAATCAGGTGAGCAGACAAATGCCAATTTGCCAATATTAGTTATTTAAATAATTATGATTTCTCATTTTAATAATTATTTGATAATTATATAAACTTTTCTCATTGCAAGAAGCATTCATTTAATTTCATTTTTATTGCATATTCACAGCGCAATGGAAAGTCTTCGGCTTGTAACGTTTTGAAAATTAACGATCGTCCCGATCGTCTGATCTCGCGCCTTAAGCTCAATGGCGAAGATGGTGTGCCGCGTTTGATACTCATCCGTGCACCCAAGGGGCCGCAGGGCAAGGGCTTCTCCGTTTTAGCGCGCCATCCACGCATTCCAGGTAAAATAAATAATATATCTTAACTGGAATATGTATCTAAATCAATTCTATTTGCAGGCGCCCTGGTGGAGTAATTCCAATTCAGATATTAAATGCAAATTAAAGACAATGCATGCATAAATACATTTATATATATTTATATATTCTTGTACGCTACAAACATAAACAAGAACAAGGCTTAACAATATCATAGTAAAAAGAAGGCACAGCAAACAACTCCAAAACAACCGTAATCAACAACAATTATAAATTAAAACTACACTGTGAACTTGTCGCTACAACATTATTATAAATGAAAGAACGAAAAGAAACATACATTTATTAAGTAACTTATTAACTTAGAAGCAAAACACTATTGGAAACGATAATAATAATTGATAGCAAAGCATATGGCATACCACATACATACATAAATACATGCATAAATACATTATTAAATAAATATATATATATATTCATATATATTAATATTGAAAGTACTAAAATGGCAACTCCAAAACAATTTCTACGTGTCTGATAAAATGTAAACGAAATTCTGTACGTAAAGAATTACGAATTAATAATCATTATTAACCAGGGCCCTCCTCCTTTTCCTATTTGTAATAATGCTACACAATTTATAATTATGTTATATTTGAAGTTGTGCGCTGCTTAAAACTGAAATTCAAGTGTCTGAAAGATGAAACCAAATTGTGTGTATACGTATACTATTTTTCAACTAATTTTGCTTTAATTTAATTTAGCATATATAAAATGAAATCTTAACAAAAAAAAAAACTAAACAAAAAAAAATGAAATGAAACAAAAACAATTATTGTATAATGGCAACGAAATCCTTGCATATGTGCGTTAAACAAAAAGTAAACCAACAAGAGACATACAAACAAACAATAAATGCCATAGATGCGTAGATAGTTTTTTCTCAACTTATATATGCTATATTCTATTAATCTATTTCTATTTTAATTCTCGCAAACTGTTCTTTCACTACTTCTTTGAAGTCTAACTGTTATACTGGCATATATAGTATACATATATGTATATTTATTGAATAATTATTGTATACAATAAAAGATGAAAGCAACAAGTATTTATATATAGCAAACAAAGTCTTAATTTCGATTGTAACATTTCAACACCAAAACACTCTACGAGTATATTAACTGTGTATGTTGTTGATTCACGAATTTTTTTCTGCATTCAAATAGGTTGCATTAACTTATTACATATTATATTATACAAAATACATACATGCATACATCTTACATATACAACATACATATTTATTTAAACAAGAAGAAATCGATCTTTGTAACTAACACACAAAAATCTAAATATAAAACAAAATAAAAAAAAAATAACTTAAAGTCTTGTATGAGAATAAAGAAGGGCAAATTAAATTTGCTGCGCCAAATCTGTTGAAACCATTTAATGAAAGATTACAAAAATTAATTTTTAAAAATGTATTTTTAAATATTAAAATATATATATATAGCAAAACAAAAAAATACAAAGAGATCGTGTCGGAAACAAAGAGCAAATATTGTGAAAATTATGAATTTCAATTACTAAACAAGAAAAAAAAACCCAAAACGAAAAAAACAAAAAAAACAAAAAAAAAAAACATTTAACAAGCTAACAACAAATTTGGGATCAGTACGTCCTACTATAGCCATGTTATACATATATACAACAACAAAAAAACACTAAGCAACACAACAACAAATCAAGAATAACAGTAACTTAAATATGTATAACGCTATTATACGAATACATATATAGGTATACATACATACATATATCGTCTGATATACCGAATGATAAAACTGCAGGCGTTTAGAGATTTATGCAATGCAATGAAATGAACAGCACAGACGCAACAGAACAGCAACTAATCCTTATTTATAAAACATAAAACATAAAAAAATCGTAAAATATGCACACAACAAAAAAAATACAAAAAAAAAAAAATACATATGTGCTTGAATACGAAAGAAAAACAAAAAAAAACAACAAAATCGCAAACTATATAAGTCAAATAATAAAAAAATAAATACATATTTCAATAAAGCAAAAATCTGAGTTTTTATTATTTAATAATTAACTATTAAGTCATCAAGTCAAACTATACGAACTTCTTAAGATCTCCTACCGTAAGTGTAGGATATTCTAATGTAAGTTATTGTGATTTACAGTGAGAAGATGAAGCATATTCAGAGTTCCACGTGAATAGATGTAGAAAAATATACTAGAGATCTCTAAGAATGGGTTTCTCTTTTTGGAGATGTCTCGTATTTTGTTGATCTCCCAAGAAAATGTATAGTTAAGAAAGATAGACACAATTCAATTTGTTTTTGGTTTGTTTTTGTGTTTTTTAAATTTTTATTTATAAGAATAATTTATATCTGCTTAAGATTTCCGGGTTACATGACATGACTATGGTATGGTATCGCATTTTCTCTCATCTTATTCTTACGCTTGCTTGTTCATCGGTTTTCTTTTTATTGACTTTGACTCTGATTTCTGCTTTTTGCTCTATACTATTTGCTTTTATTTTTCGTTTGTTTGGTTTTTAGCGCTGATTTTGCTTAAAATTCAAATATATTTCATAAATAGTATATGGTGTTTTTTCTTAATTTGTTTCGCTTGAGGTTATGTAATTATAATTTACTTAGAAGTTTACGCTTGCATTGATTTGTTTATAGTGAATATTGCATTGATATATCATTGTTTTTCTTTGTTTGTTTTTTTTTTTTATTAATGCTTTTGCTTTCGTTACGCATGATTATATCGCCTATGTATACATTATATAATACCATAATATATAGCTTAGTTTTGTAGTAGATACTCGTACTAGTAGATGTCAAAAGTTGCGTGTAGGGTTAAGAATGTTTTCGACGAATTAAAAACCGATTATTTGCATTATATAAATTCTGTAAAAAGGGTATCATCATAATATAAACTTGTTTTTCTTTACTTTTTGTTGGTTTTTTTCTTCGAGATATATTTTATTTTTGCAATTTATTTTTTATTTAAACGAATACTCGGTACGGTATTTAACTTGCATAAACTTACAAATATTACAAAAAAGTGAGTTTTGTATAAAAAATCGAGGTAAACTTTGATAGTGCATCGGATTTGGTGTTCATTGTTCTTGGTTTTGATTTTTATTTTGTATTACTTGGGGGATATTACGGATAAGGAAACTCAGTTTTGACGCTGGACAGCATTAAAGGCATTTTATTCAATATGTTTGGATGAATATTTTGATGGATTTTATTTATTATTTGCCGATGCACCAATTAAAATTGATTTCTTAATATTCTGTTTTATGTTATCGACGTCTGACTGTAAGTGAATGTGTATTTATGAATGGGTTTTGTCTTTTATTACGAAAGAAGAGCATTATTTGATTTATTCCTCTTTTATTTGGTGGGGACTGGGCAAATTTTACTTTCGATTTCGATCGAACTGCGTATATATGAGGTTTGTTTTTTTTTTTGTATTTATTTGTAATTATTTTTTAATTTTATTTTCTTAATAGGAAGAAGTAGATACGTCTTAAGATAACTGTATATATAGCTATATTTGATATTAAATGGGTTGTGCTTAATTTTTCGTTTCTTTTAAGAGTGTGTAAACTTGACGACTTGCACTTTACATTTTTTGGTTTTTCATGTTTTTTTTTTAATTTATTATTAAATTAAATGGTTTTTATTTTTGGTTTTTTTTTAAGAGAGCGAAAGATTTATTACGCCTAATTGCTTGTGCTGGCTACGCCAAGGATGTGGTGTGGTTGTGCGGGTGTGGGGTGTGTGTTAGCGTAACTCTATATGAAGTATGGGTGCTCCTAAAGCGAGATTAAGAAATATATTTATATATAGTTAGATGGGTAGAGAAGGGAAGTTGGGGCTGCTTAGAGAGAGCGTAATGAGAGTTTCAAAAATAATGCTTATGATTTATCATATGCCTTTTTGCTTTGTTTGGGATCATCATCATTATCATTCTATCGCTGCTCCTCCAGGGGGAATCACACAATTCTGCTGGCACTTTAGGCGCTATTCTTGGAGACAAATTCGCGCAAAATATCGCCAGCCATTTCAATGTTGTTTCGCGAGATTCCCAGCGCTGTGATGGCATTCTCCTTGGAGTAGCCAGCGTTCATCAATCTCGCGATATACTCCAGATTGATATTCTCGTAGGGCACAGAGCCGCAGTCTTTTTGATTGATGGTTACGTTCGCATAGAGCAGCGGCTGATGCTGGACAGGATTGGCCAGCTGCTGTGCTGGCGTTGGCTGCTTCAACGTTGCCTTCTTGCCGTTGGCCAACACAGCAGCTGCCGCCAGGGCCGCAGCACTAGTTGTTGTGGTGCACAGTTGCGTGTAGTGGGAGCTTGCCGCATCCTGGGATGAGCCACTGCAGCCACTGTTGCTATTAACGCTGGTCTTGGGCAGCGTGCCACGCGCCTCCAGCGGACGTGTGTCAATCACACCACTGATGGTCTCCGCCGGACCCACCTCTACCATCTCGTCCAGCAGCGACAACACCGGCGATGTGGTGCTGCTCGAGATGCGCTGCTGTCGCATCAAATCCTCAGCCAACGTGTCCACGCTGTTGCTCACATGCGGCGGAATGGGCGGCGCTGTTGTCTGTGGCGGCACATTGTCCAGACTGCATTGGATGTTGTCAATGCTCTTGCTGCTCGAGGGTGTGCCATTTGACGGCTTGACGGGCGTCTCCACGCCAGGTGATTTGCGTGGCGGCAACGGAGGCGCCACTGCAGCTGATGCAACTGCAGTTGTTGCAACAACTGTTGAGCTGGAACTGCAACTGGAGACGGCATCCTGCAGATTTTGTAGTATGGCATAGGAGCTAATCGAGGCTGTGTCGCCGGAGCCACCACTACCACCACTACCACCACCGATGTCCGTTTTGCTAGGCAACTTTTGGCCATAGGTGGAGTTGATCACACTGGAGCCAATCAATGGTGCACTCATGCGATTTGTGGTCTTCTGCGTGGAGTTGTTGCCAGTTGTATTAATAACGCTGCCATTGCCAGAACCATTGCTGATCACAGCTGCTGCTGGCGGTGCTGAGGGTTGTGGCAACTGTTGCTGTTGTTGCTGCTGCTGCTGCTGCTGTGTGGAGATTGCTGACGAGGAGTTGCTGCTGCTGCCACTGCTGTTGCTGCTGCTGCTGGGCAGGCTGAAAGCTGGCGATCCGCCAGCATACAGATCATTTTGTACGGCCATCAAACTGGGCGTGGTGCTGCGTCTGCCCAAACGGGGCGAGGTGTGCGGACTGTGCTTCTCCATGGAGGATTGTGATGCCGCCGATGTGCTGAGCGCATGCAACGATGATGTGGCAATATTGAAGTCGCCCATATCCTGCAGGATGTGGATAGTTGTTTTGTAGTCAGTTGTTGCATGTACTTTTGGTTGAAAGTCTTATTATTTTTTTGGTTTGGTTTGGTTAGGACACATGCCGCTAGAGCAACGAGGCAACTGCAAATCAAACTGTTTGTTGGACATGCACAACAACAATGGAAAAAGGAGCAACAACAACGCATAAATTGTATATAACTGTAGACAAAAACACATATGTATGTAAATAATAAAGAATAAAACAATCGGTAGCAGAGAACGTCAAACAATTAAAACCAATATTTATAAATATTTATACATGTATATATTATATATTTTTTTGTGTTTGTTCAGTTTTTGTTTTGTTTGTTTTTTTTTTTTCGTTATGAATTAGAATTAGGCATTTAAAAACTTATTAAGGAAATCGAAAAACTATAAATCTAATTTCTATAAATTTGATAAAGTACTTGTATTATATAGTTTATATATAAAAATTGCATTAGATGTATTACATTAAACATAAATAATAATTATTGAATATTGATGTATGCTGATTGAAGCCGTTGTAAGTTAAGGAAACAAACTGAGCCGAATAATTAAATAATAATTAATGATTTAATGAATGAATAAGTCGAAACACACACACACACACATTCATATGCAACATACACACACACACACACACATTCAGACAATGTTTAAAATGTTAATTTCTTTGCTAATACTTTAAACGTTTTGTTTATAAATTCTGGCCTAGGCTTGTGACAGTTAACAGCTAACTACAATAATCATGACAATAATAATAATAGTACATAATAATAATAATGATAATTATACATACATATGCATTGGCTTTGACCATAGTTTAAGCCATTTTATTATTATTAATAAATTACAGTCTTAAGGCAGCCGGAAAGCTGCTTACAAAAAATACAAATTATGAAAACCGAATTGAATACTAAAACGAACCAAAAAATTCAAATAATAATCGTAATAATAAATGATAAACCACTCACAAAACTAAACATATCTTTGGAAATATCAAACAATAAACTAAAATGTGAAATTATTACGAGTTTCATATGGGGGAGGGCATACTGTAGGAAGAACAGGGATCGAATACAGACAGTTTTGATTATGTTTTTTTTTTTGCATTAGCTCACTAAAGTACAAGTACAAAATATAATAATAATAATAAATTGTATTGGTGCCTATGTATATACAAAAGTGTAAGCATTTCAATTGTTGTTTGTTGTTGCTTAAGAATTAATGCATAATATGCATACAAATGTAATACGCACATGATAATAAAAAAAAGGCAAAGTAAAAACAATTAAATGATTCATAAACAGAGGCAAACGAGCGAGCGAATGAATGAATAAATGAAGAGGAAAGGAAACTGAAAGCAACGAACAAACGAAACGAAACAACAACGTACAGTGCACAGAGACAGAAACAGATATAAGACAGAAATAAGCGAGCGCTGATAAAAAACGATGATTGCGATGAGCGGCTGATGAGCAACTTCCGCTCTACTCGACACATATACACACATAAATCTATAAACGTACTTATATATCTACAAGTGTGTATATGCTTAATCTGTCTGTGTGTGTACACTGCTGGTTAGTTGCATTTAATTTTAGCTAATAATTTAAGTATGATTAAATGAAAATCGCTAAACATTAAACTTAATTTAAAGAAACTTCTAATGTGTTGATACAGATATATATAAATGAATATATAAACGAACCAAAATCGATATTTGTAATCGTAATAAGAGTAATATTTGTATATATAAATATATATATATATATTTAAGAGAGTGAGAGAGAGGCAGCACAGGCGGGCAGCGCGGGGCAGGCGTCAAAGGCTTTACTTATAAGCGCTGCACAAAACTATACCTCTGTATCATCATCGTCCTGCTGCTGATGTCGTCCATTCGTTGCATTGCGATTGTGTTGCTTGCGGGGATCAAAAGCATCTACAACGATCTGCTCGGTGCCTTTGATTTCGGCACGACAAAACGGACAACCCTGCAGAATAATAAGACAATTAAGTCAACATATGCCTTACTAATTATAAATTGTTATTGACATACCTGTCCCTCCGAGTCCACCTGCCAGGCGGTGAGACAGGGCGTGCAAAGCAAATGTCCACAGGGCTCTATGCGTATATCCTTATCATTCTCTGCGCAGATTTTGCATAACTGAAAGGTGCTGCCTGCAAGTTGAAAATGTGTTTAATAAATAAATTCAAACAGAGTTAAGCTTAAAAACACTTACCCATTTCACAGTACAGCTCGTATTGCTCTTGTGTGACAGTGATGTGATCCTCGGTTGGACTTTGCACGGCAGACGATAGATCCGGATTATAGGCCTGACCATCGGGATATAAGTAAAAGCCCTCGCTAAATGAAAGACATGGGAAAATAAGAGAATTATTAAGTACTGTTCATCAAATAAGCAATTTAATAAAATAATTAAAATAACTTAACAAAAAAAATGTTTGCTTAATCTAGTGAAATCTATTAAAAAGTTATTTATATTATTATTAAGACATTTTTAATGGTAAAGAAAACTATACTAGAAGAAAACTAAACTAACTACTAGCAAGAGCAAGAGTTATTTCATCAATGAGGTAAAATAATAATTCACAAATAATTATTTCTAAAGTTAACATAGAATTCTTTAAAGCAGCTAGGTAGGTTTAACCGGACGACCCTCAATGTGGCCAGGTATAGGCCATTAAAGACCTTATTAATCCGGGTGGTGTGTGAAGCAAAGATGGAGTAAATAATACTATTAAATTTGGTATTCAGTTATAAAGAGTTAAACAAGGGTTCTTTGATCAATGAGTGGAATTATAACTAAGAGTTCTGTGAAACTATTATTAAATGAAACAAAGAGATCTTGCAAAGCTCAAAGTATAGCTGAGACATTGCAAGCAAAGCTTTTTCCAGATAAGAGTGCATTAATACATATACATTTAACTGACACACACATGGATAAAGTACTTATGAAGAGAGTAGAGCTATACAGTCCCTTCTTTATGTACTTATGCAGTAATTTTAGACATATTATCTTTTTTAAAAATCATTATACTTTTGCTGGGCAACAAATGTACATGTTTTAATAATGAAAAATTACTTTTATGCTTTTGATTAATGTTAATATTAAGCTTACCGATGCCCGTCGAGCAGCGCCTGACACAGCGACTTGTTTTGGGGTATTGTCTGTAGTATTTCGCCATCGGCCGTTACATATCCAATGGCCCATTGGCCCAGTCGGGTGCAGGAGAGACGGAAGACGTAGCTGCCCGCCTTGTGTATGTAGCGTTGTAGACGCGCTTTCACCTCGTCGTAGGTGAGAAAGGCCACATAGCCGGGATGGGTGACAGCCAGGATCTGCCAGTTGCGTAGCAGTGTTACCCAAGGCTGAAATAGACGTGTGAATACATCGAATTCAAAATTCGATATATAATCGTTGCACGTCAAATCGATAGTCGTTTTGAGTGCCATCGCCTCCAATCCCGACGATATCGGATGCACTTTATTTAACTCCTGTCGAAATATCTTCCAAGGCACCAGTGTACTATGAAATAAATGTTGTTTAATAAAGTTCACTGGCGATTGTTTGTTTGTTTACCTGTTGCCAAAATTGCTCTTCCAAAAGTCAGCTGCATCCGCTTTGGTGATTCGAAATTGATCGCCAGCAAAGACACCGTTGGGAAAGATAGCTTTAAGCTCGCTGAGCATGTGAGAGAAGACCAAACTCAGTTTGGTCAGATTGCGACGATAATGCGAGTTCTCATCGAACATTTTCTCTTTGCCCTCCTTGAAGAGCTTTATGGCCTGCTTGCATTTACGCATTAGATTATTAATGAACACATTAAAGTGCTCGTTTGCATGCAGCAAATGCATTTGATCTTCGTTTTTTGAATAAATCAAACGTAATCTTTGATACGTGTCCGGCAGTATATCCAGTATGAAGGGTGGACTGTTTTTTAGATTCATTTTGGGCTGTTGACATAATTTGACCACCTTGTCCATCAGTTTCCACGTCTTCTCCAGCGTTTTCTTGTCCGTCGACAGACGCTGTGATACGCATGCCTCCGAGATGGCTCCATGTAATTTCGAAAAGATTGACGGAAAAATTTTTGGTTGTGATTGTATGCGACTGGTGCGACTCGTCGCCATCTTTTCTCTCAACACTGCTGCTGCTGCTAATGGTGCTGCCTGCCTGCTACTCTTGTTGTTGTTGTTGTTACTCTTGTTGTTGCCTTTTGGTTTGGGGAGTAAAGTTGTAGGTTTCACTCTTCACACACACACACACACTGCGCGTTTCGCGTTACAACGACATGTATGTTTATTTCCAGCCCCCCAAACTGCCAACGCACCCAAAATAATCAAGCATACACTTTGCCTTTAGCACTAGGCATCTGCATTTGCACAATTTGCGCGTTTCGTTGTTAGTTATACACGATTTTTTTTCCCACACAATTCTCCGACTTTTTCAATGAGTGTGGCTGTGTGCGTACATGTGAGACTGTGTGTGTGTGAGTAGCGATGTAAAAATAAATATCGATACTTCAACGACTATCGATATGACGTCACTGCCACCCTGTTTACAGTGCTGTACAATCTGTGCGTTATTACTAATTTCTACGGCCAGTGCTACCCATTTAATGGCACACTGCCTGTCGTGACTGTTACTTTTTAAAAATCGATAACGAGCTGTGCCTATTTGCTCCGAAATTAGCATGGCAATAGAGAAAAACTTGAAAACGGTGAAATGCAGCAAATAACAAGGCTGGTGTATGCGCATGTTGCTAGCACATCAACTTTAATTTGGCATTCCCGGCATTTTCACAAGCACTTTTGATTTTGTTTTTTGCCATATAATTTCCGCTCCTACTGTGATGTTAGGCTCTATCATCACTTTTATATAATCCTGATGATTTTTCAATATGCTGGCGAACCACATGTAGACTATGATTAGAGCCAGGTGTAGAAAACTCGCACGACTTGCAGAACAGGTGCGTGGCGTTGTTATTGCCATGTTACTTGCAGCTTCTATCATTTTATTACACTCTGTATTTTTTGTATACCCTTGCAGAGAGTATAATAGTTATGTTACGAAATGTGTAACACTTTAAAGGAGACGTGACATAGTTTGGGCCTTTTTATTTCATAGTATATGTATTTTTGATATCGGAAAATATTATATTCCTAGGGTTTTAGGGAAGTTGGTTTTATTTAAAATTTGAATATTTAGCTAAAAAGTCATAAGGTCTTGGGCAATTTTCGATCTATTTGAGAATATGTATCTCTACTGGGTATACGTATGTTAAATATACTTTATTAGGATTTGCACAACTATTTGTGTTCCAGCCAGTTCATATGTCAGAATCGTTGGGATAATATTACTAAATTATATAGCATATCAAGCAGTCAAAAATTAAATATTAGTTTGAAAAACTTGGGTTTTTATTAAAAGTCCCTAAAGTTGTGTTATACACTCTGACATAATTTTTTTAATATTTGACTACAATATAATAAAATTGTCATACAAATGATAAGTGAAATTTAGATTACAGGGCTCCGCAAGTGTATTAAATCGACAGTCTGACGAAAATAACTTTTCATGTATTTTTTTGGTTTTTTTTTGTTTTTTTTTTTGTTTTAATATGCATTGCACTGCAGCTACAATTTTCACTTTCCATTTTTATTGGCAGCCGCTAACCACAACGACGACATCAAATCTTGGTTATGGCCAAAAAGAAATTGCACTGATGCCAAAGGTTTTTCTCTTTATTTTTGTTGCAATTGCCAACATTTGACGCCGGCTTTCTTTTAATTAATTTTTAAAGTGGTGGTCTTTTCAGCATTAGTTCTGGGCGGCCAAGTCGGTTGGTGGTTGGCGTTTGGTGGTTGGCGCTCTTGGCTCTCTTGGCTGCTGTGTCACGGCTGTCAGATGCATTTTGCCGCTTACATGTCTGTGTGCCCAAAAACTAACTGTAAACATTCACTTACTGACCTCTTTTTGCCGCTAAGCGATTGCAGCGGTTGCGGTAGCGGTGGCGGTGGCGGTGGCAATGGCGACCAGCTGCTGCTCCGCTGCACCACTCAATTTCCTTTATGCACGCGAGCGTACGCCAAAGCTCATGTGCGAGCTTCAGTATCTATTTTATGTGCACTCAAAAAAATCGGATGCTGTATTAGACGATTTTGGCCCTTTAAGTTGAAAAATCAACCCAAAAATCGGGTTCAAAATAAGAGATTTTTTTTTAAATTTTAAAAGTTAAGTTACATTTTCTTTAATTTTGATTAGCGTTAAGCACTACATTTTGACGCGATTTTCTTAAATAAAAATGTAAAACTTCTTTAAAGGATGATTATTTTTAGTTTTAGGGCATTCAATTTCAGAAATCTTTTATTTTAATTTAAAAAGGACTTTTTTGTTGAAATTAAAACAAATATTTTTCAAATTTGGAAGAGCATTAAATATAAGATTTATTTTCATAGATTTCCATGCAAATTTTCTTAAATATAAAAAAGAAATGATTTTCGAGTGTATGTATGCGTGTGTGTTTTTATGTGTATGTGTGTGACCCTTATTCGCAACGCCACTCAGGCGTAAAATTTATGGCTTAAAAGTCGACAAGTCTATAAACACAGCTTCCAGCTAGCAACGTCTGTGGCTTTGAGTTGAGTATCGGCATCGAGTTCGACTTCAAACTGTGCGGCGGCGCACTTTCTACGACATCGACAACGACGGCGACGGCGACGACGGGCAGGCTGCCCGACAGACTGCCCGGCTGCTGCTGCTGCTGCAGAGATCGTGCCTATAGGAGGTAGTAGATATAGATGCCTAGATGATGCCTATGCTATGTGTGTGTTATAATTTCAAATGCGGTTCGCCTTTTTGGTTGCATTTTGCTGCCACTTTTGGCAAATTAAATTTGTACGCAAAACCGATTAGGTTGCAGACAACATGACCAAGTTGTTATTTTAAATACCGACAACTCCATTTAATCAATGCCTAAGCGCAACAAAAACCAATGCGAGCAGAGTCGATTCTGCAGCGGCAGCGAAGACGTCGCAGGCGCACAGTGTGACCAAGCACACAGCAAAAGTTTTCTAATGATTTGAGTCGGTTGTTCCTTCCTGAATTAATATTCAATGTAAACATTCATGTAAAATAAAACGTCATAGATTTTCTGAGTATTTGTTGTTAGAATTACAAAGAGAAAGACAAAAATACTAGAAAATATATTTAAGAAAGCCAAGGAAAGTTTGAAAAAAGGATGCAAAAACTAGCAAGCTTAAATAATAAAATTATTCTAAGTATAAAAAAAAGGAAAAGTATCTTTGCTTTCTCTGACTGGGATTAAACTTTCTGTTCCAATAGGTATATATATTTCTATACTTATTATTATATGAGTACACTAAATTAAATATATAAAAAAATTGCATTATAATAAAAAATGTATCTGATCTGCTAAAATCGAAATTTTTGGGATATTTTAAATTTCTGATCATCTTAATTGTTGTTTTTATTCAATATTTTTTTTCAACAGATTCAGATTACCAATTTTTATTTCTTTAACGATTATTTATTTATTCTAATTTTATTACCCAATTTTGATTGAGATTGTTTGTTGTCAGTTATTAAATTAAATTTTTAAGTTAAACGGCCTTGGAAAGCTGTCCAGCAATGCGACAATTTTATATAGAATTTCTTTGTGGCAAGAGACACCACTGTGCGGCGCCCGAACGACGTCAGCTGAGCAGCTGCTGCGCTGCGACTGCCTTTCACTCATATAAATGGCATTGCAAATTCGAGTGTGAGTGTCATTCAAACCTTTCTCTCGTGTTGTTCGGTACGGCGCAGTCGCAACAGTAACAGTAATCAGCAGCAGAAGCAGCAGCAGCTTTTTTTGTCGCCAACGAAATTGGAGCTGAAGCTGCAATCGTCTCCCAGTTTGATCTGTTGTGTCGGGTCGACCGTGCAACAAAAGACGCAGTAGCAGCAACAGCAACAATAAAAGCCTATAATTTTTTATGAATGTGTAAAAAATCAAAGCGCGCGTGCGTGTGTGTGAATGTGTCAGTGTGTGTGTGCATGTTCATTCATTGAAAACGTAGCAGCAGCAGCAGAAGCAAAGAACAACAATGCAGTCGTCGCTGTAACGTCAACGTCGACAGCGATTGGGCAGCATAGCATCCACAACAACAGCAACAACATCCACATAACGATCACTTCGCATGCGAAACTCAACGAGCGCGCATCAAAATCAAATTCAAACGGTTACGGTTACGTTTACGGCAAAAGAGTAACGAACTACTGTTAAAAAGCACTGAAAAGAACTTAAAAAAAGTGCCCGCCCTGAAGACTATGAAAAGATATTTTGTGTGCATACAATAAAAGATACAACAACAATAACAAGTAAGAAAGCGACCGCAGAATGAACGAATGACTGAACAAACGGTAACGGTGGTAAACTTCAAAAGGCACAGTCGTAATTGAAATCGAATTAAAGCAACGTGCAAAAAAAATAAAAGAAAGAATTGTACTAAAAGGCAAGGCGATAAAAAAGAAATTATGCTACATTGTGCGAGAGGTCAGATAGCCGAGAAACAGATACCAATGCACAAATAAGAAGAACAGATACACGGAGATTGTTAGAAGCAGGAGTTGATCGTGTAATTGCGAAAACGTCGCTTAATGTTTAATAGGCAACGAATGAACTCATAAAAGGGCCACCAAGCTAAACACGAATGAGCGAACCGCGAACCGCGGAACCACAAGACCAAACGACAGCGACAAGCAACCGTTAATTCGAACGTTGGCAGCGACGCCAGCATCAGCAACAACGACAAAGTCAACGTCAACGTCGACGTCAGCGTCAGCCTGAACTTTTGCGTACTTGCGCTTGCACCAGTTCTTTTAAAGCGCCGTGCATAGACAGACGGCGGGAAGAGGTACTACAAAACTTTCTTCAACGCAAGTCCAAGTCAAAGTCGAAGTCGTGTCGTGATCTTTGCATGCCGTCGCAAAGCTGGTGTTGAACTTGAGAAGCTGAAGCAACAACAACAACAGCAACTGTTACTATTTCAATTGTTAACGAGCGAAAGCGTCGTAGTCACGCACACACAGTCAACTTCGTCGTCGCCGTCATCGTCGTCGTCGTTTTTGTTGTTTTTCGTCTAGCCTAAGCCAGGAAAGTGCAGTCGACAGTGAAAATGATGTACTCGATCCAGACGCAGTTCCAGCCGCGCTTCAGGCTAAAGTTCCAGCGCCAGCTGTTTGGCGTACTGTTAGCATTTATGTTAACGGCAACCCCCACTAATGGTAAGTCCTACACACAGTGGTGCTATTTAGGCCCTCTTTCGCAATTCCCTAAATATTTAAAGCTTTTTAAATTTTAATAGCACATTTTTTAATTTTTTATTTAATTTTTTTTGAGTTCAAAAATAACTAGTGAAGTTTAAATACAATTAAAAAAAAAAGAAATTAAAAATTACAATTAAATTATATTAGACTAAATTTTACTTATTGATATTTTTAAAAAATTGTTGGTTGGTTTCGATTTATGCGGCACTTTTGAATACGTATAATTTTTAAATATTTAATTTTATATTTTTAAATTTACATAGTTTTTATGAATTCGACTTTAGATAAATAAATAAGTAGACAATTAATCGATATTATTTTACACTTGAAAATATAAAAAGAATTACAGTCAAAGCTTAAGTTTAAGTTTAAAGTTTATAAAAAGTTTACCTTTTATTTATATTCTGGTCCACATTGATCATACAGCTCTTGCTAACCCAGTAATAAATGATGAAGAGAGAGAGGGGATGGTGAGGGGAGTGGACCAACAGCTGTGCCACTGTGCGATAGAAAGGCCAATTACAGCAATACTTTTTGTCTTCTGCCCAGCAGCAGCAATTAATAGCTATCTAAGGTTCAAGTATAAAGTGAATGTAAAACTGACACACATCAGAGAGTACAACCGACCCCAAACTCCCCACTCACCACTCCCCACTCCCCATGGTGTGTGGCATGTGCCCATAACTGAACCCCCTCTCCAACACTAAGCATAGCTCCACTCGCATAAATATGTAAAAGTAAAGACCAAACATGGTCGTAAATTTGTTCTTCGTGCACAATTTGTCCAACATTCAAATAAATTCATTAAACTTGCTCTCATGCACGACAGACCGACCGACCGACCGACGGACCGAAGGACAGACAGACCGACGAACAGAGAACAACAGAAGAGACTTGAACCCAGAGAACCAGAAAATGTACATATACAGTGTTACGGCAGCCGGTTGGAACGGCTTCAAATTAAGAAGTGCATTAAAGAGAGCAATGATTTGCTTGATTTCCTTATTAGGTCGCCATAAAAGACTTGACCCGTGGTGAAACATCATAACAGACATTGCCAATTACTGGAAGTCAAGCGATTTGTTTCTGCTTCGACATGATCGTTATTTAATTGATATCAAAATTCCTCACTGGAAAAAGATCGTAACATTGTTATATACATGTATATCATCGTCAATTCAATCAGATGACTAAGTGGAGTTTTCGTGTATATGCATAAGTTAATTTATCAGTTAAAATTATCAATTAAATTCTTTATTTCGAATTTATCTCATTTTTTAAGTTGCTATTATAATGGCAGCTTACGATCGATTAGGAGTGGTATTTTCCTGGTTTATTGCTAACTTTCCCCTTTTTCATTTAAAGTTTTGCTTAACTTTCGATTGAATGTGTGACCATGAAGTTGAGCCCATATTTGGCATCCTTAGACCACTGTGCAGCTGGCAGCATGATATGTGGGGGCAGCAGTTGCAACAAGCGAGCACCACATATCATGTCTGGTCGCAGTCCCGGTCTAAGCCTGCCCAGCATTGTGTGATTGTAGTTGTTGTTGTTGCTGTTTTCCACTTTTGAAAATTATACGTTATGCGTATTTTTTTTTTGCTTAGCTCTTGATGTTGTTGTTGTTTTTGTTGTTGCAATTGATGGCATCCGATAGCAGGAGCTTTGGTCATGGCAGCCACTGGAATGGATTGTGTGTTGTGGTGTGTGTGGATGGTGTGTGGAATGTGGAACATAGGCGAGACAACGCAGTGCCTGATGTCTGTATTAATTTCTAACGCCGCTTAATTTTCTCTAGTTGCGGCCATTAAAATTGCTGAGAATGCGACTGCCTTTAGATTAACTCTCTGACTCTTGGCACTTTTTTACTTTCTGCTATTTATTTATCTTTTCTTTTTTGTTGTGTTGTTGTGATTTTTTGTTTTTTAGCGGTGCTGCTACAAATTGAAATAATGAACGTGGGTTCAATTATCTCGGGCAAACAATCGCTTGAAGTCGCTTGAAGCGCGCTAATAGATTTTCAACTTCTACTCAGTTGTGCTTCCTCTCGGATCGTCGCATCGCGTCGCTTTCTTTGCAAACAAAACCCAACATCCGATGACTACGAATACGACTATAACTACGACCACGACAGACATTTCTCGGACCGGGGCCGGAGGCAATTAGTGTGAAAATTTCACTTGCAGTTTTAGCCTCATGATTTCTGGATGGGGGATTAGCAAGCGCAATTATAGATGGAGGTCACAGATAGTCCCATCATATTTAATATCCAAACTGTGTGGGCTGTTTACCGTTAGCTCGACTGCACTCGGATCTCTAAATACCCAAGTTAATTACCAAATTTGAGCTTGAAGTCTGATTTTTTGATGGGGTGGGGTTATAAGCAGAGATGGAATCTTGTTTCGGCAGTAAACGAAAGTTTACTGAAGATTACTAAAATATATAATAGTTCTTTTATCTAATTGAGGATTACACTTTGTGAGTTAACTTATTTTTTCGCAATTAAGTCTTAAATCCCTTACCAAATATTAAAAAGTTTAATTTAATATAACTCTCTGGTTAAAACTCCTGGTAAGATACTGAAAATAAATTCTAAGAATCATCATTTTTAAAGTCTTACAATAGAAATATTTAATAAGCGGTTAAATTAATACTAATTTTACAGAACTGATTGACAACCTTATTTACATCTTTATTGAAAAAATATATATTTTTCATATTCAATGGATGTTTTATTTTATTTAGATAATTTCCCATAACTGTTAGCTGACTTTCGTCATGGTTAAATACGTACTCTCTCGTGCTTTTCCATCTCGTGCGTGACACGATACATTCCCTGCTCCAGGGTTAGGAACATCAGAATTTTATGAAGCTAGGCAACTGCGCAAAATGTACTTTGTGCACTCGAAGCTAATCCAAAATTTGTATGCACAGCGGTGACTCTTCCGCATGCCTCCAAGAGACCAACGCAACCGACTTGACACCGATTTGCTCTCTCTTTCTCTTTCTCAATCTCACTCTCGATCTTATTGCTTCTCTCTGTAGGCGCCGTAACAGACTCACCCATTAAGATCATCAAGCTGCCCGCCCAGGCGCCTGTGATACGCTACCGCAGCGCGGATGCAGAGTCGGATTCGCTGTTGATCAACTATCGGCAGGATGCACAGCCGGAATTATCCGCAACATTGTTGCAGGCGCCGGGAGCAGCGGCTGCAGCATTGGAGAATCTGCTGCAGGAGGAGGCGGATCAGCAACAGCAGCTGAGCATGGGACGTCAGCATCGGGCAAGCGCCTCCAGCAGCACCAACAACTGTCCACGCTCGTGTCCGCCCAGCTTGACGGTGGGTGCGGAGCCTGTTTGTGGCAGCGATGGTCTCATCTATGCCAATCTCTGTGAGCTGCGCAAGAAGACGTGTGCCCGCAATGGCGTCTCTCTGATCAAGGATGTGCGCGATGGCTGTGAACGCTCGAAAGGATCCGATTGCAAGCATCGCTGCAGCACCGAAAAGGATCCTGTGTGCGGCACCGATGGACGCACTTATCTCAATCGTTGCATGTTGCGTGTCCAATCCTGTCGCGTTGGCCTCGCCGCCGTCAAGCTGTCCCATGTGGGTCCTTGCAGCAACACCAGTGCCCAGCGTGAATCCTGCCCCGTTGACTGCAACAGCGCGCCCAAGGATGGACCCATCTGTGCCTCCGATGGCAACGTTTACAACTCCACCTGCGAGATGAAGCTGCACACCTGTGGACAGGGCGTGGTCAAAACCAGTCGGAAGCATTGTCAATCCACGAGAATGTGCCGCGAATCCTGCTGGCGTGTTGCAAGACCCACCTGTGGCTCCGATGGCCGCCTCTACGCGAGTCCCTGCAAGATGCGCTCCACCAACTGTGGCAAGCATGTCTTTGAGGTGCCTCTCTCCTTCTGCATGCCCCAGGAGCGACATGGCAGCCAGGCAGCGGAAACCTGCCCCACTGAGTGCCCCAAATCAGATGGGGATGCCACATCACAGTATGTCTGTGGCAGCGATGGCAACATCTATTCATCGCTTTGCGAACTGAAGATGCTCAATTGCGGGTGAGTCTTCAAATATTTAAGACAGGGTACAAAGTGAATTGAATTGTCCAGAAATTATAATCTGAATGCATTTTATCTAATCTATTACAAACTCTAAACTTATAGAAAATTTAGTTTTAATGTGCGAGTGCATTTCTCATTCTAATTAAATTAATTTCGTGAAAAAAAAATCGCCCTAGTCTGGGGTTCCGATTTTAATACCAAATTTTTAAATCTTAGCCTTTTACTTATATTAAAATTAGTATCAAACAACACTTTTAATCCGATTTTAAGACGTTTCATTTTTCTGTAAAAATTCATGTGAAATCTGACAAAAATTTTGACTTGTAAAGTTGGTAAGTCAAAGGTTCGACCAACTTCAAACTTTCATAACTTTGTCAAAACGGAACCGATTTTCAAGCGGAATGTCATTTTGATCTTGGTTTGGCCTCATAAATCATTCTGCATTCAAATTTAATTAATTTTGTAAAAATAATTATTTTCCTCAAAATCATGGGTTCGATGCTAAGGGTCCCCCCTTTGATATTTTGAAAATTCAAAATTTTAAATCTCAAGTTTTCACTTTTAATCAACTCCTTATATCATAATTAGTATTAAATCACACTTTAAACTTGATTCTGAGACCTTTCATTTTTCTGTAAAAAATCATGTGAAATCTGACAAAAATTTTGACTTGTAAAGGTGGTAGGTCAAAGGTTCGACCAACTTCAAACTTTCATAACTTTGTCAAAACGGAACCGATTTTCAAGCGGAATGTCATTTTGATCTTGGTTTGGCCTCATAAATCATTCTGCATTCAAATTTAATTAATTTTGTTAAAATAATTATTTTCCTCAAAATCATGGGTTCGATGCTAAGGGTCCCTCCTTTGATATTTTGAAAATTCAAAATTTTAAATCTCAAGTTTTCACTTTTAATCAACTCCTTATATCGTAATTAGTATAAAACAACACTTTAAACTTAATTCTGAGACGTTTTATTTTTCTGTAAAAAATCATGACGAATTGGTGAAAAATTTTGACTTGTAAAGTTGCTAGGTCAGAGGCTTAAGCAACTTAGAACTGTTATAACTTTGTCAAAACCCAAACAATTTTCATGAGGAATGTCATTTTGATCATTATTTAGTCTCTATTTTGTTTCTGCATTTAAAAATTATTCACTTTAAAAAATTTTATATTTTCGATTTTTTTTCCGACAAAATCATGTACTCCCCCCTTTGACTTTTTCGAAAAAATATTTTTTTCAAAATTTTAAATCTCAAATTTTTACGTTTAATCAACTCCTTACATCATAATTAGTATAAAACAACACTTTAAACTTGATTCTGAGACGTTTTATTTTTCTGTAAAAAATCATGACGAATTGGTAAAAAATTTTGACTTGTAAAGTTGCTAGGTCAGAGGCTTAAGCAACTTAGAACTGTTATAACTTTGTCAAAACCCAACATATTTTCATGAGGAATGTCATTTTGATCATGGTTTGGCCTCTAAATTCATTCTGCATTCCAATGTTGTTCTATTGTTAAACTGATACTTTTTTAAAATTTTGATTGTGATTATCTTTTTATTTCTAGACCGCAACGCAAGTCCATACAGAAGATGAGCATGGACAAGTGCAAGAATAGATTGACTCGCTGCAAGCAGCTGCCGCCTTGCAAGGACTTCAACAATCTCTTTGGCTCCATATTCAGCTCCAAGAGGAATGACAAACTCTGCGGCACAGATGCCAAGACATACAACAATGAGTGTGAATTGGCGCATGCCACCTGCCTGTAAGTTAAAATGTAATTTTTGTCAGAATCGAATGTCTATTCAACGAATCCATTTTTGCAGACGTGGCGTTAATCTGGCGCATATTGGACCCTGCACGGATCTCAATACGCCGGTTAAGGATTGCGGTGATGCGTGCACGCGGGCAGATCTGGAACAGCAGCCGGTTTGTGGCTCCGATGGCAACACCTTCGCCTCCATGTGTGAGTTCAAGCGACGCACCTGTAATCTGCGTGTGGTGTCCGTCTCATTGAAGAATTGCGCTCTCACCGCTGACTGTGAGTCCGATTGTGATGCCCAGCCGCCAAATTTCGTCTGCGGTTCGGATAACAAGTTCTACAAATCGGAGTGCCACATGCGGAAGGAGAACTGTGGCAAGCATGTGTTTGTGGTGCCATTGAAGCGTTGCTTGGCCGCCTTCCAGTTCAAGGGCTGCGCCCGCATTTGCCCCAGGGAATTTGAGCCTGTTTGTGGCAACGATAATAAGACCTATTTGAATGATTGCTTCCTGGACATTGAGAATTGTCGCACCAATAGCACAGTGGGTGTGCATCACTATGGCGCCTGTGGACGCCCCGAGGCGCCCTCCAATAATTTCCTCTACTAACTCCGAATTCGGACGCGTCATTTACATTTTACATGGCATTTAATATTTTTAGGCTATAGTCTATATGTATTTTATGTATATTTTTTAAACAATATTTATTGTGTTGGAATTAAAAAGCCGAACGAACGTACAAAAACTTGGAGAGGGGAATGTCACTTAAGCGGAGTCATCAAAGAGTTTGCTGAGCATGGCATTAATCTCATGTGGTCGATACTTGACGTACTTATCGGGATTCTTGCTGAACTGCACAGCAGCATACCTATAAAGCATAGGAAATTAGATTAACTTTAAGTAGAGTAATTAAATTTCTATAGCTCACATTTCAAAGAAGCGATTGTAGTTGGGAAGAATGTGCTCCACATTGTCGCGTTTGATGCCCTCGCGTAGAATAACATCGGGTATGGAAATGCCACGTTGGATTTTACAAGCCTCCTCAAAGTCCTTGTTGAAGTTCTGCCAAGAATGAACCGGTTTGCTTATTACAATATCTCAACAAATGTTAATCTTAAGCATTGCTCACCGAAAAACGCTCCTTGAGCACACTGCGATCCTTGTCCTTGACCTTGCCACCGACTGGTTTGGGCAGCTCCTCTAATGAGTAAATGCCCGAGAGCATTTTCGACCAGGTCTTCTGATAGCTTGTCTTCAGCTCACGTATCATCTCCAGATAACTATGCTCACACTCCGGCTCAGCCAGGGTAACCAAGTCAATGAGATTGGAACGCTGCAGTGATTTGAGTATGTAGTGTATGTTATTCAGCCTGAACAGATGTTTGGTGGCCTGATCATTGTACTGTTCGCATTTGTTCATAATCGACAAGTTGAGTTCGGCCAGCGCTTTCTCTGTAAAAAAGGAAAGCCAAGAAAAGGTTTAATCTTTAATAGAATATTAAAATAATTAAGAAATCTTACTTATGTAAATAGCTAGTAGCGCCTTGTTGCGCTCCTCGCCAGGCAGCGCCTTCTTCATCAGAATGGTGTCCAGCTGTGTGGAGTACAACACATCGTGGGCAAGTATAGCACCAATTACATCAAAGTGTTCATACAAATGTTCAATAAACCAAATCGTATTCGAGGTCAACTCATGAACGGTCGCATCCTTGGGCACATTGCTCTGGCCCACAATATTAGTACTGGATTCGCCCTTGACTACTTCCAGGAAGTGCTCCAATGCCTTGGCACCCGTCTGTTGCAGCTTGTTCAGCACCTTTGTCAACTGTTCCCGCTGTGCCGCATCGTAGGTGCGTTCAATATCCGGTTGCAGGAGTATCACTCGCTTCAGGGCTGAGAAGATGCCCAACGCTGAGGTCCATTCCTTGCGTTCAATGCAGCGTCGAATGCGCTGTGTTATGGCCTCCGCATCCTTAACCACCAAATCGATGGCATTGTAAGCCAGACGTGCGAATACTTCATTGTGCTTGGATTGCGGTATAACGTCACGCATTATGGCCCGCTCCCAGTTGAGCAGCCGCTGTAGGCCGAGCAACATGACCAAATACTTGTCCAACTCCTGATCGCCATCAAGCAGATCTTCGGATGTCAAATGATCAGAGTGTGAGGATGCCTTTTTAATGGAGAAGCCTGTGGACTGCTCAATAGTTTGTGTTGCCCGCAAATACAATTTATTGGCCTTCTTTTCGAAGCTGTGAAGAGAGATGATTAGCCAAGTAATTTTAGCACAAGTTCATCAATTCCAAGCTTACATTTGCTGCAGTCTCGCCGAAGTGTTCTTCTTGGGTTCTTGATTCTGGCGTCCACTGTGACGTGGTCTCTGTAAAAAGTTAGCGGGTTAAGAAATATTCGATATATATAAGGTTAAAGAATTAGGTTTCGATGCAGCACAAAAATATTCGATTTATTAATTAATACAATACAAAAACACATTAAAATATTTAAAATAGACAGGCAAATCATCCAGCGATCGCCTGAAGATGGCAAATTAAAGCGCCTTGAGGGCATCCAGAATACGATCACAGTCCTCATTCTTGCGCAGACCAATCTTTTTGAGGTCGGCGCGTTTCATGGACACCAGGTCGATGAGATCAATATGCGATTTCTCAAATTTATCCAGATATCTCTCGAGGCCAACCATGAGCAGGACTTCCTTGACATTGCTGGCATGATTGATGACATAGTTATGGTTTATTGCCTGCATGGAACGACGACGTGTTTCCACTGTCAGCGATGTTTCAATGTTGGCATCACTTGAATCATCCAAGAAGTTATCCAAACTGTTGTTGTTATCCTCTTCCTTATGCGTCTTCTTCTTGTCAGACACCTTAATCTTTGGTGGCGTCAACTTTTGCTGTTCTTGCTGTTGCGTTTTCTCTAGTGGCTTCTTAAAGATCATCGGCGAGACGGGACTTTTTAAGCTCCGCATATTTTTAATAGGTGACAAATTGGGCGAACGAAATTCACCAAGAATTGGCGTAAAGCAACGCGCATTAATGGAGTTGACGTTGAGCGTGTTCCAAACGATCTCCCTCTTCACATTCGGCGTGCGATTAAAGCAGAGTTTGCGCCGATTTGTTGGAGTGTGACTTTCCGCCATTATAATTTAAATAATTTCACAAAAATAATATATATATCTTTTAAACAAAGAACTGCACACGGTTTTCACAAATATAAAGCTGACAAATGGCGGTGACAATTGCTATTGGCGCCACTTGGTTAAAGCTTTGACTGGAATATCACCGTTACACTAACTGTTCAGTTGCACAGCGTTGCATTCGCGAAAGAGTGTCGAAAAGTAATGCAAAGCAAAAGCGACAACTCTTTTAAGCTCTCTCTCGTTAAGCTTTCATACTCACCAAAGCTTCGTTGCCCCAGCTGCTGCTCTTCTGATGATCCTTCAACAGCTGCAGAGAGCGCAATACAACCTCTCCCCGCTCAGTTGCATAAATGTGCGTATATTCTCGCATATTTTGCTCGAGCCAGAGTGAAATGGTGAATAGTTCCTCTCGCGTGCTCTGCGATAGCTGACGAAAGGATGTATACTCATCACTGGATGAATCATCCTCTATATAGATTAGGTCCAGCAGCTCCACAGGCTTCAGTGGCGCACTGTGCTTCTTTAGCAGCATGCTGTAGTGCTGATTGAGACCCTCACAGCCGGTATTAAAAAGACTGGTGACATTCTCCAGTTCCACACTCTGAGAGTTGTTGTGCAGAAAGTAATCCATGGCAGCGCGTAGCTTGGCCAGTGCATCCAGAAAGGCACCAATGTTACCCTCTACAGGACCTTGATGAATCAGTTGGCAGACTTCCTGTGAGACATCGTAGTGTGAGAGTACGCTCTCCAGACAGTTCAGTGTGGCTTCCAAATCTGAAATACGGGGCGTTGTCAACACTCAGTCGCTGGCTATGTTATCAAATACTCACTTTGTTGTCGCTTTTGCAGTTGTTCCGTTTCCTGATAGACGGGCAAAATTGTTTGTTCCAAGTTGCCCAAACGCTTCTCGAAGATCGTAAGTATGCTGGACATTTGATTGGAGAGATCATGATACTTGTCAACGCGATCCTTTAGCAGCACCAAATTGGTTGTTTCCTTTTCCAATTTGGTGTGCGCTTGCACTGAACTATCCAAATTATTCATTGTTATGATTTTGCATTAGCAAAACACGAATAAACTTTGCAGACGAACAGCTGATTTACAAATGTAGTTAGGTGCTGCCAGCTTGTTTTAATAGTCTGCAGTGCTGCCAACTGTTTTTTGGGCAAAAGCTAGCTATAAAACAGCTAAGTTGGCAACAGTGCCGCTTGGTTGCCATGGCAGCTTTTGTTTTGGCCCAAACAAAACGTAAATAAAATGGAAAACTCGTCAAGAATGCAGTTGCAATAAAATTCAAAAATGCGTGGCGTGCTAAAATGGTTGGAACGCATCGAATTTCCGAATGCAAAGGATGAGAACACTAGGTAAAGTAAATTTACAAGTTTAGTTTTACATCAACCACTTGTTGCTTAAAATAGAAATGCATTCCTTTTGGTCGCTTGTTTTCTCAGTGTACACTCCGTTTGCTATGCACCTGATGGCAGCCAGTTGGTAGTGGCGGCAGGTGAACGTTTGCTCATCTATAATCCCCACGATGGTTCGCTACTGAACACTTTAAAGGCGCACAAGGATATTGTGAACTCGGTGGTTTATTCTCGGGATGGAAAACGTTTTGCCAGTGGAGCCGCTGATAAAATCGTCATTGTGTGGTCACCACAACTGGAGGGACTGCTCAAGTATTCGTAAGTGCCAGAGATTTTATTAACGACACAAAAATTTATATTATAATTATCTTATAGTCATGGGGACTCCATACAGTGCATGTGCTTCAATCCCGTCTCTCATCACTTGGCATCCTGTTCCACTTCGGATTTTGCATTTTGGTCCGCAGACCAGAAGGCTGTGCAAAAGTATAAGATTGGATCGCGTGTGAATGGCTGTGCATGGACAAATGATGGTCAATATTTGATACTTGGCCTGGCAAATGGCTCCATCTCCATACGCAATAAATTGGGCGAAGAGAAGAGCCGCATTGATCGTCCAGGTGGACCAAGCAGCTCCGTGTTTAGTGTGCAATGTTGTCCTGCAAATGGCGCTGGAGCTGTGGACACCATTGCCATTGCCGACTGGAGTCAGACGCTGTCGTTTCACACTCTCAGCGGGCAAATGATTGGCAAAGAGCGTCCCCTCGGATTCGATCCTCTCTGCATGCAGTACTTTCCCAATGGAGAGTTCTGTGTAGTTGGCGGCTGCACGGGAAGCTTGCAGTTCTTCACTCGGGATGGAGTACGTCTCGGTACACTGGGCGATGGCTTTGATTCTTGGATTTGGTCGGTTGCTATACATCCAAATGGGCAATCCTATACCATTGGCTGCCAGGACGGCACTCTAGCCTGTTTCAACATTGCGTCCAGCACTGTGCATGCTCTGTATCGGGAACGTTATGCATTTCGTGAGAATATGTGCGATGTCATCATTCAGCACTTGATGTCTGGTCAAAAGGTGCGCATCAAGTGTCGTGATCTGGTCCAGAAAATAGCCATCTATAGGAATCGTCTGGCCGTGCAGCTGCCGGAACGTGTTGTGCTCTATGAACTAAGCTCGACGGAAAATCAACCAATGCACTACAAAGTCAAGGAGAAGATTCAGCAAAAGTTCGATTGCAGTTTGTTGGTTGTTTGTGGCATGAACATTGTGCTCTGTCAGGAGAAGCGACTGCAGTGTCTGGACTTTAACGGTGCCTTACAGCGTGAATGGATCATGGACTCATTTATTCGCTACATTAAAGTAACTGGCGGTCCGCCCGGTCGAGAGGGACTCATGGTTGGCCTAAAGAACGGTCAGGTGTTTCGCATATTCCTCAACAATTCCTTGCCGCTGCTCATCACGACGGCGGTGTCAGCGGTACGTTGTTTGGACATCAATGCGAATCGCAGCAAGATTGCCGTCGTTGATGATGCAGGACGTCTGATGGTGCGGGATTTGCTAAATGATACCATACTCTATCAGGATGCGGGCGTAAATAGCGTCACCTGGAACACACATCTCGATACCATGCTGTGTTATACACACAGCAGCGGTGGGTTAAGCGTACGCGTTGGCAACTTACCGCCAAGAGCACCACAGAACATGCATGGTGTGGTTGTTGGTCTTTGTGGCGCCACTGCCTTCTGTTTACGTGGCAACATTATGCACAACACGCCGCTGGCTCTAGGTGCCACCATGTGGCAGTTCATTGAAGCGGGCTTGTTTGAGTGAGTAGCCACTTCCTTCCTCATCATAATGATTATACATTATTTCTTCTATCCATAGCGAGGCCTACCAGGTGGCTTGTCTTGGTGTCACCATCAGCGACTGGGAGGGATTAGCGCAGTCTGCCTTAGAAGCACTTCACATCAATATAGCACGGGATGCCTACGTCAAAGTGCGGAATTTGCCTTGGTTGCAGGTCATCAGCGAGCTGCGTGAGCAGCAGCAACGTGCCACAGTACCCAAGGAAGTGCTGCTGGGCGAGAGTTGCGCCTTTGCGGGCAAATTCAAGGAAGCAGCACGATTGTTTCTTAAATGTGGACAGTCCACACGTGCGCTTGAAATGTACACGGATCTGCGTATGTTTGATCTAGCACAGGAATATCTTAAAGATGGCAGCGAGCTGGAGAAACGTGATCTGGTGCGCAAGCGTGCCGAATGGGCGTACTCTGTGAAGGAACCACGTGCGGCGGCTGAGCTACTGCTTTCGGCCGGGGAACATCAGAAAGCCATTGACATAGTCGCCGAGCAAGGCTGGGCGGACGTGTAAGACCAAGCAACTCTTACTTTTACTCTGCTCTAACTAATCTTCTTTTTATTCTATAGTCTTTATGATATTGGAAGGCGTCTAAGCTTGAGCGAACGCGATGCTTTGCAATCGGTGGCTCAGAATCTAAAATCTTTAAAGGCTTTGCCTTTAGCTGCCGAAATGTTTAAGAAGCTGGGCGATGAGGCTCAGGTGGTGCAGCTGCATGTCGAGGTGCAGGATTGGTCAGAGGCCTTTCGTTTGGCCGAAGCCTTGCCAGAACTGCTGCCCACGGTGCATTTTCAGCATGCACAGTGGCTGGCAGAAACGGATCAGTTTATTGACGCGCATCAGGGTGAGTGGGGTTAATTAAAGAAAATTAAATTTCTTATTCATCCTTATTTTCTTTATAGCATATTTAAAAGCTGGTCGCACAAAGGATGCAAATCGTTTGCTGAAGCAGTTGAGCAACACGGCAATTATTGAGGAACGTTATCTGGATGCCAGCTATTTTTACTGGCTGCTGGCTAAACAGTATTTAGATATTTATCATGAGAAACCGTAGGTATTCTTTAGTATATTCCAAGCTTTCTACTTCTTAACTGTTTCTTTTGAAAAGGGAACAAAATGCCATTGATCATCACCTAAACGAGTACAAAAACCATTTGCGCATTGCAAAGGTCTATTATGCCTACAGCGTTATTTACAACTATATGAAGGAACCCTTTACCACACACTCTCCCGTAAGCCTCTTCAATGTGAGCCGTTTCATTTTCAATGAAGTGGAGAACAAGGGAGCGCCAAAGGGCGTCAGCATGTTGTATGTTACTGATATATTAACTAAAGGGATGAACTTTAAGTAATTGTTCTTTATTTACAGCTCGGTACTTTTTACGCTGGCGAAACAGGCCAAATTACTGCAGGCCAACAAATTGTGTCTGCTGGTTAATAAGCGACTGCAATCCCTCAAACCTCCAGCTGGAGTTCAAGAACAAATAGATGTGAGTGACAGGAACAAACATTAATTAATATATTCATGATACAATTACCCCTCAATTCACAGCTAAATTTCCTTAATAGCAAGGCTTGTAAGAGCGGTTTCAATGATCCTGAGGAGCTGCTGCCCTTGTGCTACAAGTGCTCTAACTACAGTCAGCATTTGAATAATAATAACTGTCCCACCTGCAGACAGGATTACATATTTTCATTTGTTTCTTTTGGTAAGCAAGTTCAATTTTTATTTGCCTGATCTCCTTGCTTATATGTTTGTTGTTGTCTGGCAGAAATATTGCCGTTAGTACAATTCTATCCAGAGGTGGACATATCCGATGCAGAGGCGGAACGTTTGCTCTTGGCACCTGCTAAAAACGCCGAGGATGCGGATCCATTTAATGAAGATGTTGCCAGTGCCTTGCCTTTAAGTTTGGATCGCAATGCTCTGCGCGCCATAGATCCTAATCATGTGTTGATACTCAAGCGACCGGATAAACAAATACGCAACATTTACTATCGCAATATTTTGCCCGATCTACAGGTTACCTACTGTTCCGAGTGTTTGCTGGTAAGCTGGAAACTTCGTTCATAAAAAAAATGAGATACGATTTCTTATTTATTCTTTCAGCTCTTTTATGCGGAGGACTTTGAGCTGCAGGTTCTTCAGAAGGGTCATTGCCCTTTCTGTCGCACCTCTTCGGACAAGTTGCTGGAAGACTTTTGAATATCACATCATGTTTATCATTATACATTTGTATTTACATAAAAAAGTCATGAGCGCTTTTTAGATGTTTTGCCAGTTCCGTCTACTACATTTATTTTATTTTATAATTTTATTTGAACTTTTATCATAAGATACAAATATATAAGTGTGCACATCATCACTTGAAATTGCTACAGATTCTGGGTGCACCAAGGCCTCAAAAGTAAAATCAGTTACTTGCTAGTAACTAAATTAGGCAGGTATCATCTATTTCAATTTTCCATGCGACTTCCACGTCTTCGTAATCCAAATTTTCTGATTGATCTTCATTTCCATTCGTCAAATATTTTTCTGCGAGCACTTTAATTATTTCGATTTTTTTTTCAATATTTTTTGGAAGTGCTAGCTCGACTTTTCGTAAGGCCTTGTTTAACGCCTGTTTGCTTTTATGTGCTGGGACTAAAGGATCTTTCGGTGCTGCTTGACCCTGTTTATTTCTCATCCTATAAACTGCCTGACGGTCTCGTTGCTTAGTCCTTATATTATTGGCTAACGAAGAGTCACGTTTCATTTTCTTTTTAAGTTTTTTTCTGTATTCTTGCATTCTTTTTGCATCTTTTAATCGTTGTTGTTGTAAAAGATTCGGATTTGTTCTTATTTTATCTCGATATCTTCGAGAACGCTCTGCGCTCGATGTCTTCATGTTTGTTACTGTTTTCTTATAAATTCACAGCTGATATGGTTGCAAGAAAACAGCTGTTTCATGTTTCTCAAATCGAATCATTTGTTTTCAACACTGGCCTTTTTTAGTCGTTACAGTGACAGTTTACAGTGCTGTAAATAACGGCGCACAATTTTAATTCATCTACAAATCAATTTAAACGCAGATTTCTTAATACTTAAACTTAGAGAAATATTTTCATTTTGTTTTATAAATGTATTAAATTTGTATTAAACAAAAATAAAAACCAAGTTACAAATTAAAAGGGTAAAATAATCTAAGAGTCAATGTACAACTAGTAATGTTAGGTGATGTATTTATAAAAACCGTGCAACAATTAGAAACTAAGAACTACAAATTTATTAACTAGTGGCATGAGTAAACACTCTTGTTGTCGTTAGCTTAGTTTTAGGCCCACGTTTCCTCTTGATAGCGTCGCTGTTTTATCAGTTGATCCAAATAAATAGCATCATTGTCAAGCGCCTCGATAAATGCTTCCCTTACTGCCTTTGGCATGTTGTTGGAGCTGCCCGCCACGTAGACATATGCATTTTGTTCCCTAATGAGATTGGCCAGATGGGAAGCCCGCTGCTTGATTAGATCCTGCACATACACCTTGTTCTCTTGGTCACGTGAGAAGGCAACATGCACCTCAACACTTTGGCTGTCTTGCCACGCCTTAAAGTCCTGTTCAAAATGATAATCCTTGTTCCGGTTGCGACAACCAAAGAAGACAACGAGTGCTCCAATGTCGACTCCAGCTTTTTGCAATTGCAGGCGATTCTGAATGATGCTGCGAAAGGGAGCGATGCCTGTGCCGGGTCCAATCATAATTAATGGTGTGCCGGGATCTTGTGGCCAGCTCATGGTACCCGTTTTGACTGCAGCCCGTAGCTCCACACCAGATTCCAAGTGTTTCAGCCAATTTGAGCATAATCCCAAACGTGGCGTATGCATTATGGTCTTGTAATTCACCACAGCCACAAGCAAATCGAGTGTGCCAGTAGAGACATCGGAAGCAATGGAGAAACTGCGAGTTTGTATACGTGGCATCATTTCAAACAGCTGCGATAGTGTCAACTTGGCCGTGGCATGTCTGAAATCCTGCAACAGCTCCAGTATCGTGCGACGTGGTCTATTTACGTAAGCAATCAGGTCATCCAATCCTTCGGCTGTGCAGAATTCCAAGAGTTTTTCGCGCTCCAGTTCATCCTCACAGTTGAGGGACAAAACCTCAAGGAATCGTTGACGTGGCTTGGCAGTTAGGTCCCAAATATACTGAGCTGCCTGCTGCAGTGAAATGGGTTCAGCATAAGGCAAAGGCAGCGGCAAATCCTTGTGAGCGCTGCTCACTTCAACCACTGTGCTGGCATTGAATTCCAAATTGTGTTCCTTTAGCAAGTCAAAGAGTTCTTGGATACTTTCAGAGCTATTCTGTGGTTGCACCTCAAGCACATCTCCTGGCTGCCAGGTTATCGTCTCACAATTGTTGCCACTGAGTTGCAGAAAATGCACATCCTGAAAATGATCTTCAGCTGTTGTGCGCACGTTTTCATATAATTTAAAAATATGCGGTGTCTGTCGCTGCGTCCATTGCAGACGCTCCTCATTCAAAGTTGTTTCCTGCTCCAGCACACGCACATTAAACGTCTTCACATCCGCAAGATCCGTTTGTTTTCGCATTGCCAATGTACTGCTTAGTGTTTGCCACAGCTCCGCTGTCCAGGCTAGTGATGTACCCAAGTATCCATAGTCATGCTGATCATCACAAAGACCAAGCGGACATATGGATTTAGCACCCAGATTTAACAAACGTTTATGCAATTTTTTAGCTGCATAGTTGAACTTGGAGTAGCTTGAATCACCGAGTCCAAGGCAGGCAAACTGCATGCCATCCAACGAATTGCTCGGCAAGCTGCGCTTCAAGAGAAAACGCCAGGCTTGCTTCATGTTGTCGGGCTCCATGCCATCACCGGTGGTGGCCACCACAAACACCACGAGGCGCTCCTCTATCAGCTGCTGAATGTTGTAATTCTCCAGAGAGAGCACGGGTCCCTCAAAGCCCCACTGACGCGATTCTCGCCATATCTGTTCAGCCACATCCTGTGCAGTGCCAGTTTGGCTGCCATAAAGTACCAAAATACGCATAATTTTGAATTTAATAGAGTTCACGAAATATAACAAAATGCCAATTGTACACAAGGCCGGCTTGTCATCTGACAGCTGTTGAATCCATGGTGTCAACAAAGTACAAGGTTAAGTTCAAAAAGAACAGCGCGGCAAAATCAAATTCAATTGTAACTAAAAATTATATTTTTGTAAATTTAATTTACTTACCTGCCTATATTCAAATTATTATATACAATTTGTATATTAGCCTTCGATTTTCTATTTGTATTTGTTAGTGCCCTAATTACTTCTGATACTGTGACGTCATAGTGAATTGTTAGCTTTTATTCCACTTTGACTGATGATATCGATAACACATAGTATTTTTATCGACAAGTTTGCATGCTCGCAAGAGAAATTAAAGTTATTAACAATATATTTCACAATATGATTTAAGCTATTTAGAATTAAATAAGCAATGACAAAATTTTAAGCAAGTGAGTAATCATATCTGTTGGAACTTATGGCGAAAACACAGTCCAATACACAATTGAGCAAGCAACTCTCCTGGTTGCTGCGACATGGCGCGCAAAAAGAGGGATTATCAATACAGCCAGATGGTTTTATTAGCGTCTCGGATATTTTGAAGCATCCTCGCTACGGAAGAAGCTACAGCATAGAAAAGCTGCAGGAAATTGTGGCAACTGATGCTAAGCAACGTTATACACTACGTTGTAATCCGCTAACTGGCTCACAGGAGATTCGCGCCAATCAGGGTCATTCACTGGCAGCTGTGGAGGCGGAGGCATGTCTGGAGCGTATACAAAGTGTTGCCGAGCTGCCTGAGGCTGTGGCACATGGCACTTACTACAGAAACTGGGAGCGCATCAAGATCGAGGGCCTTAAACGTATGCAACGCAACCATGTGCACTTTGCCGTCCTGAGTGGAGATAACCGTGCGATCTTAAGTGGTTTTCGCAGGGATTGCCAACTCCTGATTTATTTAAATGTGGCCAAGGTGCTGCAGGATAAGCTGGAACTATTTCGATCCAGCAACAATGTCATACTTTGCGCTGGCGTCGATGGCTGCATTAAACCTCAGTACTTTCTCCGAGCTATTGATCGATCCACGGGGAAAGCGTTGGAATTTTAATCAACATACCAATTTGATCAGCTGTGCTAGAGAATTTTTAGAATTTTAGTGTGTCTTGTAAATAAAATGTACTCTGTGTGTTAACTTGTTGCTTTTAAAATTTGTTTTTACAGAATGAGCGACTTGGATACTCGCCCAAAAGCCTTGCAGGATGACAATGCAGTCAACTGCAAGGTGTGCGATGCGCCATTTACAACATTGCAGGATTGCCTGGCGCACGAGCTGCTTAAGCATACGATCAAGCCACAGAAGAAGCTGCGCAAATGTCTCGATGCCGTTACAAAACTATTTGCCAGCGAGCAAATTCAATCCGAAAGACGCACGCTGCAGACATTGCTTGTCCAGACGCAAGCCGGACAGCATTTGCGAGCTGTGCTGGGATTCTATGCTGGCAACTGTAGTGCCCTGGCCAACTGCTTCTCCCAAGTCCGTAAGAGCATCCAGAAACAGATGCAGGGAAAGGTTAAGGTCTATCCTTTTGGCTCACTAGTCACGGGCTTGGCTTTAAAAGGTTTGTAATATTAAAAATTCGAAATTCAATTAATTATTTTCTAATGCACACATACTTGCAGACAGCGATATTGATTTATTTCTGGAGCAAGTTGACACCGGTACCAACAGTATGACGCATCGTCAATTATTCAACCGGACTTACAATTTTTTGCGTCGCTCTGATTGCTTTTCGGATGTGTTTGCCATTCGACACGCCCGTGTACCAATCATTCGATGCAAACATGTGATGAGCGGACTTAGTATAGACATCAGCATGTCTAGTCCGAATAGTACCTACAATTCTCGCTTTGTTGCCGAACTATTGAATCGAGATGTGCGTTTACGCGAACTCTTCTTGTTCCTGAAGATCTGGGCCAAGAAACTGAAGATAATTGGCAGCGGCAGCATGACCAGCTATTGCCTGATAACACTCATCATTTACCAATTGCAACAGCTTCGTCATCTGCCATCGATAAAGCAGCTACAATCTCGATGCCCGGTACAGGATGTCTTTGGCATCAACTATGCATTCTGCTTACAAAACGTTCGACCGTTGCCAGCTAGTCTAACCACCTTTGACCTAGTCACCAGTTTTTTTGAGCTGTACAGTCATATGGACTTTGAGAAGAAGATACTGTCACCATATTTGGGCCATGAATTGGATGTGGACACGGCATTTTCTATGCCCGGCAACTTCCCAGAGTACGAAGCCCAAATGATGGCCATGCAAAGGGCCAACGGCGAACTGCCAGAGCCGTTCCAGAGTGAACGATGCGTCTGTGTCCAGGATCCCTTTGAGCTGCAACATAATGTGGGCCAATCCATATCACAAACGAATCTTTGCTATCTGAATCAATGCCTTTTATTGGCCGCTCAAGCTTGCAAGAATGTAAAATTGAAATCAACTCCAGCCAAGTTCTATGACTATTTGCTGTTTGGTCTGGCCGAGAATCTGATGCAGGAACAACGCCTGGAACACCTACAGCCTGCTAAGGTACGCAAACAGGTCCAACATATAATGGCAAAGCCTGTGGTTGCTGCCGCACTAAAACCTTCAGTAGCTGTGACAACAGAGCCTCCCATTGCTGCCACAGCACAATCTGAAGCTACAGCTACAGTAGTAGCTAAACCAACGGATGACTCGTTGCCATCGACTAGTGCTGTGGAGAATGGATCGCCACTTATGCATGTGCATACACTCACACCCACTAATAATGATCTCAAGAGTTTGCGTGCTGATTTCCTAAGCAAAAATCGTAATGCAAAGAATACAATTTATTATTATTGGGTTGAATGCTATGTAGATGCTATTAAGGATATACTGTCAAATATTTATGCTTTGACTATGAAGCAAATTGATTCAAATGTACCGTCGACATCCGATACACTGCCGCGACACATTACGTGGCTAATTAGCACCTCGCTGGACACGTGGAGTGCGCGTAATTTTCAACGGACCTCAAAACAATCGTTCTTCGCCCAACAACTGCAGCAAACAATTGAATTTAGCAAAACACGTACACAAAATCCAAGCTATGCCATCAACCTGAGTGGACGCTTCTCTTTAGTGATCAGTCCGGACTATAAGGAGCTGCGTTTGGAATTGCAACCCATGCCCGGCGACGATTTGGCCCTACAGAGGCAAAGTCCGCTTACGAAATTCTTCAAATCGTTGAAGAACATGCTCTGTAACTATAACTTTAGAGAGAAGGTTATCAGCTTGCAGTATGAGCGTTAATGTCCTTTAAGTCTTGTTGCCAAAGGAACCCATTTTAAGCAAATCTAACAAATTCAAAACGATTGGCAAATCATTATCGTCATAATATACATTACAACTTTTCAAATTTTAGGTTAATGACTTCAGTTGTTCATTTACGATGCCCACAATAAATTTAGATTTCTCGCGTTTTTTAACTCTTTTTATGAAATAACATTTTTAATTTTTTATTTTCCCATTTATATTTATGTTGTTATTTCTTTAAATTTGACAGAAGCTTATAATTTTCTATTTCTATGTTAACTATTATTTTTAAGTTGTGAATTTACGAAAATCTCATTTATATATATTTATATTTATTTTGTAATTTCTTTACATTTGAAATGATTTATATTTTTCTATTTCTATGCTATTATTTTTAAGCCATGAATTTGAAATTGGCGTTTAATTTGTTTTTCAAATTTAATTCATAATAAATATGTATATATTTTCTACCATATAAACATCACAGTTATTTTTTTGGGATGTACGTAAACTTTATGCATCATGTTTTTCAAATTTAGTTTAGTTTTAAAACCCATTTTGAAGCCAAACAACAAATTGATTAGTATTCGATATCGTTTATTTAATAATGATATTTTTCTATGAACAAACTCATTTGGTTTTGCAACAAACATTTGTTTTAAGTAGCATAAGTAAGTTAGTATTTGATACTGGTAAACTTAAGCATAATTAAAAATAATTGAAATGTTGGCAATCGTTGAATTATTTTGTTGGGATATGCGTACATACGAGATAAATGTAAGGATATGAATTGGAATAATACAAAGTCTCTAAGTGATGAGCTTAAGGAGTGAGCAAAAAGATATAACAGTATTTATATTTATATAATACAACTAACGATATATATATATATTTATTTTAGCTATTATTAAGTATTTAAGTAAATATTATCACGTTGCTGCTCTGGAAATGATTCAGAGTCTGGTGTTAACGCCCACACGGCACCGAAATTATCTAATGACTAAGTTTAACAGCTACTGCTAGACCTAGATAATAACTACAAGTATAACGGCACTTGGGGCAATCTCAATTTTGAGTCTTTACTAACTAAAACAAGCTGACTAGAATTAACCACTTTTATGGTGGCAATAACAGTACTTCTTGATTGCAAAATCATTCATGCAATCGGCCTCTCCGCTATATGAGTTGAGTCGACTCACGGATCCGGTGACCTGGACATTATCCTCACTTGTCGAGCTCTTATTGTACCGCACCGTTGCCTCATATAACGCCTGATTGGGTGCGGTAGAAAATGTAAGCCAATAAATTTGTGTCTGACTTGGATCGTCATCAGAGAGTCGAGCTTTATAGGCTGCACTGATGCCTTGTAACGTGAGGGGCTGACAAAGATGGGCAAGACTTCCATTTCGAAAGCTGGTCACATAATCATTTAAGTAATGCACCACACGCTCGCCCAGATGTCGCATCGTCTTGGAGTTTTTATTGATGGCCTTGTAGGACCAGCAAGTACACCAATGATCCTCAATTGCCACATCCTCGCAGCTGCGATTGAGAGGTACGGGCAACAGCAGACTCTGACATTGTGGACAATCTTTGGCGCCATCCAGCGTCTCCAGTTTGCCAGTGCGACCCGATAGAGTGAGTATGTGTTTCAGTGTCATGTGAAGATCATATGGAGTTGTTAGACGATTGCGATTCTCACGCAGCGCCTTCACAAATTCAGGACGCTCGGCTCTCAGAAATGGTGGCAGCCAGATGAAGAGAAAGGGCAGTCGTTCCTCAAGATGACCCGACCAGGTGGAACGCGTTGGCCCAAAGCGTAGGCCATGATCACTGAAGAACACAACGATACTATGTTCCAATGTGCCCTGAGCCAACAGACGCTGCAGATAATCTTTTAGATAATCATCCATGGAACTTGTCTGGGAAATGTCGCCGTGACTGTGCGTGTTTGTCCAGAAGAAGCCAAAGAAGCTATCGTTGCGATAGCGTCGAGCAAATTCCAGCGCATAGTTGTACACATGCTCCGATTCCGTCTCGAAGCCCAGGCAATGTGGTAAGCCCAGCACCACATTCCCGTCCAGCAACTTCTCCGCAGCCGAAAGATACGGACGTAAATAATAGTCCACGGGCGGCTGCTTAAAGCCCTTCTTTAGGTAATTAAAGGTGTTGATCTTGACCGCATCCTCGCCATAAGATGTCACATAGCCATGCTTCTTGTACAGCTTCCAAACGAAGTCGCATTTATCGAGGCCACCTGAGACATAGGGATTACAGTACTTCATGGCATTGCTCAGATTATAGCCCACCATGAGAGCCATAATATTGGGAAATGTATTGTCATCAATCTGCAATGAATAGGAGTATTAGTTAAAGGACTCGGATTAAAGAAGATCTCCTTCCTACCTTATTATAACCTGCCAGCTCGAACCAATCGTTGTCGTACAAATACTGTGCTGTCTTGGGCATCGCACGGATGAGATTCACCCTTGAGATGCTGTCGATGCCTATCATGAGCACGCTGGGCACACGTCGTCCCTGATCCCGACGCTTCCATTGCTTCAGCCTTTGTCGTATCTGCAATCGCTCTGGAATCGTCGCATGTCCATTAATATAGATCTGTCCCTTCTCCGTGGAGCACTTGACAATCACACTGTCCGTTGTGTTCGAAATCTGTGCTTTGCTCTTAAAGTGCTCACAATGCGTATAGCTGACATTTGACTCACTGACCCTCTCCACGCCCATGTAACAACAGCTCAACACGTTTTTCACGTGATAGCTCTGAAATGCCGTTGAATTAATGCTCAGCACGTAACGTCGAGTATGGTCATCATAGCGCATTTGGGTCAGAGGGAGACGTTGCTTGCAGGGCTTATAGGAAACACGTTTGAAATGTCGCATCACCTCCCGTTTGTAGGGATCCAAGTCCACAATTCTGCACTGATTGCTATATACAAGATAACCTTTTGGCAAAAGTAGTTTCTGATTAACTTTCAGATCGTTTGAATGTGACACCACTGTAAACGATACATTACAGATTGCACACAAAACATATACAAACGCAAGACGAAAAACACAAGACAACAAGCAAACGATGACAACCAAACAAAAAGGAGTACCAAAAAATAAAAGATAAATAACAATGGTTATATGAGAATTAAAAAACCTAAAAAGGTGCTACAAATACAATATAAGAAAGTAAATGTATACTTAAATGATTTCTAATAAGTAGGAAAGTCTTTTAAAATAATAATTAATAAATTACAAGAATATTCTAAACATCCCTACAAGTGTCAGTTTAAAGATAGGTTTGTGTAATTTATAAAGCTGATCTTCATAAATATCTATCTTAGTACCTGCGAATTTATCTGCTCATTTTAGGAAAAGTATATCAAGTAATTGTTTGCATTTTTATTTATTTTTTTTATTTTATTATCCTTGTCTATGGTTCTTAGAACAAGTAAAAAAAGTAAAATAATGCAAATTTGTGCATTTTTTTTGTCAAATCACTTTCTTGACTAACTCTAAATACATTTAATTCTACATTCCTTTAAGTCAAAAACACTCTAAGAACATGTTTACCTTCTCTATCCAATACGTTAGACTGATGATGCACCTGCACGATGCTATCGACGTTATCCAGATCCAGCACATCAGCAGGACCGATTAGAAAATAGGAGAATATGAATACCACAAGTAATCCCACGAATAGCTTGCGACGGACCAGTAATTGTCGGCCATACCAGACAACTGTAGGAGCAACAGTTGTGGACTTGTATGTTATCCCAGTCATCAACAAGGATGATTCCTTGGCACCCATAATACCGTCCTTCTCCGATTCGATGTCACTCGTGTCCAACAGTGGCCGTTTGTCGGACATTGTGAGAGTCCAACTGTTGGTCGGATCAACTTAGGTAAGTCTTAGGTGGTCTGCCCTTGTATCTATAAACAATTTAAAATGTGAAAGATCAATTAGTACATTTTTGTTTTTATAATAGAAACCAGTTTTTTGTTTGTTTTGTTTTCAATGCTTTGGCCTAGGCTAACATTAAATAAGTTTTGCATGCTTCTTTTCTTACATAATATACAAAGTACACTAAAGATCAGCTGTATGTATATGTTAGGTAAAAAACTCTACAGTTGGCATTGTTTCTTCTTGCACAAACTGTTAACATTATTGCACACAGTGGGTCACATGGTAAATGCATCACCAAATTTAACAAAAAATTATATTTATGAAAATTTTAAGTGGAAAAAACACAACTGTTTAAATATCAGTGCAGTATTAAAATATTTATTATGATATTTAAAACCAAATGAATATAAATATGTTTAATTCGCTTTTCCTAAATAAAGCAAATTTGCACGCACTACAGATGTAAAACGAAACTTTGAATCAAGTTTAATATCCAAGAGTATAATTGATTACAAATCAAATTTTTTTAAATCGAAAATCGTTTCCGTAGAAATTTAGCTTTTGATTTATCTAATTTAAGCTTACGCAGAAAATTAAGAAAAAGCGGATTTCTTTAATAAAAATATGAACTCTGTTTAAGTATTCGAATTAGTTTATATAAATATTATTTGTGTTGTGGTAAGTCGAGAAGACTCACCAAGCTCTCACATATGCTTTATATCAACATGAACGGTAGAAACCGTTAGTAATGATAATAAATCTTTTGTACTTTCGTTGAGTGATAATGAATTCTGACATGTAATCAATTTAGATTTTTTATTATTAAAGTTGCGTTTGGTGTCGTCTTGGACTGAAATTGTTTTTTTTTAAACTAATTTACATAAGTTGAGTGTGATCCAAAACATTTAATATGATCCAATATCGTTTCTGCCATGTTGCACATTTAAATTAAAAATACTATATTTTTTTTTGGATGAAGACTATGTTTAGAATGTCACTGCACTGCATAGAGAACACATTCACTGCCAAGAACGAGACGAGCAAATATATTTTCTGGGACCGCACTAAAATAAACAATATCCGCTGCTAATGAACTATACATTTAGTATTATGTATTTGTTGACAGTTTCAATTTGTGTCACATAAATTGCACCGGAAAAAATGGTATTTAAATTAGTCTGCGTGATAGTGCAAGTGGATTAACTACGAGTAATGAGCGACAGCGACAGTTTTGCTCGGTTTGTTTACAAACTGCAATTTAGCAAAATAATCGACAAATTTGCATAATTTGATGAACGAAAGCGAAAGAGCAGCGAGCCGAACACGTCAACCGATCCGTGAGCACTTAAAAAGATACAACGGCAACATTTTCATTGTACTTGCGGACGGATACGATGACTTCTCTCACACCGAGTTTGGCCAATCACGAAGCCACTCGGCTGCCATCACTCAGTTTCGCTCTGACTACCCAACTATACAGATACATATGTATATAAAAAATTATATATACAAACATTTAGATGCTGAGATTATTGATTTGCATTTGCATTATCGCAGACATTAATGTTATTATGACCTTAGCGTTTTTTCATGCTCACTATTCCCTGTAATTAAAAGACATAAAGTGTTTACCATTTGTTTTTATAGATGTGACTACGTTTTCAGTATTTACTATAATCATAGAGCAATTACTAAGTAATTTAAATTTATTACTGTGAATTTGAATACATTTTTTTCCTATATGGTTTTAGATATGTGAATATCCATCTTTTTAATCTGCATTATCGGTTTTCGAAAGTTTGCCACAGACTATTAATTTTTTCTTTATAATTAAAAAATGTTTACCATCGCAAGTCAATAATGATAAATACAAATACAGGGTATTTACCAGTTCAACAGTCCGTGTTTTATTATTATTATTATTATTTTGTTTTCTATATGTTAAGCCAAATTGCTGAAGCAACAATGATGGATTATGCAATTATGCAAGTCTCACGATTTCCAACTGTGTAGTCATAGTTTGTAGTTAACTATTGGAAAAAATATAAAAATTTAATTGAAGAGTGACGCCCAACACACGAATACTATCGCACAGGTTGAATAATACTTCCACATAAAACTCTTGTTTTTTCAATCAAATCTTTTAATGATGAGTAATGTTCTTGTGATTAATGTAATAAAATGAAAAATTAAAGAACATAGTAATAAATAACAAATTACCTTGTTTTTATTGTCGCTTGAACAGAAAGATGTCTAGGAATTTTTCCAAGGTAGCTTTCATTGCTTCGAATATTAACACTAAAAAGCCAATGAATAAGAGCACTTTATATCCGTATATATACATTCGAGTATTTCCATTAACAAATAAGCGCTCAAATACGTTGTTACCGACTTTTTAAAGACTAATTTATATCGATATATTTGGTTTTTTTCTCTTAACTTTCAAAAGGTTTTCCACGAAGATTTGTTTTTTCAAAATTCCAATAAAACATAAAACTTAGTTTTGAAGGAATTTTCATGGCATTACATTTATTTTCTAAACAAAATTTTGGTTAAATTCTAATATTTTGATCAAATTTGCAAACAAGGTTTGACTTGCTTTAATAAAACTGCAGATTTGATTTCGATTTTTTATATTTATTTAAACACCTAAAATGTACCTCATTTTATTTATTGATAAAGCCAGCTGCTTTAAGATTGTATCTACCTAAATTATAAATGCAGTATGCTTATCAATTAAAATTTTTTAACATGACATTGTTGTTAATGATAAAAATCAAAGAGCCTTTAATTAGTTTGTTGCATGATGAAAACTAATTCTGTTGCACGCAATTAAACTGACCCATTTCAAAGCAGAAATGATCATTACTATTTGTATTGTGTACATTCATTGCTTTTACTTTTATTAGATTTTATTTGTCTAAACTTACCGAGTGAAAAAGATTTCAAGATGAACAGCTTTTACGATAATAAATACACAAAAGTAAAAACCAAATAGATGTAAAAAAACAAAGAACAGAGGTGTAAATATTTGATAAAAGAGTGCAGTGTTTATTATTTTTATATTATTTGATTATAGTATTAGATTGAATTGTACGTGTTAAAGGGGGGACCATAAATGAGTCACTTTAAGGGCTTGGTAATGCACTTTTTGTAAGACAAAAACTCAACCAAGCCTTTTTACGTACATGCATCTTTATATGTATAGGTATGTCGAGGACGTAGTGACGTAGTAAAAATAACAAACACAGATACACACTCACACACACATACACACACAAGTACGCATGTCGTGCAAAGTGTTGTCAAGTTTCCCATTGAAGTGGATTCAGTTGCAGTGTCAGCGTAAAAATTGCAAACATTCGAGTGACACAATAGATACTAACAAGCTGCGCGTGCACAGATACACACACCCATACCACACACACACACTAGTGTAGAGAAGTTTTTTTGCAAACGCTTTTTCCGCATCCGCATCAGCAATTGTTAAAATAAAAGGACCTTTGCACTCACTTGATTTCATTTTGTTAGCATTTTGCAGCTATTCATTGATTGCAACTATACATGTGGCAATATTTTATGTGCTTTTATATTTTATTATATATAAACACAAGCACACACACAAAAAAAGGTACAGAAACACACCTACACGGCGGTCGCGTGTCCTGCTGCAATGGCTGGCAAACGGATAATAATAATACAAAATATTTTACACGCTGCCGCTGCCGCCGCCGCAGCGAGGCTGTTGGTGAGAGTGTGAGAGCTTTCACACATTCACACTTGGCACGTTTTGTATATGCAGCGAGCTAGAAAGAGAGAAAGATAGAGAGAGAGTGCCTAGGAATGGCAACAGTCGTTGCATTTTGAGCGCGCCGCCTAAAAGTATGCAATGTTTATTTGTTTGTTGCTTTCAGTGCCAACACACACTCACAGCGACTGCGCAGTTGTCACTGACGCCAGCCTATGGCTCTCAGGTCCTTCGCCAAGTAGCGTCCTAAACATCTGTTGAATGCCCCAAAAGTTTCCAAATAAACAAAATGCCGCCTTGAACGAATTCAGTGAGAGACGTGTGCAGCAGGTTTTCGTCTGGAATTTCGGCACGTGCTTGTGCGAAATGACAACAAATACAAATGGCGGCGACTGGGAAATAAGATACAGGGTGTTTCGAATATGAAACGGAAATAACTGAAATTATTATTTAATCATTACTGAGGGAATTTTCTATTTTTAGAATATTATTAAAACTAATTTCCATAGTGTTTCCTTATACGAGTATCCCACAGAAAATATAAAATTCGCAGAAGTATCTAAAAATTAAAACACAAAATTTCATCATTTTTTGACATTTTTTTATTTATAAAATAAGTTTATTTTAATATTATATATTAATGCATTTTCGATGATTGTCGATTTTTTTCATGTTGTTTTGTTTTTGACTTGGAAAAAGATACACTTTCTATGTAAATATAGTTAAGGTAAATAAAGGATTTGATATTGGTACATTATAATGTCCTACAATTTCATATATCGTCATTCATCATGTACATTAAGCATTTTGTTAACTTATTTACAAACAAATTTATAGATAAAAATGCATCATTTGTGTATTTTTTGTTGTTTTCGTTTCGTTTTTTTGCCTGGCCATAATTTAAATAAATTAGATAATTTCATAAAACTAAGCTAAGCGAATGAAGTTTGTTTTTTCATGTTGGTTTTTTTCCTTTTTTTTTTTTTGATATTTTGTTTTGGAGTAGAGTGAAAATAAATAGTTCAATGGGCACATGAGTAGAATAAATAGAGTGTGTGAATGAATGTGTGAAATAATGGTGTTAGGGATGATAGCGGGTGATAGGGATAGAGTGCGCGGAGGGCGCACAATTGTCAGCATCGCTGGGTCAAAGGATGTGTTGGTGCATCCCTTGCTAGCAAGGTGGCAATTGGGCGTGGCAGGCGCAGTCAAAAAATAATAAATATAGTAAATAAATAAATAGCGTTAAATCAACTTAAATGCTAAATCAAAAAATCAAATATTTCGAGATAGTCAGTGTGTGAAAGTGAATGAAATAGTGTTGCAATTGTTGCAAATGCAGTGTTGTAGATAATTCTCTAGTGTTGAAAGATTTACCACAGTGGCATGGGACGATGTCTGGCCAAATAAACGGGCAGGCTGGCGGCATTTGGCGCAGGACAACCTAGAGAGATGTGAGAGGTAAGATTAGCATAGGAATTGACTCGATTGGGACGGGCAGAACTTACGGCAGACAGCGCAGGTTTGCTCATCGGTGCCATCGCCGCAGCCATCGCGTCCAGAGCACACAATTGCCGTGGATCGGCACAGTCCATTGCTGCAGCGGTGCGGGCAATAGGCATCCGGCTCATTGCGACTGGCCAAGAGGCCGCCCGCCTCGATGAGACGCATGAAGAGATTGGGCATGGCACGGGAACCGCACAAATGTGGCGGCTCATCGCTGCCATCCTTGCAGGAGACAATTGCATTGCAGTACTCATACTCCGGCAGACACTCTCCACTCTTGCAACGGAACGTGTGCGGTGGACAACTGTTGCCGCCCTTCTGCAGTCCATTGCAACCGACCTCATCCTCGCCATGGGGACACTGCTTGCGTCCATCGCAGAGTGCTGCCCTCGAGATGCAGCGTCCACTACGCTCACAGCGGAACGCCTCCGCGGGGCACGTTTGATTCAGTCGCGCATTGTGGGTGCACTCCTCGTCCGAGTCGTCGTTGCAGTCGGCGCGACCGTCGCACACAAAGAACCAAGAGATGCACACGCCACTGGAGCGGCACTGTAAGGAGAGAAGCCTTTAGGTAAGTTTTTTGACAACCAAGAAAACTATAGTCGAGTGTATACTCGACTGCAAAAATTCGTAAATTTTTTAAAAAGTGAAATGTTTTCAAGTAAGCTTATTGGGCTGTTCAATTAATTTAAAAGTTAAATAATATTCAATTAATATCGTTTAAAATTTTAAAAAGATTTGAGAGCTACGCTAAGGGCAATATATGAAAACAATCGTTAATTTTCGAAAACACTTAAATTTTCTAAATGAACAAAGCTTGTATGCAGAATTTATTATAAAAGAAGTCACAAAACGCTTGAATTGAAATACCGTCCGAAAATCGGTTCATTTTTGACATGCTATAAGAAATCAAAGATATTGAAAATACGTTAATGGGTAGAATATCCATTTTTACAAACCCTAAGCTATCAGCTGTCGATTTGATTTTATTTTAAGGTTGTCAACACCGGAAATTTTCGAAAAAATGTAAATTTAACAAATGAATAAAGTTTAGAATTGATGCAGAATTGATGCAGAATTGATGCAGAAGTTAAACAATGATCAAACTGTCACTCAGCGAAAAAATCGGATAAGTTATGCTCAAGTTATGAGAGCTTAAAGAGTGTAAATATTCGAAAATGTTGATAAATATGATCTAACATGAATAAATTGATAATACGCAGTTAAGTCAATTAGATTTTGATAAAGCTAAGATAGTTTCTTCTGTCTTCATACACCGTCACTAAGTACAGATAAAAGTCATGGATAAAGCCTACCTGGAAAGTGCCTGGACTGCATCCTGTACGCTCCGCACTGCATTGTCCTTGTGCGCCTTCCGTTGTGGCACAGTCGCAAACGCCGCGTCCATTGCAGACCGTATGAGGATCGGCCAGCTGGCACTGACGATCACTGGCGCAGGGCAGACCCAGGGAGATGGCCTCCAGACCGAGATCAACACGCTTGCGCAACTCTGAGCCTGGTTTGCCACTGAGCAGAGACAGTGTGGAAACTGGCGCTGGAATATCGGCAGCTGGTTGTGGTGTCGCCTCCTCCCAGTTCATTAGGGGTTTCAGTGTGGTCACCACAGGTGCTGCAGGTTCCATCAAAGTCACACGACTTGCCAATCCCAGCATTGTTTGTGTTGTGATCTCAACGATGTCCGCAGGATTGGGAGTGGCTTCCTCGTGCGTTTGACTGGGAGCAGCGGGTGCATTAGATTCCTCCTCAATGTGATTGTTCTGATCCAGCAGCGTATCCAGTGTGGTTGACTCCACAATCAGACTGTCCGACTCGAGTTCCTGCAGTCTAACTGGACCGGAGGTATCGCTCAAATCGAAGGGTAATTCCTCGGGAGATAAAGTGCGTTCAGGTTCGGCTTCTGCTTCAGGTTCAACTGTGGTTAACTCGGACTTGGTTTGCTCTTCCTCAGCTGCAAGTGCTGGAGAGGATTCCTCGGCCACTGGCACTTCTGGGTAGAAAGTGATGAGCTTCTCAGCCGCTTCAGTAGCTGCTGCTGCTTCTTCTTCATCATCCTGTTGATGTTGTTCCTGCTGTTGTACTTCGTCCTGTTGTGCGTCTTCTTGTTGTGCCTCCTCTTGTTGTGTCTCCTCCTGTTGTGCTTCTTCCTGTTGCTCATTCATTTCAGCTGCCTCCGCCAGCAAATCGGGCATTGCTGGCACCTGCTCCTCTTCGAACTGCTGCTCATGCTCCGTTTCAGTCTCTGTCGGCATGGGAATTGTTTCCGAAGGCTGTTCACCAAATGGCACTGGAGGCACGGTGCTGTCACCCTCAAGCATCAGATCACTGAGTATATCCGCAATGCTTTCGCTCTCCTTGAAGTCATCCTTTACCTGTTCATCGCTTACAATTGGGACCTCTGCGGCCAGCTCTGGAATTTGCGTAGCCGAGATCTCAGTCTCCGCTTCAGACTGCGCTTCTGTCTCGGCTTGAGTTTGCTCTTCCTGCTGTTCCTTTTGTACCTCCTCGATTTGTTCCTTTAGCTGTTCAATGCTGGTATAATCCACTGTCTCCTCGGGCTTGGAAAGCTCCTCATCTGCGTCTTCTCCGGCTGTCGTCTGTTGTGGTTCCACTTCTTTCTCAGCTGGCATGGGCATTTCGTCGTGTTGTGCCTCCACTGGAGCAACTGCCTCCTCTGGTGTTGACTCTGTATCTGCCTCCGCTTCGGGCGCTAACTCTTTCTCTGTCTCCTTCTCCGTCTCTGTCTCTGTCTCTAACTCCACCTCTGGCCTTGTCTCCGCCTCATTCTCAATGGCCTTGATTGTGTCTTGCTCCACATTTGGCTCCGCTCCTTGTATGATATTATCATTTTCATTTTTGTCCATTTCCGTTTCATCAAACTCTCCACTTTCACTGCGCTCGGTGACAGTTTCCGATTGCTGCTCCACCTGTTCTGACTGCTCAGTAGCTGGCTCTTCTTGGATGTCGGTCTCCTTCAAAGCTTCGGTGGTTTCCTGCAGCACTTCGTGCTTAATTGGCAATGCCTCAGTGACAGCCTCCGCATCAGCATCAGTGTTAGTTGCAACCGCACCTTCATCATGATAGGTTTCTGACTCTGTCTCCGCCTCAACTGCATCCACATGCGACACCTCATCATTAGCCACGTTGTCTAACTGCTCTGGCTCTGGCTCAGGCTCAGCCTCCGTCTCAGTCTCTGTCGCTGTCTCAGTCTCTTTCTCCTTCTCCACCTCGGGCTCTGCCTCTGTCTCTGTCTCTGCAATTGTTTCCGACACTTCGGGCGTCTTAATTGCATTTGCATTTAGCTCATTCTCCTTCTCGGCCAGCAGCTGCGTCTCGGCGATTTCTGGTTCAGCAGCCGTCAGTTGAGTCGTTGCCTCCACTTCCTCCTCTTCCTCTTCCTCCTCCTCCTGTAGCTTCTCCACTTCGTCAGCCAACACTTGCTCTGTGGTCTGCTCTTCGTTTTGCTGTTGTGGCGCCAATTCATCATCATTTGTTGGGTAAGTCAATTCTTCGTGTTGTGCTTCGCTGATTGCCTCCACCTCAGCTGCAGCCTCCGCCTCCGTCTCAGTCTCTGCCTCTGTCTCTGCCTCCGTGTCCCTCTCCGTCTCTGTCTCCAACTCAGTCTCCTTCGCTGTCTCTGTGGCAACTTGTTCTACATTCTCCCCCAGCTTCTCCTCATTGATTTGTTGCTCTTGCTGCCTTTCGGTTGTTGCCAGCTCAGCTTCTTCATCCTCCGCAGCTTCAGCTGGTTTCTGTTCCTCGATTTGCTCTTGATTTAATTGATTGGCTTCATTTAAATCATCTTTGCCACTTGTCGGCTTGACGTCGGCGCTTTGCTCTGCCAGATCGCTTTCAGTCTCCTTCTCCTTCTCTTTCTCCAGCTCTTTCTTCGTCTCAATTTCAACTGCATTCTCGGCAGCGGTTTCTGTTGTTACCTCGATTTCTGCGGCTTCAGCTGCGAGTTCAGCTTCAGTTTCTGGCTGGGATTCGGAATCGGCTTCGGCTTCGGCTTCGACTTGAGCTTCGGATTTCTCTGTTTGTTCCTCCGTCACTTCGGGAATGATCTCTTTCTCCGCTTGGCTTTCGTTATCCTCCAATTTCGTTGGCTCCTCGGCAGCTGCTTCTGTTGTGGCCACCTGTTGCTTCTCCTCATTCTCCTTCTGCTTTGCTGGCACTTCATCAATTTCATCATTAGCTGCTGTGTCGTCAATTTGTTGTGGCATCTCTTGGTTCAACCCAGTCTCAGTCTCAGTCTCAATCTCCATCTGATGATCCCCTGATTGTTCCTCCACCTGAGTAATGTCTGGCTGCGTCACACTTTCAGTTTCGTGCAATTCATCGTTATGCACGGGTATCAAATCATCATCACCAGCGGCTGCCTCAGCATCAGCATCAGTTGCCACCTCCTTCTCATCCTCCAGCTGCAGTTGCTCATAGTTCTTAGTGCTTGTCTCTGCATCCGTCTCGGTCTCATTCTCATTCTCAATCGGCACTGTGGCGGCTTGTGGCTCCAGCTCGTCATGTTGTTGTGGTTGCTGTTCCTCCTCATCGACAGCCGTTTCATAATCGAATTTCATGGTATCGTCTGCGTTGGCCTGTGCTGCAATTTCTTGTGCGCCCGATGCTTCCAGCTCCTCCTCCTCCTCCTCATGCTGCTCCTCAGCAGCTGGAGCTGCAGTCTCTGCTTCAGGTGCTGTCTCTGCCTCTGCCTCTACCTCTGCCTCTTTCTCTGCTTCCTTCTCTGGCTCTGCTTCTGGTTTGATCTCATGTTCCTCCGCATATTCCTCGTCAATTTTATAGGGATAGTCATAGGCGGGTGCAGCCTCAGTCTCCTGTTCGACGGCTTCTATAGCTTCTGTAATCACATCGGCAGGCGTCAGCAATTGTTGAGCTCCTGTGGTGGCCGTTGGAGTTGATTGCTGCTCCTGAGCCGGTTGCTGTTCCTTCTCGGGCGCCACTTCGGACACTTTTTGTGGCATCTCTTCCGGCACTTGTTCCTGCTCCAACTCTGTCTGCTGCGGTTCCTCTTGTTTCTTGTCATTGTCCTCCAACTGTTGCTGTTGCTGTGTTAGCTCTGTTTCCTCATGGGCCAAGTCTATGGGTTCCAGTTTCTCGCCGTTGTCCAGTTCGCTGATTTGTGGACGCAACTTGGCTGCTTCACCATCATCTTCCTCTAGAGTTTGCTCCTCCACGCTAGCGGGCAACTCATCCTCTAGGATAACAGGTGCTGAAGTTGTTCTTGCGGTGGTGGGAGCAGATGTTGTTGTTGTCGTCGTTGTTGTGGTTGTTCTGGTTGTTGTGGGTGTAGTGCGTCTGGTTGTGGGCTCAGGTGTAGTTGTGGTCGTGGTTGTTGTTGTTGTTGTGGAAGCCTTTTCAATCAGCTGCTCCTCATCGGCTGCTGCAGGTGCCACACATAATCCTCCCACCATTTTTGTTGGTGCCGTGCATTGACAACGTCCAAAGAGATTGGGAATGAGGAAATCACAATGGGTGCGTGTATCAAACATTTGACAATGGGCGTGGCTATAACAAACAGCGCCAGGATGAGCCGCTGCAGAGATAGAAAGAGAGAGAGAGAGAGAGAGAGAGTGTGTGAGTGAGAGAGACAGATTACGCATGAGTTACACAAGAGATTCGCATGCTCTGCATTCTGTTATTAAGTTAACCGTAAATTGTGCATCAGCCACCAAATGCATATTAAAAAGCCATCATCATCATCAAGCAGAACATCAATGTGAACAGCAACAGCAACAACAACAACAACTGAGTAAAGACAACAGACAACAGACAAGAACAACAATCTGCAAGGCATTAGCCCGCCTTCGACATGCCTAATAACCGTCAATAGAGTCAACTGCAACTGCAACCACATCCACATCCACATCCACAACGCATTGTTGATGACGTCGCCCATTGCCAGTTTCCCGTTTCCCATTTTGCCCATTGTCTACCTCCTCGTCTCCACTCTTTTTTCCTCCACATTCAGCATTCCAGCAGTTTAAGCGCCCGCCCGATTTGGTGCGACGGCTACTGCACATACAACAATATGTATAACTGGCCACCTGAGACTCAGCTAGCTGCTTAGCGACTTCCCTCTTCCAGCTCCCAACTTCCAGCTCCCAACTGCAACTCCATCTATGTCTTCTGTCTTCTGTCTTCTGTCTTCTGACTCTGACTCTGACCCACTTTCGGGGCATGCCGCCTGCTGCAGGCGCTCAACTTGTTTTCACTTGTTTCGTTTTGGCTTTTGGCGTGGCAGGCAAAGCAACTTGCAACTCGCAACAGCAACATGCCATTGCCATTACCAAGCAACCAACGAAGCAACCAAGCAACCAACTAACTAAACCAAGCAGCCACAACGTGCAGCTGCTGCACCTGCAATCGCTGCTGCCACTCGCTGCTGCACTCGCTGCAACTCATCGCACCACTTGCACCACTTGCCACTTTGGCGTCAACATTGCCCTTAGGGCTGCGTCTGGCTGCGCTTTGTCTGACAGCGACTCTGACTCTGACTCTGGAAACTGTAGCTCCAGCTCAGCTGACAGAGCTCAACTCCAGAGCCAGTGAGGCGACCCAATTTTAAATGCCTACAGTTCCCATGGGAATTGATAATATTTAGATACGAGTACACATACTTAAAAAGTTAATAATTCTGAGAATATAAGTTGCATTTAAGTTGTACATTCTCAGGTATACAGTATTAACATTATAAGTTATACAATATATTTTAGGCATTTTATAGAAATTTAAATTCATTTAAATATCAGGGCTATATAATTAATCAGAAGCATCAGCAAATAAAAGCTTCTCTCTGAAGTTTTATTTCAAACTAATCTATTTTAAACTAACATTTTTAATATATTTTTTTTTAAGATTCAACCTTGTAGTTAAGCTATAATTAAATTCATGCTATCATCTATGACTACAGATTACCTAAAGTTTTCTATATTTGGAATTTCGATCCTAGCAAAATATAGTTCTGAAATAAACTTTTAGCTAGATGTTAGGCTAAATTGATTAAAAATGTTGATAAGCTAAGAATTTCATATGTATATAAAACCATTAATATAAAATATTAAAATATTATTTTAAGCAATAAATCAATAAATAATTAATTGATAGAAATGAGAATTTCAACTACAAGCTGATTGACAGTATATTAGAAAAAATATTATATTTAATAATAAACTATCATCAACGTTGCAATGTTGTTTTAAAATTCCAAAAGAGATGCCAGCAAAAATTTCCCGCGGGAGCGTGCGTTCTGTAAGGAGAGAGAGCAGAGGGGAAGTCGGAGGGAGTTTAACTGACAAAGAGTCAAACGTTGTCGGCTTTTCACAAAGGTAGACACGGCATTATCTGGCCTGGCATTGGTGGAACCGGTTGGCCTAGGCACTTAAAAGGCGCATACATGGCGTATACTTAACGAATGCGCCACTGACACTGACGCTAACCTGGCACTGACTCCCGACTCTGACTTCGACTGTGACTTTGACTTTGACTCTCTGACTGTAGGTCTGACTCTGACTCTGAGTCTGACTTTGAGTCTGTTGTGAGTTTTGTTCTCGGGCAGACAATGCGCCATTCCAAATGCGAGTAGCTTTAACGTGTCTCGTAGCAGTTTGACACCAATATGGAACCGTAGAAGCAGCCCAGAGTCATAGAGAGCCAACCAAATGGGCTGCAGATATTTCACTTTTATACACTGATATAAAAGTGTTATTAAATCAAGATTTTGGTATCAAAACTAAGAATTTTGGTCAAAAAATTGTTTTGAAAACATAAACATTTTCAAATCAGAACATTTCAAATAAGACCAAGTTCATATTTAAAAAATAAATGTTCTAGAAATTAAAATCAAAAAATAAAATAAACAAAAATTATTTTTAAATAGCGAAAAACCACCACACCCACTGTTTTCAAAATAATACAGTTTTTATAGTAAATAACGTTGTCTATTAATAATATCTATAATCTCACTTAACCGCAGCAGAGTAATAGCTAACCAAAGTTATTTATAAAGTTATTATTTCAATACAATCACCTAAAAGTATGCAGTAGATTTTATTAGGTAGTAATTTCTTTAAAGTACTTTTATATATATAGTGAAATAAGTAACGGGTATCCTATGGTCGGGATCTCGACTATGACCTTATCCACATGTTTAGTTTAATTTTCTTCAAATTAGAAATATTGTCGTAAAATATTCTAATTTTAAGAACAAAATATTTAAGATGAATGTTCTTGATTTTAAGAGATGGTCTTTTTTTTCAGTGTATGTTCGCCCACCCTGTAACTTTGACGCTGACTTGAGCGACTTGACGACGCCTCTGTGCAGTCGCCGCAATGATCGATAAGCTGGGGCAATGCCATGGCCACTTAGCAGCGCCTTCCACTCCCCTTCCACCTCCTGGTGCTGCTGCCCGCCCAGCATCTGGCGCACCGGTGTGACAGGTTGCATGCGAATGCGGCACGACTGCATCTGGTAACCCACTTCGATTACGGCTGCCAGCGGCGGCGCGTGTGAAAATGTTTTGCCTCGAATCGCAAACAGACGAGTTGCTGTTGCAGTTGCAGCGTTGCAGTTGCAACTCCCGCTACTCATCATAAAACTACAATAATTTTATACAAATTCAATTTGAAAATCAAGTAAAAAAAAACTGTGCCACATTTAGTGGCACATTCCACACAGCATTACTCGTAATGCGTTAATTTGTGTTAAACTCATTGCCAATTTTGTTTTAATTAAACCTGAATTCGTTTTCATTTGCTGCGGTTTGTCAGCTGTTTCACCTCATTTTTCCATCGCCTGTCCCACAATTATGCATTTTCTTTTTCCATTTGCCATTTTTCTAATTTTATTGTTATGGCATTTTCATATTTGTTATTGTTGGCGGAAGTGCGCGACACAACTGGACTGGAAACTGGCAACTGGCAACCGAAACTGGTCATGGCTTAGATGATGCCAAAATTGTTCCACATAATTTGCATGCAATTTGGCTTCTGGCGCAATTTGACCAAAATGCTCAACTCAAAACACACATTTTCCGCCCAAAGCGTAAATTAACACAGTTGTATTGTCGCTTTTTACTTGATTTTGTTCCCCCCATTTACTTTTTCATATTTTTTTTCTACTTTTTTTGTTGGGTGACTTTAAAGCGGTCAAATGAAATGAAATGGAATTCTCTTTTTTTCTTTCTATTGCCTTGGCATGGAAAGTGTTTTGTGTGCTGTTGGCCAACTCAGTGAAGTTGAATGCTTAAATCAAAGATTAATAGTCAAATTTGAGGCTAGAAAAGTGAGAGGAATGCCAAGTTATTGTCTTGCCCATAAAAATGGAAATGGACATGCAAATGAGCATGATTAAGGCTGAGAAATAGAGGCTATTGTTTGGATTTAGCTGATCTGCAGATCGAACTATTGATTCACAATTCTTTAGTGGAGAAATATGAAAGGCTTTTACTTTAAATGAATTGCAAATATATGTGGTGTATTAATGTTAATTTAGTTATAATTTTATAGTGAGTCATAAATGCGTATACTTAATATTGAATTTAGTTTCTTTATTTAATTTTTATAGACGTGTTGACAAATTCAATTTAAGAGAAAAATTTTATTTAATCTAGTAAATAAGTAAGTAAGCTATTTTTTATCGTCTCCGTTTAAGCATCTGAAACATCTTTTAAGACACTTAACCGTCTTATGTTTGACTAACTGTTTACTGGTTAAGAAATTGTAAGAAAGCAGAACAAGTGCCAGTTAATCAAGCTGGTAGTGCAATTCATTAGCATCAACATTGGCTACACTTTTGCCTGCAACTTTGTATGCAAATCAACAAACTCGCTAAGAGATCTCAATCTGTAAATTTCTCGAGCTGCTTTTGCCCATTTTTTTTGCCAACTTGTCGTCAACTCGAACTCCAGCTTCAACTCCAGAGTTGTCTGTCTGTCTGTCTGTTGGTTTGTGTATTTGTTGTTGCTGCTGTTTGGTCGTATGTGTGGCATACTTTTCTTACAGTGTGACAGACATTGTCATATGTGCATAACTCATAAAGATCGCTCAATGGTTAAGTAGAGGGGCAAAAGCATCTGCAAGTTGCAAAACACACACACACATACACACAAAATCCCGAAATGGGTTTGGGCTTCAACTTGAGTTGAAGCTTTGGGTTAAGGTGCATGGGAAACTGGAACAAGTGGCCTGGCGACAACAGCGAAAGCCTGCACAAATCCAAATCTGGCACAGCACTTGCTCAACTTGACCCAAGAGCGAGACAGGCAGACAGCAAAAGAGAGAGAGAGAGAGAGAGAGAGAGAGAGAGAGAGAGAGAGAGAGAGGGAGGGAGAGGGGAACTCATGTGAACGTTGTCAACGTTGTTGGGCAAAACGGGAGTCACTGCTGCAGTTTTCAATGCATTCTTTTTATCCCGCTGGAGACAAAGTTCTGAAGCTGCTGCTGCAAACACTAATTGGACTTTCTTTTGACTCTGGCATGGCTTTCTTTCCACATAATCAGTGCAATTTAATTACAAAAGCAGCTCAGGCAATTAGGCATGTAAAGCAGCCGCAGAATCCCGAGATGCAGATAGAAATCGACAAAAGCCCGTTTTGTGGCTGTCACAGGACTTGGCCAGGTTTCTGTTTCTGGCAGGCTACTGCAAACGGCAACGGTGAAAGGTTCTTCTCTTTATTTCTTTGCTTTCATTGCAGCAAGTTTGCTGTTGGTTTTTGGTGAAAGTATCTCATAAATGCATGCAACTGCCACGGCAACAGCAGCAACAACTGCAGCCTCGGTTCGACCTGACCACATGTCATTAAAATTATTTTAATTAAATATTAAAGCATGGCAATGTCATGGCTGCTGTGTGTGCCAGCTGTTGTGCCACGCCCACTGGGCGGCATACGTATTCAGTGCATTTAAATGCGCTATAATTATGTCGCCAGCAGCATAGCATAGAATGCAACAGGTGAATGGCAAAGACACGAACAACTCGTAAAGCTGCCACTGCTGCTATGTCCAATGTTGCAGTTGCAGTTGCACTTGCACAGTCCCAATCCCAGCTGCACTTCCCAGTTCCATTTCCATGCCCAAGTCTATTTCGTGTCTGCCAGCCTGCTAAGCAGCAGGGCAAACAAATGTACCGCAAGCTAAGCAGCTGGCTCTCAATTCCAACCAAACATTCTAATCAGATTAACGCCATTAGGCGCCAATGTGCCAACAGAGGGAATGCGACCAAAACCATTGATCAAAATCGTAACCCAACAAACCTATAGCGAACTACAGGGAAAAACCTCTGGAATACATGAGTATTTTTCAAAATCAGCGGAAATCTCACATTGAGCTAATGGGAAAAGTACACTTACAAATCTCTCTTATGTCAATAGTTGTTTGCTCTCACATAGATAGGCTGACTTTTCATTTAAAGACATGTGTTCCTTTCTAAAGTGTATGAAAAGTAGTCTATAAATAAAGCTGAGCTTCTCTTCACTTGGTAAAACATAACCTAATGAAACTTATGTAAATACACGTAAAGTTAAATATCCCAATTTAGAGCTTTAGAACACAAATTGTTATGATATCTAAAAAACCTCTTAAAAACCACCTCATTTTTTAATAGATCTTAAATATAATTGTATTACGATTTTAACAATCTCATTATTTCATAACATTTTCCAGAAATCAATGAGAATACAAATGGAAACTTCACATTTACATTTACAACTATATTTCCATTTCACAATTCTCATTTCCCATTACGATTTTAGCTTTACAGTCCGAAGATTTCTTCGACTTGGGCTCATTACTGGTTCTTGGAAAATTAACCAATTATGCGTATAATTAGTGACACGATTGTCTTGTTAGCCCACGAATAGCAATTGTTGTTCTTGTTGTTGTTGTTGTTGTTGTTGTTATTGTTATTGTTATGCTCATGTTAATTGTTTGTGTCAAGTGGCGGCAAAAGAAAGGAAAATTGTTATAGAAGTGTTAACGAACGGCAAACAATCAACGGAAATGAATGAGATGGTTAGACAGATTATAGAAGAAGATAGATATATAGAAGAGAAGTCAACTATATATAGAGATTGGTAGAGAGCGAGTGAAAAAGATCAGGTTGCGTGTAATTCCTATGATAAGCAATCAAAGTTCCATTCTTGTATTTTTTTTTTTTCGAGCACATTTATTGCAATTTGCCAAACACCAAATAGAGTTGAATGATCGTTATTATCGTCATCACAATTATGTATGTTGTATGATAAGTATTATGATTAATGTACTAATTATGAAATTCCATGCAATTAGGGCCACAATTGATCAACAGTTGTCTGATACTTACGTCCCAGACATGTGTGCTTGCGGAATTGCAAGAATCCCTCGACACATCGACAGGCGCCGTCCAGGCAGCTGCTGTTGGCCACCTTCATGGAACACTGCTCACTCAACTGGCAATCCCCTCCCAATAGTTGAGCTGAAAGAAGAGAGATGAAAAGAGATGGGAGTCTGTATGAGTAACGGTTCTGCATATATGCAAACATCTCAAGTCCATTTGTTTGCCGTCCCCAAACGTTCACATTCAATAAATAGGCATAAAAAGCATAAAAAATGCAATTGTATGTGATGTTTGTCCATGTGAACGTGTCTCAAAATGGGGGTTACTCAAAGATTGACTTTGCCTAGTTACTTACATGACAAACACCGCTTGGCATCCAATTGAACAAAGTAGGGCGCACACTCGCAGTATCCCAACGCCGAGCAGCTGCTGCCCTTGATGAAATCTGTGCAGTCCATGTCATGCTGGCACTTATCCCCAAGCTCCAATCCCTGACTTCTGTGCAGCAGTGTGAACAGTACAAAAATCTGCAAGGCAAATAAACAGCATATTAAATATTAGATCTTTATCAAATAATTAAAACAAAGGGTGTTAATTGTATTTATAGAAATGATAAACATTTAAAATTAAGAAATTAGCAAGGTTGTCAAGTGAAGATTGAAAAGTAGAGCATAACATCAATTGATCTTATGCATAAAATTTTATATAAACAATTTTAAGATGATATTTTTAGTTGTAGTTTAAATTAAGCACAGATATATTTGTAAGCAAAGTTTAAATTGTAGGAAATTTTTCTAACTATTGAAAATTATACAGATAATATTAAGAATTATGTTGGACTTTCCTGAACTAATATGATAAGAAGTTCTTTAAAGAAAAGTTGATTAGAAATGTTTTTCCCTTTCTAGAGCCTTTCAAGTTATTTGCCTTTTATTAAACAAAGCTACTAAAAGTAACTAGAAATTAATATATAATACCTTAATATATAATACCTAGAGCTGACGCACTAAATATTTTTTTATTTTTATTTTTTTTCTTATTAGATTAATCGTTGGATCTATACAATACAATATCAGTAACATAACTACACAAGTCTAGTTATTAATAATAGGACCAAACCTTAAGCTAGGCGCTACCATTAAAATAACTGCAAATCATTTGTCTGATAGCTGTTGAGATTAAATTAACAAAATGATAACTGAAACTTCTCCCAAATTCGCATATCATTAATCTAATATATTCAGATATGCTTTGGCACATCAGGAGCGTAACGGATGGGCTTATATAATCCTCAATTACAATTGCAACAAATGCAGATGCTATAAGAATGAGCGTTAATAAACAAATTAAGCGCCAGCTGAGCATAAAATTTGAGACAACTCAGGCAAAGCGTATAGAATTGCAACAAATGGGGAGATTGGAAGATTGTGCGAGTGAGAGAGAGTAAAAGAGCGAGAGATTGGTAAGCTAATTGTTTGAGCACACGAAATCGCCGTTAGACAAAAGTCTTGGCTACAACAATTCGCAATGGCAATGATAACAAATGTGTTTTTGCGGCGTGATCATATAATTAATTTATTTAGTCGAAAAATCGCACAAGATACAAGATGCAAGATACAAAAAAACCTAAGCAGCTAATTTTTATGAATGAAGAGCGCACACAGATATACACTTAAAGTGTGTGAGTGTGTGCGTGTGTGTGTTATGTATGTTTTTTTTTTGGTTTTGGGTTTGTAACTGACAGTTAGTAAGATAGACGAACACGTTATAGATGCTATAGAGATACTGACTACGAGCCAAAGTTGTAAAACAAAATTAACAGTTGCCTGAACACAGCACAGCACAACAAAAACAACAACAAAGACAGCACACGCCCAGTCCAACAACAAACAACTAACAACCAATTTCCAACTTCCAACTTCATGGCAGACTGAGGCCAATGGGCTCTATAATTAAACATACTCGTACAAAGCCAAGGGTACTCGTATGCCTACGGGTTCTTGGGTTTTTGGGGTTTGCAGTTAGAACGAGTTGAGTTAGTACGAATAAAGTATCTGAAAGATACTTGGCCAGAGTACAATGCACTCGACGGGAGCAGCGTTAAGCGCCACACGCCATTAATTAAGCCAACTGTTCTCCTTACTCTTCCCCCATCATCTTTCTCTTCCTCTCTCTATCTCTGTTCATCTCTTGCAGCTTGAGTTACCTCACCGAAATGTTACGTAACTAAATCCTATTTGCATATTACGAGTTAACTCCCCCCAATTGAAAACGGTACTGAGCCGTCTGATTTGTGTAATTATGTATTTAATTTCCACCTTTAAATTTTGTTCAGGCATAAAATTCAATGACACCACTAAATTGAAATAGATATTCCTACCTTGGAAACGAAAAGAAATTCCAAACGTTGTCTTACAACACGCTAGCCAAGTTCTGTTTCTTAACAAATTTAACAACTTTGTGCATTACACTACAGTTAGTTGTTGTTGTTGTTGTTGTTGAAATTGATTGGAAGTAGAAGAAGCAGAGAAAAAGAAGTCGAGCCTGTAAGCAACGCTGTGGCAAGTTGCCAAGATTTTTGTTTATGCCAATAAATTGATGAAAATGTTGATTATTATGATGCTATTTATAGCAACTGCATTTTGATCCTGTTTCTGTTGAAGGCAGGCTAAATTTCTTACAAAAATTACTATATATAGTATAGCGTTAGAATTCCAATTGAAGGAGTCAAGTATATTTTAAAATAAATCCAAGGATATCAGTAATAGACAATTTAATAAATTGTATATTTCATTACAGAGTTCATTTATTGAACTTTTCAGAAACATAAACTCAACAAAGGAATGGATTTTTCTTAAATTATTTTATGAAGACATTTCGACTTAAGATCAATCAAAACTTATCTATGAATAAGTACATTTATTATGATATGATGTTTGCGTCATTTTTTTTTGAGTGTTTCTTGTAGAGATGTGTTTTAGAACTTGAATAATAAATTTACTTGAAAATTTAGTTTTATTACAGAGATATTTTTTCATTTATTAAATATTGATGTATTCATTTAATAAGATTGATCGAAAGTTTTCTAAAAAGAAATAATGCACAAGAAATTAAAAAGTTGTTTTTTTAATAGAAAGTTCCATCACTTAGAAAAGTTCCGGCATTCTAGTTATAATAAGATTTACCTAGTTAAGGTTTAACTATCATTGTGGTTGATTTTTGAATCTAAATAAGGGAAATAGTTATCTATTTTCTGTTCGGTTTCGGTTATGTAATTCCAATTGGGGTTGGTTGTTTTTTTTTTAGTTCTGAGGAAAAAGGAGAAATATACAGTTAGAATTTGGCCCCATGCTCTTTTCAGTTACGCTCTCCACAATCACTTAACAACCACAATTTCTACTTATTTCCAATTGGATTTTTGTTGCCGTTGCAGTTAGCTGACACAAGCCGCAAAACTAAACGTGGGCTCATAACAAAACACTCAACACAGAGGCAGCAGCAATCGGGAGAAAGAATAGAAAGAGGCAGACTATAAAATTGAAAGACACAGCGTCTCAGTTCCATTCTCAGTCTCTATTGGATACGAAGTCTTCGTCTCAGCCTTAGTGGCGGCATCAATATAAAAAAGTCAATAAAAATTGTTTAATTATGCTTTCGAGTGGCTTTTAAGCACGAGCAGAGAATGTGATCATTGTTGTTGGCCCATTAGAGTGGCAACATATGAAAGACTGGCTCTCTATCTCTCCTTTCCTCTCTAAATATCTATGTATCTTTAGGTGTTTAATGTTTGTGTGTGTGTGTGGCAAGTTGACCCATTAAGAAGTCAAGTTACTTTCATTGCCAGACGTTTTGATGTTGTTGTTTTTGTTTAAGCAGCAACTTTCAAGCGTCTAAATACCCCTAAAAATATGAGTTATTTGCAACGGGGCTGCTTAGCCAAATAGCCGACGTTGCATGTCCACCCGTTGATTTGCAAGTGCCGACCTGTAATCCATCTTGATCTTGGAAGCTCTACACACACATACACACACTTGTCTGCTCCTTTTGACCGCCAAAACATCATTCATTGGGAAGCGGCAAGTCAGTTGCCAACTTGTATGCCTCCAGGGGGATGGATCTGTCTCGGTTGATTTATTCTTTGTTTATGGCAACTTTGCAATTTTACAATGCCGTTGTGCTAATGAACATCTGGCCCCTACAGCCGACACTCCGAATTTCCTCTACGTCCAACTGGTACTCGTAATTTCCTCATACAATCGTAAAAGAACAGCAACAGGACGAACCATTAAAACACACAACAACAACAACAAAAAACAACGGAAAAAATGAAGCAAATCAGTTTTCAGGTTTTACAAATTACTTTTGTACTTTTTTTTAATGATCGTCAAGCGCCTTACTGTCTGCTGACCTTTGGCCACAAAATGCACTCTACTGACCAGGAGCAAAGGTGGCAAAGGGGGTAAAATATAGAAGGTACAGCCACTGATAACTTAAGGAAACGGTAAATAGATAAGCAGAATATTTAAAGGATAAAATATAAAAACAATGTTATTGATGAAAATGAAATAAGTTAATGAATGAATAGACTTTAGCTCTATATGATAGAATAATAAATTATTTATGATAATAATATATAAAATTTCAATATAATAGTCAGATATTAACAAACTGATAATAATTATAATACCACTGTTTTCGAATCTACACTTTAGAGCATTAATTCCATCTAAGTTGTTTTCAAATCTTTTACGATCTAAATGTAAATATGTGATTTTTTTATAAAAAGAGCACCAATTAGCAAAGATCGTCGATAAAATCTTAATCGCTTCCGAAACATCTCTAAAAACTGTTTGCCAAATTCTTTATATTTAAGAACATATAAACCTTATTTTTCTGCATTAATATTTATTTAATTTACTATAGCTTCAAGCTAAAGTTCATATAGTTAACAAATCTTGAGATTTTTCCAACTTATGTAGATAAAATGCATTTGTTTTAATGTTTATTCTCGGTATGGAAAACTCCATTAACATTTATGTTTGTAATAATTCAAAGGTTTATGATCTTCCGTTCCGTGCAGTTAGACATAAACCTGCTGTTGCATGACTCTAGTTCCCAAGGCATTAATTCAAATTGAGAAAAAACGAAGAGACTCCCACCTTTTTATTAGATTAATTTGCCTACATTACTCAGCGCTCAAGTGACGACTCCCTGCCAGGCAATAACAATAACAGCAACAGCAATAACAACAGCTATGGAAGAACTAGAAGAAGAACATCATCATCGACGCCTATTCATCTATCAGCTACAGTTTGACCCAATGGCCGACTTCACAGCTCAGACAGACAAAGAGGGAGAGACAGAGAGAGAGAGAGAGAGAGAGAGCGAGAGAGAGGGAGAGAGATGTGAAAAACTTGGCCAACGGCCCACGATCAAAGTCAAAGTCAAGTTAAAGTAAATGGCCCACTGTACGAGCCCAACCCACGCCATAAACGAAATATCTACATATAAGTACCCACTACATATAGACTATATCTCATTGAACAATGGCAATGTTGACAATGTTTCAAGTAAGTTTTTGGAGTAATTCGCATTGGCAACGCCCCAATAAATTCAAGATGCTCGTTTGTTCAATGTTCAATGTTCAATGGGATTTGCAAATTAAGTTGGGAGCAATTCTAATTCTATATAAATGTATTTATTGTTATGTATGTGTATATTGGCAACTTTGTTGCTGTGCACACTTACCGCTAAAAGCCGCTTAACCGTAAAAGCTTCGCTGAACATCACGTTATTTGCAGGTTGCTTTCTCGTCGCAGCCGACGTCGATGTCGGCGTCGCTGTCGCTGTCATTGTCACTGCTGCGGCTGCTGCTGCTCCTCTTGTTGTTGTTGTTATTTTTGCTCTCAGAGAGCTCTCGCTTCCAAGATAAATTTTCCAGTAATAGTTTGATTTATTTGTTAAATGCGATTCGTTGATGTTCTCGTATATATTTATTATTATTTTTATTGTTGTTGCTGCAGTCGTTTATTTATATGCATATGTGCTTGTGTGTATGTCACAACTTTTGAACTTGAGGGGTCAAAGCGGAAATGAAACAAAATGAAACCAAACGAAACATTTTATGGGTGTAAAAAAGCCACAAAAAACAACGAACTGTGCGCTCCAAAAAAACAAAAGCCAAAAAAAAAAGCAGAATAATAATAATAATAAAACATGTGTGTGTGTTTCAGTTTTTTCATTTTTTTTTGTGTTTGTCGAGTTTGCCGGCCGGCTCACACGCCCCTCATTCGCATTCAATGGGCGCTGTCATTGCGCTCCACTTTAAAAAACGAAAGACTTAGGCAACGAACTTGATATTAACACCTGGCTGCCTATAATTGTTTTGACTTCCTACTTTAATTTTTTCTTCTTGGTTTTATTGTCGCTATTTTCACTTGCTGTGACGACCTTTGTCTTTGCCTCCAACTCTCTTTTGTGGTTGTTGGAATTTGAGTTCTTTTCTCTTCTGCTTCTTCTTCTTTTGTGTCGTCTGGTATAAAATCTCATTTTATTGCAATACGAAAATGTGTGCTTGGGAATGTTAGGTTGGAGTCTCGCTTCCAGGCCCATAACCGTTATGCCAGCAACCATGTGTCGCTGTGCTTTGAGCGGCCATTCAATTTTTGGCCGAATTCGGCCTGTTTCTCAGCTATCTTGTGTGCATTTTGGCTGTTGTTTCCATTGTTGTTGTTGTATTTTTTATAACTTAATAAAAAAACTTAGAGGCGTTGCCTGGTTTCGAGTTCCGTTTAAAGTGGGCTGAAACAGCCGCAAGCTGTGCACATAAAAATTAGTGAGCATCGGACGCTCAACGATGTTTGTGTGGCCCATTAAACTGCAGTCTATGCTAATGCCCTGGAGCAGAGCACACAGACAGTCACACACACACAAACACACACAGAGATACTGAGATACACAAACACTTGAATGCTGTGATTACTGCGAAGCCATAACCTATTGACCAATAATGTTCTTGTAAATTATAGTGATATACACTAAGCGAAAGGGGAGTTAAAATTCTAATATGATAATTTATGTGAAATAGAAATTTCTTAATACTTTGATTCGAAATAAATTATCAGGCTTTACTCTAAGTGAAAATAAGCTAAACTAATCTTAGATAACGGAATTAATAAAAATAATAATTTTAAATGTAAATTATAAACAACTTTTAAAAGTATTTCTCATTTACCAACTTTTAATTAATGTTTAAATGTCTGTTAATATACCTGTAAGATATAATTTGTATTAATTTAGAAAAGCTTTCGTTTAATTAAAAACCCAATCTGAGCAGCTAAAACATTTTAAATTCCTAATAATTGTAATTTCTAAGATTTAATATAATTATTTAGATTTGTTTATTATTACGAAGCATCTCAGATCTCTCAAAGATGATTACAATTACAGCTTTGCCTTTTCCTTTAAATAGTTATCTTTATTATTCGATTGCCTGGGATTGGATTTATTAAAGTTCTGTTTTCTCTGAGTGTAGTCACGTAGGCAGCGCTGCTAGCGGTTTATTTTAGCAAGTCCTGCAAATTATGATTATTTGCATTGCGGTCAAAGTGCAAGCAGGGGCGTTAATCGCTTGTGGGCGTGCCAGTGCTTGGCATATTCAATCAGCTTGGCCACAACAGAGACCACAACCATAACAGTCGCTGAAGAAGAGGAGGAAGATTGATTGTTTGGCTGACCCAGTCCCAGGAGAATAGCTCAGGATGGGACGGCAGCAGGATGCAAAGGATGCACTCAAGTGGCAGCTGCTGCTGCTGCTGCTGCAGAATTTATGTGTCTGCCACGCACAATCGATCAGCATTTGGCTGAAGTGTTGAGGCAGCGGCAACCACAAAACTGCAAATGGAGTTGCACATGGTTGCAACTTGCAACTAGCAACTTGCAACTTACGAGTGCATTTTTCATTCTTTCTTCATGTTTTTCTACAGATATTTTCATCATCTTCTTCTTCTTATTTTTTTTTTTTTTGTATATTTATTTGCGGTTTTCGCTTGATCGCACTTTGGTCGTCGGTCGTCGGTCGGTGTCGGTCTATCGGTCGCTGGGTCGTCATCAATGCAGCAGCCATAGACATAAACTGGGCAGCATATAAAAAAGAAGCGCACACACACACATACACACACTCACTATAGCAGGAGACAGAGAACAAGAGAGAGAGAGAGAGGGAGACACATAGTCAGAAAAGCAAAAAAAGAAGCGCGATTTTTGCACCGTTATGCGCCCAATATGGCGACACAGCAAGCAGGAGAGAGAGAGCGGTATTAAAAGAGTTAAAGTGAGAAAGAGAGAGAGAGAGAGAGAGAGGGAAAGAGAGAGCGTTAACATATGTGGCCAAGTGTTGTTCTTGCATCTGCATCTCCTCCCAAACTAGCCGTGGCAGGAGTGTCTTCATCTGTCTGCCTCCCCCCTTCCCCTTCTCCCCAACTGCCCACTTGCCCCTTTGCCTCGTCTGCTGAATTTGTGCTGTCTTCACTTGACTGCGTTCCATGTTTGTTTGTTTGTTTGTTTGTTTGTTTGCTTTTTCGAGTGTGTGTTTCGATGTGTGTGTTTAGAATGCGCAAGACAGAAATTACAGTCGCTGGCCGCGCCTTGGACATGGACAACACAGCGCAGCGCAGCACAGAACACAACTGCAACTGCAACTCCAACTGCACTCCCCACTCTCCCCATTCCCATCCCTCCTCAGAGAGGCTGGGCTGGACATGGACAAAATCAACGCCGCCACAGCCCCAAACAGCAAACACACAAACCCATTGAAGAGACGTTATACGAGATCGAGACCGAGACCGAGAGACCGTAAAAAATAACACAAGCAAACTTGGAGAAATTCTTTGGCTTGTGTAATTTTTCGATTGGCAAAAAAATGTTAAGCGCTTAATTTGCAGGATCATCAACGGCAACAGGCACAACACAGTATCCCTAATATTATTATTATTATTACTTTGCTTTTTTGTAGAATACTTTTGGTAGTTTTTTATCTATTGAGCACACGCGTCGCGCACTGGTTTTTTGTTTATAATTTAGCATTTATTTTTACCATAGATTGTTATATATATTTTTTTTGGAAATATATATATATATATTTTTTTTTTTGGAATATTGGCTTGTCTATTTTCGTGATTGTTGTAGCCAAAGCAACAATCAAGTGCAACAAGTGAACACTAAAACACGTTGTCGTTGTCGTTGTTGTCGTATATATTTTTTTGCTTCTTTGTGGCGAGCTTGGCACGTCCGCACGTTACGTTGGTCAGCAACGAACTGAAGAGGAGCACGCCAACAACGGACTTAAGAACTAAGACAGCAGCCGTTTGCAGACACGAAGAAGTTACCAACAGCGGCAGCGACAGCAACAGCAACAGAGGCAGCAACGTCAGCGCCAACGCAGCCAGCTTAAAAGCTTCGCTTCAACTCCAAGCCAAAGTCAAAGTCAAGGCAGCAAAGTAACAGCAGCTGGGAAGCTTTGCCAAAGTCTTTACCGACGACGACGACGACGACGACGTCGACGTCGACGCTGCGCAGACGCAGACACGACAAGTGCCGTGGTCTTCGTCGTCTTCGTCTTCGTCGTCGTCTTCGTGGTCTTCGTTATCGTATCTGCTGCTGTAGCTGCTGATGTTGCTGTTGTTGTTATTATTTTCTTGCACTATGTTAATGTGGTCGCTGCGACTGCGTCGTGTCTGCTGTTGTTGTTGTTGCTGTCTGTTATGCTGTGTGCTTTATTTGTTTCTTTAATTATGAGTGTCAGTTGGCGACAGTTGCAAGCGCAGATTAAAACAGATAAACATAACCTACACACACACGCACACACACACACCTACAGCGAGCCGCCTTTAAGTTTTTCAATTTTCTCGCTAGATTTTCATTTGCTTCCGCAATGCGTTGAGCAATCGCTTCAATTTCATGTTGCACACTAAGTTGCGTTCTGACTTAGTTCACAGTCTTGCCCCATGAAAAAGCGTAGAACATTTGTACTCCAAAAATAAACAAAGCGGCAACACTAATTGAATAATGCGTTTGGGTGTCTTCTGTTTTGCCCTGTCCGTTCAGTTGAAAATTTAAAATTATAATTTAATGGCTTTAAATTGGTCGCTTGGGGTGTAATTTTCGCATTTGAGTTCATTTCGAGCACTCACCAGAGTCTGGGCATAAGAAATTTTCGCAGAAAGAGTGATTTTGTCCGGCTTTGATTGTGACTTTGGGTGGCTCGAGAAGTTTTCAGTGAATAAGGAAATGAATATTGATTTTAAAGTGAAAACATTTCATAAAAATATTTTATAAAAACATTTCATTTAAAAATAAGTAAACAGTATTTACACGTATAGTATGTTCCAATACTTTTATTAGACAAGGACCATAACAGTTGTTACTTTTATTTTTCAACTAAATCTCATCAGTTATATTTTTATACAGTTAACTATTTTTATCTTTATTTTTTAAATTTTAAATTAATTATTTATTTTAATAAAATATGAAATTTAATAAATATATGTAAAAAAAATACTTTTTATTTATCATATTTAATGTGCTTTTTTCAAAAACATAATAAATACCTGTTCTTAAGAAGTTAATCAACACTTTTTAATTGACTCAACTTATACAAATTTTCTTCTTTCAGCCCACGCATAATGAACTTTTCATACTACCCCTGCACAAAAGTATCCAAGCAATCGCCTTCGCACAAAAGCGTAAAGATCTTTTTTATATTGTGCCAAGTGGGCACTTGAAAGCGTTGATCTTTTCTGATTTCGTTTTCTTTCTCTGATCTTACTCAAAAATTGCTTCGATTTTGGTGAGTTTTCTCGAATAATAACGCAACAAGACAGAACTTAATTTCAAGATTTATATCGAGTACCGGAAGGCGTAAGACGAAATTTTTGATTGTCTCAAACAGCAAAATGTACACATACACATATATAAAATACATATAAATCGATATAACATTTGGACACATTATAATTGGCGCTGATTGTGAAGGAATGATCATGAGTTTTATTGTAGTCAAAGTTCACGGAACTGTGAGTACTTATAATTTACATATACATCTCATATTCTTGCTTCCTCTTAAAGAAATGATTTCTCAATAACGAAGGTCGTTGATTAGGCAATCTTCTATTTCATTAGCAACTATCGCGTTTGTGAAATATCAAGAGCTATCAGCATTTAAAAGGCAACTAAATAAGAGGTTCTTCCCATATACAGAAGATATAAATTCATATAGACAGCTGTTAGATATGAATTATATTTCACCAATAATACTCAGTTCAATTCCCTCATAAATAATATGCATTTAAGTTAACAGCACAGGTAAAGGTAACATAATGTTATCGTCACTTTAACATTGCTCCTTGTCTATGAGAAATATTTATTACGATACTTTCAATGACCAAATAATTACAAAATCAATAAGTCTATAAGAAATTTACAGCTAAAATCTCAAATATGTCCTATAAAAATATGATTTGATCACTCTTCAAAAAACACAAATTTAAAATATACAATTATATTAAATTATTAAATTTTGTTGATATACTTTAGTTCCTTTATTATGGGCATACCTTCATTAAGTGTTTCTCTAGTTCCAGGGTATTATTAAAAACACTCGTAAAATGGCAATACTTTATTTGAGAGACCACTCTGTCTATATTTCAGTTACAATCACTTCGATCGATCTTCTAGCAAAATCTCTCCCAATTCTCTTGTAGTAACGTTAGCACTTAATGGGCTTCTCCAAAGCAAATTGCGCTAAAAACCATAAAATTGTTATTAAAGCTCTAACAGAAATAACAAATACCCATGCATGCCAGCAGCTGTTTCCCCTTAACCCCTCATGGCCCACCACACTTATCGCTCCGCTTACATACGATATCTTTCACTAACAAACGGCAGCTTCATCATCATCGCATTGGCGGCACTATTAACAATGAAAAGCAAAAGTAAAACGAAATCAAAGTAGCCCGTAAATGCAATGGAGAAATGGAACCCAACTCTAGCCTCCAACTCCCAACTCCCAACTACAACTACAACTATAGCTTCAACTACAACTACAACTCTTGCCCCCCAGCATCTTGACTGCTAAACAATTGAAAATTGTGTTTTTTTTTTCTTCTATTTTTTTTTTCATTGGCGGCCAACACGTGCCGGGTCTGGCGCTGGATGCTGGAGAGGAGTGAGAAGTTGAGAGTGGGGGAGTGGGGGGAGTGGGGCATGGTCAAGTGCCGGTGTGGCACTGGCTACACTGCACTGTGGCAACCTGTCGCTGTGGCAATAGCAGTAGCAATGTCGGAGCCACCGTTAGCTCATATCAGTGAGGCGCACACGTCTGCCCTGCCCCACAAACACATAACACAACACAACACAACACAACAGAAGACAAGACACACTCTATGGAGATCTTAAACTTTCATTTATACAATTGTCTTCAAACTGTGCCTGCCTGCCTCGAACTGTGCCTCACTTTTCTACGAGTATCTGTGTTGTGTTGCTCCAAAATGAAAGTCGGAACAAAATGGATTTGCTTTTGGAATTTTTTTTTTTCAAAAAAAAATACATTTGTGTAGTTGCTGCTGCTGCTGTTGCTCCGACTGCGACTGCGACTGCGACGGCGACGGCGACTTTGACTTCAACTGTTCGACTGTTCATTCGTTATGGGCCACAAGCGTCAAGCATTTGCTTTATTGCAGTTTTCATATGCTTCTGTGCCAAAGGAAAGGCCACGCCGGACGCGACTTGACTTGGGCCCAATATCTCATTAAATCTAAATGGACTTTTTTCAGCTTCTTCTCTTGCTGCTGCTCAGTTTTTGGCCTCGAAAAGCCGAAAAACTTTCGCCGGTACTAAAGCAGCAGCAGAACAACCACAACAACAACAACAACAGGCAGCAGCAAATTCACTATTCACCTCAGCAGCTCCGCAACTGCTCCTCAGCTCCTGCCGACCTTGCTCCCTACCCTGCTTCTTACACTGAAAAAAAGAACAACTTTTAAAGTCAAGAACATGCATCTTAAATATTTTCCTCTTCTACAAGCCAGAATAAAATGTATATTTAACAAAATAAAACAATAAAAAAGAATTATAAACTTAATTTTAAAAACATTTATTTTTATAATAAGAACTTGTTCTTTTTTGAAATGTTCTCAAAATCGAGATGTGTGGTTTCTTACTTGAAGAATATTATGTTCTCGGCTCATGCTTTAGACCAAACTTTTTAGTTTAGAGACCAACATCTTAAAATTAGAACAGTTTTTATCAGTGTAGTCTCCTCCACCATGTTCTGCGTAATCCCAAAATGATACCAGCACTTTATTTTGTTCTTTTGTTTTTTTTTTTTGGGGCCCTTTTAAAGTGCTGGGTCATTGGCCGGGCCGGGCTGCCCAAAAAGAACCTTAACTTTAAACTGGTTATTATAATTTTCGGTTTCGCAGAATCCACGCAAAAAGGCAGAAGGCAAAGCAGCGCCATTAGTTGGCCTCATTCTTGGCCAGGAAATCTTCTTCGCATCCATAGACCTATACAAGTACTCGTTGTTGTATTCGCTTTAAGCAGCATGCAGCATTCACGGCATTCGCTTCGTGACAAATATGAATATTTCGAGCTTATGAAAACAAGCGGCTATCGCAGCGGGAGGAGCAGGGGGAAGAGGGGAGCCGAGAAGCTGACTTAGGCCTCTGTCTTTGGTAGCCCCTCTTTCTCCACACACACCCTTTTAAGCCTTCGAATGCAAGAACGCGGCTGCAACGCGGAAGTATTTAACGTGTTTGTTTGTCCATGCCAATTCTATGCCTGCTGTTGCAACTTCAGCTACAGCTTCAGCTTCGACTACAGCTTCTGCTTTGTGGCAGCATGGACTTGGGGATGTGGTCGCATCGTTTCTTGTTGTGTGTTTCGTTTGGTGAAAAGTGTTTTGTATGCAAATCATTGAAATTACATATTATGGCCAGTTGGCAGTCGTAAGTAGCAGTTGGCCTGAAAGTCGCCTGACATGCAGCAGAACACAGAGCCAAAGCAGAACCGAACCCAGTCGAACCAAGCCCCAAACAACATACAACAACAACAACAGCAACAAAGATGCATTCAAACGCTGCAAGTTGCAACATAAACTCAAACACCGCCTGGCTGAAGAAGTCTTCATATGGCCAGGCTAAAATGCATCGTATACGAGTATTACCCAATGCACTGGGTGGGTCTCCCATCTCCAGTTGCCTTCACATGCCTCCAATTGAATCGAGTTGACTCCAGGCGGCTACTGCTCAAAGCGCAGCCAAGTGATATGCCTGGGCACAGCGACAGCTCATAAATTCATTAGAGAATGCAACCAAATGTAGCAGCTGCCACGCATTGACCAAAGGCCCACGCATTACACTGAACAACCCACAATTAGAATCCTGCAACAATGTTGCGGCACATTTACTAATACCATTGTTCTCGATAATAGTACTCAACCTACAAAAAGATTCAGTATATCTTCTAATAATAAAGTTTTTTATATTGATTATAATTTTACTCAAAATTTGTCTATGATTTTAAAGCTTTAAAATCATTTTAATGTCTATAAAATATGAGAATCTTTCAAATAAATAGATAGGTAAAATAATAAAGTTTATTTTCAAGGTAATGCTTTTTTCGACGTTTTTTAAGTCGACGCTTACATTATAATAAATAAAATACATATAATTTAAAAGTTAAAATTTCGAAATTATTGTAATTAAAAAATATTCCATTGAAAGTGTTCCAAAAAAAATAAACAGTATGATATCGGATTTTGTTTACTCTATAAATAATAATGTAAGATTATTTATAAGTAATACTTGTATGTTCAGTGCACAGGAGATTACAATTAAGCCTTACAATACTTGGGAGACTTGTTAAATTGTGGCCTATAAAGATTATTTTGTGAATTATTCCACAACTTTATTCTTAGATGGCAAAATATTACAAAGTACTCGTTTATTATCTAAACTATTTTTAGCAGATAAGTAGACTAAGTAATCGGACTCATGAATTAACTGAAGAACCTGTCTCTAGATAAATTTATTTATTTTGCTAAATCATAGATTGAAGGAGATAATAATTTTACAACAATAGTAATGGAAATATATTTTCGCTGGCACACAGTAATTGTAGATTAATTGTTTATTATTTTTTTAGAAATTCGACAAGTTATTTTGTTAAAGTTTCCCTGACCAAGTTTCAGTTGTTCGAGTCGATGAGTCGAATTGAAATTTCGCCAACTTCTTGTTGTGCGATTTGCCAAAAAAAAAAAAGTAAGTGATTCTCTCTTGTCAAAAAATCTGAAATTTCAGTTTTTATTGTAGTTATTGTTGTTGCTATTGCTGTTGTTATTGCACATAAAAACAAAACAAGAAAACTACAAAAATATAAAAATTCCAAGAGCCGTGACAGGCGTGAAGTTTGGTAAACCCTTCACACCAATGGATGTATACCTAAAGAAGGAGGATGACTTTTAACTTGCAGGGTGAAAATCAAAAGAAAAGAAATTTAATTATAGCTTAATGACAGCACGCAAATAGTCGACAAATGTGAATTTTAAAGGTTCGCTTTGGTTTCAGTCCCAGACCCAGTCTCAGTCTCAGTCTCAGTCTGAATCACAGTCTCAGTCGCTTCGTGGAGTCTTCCGCCTCTCAATTGTTATTTTGTTTTTTTTTTCTAATTTTTTTTTTCGGTCGTCGAAAGTAAAATTTCCAATTGATTTTTGTTGTGCTTTATGTTTTACACGCTTTTCGTTTTTATTATGCGCATTGCGGACACATTTAGCAAAAAGGCAAAGTAAATGCCAACATCATTTGACTATCATGGACACAAGGAGAAATGATGGCACCATAAGCCATCCAGAGTCAGAGTCAGAGCCAGAGCTCAGGCAGCACTTTCATTGGCGCTTACGCAGCATGAGATTCAGATCTATTGCCGGCAAACTCTAAGCTCCAAACTCAACTCCAACTCCAGCTGCAGCTTTTCAATCCAAATCCCAGAGAGTCTAAACCGCCTGCGACTTCTTTGTAAGCCTGGCTTCTACGTACCTTGCCCCATTGTTGCTGCGGTTTCGTTTTTCATTTTTGAAAGCTCATCGTGCACGAGGTCAATGGAGAGCAACTTCAGCTTCAGCTCCAGCTCCAGCTCCAGTCGCTTCTTGAGCTACAGCTACAGCAACAGCAGCTGTTAACGCGACGCTTTTTTGCGATGTCTGCCAGTATCACAGATTTGCTTTTAACACAATTTTTGCAACAATGTTTCTGAAAAATATTCACTGAGATCGCGAGGAAGGAGAGCAGGATTAACTAACATATACCCAGCAAATATTTGGTATATAATTGCTGTAATAATCCTATATGTATGCCTTATTATGACAAAATTCCACTGAAGCTTATGCTATTATTTAACAAAAATACATTAATAAAATCAACATATTATTTGTTGAGCCTAATCCTTTTATTTTATTTTTTTCTAATATTTCAGTTTAAGTTACATTTTTTTGTTAAATAGCATTCGGTATTAGGTTTTTATTTTATTGATATTTAGGATTTAAAAAAAGGAGTCATGGTTCTTGTTAAGCTGTAGTAAATTTTAGATAGAAAAATTATTTAAGAGGAATTAAATCAATTATAATTATATGTAAAATATATGCAAATATTTATGTAACACATATGCTTATTACATTTATTTTATTTCAATTAATATTTATATATAGTTCATCATATTACAACTCTTTTATTTTTGATTTTTTGTAGCATTATAAATTTATTTGTATTTATATTATTCAATCTTCTGCTGTTTCCCTTTTCCAAGTTCATAATTTAAAATATACCCTGTACTCGTTGTACACAATGATATATGAAAAGTAATGATTACTTTTGGCCTTTTTGGTTGTCTTTCCAGCTCTGGTCTGCCCTCGGGTCGAGAACTGGACACATTGTGCTGTGGGATTATAAGCTGCCTTTGAATGTTATTGTTGTTGTTGGTACTAGCATTTTGTGCTTGGGGTATCTCTCTCTCTCTCTCTCTCCTACTGGGGACAGTGCTTGTACTCGTAATGATGTGCTAATGATCACTCGGTGCTGTGAATGCTGCTTGGCCGGCAATTAATCTTCTAAATTTGTTCGCCTTGTTCGTTGACTTCATTCATTCAATTTTTACTTATAACTGTGTGTGTGTGTGTATGTGTATTGGAGTGTGTGCTGTTGAATGTGCGCTTTTGTTAATTGATAGCAAAATTACTTGAAATTGAATGTTTTAGGCACTTTCACTTGTTTGACTCTCTTGAAAGATGCATAGTTACAAACTACACACTGAAAGAGCCGTTTAAATTGACAGATATTTGCTGTCTAATGACACTTTTTTACCTATAGTTTTCTGTTTTTTTTTTTTTTGCACAGCAGCAAACAGCCGAAAGTGTCAGATGGAATGATAATGATTAATGGTGGTTGAAGCCGGAGAAGGTATAAGTATAGAGATGACACCCAAAGGTGTAAGCAGCTCGACTCCAAATAAGCTTAATGAAATTTGGTTTGGAATGAGAGTTACATTAAAATTGTTATGATTTGTATTAGTTTTTGATACATTAAAAAATGAATACAAATTAAGATAGGCATTTATTAATCCATCTTAAAATTTTTATTCTTGCTTACCTTCGAATTAAGTTAAACTTTTTATAAATATGGATTATAATCAATTGTTGAATTTAATAATTTATTTTTAATTAGAAACATTTATTAAATTCAACTGCAATTCGATGTCAAATGCACAAGTTAAATGAACTGCAAGAAAAACAAACTCTTTCTGTAGTCTATAAACTACTTAGTAACTTCAATTGGATAAGTGCTAAATGGCTGTCTACTTAGCTCATCGGCAGCTGGACAAAGAGTTGTTTAAACAAGATCATAACTGAGAGCTACCGTTAGGTAACACACATGTTGACTTTGTTGACAAATCTGCATAACTTTCTTGGCATAACTTTTACTCATTACGAGGGAATGAAGAGAAAAAGAAGCATAATCCTTCTAAATGGTGATAAATTAGCATAAGCTCTGCTTATACTAAAAAACTTTACTTATGTAAATGACCAACAATAAGCAACATCGTTTAAGCGATTAATTAAAAATTACGTATACGCAATTTGTATGCCATATTTGTAGCTGCTGCTTTAGCTGTAGCTGCTGTGCGGGTCTTAACATTTCTATGAATGACTTTTTACATGTTTTCACTTTTAATGCACACACTTACATACTATACATGCGGATGATAGTGAAACCAAATACACAACAAAACCAAATGAAACGAAACGAAACATTCGAAACATTACAGTTTTAGGTTTGCCTTTGCCATAATTTGGCTCTGACGCTGACTCTCTAACTGTTGGCATTTTTTGGCATTTAATGATCATCGTTGCCATCGTCGTACATTCACCGTGAGTGGGTCTAAGCCCGACGCTGACTCCGCCACCTCTTATCCCCCTCAGCGCGTTCCTGCTGAGTTTGCCCTGCCTTCACACACATTTACTCATCCACGTATTAAAAAGGCCTTTCATAGCCTGACTCTGGTTCTGCTTCATTTTGTTTAATGACAATGAAAGAAAGATACACTCGCACACAAACACACACACACACACACTGCCAGTGAGATGGCACAACACATGTGTTTAGTTTATGTTGTGTCTTTACATTTTTGCTTTCGTTTATGAACTTTCACGTGTGGCTCAGTTAAATTGTAGAAAATTACATTGAAAGTGCCCCTGGCAATGATTCGTGGTCGGAAGTTGGACTCGAGAAGATTTAAACGCTTAAATGCTTTACGAAATTACCTAATTTCGGTTACGAAACAAATCAATTAATGCGTGTCTGACACACAGAGACATACAAACACACATAGACCGAGAGTTCGACAGGTGGAGACCCTAATGAATCTCCATTTGGCGTTAACCATAAACGTAAATGGGAACAGTTCTGACCACACATCATCATCCAATCGAATTTCACTTGCATCGAAAGCTATTAAATTTGATTGCTAGGCCATCGATTAAGCGAGAGGATATCGGGAATTAAAAGCCACATGACAGCAATTGAAATTCTTCAATTGTGCCAAATAAAGACATAAAAATGCTAATACTCTCACATGCTGAACACTTTACTCAATACAATTCCACATTCCACATACGCCCCATCAACCAGCTTGGCTCGATTCAAAAGATAATCATTGCATGGGAATCATGAATTTTATTTTTTTGATTGCCTATTTCCAATTCATTTACTAGTTGTCTTTCATCAACTCTCTGGGAAACTTGAAAAGTTTGCATAGTTTTTGATTGCGAATAAAGCCTTGAGCTAACAGACAATGATGTTAGTTATTATAACATATCCGGCTTAATTTATTTGTCGTAATATAAAACAAATTGTCGAATCTTAAGATAGAGTATAGATATCGAAATGTACTTCAGCTTAGCTTATTTCTTTTACAACTAACATAGCACAGCTTATTTTAATAATCAGCTAAGTCCAGGTTGATTAAGATAACAAAATTATTATGCATTTCTTATTTATTCTGTATGTAAATTAACATTAGAAAACAAATTATTTTTTATTAAAACCATAAAGTATTTTATTGAATTTTAGAAGTCATCACTAATTTCTACACAGTAAAATTTAAATTTCTTTATGAGAATGAACAAATTAATTTTTATTCAAATCATTGTAAAAACAAATAATGGAAGTCAATAATAATACTGCATTATAATATCTTTACATAGCTGATCTTAAACAACCTTCACTAACGACTCACAAAACGACTTCACATTAAATTGAAAGTATTTGCAAACCTGTTATTCAACTTGCAACAAAGTCTTTATACAACATGCTAATGAAATGCAACAAATAACAGCAACAACAAGCTCCATTTGATTGCAATTTTGTTGCACCTATGAACCTTTGGAAGATTTCTTTGAAATTCGCACCGACTTTCAAGCTTAAACTGAGTCTGCAGCTCGGGTTGTAATCAACTGGTTCCTTGTAGGCTGTCACTACTGTATCCTGCCACAGGCAGACGAGCATTCAATGTCATTAGGTATTGCCATGGCCAATGTCATGGTTTTGTTAACATGTTTAACATTTCCGCGGGCTGCACTAGAATTACTTTCAGATAGGCCATGTCAACAAAAATTTGCATATAAACAGTTGGATGCAGGAATTAATATTTGGCTATTGGCCATATTTAGCTGACAAAACAATAGAGGCCAGAGCCACGGTCGAATTGGCTAACTGACTAGCTGGCTAGCTGGCCAACTGGCTACCTGTTAACCAAAAGGTCCGAGTCTGGCCATGTGAAAGCCGCTTAACATGGCCAGCAATTTGGCGAGCTGCGAGCGCATTAATGATTTTCACATGAGAGTTAGGCAGAGATGGAGACGGAGATAGAGAGTGACAGGGAGAGAGAGAGACAGAGCTGGATGCGTGCAATGCGACTTGGGCTTAGCGTTTGGGCCAAGCTACGATACATTGACCTAGTAGACATTTAGTATGCAACAAAGTCAGTTGGCAACAACAATTATGGCAATGGCTGCTGCACTTCATTAGTAAAAACGAACGCAAATGTTGCTGTGGCTTTTGCTGTGACTCTTGGCTTGGCTTTCGTTTTTTTGCATAGAGATGTTGTTGTTGTTTTTTGGAAAGCCATTGGCATCAAGTTATTGGCAAGGTTTCCTTGCCCGCCACATTGACAACGCCTTTCACTGCTCGCTTTGCTCTTCTGATGGACTCAACGCCTCAAATAGTCAAATAGTCAAATTAAAATTAAAGCCCAATCAATTGGTTAAATCGGTAGCTTATGCCCGCATCTCAAATCATCGACAACACACACACACACACACGCACTCACAATACACGAACAGCATGTGAGAGAAGATCTGTTTCATGAGCTTAACATAAATTTGCATAAATACTAAAGACGACATAACTGTAAACATAATCAAATCCAACTTTGTGTTGGCCCTGTTGTTGATCGAAACAAGCGCTTAATAAATAACTTAAAACTTAAAACCCACAAAAAAATAAGTAGATTGCATGTAATAGTTGACTATCAAATACTCTTCGAAAATTTTTTTTAGGTTTAATAATATAAAATATTATTTAAAATTATTAAAAGTTTCTCTAAAGCATTGCATATCTTACAGTTTAGTCGAATATTAAATACCCTACTTGTGATATAATTTTAAATACATTAAAAATGTAAAATGATGAGTAGTTTTTACTTTCCCGAAATGTCAGCGTGTGAAAGTAAGTTAGTTAAATTTAAGTCGACTAGCAAATACCCTACAAACAAAGCTTATAAATAAATGATTTAAAATTAAATATAATTAAGTTGCAAGATTTTTAGATGGATTCAAGACATACTACATTGAATAAAAAATCTATAAATCTATGTAAATCAAGAGCAGCAAATAAAAAAGTTATACAACTTTTTATGTAATTATAAATTAGATATCTAACTATAATTTTTATAAATCTTTGATATTCCATCACACATGCTTGCATTTAGTTATTATCATGGAAAAATATATCTATTAAAAAACATTAAAAATGCAAAATAACTTTTACTAGTTATTATTTTACAGGGTATATGCATTTGTCTCATATCGGGCTGACGAACGACATTTGCATTTGGACAGATTTGGTGAAATGAAAAATATATGTGTGCCACATGCCATATGATCAGCAATGCGATTAAAATATCAAGTGTAACCAGAGAGGAGAGCAGAGCAGTCGACGTTGACGTTGACGTCGTCACCGCAGCGCGATCTTCAAAAGCTGCCTCAAAAGAATGCGACGTTCCACAAAGATAAGCTGTTGAAATGGAAACTGGCCGTTGAGTGAGTGAATGACTAACTGAGTGACTGACTAACTGACTAGCTGACTGACTGACTGACTGACTGCGTCGTCTTTAGAAATGGCGCACAAAAGCCACTGACGCCGGCACTTTGACGAAATTGACTTTCTCCATTCAATATAATTAATAGTAATATTTTTGTTGCTTATGTTAGTTGCACACGTCTTCGGAATTGTAACGGCTGACAGTCTGTCCGACAATTTGTCTGTCTTTCTGTCTGTCTGGCTGCTGGGGAATGTTGGCCAGGAAGTAATTTATTATTGCAGGCATTGCAACAGGTGAAGAAAAGCATTTTAACATGCATAGATCAATGCTCGACGTGCAGAGCAACACCAATCAATGCCAATACCCAAAACCTTCCTAAATAATTCATTATTTGAAATTCGCAGCGCACTACGGGGCGTATGTGTAACAAGTGAAAAGGCAAAGACAAAGTCGTGTGTGGCACAAGACAAACAAAAAGACAAAAAGATGCTGCATTTGGTGTTTGTTCCTATATGTAGTTAATATTTATGCAAATTGTTTTCGGCCTGCAGCTTCTTCAGACTTTCAAAAAGCCAAAAAGTATTTTTAGCCAATTTATTTTAGCATAGCTTCTGCGGCTTTTACTTTTCTTTTAGCTGTCGCTGAACTGAAATTTAAATTAGTTTACTTTTGGCCCACAATCGCTTCTGTTTTTTTTTTTAGTTTTTATTATTTTCTTTAACATTTGTTTTTTACATAACAATCAAATTAACAAATAGTTTAAATGCTTAAAGAAACAAGGCACGCACTCTGGCCAGGTAAATGTGAGCACTTATAACTAGTGCCAGACATTTCACGTTCATTGACATGGCTAATGAAGTCTCCATGCCTCATGCCCCAATGCTCCAAGCCTCATCCAATTGCTTGTCAAAGTGTCGCTTTGGTTTGGCGTCAAAAAAGTTTCGCCGGCACGCGTTCATTTAACCTAAAGTACAATAACTTGAATTTCTTATTTTATTTTAAAACGAAAATGTTATTTAATGCAGTTTGTGTCTGGCTCGATTAAAGCTTTTTATAATTAGATTATATAACCTTTCGTTTTGTTTAACGATTATCTAATTGTAGAAAAGAAAGCGACACATGCTGCTACCAATAAGACAACTTGGCATTTTTACTGCTTCTATCTTTCTTTCTTTTACTTGAAATAAATAAATTAATCTCAATTCGAATTGTCGCCAGCTTTTGATGCTGTATGCTCACAGATGAGCTCAGCGGACGTCTTAGATAAAAATGTCATGCATAAGATTATATATTTTTGATATGCATTAGCATAAATGCAAATGTCTGCTTAAAATATATTCATTCGATAACACAACATTATGGAAACCTATGTGCTTTTAATGTTAACGCATTAATTTTATACGAGTATGTTTTTAATTCTGTTTAAGCATATTTGTGACACTTCCAATCCGAACTTTCGCACATAAAAAATGTAATAAAAACACTTTAAATTATCAACAGAGTTACAATTGTAATTTGCATATCTATTTTTAGTCGCAAACCTGGATTTTCACTTTTACAGCATATTTCACAGCTTGAATCTCTAATGAAATCAATAATAAAAAAAACCTATGCTAAGTTTAAATCGCATTTCGAAGAGAAACTGATTTTAATACTAAAGAAAAGTAAGTAAAAAGCGTACTAAAAAATATAGTAAAAATGTGAAACATTTGATAAATATAATATTTATTTATACTTAATATTTATTTTCAATCAGATAAAAATTTAAATACCAAATACACATATGTACATATAGCAAAATAAAAGTTTGAATCTTAAATATCTTAAATTAACAATAAATTAAATATATTTCATTTGATTATTTATAAAATATAAATTCAAGCTTAAAATCAACGATACAATAAAGATGAATGCTACAAAACTCTTATTTAAAGCTTGACAGAAAAAGCTGTCTGCGCAGAGTTGTCGTATCGCGAAAGCTTTTAAACTTGGTAAACAGCTGACCGCCAAACTTGTATTTATCTAGCGCCTTATCTTCATACACACGCGCAAATGTCAGGCCACTTCTTTTCCCCATTGTTTTCGTTTCCAATCAGTTCTACGCTGTGTCTGATTGGGAGTGGTTCGCCATTTTGCGGTCTAGAGAAATAAATTCAGTGTTCGTTTTTTGCATTAACGGCATTTAATTAAATATTCCAAAAGGTGAGAAGAACATAGAACTTTTATATAGAAGATCTCTATTAAATGCTTATGTGACGGGCCTCAGTTTTTATCTATATATATAAACCACTTTGTATATCTATAAACTTATGAATAATGATATTTCAACACACTTTTAACGGTGACTTTCAACTTTTCCAAGTGTTAATTCAATTCACTTAGTACATACATAATATATATGTACAAATTTAGATACATTATGCAAATATAGAACTTGAAATGCAGGTGTGTTTAAATGAATAATTTTCGATTACTTAAGCTTTGAATAACCTTTGTCTTCCACTTGGCTTTTTTAGCCCACAGTTTTTGTTCGCTTTAAATTGAACTTTCCCCAGCAAACACTACACATGCACACACAGACATACATATATGAAGTATATATGCATGCATATGGATGTCTGTATTTAGTGCTGGCACACACACTCATTTTGTATGCAATTTATGTGCTTGTTTGTTTTGTTGTCTCTCTAAGGCACAGCCGGTTTGTTGGCGACCGGCTGTCAGAGATTTTGAGAAAGAGAGAAATCGAGAGAACAGTTACACGTCGCCAATTGTACATATAATGTTTATGCGACAGCTAAACTTGATTCAGACAGAATTAATTCGACCTACAAATCTTTTTTTAAGTGTTTAAAGCTGCCACCTAATAGTATTTGATGTGTGTACTTTATTCTATATATAAGTTCTATATGGCCATCAGCTCATTTTTAAATAAACTTCAAAACGATGAGTTTTTGAAGTGTAACTCAACTTAAACCTACTTAGCTGTCGTGTAAGCACGTAAAAAAAATTAATTCATATCCACCTGTGCCTTAGTTCTACTTGAATTGTGTTCAAAGTTTAATTAATCATTCAACATACAAACACAATATGCAATGTCATTTTCATTAGATTGTTCGAGCAATTGTCAAGTTTACCAATAGCATTGTAATAAAAACAAACATACATGTTCGCAGTTTGCACGTCGGGTATTATTTAACAATGCCAAATCTTATCAGTTTTAGTAACACTCTGATAGTGTACAAAGTATACTTTAAGTATACACATGCTTAAGAGGCTGGTTGATGTAAAAGTAAAATAATATGTGAAAGTATCAACAATTTCGGCAACCATTTTGTGTAGGCAGCTCATTAAGTTGTTTTGTTGCTGAATATGGCGTGATTTTTGAATAGACAGACTCACGCCATTTGGATTCCAAAAGGGGCCGTGTCAGTATGATAGTGATTATCGTCTCAAACTTATTAGACTGTATCGTAGATGCATGCTAATTTTCATGCAATTGCGATAAGAAAATATTAAATGTAGGCAGCAGTTTGAAAACGTACAGTAGAAGAAATCTTCAGAATTTCAAAGTACCTAATTAATAAAATAAATTTTTGTATAAGCTCTTTATTAAATAAAATACATTGCTGTGACAATTCAATTATGAGATAAGCTCTTCGAGCTCAGACACTTTGGCGCCATATTCAAAGTTCTAAAGCTTCCATTGCACAACACTATTAAAAGTCAAAAAGTCAACTATCGTTATCGATAAAGATCGACGTGCTTTGATTATCAACAATGCTGCAGATAAGTGTGACCATGAACTTGTCGTAAACCGAGTGCTGTTTATGCTCGTGCTGTGGAAAGTTTTTAGCACGCGCAAAAACACAGCTCAAAAGCAATAACAACAAGCAGTAAGTTTGCGCTCAGAGAGCAAAATAGTGAGAGTGAGAGAGTGTCACATGAAGAGAGCCACCCACAGCGCAATAAAAAGTATATTGACATTCACTGTCAGAAGGCCGGCAAATACGATAACGATTACAAATTATACGCATTGTTGTGTTTTCGCTCTGATTTACAAATTGAATTTGTGACAATTATTAATAATATTGTAGCTGCAGCTTTTTCTGAGCAAGAGTATAACTAAGTACGCATTGAACCTTATCTGATTACGGGTCCATATATAACTGATAACGGCGATTGCGCAACAAACATTTGAAATTAGTGCATTACAATAAACCAGGCGAATAACGGTGCGCTCAGTTTACGGTTATCAGTCAGTCGCAGCGTACGGAATACGGGAGTGTAATTTGTTATTCTTTTTTTTATTTTAATTTCTGTTGGTTGTGTGACACACATATAATTAATTTAAATTCATTCATTGAAATCAAAAGATTGTACAATGTTTGCACTACGCCGTACTCTCAACATGGCCCATCGAAACCAGGCGCATTTGCTGCGCGCTGCTTTCCAAGCCAACTTCTCTGCCAGCGCCTTGGTAGGTTTCCATATTTCAAAATCTTGTCTATGATGAAATTACACACATACATATATAATTTCATCATGATCCGATCAAAGTTCACTTTGTGCTAATTTCACTTAGTTGTATGAGAATCTATTGTCAGTTTTCAAGAAAAAGTTTGTGAATAAGTTATCAAAAAAGGAGAAGACCATGAACGAGGTGAAGACTACGATTCCTGTGGTCACATTTCTTTTAATTTTGTATATATTATTAATTTAACCATTGGCTTTATAGTATTCATTTGTGCTTTGTATTCCCGAACAGATGGCCCAAAAGATTCGCGCTGGACCCGTGGTCGATGTGCTCGGAGATGAGATGACCCGCATCATCTGGCAGTCGATCAAGGATAAGCTGATTCTGCCCTTCCTCGACATTGAGTTGCACACATTCGATCTGGGTATCGAGTACCGTGACAAGACCGAGGATCAGGTGACCATCGATTGTGCCGAGGCCATCAAGAAGTACAATGTGGGCATCAAGTGTGCCACAATTACTCCGGATGAGAAGCGCGTCGAGGAGTTTAAGCTGAAAAAGATGTGGAAGTCACCCAATGGCACCATTCGCAACATTCTCGGTGGCACCGTCTTCCGTGAGGCCATCATTTGCAAGAATGTGCCACGTTTGGTCTCCGGCTGGGCGAAACCCATTGTCATTGGCCGCCACGCCCATGCCGATCAGTACAAGGCGGTGGACTATGTGGTTCCCGGTCCCGGCAAGCTGACCATGACCTGGAAGGGCAACGATGGCCAGATCATTGAGGAGGTCATCAATGACTTCAAGGGACCCGGCGTTGCACTCGGCATGTTCAACACAGACGCCTCCATTGTGGACTTTGCCCACGCTTCCTTCAAATACGCTCTGGACCGCAAGATGCCGCTGTACATGAGCACCAAGAACACAATCCTGAAGAAGTACGATGGCCGCTTCAAGGACATCTTCGAGGACCTGTACGAGAAGACATACAAGAAGGATTACGAGGCTGCTGGCATCTGGTACGAGCACAGGCTGATCGATGATATGGTCGCCTACTGCATGAAATCCGAGGGTGGCTTCGTCTGGGCCTGCAAGAACTACGATGGCGATGTCCAGTCCGATTCCGTTGCCCAGGGCTATGGCTCTCTGGGTCTGATGACCTCTGTGCTGCTGTGCCCCGATGGCAAGACCGTTGAGGCTGAGGCTGCTCACGGCACAGTGACGCGTCACTTCCGTTTCTATCAGCAGGGCAAGGAGACCTCCACCAATCCCATTGCCTCGATCTTTGCCTGGACACGTGGTCTGCTCCACCGTGCCAAGCTGGACGACAATCTGCCACTGAAGAACTTTGCCGAGACACTCGAACAGGTGTGCGTCGACACCATCGAGGGTGGCGCCATGACCAAGGATCTGGCCATTTGCATCAAGGGCAGCATCAGTGCTGTCGAACGCAAGGACTACCAGGAGACCTTCGAGTTTATGGATACGCTGGCCAAGAACCTGCAGACTGCTCTGGCAGCCGGCAACAAGAAGGCACAGGCTTCCCATATTTAAGCGAACACACTCATCCTTAATGTCATCTATGTGCATGTTCTTTGGTTCTATGTTTTTCTGTGCATGTTCATTGTCTCTGAGAGACCTCATCAGCATTTTTCCCCCCTCACCTAAATGTGAAAAAGAACAATTTTCTAAATAAACATATTTTTATACCAATAAGTGGTTCTTGTTGTTGTTGTTGCTGCTGTTACTTGTCTCAAGTGAGGTCTTTAACCTGCCGCCCACCCACAAATGGTCGCCTCGCCTAGTCTGTTATATATGGGCCACTTGTGAGGCTTCAACATTGGGCTGAGCTTATTGGATTTGCGACCAGCTGCAGCCGTAACAGTCTTGAGTCAACGCTCGTGGACAACGCATCCGTGCCGAGAATTGAACAGCTTGTAATGCTAGCTGAAGCCTTGGGCTATGCCTACTGCTTGGCCTATGTCTTGACCTTGATCAGTTGGCCCAGTCAGGCGTATCCTGTCAATAGCTATAGGGATCTGGACATTTGCAATCACTGGAACGGCAGGCGACACTTTCTGGAGCTGGGCGAACGGGGAGAGCTGCATGCCAGAAATGTCAGCACCACAGCATTTCGAGTGAGTAGTTGCTGGAGAGAGGATTAGGTGTAGCTCTTACCATATACCGTTCGTCTTAGAGCTCCCAGCTGAGTCTTAAGAATGATCTGTCTGCGCCAGATGTGTGGTATCAGTGCCATCTGGAGCTGGTCACCTGCGCCGAGTGCGTCATCCGTGTGACCTTCACCCATGCCAACTTCTCTAAGAGCTGCAGCAATACGGGTGGCAAGTCCAACATGTGTCCTTGTGAGCATATACAGTTCTCGGAGCCACCTTATGATACCACCATCTCGGGTCAGGAGTTCTGTGGCGATGGCAAAGTCTTTCGCAGCAAGACAAGAACATTACAGCTGAAATTCTTCTACAGAGCTACCAATGCCCATGTCTTCTCCCTGCAGTACTTCTCCGAGCGTAAGATCTATCTAATCCCTCCAAGAGTTCCCTCTAAAAGTCCTTTCCCCCCACAGGCAACGTCAAGATTGTGAGTGGTTCACCCAAGCAATCCATCGTAGGCAATGGCAATGCCAACTCCATACCGCAGGTTATATCGACGCCCTATTTTCCCATGGCCTATCCCAGGGATTATGGCATTGAGCACATTCTCACCTGCGAATCGGACAATTGCCAGGTACGTCTGGACTTTACCGACTTCCAACTGGGTCTGGCCTCCACTCTGGAGATCTTTGACTCCAATGGACAGATGCTGGACTCCTATACGGGTGAACATTTCCGTCCTCCCATCACCGTAAGTAGCGGCAAATCGTTGCTCCTTCAATTCCGGGGCAATTCCGCGACAGGCGTTGGTTTCCGTGCTGAGGTGAGCTTTGTGTCCTCCAAGCAGTTAAAGGACGAGCGTCTGGTGCCATATACGGGTAAGCAATGATGTGGTAAGAGGTGCAGGGACAAGAGCACTTGAGGGTCTGCAATTGTCATATTGATTATTGACAGGGCAGGAGGGAAGCAGAGGGAAGGCTGTTGTATAAATTTCAATGTCAACGCAAACATCAAAGTGAAAATATGAGAACAACTGGGCAACACTTTGGCATAGTCTAGTTTGGTAACGCAATCGATATTCTTGGGGTAGGTGGGGGCCTGGAAATGTCATAAGGTTTGTCGGATGGACAAAGAAATGATTGTTACCTAAGGAAATATTTAGTGTAGTTACAATTGCAAAGAAAACCAAAGAATCTAGTATGTATATCATGTGGGAATAAGTTAGGATAGTTCAGGATGTTTACTCATTAGGATCTCTCGAAGTTTTGCTTATAAAGCTCATGAAATTGAAGAAATAAAATAGGTACCTCTGAGATCTAAAGACTATCTTAAGCTAATTAAAAATGAGACTCTAAGAATATAGAAAAAAATTTGGGGATGCGAAAAGAAATCATTTCGCAGAATGTTAGACAAGGGAACTCTAAGAAAATAGGTAGAAAGGTAGGTATACGAAAAGAAATCCTTTCACAGAATGTAAAACATTAGTTAAAAAAGATTTTTAGAAAATGAAAGGAATTTTCGCTAGATAATCTTGACAAATTTTGAATTGAACGAAGGAGATTAGTTGTTAGTTGTTCTAGCTGGAAGGGAACTCTTTTAAAGACAGAATGTAAGACATTAGTTAAAAAAGATTTTTAGAAAATGAAAGGAATTTTCGCTAGATAATCTTGACAAATTTTTAGAAATTTTGAATTGAACGAAGGAGATTAGTTGTTAGTTGTTCTAACTGGAAGGGAACTCTACTTTAAAGACTTTAAGATAAAATTCCTTAGTACTTTACTAAGAAAATGAATATAAGCGTTAAGTCTTCGAAATATTTGCTTCACAGACTGCGGTGGCATGGTAACTGGACCGGGTGGAGCCATAACAATGATGAACATGATAGAGAATGCCACAGATGTGCGACTGTTCGACTGCATCTGGATTATAAAGCCAGGCAATAACTACATGATGATGAAGACGCACATCTCGTTGAGGGTAGATGAGTTCTATGGAATGGCAGCGCGATCGGAGCTAACGATTAGACAGGGCACCACCTCGGATGCCACAGAGATAGAGACTGTGATGTGGCCAAATAATGGGTTAAGTAAGGAGAGTCACATTGCGCCCATATTGACGGGCTATTATATACGACTGCGAGGGGTGTTTGGCATGTCCTCCAAACTGGCCATTGTCTACAGCGTCTTCAATTACTTGAGTGGGTATTTTCGGAGTAATGTTAGTCTGCTTAATTTCTTAGTTTCCTCTTTCGTCTCAAACAGATTGTTACATTGGTTCGGAGTTTCTCTGCGGGAACAACCATTGCATCTCCATTCGCTTGCACTGCGATGGCTTCGATCACTGCGGAGATGGCAGTGATGAGCCGGAAACCTGTGAAGAGGATTGGGCGCATCTGCATCACGATCGACGCTGGTATTCCCACAAGCCCAATTACTACTTTCCAAAGATCGATCAGTATCCGGATTTGAAGACGGCCACAGGGATCTTCATCATCAGCACTTTGGGCATCTTTGGTGTGCTCTCCGGCTGGATGGTGATCCTCTATCGCATGGGAGTTCGAGCACGCCATCAACGCGAATTGCAGAGTCATTTGCAGACAATTAGCGAGCTGTTAGATCGCCAGGACGAGGATCGCACGCCGGATGAGCCGCCCAGCTATGAGGCGCCACCCGACTACGAGGAGGTCATCAAGGTGGGCATGCAGCAGGAGCTGCGTGAGCCACGTCGCCAGCGTCGACGTCCCCGTGCCCGGGAACGTGGCTGCAGTCGTGCTCCAAGTAATTGTACGATGCAGTCGGTGGTGCCGCTGCATCGGAGCTGCAGTCTGGAGGATCGGGAACAGCCGAGCACGTCGGCAGCAGCCATGACGCGTGCCGTGGCCTCCACAGACACTTCTCAGGATGCCAACCAGGCAGAGCAGCAACAACAGTTAGCCCAACGCATGTTGTTAGCAACTGCAATCTGTGGTCAGTGCTGTGGTTCCCCCTTCTCCAATCCCACCCCCCTTCAGTCGCTAATTTACCCACAGAATCTCATTTGCAGGCGCTGCAGGCACGTCTGGGTCGCCAGCAGCGGTCACAGGGACAGACGTCGGGGAATCCCTGGGGATTTCAGCGTGCCCGTCATCGATTCCCATTGGGCGTGAATTATCCACAGCCGCTGGAGCGGCACAGGCGACGACACCCATCAGCACGGCGGACGACTGCACCGACGCCTTCCGAGACAATTCACTCAATATATCACTCACTCTAGGGCTGCCCTCCACCTCAGCGGTCACCTCCATGCTGTCACCAACGCCGTTGCATAACCAAAGCCTGGCCAGCAATTGCACCGAGCATACGTATTTGAAGCGCTCCTGGCTGTGGGTTCAACAGCCTGCCCAAGGACAACGCTGTCGTGTGCAGCGTCTGCGTCACACCTTCTCCTCCCCGGAAGCCTTCAATGCCGACGAGCTGAATCTTCCCTATCCGGACTTCCTGAGCTACGGCACCAATTTACCACATGAGCGCAGCAGCAGCAACTTTGGCTCGGAGCTGTCCAGAGATCCCTCCAGCTACAGCTTTGAGAAACGCGCGCGACTTGTGGCTGCCGAGCAGAGTGATCTGGAGGATGGCTCCGGTCAGACGCTGCAGTCGCAGATGGATCCTAACAGCGATAGCGATTCGGAGCAGCAGGTGTCCTGCTTTGGCGCCGTCACACAGCGTCCGAAGCGACGTCGCGTCCGGAGTCGATCCTTTAGCAATGCTCGAAGAGGAGGCAGTGGGGCAAGGAGACGCCTCAGACCGCGCAGCTCCTCAGCAGATTTGCTCATCTATGCAACCATGCAAAAGGAGGAGACGGTTGAGAATGGCGAGGGGCAACGTTTGTTTTTCATTTGAAGGATAGTCCAGTTGGAACGATAGTATTACGCATGGTGCAATGCTGGCTAGGATCTTATCACAATTCATGTAATCTATATACGTTAACCAAAACTAAATAAAAGTATACACAGTTTGTTGAGTTTCATTGATCTCTTTGATATTTCATATGTATATATATATATATATAGCAATTTTAGGGGGATTATGCAGTGCTTGCCAAACTGTATGTCCAGTTCAGTGCTTGTCCAGAGTCGTAAAAGATTGCAATCAAACTAATCGCAGTCACATGAATTCGTTACAAATTTGAAATTAGATTGAACAAATTAAAGTCTGATATTTGCGATGCTTTACATTTGCGGTAATCTTTAAATTAAATATTTACTATTAAAGCATTACATTTTATTTAATTTTAATATTGTAAATAAAAATTTTAATTTATAAATCATAATTTATAAATTAAAATTGTTTTTAATTTTTTGCAATCAAAAGAATTGCAAATATTTGCTTTAACTTCTACAATAAAAACAATCAATTAATTTTTTTAAGGCTGGAACCTTGTCAATCAAACCAACAGCTGGACAAGCTTTGGTGCAAAATATCAACATAAATCTCAAATGGAAACAAAGGAATGCACATGTACATTATATACTTGCAAGTGTGTGTATAAGTATATCTATATTTATATAGTATATGTATATATATGTGAGTGTGTGTGTAAGTATATAGACGAATACGATATATAATACCAAAGGCGTAGGACTGCCTGCTAGCCAGATCGGCCTACATATGTTTCTGTTGATAATATGTAAATATATAAATAATCTATGGCTGCGACTGCAGCTGCTGTTTAAGATTCTCGGCAAGCAGGGATTTGCCCGTCTCCAGTGGTACCACAATATTGCGCAAACTGTCGATGCTGTTGCGCAACTTTGTGGTCTGAAATTTGGTTGGTAATTTCGGAGAGCCGCCAACAGATGCAAATGCAAAGGTTCTATACTCCTAAAATCGTCAGAGAGAAACAGATATAGTTATGCAAATTATGTGTGTGTATATGTAAGTTTTATTTGCAGAAGCAATAAATGGTCAATCAAATTAATATTAATAAAACAAACAATAAAATTCAAAGCAGGTAAACAGCAGTTTAAGGTAAATAAATGTAAGGATAGAGTATAACTAAATATCTACATATATAAATTCTTCATATGAATCGTATGTGTGGTGCGTATATAAATATAAATAAGCATGATAAACAGTTGGAGTACTGGGGATGGCATCGCAGGTGCTCAACATGGCTACAAAGTAATTTTAAGTGATATGAAAAATCAATATAATAATACTCCATTCGAAAAGAACTTAAAAGAACAACATGATAATAATAATAATTCATGAATAAACTTAATAGAAAAGACGGCTCCAGCGTTTGTCATGTGATATCTGGTCAGTGGGATATTTAACTCGGTCAGGTTACCTGATTGGCGCTGGGCGAACTGGCCTCACTGACTGTTGCCGGCGGCTGTCCCATGTAGGACTGGAATGTGGCGCCGCCGTTGTCACCACGCTGTGAGCCACCAGCTCGTGTGGTGACCTTCTCCTGCAGCGAATTAAAGGTCTTGGATAGCCAGGGTTGCCAGCTGTTGCGATTGGTTTGCAGTTCGCTGAGTGTGTTGTTTAGCTGATGGTTTAAATCCTGGTTCTTGCACTCGGCCTCCACTTGTGCCAACTTGGCCTGCGCCAGCTCCAGTTCCAGTTCGCGTATGCGATGTCCAGCTGCATTAAGTGGATCCAATGGACCCAGTGGTGCCTCATTGGAGTTGCGCAGCGAATGAGACTGACGATTCGAGATGCCTGCTGACTCCTCTTGCTTGGCATTGTCATTGCTCACATCAATCTGTTGCAAGCAGTGCGAGCATTTGGAAACCGTGTGCTGCAATTAGACAAAGTTAACATAGTTCCAAAGGGAATCTATAGAATCCACTTACCATAACCTTGCCCAGCGTCTCATTGAGTGTGTTCATATCCTGCTCCTGCCGCTGTATGATCTGCTTGTACTCCTGTATAATGCCAGTGTGCTTCCTCTCCTTATCCACAGCACGCTCATTGGCGCCGGTCAACTGTTGGGTGAGGGATTCAATCTCCGACTGCAGCTTGCGGCGTTCCTCGCCGAAGCGACTCTCATAGATCTGCGCCTCCTTCTCCAGCCGCTCCTTGTGCTGCTTCTTAAGCAGAAACTCTTCCTCATACTGCTTTAGCTTCTTAATCTTACGCTCGCAGGCCTGCTTCATGACTTTACGTGCCTGACTAGAGCTGCGACACTTCTTGGGCAGCGTCACTCGAAAATACTTGAGTATACCCTCGAAATCCAGTTGACGCAAGTCGGATTCACAGATTGACAGCAATGTCACTGCCACCTGAAAGAGCACTGGCAAACCGTCCAGCAAAAATACGTCCAGTACATGGAATACAAAGCAGAGAGGAAAACGCGCCGTGTAAAGCGTTAGGAACCACTGGGAGGCGTACATGTGCGTCTCAATGCCGCAGGCCGTGAAATGTTCATGCAACTTGGGCAACTGATCTTTAATGAGTCGTTCCAGCTGATAAAGGCGCAAATAAAGCACCTCGAAACCGGCCTTGTAGAGATCACGCAGTCCGTAGTCGTACATTAGAGAGACCAGCACACAGAAGGCATCCTCCTCGGGCATCTATTGAATATTGAAATTTAAATAACATATCGGTCGATTACAAAGAAATCAAATGTAAGCAGTTCTAACTGCAATCAATCAGACTCTGTTATTAACATTTCTATGATCCAATGCAAGCAGTTCTAACTGCAATCAATCAGACTCTGTTATTAACATTTCTATGATGAAATGTAAGCAGTTCTAACTGCAAGCAATCAGACTCTGTTATTAACATTTCTATGTTCAATGCAAGCAGTTCTAACTGCACTAACAGACTCTGTTATTGACATTTCTACGATCGAATGCAGGCAGTTCTAACTGCAATCAATTAGACTCTGTTATTAACATTTCCATGTTATGTTATCAAAATTGGTATGGATATTACTCACATGCAACAGCAAACTGGCTGCTATGAAACTGAGGCCTTGGCAGTAGCCAACCTCGCTGTCATGGACGGCATACGCTTTGGACACTTTAAACAAGGCATCCTGGCCAGAGCCGCCGCTCTCCTTGAAACATTTGTGCGCCGGAAAGGTGCGATGTATATCCCGTTGTATGACTGTCTCACATTTGGTTTCCTATTAAATATATTGCACATTGATTAAACAATGGACATAACCGCAACGTTTGTTACTCACTTTGGTGATAAGAATCTTATACATGTCATTCATTTCCACCTTGCGCTCCACATTGGCCAACTTCTGCCAGATCTTTTCGCGCAACGCCTCTGGCACGCCCAGACGCACCAATGTTGCCAAATTCTTTGGCCGCTTCTCGCTATCCCATTCGCGTAGGATGGGATCCCATTCATCGAGTGTGTCCTGGGAGCAATCCTTGGACACTTCACCGGTGCCGCTGAGCAACGGTTCATCGCCATCGCTGCTGTAGTCTGTGGGGCAATCATCCTCAATTGAGGCTATGGACGAGCTGCGCACGATGCGCGATAGATTGTTCATGCCCATCTTGAGCAGCGAGGAGGAGCCTTGTTGGCCGCTTGCCTGCTCAGTGATCTCCTCCGAGGGATCAATGCTGTTCACCTTCCAGTTGAGTTCATCCGTGCGCTTCAGATGCAAATAGAAGCGCAGTGTCATGGGACGCTTGGACATGAAGTGATCCATGATGCGCATTTCGTTGGCCGATTGAATGGTAACCGGAGTCTCGATAACGAAGCGCACCGGCTCCTGTATGCCGCGCATGACGATGTCGACGGCCACTGTGAGATTGGTTTTGGACGTTTCCAGATTCAGCTGCTCGAATGCCTTCTCCTGTGCCTTCCACTCCGCCCGTATGGCATATGCGTTTAGGCAGGCGTTCACACTATCCGGCTCATTGGCTGCTCCCTGTGCCAGCACATAGCCCATGTTGGCCATGTCAATGAGATGCATATCCTTTTGAACCACCAGTTTACCAGGTGCAACGAGTACACCAAAACAGCGTTCAATAAACAACGGTTGCAGCACATTCGATGCTGTCTGCTTGACCGTGATGCAGACTTCCTTGTCCGTATTTGCTCGCAGCTTGAAGCATCCACGATCTCTCGGCACGGCTGCATATGAATTCTTGGCCACCTTTTCGCGTATTTCCAGTGAGACGATAAACTCATAGCCAGCTGTACTCAATGGATTGCCACTGACATCCGATGTTACGGAATTAACCATGTCTACGGCCGAAGTTAGACTGCAACTCATGCTGGGCGCGTATGTCTGAAAGGCCTTCTGGAAACAGGCTGCAAGAAGAAATTCAAATGAAACCGCAACTTTTAATCATCATTCCTCACTCGTCAACTCACCGCTCACTTGATTCACTGCTTCCGGGATATGGCAACGGAATACATGGCACTGAAAAAGCGCATCTCCGTGCAGCCAAGTGAATGCAAAGCAACCATTCTCAACGGTATCCACGGGTCCTCGATAGTACAATATAATGCTCGATATCTCATATGTGGCTATTATGGTATTGCTCTCTGCATCGTGCAAACTGTAAAATAAACCAGACATAATTATTTGCAATTTTAGGGAAATAAGTTTTCATTAAACTTTAAGTACAGCATTTGATGGATGGCAAAATCGAAGTGGAAAGATAAATTTATATTAGAAATGCTTAAAATTCTCTCCAAAGCACTTGTAATGTTCTAATTATATAACAACAGATATAAACACACACCTTCAATTAATCTATCAAATAATTTAACATACATAATCAGGGGTGCCACAGAAAGCGAAACCAACCGAAAATCTCTCAAATCTCCAAACATATAACTAAATTGTTTCTATTATAATAGATATTATATAAACTTTTTGTATTCACTATATTTAAGATAAAACTGTATTTCAATAAATATATATCTTGTGACTAGCGCAATAAATATAAGTTTCCACGTAACTTTAGCGTTAGGATGAATAATTCAAATAAAATAAATTCAATTCAATTAAACTGCATATTTACAAGAGTTTTCGACTCTGATCATTACAATTGCAAATGCTCAATTGTGATTCAATACTCTAACTAAATACTGCTGCTGACTACGACATAATAATCTCTAATGGATAAATTCCAAAGGGATGATTCACTTACACGACGAGACCATCGGAACAATTGGGTATGCTGACAGTTATCTTGAGACCCACCGACTTGGAACCGCTGTTGAGCTCGCTCATGATGCGATAGACATCTGTTTCAGATTTGGGCGCATTTATGTTGGCAGCACCCAAATAGGTAACCCCAGCAAAGATGGTACATCCCTGATCAATCTCTGAAACTAATAAGAATAATAAGTTAGAGCATCTATTATGTTTATTTATAGGACTTGAACTTACCTTCCTCATCAGTTGTGTCACATTTCTCGGGTTTCATGGCGTCTTGTTTTTCCTCAATGCACGCCGGACTGGCATCAATGCAGTCGTAGAATACCGAGTGTCCCACACGATTGTGCTCCGAGTTGGAGGCATCCTCCGATTCATCGCAACCCTTTGGTGAGAATAGGCTGACTTTAAAGCGCATTTCCGTATCGTTTGCGGTTTCCGCTTGTGTTTTGCGTCCAGTCAAAGGCAACGTCAACGATTTCTGAGCCTGCTGTTGTTGTTGTTTTGGTTGAGACTGTTGTTGTTGCTGCTGCTGCTGATGACGCGTCTTATCGTCGACAGCTGCAAATGTTAATTGGCAATTATGACAAAGTGTTGAAAATGCAAATAGTTTTATTCAAACATTATATATCGATAGTGTATATTGTGTGTGTGTTGCAAGTGTTATTCTTTTGTTTTCATTTTCATATTTCTTTTATGTTTGTTATTTGTTGTTGTTGCCATGACAGCGATTGGTATTCTGGGTTAGGCCCCGCCGATAAGATTGCGTACTAAGCTTACAGGGGACTTAAAAAGGCGCGATCGCCCAATTTTGGAACGTATGTGCACAGCTGGCGTCTGGTAAACAACTGATTGCGCGTAACTTATTTAAATTGAATTATTCTCCAGTTCTGAATTACTCACCAGCGACAGTTGCTGCGACGCCGTTGCGCTCCAGCTCCAAATCCCGCAGAGCATCTGTCATTTCGTGTTTAATGTCGCTCAGATTGCGATTGTGCGCCATGTCCAAGGTGGGTGAACGATCACCGCCAGCGCCAACGGGTGAGAGCGAGAGGGCACTCAAAGATTCGGTAACCTTTGCGGCAACTGGCGGTGGTGCCAGTTGCTCCAAAGGTGTTGCCACATTGCTATCGGTGACAATCTCGTATTCGCCACTGGTTGTAATCGAAGACTCGGAGGATTTGGTACTTAGATTATCATCCATTATATTGGTTAACTGTGTGTTGGTTGTGCGTGTGTGTGTGTTTTCTTTTTGACTCAAGGTTGTCTTAGGTCCGCAACAAACAGCAACGAAATTCCTTTAGTTGTTTATTTTCTTGTTGTTGCTTACGAAATGCGCATTTTCTAGCAGTTAATCAATCGAATGTCTATTTTTATTCAATTTCAATTAAAGAGTTTCTCCGTTAATTTTCATTGCACCTCCACTCCATTGTTTGGCTTTTGCCTTAAATCGATGACGAATCGGAACGTTTCTGTTGGTTTACGTTGTTGGGGGGCGTCAATTGCTCTCCATGCACATGTATGTGTGTGTTTGCTTGACACAAAAACTACACTTTGTAGGGTGGCGCTAATGTCGTTGTCGTCGTATTTGGGGTCAATTCGCCTTCTTTTCCGTACTATGTATAGATTTTTTGTTTACATATTTTTGCTGTGTTGGTAAACGCAACGCAGCGTGCAAAAGCGAGTGTTAGTAGATGCCGCAAAACTAATGCTATTGCACTACATACATTACGATCCACAGCGAATAACATTCAATATATCATATTTTACTACATAAGAATCCACAACAACTAAAACCCAAATAACTAGCTTAAATATTTCATGACAGATTGCTAAGCCTTTGGGTTTTCGCGAGATAATTTTAATCTGTGTGGTTCCAGCATCCACAGCTTCATCGCAGTGATCGATAAATAAAACATTTAGCGAGCACTGTCAGAAACGATTGTTATGAAAGTTATTCAACACTGTGAACTATCGATAGTGGCGATAGTATTACCGCGCTGCCTCACCAAAAAAACGTGCGCGTGCTGCATTTCATTGTAATATATTTTAATTGTTTTCTAAATTTCTGTTTACTGTCAGACACCATTTAAACAGCAGCAAGATGTGGCCGCGTTTTGGCATCAAAATTGGTAATAGCACGCTCTGCATTGCTTATGTAAGAGCCGATGGCAAGGCCGAAGTGATTGCGAACAAGCAAGGAGATCGCGTCTCGCAGGCGTGTTTGCTCTGGAACGGCGATACGGAGATCGAGTGCGGTCTGACGGCCAAACAAAAGATGGCCACACGTCCCAAACAGGCGGTGGCACACAGTTTCCAGCTGCTGCAGCCCAAGGAATCGCTTAGCGAGGACAAACTGTCCAATGCGCTGAAGGAAGTGCCATGTGAATACGACAAGGAGACGTTTGTGTTCCGCATGGAGCACACAATACCCGCCGATAAGGAGGATCAGGATGATAAGATTGTAACAAAAGAGTTGAGTGCTGTGGAGGTCACCGAGCAGCTGCTGCGCGCTGAACTGGAGCTGGCTCGCCAATACCATACGGATACGGATCATGCGCCCATTGCCGTGCTCTCGATTCCCAGCTACTATCCGCCGCAAGCTGTCAAGCTGCTCTCGGATGCAGCCAAGTCAGCTGGCTTTAATGTGGCCCAAGTCATTGCCGAGCCCACAGCTGCTGTGCTGTGCTATAAGATTGGCGAGGAGCAGTTGGAGAAACCGTTGGAGAAGCTAGAGCGTCAGCATGTGCTGACCATCAAATGCGGTGGATTGTACAGCGACTTTGCCTTGTATGCCGTCCAGAACGGTTACTTGATGGAGCTGGCCACGTTTGGACCCTTCTCCATTGGCGGCCGTCAGTTCACCGAGGCGCTGGTGCAGTTCATCTGTGAGGAGTTCAAGCGCAAGTACAAACTGGATCCGCATGAGTCACGTCGCTCTCTGGCCAAAATCCGCACTGCTGCCGCCAATTGCAAGCATATCCTAACGACGCTACCCTCCACGCAGCTCTACATTGATTCTCTCATGGATGGCGTTGATTACAATGCTCAAATGTCTCGTGCCCGCTTCGAGAGTCTTATACAGCCGGTGATCAACAACTTAATACAACAGCTGGGGGAATGCGTGGAGCGTGCACAGCAGGATCATCCGGAACTGAAGCGCATCGATGACATTGTGCTGCTGGGTGCCACCATGCAAATACCCAAACTGCAGGCGGCGGTGGCTGCCCGCTTCCCGGATGCCAAGCTCCACACCAGCCACTCGGCCGATGAGGTGGTTGCCATTGGCTGTGCCCGTCAAGCGGTTTATCTGCTCGATCCACAGCAGGCGCAGCTGCAAAAGGCCGACGATTGTGTTCTGGTCGAGGATGATTTGTACATTTGGCATGGCAATGATGAATCGAATGCCAAGCTGGTCCTCAGCAAGGGCAGCATATTGCCGGCCAAGATTAAGGTGTCGCTGCCACAGTCGGGCGAAGGTGATGCCATCGATGCATTGGCCTCATTTAAGCTACGCACTGGACAGAGTGAGATTCTGGCGCATCTGCCGGATACGACGCCCACCACGGACGATGGCCTCTTTCAGCTGGAGGTGGAAGTGGATTGGGATGACAAGGATGGCAATATTGTGCCATTGGTGCGACTACGCTGTATGTGAACTCAATCATTTAGTCTATTTATTGTTGGTAGCCTAATACTTATCCTAAACGAGTATATAATAAATTCAAATGCTTCAATCAATTAAATTACGCATTTTATTTGAATGTTACTTTTAAAACTCCATAGTTTTGGTCTTGTAATTGCGTTCCATCTTGCGTAGAAACTCCTCGAAGACCACAACGCCCTTGAACATGCTGGTCTTCTTGTAATCCTTGATGCGACTCTTATCCTCCGGCGCCTCCATGTAGCTTTTGGTCTTGTCGTCGTGCGCATTTATCTCCTGCAGCAGCTGCGAAATGGTAGGCACTGTGGTCGGATCAAATTTGGCCACTGCACTGGCACTGAAGGGTAGACACACCTTGCCCGTGGCCGGATGGATGCAGAAGGGTGCCTTGAGCAAGTGATTGAAGCCCTTGGTGACATTGATATCCAGACGGGGATAGAGCAGGCACAACTGCACCTCCTGCACAATGTTCTTCAGCTTGCGACTCCACACGTTGGCCGTGCTGGTTCTCATTGAGTTGGCATAACGCACAAAGCTATCCCAGATGAGCTTGGAATGAGCGCCATCCTCGTGCGTCTTTTGCAGATATGCCTCCAGATCATTGCGTGCTCCCTCGTCGCTGATCATTTGCAGCAGCTTGTTAACTCCTTTGGGTGTGCCAAACAGATTCTGATCCTCCAGCACAATCTCCTCGAACATGGGCTCAACAATCTTTAGAGCACGTCTCAGACTATGATGTGTGCGATCATTTAGCTGAACCCGTGCCGTATTGTTGGTATAGGTGAGTATATTCAAGTACTCCGCCACAGCAGCTCGTGCCCGGGCATCCAAATGCCGTGCCGTGTGGTCACAGACCCAGCAATGGATACCACGACGACCAGAGAATATCCACAGCATGTGCTCAAAGTCAAAGTCCTCTCGCAGTGCCACATCAAGGACACGGGCCGCCAACACCATAAACTTCCAGCATTTCAGGCATATTTCCGCTCCAGAGCAACAGTTACGGATCTCATCATAGTCCGTGGCATCGATATCAAATACTAATTCACGCTGCACGGGCGCCAGACCACCGGGAACAGTACGGAAATTCTTGGGCCGGGTGGACAGTACGGCTCCAATATCAATTTTGTAAGGATTACGTGCACAGATCTCCTTCTCCAGCTCGGCTTGTGTCTCAAAGCACAGATAACGTATATAGATGTCATCGTGGAGCGTAAATGAAATCTCTCGATTGACAAATATGTTATCTTCAGCTAAAAATAAAATGATTATACATATGTTTCGATTATTAAATGAAAATGATACTCACAATGACCATAGTTCAGCCAGCGATAGAAGTGCTCGTGTGGAAAAAGTCGTCTATAATATACGGGCAACATATCCGGCAGAATGCTGGCATCATAAACAGGTGCTTTGGACTCTTGTACCGCCGTCTGTGGCTGAGATTCCTGTTCGGCGCTTTGTTCTGGCATTGTGCAACTGTTCTTAAAGAGAAGATGATAATCTAATGATATAGTTGTCCTTGAGGAACATGTATCGGGTTTTTTTTTGAGTTAAGAAATGTATAAGAAAAGCCATATCAAATTGTTGTTTTGTCGAAACCTTATTGCTATATTTTAATATATATTTTTTTGTTGATTTTTTGTTTCTTTTTCAAAGAGAAATACACGTTTTGAGCTTAAAATATTTAGATATTTTAACGACATGCAAAGTTAAAATTACGTTGCTAATTAATTGTCAGTAATGAATCGAGTCTAGGTCGGATCGAGTTAACACAATGGAATATATAAGAGAAAGTACCGAGGGGGGCAAAAGAATATGGTCAGTGAGTCTGATAAATTTGCTTAGTAGCTATATAGAAATTCTATATATCTATTAAATTTATATATGTATGTGTATGTATTACTATATATTATCGTAATGTAACTACTAATCGTTAATGTCTAGGTTAGATCATTGTTTTGTTGCTTAAAGTTAAATACACATCAAGCGTCACAGAGCCCACACGACCACGAATACATCTACATTTACAAATCCTTAGGCGACAGTCAGGCGAATGTCCTGCATTTTGTGCTGTTGCCAGGAGTGAGCCGGCTGTCGTGGCGGCGCCGTATTGTAGAGCGTGACGGATGCAATATGATTGTTGGGCATCACCTCGAATATCAGATCCTGATAGCCGTAGCAAAAGGTCGACCCAAAGGGATTCGCTGTGTTTGTTGAGCTGGCGCGATGCAACACCACCGGACGCTCCGAGGTGGCTAACGAGCCGCTGATCTCATCCCATTTGGTATAGGCAGTTATATTGACATGATCATGTTTGTTCTCCATCTCGCCAGACTGATGATCCGTCTCCAGCTGGAACTGGAACTCACAGCGATGGTACATGTTGAAATTAAAGTGACCCGGATAATTGGTGTGCAGTATGAACTTCTTGCAGGTCTGTGTGCGGGCATCGAACAACACATCGATTCCGAGCGTAAAATAATTAAAGAAAATGTCGCTACGTTTGCTCTGCACCTGTCGATTCACGCTCGAGCTGTGTATCTTCATTTTGTCCTCGCTCTTGAAGAAGATGCGATTGGGAGCACCCAAGTTGGTGGCTACATCCTCGCAACTATCGCCAAAGAGCAGCTCACGGGTAAAGCATTGACGTCGTGGCTCCAAGGCACGTCCAGATCCCTCCGTGAAGAGCTTCAGCTTGAGACCCTTGGTGTGGCCATAGGAGGTGCGCAGCACTGTGGCCGACTCCAGATACATTTGTCGATGGTAGCAGGCCAATGGCAGTGAAGGTGCTCGATTCTCGGCAACATTGCTGCCCGCATACAGTGACATTTTGGATACCACGGGAGAGGCGCCGTTGAGGAACACCAGAGAGCCCAAGCCGTGTGCATAGCCCGAGTGCAGTTTGCTGTCCACCGGAAAATAGAAGCTCAAGCCACGGAAATGCAATGCAAACAGCTGTTTGGCTGCATCGTAGACACCTGGATGGGTGGCGCCAAACGAATGCTCGATCTGTTCGATGCTGGGCAGTACTTCGGGTGAATTGAAGTAGACGCCACAGTATTTCAGCTTCACCAGCTTCATGTTGAACACTTCAATGGTTTTGAGACGCTGCACAACCGGATCAAATATTAAACGTAATCCATCCTGCGGTAGATTTATAATGATGTCCACGCCCAGCGGATTGGTGTCCGAGTAGAGCACCTGTACGCCTTTTATGATGCCCACCTGGGATTGTATGATGGCTATGGCCTGGGAGAAGTGCATTCCTAGCACAAACTCCCACGCTTCGCAGCCCAGCGAAATTTCAGGCACAATTTCCAGGTCGAGCATTTTCTGTGGCAAAACACACAACACAAATCGAATATTTAAACGCTGTTTTGTTTTGCTATTTTCTGTAAATTTATTTTTGCCACCTTACTGACCTTGATATGTGAAATCAGCTGCGACCCACGAAAATATGCGCAATTTTTGTTATTGTTTTTGTCTGTTATTTGTTCAAGTCCGTTGTTTCTTTTCGCCTTTGCTTCTGTTTCTTCTGTTGTTGCTGCAGTCACTGCTTATCTTTAATTCTTTTTTTATTATGCACGTCTAATTGTTTGATTGCGTAAACAGTTAATTTTGGGCGTTTTACAATTAACCGTGCTATTTAGCGTATTTTCTAAAGTCTATTGTCGTTTTCTAATACACACTCCGAACAAAGGCAAAAAAAAAAGGCAAATGCGCAGCAGAAATACAAATGTAATGTAATAACAATGTTTGGGTGTTGCCAGATTGGCCAAACAGCTGTTTGCATTTGTGACGAAATCTTACAAACCACTATACAACTTTATTTGCAGCCTTAAAAATAATTATATATTATAATACATGTTTAGAAGCATATAAACTTGACAAATAATGATTATTGTTAATCATAATTAGTTTGTTCTCAGCAGGTGGCAGCACTCGCTTAGAACTCAACAGCTGTGCTGAGCAGCCGTACAACAATTTTTGGCGCGCTTTTTTCTGGCGTGTTTCCTACTTACCTATTAAATTTATCTGGAATGATTTTGCAATGTCACTAATCTGCGATAAATTCTTACACTTTTATCTTTATACTAACGCACTTTTTGGCATTTAAATTACGCAAATATTCAGTTAACAATGATTTACAACAGCTGCACGTCCACGCACAGCGCCCAACCTCTCGGAAATAAATTGGGGCTGCCACCCTACAAAAGTTCCCGATCTGGCAACTTTTTTTTAATTTAATAAAAAAAAAATTTAGTTGAAACTACGAAAATTCAACTAAATTGAAATTTTTTTTTATTTTTGGAGCTAGAATTTTTTAAATTTTTGCAGAACTTTTTTTTGGAATATTCTCGATTTTATGAAATTTTTTTTTTCTTAGAATGAAATTTTTAACTTCTCTCCCAAGGGGGTTGACGAACTTCAAAAACTTCATTAAAATTTATATAATTTTTTTTTTTAATTTCGAATTATAAATGTTCATCAAAATGTTAATTAATTTCAAAGTAATTGCATTTTAAAATTTGCATAAGCTAAAATTTAAATATTCCAGCTTATCGATATGTTTTGCGATATATATCGAAGCTCTAGCGGACACAAAAAGGAGTGTGACCAGCCGCAAAAATATCCAATAAATCTATCGAATTCCCAATGAGACACTTTTTTAAATTTGATAACGTTATCTAATTTCTAGTTTAACATAATACAAAAATCAGACACATTGTAAACCCTTCTCTGGACATATGGCGCCGCACTTGGTACATCCAAAATTCGCGTCTGTTAGTAAATTCGCACTTAAACAGTAATAGCAATAAATATGCCCACAGCCCATGTGATGTGGCAGCGTTGGACGCTCTCCGCAATAGCTGCAAGTGGTGTTGGCCAACATCTTGGCAGCAACAGGTTCTCGGGTGATGCTGTCACGTCGCCAGTTATTGTCTTGTCCAAAAAAGCCTGCCTTTAGCAGCCTGTTAATCTTACGGAAATTTATAATCGGCAGCAATAGGCCAAGAATTTCCTGTAATTTTCCGTCATAAGAAAATGGTATCATCTATAAAGCGCTGTGTCTTACCATAAAACCGCCCCAGAGCAATTCACGCGTCAGGTACTTGTAGCCAATGTCGCGTCTTTGGTTGTTGCGTAAACTGATATAGTCAAGACCCAGCATAAAGTCAATTAAAGTGGGCTTCCGTCCAGTCTTTAGGAATCGAAAGTAATTGAGCACGTTTAAGACCAAAGCGCTGTTCTCCGCCCATGTAATCGCTTGGCTGAACCATTCGACGCGGTGCGTCAAACGTCGTTCCTCCCAGCTCTTGACATAGCCCGGAAGCACGGTAAGAGCAAAGTGTAATACCAATCTGGACACTGTGAGCTTCTCCGCATCGTAGGCCAACACCAGCAGCTGCTGGCCAAAAGTGGAACAACGCTTGCCGACAGATCCAAACCAAATGGCCGATTGTATCAGTAAATCCAGTTCTGGTTGTATTTTAATAAACAGCACAGGCTAAAGTTGAAATTACGTATTAGGCCATTATTATTCTTATCAAACTAGGTTACTTACCGATATGGCTTGCAAGTTCTCCAGCAGATTATCCCTTATCATACGGGTTATATCCTTGTTGAGGAAAATGGCATCTACCTGGATTCTGGATTAGTTATCAAATGCTATATAAGTTATGTTAACTAATTACCTGATTCACGCGAGGAACATATTTGTTTTTGGCCAGCATTTTGTTTATGTTTGCGGCCTTTGGCCCCTGTATGGTTGCCACCCTAAAAAATTTTCCGATCTGGCAGCTTGTTCTAATTTAATCAAATTGAAAATTTTTAGTCGCAATATTAGTTATTCTTCAGATGCTTCCCAGCCAGAAACAGCTGTTTATTTCTCAAAAAAGTTTTCAAAAGTTGTCCTGTTTTATGACCTGTACAGTGATGCCAACTTTATAGAAAGTAATAAGTTTTTTCGATTTTTTTAGCAGATATTTTAGAAAAAGGTTCACGGTGCTGCCAACTTGCTAAATCAACTGGCAAAACGGTAATTTTTCTCATACGATAGTTGATTTATCGATAGCAAAACATGGCGGGAAGATTAAATTTATACGAAATTTGTGTGTTTTGCGAAACACAAATAAGACACTAATGGTTATAGGTTAAAAAGTGTCTGTCAAACTTTGTCATTAAATCAGAAAAATGTGAAATTTATTTAAACTAGCAACAGAGTATTTTGAACCCGCAAACAGCTTATATTTATCTTCAAATATTTATCTGATTATTTATTACAAATATAGTTGGCTATTTACTGATTTTTTAAGCATTTAGGAAGTAATTCGTATTACGCTATTCGCAACTTATGTAATTTCAATTAAAACAAACACACACCAACCTGTTCCAAGGCGGAAAATTTGTCTGATGATTTTTCTTGTAATCACTGTTTATTGCTCATACGCCGCATAAACCAGTTGGACACGTCAAAGATTTAGACATAAAACCATAAAAAAAATAAATGGCAAATGTTGTCCGGCTGTAAGTGCAAGTTCAATGCTTGGCGACTTGTTAATATCGAATTAAATAGAGATATTTGGATTTGATTTTATAAAAAGTACATAATTCACATTTGTTTATTACCACAAATTTACAATTGATTTGTTTGTTCTCTGTAACAAATTTTTACATATTATATGATAGTTAAAGTAGATGGTAGATTGATAAATTCGTCTGAGTGAATGAACTAGTGTTTAGAGAGAATGAATCCTAGCTAGATAATGACTAAGATACAGTTTGAAATTGATAGTAGATAGAGAGTTGTAGTGGAAAGTATTTGCTATCACAGAAATAAAATACGATATAAGAATGATATATGAGTATTATGAAATATAATGCATGGATAATGCAAGATGTTGTCAGTGTCCTAATTACGAGATATGAAGCTGATTACATTACGTTTACATGGATCGTTCGTAGTTCTCTCTTGTGTTATGTGATTGATTGATTGATGACGTTGCTTTAGCAAATTTGGCTAACTCTAGTGCACAGTTAAACATAGCTATGGTCTCTTGTTCAGCGCGTGGTTTGAGTGCTTAGTAGTGATGTTCATGGTGATCGTGATGCTCATGGATCTCTTCATGGTGATGCACTGGCGCCGTCTTGTGGACGACGGCATTGAAGCCATTGTGCTTATCGGCGGTGTAGTCAACTGTGCGAATGGAACCATCGGGCTCCACCAGCGAGTATTGTCCCTTGACAGTGTCACCATCACGAGTCTCGTGCTGGGACTTGACATCGCCGGTATGGAAATCATTAACACCATACTTGAAAGCATATTTGGGATGCGCCTAAAGAAATCGAATTGTATTGAAAAACTCTTTATTCATTACTTTTTTGCTACACTCACATAGTAATCAACATGTTCGTCCTCATGATGATGATGATCCTCTACCTCGTAGTGGGGATGCTCATGTCCATGCTCCTCGCCCAGCGAAATGCGCTCAATCTGATGCTGCTGCTCATGTCCATAATCGTGTATGGGCTGAGCATCATGATGGGCCAAATGCTCATAGCCACCGTGACTCTCCTCGTAGTAATGATGATCCACCGGATAGGCCATGCCCAGGCACAAAACCGACGCGAAAATCAGATACTGCAATTGCATAATTGATCCGCTGTTTAGCTAAACGTTTGTTAACATGTTTTCCTTTAAGACTGCTAATTAGCTTAAGTTCAACAAGTGTGAGGAAAAAATGCCGCAACTTGCTCACAACTCTTCTTTGTGGTTTTCTGTGCTTTTTATTGAATTTTTAATGAAATGTTAGTTGTGGCTTTTCAGTGGTTTGCCTCATTGCTGAAATTATCGCATTTACTTAAGTTGTGGTTACTCCACTTGCAAAAAATTATACTCGTATTATTATCTGCAACATTTTATATAAAAAAGGGGTTTTTGCAAAATTATTGCAACTTTTAAATTTCTTAGTAGATCAAATTTTGATGTATATAAGATAATTTCAATAGTTCATCTCCCACTGTTTCAGCTGTATTTAAAAAGATAATGCAGATCTCAAAACTTATGAATATTTTTGATTTATATCTATGAAATATTTATTTTTAAAATTGAATTGATTAATATTAAACTTCCTGCTAATATAATTTTTGTTGTAGGAGTTTAAATGAAAATTATATATACAAAAGAACTATCTGCTTAAAAAAAACCGTTTGTTATTATGATCTTGAACACATTTTGATGTTTCAAAATAATTTTTTTTTTTCGCAAAAATATCATTTACTAAAAATAATATTGTGTTTAAATTTGAATTAAATTCCATCAATTCGTTTTTGTTAATTTTCTTCTGCCCAAACCTGTCGTCTTTCTCTTGATATTAATATCTTTATTATCACAGCACTTTTGGCACTTTTAAAGGATTACCCAACATATACAATATAGAAACACTTTCAACACTTCGATTATGTTGTATATTCTTATAGGATGCACAGAGCACAACAGTTTATATTTTGCACTTTATTCGAGTATCCTTTGTAGCTGCATTCTTTTTGGCTGTTGCTCACCTTAAAAGCCATTTTAATATGTGTGTTTTTTTGTTGGGGTCTTTAAGGAGATCACCAAATGGGCTTTGATTATAAACTTAGATGTTGGTTGGTTGGTTTTTTCGACGTTCCACGAGCTGCACGCAACGGGATTCCACAACTGAATAATGTGGTTGCAACGAGCCACAGCCGCTTTTATATAGTTAGGAAGAAAGTAAATTTACGAAGCCGGCGTCGCAGTCGCCGTTGCAGCCGGCGTCAACAGCAAACGGCAGCGGCAACAACAGTGCAGATCTAAAATAATGTAAAACAGTTCAGTTAGTAACTGTAGTTAATATGTGGCCAGCATTGTTGTTAGTGGTTGGTGTTATTGTTTTTGGCGTAGGTGATTGGTGATGCATTTCGTTGCTTACTTTTGCAAAATTTGACAGCGACAAGTTGACGTTGAAATGGTTAGTTAATACTTTTATGGCATTGCTACATAATCTAAGCAAGTATATCTCTATTACCCCCTCAGTCTAATATTACGAATTTCATCTTTAAACGCAGTTTGACCCAAATTTTCGTTTAACTTTGCCATGGTTTTGATTTGCTTTGTTGGGCTGTCTCTTTGTTTATCTTCTATCGTTTACTTTTAATGCGCTAATCGTAAACTGCTAAATTGTAAAATTGTAAATTCAACTTAGTTTTTATTTTTTTTTTGGTTGGAACAATAAAAACTGAGCGCACTATAGAGGTAACTTTTGTAATATTTAAGTGTTTCTTTGGCTGCGGCTTGAGGCCTTTTTTTCAGATGGATTTTCATTAGCTGCCCGTCGTTTAGATTGTACTTCAAATCAAAGTTAAGTGCAGCAGCGGCAACAACAATAACAAAATTAACCACATCGACAGCATTGAGAAATTGACCAATTATTTTGCTTCTATTTTCAATTGAACGGTTTTTCAGAGCAGCCCGAAGGAGTTATTTCTAACTGCTAATTAGGCAACGGAGCGTATACGCCACATTTTTCTTGGATAATCCATTGTTGTGGTACCCTACAAGTAGTTCATATGTGTCTTTGTTTTGTAAATGCTTTAAATTACATAGATATCATTTTGTTTTGGGCTCTGTAACAAATGAAGGCCTTTAATGCATTTGGCAATTGCGTTAATGGCTTGTAACAAGCTAATAATGAGCTGTAATGTTAATAGCCTTGAAAGTAGTTGAAATAAGCTGAAAGATTGGAATGTGATCGAGCAGGAAATTTTCAATTTTGGTAAATATAAATTAGGACAGTTTGCAGAAGCGACGATAGAACTTCATAAATATATATTTTAATTACATTCATTTTAAACACGTACATCTATAGATAAATAAGAATATATATAGATTTTAAAATATAATTTCTGTATTTTTGAATATATATAAGGTTTTAGATATCCCTTCCCCCATTCCAAAACAATGTGAAGTCATATTTACTTTTGCTTTTATTTGCTAATTTATTTTTATTGAAATGGCTTTTGCAACTCATCGACAACGTCATCGTCTCCCATTTTGCATAGAGTCTCAGTTCTCAGGCTCCTCAAAATATTTTTGTCTGCAGGTTGATGCACGTTTAAATGTAGCCACATTTTTTTAATTGCTATATTTAAAGTCGACAACATTTGACAACGTTGCGAGCCATGACAAGCTAAACAAGCAAAGATAAATAAAGACACAACAAAAAACAAAAAAAAAAATACAATTTTCATGATGATTACCAATCCGTAAATCCCGAAATCAAAAAGCATTTGCACGTACCAAAAGAAATATGGCGAATCAAATAAATGCTTAATTATGGTCTACTCGGGGACGTTTAATATGTGTATGTGTGAGTGTAGATGTGAGTGTAGATATGAGTGTAGATGTGAGTGTGTGTAGCGTTGGCGTTGCAGCAGGTGGAAAATATAATGCAAGTCAACATGGCAAGAAACTCGACTTCAACTTTAAGTTGAAGTTGGAGCTCAAGCTGGAGTAGCATACCAAAAAGCCAACGTCTCTTATTTTATTTTTATTTTTTTTTTTTCGAATGTTTTGCAATTTGGCGAAGCGACGCAAATTGAACGCAATGTTGATACAATTTTCCAGTGTGGATTTTTATTTTCATTTCGTGGCAAATGCAGCACTTTAATAACGCTTAGAAAGCAGTTTATTGACTGATCAAATACTCTTTAAAAATTGAACAATAGCTTTGAGAATGGAATGAAAACTTTGAGATTACAACGAGTTGGAACTAGAGAAACAAATGCAAATTGCTTAATTAATCTCTTTTAACAATTTAAAGAATTTTACAAATGTTAACAAATTTTAGTAGCAAATTTTCTTGGAAAATTGTATATGCTTTTATAGCTTAATTTTCTGTATGAAAAGTATGCTTATAGTAATTCAAGTTCAATTCTTTCTGATTGATAAAAAATTTCTAATTAATATCCAACTGCTTCAGCCTTAATTTAATATACCCACTAAATACTTTTCTTAGTGTGCATAACAATAACAAAAATTTTTGGCTGATTTTAGTGCAAGTTGTTTGGTTTGTTGTCCAGGCAAAAGTTGTCGTCATCGTTGCAATCGCTGCTCACATATTTTCATTTTGTTTGCTCATTGAAGCATCGGGTCGGTGTTGTTGTTGCTGCTTTCTGTTTGCCTGCCACAGCAGGTGTTAATTTTTAGTTCGATTTTTGTAGTTATCCAAAAATTTACTTAAGTTGAACACTTTTGTTGGCCAGGCAGCCACTCAATCAATTTCCAATTGCCTAAAGCTCACGAAAAGTGAAAAGTCAAAAAAGTGAGTTGCAACTGGGTGAATTGTGGGGCATGTGGCACAGCTGTTTGGTAGCGGTGGTTGTAGTTGTGCCCCGGCAATTACCTAGTAACTCATATTTACTGTTGGACATTTAGTACATGCATTAAGTGCGGCTGCTGTGCATGTGCAACAACGCTGCCGTTGCAAGTTGTAAGTTGCAAGTTGCAGTACTCGTAAGCTGCCTGATTGTCTGGCATTTGACTAACAACAGCAGCAACAACAACAACAACAACAACAACAACAACAACAACAACAACAACAACAACAACTTGTGTCTCATTGTTTCATATTTATTTGGACTCTCTGGCCTCCTAACGAGCCCGACACAGACGCGTGCATCTTTCCAAAGTTGTCGTGGGAATCATTGCTTTTGCTGTTGTTGTTGTAATGCTTATCCTTTTATGCAGTCAGCTTGCGCAACAGCAGCAGCAACATGCATTGTCGTTTTTGTTGTTGCCGCTGAAGTTGCACGTAATTGAAAATTACATTTCGAGCGCTTTAGCGAAAGCCTTCCAGTCATGGCATAATTTTATTGGCTGCAATTCATATTCATTTATTTGAAGGCAACGCACAACAGCAATGCTAGTATTCATTTTTTTTCTCTCACTTTCGGCTGCACACGCATTGCTAATGAGCCTGCGTTGCCCCCTCTCCGAACTTCCGTCTCTAACGGTACAATAAACTGGTAAACAACTCAGTAACTCAACAAGATGCAGCGCATTGAACTTAAACGGCGCCTGCCGGCAACATCAACATCAAGTTATCAACAATGTTGCCATTAGTCTAAAAAGTGCGTAGCAACATTGCAAATACATGTTGACAACGCGTCAACAACTAATGTTGCCACTTAGTATGTGAGAGATGAGAGAAGAACAAAAATGGCGACTGTCGAGTTATTGAGATTACTTCTAATTAAAAAATTGAAAAGGAAATCAATTTTTAATTTGTTAAAATTATAATTAGTAATAAAATAAATTTTATAAACAATAATATTTCTTAAATTTAAATATCACTTTGTCAAAAAATAGTATAATAAAATAATTAAAAATATTTATTAAAATAAACTAAAGTCTTTGACTAAGATGTGTTTCAATATATTTAAAAATTAAATAATATTATAATTAATTTGTTTAAGTCTTTGTTAGTAAGATTATTAAATTAATATATTTGATAAAAGAAATATATTAATTTTTTTACAAGGTGATACTTAATGAAACTAGCTAACTTTTAATGAAATATGATATGTCATGATGATGGCTAAAAATAAAATATTGAGCAGAAAGGCGGTTAGATATTTTACTTCCAAGTAAGATAAGAAACTTGCAGATATTATGAACGGAATGTTGCAGTCAAATAATTAAAGAATGTAATATATCTTCCGCATATATGTCTTTTATTTTATCTTACCAACTCATTTTAATTGATATTTATATCTTAATAATCTCACATTTATGTAATAATTCCTAAGCCGAACAAAGCCTAATGGATGCTTGAATCAGATGCGGTAAAGATTTAGGATTTGTTGGATTTGGTTTTGGAATTCAGTTGTGTTGTGTTTGCGGCAGCTCTCACAGGCTGTCAACGGTGTCTGTGGCGGTGTCCAACGTTGACATAATAAATAGCTGCAGAAATTAATTAAATGCAAATTGTTAAATCACATAATCATATCATATGGCAGCTATAAGTCTGCCCCATTGCAACGTTATGTGGCAATACACGGAAAACTGGAGGCAGGCTAGTTGAATACAATTGCGGTGCATTGCAAGACAATTTTCAATTGAAATTAAGTCAGACTGGCAAAGCTGTGGTCTAATTATCCAAACGCTAATCAAAATATTGACGATGTAAAATCGCTAAACATTTTAATTCGCGGCGAGTGCATTTTCACACATTTCACTTGGGTTTCCTCGACGGCAACTCGACCCGTTTCTCATGGCGACTTCCTTGGACTTTAGTTGTTTGACTTGCCGACTTGGCTCTCAGCTGTCTGCTCCTGTGTGGCTCATTAATTAAGCGGCAGGGGATTGAAATGGTGGCGTTCGACTTCCTACAACGAAGCGCGCTTAAAAGTTAAAAGTTGGGGACACGTTCCACACAGATCGAAGTAGGTTAAATACTTTTACCTTATTTTGACGAGCCTAGCTGGAGTCTTGGCTAATTGCCGTCAATTTTGGCAGCTGCTGTTTGTCTATACTCAGTTTTTTTTCTTCACTTTTTACTTTTCCTGTTTGGTGGCTGTCGGCAACCCCCAGCGTTAGACAATTAACAACTTTTCAAGCGCGCTTCAACCGGATGTTATGAAATTTACCAGTTTTGTCTGTGGCCCCGTCCTGGCCATATCAAGATTATAAATTTTGGTAAATTTATGCAACCGGAGCCAACCGAACTGGTTGCCTCCTCTAATCAAGTTGTCAAGCATCGTCGACACATTTCTGACCAAATACTATTTTTTCTTTTTGTCAAAATAAAAAACGATTTATAAATGGCGACGTTGTCGCGTGCAGGGATAAAACCCGTTCAATGTTAAGTTGAAGTGCAGTGCAGTATTTTGACATTACAGCATAGTCCCACTGTGCGTATACGTAATGTGGCTTACGTTACGTAGCCGCTGCAACGCTGCAGAAACGCCCCAGACTAAGAAAACACTTTCACAGTCTCTGCCTAGGCACTGGGTTGGTTTTGCAACCGAATTAAATAGCAAAAAAAAAGTGATTACCTCAGCGGCCTGCCAGCAATTAGTTAATGACCAAATATGTATGCCAAATAATGCAGCGGCAGAGTCAGCGTCTGAAATGAACGTAGCAACAATTTAATTAACATACAATAAAACACTTGAATGCATATGAAAGTTGGCAACAATGCAACTGGCAACTTCATGCCTCATGCCGCATGCCGCATACCTCTCTCTCTCGTGCCACTCCATCCATACCCTCTGTCAAATTGGACGCGAGCGCCCCTTGTAGCCATAATCAAAAGAGTTATGAACGTGGCTAGTTTAATTGGCACACAGTCGATACAGTTCCACAGTAAGAGATAGTGAAAGAAATGTTGTGTGTACAAGAAACTATATATAAATCATAACTTAAGCGAATACCATTAGTTATAGACTGTAAATGAAAACCATAAAAAAATAATTTCCAATGTCGATTCTTCGAAATAAAGAGATAATTGACTTTATTTATCCGATTTGCACTAAAAAACCTGTTGGGAATTGAAAAAACTCCCGGTTAACAGTTTAATTTATTGCAGGCATAGACTAAAAATTATCTTGCAACAACTTATTTTTATTGAATTATGATCAATACTTAAAAAAGAAAGAGCAGTTTCAGCAAGATAAAAATTGTAACTGCTGTTAAAAATTATATAATTTAAAAAAAATTTAAATGCAGAAAAGTTTCTTAATTAAAGAATCAATGTACTAAATTGAATACAGTAAAATTAAAAATTTTTTTGTATTTTTGCATATTGTATAAAATATATAGATTTGATTTATATCATTTTTTTTTTTCATACAAGCGATGGATATTCCTAGAATATTCTTAAATAACACCTGAAATAGAAACATAAATACTTTTCACAAAAAAGTAAAATCTTTTCAATTCTTGGAAGCAAGTTTTTACATATAAAATATTCAAAAAGTCTCATAATTATGATTATTTGGACATAAAAACATTCATGAATTGATAATAAATCTTTCGATAAGACATTTATGACTGCGAGTCCAATTGGAGCAATTAGAAAACATTTCTCCACTTGGAACTCAACAATAAAAAGTGAATGGTCGGAATAGACATCGAAATTGTGAGTGAAGTGAAAAACCCAAAGCATAATATATAAATCAAAATGTATAAATATCAAATAAAATGTTAGCTGTTGTTGCACAAGCTGAAGACAAACCACAGATAACAGACAGCTGAATCGAGGAGGGCGGGGGCGGGGCAGGGAGAGGCCAAAGCGTGCGTGATACAAATTAAAGTTGAAATGGAATAATAAATCACCTCAAAAATATGCATGAGGCAATTGTAAAAACACGCAAAAAACAAGTGAGAAAAATCAAAATGCAATACATTTCCTTCCGTTTAGCGATTTTTATTGTGTTGGCAAACCAATAAGAGAGAGAGAGAAAAGGTGAGAGAGAAAGATTTATTGGCTTCCTGATGATACAAAAATTGAAATACAAGTGCGAGTGCAGATTGCTGGTAATCCCAAGGGAAACCTGTTTATCACCCACAAAACGTTTAACCCATAAATTGTTGTGCTCTTACACTTCAAAGGCGGCGATTGTTGAATAATAATAGCAAGCCCAAGACTTTGTTTAACCATTAAATTTATAGTCGATATTCGGTTGCTCCAATTTTCCACCAACCCGGAAGATACACGAATTGTGCCACAAAATGAAGCCATTTATCTATGCTTTTAAGCGCATTTTTTTATTTGGAATTCTTGTTTGAACTACTTAGACTTACGCAAATCAAAGTCATTAAAGTTACTCATGAGTCGCTGACTTTTACCAATGAAAAGTGAAAGATTTTATGACGGGGCCGTTGCTGCTTACCTAATATTTATTAGACGTTAAAAGGGGCGTGTCGGCACAGCTACTATAGAGACTATATAGACATAGTGGGGCAGGCAGGCAGGCACTTGTGATTCTCTTTCAATGTGTATAATTTAGTGTGCCGCCGATAACTTTGGGTCTTTATCTCAAGCATTTACTTTATTCAAATTTGGTAAATGCTCAAGGAATTCACGACGATTTGCTTGAATGATTTGCTTGTACCAATTCGAGCTCTTGTTGCTGTTGCTGCTATTGACCAATGGCCTGGGCGGAGGTGGCACTGTGGAGACCTTAGCTAAGGGGGCCACTTGAGGTGCCTTTTCATCATTATTGCTCTTGGCTTTGTCGTACTTGCCAAGCATTGGTGACTCTGGTAATGTTGTTGCTGATGTTGTTGACTTGGTTAACAGTTCTTGGGCTGGCAATTCGAATGGCACAAGCGGCAAATTATTGGGTATAAAATTGTGCAGCGTTTCAAAGGCCAAACTGCCATTCGGCTGCTGCTTTAGCGGTGTCTTGCCATTCACAATATCCAGCACAGCTGGCTGCAGCACATCCTGCTCCACATTAATATGATTTAGGTCCAAGCCATGCTGTTCTCTCAGCTCCTTGGCAATCTCATCTTCGACTTCATCCACGCTGACATTCAAGTGATTTTTGGCATCCCAACTCACATTCGTAGGCGGCTCCATTTTGTGTGTATCCTTGAACAACTCGGGCAGCTTTGTTGGCCAAATAGTTGCCACTTGCTGTTCACCCGGAGCATAGCTTTGCGTGTGCGCCAAGTAACCGCTCTGGGCATCGACTTTGTAGCGTGTCACTTGGATGTGGGCATCGGGTCTCACATAGCCATAGCTGCCCTCGATGCTGCCATTGAGATAACGTCGCTCATCTCGGAACTGCACGTTGCCCGTCTGCGCGTCATCAATCTCATAGCCAAAGGCATAGGTATTTGGACCTGACAGGAGTATAAATTTATTGCAATTGCTTCAAAGTCTCATTATGTGGCCTACCGTAAGGCTGGTGTAGAAAATAGTTGCTGGTTTTGCTCGGCTCGCTGTGATTTGTGGCAGCTGTCTTCGAGTATGTTGCACTTTCATCTGGCAGCGGTGTGGCCAACACGGCGTATACTTTTGTGATCATCAGCAGCAGTAACAGCTGTAAAAAAATTGAAAAAATCAGTGCATACTTTTAGGCCAATAAACAAGAGCTTAGAAAGTTATCTTTAAAACCACCAAATTATGCTTAAAAAGCTTAGATTTAATATTTCAAGCTTTGAAAATATTTAAAGTTGGCGAACTAGAAAAAGTTTTAGCTTTAAGCTACAAATGAAACTCAGATAAATACCTAAGCTTTTCCATTATTTCCAACGCACAATATTAAGTGAAAAAATTAAAGAATGAATAAAAATTAAAATTTCAATTTCTCTAATGCCTTGGATTGTTTTTGCATATTATTATTTAGAAGGCAGTTTCAATAAAAGCAAAACAGCATCACTTTTATTTATACCTTTAATTTAATCTGCTCATCTTCTTTCTGATTAGATAAATTATAATTAAAAATCCTCAAATTATCCTGCTCAGAATTATTTCTCTTTTTTCCAAAAATCTTTTTGCAATGCCTTCCTCTTCTACTGTAAGCTACGACTTCCACAGTCTATATATACTCTGAGCTCACAGATATACAAAATTATATCAGATGATTTATGCTTTACTATATTTTTGGCAGAGGACCATTTTAAAAAGATTGGCAATTATTTAGATGTTTAGCGAAGTTAGCACTGCTCTCGGGGCAACGTTTGATCTTAGTTCTGTAGCAGTTTTAAAATTTCAGCTCATTATGTAACTGCCACATAACACTTTAATATATTACAAATATGCTTTCATCATCAACATAAATCTTTAAACATTTTTAATATCCAAGCACTTACAAGCAACCAGACTCGATATATGCGAGTATAAGACAAAGTTTCCATGCTGAATTTTAATGAGTTACCAATCACATTTGCTTAGTTATAATATGCTTCGGTGTATCCGGCGACTTCCGAGCACTTTCAAGTCCCAAATCACACTGAAGAGCCAGCTGAGTTCTAGTGAAAGAAACATAATTGAGCACCCAGAGAATTTCAATTAGAAGCACATCGTTAGAATGCTAAATAATATTTCAGTTTTTTGCCTCTCAAATTTCAGCAAGCTCATACAAATTAATCTGAGCTGAGAAATCAATAATAACAATTTTTGTGCGAGTTTGTTAATTAGCTCGACCTTTGGCAGCGCTGAGAAACATTTGGGGAAAACTTGAGATTATAAAAATTGCTTGTCATGTTGAGATTTTTTTTCAATTGATTTTTATTCATTTTTTTGTAGTTTTTTTTATTAATACATTTTTATAATTCGATAATAACATTTTGTTTTGCAATTCGTTTGCTGTATTTGTGTTTGTCGTGCTTTTTGTTTGTCACAAATGTTTATAAAGAATTTCTAAAAAAAATACTCAATGAACTTATGAGCGTGAGAGACATGTGAGAGTGTTTTTTCTACAGAGACAACATAGTACATATTTTTTTTTGTGGTTTTCTTTAACATTTATATACATATATATTTTGATATTATAATTAAGCGGCATAATTGTTTATAAATATACAATACACACAAATTGTGAAGAATACTCTAAATGCAAAAATGAAACTAGATACAAAAGTGTCAGACTGAGAGTAAGTTTGAGTGAGATAGATAGACGAATAGATTGAGAATGTCAGTTGAGTGAGTCAGTGAGAGAGCATGAGAGATAGATAGAAAAATGAGAAACAGTTGAGTGAGTGAGAGTAGTTCTGGATAAAATGCTTATAGCCTAACTGAATACATAAACCGAATTAATTCACTCCACGCGTTCCACAATTTTGAATACATTGTTGTTGTCCAGTGCTTGCCAAACTGTGCTCCAGCCGAAATGGCACAAAATGCTCCCTTTTGCTTAAATATTAGGCAATGCTGCGGAGCTGGCACGCCTTCGCTTAAATGTGGGCGTGGCAGTTCTTGGGCTGGGTCACAGTTTGACATTGTCAGAGGCAAAGGCATCGATAGCTTAAAGAGTTGCATAAATATATTACAAAAGTTGAGCAGAGAAAATGGAAAGTTGAAGAATCGAGAGTGTTTCTTAAAGACTGTCAGCAGAGTAAGTTGAGGAGTCTTGATGAGGGTGAAAGTTCTCGTCGATGCCTTTGCAGCGGATACAACAAACAGCGGAAACTGGTGTGCTTCTCGGACTATGCTCGATTAATGGATTATTCCTTATTCTGTTTCAGTTGAAGCTTAACTTAATTATCGTTCACCATCATCATCATCATCAAACTATGATCAAGATCAAGTCATTGCTTATGCCATGCCATTGATATATTACTTTTGTTTTTGCGTTTTTCTTTTCGTTTTTCTTTTGTTTTTTGTTTTTGTTTTGTTCGTATTTCCTTCGTCCATGCCATGCCAGATCAGCCGGGTGCCGGGCACCCACTAATAGTGCCCGTTTCTACTAAACTTCTTAGCTAAATTTTACTTACTTACAAAAAAATGTACATGCATTTTGTTTAACGATTTTCAATGGATCTGTCTTATCTGCCTGTTGTTCCTATATTGCTGTTGTTGTTGTGATTGTTGTTGTGGTTGTGGATTGTGAGAGAGCACCTTTATGACTCGTCTTCTCTCCGGCATTTAATAATGGTGCAGCAGAGGAGCATGTGCCAGCACGGGAGCGTGCACGACGGGCGCATGAGCAATGATCTTGGGCGCGGTCTTGTGGACGACGGCATTGAATCCATGGTGGTCATCGGCGGTGTAGTCAACGGTGCGCACAGAGCCATCGGGCTCGACCAGCGAGTATTGGCCTAAGGATTGCATAGGTGTTAATAATAGTTAATATATTTACTCAGTTCGTTGATTAAGTCTTTTGTTTGAACCAATATAATTTGCTATTATTTAGCAATCCCATTAAATTATTTCATGATTCAGTTCGCTGCCTAAGTCTTTTGATTTTTTCAGACAACTAAGTTTGTTGCCTAAGTCTTTTGTTTTGTTATGCCAGTAATGTGCTGTAATTGTCCTGACATTAAAGATCAAGACATTGTAAATTTTAGAAGTTGTATCACTCTACGAAGTTCGTTGCCTAAGTCTTTTGTTTTGTTATGGCAGTAATGTGCTGTAATTGTCCTGACATTAAAGACCTAAGACATTGTAAATTGAAGGAGTTGTATTACTCTACGAAGTTCGTTGCCTAAGTCTTTTGTTTTGTTATGGCAGTAATGTGCTGTAATTGTCCTGGAATTAATGCCGTCTGCTTTAAAGTCAACTTACCCTTTACAACATCACCATCACGCTCCTCAGCCTGAGACTTGATGTCGCCGGTATGGGGATCCTTGATGCCGTAGTTGAAGGAGTATTTGGGATAGGCCACCGGTTCCGCATGCACAGCATGGGCCAGCACTGGTGCATGATGCACCTGCAACAGCGATGGGGCATAGTGACCCAGCTCAATGGGCACAGCCTGGGCGGCAGCGAACAGCAGAGCGATGGCAACAAAGTACTGTATGTATACACAAGAAGAAGAAGAGGCAAAGAATGAGTCCTTGCTGTTTGCGGAGGAGGACAACGTATTTTTTGTATCTTTTTTTTGTTCGTTTTTTTCGTACCTTCATGTTTGAAATTGAGCACAGTGGTAACACACGACGCGAACAACAAAAGGACGAAGGATTCGTTTACAACTTTGAACTGAACTGGCACAACTGTGTGTGTTGGTGTGTGTTTTGAGGCACGGAGGACCGTTTAAAGCACGAAATCGTAAGCTGAACTGATGTCTGCAACGATGACCAAAAGTATTTATATACGCGCAGGCGATGCAAGCAACGACGACGACGACGACGCTGCCGCCGACGACGACGACAACGACGACGACAGCAGCAACTCGAGTCGTTCGCGTTGCAGCTGCAGCTGCAGCGGGCAACGGCAAACGGGCGACGAAGACATAGACAGAGACTCATAGAGACCACGCATGTGCCGGCTGAGATGGTTGCTGCCGCTGCCAGTTGCTGCTGTTTGTTGTTGCTGCTGCTGCTGGGTGCGGCATTTTTCTTGGGCCGCCAAAGTTAAGAAGGCGTTGCTTAATTTTGTGCCTTGGGTTTCGGCAGTTGTGTGTATATCTGTTAAGGACAGATAACGGAGCAATTGAAAATGACACTTTGCATTTGACTATAGTTGTTGTTGCTGTTGCTGTGCTTGCTGCTGCCGCTGCTGTTATAAGCTGAGCTGTTTATTTATTGATCGGCCGCGGTAATTACGAGTCACAGTCAGTGAGGCAGCTTGAATAGACTTGAAAGTCTCTAGCTAAAATATTATTACCATATCTGTGACAGTCAACGGGTGGCGTTATAATTACTGCAACAACAACAGCAGCAACAACAACAGCCACAGCAACAGCAACTTGAAGCAATTTGTTGCACGACATTTTTGTCACAGAACTTTTATATGTGCGTATTTTTTGAGGAATTTCGATGTTGGCAAATTTGGTTTTTGTTGTTATTATTACTATTATGCTAGCTGTTGTTGTTGTTGGTGCTACGCATTTCAAACGCCGCTCGTTTTTCAATCAAAACTTGGTTTTGCCACATGACAGTTTCAATCTGTTGCCATGAGATCCATAGAAAATAGTTTCTTTTAATATTTATAGACTTTTTCTATTGCAAGTTGCGCATGCTTTAAGTTGAACAGAATTGTTAATATATATATCTAAAAAATCTATAATCTGAGTTTAAAGTAGCTCCAACTATTATTTAAAATCATAAATTACTTCAGTACTCTGTAAATCATTTAAGAACAATTGTTTTAAATTATATGTTCAACATTTTTAATTTGGAATTTTTATTTCTTATTATCTGTAGACAAGTTGTGTACAAAAATTACATTGTATGTATGATTTCATCGGGCTATAAATAGTATTTTTCCCATAGTTTACTTTTCATATCACACATACGCAGCGTTGTATAATGCAATCAATTCTTTGATAAAAAAATATCTGACAAAACTAAATTATATTGTGATGCAAATTAAAGCCAAACACTATATATTTAAAAAATGAATAGTATTATAAATTGTAATGCTATTGATAACATTTCAAGTCGTTAAAGATATCTAAGCTCTTGAGGTAAGGCCTTAACAAAATCAATCCCAACTTTTGCTATAAAGAAATCTAGTCGAAGAATCAAAATTGTTGTAGGTCATTTACTTTATGTTCCTTCATCAATCATTAGCACTCCTGATATACCATTCACCCAAGAAAAACTCTTGCCCAATTTGTGGCCACATGGGGCGTTAAATTTTCTATGCCCAACATGTCAAATTTGGACACGCTGACTTTAAATTTCTTGTAACGCCCACACAGACACTAAACGCTTCACGCCAAAAAAAAAAAAAATCCAAAAACAACAACAATAGTGCAATATTGGCCACAACAACAATAACAAAATGTTCTTGCATGACATATCAGAAAATTATTATTATATCTTGTAGGGAAAAGAGCACACAAGTGGCCAAGGTGGACATTGAGACAGACGGACAAAGCGACACATGTGCAGAGTATAGGATTGAAAACGATGGGAAAAACTTTGTTTGTTTGTTTGTTTGTGTTGTCGTCGAGCACAGGCAGCACAACAAACAAAGGTGCAAAGATACTAAAAGATCATTTGTGGCTGGGAAGGTCTGCGAAACGAAAACAGAATCGACTTACATAAAATGACTTTAAAGGCGACACATTTACACGGCGCGCCAAAAAAAACGGTTTGAAACAATTGTGGGCTAAGAAAATGCAAACATTTGCTAGAGCAACAACAGCAACAACAACAACAGCAGCAACGACATCAATAACAATAACAACATGATGCAGGCTGGCAAACAAGTTGGCCACGTCACGATCGCGATCGCACTTTGGCCGATTTGACAGTGCAACAGAGAGACGAAGTTGCAGTTGCAGTGTTGCAGAGTTGCAAACGGAGTTTGGCGGGGTGAGAGCCTTAAGAGTTTAGTTGGTTAGTTGGTCAGCAGCAGCATGGTGCTGGTGGTGCTGGTGGTACTGTTTGAACTGAGTGGAACACGCTTTGTCTTTGTCGAACACAACATTCGATGATTGCGCAACTATGTGGCACAAAGTTTGAGAGTCATTGCAAATATGTATGTATGTAGTTGTGTGTGGGGGCGACATCGACGACTGCGTTAATTGCTGTCGTTGCTGTTGTTGCTGTTTCTTGTTGTTGCTGCTGCAATTGCTGCTCTCAAGGCACCTGTACAACTGTCGACGCATGTCACAAATATGCAACCACGCCATGCATCAAAATTGCAATCGAAATCGCAATCGCAATCGCACTCGCAAATCGGCAAAACAATCTGCAACGCGGCAACTGCCACAAAATGCGGCCTGTGTTGCACCATAAGTAGAACACAATTTTTAATCTTGATTTATGCAACGCATGCAAATATTTGGACAATGCTTTTGTTCTCTGTCAGTCGGTTCTCTTGAACATTTAAACGCACTTTGCAATCGATTTTAATGACTTGTCAGTTAGACTTTGACATTGATTTATGTCTGCAAATGGTCAATTTTAGAAAGGTCTCCAAACCCACAGCCAAACTCGCAGCGTAAATGTAATTCAAGCCAAGTTAAAGCGAACAAAACAATTTGTTTTGTCGCACTACGCTGCGTATGCGTAACTTGCCATTTCCGGTAAAAAAATATTATTTTGTGCACATCCGTTTCAAATAGCTGAGCAGCATTTAAACTATGGGAAGTTTGGTTTATATTTCATTTCCTAACTGTAATATTAAGCCTTTTGAACAATACGCATATTACACATACGCAATGTTGTCTGAAATGGTCAATTGATTCTGCTTCACGTTGGTAGAGCTTGGGAAATTTAATGCAGATCTTTTTTTATTTTAACGATTTGTCGATTTGTAAGACGACGTAATTTTGATATAATAGCTAAGAAATATTTTAAAATTAAGTTATTCGAATAAATTTATTTATTCAGCGTCAACTAAGAACAGTTGACTAAAATTAAAATAAAATCATAAAAAATTTATAACATTAAATATTAAAATTAAAAATTAAATCTCAAATGATAAAAAAAATGTAATTTTTAAAACAATAAAAGTTTAATAATACAAAGTATTTTTTAAGACAATTTGATGCAGATCTGTTTTTAAAACAATTTGTAAGTAAGACTGTGTAACTTTAATAATAATAACAAAACTAATAAAAGAGCGCAGATTCGAAAGCTTAAAAATAATGAAACATATTAATATATTAAATTAATAAATAACATTGTTCATTTTATTTATAAAACAAAATAGTGAAAATATGCAATATAATAATTTACCATAAGAAAACTATTAAATATTGATGAATTTAAATTCAATACAAAAGAAAAAAACAAATATGCATAAATAAAAAAATGCAATTGTTTACTGTCAAAATATTTTTAATGATGCGCGATGTTTATTGATTTTTTTATTGGCCTAACAGCAAATAAAATAATATAATAAAATATTAAAATTAAAAATCCAAATGTAAATGACATAAATATTTCTTCCTAATTTGCAGTGATTGTAAATTTGTTTATTATTTGATTTGCTTAGAGTGTGTTAAGCACGGTTATGGCATCGCATCACTGGCTAATTAAAACATTTTCGCTTCGACATTCTTGCACGTTTTGGCCAACGACGCATGCTGCACAGTTTTGGAGCTGGTCGCTCATTCTAAGCGGCACGCCATAAATCTTCAGCACGTTGCGGCAATGCAGCAGTCTACTCTGGGGATGCTATTAGTGAGATTTTTCAGCTGGAGTATTGACCACAAGTTGAGGCAGCTTGTCAATTAGGTGAAATGCCAAAGAGCTGGCAACCCAATTGTGACGCCAAGTCAATTGTGAGATACTAACTAAATTTGGTCACGCTATCTTCTCCTTCTTCTCCTACTTCTTCTTCTCCTCTTCCTCCTGCTCCGCTGGTGTCTCTGGCGCCTGTAGCGCCTCTGGTCTAGTTTTTAGTTGGTCAGTTTCGGCATCATTACCGCATCGCCAGAGTCTGCTCAACGTTGTTTGATCCACTTTCCCTCCTCTTCTCTTCCTCTGCTCTCCTCTCCTCTCCTTCTGATCTACTGGCATCGTTTTGATTTTCGCACATTTAATGCGATTCTGCGCATTTGCGCGTATGAATTAAGCAAGTGACGAAATGGACTGCCGACCGAGTCGATCCGCCAAGTCGCCAAGTGGAGCGACTTTGCAACAAAGTTGATGCCTGGTTGGGGCAATTGCCAATTGCTGCGCCTGATTGATTCCGATCGAACGCAACTGCAACAGCAACAGCAAAAGCAATAGCTAAAACAACAACAACTGCAACCACAACGCACTCGCTTCAGCGACGACTTTTGTGGATTACGCAAAAATCATTCCCAGCAACACAAAAACAAACAGACACTCAGATAGATATTTCAATTAGCTTTTGCCTTAGATTTTTCATATACACATTTTGAGCTTACATAAATCCGTGTTTATGTATATTAATTAAAAATACCATAAAATACCAAAATTATATACCATTTCATTTTGGTTTTTTGTTTCTTTTGATATATCACAAAAATCACTTAAGATTAGGTTAATTATAGTACACACAAAAGCACAATTTAATAGAAATAATGTGCTGTTCCGGTTTTTAATTATATCGCATTTTTAGCCTGTTCTACTTTTATTCCGGTAATATACTGCGTATTGAATTCACTTCAGTTTTAAGTCTGATTAAGTAAAAATATATAGTTATGTATAAAATAATAATTTGATAATTATGAAATTATTATTCTGAAATACTTAGTCTTAAAATTTTATGAAATCCGGAACAGTTTTGTAATTATTACAGTAATTGTTTGGGTATTTCAAAATACTGCATTTTATTTTAGTAGTTTTGTTGTTAGTTGTTGTACATTAGTATTCCTCGCTGCTTTCCTGCTCCTGTTGAGCATTTGCATCCTCGTAGCCTTCCTCGCTGCTGCCCTCGTATTCCTCATGATCACCGCCGCCTTCCTTCTCCTCTCTTTCCTCACCACCATCGCGTTCCCCTTCGTCATAGTCCTCATGCACTTTATACTGACCTTTGCCCTTTTTTGGTGCTTCTTGTTGCTCCTCATCATCATCATCATCATCATCTTGATCGTCAGCTGCATGATGATTGACTTCATTGTGCTCCACTTGCTCATCGACAGCTGCACCGCCTCCATCCCCGTCGTTGCCATGGCCATGCAAACGTGCAATGCCATTGGTGATAACCTCGGCCTGGAAACCATTCGCATCGTCTGCTGTGTATTTAACCACACGCAGGGTGCCATCAGGATCGACTACGCTGCGTGTTGGCAACGTTAATGAATGCGTTAACATGACAAACTCACCTCCTCCTCCATTACCTACCTGTAGACGCCTCTCACCTCATCGCCATTGCGCGTCTCTTTGCGATTTTGTAGCACACGCGTCTGGCCATCTTCGATGCCATAGGCGAAGCTGTATTCGGGTCGTGCCACATAATCGGAGTGCGTGCCACCGCCATAGGCATCGGGCACCGTCACCAGCCGCTCTGGCCCCACCACCGGACCCTCGAACCTCGAATATGAATAACCAACGGCCGAGCAGCCAACAAATGCTGAGCAGATCATCAGCCACAAGCCGAAGATGGTCAACAGTTGCCGCTTAACGCGTGCCACATTCAAAGTCGCCGTCGAATTCGAATTCGAAGTCGTAACACGGAAGCACAAATAACTGACAAATGTTGACGTCTTTGGTGTTTCAGCTGCGTGGTAAGTTATGCGTTGTCGCTTCTTCATTTCGCTTGATTTATTGATTCAATTTCAATCGCTTTTTAGTTTTGAGATTGCTAACTGAATGACTAACTTAATCCTCTCAAGCGTACGCGTTTCTCTACTGGATTTACGTTTATACTAAGCGTGAAATATTGCACTTCTGTGCTATTTATAGTTCCCCCTTAAGTCAAATCGAAGAAAAGGTTCAGCCACCACAATCATTTTGCATATTTCCGCAAATTATGCGCTTCAATGGTCACCGCATCCAACTGGAACTGTCCAAGAGCGTCTGTGGTCGCCCATGCCACATTGTGAGCCACACTTGACGATGGGCATCAAATTGCGCATTTCCTAAAACTCAAATTCAACATTTGCACAATGCAAACAGTGCAAAGTGACGTCATGAATTAATTAAATGCAAATATTTATACGAAAAAATTAATTAAAATGTTTGCGGGAAAAGAGGTTTTAATAGCTTTATGCGTGATTATTTAACAGACAGAAAATACTCACAGATTTACCTCATAAAGTGTACATTTTTGAGATGCATAAACAGCAGAGTCTATTTGATCAGAGTCACCTGACTTACTTTTTGTACCCGATAGTCTCAGGGACTATTACATAGATCCAAGTTTATTGTCAAGCTTCAATGCATCACCTTCACTTCTGTATCTTGATTAAAGCGATTTTACAGCACTATTTGCTAGACATAGCCTTGATCTTTTAATTTAATAACAGCTTTACACGTTGACTATATGATGATCTGAAACTATGGGATAATCTAAAAAAAAAAAGTTATAAAAAGGAGGAAAATGTGAAAAAAAAGGTAAATTTTAGCAAGTTTCGAAAAATCATAAAAAATTTTTTCCAGTCACTTTTAGAATTGTTTGGAGAAAATTTTTTGTTTTAGCCCTAGGAAAAAAGTCAAAAAAGTTAATTTTACATAAATTCAAAATTTTTAATGGATACTTAACTTTGAAGACCTTCCCATTGATTCCAAAATGTCAATGAAGTAACTTTAAATTGCGAGTAGATTTAACTTTAGTGTTGTGTAAAAACTTTTGACCTCCCCTGTATAAACTAACTGAAAATTTCTAATTGATTTTCTTTTTATTTTCAGACATAATTCTTACTAAGGCCTATGAACTTAGTCAGCTTTTCTTCACTTTTTTTAAGTTTTAAGCAAAGTCTTCAAAACTTATCGAATTCGATAACATCGTTAAGTTTTGAAGACTCTATTTTAAATGCGAAAATTTTATTTTTTTGCTCAAATTGGATTTCACAAAGGAACAATTCAATGCAAAGAAAATTAAGATTGCACGTGGTTTCTTCATATTCAAATATCTACTAATTAGTATCAGTATTTTATTTGTTCCTCCTTTGAGCATGCAAATTTTATTAATGGTTTATTGACCAAGTGACCAGCTAGAGGTTTAGGCGCACCTGTTCACTCAGACAGCATCAGTTGCATCTTCCAGCCGTCAAATTATAAAAAAAAATAAAATAAAACAAACAATAACAATAAAAAGACATGAAAATCGCTTTAAGTGCGTTCAGCTGATTAGCCATCGGCTTGAGGCGATGTTTATAATGCCTCTTTAAAGATCGAGCAGCTGGCATCATGATAACCTGGCCAAAAGCAACACATAGCCAAAAAAAAAAAAACAACGCAGCTGCAATTTTCGATTTTTTGGATTTGTGATGCAGCTTTGACCTTTTTTTTCATATATTTTTGTTGTGAGGGTTCCGCCAAAGAAATATGGCTATTATTTTGACTACTTCTAATTTATAAGCAAGGCGCATTGTTGTAGCTATGTCGTGTTGTTGTTGTTGTAGCGAGTACAACTGTAGTTTTGGCATGAAAAATGCATATATCATTGGCCTCTGGTACTTGGCGGCAGTTTCTTGTGGGCTTTAAAGCGCGCACAGTAGCCCAAGCCAGACACAGCTGGACAGAGAGACGGGCAGACAGACAGCCAGACGAAGAGAGAGAAGGAGAGAGAGACAGTCAGACATTGAAGCAGCCGGGCAGCGGCATCGTGGGAAAACTTGTTGTTGGCCATTGAGGCGCTTAATTACCCATTACACAAATGCGGCAAGAGGCAGCAACAACGGCAGCTTTATTGTGGCAACAAGAATCGCTCATTGCAAATTGTAATTCGCAAGTTTTTGGCTTTGGCTATTAACGCCATCTCGGTACGCGTAATTAAGACGCAAGGCGCAAGTCGCAAGTCTTCAAATCGCAATGCGCACACTCAGTTCGTTGCCTAAGTCTTTCGTTTTGCCCTTTAGCGGCACGCAACAAAACCGTCTGAGCCAAATGTGCCATTGCATTATGACTTATGCCGTTGCTTTGGCCATGTTGCTGCTGATGTTGATGTTGATCCATGTTGCAATGCAAAACGCTGTCATTGCTGTTGTTGTTGTTGCTGTTATTGTTGTCTGGAATGAGGGACAACGAAGCAATCAAAGTCTATTAAAAGCAAAACTAAGCCACATGCCAAGAAATCATGTTGCTGACCAAACATTTTGCAGACAGTCAACAAAGCCTAAATAGTCGCCAGACACAAATCAGAGTGTAAGTTGAGAGTAGTTGATTTAAGGTGGAAGGGGTTAGTGAGGGAGGGAGAGGGGGTGATCTGCTTTTGTAGATTTCTTTCTTGAGATAAATTGCATGCTGCGCTCTGTTTCTATCTGCGATTATGTAAGCCAACAACGTTCCAGTCAACTAACAGCTAACAGCTCAAGAGTATCTCCAGTTCCAGTTTCTGTTCCAGCTTCGGTTACCACCACATCTCAATGCGGCTTTTCACTCTTAACCACAATCTGGCTTTGCGGCTCTGCTCTGGTTTGTCTAGCTTTTGATTTTGTTTTCATTTGCCTCGTCTCGACGGCGCGACGTCGTCGTCGTCGGTCTGGTCAGTTTTTCGATTGCAACAGCTTCGCACACAACACACACAAATGTCTTTTAATGAAAATGAAAATGAAATTGCGCATGCAGGTAAAAGCGGTTCCATTAACCGCTTGTTATGTGGCGTGTGCAAGTGTTCTTTCTCTGTGAAATGCTAAAAAAAATTACTTTAATATTTATAATTAGAGAAAATTGTTTCGCTTATCATACAAATATAATCACATTATATAATTTTAGCTTATGGTATTTGTCTTAAATGTAAAAAGCTGGGTACCCTTTTTAAAATGTGACCCTATTTATTATTACTTAAACTTTTTTTTAAAATAATCTAATATTTACTTTTTTTTATAAATTATTTAATAAAACAGATTATTTAATAATATAATTTAAGAAAAAGGAAACTATGGAATAAAATGCATTGAACTGAGAACAAAAACTAGAACTCAGACAGAAACTGTGAATAATTACTGAAAAGCTGCAAAATGGTATTTAATATGAATAAATTTTTTAATTGCCACAATTTAAAATTTACTTTTAGTTTACTCTTGATTCTCTGTCTGGCTTGTTATCTATCTAAGATATTTATTAAACTGTTTTGCTGGGATTAAATTCACTTTATAGTAGATCAGTAGAGCAACAGGTCTGACCAAGTTTAACTTTCAATTTATAAATATGATTTGCCACCTCAGGAGCTATTAATCAAAGTATTATATTCAGTTTAAAGCATAAATCAAATAAATCAAACAAGTTTCAGCATAGCTAATGTATCAGTTCTCAATCTGTGGTTGCTGCAACATGCGTAACTCATGTTGCATGGCATTGCGTGACCAAGAAGTGCAAAACTTGCAGCTACAACACAAGCCACCGTCTGTCCCTCGGTCCGTCTGTCGAACTGTCAATTGGGCTAAGCGTTGCGGTCCACCGTGTTACAATGTGCGAAAACAAATGCGAATATTTGACAAAGCACAAAATGCGTGGCACATAAATTGACGCAATGCAAGCCATGTTGCACTATCAAGTGCACCTACACAGCTGCCCCAAAGTGTCGAGGTGCCAATTAAAAGAAAACCAAAAGCAAACTGAATCAATATCGATACAAAATGGAATAGATCTGGCCAAAGCAAAGTTGCTATTCATTCTGTGCTGTGTCGGTGTGTTTTATGCACCTTTGACATGCAACCGAGTCCAGTGAGTCGGCACAGTTTACACGAAGCAACAACAATAACAACAACAACAACAACAACAACGGTAAATGCAACCAAAAATATTTACAGAGAAAAAATTACGAAATTTGTCGTCTGACAAAAAGTGCAGCAAACGTTATAAATTAAATTTACAATTTTGGTGCTCATTAAATGTTGAGCAGATCGGCTTCAAATATTGCTTGCAGCAATTCTTGTTGTTGTTGTTGTAGTTGTTAGCCAAAATTAGAACATCGCTTTGGGAAATCGCCAAAATGCCTTTAATTGTTTCAATTTCGGTTGGTTTTTTTGTTTGTTTATATCTGTTACTTTACTTTGTGGCTGAATTTTCTCGCAATTGTCACAAATTGAATAATGTCTCAATTGAACAGCCACAACGCCGGCAACAACAACAGTAACCACAACAACATTGTTTGCAGTTGTTTGCCCAGTTCACTCAGCTAATTACGTGCTAAAAGACAACTAGGCTTTTAGTGTGTTTTAGTTTTTTTTTTTTGCATCGCCATTGTATAATCGTACTTATATTTATAGGCATGAGGTATTTGGTATGAGATCTGAGCATGTGTGTGTGTGTATCCTGCCAGCTGGCCAAAAGCGTAGAGTGGCCATAAAGTGAAAGGCAAACATGCAACGCCCACTTATCACAGCATATATTTATATAGTCTAATATAACTAGATTTTTATGTAATTGTAACTATTTTGACTAATGTGCGAATGCTGGTTAAAAACGAATGACTTGAACAACGAACTTGCTGCAAATGCAAAATTAGAGCAGACTGCCAACTTACTTAACTAAAAACTAAACTAAACTAAGCTCAACCGGTAGCCATTTGCCAAGTGCCAGTCAGCCAGTCAGACAGTCAGCCGGTGGCTATCTGGCAATCACAATACTGACCAACAAATGTGCCAGACAACAACAACAACAACAACCGGCTGCAAGCTCAAAGATCGATGCATATATGGGTCAACACAGCGTGCACGTAGACAATCTGATAATGTAGGCAGCAAATGCAATTTTAATTGCCAATCATCAAAGGCTAAAGGCACAGCTAGATGTTGTATAAGTCAAGCGAACAATTGTCTAAAATTGCATTTTATTAAAATATGGAAAATACCCAAAAGCCTTGCATACAAATAAAGATAGATAAAAGGTATTTTATTATAACATTAGAGAGCAGATCCATAAATTAAACACTTAAACATAGAAAGATTTTATCTACTTGAAATAAAAACTGCCAGCAATTGTTGACTTTACCCCATAAATATAACTATTTAATTTAATTGTAAGAATACCACTCAACGATAAACTTCTCACTTTTCAAAATAATATACAAATATAAAGAATTGATCTGCAGAAAAAAAAAAAAACTGACAGCAACTGTTGACTTTGCCCCAGAAATGTCTTCAACTATCTACAAATCTGAATACGCTGCACCCTCTTATTATATAAGGCGCATGCGTAGCAGTCTTTTAAAGATCCAAGACCCAACCCCGCATTTATTATCCCCCCACGCCATCAATCAAGTGCAATGTTCAATAACTTAATTAAGCGCAGATTGAGGTTAAATTTACATGTAAATTGCATTTGCTTGCGGGGGCAGGGTCAGAGTCAGCGCCTCCTGTTTAAATTCATAAACTCGCAAAGATATCAAACTATTTACAATCAATTAAATTATTATATGTTTGCAGCAAAAAAACGGCACTAAAAGATATCGTTAAAAAAAATAGGCAGTAATTAACAAGTTTACTTATACGTATTATTGCTATAACGAAGAACAAATAATTGCTGTTGATTAAATTGCGCCAAAAGCCAAAGTTAATTGACATTTAAGGCAATTCATTATTTAACGCTAACAACAAACATATTTGAGTTAATAACGTCTGCGGGGGCTGTTCAATTTTGGGCACAGCTGTCTTTAAATACCAACTGAGGACAGCCAAAAGGCATTGCTAATTGCCTGAACTGTACTCGTATGCGCCAGTTTTCTGGAAATGCAGTTTTCAGTTTTCACATGCTCGACTTAGGTTTTTTTTTTCCAAAAATTTACATACATCTGTGTGCGGCGCCACAATTCTCAGGCTTCGTTGGACATTGGAGCACTTGTTGTTAGTGGCAATTAATGTTAGTTGCAGACGGGCTGCATAAATCAGCCTAATTGCTATATTTAAATTCTAAATTTGGCGCTTTTTTTTACCAAGAGCACGACAGCTCAACAACAAACATTGCCTTTAGTGTATTTTTCGTGTAATATATGCATGAATTTAGTTGCGCTGGCAGCCACAGGTGGGTTCTAACCAATTTAGTTTTATTTATTTTATTTGTTTCCTTTTTCAAATTACTGAAATTCTTAGCAAGTAAGTTGTGCAATTCTTACAGTTGATTTTAAATTGCGCTCCAAGTAAGTTATCGATAAGTTGCAATCGGCGTTAGTGTTGTATAACGTGTTCACTGGTTGCTTAATTTTTGATAAGCGAACTAATCTTTGCTATCGATGGTCAACTTATTTTGTCGATTATCACCGATAAAATTTTAAAATTTAAAAAAGGTAAGAACTCAATGAAAAATTAATAAATTTGATGAAAATTAAAGATTCGGAACTAGATAAAATAGGGATCAAAAAATCAAACCAGATCGGAAATTTTTACTGGAGTGGCAACTCTCGGCTTAAGGCCGGCATATGTTGACAAAAAAAAAAACAATTTTTTTGTTTACTTCGCAAAAAATATGTCGTTGCCGTCGAAGGATACTGAAATATCGATTGACAAGGAGTCGAATGAGATTAAATCCAAAAAGGATAGCAACATAACAGAAGCAGATCAAATGGAAACGGAAGGTAATCCGCCAACAGCAGATGCGAAATTGGACACGCAATATGACGCCGATTATGAAATGAACGAATCGGCGCCAGAAGATGCGGCTAAGAAGAAAACCGCTTCAGTTGCTGACGAGGACGATGTGACCACAGTTATTGCACCAAATACCCGGCCAGTGGTTGATGCCAAGACCAGGCATAATCTCAAATGGAATTTGCGTGTAATAATCTCGAATTTGTATATGAACAGTGAGCAACGTTTGCCAGGCGCACGAGTGCCCAAATGTCTCCACAACACGAGTCTATGTGTGAGCAAACATCGCTGTTCCATGCTGCCCGATGCACCAGACATAAGTATTGCTCAGGAGCTGCGCAACAATCTCTATAACAAGCACTATGAAACCTATTTGGATATGCTGGAGGCGATGGCGTTGCAGTCTGTTTACCCGGATGAGGCTGTGTTTGATCGGCTCTTCGATATGATTATGGTGAGTATAGGTTACGCTGACCCTATCTTTATCTAAGCATCTTTATAATAATAATGCCGATCCTTACTAGATACTCACTAACAAAACCTTGTCCATCGCTGAATTGCGCAGCAGATACAATAACGTAATACGCATTTATTATCTGCTGGTGGACGCATTTCCACCCTGCTGGACAGCGCTGCGCCCCTACTATTTGGATTTCTTAGGCGTCGGCAGTGCGTCGGAGCAAAAGCCAGAGAAGCCGCAAAAGCTGCAGATATTTTTAGACTTATTAAAAGAGTGCTTGGACAAATGCAGTGAAAGCGAGTTGAAAGAGTATACAAAATACTACGAGGACTTTGATCATGCTTATGATGAGGAGGAGAACGCCAACCTGTCACAAGAGTCAATACTGATGCGTCATGTGCAGGACTACGATTGGCAGGGATCCAAACAGTGGCTGGATGATTTTAAACAAATGTCAACGTCTGTCCGTTTGGCACGTGTCTTTGATGCTCTGGCTATGATCTGCTGGGTGCTGGAGCGTGAGTTTATGTCCTGGCTGGATCACAATCGCATGCAGCAGGCAGAGCCGGATATATTTCAGGACGAGTCAAAGCCATTTGCTCTAATCGTATTTGGAATGACACCCGACAATAGACTTACAAAGATAACGCGTCAGTTGCTGCGATTATATAGCCGTGCTGCAGCCAAATCCTTGCATCCAGATCGACTGGCAATACTGCAGGTAAAGAAACAATCAATGCTTATATTCAACTTTAATTCAAGCTCCTTTTTTATAGCGTTTCGTATCGCTTCTCATGGAGGCGAGCAACACAGCTGAACTGCAGTACGTGGAAAACTCACTAATTTATCCTAGTCTGGGACCACAGACACGCCGTCTTATTGGGGAATTTTTCAAGATATTCAAAATGGAAAATCCCACGCACATTAGCACCTATATCAAGACAATTCCCATACTAAATCAACGTTATTTGCGTTTTGAATTTGCCAATCATTTTCTGCAGTTATTTTACTGCTCGAATGCGCCTTTCGGACCGGAGAAGGTGTGCGAGGAACTCAAATCGAAACAATGGCTGAAGTACAAAACGCGCAGCTCCATTGACGAGGATGACGATGAGCAACTGTCGCGGGAGGATTACCTTAAAATAATGCTGACAGCGCTGCAGGATTACTGTCTATGGCTTAATCTGCAGCCTTTCTGGAAGTATATGAAAACCAAAGTTGCTGTTCAACCGCTGCAGACAAGAACCACAAGTCCACTGGCCACGCCTGTGGGCGTTGTCACCGGTGAGGTAGGCAAAATCTTTATGCTCGATGAAATGCAAAAAGAGGCGCACACCTGGAAACAGCGCATCAACTCCAAAGTGATTGTATCAAAGCCCAAAGTGAATCTACCTGTTGCCAGGATCAGTGCGAGTAAAATGGCCGAGCTCTATGGCGGAGACATTAGACAGTTGAGGTATTTGCGTCGGGTGCTTCAGGAAGTGATGCGCTTTGTCGATGTCAAAGATTGGCTGGACTACCTAGGCGATTTCCTAGGCGAAGATGAGCCGCCAGCTGAAACTAGTAATGTGAATCCCACAGTCGAAAGTGATAAATGAGCATTTAAGTACATTAATCCATTTAGATTTAAGTATCACTTAGTCTTAAGATGTGAAAAAAACGTTGTTAATTTGTTTAACATTTCGTAGAACGAACTTTTGAAATATCAAGCTAATTAAGTTATAAAATAAAAAATCTCAATTTAAATTTGAAACGCAAAATGAGTAACAGAAACGTAACATGAGCTTAAAATGAGCCAACATGCTCCTCCGTTTAACAGAACACTTTACAACTTAACAGAAACTCACTTTGCTAACAGACACTTGCAAAACGTTTGTCAGCGAGAGAGAGCAGTTAAAATTAACATTGCAATGTTATGTGATACTGTTAACTCTGCTGGATTAAAACATTTGCAATTTAAATGCAAGTTTAACAATGTTTTTTGTTTTGCAAAAGTATTAAAATTTTGTTTAAATTTAATTTAAATTATTTAATTTAATTTAAATTCATATGTGGATTTAATAAAGATGATCAATTAAGGAATATTGAGTGGCTGAATTTGAAATAATTAATTCAAACTTCTTACAATCTATAAACTGACTAACAAGCTTTACAATAAAAGAAAATGCAAATCAAAAAATTTAAAACCAAGAAAAACTTGTTTTGAAAAAACATAAAAGTGAATTTCGTCCTTTCTTCTGGTAGCCAATGTTGCCCCTCGTTGCAAAGTGTGGCGCCATCTGCTGTATGTTTGCGAAAAATACTCCACCAAACGTTTTATTTTAAAAGTAGACTCGTATCGACAATCGTCCCTGTCCCCATTTAACATGAAACTTATGCAGGATAATATCCTTGCTGTTAAATAAATGCTTTTAGTTGATTTTAGCAGCACAACCCCGTCGCCAGCATCAGCAGCAGCAAATGTTTACCGTCGCGACAAACACGCATTTTGGCCAAGTGTTATTTAGATAAACTAACAAGTCAAGTGCAAATCAAAATTGTACGTGAAATAACAACAACAATGTGCCGTGCAATAGTAGTGTAGTAAAACGTAGCAACAACAACAACAAACGTTGGGTGTGCACAGTGGTGGTAACAGAAAAAGAAGAAAAAAAGTTAACGGGCAGCAATATAATTAAGAAAGTGTAGGCAAAATGTCGACAGTTGTGGAACAGGTGAGAAACGGCGATTACAATAAATATATAGCGGCAGGATGCGAAAAAATTTCGAGAACGCTTTAAAATTTATGTAATTTTTGGCGAGCTTATCAGCCATTAAGCCAATGTTACGGTATTTGTATGGAGAAATATCGCCGACAACTGCGTAACATTCAGTGTCAGTGTCTACCAGGCGGCTGACTGTCTGTCTGTCTGTGTGCCTGTCTGTTTGTCAGTGTGTGCGTAGGTGTAGCCATATTTCTTTCTCTCTCTTTCTCTGTTTCACTCTCTTAGCATTTGTGTGTGTGTCTGTGTGTGTTGACTGTTTTGCATTGCTATGCCAACCAACGGCAACGAGACGTCGCTGGCACTTCCTGTTAGGCTGATATTGCTTCGAATTGACAGTAAAATTCGATTAATTTCTAATCTGTACATCAGCGTGACAAGTGCCAGAGTCAGGACTCAGAATCAGCAGACTCAGATGCGTTACAACTCCAGCGACAAATATAAATAGCTGCCATTTTGTCAGCGGATTGAAATTCACTTACGCACACACACACTGTCACACGCAACTGACGCGACGCGACGCTGTATGCAAAATTTCGTTTGCATATCAAGTCAACTCAACCGTGTGCGTATGTGTGCGTGTTTGTGTGTCGTTCCGTATATTTGTCTGTCTGAGTGCATTTGCATGTCTGTGGATTTGACATTTTGTTGCAAAATCCACGCTTTAACTGCCTTTTAAGTTCACTACGCACAGATTTCAAGTGCACACACACACAATTCGAGTATTCCATTTAAATTTATTTTAATAGACCAAGAACTCAACTTATTTTCTAATTGTATTTTAATTTTATGCAAATTGAGCGTCATGTCTGAGAGAGTAAGAACGTAGAAGACTACGTGCTACCTTACTGCGGCATTTCCGCATTTTCTTCGCGTAGTCGTCGTCAAAGTCACAAAAAACTTTTGTTGCATATTTCAGGGCGCTCATGTAGCGCAAGTCATTACGTTTTATAGACTTTATAAGAAGTTCGTTGATGCAGTTTGGTCAAAACTTTTTGCTGCGTTGCGTTGCCAGGTGACTGCTGTGTATACGATATATATATATGTATACATATATATATCCACAAGTTATCATTGGAATAAAGTAACGAGAGCGACAGAGATAGACATAATAATATCAACTTTTAGACAAGATTAAAGTTGTGCAGAAAGAAAAACATTGTGAAGCGTTTATACTCATTCTCTGACATTATTGTCCTTGTACTTAATATGTTTTCTGCTTGGTTTTGTCGTGGCTTCTTCATAAAGCTATAAAGACAACAAATAATTGTCAAAATTGTTTCAATTTGCATTTTTTTCCAATATTAGTAAAAAATAATGTTGCCATTTGTTATAAGTTCTTTGTGTTCAACCAAAAAAATTTCAAACAAATAGCTATTCTGTTAGTACAAAGTCATAAATTCATTATGTATGTAATCTAACTTAGTCATCTTTTAGTTTGACTTTAGCGTAAAGTGGAATATAATAGAGTTTAGTTTTATAGCAATCTTTGCAAGGAAGCGGCATATTTAAGCTGTTAGGGGTATTTTTTATTTTTTCTGAAAGCTTCATTACTTTGTTATGTGGTTTGGTATTTTATAAGATTGCTAAAGTGTTATTAATATTTCTTATTTAATTATGCAAATGATTTAATTTTTGGATTAATAATGATTGATGTACATAGTGTATTTTGTATAGCTTATAGCCAGCCGATTTGTAGCGGTGCATAGGCTAACTAACGACACTAATAAAGGCATACACACATACTCAAGTCCACAGCCACAACACACACATACAGACACATTTGCTTAGCTGTCGCTGTTACTGTTACGTGAGAGGTTTCCTGGTTTTTTTTTGTGAAGCATTTTTGCCTGAGCATAAATTACAACTACAGAGGATCCCCATCCTACATAAGTGCGAGTTGAATGTAGGTGCTTTTCTCCCTTTAGGGTCGCTACTCCTAGTGCCTGGTTGTTGCTTTTTCTGGCTGCTGACTGCTGTCACTGTCGCCGGTTGTTGCTTACATAATGTTAATGATGCTGCCGCCTGTGCCGGGGCTCATTTCATGCTGTTTGCAAAAAAACAAAAGTCAAACAACGCTCAGAGGTAAAATGAGGAAGTGAGGTAGGTTGAGAATATGGTAGAAACACGTGGCAACGCGACGGGGGCAACGGTGTGACCTCTGTGTACAATGGACGCACTGCATCCGGGGCTAAATTGTTTCTCCGTGTGACTGTCGCTCTTGTTGTTTGTTGTTTGTTTGTTGTGGAGCTGTTCATGTTTATATGCATATTATTTCAATTTGGCGGCATAATAAAGTGCTTCCGTTGTTAGTCGCAGCAGCAGCTCAGCTGCTCAGCGGCTACATCCCCAAGGATAATGCCCTGCTATGACTTTGCTTCGTTATGCTTATTTGCTGATGCACATGCACACAGAAGCCACAAAGAGATAGACTGAGATAGAGAGATAAAGGGACAATGCATAAGGTTGCCCCTGGGCATTTCCAGGACAGTCCCACATATGTATATGTACACACACACACATACATTCATAAGGTTCATGGCCCCCTCTTCACTTGAACAAGCCCCATTTCGTGTCATTTGAGTTGAAGCTATCGTTTCGATGGCGCCTCTGCCCTGGCCAAGGTCAAATTTAACTGTTTTGATTTAATTTATTGTTGCATACATTTGAGCGCTCATAAAACGCCATCAAGCGACTTAGCCTACAAGCAAGCACACACACAAATACAGACATACAGTCAAACTTATATAAAAGCACCTGCTCCTGCTCTTGCAGCATTTCTTTCTTCTGACTTCTACTGCCCCTTTTTTGTGGCTAGCCAAGCCAATATTTTGTTTGTCTGCCTTTGTTTATCTTTCGCTTTGTCTCTCTTTCACTCTGTGAGTGTGTATTTTGATTGCTTTTCCCATGCTCATTCTCATTTCCACTCTCAATCCCTCTCCCACACATCCAATGATACAGTGCCTCCACGAGGTGACTCAATGTCTTGCTCATTTCCTTTGTATGGCTGAAACTATATTCAACATTGCCGCAGTTTTCTTTATACCCGGCGCACAGTGGTCTGCATGTGGTTAAAGCAAGTGGGTTGACCAGAGATTGGTGAGACTCTTTCTGATATAAATGGGTGTTTTTCTTTGTGAATATGTGTGTGTGTGCGATGCCAACATCAAATAGTTGAAACAACGTTAACTTTAAATGACTTTCGTCTCTCTATTTTTTTTTTTTTGCAAGAATTATACGAAAATTGCTTTTAGTGAGTTCTGAAAATACTTTAAATGGCTTACATTTTAGCTTTAGCTAACAAAACTTGAATCAAATATAATTTGCTTAAAATCGTAGTAAAGAATTGGTAATTTGATTATTTAGTTTTCTCTTTTTCATTTTGTTTCCACTGTAAGGAGTTTGCAATGTGAGATCATTAACGTTTATCTCTTCCACAATTTCGGCCTCTGTTCATTTTATTTGCCTGTTTCTGATATCCTACTCTTTAACAAGACTCCTTAAAAGTTGAGACAGACAATGCCACAAAGTAAATGAGAATTCTTAAGAAGTACAAAAATCGCTAACCTTAGCCAACGAAAGAAATTAAATACTATCTTAATATAGTAAGAATTGGAATAAAAATTATTTAAAATTAAAAAATTTGTATATTTTTGTACTCTAACTTAAATTACGATAAAGATGATAAAATAAGAACAACTACCGTTTTATATAAAACCATCGATTGAATTTCCTTCCTTCTTATTTCCCACTTTAATCTTAAAATTTTTGAATATTCATACGTTTCGATTTATGGTCGAAATTCGTATATTAAAAAGCAGTTCAGCAAGGGTAATAAAATATTGGCTTGTTGAATGAAGCTTTTCACATACGAGTATATACTTGTTGTTTTTGTTCTTAAGAATCATATTGCGAAAAGTAAATGCGTGTATGAGTGTACTCTCTATGTATGTGTGTGTATGACTGCGTGTGTGGTTGCTTTTCTCATCTTCTTTATTTTATTACTTTTACTTTTTACGATTTATTTGCTGAAATTGCTTATTTCCCTTTTGCACAAAAAGCCAAAAGGAAATTGGCGTATTGTTATTACTTCTTGTTTGTTCCTGCTACTGTTATTGGTTTCTCTCTTACTGCTGTTGCGATTGCATTGTCTTCTCTCGTTGGCTCTCTCAAAACGCGATTTTGTGGCAAATTCAATCAACTTTTGCTGTTAATCGATTCTGAATAGTTGTGAAACGTTTGCCTTTGCTATTTTATTTTCTTTCTGACAGTTTCCTCCATTGCTCTGTTGCTTTTTCAACAACGAGCATGCTAGCATTCGTACATATATGTATGCGCAATTTTCATTAATCATACGCCAAGTTGCACTCACATACGACTCAGTTTTGCTGCCGCGTGCAATCACTGACTTGCAACTGGCATTGCACACGGATTTTCCAAGCTTCTGCACATGTAGCTACTCAGAAAGAGTGATAAAAATAAGGCAGAGAAAGAGTGAGGGAGAATGAGAGAAGCTTTGCTTTCGAAAAGCACATATGCTAAATATAAATCGGAATTATCACTCTGTTTTTGCACATTTTATAATACCACCCAATATTTGTTTAATGAGCTTACGTTCTCTATCAAAAATTGAAAATATTAGTCGAAATTTATCCATTTGCAACTCTAAAATTATTTTAAATTAAATATATATACATACACTTCTCACTGAAACTAACAATAACAATTTAAAATTATTTATTAAGTTATTAGGCTAATATTTGCACCTCATTCATTTGTTCCTATCCATTTTGTTTACTCGCCTCTTTCAAAATTTGCTGAATTTCGAGCAAATAATTTGGCAAATTGCATACCTATCGAAGTTTGATTAAAAAAACGTACGTTCCGTGTTTAGGTTATCTAAATTGCAAATTTAGAGGCTTCATAATTGAAAAAAAAACAAAGGGGAAAGGCTATAGTCGAGATCCCGACCATAGGATACCCGTTACTTACTCCATATATATATTAAAAAGTACATTAAAGAAATTACTACCTAATAAAAACTACTGCATACTCTTAGGTGATTGTATTGAAATATAACTTTATTAATAACTTTGGTTAGCTAATACTCCCGTTCTACTCGTCCAATCTTGCTGCGGTTAAGTGAGATTATAGATAATATTAATAGATAACGTGATTTACCATAAAATTTGTATTATCTTAAGAACTGCGGAATGGTGGTTTTTCGCTGGTTGCGTGGGCGTAGGGGGCGTGGTTTAAATTTGAAACAAACTAGATCTGCGTGGGGTATAGAGAAATCTGTGTGTCAAATTTGATTGCTCTACCTCTTATAGACTCTGAGATCCTTTTGTTCATACAGACAAACGGACATGGCTATATCGACTCGGCTGCTGATGCTGATCAAGAATATATACCCTTTATACGGTCGGAGATGTCTTCTTCTCCCTGTTACATACATTCCAACGAACACAAAATACCCCTTTATTTATTTTTTAAGTAACGGGTATAAAAATGTATTATGCACTAGACGAATGTGGAAACTAGTAAATACCCTTTACTTTGAGTTATATGTTAATAACTTTCTACAAAGATATTATTTATTTATTTATTTATATCGGTAACAAATCCTTTTGTTGTGCATATTAAGCCCTTTACATATTTTAGTGTTATTAGATGAAAGTTATAGCACTCAAAATCTTGCAGATGATGTCATAATGAATATATGCCTTACCATTACTATATATAGGTTTAAAACAGTTGAATACACTTTCGCATAGTTATCAGCATGCTTATAACCGAAATGGGCAGGGTATAAAAGCATAAACCAACACCAGCATCAACCTTTCAACTCTCCCTTCTCTCTTTCTGTCTCTCTCTTTTCCTCTCACTCCCGCTCCCTCATCTTTTATCTCTTACGGCTACCGTTCACCATTTTAGTTATGCCGCATGGGCAGCAAATTAAATGAAAATGCCGCTAAAAATAGCTAGCGAATGTGTCGCCTTTCCGTATCTCTCCCTCTCTCTCTACCTGCCTTTCTCCCTCTCGCCTGTTAATGCAATTACAGTAGAGCTCTGTCAAAATGCCTCAATTTACTGCGAAATGGCTGTCATCGATTTCCGCTTATGTGTTATTCGATATTTTTGTGCGTGTGTGCGTTCGTGTGTGTGTGTGTTAGTGTGTGTGCATGCGTGTTTGTTGATGAAATAATTTTGAATAAGGTTCGATTTACTCTTTCAATTCGGCTCAGTTCTGTTATTTTTTTTTTTCTCTTTTTTCAGTTCTTTTATGTATTTGACATTTTGTGTAATGTGCTCAAAATGTCATCAAAATATGCATAAATTTATAGCCATGTTTGTGCGTGTATGTGTGTCCCTTCCTGACTACAAGAAACAACAACAACAACCACCACAACATGCGCTAACTGCCATATGAAGTTCAATATTTGCCCCGCGTTAAACCATAGATGTATTAACATAATGTGGCAGCACAAAGAGCATTGAATGTACACATACACAGATAAAAATATACACATTCACATACTCATACACATTTGTGACTTGGAAGGACACAAAAGCACAGTGTAACCAAATGTCTATGCTTGTACAGAAATGGAAACTAGTTAAATATTGATTTTTGACATTTTTGAAGTGATTTTTAGTAACTGTAATTATGTTTTGCGTTTCTGTCATTAAAACTAAATTTGCATTGGAATAGAAAAAATGCAGAGATAATTCTGAGTAATTTTCCAATTTTAGAAAGTATTTACCTAATTAATTTTTTGGAGAAGTTCTGTCTGATTATTTTTAAATATAATTAATTAAACCTTTCACAAAAGCCAATAAACTTAAAAAAGAGAAGAAACTATTTGGAGATTAAAAATTTTATGGGTTATAATAAAGGGATGTTAATATATAAAGGGGGAATGCAAGATTCAAGAAATTTAAAAGTTGCTAATTTGATGCTTTAGCTCGAGTCACTCTAGTTAAAAATGTTTTCAAATTATATTTTGTCTTTTGAATTATTAATTTCCTTTTCGACAGTTTGTAAATTGTTTAATGCAAAAATTTCTTTACCATACTTAATTACAGCTTCAGTCAAAATCAAAAATTAAGTAGCAGCTTTCTACTACGTTCAACCAAAACGTCTACTTGAATAAAAATAGCTTAATTTAAATGTAGATTTTCTTAAAATAAGTACATATTGCGGATGGCTACCAGAAATGGTTAAACATTTTTGTTATCTTCATTTTTGGACAGTTAAAAATAAAATTCATCAAAGTCGGATTACGTTATGAGAATTTACCTAAATATCCCATTAGGTTTTTCTATTTTTCTATTTTTTTTTTTTTTTTTTTACCAATTTTTGCTATTTATGTTTCATCTAAGCATGTTGAACATATCCTAAACAGACCAAAAGCAAGGCAATAGCAATTGTCATTCTGCAATGCATTCAAAAATCGAAATATTTGTTGAAATATTTAATTAAATTTAATTTTAATATATTTTATGTAGACAAATATAGTGTTGTACTTTAAATAAATTTATTTATTAAAAAAAATGAGTACAAATAAAAAATAGTTTTGCTGAAATATTCATGAAAATTATAACAATCAACTTGTACACTTGACATTTGAGAAACACAGATATTTCGTTTGATTGCAGAAGCAGTTGTCCTCAAAATAACTAGAGATTGGTAGAACACACCTAATTGCTTTCTCATTTGTCATCACATTTGCCCACTGTGCGTTAAGGCCCATTCAAAGTTGTTGTAAGTGAAAAATATGATGACAACTGTCAGCAGCGAACCAAGGAGCCAGCTATTTTTCCAGCTGAAGGATCCGAATCGGCATCAGCATCAGCAGCACAGCATCTTTCAGCAGTCGCGACTTTACTTAGCTTCCTTGCAGCTTCCTTCTTGTGTGTGCTCGCTGTCAGTTGGTGCACAACGCTTCCGCCGCTTAAGCAACACACACATACACTCGCACACACATGCAATTTGGTTACACATACAGAGGAGACAGAGGCACGTCACGTATGTTTGTGCCCAAGCATTCGCATAAACATTCCGTCGCCATCACTTTGACGTTTCTGCCATCTTGTTGTGTCAGCTTCCAGCTCCCAACTCCACTCCCAGCTGCTGCCTTATCATCATCTTTTACTTCGGCTTCGCCTCACATCATCTCCATTTGCAGTGACAACACATTGGCATTGACAGGCGCGCGTCGTTTGCGTTAAATGTCAGGCAGGCAGGCAAGTCCCTTGGCTGGGGTCACAGCAATTGACCTTCCATTCATCACACAGTGAAGCGCATATTGTTTACACAGCATTTGTGGACGGACTCCTCTCTATTGATGTTTACGAAATTCATTTATTGATTACGACAGACGCCGAAACGAAAGTTTCTGTTACTAAAACAACACAAGCGCAAAACTCAAATGAGTTTGGGTTTCGGTTTGTGTTTTGGTTTTGGCTTCCCTTGGTTTGGGTTCCCTTTCGGTTTTCGGTCTGTGCTCACTTCTTCTAATTATCCACTCAAATGATGCTGAAAAAAAACCGTTTGTAGCAGAGTTGTAACTCCTCCATTCTAAAGATAATGATGAGTATGCAGAGTTTTCCACTGTTTTCCATATGGCGACTTCCGTCTTCCATGCTTTTAAGCCTTTTCGTTTTTTTTTTTTGGCAAGCCATGAAAAATAAAGGCAGCCAAATAACTGTAAATAAGCAGGTTGCCGAGGAATGCGACACTCAAGTCAGTCGTACAGTTATTTCTCCTTCGCCTTCCTTCGTATTTTGTTCGTTGAGGAAAATTTGGTTGGCAACACAAAAGGCAACAAATGAAAGACAAAAATATTTTGTAATGAAAGGACTTGAGAAATATAATAAATAATGACAAGTCCCCAAGCAAAGTGAAATGCAACCATGAGTAAGGCATCGCCTACGCATCCTCTTCCAATTCCTTTTGCTTCCCCTCCACCTCCACCTCCACCTACATCTTCTGCTTCCTTCTTCTGCTGCCTGTTGATGTGCCTTTAAAGTGCGATGACAATTAGAAAATCTTTAGCACTGTATAAAAGGGTTTCCATCTTCTCGTTTTTTCATTCATTTCTGCGCTTTGCTCATTTCGAAATTTGTTTTTGCTATTCGGCGTGAAAAATGAGCTTCAAGGAAAAAGCGTAAAAGAAACAATAACCTCGTGAAAAATATGAAAATAGAGCAGAAATCTTTTGAGTTGCATTTAAGCGTGTAAAGGACTCAAGCTCGAGTTTTAATTTTTCGTTTTTATATCACTACTATCATTACACTAGTTAATGTAGAATCCATATATCGTTAAAAACAATCTAAAACAAATTCGTATTTCATAGAAATATCTACAAAAAACTTCGTTTCTGTTCAGATTTATTACACTTTATGCATTTCGTTATAAATATTTCATGATTTTGTTGGCCAGCATTTACCAAAAATTCACTTCAACAAAAACAATGTAAGTCAGAGATTTAAATGTAGTTAATGTTTGACAGCCAAAAAGCGGACGATTTAAAAAAACATTTGCAAATTAAAACTGTACTGAATAAATTCTTGTTATAATGGAATTTTTGCAATGACTATGTTAACTTTGTTTTCTTTATTCTGGGCAATCAAAAAGCATTTAATAAATTATTAAATTATGAGCATAACTCAAAAAAACCACAGAAAATAAACAAATGCTGACAATGTAGAAAGATAACAGAAAATGTTAAACATGAAATGCATATTATAATGAAAAGCAAACAAAAACATAATATAATGAGTGAAAATGTTGTATTATAGTGTGAATGACTGTGAGATACTCAGTACAAATATAATATTTTCAAGATATTTTGATAAAAACTTTACCAATTAAATTGTGGAAAAAGAAACCCAGTAATAAATCAATCTGCATTTTATTACACCCCATTTAAAATTGTAACAATTGCGTTTAAAGTCAAGTATTTTCCGCAACATTCTCTTTTGCTTTCAATCAGTATTCAGTTAATTGTTGCCATTGCCTTTGCTTCTGGCAGTTGCCTAATTTAATTAATTGCTTTGTCTGTCACTGGCAATTGGCCACGCCCACAGTGGAGTTGAGCTGAGCATCGAAAACTATAAATTCAATTTTCCTATGCGTTGGCACAAATACTACTTATATGCGATAAAGAAAAGGAAAATACTTTTCCTTAGATATTTAAACGCTGGTGCGGCACAAGACAAAAAACCCCCCTATGAAGACGAAGGATAAGGCCAAGTCAGCGAAGCCAAGCAACTTTTGCGAGCCCGAAAATCCTTTTTTAATTAAATTTTCTGTGCATTTTGCAGTTTTTAGGTTTGAGAATACGACGACCTCATCGCCTCCATATATGACATGCTAGTCCTTTGACTCTTTCTCTCTCTCTCTCTCTCTGTCTCTCGTGTCTTTTCTCTGGTCTCGCATTCTGTTGAGGCTTCTCCTTGTCTGCGTCTGTAACCAAAGACAAAGTTTTAGCTGGCTACATTCTGGTTGCTATTCTTGTTGTTTTCTGTCAACTTAATCCAATTACATATACACACACGCACACACATGCATAGTTTGAGATAAGTACATATGTACATACGCACGTAGTTTGCACTTTGATTGGAGTCTCACGCCTGCTCTGGTTTGTCTTTTACAGCTGCCCAGATCATAGTCTGACAAGATAATAATGAAAATGATATATGATTTCACGTTTATATTGAATTCCTCTAACTTGTCTTAACTAATTAACTTATTGAGCTGCTTTTGATAGTTGGAAATACGTGTATAATAATTAATTCAATTTTATCTGAGCTTGTAACGGATCTTGTAATTGTATCTCTAATGAGGAATTATGTAATCTTTTAATGAGACTACTTTGCATACATCCAACATTTGTATGATGTCATTCATTGTCTCTTAATTGTAATTTTCAAACACAAATTAAAATAAGCTAATCAGTGCATTACATTAATGCTCTCAGCACTGTTTCTCTCTGCACAAAATGATCTCGTTATCTGCCTTTTAACCTCGCTTTTTCTATCGCTCTCTTTTGGTTATCAGTAGATGACCTGCTATGCAAACTGTATAGAAAAGAGAATTTTATTCTGCTAGCTGCCCGCAATGGAAAAGCTCATTAGCTCAAGCATGTGAGATGATCTTTTTATACCCTGTTAAAGTATAACAGGCAAAACAACAAATCATTTAAGAGCTATAGCTGCAGTTGGAGATACCATATTTCCTTAAGTTAAATTTGAATTGTTTCTTTTCTATTTTTTACTCTTTTATTATCAATAACATTTTTATTAATTTTAAATTGATTTTACTTAATGTCATTCTAGAATATCTACTAGTCGTACATTTTCGATAATTTATTCTCTTATCTGTGCTATAAAATAAAAGCAGATGATGCTCTGGGAGCTGGAAAGTGTTGAACACATCCCCAACGTGTTATCAGTGCGCTCTTTACAGAATACTCCCCCCACTTATCAGCATGATCTCTCTCTATCTCTTCCAGTCTCTCTTTTTCTCTCTTTCTCTTTGTGCTTGCGTAGCATTTATAAGCGTGACGTGCATATTTATGATGTGAGCACATGCTATAAGCTTTTTAATTTAATTTTTTTTCCCAAAAGATCCGCTTGTAATAAGTACAATGGCATGGCTGGATGCTGCTATTACTCTTTCTCTCATGCCCTCGCACTCTCATGACTTTAGTAGAATTTTTGCAGTCGAAACTGTGTGACACTTGCGTCCGGTATGTGTTGATGCCAGAGACGGAAGCAAAATTAATTACAAAATACACATTTTGCCTCATAAATTCAGTTTTATTTTTGTCGTATTTACCGTGACATTCATTCAATTGCAGACGACCACAGATGCGCTCACAGCGGGTGCCCTGACAACAGCAACAGCAACAGCAACAGTTGCAGCCGTAGCAGCAGCAGCAGCAGCAGCAGCAGTGACAGTGACAGCAGCAGCAACAACAACAACAACAGCCACAGCTCCTTCCCCCTCCACGTGCAGCACAGAAATTGAGCAACTGCAACAGGCGCTGCTCGAGAAGCAAACGCAGTTGTACGCTTTGGAGACAGCTTGTCTGCGGGAGACAGAACGTCAAGTTGAGCTTGAGGATAGTGTAATTGCGTGGCAGGATAAATACGATCGACTATACGAGTCACACAAACGTGTTCAGAAAGTTAATCAAAGTCTGGAGGATAAAATGCTCAAGCTCGTCGATCGCAATACAAATGAGAGAGCTCAGCTCACCAGCGATGTGGCAACGCTCAGTGTTCGCTTGGCCCAGGCCAACTTTAACATTGCCAAGCTGCAACGGGAAATTGTAAGTATGCTTACAGACTTTAGCAATACTTAAACTATACAATTTTATATAATGCCTATTGATTCCATGTGCTGCTTCTCAGTGAAGTTTTAGTACAAGCTTTGTTGCGTCTTAGTTAAAAACTATGTAGCTGCAACTATCGAAGTTGAATAATCTGTAGTGTGATAAAACTTGTGAAAACTTTAAGACCTTGAAACTTGCAAATGTGTGATTGGGAGAACAACTGATTTTAAAAGTTTCTCAACACTTTTAAGCTGTGGACTAAGTACGCTTTTTGATCAAATTTGTATGTTGTTTGTTACTTAACTTGCGGTGAAACTAACGATGTTTCTGTAGATAATTTTTTTACCTTGTTCACCTAATAAGTTGTCGGAGAAAAAGCGGTTACTATTTTTCTTTAATTTATTTACTGAGAAACTATGATGTATTTAATTTGTAACCCTAAATTTTTTAATTTTTATCTATTATTTAATAATTAAGTAACTGCTAATATATATAACTATTATAATAACTATCGAAAGTACGCGCTGTTTGGGAAATAAATGCATTTCTCTCAGTCTGTTTCCTCGCACACTAAAGTCAAGAGGGTCAAGCATCCTTTATGCTTTTGAATGACCTCTTTATGTCTGTTTCTTTCCTGTTTTTCGACAGAATGTCACAAGTTAATTAATAATTTGGTTGTCATTGTGAAAATTGCAAACAGTACTTGAAAATGTATATACAAAAACTAGTTTCTAAGTACTCAACAACTTGGATAATTGATAGAGTTTTGTTGTTCACAGTTTTTCACTTCATGTCTTTCTCCACTTTATACACGAGTATTGGTCCATTGCGAATTACGTTAACGAAACAATTCTCATGTTTTGTCAATTAGTTTGGCGTGCAAAAACCTGTCAGCACAGCAGCCAAATTGTAATGCGCTTTTCACCAGGATGCAGTAAAAGGATCGAGTTCAGTTTCATTGCAAACAAACTAATTGTCGAGCAACTTTTGAGGGTGGATTTCGGAGAGACGAGGGGCTGATGTTGGTTTGAATTGGTCGCTGAAACTTTAAGCCGCTCAAAGTCGTTCAGCAGAGCTAAACAAATGCAAGGCGGCAAAGCGTTAAAAACTAGAAACTTTTCCAATTCACTTTTGTTTTTGTATATTTCGGAAGCAAACACGAAAAATATCTGCGCAAAGTTTTCAATTAAGGCAAACAGTAAAATGCCATCGGGCTAAATGCACTTGAGCTTGCAACTAAATGCTGAAAGTGGTGAAGGAAAGAAAGAGCAGGGAATGAGTTGAAAAAATTAGTCTCGAGTCTAGGTTGAAGTGGAAGCCTTTTAACGCACTTGGGTGGTCGAGGTGTTTGCACAGGCGATAGCCCGTTGTTGCCAACAATTAGTAACCCAATGGCCAAAGAGAATTTGCAAAGTTGAGGCAGGGGACAGTGGTTAATGCTGTTACCAACTTGGGGACACAATTGTTTGTGCACCAGTAACGTCAGTCAGCTGCAGCCATTTTATTAACTTGTTTTCATTCCTTTCTTCCTTTCGAGTCAAGTGTTTGCGCAAATTAATACTCAAATGGAAATTCCACCTTTTAAAAACTTTCACAGCTTGGTATTTTCAACGGCTTTGCTTTGTTTTTCCTGACAGCGAAATGTAAAGAGATTGAAGTGATATACGCTGTAAGACAAAGGATAGCATAGTTTTGTAACAAAAGAGAGTAGTTTATTACAAATGTTATATTTGATTCAAAAGCTATGAATAATAGCTAATTAACTATATTTAATTTTCCCTTTTGTTGTTCATTTATTAAGTATTCTATATTTTTCAATTAAACTATATTTCTTTTCAGTGCTTTATTGGTCGCATGCACCAGAAAACATGCTCCTTGATCAAGTATCACAAAAATTTTATGCTACTGATTCTGGTGAACGCTTTTTACATTTTTCAGTCAACAGCGGTAAATCGAATTATCAATAATACAAGTTATAAGCAGCGCAGATAGGAAATTAAATTAAAACTATCTAATAAATTAAAATAAATTGTATGTATTGATAACAAACACAACTTTCGATAAACATTTCATGTACTTCGATGAAAATTTCTGACGGGAGCAGAAAAGTGTCACAATGTAGCAGTTTTTTGTTATGATACATGCTCAGGTAACATGATACAAAAAATTTGGTATCATGATACGGTACAAAAATTATCATATAAAATACGCTTGTAAGTGCCGTCGTTAAAGTAATATTATGAAAGTCAAACCCATATACAATTGTCTATAGATTTGGGGTTATATTTCTTGGCAAGCGTTTTTGAATTTTCGCTGATTGCAGTTTTTTCGTTGCTCTTCTATTTCTATTTTTTTTTTGGCTTTCTGTTGCTTCTTCCTTTTGTTGTCTGCCTGCTGCTCCGTGTTTGGGAGCTGGCGACAATGTCAATAACCTTTTGTCGTTATTTTTTTTGCGTTGCTTTCCCCTGTTTGGCCCTGTTTTCCTTCACTGTTACCCACCTCGTCGCGCTTTTAGCCGGATGAAAAATCAGCACTTGGTCATGGACTGTCGCTGCGTCACGTGCCATGGCGAATTCTCTCTCTATCATTCGCTATCCCTTCCAAACTTGCTTGTATCTGCATCCTCTGGTACCTTGGCATGCCTTGGCCATGGTTCGTTAATCTGCCGGTGGCTTTTTGCATGATAGCTCGGCATTTCCGTTGCAAAACACTTAGCCGTATGCCGTTCCATCGTTCTACCGTGCAACGTAGTCCGTAGTCCGTGGTCCTGTAATCGCTTGCCATTCTTGAATGTTGTTGTTGCGGTGTTATTGTTTACTGAATGGGACAGCAATAAAGTCGATAAAGGCTTACCATGAAATACCCTGTACTTAAGGCTTGAGTAAGCACTTGGCAAAAAGAAAGGGTGACTTAAGTCGAAAAAAATACTGAATGGCAATGACTTAAAACTGGCAATTGGAATGAGAGGCGCTGTATTACTTTTTTAAAGTAGCATATATATACGTATTATAGTACTTGAAACCTATTTGTACTTATGATTATACGAATTCACTCAAAGATTTTCGAGCTTTGTATATTTTCGCTATAAGAAAGAGTTTTCTGAATTGCCTAAGAATAGCATAAATGAGTATATAAAATTATGTATTACTTGAAAAAATTTGATAACTTTCTTGGATTTCATTATGGAAGTGATTTGGGATATGAAATAAAATTTTAAGCAATTTGATAGATCATTTAAACAGTTAGTAAAAATTTTCGAAACATCTGAATATGTTTAAGGATAAAATTAATTAAAATATTGGAATTACTTTATATAAACTTTTGCATTTATTTATCTAAAGTTGATATCAGTATAGAAATCAGATATACTTGTTTTTTAAGTACTTACTGGGTGTTTGGCATATGCATTATTCGTTGTGCTCTCGTTATGCTATATTCTCCGGCTTGTTCGAATATTTGAAAGGCTCATGCACCCCTCAGTTCTTTTATTCAGCCCTAAGCAGAACCCTTCCCCAATCTCATACCATTCTCATCCAGTCCATTGTAATTCCCACTTGCATTAAATGCCGAGTAATTGTAAATATGGTGCGTCTCTTAGCGAGGAGCCCCAAGCGCTGCAATTGGAGCAGATAAAATGCTGGTGGAGCACAGTTCACGTGGAAATCGCAATTCACATTCCCGGAAAAGAACAATGATGCATTAGTGGTGTGGCTTTGGGTTTAGGTTCTCTCTTCTCATTTCGCTCTTTTTTTTGGAGTAGACTTTAGGTGTTTCCTGTTTGTGGGACTTATAGAAAGAGTGTAATTAATGTTAGGCAGCTTGCGGTGAAGCTGCTTTGAGAACTCGAACGTTGTTCACTTTTCTTGACTTTGGTCTGTTGTCAGTTTCATTTCAATGCGTACGTAAAACTTTTGGGACGACCTGTGCAACGGTGCGTATAAGTGATTGCATTGTAGACCTGTTCCTAGCTCTTGCTGTTCGCCACAACTCAAGTAGACTGTCTCAACTTGACTGGGCTTAGGCGTCGCTATTCTCGGCTTGTTTTGAGCCTGTGTGCTTAATTTCTTAAAAGTTATTTACATATTTGCCTGATGTGGTTGGCAACTAAGCGAACGGAGGGGCTTAGTGTGCTTGTGGGCGTGGTGTGGCTACGTTCCTTGTTGACTGATGGTCTTAGAGTCTTGAATGATGTAGGCTCGGGATTTGAGCACCGACATAGTTGATTTTGAGACAAATATTGAGGCGTTAATTTAATTCAGTCCCTGCTATGAGCCTTAAACATAAATGGTCAAAACCATTTAAATTTCCAATAAAATAATGTGCTTAGATTTAATATCTGAAATTTAACAGACTTTAGCCACTAGGGCGTATGATCGATATACTGAAAAGATCTAATGTATTGACTGATAAATTCATTTACCAGTTACCTTAAAATATAAAAATTCCTATGAAAAAATTAAATTTCCTCAATTCAACATGCGATTCTCGTTCTAATTAAACTTTCATTTTGCACCACTCTTTGCTATAAAACTATCATCTAAACCCCTTAACTACAATTAACTATTTCCTGTAAATCTGAGTACTCTTTTTTTGGCGCATTCGAAGCGAATTAAAGCAAAGCAAACAACAGGCAACACAATATGAGTACACGTTCCTCAGCTAATCCAACCTAAAACTCACCTTGTTTTTAATTTCCCTGCACAAACATCGAAATGGTTCCGGTTGCATGTCAAATGAAGCAAAACAAAAGAGCAACAACAATAACAGAGCCGGAAAATATGCGGCCAAAATGCACGCAGAATAAAACAAGGGAAAAGCAAAAAGGATCAACAGAAATGTACTAAACCATTGAAAAGTTGAAACAGTTGGAAAAGAAAGAATGCAAAAAAAGAGAAAAAAACTGTTTCATATTACAGCAATAACAGTGCGGAAAATCAGACCTGAGCTGATGTTTCATCCATGATATGAATCGCTACTGTTTTTTATGTTTGTGTTTTGCAAAGGTACAAAAAAAAATTGTTAAGCGGTCGGCAGCAAAAAATATAAATTACCAAAAAGCATATCGAGAAAGGCAATGAAAACTGGATAGAAAGAGATAGAGATAGAAAGAGAGACAAAAGGGGCAGCCAGTCAGAGTAAATAAAACCAAGGCAACCATGCAACACACACAATCTGACGTACATTCGACCAAACTTCTGGTCTATAAATGTCTACCTATACGCACACATTTGCATATTGCAAACACACATTCACACACACACTCACACACAGACTTACGTAGATAGACAGCGGCCATTGTTCTGTGGCTCCATTTTTTATGTTACAGTCTATACATGTGCTATTAAAGGCAATAACGACTATGTTATTTACTATGTAACACATAAAGCCAAGTGTTTTCTTTTCTATGCGTTTTCATCTCCCATTTCAGTTCAATTTCCTTTTCATTTTATTACTATTTTGTCTCTTTGAGCTTCTCTGCGCACGGACATTAAACAGAATTACACCCATGCGTTCACGGTAATCGAAAAGGAGTTGAGGTACAAACTTATCAGATACATAACACTATTGAATTCCCATTTTAAAAAGTAATTGAATGAAATTTAAATCGCTTACATTTTGGCATTGCATGGAAAGTTGTAGATTTTACATGAGACTGGAATAGAGAAAATTACGAAAATTATTAACTAAATATATTTGTAAATTACAATTTGAATTCTTTTTAATTTAAATATTGAAATAAATAGTTATCCTTTCCGAAATCTGTTTAAAAATATTAAATAATGATTTATATTTTAAATAGGAAATCGCATTGAAATAAATTAAAACTCATTTACAATCCATATTTTTCATATACAAAATTGTAAATATTATAAACCAAATAATTAGTTTCAGTATATTTTTACCATACTTTTTTTGTTTTTATCAGATTATAAATATTTCAAAGTATTTTGACAAGCTTTTACAAGTTTGTCTTTTGGTTTCACAATACCAGTTAGAGTATCGCCAAGTCGACTCTATATTACTCTACTCTAACGACTTGTTATGCCTTTTTTCCCTTTAAGTGGCAGACTGTTGCTTTTTTGGTTCTTTTGTTTGGTAAGGGACCTGGACGGTATTTCGTTTGCGCTTAATAAATCGATATTTTAAGCATTTTAATGTCTGCGCCAAGCGCAAAATGTTGGCGCCAGTTTCAGACCAGTCGAGACCAGGGTTGGAGTGCCGTTGTCCATGTCCATGTCCATGCCTGTTTCCGTATCCGTATATTTTATGGTACGTGCCCGTGTCCGTAGCGGCGTTGTCAGTTTCCTGGGGGTGTATATATATAGTACGAGTATATATACCCTTATGCTAGCTCTTAATGGCCCTTCAACCCCCAAAGCTGACCGAACTTCATGTGCACCTCATATTTTTGTGCAATTAGCCTGAATCTAAGTAGTGTATCAATCATGATAAAGGCAACAAAATAAAATACTCCTTTACTTCTAACTATTTTTAGAGGTTTTCCCTAAAATACTCGTATAAAGGAGCTTATATTTAGTCGGAAGTTGCAGAGATAGGCAAATACAACATTGGGTTGGTTTAAGGGCCATTTAAGTTGTGGTTGAGTGTGGGCACAACTGAGATTCTGACTGTTAAGTGGGGTCAAGTGTGGGTCGAATGTGTTTTGCATGCCAAAAACACATCACAGCTGCTGTAGGGCGGAGCACAAACTAATGGCTGACACTGTAGCAGTCGCTATACAAATGTCGACAGCTCAGTCAAGAGTTCGCTTCAGATTGTGCCAAATATTTAGGAAAGCATAAGTCTTTGATTATAAACTTAATTTTATTATATTTAATCTTAAATTTTCAGTTTAAGCTTACTGTGTGCAATTTATTAAATATATTTGCAAGCAGATTTAACCCCTTTGTGAGTATTTTAGTTTAATTCAAAGTGTTTGTGTTAAAATTCGTTGAAGTCATATTGCATACCAGGAAAAGTAAATACACGCTTCAATGGATATTCAACGGAAAAACATAATGAGCTTAAAGCAAATTTCTGCAGAGTCTCTGAGGAATTTCTAATACAACAACAACAATTGCGCTGCACAAAAATTTTGAATTTTGTAGGTGATTTTTGTAGCTGATTGATTGCCCGATAGCCATGGCAACAACCATGCAACTCTTTCAGCAACTGTTGACAGCAGAATGCAATTGAGCAACGAGCTTGTACTCATAGGCCGAAACATGCCACATGCCACATGAAACACACGAAACTAATGCCTAAACCATGCAACATGCACAAAATACAAACATCAGCAATTTTACGACACGTGTGCAAAGCAATTTTAGATATTTGTTCGAAAAGCTGAAAACCAAACAAAATGTTGAAATGAAAAATATACAAATATGTATCTATGGGTGCTACAGCTGTGTGTGTGTGTGTGTTCGTTAGTGGTGTGTAGTTTACAACGCAGCCACATAAAACTTTAATATGCCCGTCGAGTCGAGTTTTGTTCAGAGTTGCAGACCCTCAAGTGCTGCAGCTGTGTATTGGGAGAATGAGTCTGAGTGCTATTCGCTCTTCCCTGCAGTTATGCAATTTTCATTTTGAAGTTTTCATGTTGCAGTAGAAGCAGAGAGAGAGAGAGAGAAAGAGAGGGGGACTGCTTCACAGTTGAAATGAGTTTGGTTTGCACCATTAGTCGACAGCATTTTAATTTGAAATGTGCGTAACATTTGCCTGTTGTTGTGCTTGTTCTTCTCGATGTTGTTTTCGCATGTTCTTAAATCAAGTGTCAACACATAACTTTACAAATAAAACCACGCCCACTCCGGCCATTTGTCAAGCTTAACGCGGCGTATGCGTAATATTTTGCATGTAACAAAACTTGTGAGTGGCAGCATCGATTCAGCTCGAACATCTCGTATACTTTTGCACTTGATATATGCACATTAGATTGGCCAACCAACCAGGCAACCACGCAAATCAGCCATATATCATTTGTCTGCCTCTTCCGCTTTTATCTTTGTCTTTGTTTCAACTCTCACCGGATCGTCAGCTTAAGTGGCATGCAAAAATCCAACGTCAGTCAGAACTGAGCTGCTGCTGCAGTAGTAGTACTCCGTTTGTCTTATCGCTTTCTATCGCTTTTATTTTGTCTTTTACTTACTTTTTTATTAGTTTGCTGGCAGTGCTTCTTTTATGTTCTCCTTCTATGCTCCAACTTCATGTCCGTGCACGTTCGCCTTTGTGCCATTTATTATGTAACGCAAAGTGTGGCAAATCATTTACATAAATCAATCTAAAGCGTTGCTCCAACAGCGCCTTACTCTGCAAGACGCAAACAAAGTCCGTCTGTTTGTCCGTCCGTCCGTCCGTCCGTTAGTTTGTTCCATGTTCATACTGAGTGCCCATATTCGAATGTTCATGCTGAGTGTTGTTGTCGTTTTCGTTGCCATTCGGCTTAAGTGCCATTTGTAACGCAAAGTTTCACAACACTTTCATCATTCTCCTCGTAATCTTTTCGTCAGCAATAAGTTTCTAAATTAAAACCCACAAACATAAGTTTGCTTTGTATGCAATATACATTAAGAAAAAATTTGGATCTAAAGAAAGATATCTTACAAATCAAACCAGTTTGCGAGGTAAAAGTCTAGTGACGATAGTCTTTTCATGCCCCAAATTTATTGATATCAAATTTTGTGAAGAACGCCGTTCAATTTTATATATAAATTATTCGAAATTCTTTAAAATTAATTAATTAAAAGAAATTTAGAAAAATACTTTTCTCTTATTTTAAAAAACTGAGTGTTTTCTAATTATTTTTGTTAACATCTTATTTTTAAATTCTTAAGTTTTTGGATTTTGCTAAGAGTCCGTATTTTATTGCTTTAATTTTTTTCTTACGACTTTCTACAAATACAGCGCCCCCATTAAACTAGTGGCTAGTCTCTGCATAATAATAACTCTTTCAGCATGTTCTAGTGCCTTACGTTTATGCAATATTTCTGCCAAATCCATAACTTTTCGCACTTTACGAGTTGCTGGGATCAATGTTTCCTCTTTTCTCATTTCTCTTCTTTTTTTTAAGGGTATTTTTCATATTTATATTTTGCATATATTCCATCTTTTGCACTTAAACGTTATACAAATTTATCGGCATGCTGGGACCTGGGAGTGAACATGACCTCGACTTATGTACATTCCCTTCATTTTTCGTTTCATGCCACACATTCTGCATACGCCGCGTTGCACGTGCGGATTGTGTAACATTTTGTAGCACGCAGTTGACTGTTGCTTTTTCGTGTTGTTGTTGCTGTTGGTGTTGGAGTCTGTTGCAGTCATAAAACTTCCCAGGGCTGTTGTGTTGCTGCTGTTGCCAAGCTTAACTTTGTTGTTTAGTGTAAAAGCCTTACAGCTGGTTTGTTGCACTTGCCGCGTGTTTTTGTTGCTGTTTCTGCTGTTGCACCTTTGCATTTACTTTGTGCGCATTATCACTTTGCCGAGCAGTTTGTGCATAACAACAAGAAATAACTTTGTTCGATCTTTTACCTCACACACATACACTCAAAGAAACAAACTGATACAAACAGCTTTTAGATTGCAATTTAAGCACTTTAGAACACGCATTGGCAACACCTTTGGTTGGCCTTTTAGCAAAACCATCCACTAAATCAGCACCCCCTATTTTTCACACCCTTTTTATACACTATGCTGCCAACCTGGCAGCAGCTGGCAACTCTGGCTTCCGAAATATTCGTTTGCGGGTGTCAGCTTTCAACTTTTCTAAGACACCCCTAAAAAGTTGCTATTTCTCATCTTTTCCTGTTTTTTTTTTTTTTTTGTTACGCCATAGAATATTGTGGCACAAGTGTTGCCGATTGTTGTAAGAGTAGTTGTTGTTACGCCGCCTTTTTGTGGTTGTTGTTTACCCGTTTACATTTTGTTGTTGCGTAGAGTCGCTTCGTGCAGCGCTCTAAATAAATAAAATTGAAATAAATATTAAATAAATGGAGCTTAGGGCAAACAGAAATTTGGGAAAGGAGAATAAAAAAGAGAGAAATCGCTGTAATGCAATATTAATAAGGATATCAGAAGCACTTTTGTCGAATCTGTAGGTATAGATTTATGATTTCTGGATTAGTTGATTCTGCAGGCAATGAGAGGCTAAAAATAATTTTTTTTTTTGGCATAATTCCAATTATGTTGTTAGTTCTTAATTCAGTTTGCCAACTTTCTTTTGCTCTAATTTTTCTAACAAAAATTAATAGACTTTGCCAATTTTGACTGGAGAAAATATAATCTTTTATAAATAATTTTAATTTTATTTATTTTCTCACAATTTCTTTAAATAGTTTTTATTTTTTCACGCTTTAATATTAAACGCTTAAATTTGATATGGAGCTATTTAATTTATTTGGCAACACTTTAATAAATCCTTAATGTAATTTATTCTTTGCTTGTGATTTTAATGACGACATAAAGTGCTTGCCTAAATAATTAATTAATTGAGTACATGCAAAAATCTTAGGAGCATTTCATTCGATTTATTGGTTACCTTTTCAGCCTCGCAATCGCTTCCCTTCGCCATCACTTGCAGCAACATTTACATAAGTTATTAGCTTACCCCAGACTTTAAGACCCTCAACAACAGCAACAAGAACAAAAACAACACTACATGCTAATTGCAACTGCTTAGGACACCAACACACTTTTCTGTTTCTCTTTCTTTTTCCCTTTCTCTTTCTTCCAGTCACTTCCTCTCATACTGCTGGTTTGGCAATTTTATTGTTTCCATGCTTCGCATTTTAGCCTGACACGCAAATAAATTTATTTTTCCCTTAACCCACACTTTTTGCTTGAGGTTGGTAAAAATCAAATGGTGCTGCCACCTTTTGCCCCATCATTCTGGCCATGATGTGTTTTTCTCCTTCGTTTTTTGTATAACTGTAACATTGCGTATACGCAACGTTGTCGGCGCCAATTCGTAATTACTGCGAAGTAATCGCTTGATTTTCGTTACACGCCAGTACGTGAGTACCCTGCGACCTCTGACCCACGAGCTCCTTCAATTGTTGTTGCTGTAAATCATAAGTTGTTGTTTTTGCTGGCACGCTTGGATTGCATTGTTTTGACATGTGGCGCCAACTGGCTGCTGCATGATTCATCGTCAGGCATCGTCAGGCGACATTGCCATCATGGCCAGGCCATCACGACCATCATAGCCATCATAGTCATCATTGCCATAGTCCTGTTCGGTGTCGCACGTTTTGCTTACGCAACGTGATTGCCCCGGCCTGGTAGAAGAGTAGTCCTGTTTGATTGAAACGCATTTTTATGAAAATCTCTGCTTTATTTTTTATCGATCCGTCAATTTAATTTTTGTGATTCTCTTTCATTATACGGGCACACGCACACACTCACACGCACAAACACACACACACACACACACACGCACACAATCACACACAGTATTGTCTTGATTGCTCTTTGCTCCTGGGGCTGTTGCTGCTGCTGATGTCCTGCGTTGCCATATGACCTGATGTCAGCTGCGCTTTCATGCAAATATATTGTTCCTTTTTAATTAAAACACAAGCCTTAAATTAGTGCACACACATACACTGACACACACACACACACACACACACACATATGTCAGTAATTTTCATTCTTTGATTAAGCTTTAGTTAATAAAAACATTAAGGTTTTCCATGAAGTCATTTTGCTGTTGATGCTGTTACAATATTTGCTCTGAGATTGTTTCATCTGACACATAATATTTCGAATTTTCTTGGCTTTAAAGAAGTTTCCGGCAGTATTTTCAGCTCGACCCACATACATACATAGCCGTACTCATTCAAGCCATAAATAAGTTGGCCAACCTCTTTCTTCCCTCTTTCTCACTCCCTCTTTCCCTTCTCAACATGTTTGATGTGTAATTTCTGCAGGTGCTCATTAAAAATAATTACATCTGCTTTGGGCCAAGAAAATGGCAATGGCAAAAAGGCAGCCAAGCTGACAGGTGAAGAAACTGTGGACTGAGTTTCCTTTCCTCTTTCCTGTTTATTTTTTTTGCACTTTTTATTCGCGATAAAAATTAGATCGCTAGCCCATTTATTTTCTATTTACAATGTGTAAACAAGCCGTGGGCTAGATGGCAGACACTTAAAGGACAACACGGCTTTAAGAGAAAAGTTTCATCTTAAAAATAAACAATGTTCACACAAAGCATGGAAATAATTGTGGTCACTTAGCCAATCTCAAAAAAGAATTCTGTGTACATTTCAAAAAGATCTAACAAGATTCTCTGCTCTTCATTAAATTCTCAAAATATTTACCTACTGAATACTTTAAGTTGCTTGAAAAATATAAAAAAGTTTCAGCGCTATATGACAATTCAGAAATCAATTAAACATTGGAATTGGTAGCAGATATCTAATTAATTCATCAATCAAACAAGTTGACTTCATGTTTAACTGAATTGTTCAATTTAACAATTAAATTCTTCTGCGAATTTTTTGTTATCTCACTCAATTTATTGATAGTTGCTTTCACAGCATTAATGAATGATTTTTGTATGAACCGCAAATTTGAGAGTAGTCAAAGGAGCAACTGTACGTTCAATTACAGCTCTACTTTTTTTATATGATTTTCCGAATGTGATGTATGTATATGTGTTTGTTTCTCATGTTTCTGGTCCTCAAAATATGGCATCAAAGTTTGTTTTTAAATAATTATTGATTGAGCATGCCTTAAATGTTCATTTCCTTGTTAAGGGTATATCAATACCATATATGCTGCTCAATAATTTTAAAAGGAAGCAGCATCTGATCGCTTCTACAAGTTTTTAGACCCTGTTGTTAAAATTTACTATAGTCTATTAAGTTTGTCAGAAGGGAAATGTACTGCAGGATGCGACATGGATGTCTAATTTTAATCAACAATGGATCGACCATAAATAGATGCTTAATTCGCTTTCTTGCCATATTTATTCCTCGATATTGGGTATCTGCAAGTTGAGTATTCTTCTCTATAACATACGTACTTTGCTCTTACTTATTATTGTTCTCATTAAACATTGAACAATCGATTGTCTTGAGAACCTTGAGAAAGCAATTTGCACAGTCTATTTAAATTATTAAATTAAATGCAAAACGAATCAAAAAGTTTTAAAGGTCACATGTTGGCAACAACGAGTTTGTATTCAGAGATTTTCAGATTGACATTCTGTGGCTAAGCCTGAAAAATAAACATAAATATATCAAACACACACACAGAACTACAAACTTACACTAAAACACACACGTAATTGTGCTTGGGGTGTTTTTATGTATGAGTTCAAAGAAAAAGATAAAAAAAGAGAGAAGAAGGAACTTCCGCACTTTAGAGAAATGTACAGATAGCCTAGACCGCCACTTTGCAATGTCCTGAACTTTGATATCGAACTGAAAACAGTCCTCATAAGTCAAAAAAAAACAAATATATACATACAAGTACAACTTATATATATTTATGACAATTTTCATGATTGACCGACTTGCCGACCAACACACAATTTCAATGGACATCATCTTAGGGGTGCCAATAATATATGGGCCTGGCTCCAGCTTTCATTCTGAATGTGTGTGATGAATAAATGATGCGGCTTGGAAGTTCTCAATGATTTGGCTTTAGTTTCGCTTTGCTTTTGCTTTTGCTGAGCTTATTCCACACACATTCAGTTACTTGAAATTATGGATATGTTTTTGACATAATCAACTAATCTATACACTAACAAATACCCAAAACTGTTCACAATTATCAGCTTATCATAATAAGGAAATTGTTTTAGTAAATAAGCAAAGAAAGCATTTAAATATGAATGACATTTATCATACAATACATAATATATATTTTTTGGGATTCTTTTAATTATAAAGATAGCTTTTTACATTTTTCCATGGCCATTTAAATAAGTTAGTAGATACAGAAGAACTTTTTGCAGAACTTTTTAAGCTAACATAAAAGTTTATGTAGATGAAATTTTGAATCAGACTTTGGCAGAATTTTAAAATTTATTGGGAATTATTTAGCTTGAACTAAAAAATTAATTTTTTTTAAATAATAAAAAATAAGCTTAGGAATATAAACTTTTAAAAATAAATTTTTTTCCCAAAAAACTTTCCTGTTATCTTGAGAAAAAAGAAAATGAATATATAATGAATTTATCTAAGTCTTTACATGCTTCAAATTATGAAAGATAATTAGAATAAAATGTTGTTATAAAAATCTAAATTTCAATTAATAAACTTTAAAGCTATAATAAACTTAAATGCAATTATAGTTAATAATTTTAAGAGATTAACATAACAAATTTAACCTTTTTTAAACAGACAATTATCTACTTTAAAGGATTTAAATTAAATCCTATTAGTTTAACATTTGGTTGACTTAAAGGGTATTTAATAGCTGTTAAGCTGCTGGCTTAGCACGCTTCGTCAAGTTAGTTTTTTTTATTTGGGTCTAACTTATAGCCTCAATTGCCATGTGTCGCATATTTGCTGCTGCTGTGCGAGAAATAAAAATGTAAATTCAAAATTTTCTACGCACAAGCGAGCATTAGCCCGTTTCCAGTTCCCAATGTTGTCAAATCCATACACACACAGACACACATACAAAGACACATCTGTTGGCCGACCATTTTTATTTGCTTTTGGCATTAGACAATGCTCGTCCCTCATTCTCTTTCTCTCCCTGTTGTTCTACCCTGCATGAATACACAGCAAAGGCTATCTGTAACTGCAGTAAGTTTGGCAAAAAAATACATATGTATGTATAGATTCTTGTAGAATCTGTCAATCGGATGCTTCTGAATTAACATACACTGACTGTGTATTCATGCAGGGGCTTGTGTGCGTTGTCCCGGCAAATATATGCTCAATTTAGTGTATTTAATGCAGTGCCAAATGCTTAACTTGGCCCACATCGGCAAACACACACACACACACACAAACAGGCACACTCCAAATAGACATGTCCCAAACCCAAGGATCTGCTCAATGTTTACGCTTATGCTAATTTTGGGCAGATCTGAGCACCGCTTTGTGTATTGCCATGTTGGCATTCTACTTGGCTGTAATCCGTCTACTTGTTGTTATCCTTGTTGTTGTTCTTGTTTGTGCGTTTGTTGGCAATTTAACCAGCACATGCAACAAATTCGATGTGTGGCCCATAAGAGCTTTTGAATTGTGATTAAAGCAGCAAATGTCCTTTATTGTGTGGCTCTCTCTCTCTCTCTCTCTCTCCTTCTGTCCTGTCCCTCTCTCTGTCCAACTTTGTATCCCCTACTGATTCAAGATTAACCGCATAAATCAGCAAATCAAATGCTGCAGTTTAACAATAATACATTAAGCAGCCACTGCAATTTGCCTCTCTCTCTCTTTCTTGCACTCCCTTTGTCTCTTTCTATCTCTGAACAGCCATGGCCCGTGGGGCATCCGGTGCCAACTCCCGGAGCACTAAATGTCCAGGCATAAATGACATGCAGATTCACTTTACTTGGTTGCCAGGATGCTGCGTTGGCAAAGCTTTTTAGCTACTAATTAGATTCAGAAATATCACCCCTTTCCATCCCTCTACCACGCCCATTACTACCTGTGTGCTTCTCCTCTCTTCTCTCATCTCTAGCTGCTATTGCAGCATCCCTTGCTCAAGTATATAACTTAATTTACTATGCAATTCTGTTTGTTTTTGTTGTTGTTGTTGCTGCTGCAAAATTAATTTTCTCATGATTTAGTTGGCATTTGAGGTTTTGATTTTGCGGTTGAGTGGCTTTTAAAGGCCTTTAGTCCAAGTAAATGGTCATCAAAAACGTTAATTAGCGCACTATATAACGCACACGCATTGCTTGGTAAAAAGTGTGGGAAAATCTATGAGAAATGCGCACATGCAAACCTATAAAAAAATACAAATATAGGATATATGAGCATGTATGTGGGTCATGTGGCAGGAATTTAAAAATTCAACTGGAATGTGATTTTAATATGTCCACAATTACAGGTTTACTTTCAACTCGTTTATGCGCTGACTTATTTTGAATTAGACAAAGATTAAAATAAGCTTAAGTGGAGAATCGTAAATAGAAATTGTGCAATGAATATAAAATGCAGACAGCTGCCAGCTTACTAATAAATATATTTATAATTATTTATTGCGGGATTAACTTTGTTTAAGCTTTGACTTAGCAACAGTTTAAGAACAATAGTAATTGTGCAAATATAGTTTCTATTCATTTCAAAATATTTATTTAGTTGAATAGATGTGTTTTGTGTTACTTTGAGTAATTATTTATTTAGATTTGTTTGTATTTTGATTTGCTTAATTCTTAGCTTCCTTAGCAAATATGGCAGAGCTATTTAAGTTTACCATATTATATCTTAATATTTTCTTAGTATTAAAATGCTTCAGCTCAGCTCGACCAATGTGTTCACTTTAAGCTTTGAATACCAAATTGTATATTTATTTGGCAAAGCCAACTCTCTGAATGTTATTCAGCGCATGTTAGCAGCATTTTGAAATGTTTCTTTTAAGTGTGAGCTGCTAATCGCCTTATTTTTAATAGAAAACTTCACATTCGTTATATTTTTGAAATGCTAAAAATTGACTGTAGTCTCTCAGATTTTTTTCGTTTTTCAATTAGCTTTTATCAACAAATATCCAACAAAAAATAGTAACATTTCATTCAATTGAATTGATTCGGCTTGACAGGTCTGTAAACTATTCAATGCGAGTTGGCTGCTTCAATAAATCTCGTAATTGATCAACAATTCGTATTCAGCGCAAGATGATGGTTGTTTTAGTTATTAAAACAATTTTAATAGACAAACATGATAAAGCTTTTAATGGAAACCATCAAATGTATCTTCATTTTATTTTCAAATGGCTACATTTGAAAACACTTTGCACAAGTTGTCAGCACTTTTAACTGTCAAATCACAGTAAAGCAACACATATCGTGATATGAAGAGTCCCGCATAAACTTCACTTTGCATGTCAACGTTGTTTTAATCAGCGAACTCCTACCACGACAAAAACACAAAACGAGGCTGTGACCACGCTCCCCTTCACCCACTGGGACCAGCACCCTTTCATTTCCTCATGCTGCCTCTTTTTGCTTGCGGTCAGTTGGTCGCCGGTCAGCAAACAAGCGTGAAATTGCACAAAAACAGTGTCAGAGTCCGGGAGAAGATGGAAAACTGCTGAGCGGAGATGAGGTGGAAATGGCGAGGCAACCGGCACAAAAGGCAATCAAACTTGCGGCCTATGAATGTGGTGACCATAACACACGTTCCCTGCCTCTCTGTGATTCCATTATTTTTTTGTATTCTCTGGCAATGCATTTCGGTCACATGCATGAAGCATTTATTTCCCTCTTTTTCCCATATTCACACTCTTTTCTGATGCCAATGGCAGTGCAATTAATGCAGCATTGATGATGTTTGATTAGGAAAGTCTTTCAAATGCCAGCGATTGGTCAATTGTTGTGGTGGCAGGAGGGGGGAAGCGGTGAGAGCTTCAGAGGATTTTGTTATTGAAATTAAATGCATACAATTCGCAACACGCGCTAATGATTCAATTATACTTATTACTATGCCATGCACCACACACAAACACACTCAAACAATGTTAAATATGCATATGTGGTACACTGTGTACTCTCTGTACACAGACACGCACATACACACACACACACACACACATCAATACACTGGGCGCGTTTGGTTTAATTAAAACCGAGCTCAACACGAACTCAATCGATGGCCACTGGCTGTTGCACGTTTTAAATTTAGCGCACTTGTCCCCTGCTTTCCCCCCTCAACTCATTACATCCATGTGAGTGGCGGCTCCAATGGGAACTTCATTAAAGTGTGTAAAGTTGAACAATTTATTTGCATCATGCGCCAAGCGTTCCATGTTATTGAGTTTGAATGGTGATTGATATGCAGGTTGCCCTGGTCAATGCAGCAATGCCGTAAATTTTCACTGCATGCTCTTGCAAGGGTCTCCTGGAGACCTGTGAAGGCTCTGCTCCAGTACCTTACTCTGCCACTGCTTCTGGCCTTTAAACTGCACCACAATTTGTTGCCGTGCTCTTCCATTTGCTAGGCAATATCTTGACAGGTATATAGGTATAGAGGTTGGCCTGTTCGTGCTGACCTTTCACTGATGCCTGACATTGTTAATATTGTAAGAAATGGCAGTCGTTTACTCTCAATTAACAAGATTAAATTTAAAAAAGTTAGTTGATAAATATAAAAATGTATGTAATAAATAAAAAAATTGTAAAATGTTATTTAAGAAATAAAAAAAAACTTTAATTGTATTCGACCGTGACAGGACTCGAACCTGCAATCTTCGGATCCGAAGTCCGACGCCTTATCCATTAGGCCACACGGTCTTCTTGATTTTGGTTGACTAGAAGTAAATAACAAAATCAGATGAGCCACTGAAATAAAGCCCACCAAAATCTTTCAAGCTACATACATTTTAAAGAGATTTTTGGTTGATTTCAAATACGAAACTGACTAAAATGGCAATTACTTAAGACTTAAACTTAAGTTAATGATTTGATCTTATTATATAATCGTATACATATTTATATATGTTGGAATATTATATAATGTTAGTGCGAGATATAGATAATATAGATATATTACTTGTTATTCAGACTAAAGTTAAATATCTTATAGTTAGATATAGATAAATTGAATTTAGCGAATGTCTTTCGATAATTCATTTCAATTCTTTTCACAACTTTTCACTTTATCTGGTTGTTCCTTAAATTAGGTTAGTTTTCCATCTCGTGCGCTGTCAATCAAGCTTTAATTTTTGTAGCTAATTTTGCTACTTTTTAAAGGACACGCTTACCAACCAAGCTGCCAAATTCCAAGGCCTTCAAACTGATATAAATATATTACGTAGGGAATGCATCTGGCATTGGGGCTTTTGGAATTTATTTCATTTCCATCGCATGCTCCTTTTTAACACGGTTCTCTTTTTGTATTCTATAAAAAAATCGCTACCAGCCAGCGTGCAAAAATAACACAAAATAAACTAAAAAAAAAAAGAAAAGGGAAGTACGAAAATCGAATGATAAAGGGAGTAAAAACGAGATGCATAAAATGCAAATGGCGGTATTTTGCAGATTTTCACAGTGAAAATCCACGGCAAACAGAGGAAATAAGAAACAAAAAAAACATAGAAAAAGAAGCAAACATAACGGTGTGACGTTGCGTGTAAGTGTTGGTAAACGCGGTGCGAAATGCCCCAATGCTTTTTGTCTCCCGGTTGCAACATATTGTTGTACTTGTTGTAAGTATGTAGGTCAGCAATGCAGTAGAACTACTGATACCCTCTAAGTATATTGCAGTGGGTGTATACCTTTTTGGTCTTAGTAAGGACAATTGAATTAAAAATGTTTACTTTACACATAAACATATGATACATTTAAGAACTTTACAAAAATGTAAACACAAGAAAATTTTTTATATTTTTTTTAACTTTTAAAATCTCTTTCTTTAGAGTTTGATTAAAGTTTAGATGGAAATAATGCAAGCATGAAAATAAAATTTGTTTCGTGACGCATTGAACTATTTTTGTGGGCTTACCAGCCAGAAGTGGCACTAAAAGTTGCATAGATTTTGTTATACGGGGAGTATTTCCTTGTCGAACACTTGGGTGTCCATATTATTGTTGCAGTTGCAGTTGCAGTCACTGTTGTTGTTTAACAAGTTCGAGTGCAGCGCATTTGTAAAATCTAAGAACCATCTAAAGTTTTGTGCGCCACAAAACAAAACGAGCAATGTGAAATAGAGGGGATGGAAGAGGGGCAAGGAGGGGGGAGAAAAGAACTTTGGAGGCTGTTGCTGACACCAAAACACAAAAGCAACAGCAAAAAGTTTGTTTAACAATGTGTAAAGGAGCTGAGAAATGGCTAGAGCGGAAAATGGCTAAGGGAGAACGACTGTGGTAAAGATAGTAAGGAGAATAAAGGGCAACAGGGGAGGGCGCCACAGAGAAAAAACCAAAAAGGCAAACATATTTGACATTTGCATGCGAAAAGTGTCAAAGGAGGAACACACACACACACACATACACATGCTCTAAAATGTGTAGGACCTCAACTTCCGTTACCTTCTTATCTTAGTGTATTGTTGTTTCTTGCTCTTTCTCATACTCTCTCCCGTTCTTTCTCAATTTGCAGGAGCGTTACAAGGCCGACATTAGTCTTGCCATACAATTGCTGCAGTGCAAACCGGACAGTTTTGTGCCGCAAAAGGTGTCCTCGGTGAGTTATTCGTTATTCGTTATCCTTTATCCATTTATCCGATATCCATTATGCTTAATGCGTAAATCGAGTAACACATTTATGGCCATATTTTGTTGTTGTTAGCTGCCAATTGAGATACAGTCTAAGGTGTCGGCCTATATGCGACTGGAGACAAACTCGCATTCGGATTCGGAGTGCAGCAATAGTGGTGTGGGCGTGGCTACCACAGCTTCCTATAAAGTGCTTCCCGTCTCGGACTCGCCACCGCCGGCACCATGCCCCTTTCCGCCCACCGCCATGGTGTACTCAATGCGGGGCCTTGGTAAGTGTTAGTAGACCATTTTGATTTCATTTCCTTTTGATTTTATTATTAGTTTTACATTCAATCGAATTGAATTTCAGTATTTCGCTATTAAAATTGCAATTTTATTTTATATATTATTTATTTCCTAGCCACAATTCGTAATTCCCTCTTTCAAAACTCAACTCAATCATTGGTTTAATTATTATAAGTTGTATACCCTGTGAGCATTGGGATTTAAAAGAGCGTGTATACTTTATGCATGTAAAATATTTATTTTCCAAAATATGATCAATTTAATCTATAAGTAGTCGATTAAGCTCTCTTAGCCTGTCTGTCTATTTATATATTTCTGTATTCTATAAGAAAATCTAATTTACTTTTCATTTATATCAGTAAATAATAGATAAACTAATTACAAGAAAAATTTAAAGGGCAGTCACATTTTCTCTACCCATTTTAAAAAATTTCACTTGCATCAGATTATAATCACTGAAAATATTAAAGAGTCTTCTCATAGTCTAGTCCCTTTAAAATTTTAAAGATCAGCAACATTTTCTCATTTTGATCTGACTATAAACGCTGAAGATATTTAAGAAAGTGTTTGTTGAGTTTAGGGTAACTTCAGTCTGCAGTCTAGTTAGAGTACTTTATAGTCGAGTAAACTTGAGTAGCATGTTCTGCACATTTTTGGTTTTAATTGTAAAAACTTTATAGTAATTGCATTCATTACTTCCATTTCAATTCATTTTAATTTTTAATTTTAATTTATTGATGTAGTTTCAATTACAGCTCAAATTTACTTTAAATAGCTTGCAACAGTTTGTGTTTGGTTTGTATTATGTTAAACATATTAAAAAGTGTATTTGGTTTAAAAATGATTAAATTTATAATATTTTTTGTTTTCATTTGATAGAAGATTTTGGCAATATGTGACAATAAATGAGTGCTTTCTATACCTATTTTAAATGTTTTTTTTCTCAAAGCTGAAAGATGCAACGAATTAATTAATTAAAAAATATATCTAAAATCATTTCTAAAGTCTGATATCATACTTTAAAGTAAGCAAACCAGTTTAAAATATTTATCAAAAGAGTCTACAATTTGTGTGCGGATAGCTTGAAAACCATTCAAATTAGGAATAGACCTAAAAAGTGAACTACAAAATTGAACTATATGACAAATCACTATACAAACGCATTGCGGCATTAAACATGTCGTGCTCGTCCATTGCATTTTTAAGTTTCTCAAAGGATTCCCTGTGCAAATTCTTTGTAGTCTCTGTTAGTCGTTTTTGCAGCTATAAAAAACAATTTTAGCAGGTCATCTACGGTCTTATTATAATCGGCTATTAAGTTGTCGAATTGCCCATTAGTCCAAAAATTGAAAAGGATTCGTTTTTCCAGATATTTGGGCTTCGCATAAATGTGAAATATATTCCAGAGATCGCGCATATAATCGGGATTAAGAACTTCATATTTGTCGTTAACGCTTGCCGTACCATTCATCCTATCCACTCGATACTGCAGGAAATCAAGTACATGCTTATCAGCTTTTTTAGTGTCCAGTATTGATTGTACAACATCCTCCATAACCTTTTGTGGTGTCACCATCGACGCAACCATGAAAGCTGATCCATGTTCAGCTAGGTTCCTAATCAGAATCTTGTCCTCTTCAGGAATTTCAGCCTTAGGGTTATCTTCCACATTTGGAAACGCTCTTGCAAAGCTCTGAAATTTCAAAATTAATATGATTTAATAATTATTTTTTGTGTTTTAAATACTTACCACAATTCCCAAACTGATCACTAGCAAGTATCGCATCTTGAGGAGAGTCAAAGAAGCAACTGTACGTTCATATACAGCTCTTCTCTATTTATAAGGTTTATTTAAGCTGTGTATGTGTGCATATGTGTCTCGACTATCTGGACTGTAAATGGACGGCATCGAAGTCTATTTTTAAATAAGAATTGATTGTGCTTTCCATACATGTCTCCCTTATTCGTCTTTTTTCCATGGTTAATCTTTTGCTGGGGGTATTCCCTTTTATGTCAATAAATGCTGTATAAGAAACTACTTCAATCTACAGTGTAGACAAAAAAGAATGCAGCGATACATGCCTGTTTATCTGTCAGTCTGTCTGCCTGTCTTAGATACCTTGATCTCAGAGAACATAAGAGTTAGAGACACCCAAATCTATATATGCCTTTCGTTATATTCTAATTAAATAAAGTGTACTTTGTAATCGTGGCATCTCTCATTTTTAAAATTTTCATAATCAAATAACTAGCAAGAACGCCACTTTCAGGAAGCTTACACAAGATCAATATAATATGTATTTGCACTTGTGATGCGCATGGGCGTAGCGAGGGAGGTGCAAAGCGTGCAGTTGCCCCCCTAGATTACTAGCGTACTAAAATATTTTGCACAAATTTTTCGTACCGCGAAGAGAAGTCAAGTAAAAACAACTTAAGCAAGGAAAAAATAGTTACTTCCTAACAGATTAACATATTTATCAAGTGTGGAAAGAGGCCGAAATGTTCTTTCCTGAAATAAGAATCGCTTTTAAGATTGCTATGTCACAGCCATGTACTGTTGAATGATCTTTCAGCTGTAAAATCTAGGTTATTAGTTTTTTATGTATGGGCAATTTCACAGAAATGTCAACCGCAGCCATAAACTTAAAATTGATAAAAAAAACTCACTTCTTGTTAACTTTTTTGTCAACCCCCCCTCGAGAAAGGTCTGGCTACGCCCATGGTGATGCGTATTCATGCATGTCTTAACTATCTGTACTGAAAGATGTCTATTCTTAAAATACAATCGATTGTCTATTTTATAAAAGACAAAGTATAAAGAACCTCTGCCCTTTATTGTAAATGCAAAAGTTTTACTTTAAAACAACTTTAATTGTTATATCCAATCCAATCAAATAGCTTATGAAATGACATTTTTTTTAGAATTTAAAAATTTATTTTGAATCATTTCCAATTCTTTTTTAAGTCTATTATAATATTCTTCAAAAGATTGTTTATTATTAAACAAAAATATATATTTAAATTGACTTTAAATTGATATGTAATATGCTTTTTACAGGAGCTTACTAGTTGGAGTTTTAAGAGCTTGAAGAACATTGAAATTGGAAGCAGACCTTTCAGTTCCTGCGTAATATGTTAATTTTTCATATAAATTCATTGCGGAATTCATAATTTCTCGTTCTTCAACTGAATTGTTAAACTTCTCAATCAATTTCACGTTTAAATTCCTTGTAGTTTCGCTCAGGTTGCGAACAGTTGTTCTTACAGCTTCAATAAATGAGTTTTTCTGATCGAGTACTGTTTGATAGTATTTCCTCATAAGCATGTCGAACTGACCATTAGTCCAGAAGTTGAAACGGATCCGCTTTTCTAGAAATTTGCTTTTGGAATAAATTTGAAACATGTCCTTGAGATCTTTTAATTGATCCGGAGGAGGCGTGTCATTCTCTTCCTCTGAATTGTAATCACCGTTCAGCGAACGATTAAACTTATTCAACCCATTCTGCAGGAAATCAAGTATATCTTGATCAGCTTTCTTACAGTCCAAGATTGCGTACGCAACATTATATATAACTCTATCAGGTTCCGTCATTAACGTATACATCATAGTTGAACCATTAATAGCCAGCTTGCTAATCAGAAGTTTGTCCTCTTCGGGAATTGGAACTTTGGGTTCATCTTCCCAAAGGTCCAAATCATCATCACCATCATCATCATCAGCCTCAGAAAAGGCGCTCGCAAGAAACTGATATTTTGTAAATGATTAACTACTTAATCTTTGATTTTATATTGAATATTTACCACGATTCCCAAACAGATAGCGAGCAAGAAACGCATCTCTGATGAAAGTCAATAAATCAACTGTAAGAACAAAGTCAGTTCTCCGCATTTTATAAGATTTTCCACATCTGATTTGTCGTCTATCTGGACTTCAATTTGCGGCATCAAAGTCTAAAATAATTATTGATTGTGCATCCCATACATGGCTTCTTTGTCTTCTTTCTAAGGGTATTCCCTTTTATGTCAATAAATGCTGTTCAAGAAACTACTTCAATCTACGGTGTAGACAAAAAAGGATGCAGCGATACATGCCTGTTTATCTGTCAGTCTGTCTGCCTGTCTTAGATACCTTGATCTCAGAGAACATAAGAGTTAGAGACACCAGAATCTATATATGCGTTTCGTTATATTCTAATTAAATAAAGTGTACCTTGTAATCTTGGCATCTCTCATTTTTAAAATTTTCATAAACAAATAACTAGCAAAAACGCCACCTTCAGGAAAACTTATAAAAGATCAATATAATATGTATTTGATTACTAACGTTCTAAAATATTTTGCACAAATTTTTCGAACCGCGAAGAGAAGTCAAGTAAAAACAACTTAAGCAAGGAAAAAATAGTTACTTCCTAACAGATTAACATCTTTATCAAGTGTGGAAAGAGGCCGGAATGTTCTTTCCTGAAATAAGAATCGCTTTTAAGATTGCTATGTCACAGCCATGTACTGTTGAATGATCTTTCAGCTGTAAAATCTAGGTTATTAGTTTTTTATGTATGGACCATTTCACAGAAATGTCAACCGCAGCCATAAACTTAAACTTGATAAAAAAAAAAACTCACATCTTGTTTACTTTTTTGTCAACCCCCCTCGAGAAAGGTCTGGCTACGCCCATGGTGATACGTATTCATGTATGTCTTATTTATCTGTACTGAAAGATGTCTATTTTTAAAATACAATCGATTGTCTATTTCATAAAAGACAAAGTATAAAGAACCTCTGCCCTTTGTTTTAAATGCAAAAGATTTACTTTAAAACAACTTTAATTGTTATATCCAATCCAATCAAATAGCTGGAAAATTAAAATTTTTTAAGAACTTTAAAATTTATTTTAAATCATTTCCAATTCATTTTTAAGTCTATTATATTTTTTTTCAAAAGATTGTTTATTATTAAAAAAATATATATATTTAATTTGACTTCAAATTGATATGTAATATGCTTTTTACAGGAGCTTACTAGTTAGAGTGTTAAGAGCTTGAAGAACATTGAAATTGGAAGCAGACCTTACAGTTCTTGCGTAATAAATTAATTTTCCATATAAATTCAATGCGGAATTCATAGTTTCTCGTTTTCCAACTGAATTGTTAAGCTTCTCAATCAATTGCACGTTCAAATTCCTTGTAGTTTCGCTCAGGTTGCGAACAGTTGTTCTTACAGCTTCAAGAAATGAGTTTTTCTGATCGAGTACTGTTTGATGGTATTTGCTCATTAACATGTCGAACTGACCATTAGTCCAGAAGTTGAAACGGATCCGCTTTTCTAGAAATTTGCGTTTGGAATAAATTTGAAACATGTCCTTGAGATCTTTTACATGATCCGGAGGAGGCGTGTCATTCTCTTCCTCTGAAATATCACCGTGCAGCCAAAGATTAAACATATCGGACCTATTCTGCAGGAAATCAAGTATATCTGGATCAGCTTTCTTACAGTCCAAGATTGCGTACACAACATTATCAATAACTCTATCAGGTTCCGTCAATAACGTATATATCATAGTTGAATAATTATTAGCCAACTTGCTAACCAGAAGTTTGTCCTCTTCGGGAATTGGAACCTTGGGTTCATCTTCCCAAAAGTTATAATCATCATCATCATCATCATCATCATCAGCCTCAGAAAAGACGCTTCCAAGAAACTGATATTTTGTAAATGATTAACTACTTAATCTTTGATTTTATATTGAATATTTACCACGATTCCCAAACAGATAGCGAGCAAGAAACGCATCTCTGATGAAAGTCAATAAATCAACTGTAAGAACAAAGTCAGTTCTCCGCATTTTATAAGATTTTCCACATCTGATTTGTCGTCCATCTGGACTTTAATTTGCGGCATCAAAGTGTAAAATAATTATTGATCCCATACATGGTTTCTTTGTCTTCTTTCTAAGGGTATTCCCTTTTATGTCAATAAATGCTGTTCAAGAAACTACTTCAATCTACGGTGTAGACAAAAAAGAATGCAGCGATACATGCCTGTTTATCTGTCAGTCTGTCTGCCTGTCTTAGATACCTTGATCTCAGAGAACATAAGAGTTAGAGTCACCAGAATATATATGCGTTTCGTTATATTCAAATTAAATAAAGTGTACCTTGTAATCTTGGCATCTCTCATTTTTAAAATTTTCATAAACAAATAACTAACAAGAACGCCACCTTCAGGAAAACTTATAAAATATCAATATAATATGTATTTGATTACTAACGTTCTAAAATATTTAGCACAAATTTTTCGTACCGCGAAGAGAAGTCAAGTAAAAACAACTTAAGCAAGGAAAAAATAGTTACTTCCTAACAGATTAACATCTTTATCAAGTGTGGAAAGAGGCCGGAATGTTCTATCCTGAAAGACGAATCGCTTTTAAGATTGCTATGTCACAGCCATGTACTGTTGAATGATCTTTCAGCTGTAAAATCTAGGTTATTAGTTTTTTATGTATGGACCATTTCACAGAAATGTCAACCGCAGCCATAAACTTAAAATTGATAAAAAAAAAAAAAACTCACATCTTGTTAACTTTTTTGTCAACCCCCCTCGAGAAAGGTCTGGCTACGCCCATGGTGATGCGTATTCATGCATGTCTTAACTATCTGTACTGAAAGATGTCTATTCTTAAAAGACAATCGATTGTCTATTTTATAAAAGACAAAGTATAAAGAACCTCTGCCCTTTATTTTAAATGCAAAAGTTTTACTTTAAAACAACTTTAATTGTTATATCCAATCCAATCAAATAGCCGGAGAATTAAACATTTTTAAGAATTTCAAAATTTATTTTTTATCATTTCCAATTCATTTTTAAGTCTATTTTATTTTTCTTCAAAAGATTGTTTATTATTAGGAAAGAGTATATATTTAAATTGATTTCAAATTGATATGTAATATGCTTTTTACAGGAGCTTAGCAGTTGGAGTGTTAAGAGCTTGAAGAACATTGAAATTGGAAGCAGACCTTACAGTTCTTGCGTAATAATTTAATTTTCCATATAAATCTATTGCGGAATCCATAATTTTTCGTTCTCCAACTGAATTGTTAAAAATCTCAATCAATTCCACGTTCAAATTCCTTGTAGTTTCGCTCAGGTTGCGAACAGTTGTTCTTACAGCTTCAAGAAATGAGTTTTTCTGATCGAGTACTGTTTGATGGTATTTGCTCATTAGCTGGTCGAACTGACCATTAGTCCAGAAGTTGAAACGGATCCGCTTTTCTAGAAATTTGCGTTTGGAATAAATTCGAAACATGTCTTTGAGATCTTTTACATCATCCGGAGGAGGCGTGTCTTTCTTTTCCTCTGTATTGTAATCACCGTTCAACGAACGATTCAACTTATTCAACCCATTCTGCAGGAAATCGAGTATATCTTGATCAGCTTTCTTACAGTCCAAGATTGCGTACACAACATTATTTATAACTCTATCAGGTTCCGTCATTAGCGTATGCGTCAAAGTTGAATAATTATTAGCCACCTTGCTAATCAGAAGTTTGTCCTCTTCGGGAATTAAAACCTTGGGTTCATCTTCCCAAGGGACATAATCATCATCATCATCATCAACATCATCATCACCATCATAAGCCTCAGAAAAAGCGCTCGCAAGAAACTGATATTTTGTAAATGATTAACTACTTAATCTTTGATTTTATATTGAATATTTACCACGATTCCCAAACAGATAGCGAGCAAGAAACGCATCTCTGATGAAAGTCAATAAATCAACTGTAAGAACAAAGTCAGTTCTCCGCATTTTATAAGATTTTCCTCATCTGATTTGTCGTCTATCTGGACTTCAATCTGCGGCATCAAAGTGTAAAATAATTATTGATTGTGCATCCCATACATGGTTTCTTTGTCTTTTACGAAGGGTATTCCCTTTTTTGTCAATAAATGCTGTTCAAGAAACTACTTCAATCTACGGTGTAGACAAAAAAGGATGCAGCGTTGCAAGCTCGTCTGTCTTCTGTTTGAATACTTAGATCTTAGAGAATATAAGAAGAACAAGTTTAGTTTGATTTGTAGTTATCTCACGCCACGAATCGACAATTATAAAGATTCAAACACAAAAAGTTTAACATTTTTGTATTTATATAATTTATATTTTATATATGTTTTAATATTTAGTGTCAAATATTGCCAATATTCTTCTTTCATATGTATTCCCATAAAATTCTTGAATTGTCTTAATGCTTGTCGAATAATTAAGCACTCTCTCTTCATCAAACAGATGCTGGCAATCCAAACAGTGCACCACAATCAGCGGCAACAGCTGCTAATAATAGTAATAATAATAATAATAACAACAACAACAGCACCGCTAAGGACACCGTCAACAACAACAACAACAATAATAATAATAATAATAATAATAATAGCAACAATCACAATAGCAAGCACAACAACAACAAGTTCAGCTCCAGTCAATCGCTCAATGGTCAGTCAAAGCACAACAACAACAATAATTCCGATCCTGATATGATCTCACCGACGGTTATGGCCAAATTTCTGGAGGATGAGCTAAAGTTGAACGATGTGAAGCATTGTGACACGTGTCAATGCAGCAAACAGGATCTGACAGTGCTGGCGGATGTCTCACGTTCCTATACGGTGGCCACACAGACACCACATAGCTTAGCCACCGGCTCCACACTAAATGAGCCACTGACTCAGCTCTGTCTGCGGTGTCACAGCAATCTCAATTCGCCATCTCGCACAAATAGTCCATACTTAATGAAGTTGGTCAAGTCAAGTGATTCGGTTATTTCGGAGACAAAAAGTTCCGTTTCGGATTTGAATGACATGGATAAGTTATTTACGCCGCCCAAGAAGGATGACCTAATGGTAAATCCCATATTGGGACATCACAGACTTTGCGAGAGAACTGCAGGACAGGATTATGCTGCCAGCAAGCTGACAGCCTCGACCATGATGTATCCCACAACACATTTGGGCGCCTATGCGGCCGAGAAATATCTGCTAGAGACGAGTAATCTCGGCCAGCTGCGTCATGGCTATCAGCGTCGATTCTTGGAAGGCGGCGGCACAGCGTTGCAGCTTCTCAACAAATACGAGGCGACACCAACTGCCGCCACAGAGGAACTGGAAGATGAGGTCATCAAACCATTGCTGGCTGGCATATCACAAGCCAATCTGCTGGAGGCAGAGCAAACGGTGCCAGTGCAGTCCGTGAAGCCGGAGGATGTCTGTGAACCGCTACCTAGGAAACCAGCACCCGTCGCCGGCTCACAGCTTAAGTCGAACACTTCGGGCAGCGTTCAGAGCCTCTGGAGCAACAAGACGAGCAGCTGCGAGGGCGCCAAAATGTTTGAGACATTCAACAGAAATCTCATCAAGACTATCAAGGTACATATAATTTCCCAAAGAGTTAACTCTGCCTTAGTTACTACTTCTCTTTGTGAATCTCTGATCTGGAAGTTTTTTGACTTGAAAAGTTGCTAGATCAGAGGCTTGACTAACTTCGAACTGTCATAACTTTGTCAAAACTCAACCGATTTTCAAGCGGAATGTCATTTTGATCATGGCTTGGCTTTTTAATTCATTCCGCATTTAAATTTTATTAATTTATTAAAAAAAAATATTTTTTGCTAAAATTCGATTTTGATGGTAAGGGTACCCCCTTTGAAATTTTGAAATTTGAAAATTTTAATTCTCAAGTTTTCACTTTTAATCAACTCCTTATATTGAAATTAGTATAAAACAACACCTACAACTTGATTCTGAAACGTTTCATTTTCTTGTCAAAAATCATGGGAAATTGAACAAAAATTTTGACTTGTAAAGTTGCTAGATACAATGTCTGACCAAATTCGAGTGTCATAACTTTGGCAAAACTAAACCGATTTTCAAGCGGAATGTCATTTTGATCATGGTTTGGCTTTTTAATTCATTCTGCATTTAAATTTTATTAATTTATTAAAAAAAAATATTTTTTGCTAAAATTCGATTTTGATGGTAAGGGTACCCCCTTTGAAATTTTGAAATTTGAAAATTTTAATTCTCAAGTTTTCACTTTTAATCAACTCCTTATATTGAAATTAGTATAAAACAACACCTACAACTTGATTCTGAAACGTTTCATTTTCTTGTCAAAAATCGTGGGAAATTGAACAAAAATTTTGACTTGTAAAGTTGCTAGATACAATGTCTGACCAACTGCGAACCATCATAACTTTGTCAAAGCTTAACCGATTTTCAAGCGGAATGTCATTTTGATCATGGTTTGGCCTCTTAATTCAAATTAAATTCAATATATATACAAAATGTTATTATTTTTAGACTATCGTCGCCATGGTTCCATTTTGGTATTAAGGGTCCCCTTCAGGTTTTCACTTTTAATTAACTCGTTGTATTGTTATTAGTATAAAAGACGTTTAGAAATAGAATCTTTTCCGAAATAGTTGTTTCGAATCGTACCTTAACCGAAACCTTTATTAACTTCGGCTTGATGCCTCAGTTTTTTATATAAAATAATAATATCATAATAAGAATTAAATTTTAATTTTTATCAAAAAATCATAGAAAACAAATGTTCTCTTTAATTTGTATTAAAAAACAGCTTTTTTAAAAATATTTACGAATAATTGTAATAAGTACATATTTAAATATAAATTGTAAAAAACTTAAGCTCAAATAAAATTTGTATTGAATAAAAAATATAAATATTAATATTGAATAAAACAAACTAATGCTCTATCTATTTTCGTAGGCGGAGAATCCAAAGAATCGAGGTCCACGTCTCTGTGCCATGCGGATTCAGCAGAACGGCCAAAGCAACATATTGCTGGACAATCTGGAGTCTATAGAGACGCATTTGCCGGTGATCTACAAGCGACGCGAGAGATTGTTGGACGAGGAGCTCAACGATGGCAAGGATATCATCACCTCAAAGGAAAGCAATGCGGCGGCAGCTGTGGATGCGTGGCAAGCATCTGTGGCGCCGCACGAGACTGGGGCACTGCAACCGGTGCTGGAGCCGCAGGTGGAGCTAAAAGAGACTGAAAAGATGGCACAGTTGGACGCGTCAACGACAATGGCCGAAGGAGCGGAAGTGGGAACGGGAACGGGAACAGCAGAAATTGTGGGAGCTGCAGCTGGTGTGGTGACCAACTCACCGAAGCATTCGGTCAACTCGAGTTCGCTGAGCGATGCCATCGACTATCAGGAGAGCGTGTTGTTGCGTCGCCAGCAGTTGAACCGTGTGGCAGAGTGGGTGCAACACAATACACAGCAGTTGGAGCAGCGGGCGTTGCAGCAACCGGCATTGCCAAGTGATTCCAACTCGGGTACAGAGCGGCAATCATCATACTCCACACTGGACCACATGGACTCCATATCGATTGAGAAGCTGAGCATGGACTCGGGCTACAAGACAACGCCACAACAGCTTACCAACGGTTATGCCGATGCGGGCAAATCCACAGAGGATTCGCTGTCACCCAAAACGGATATCACCAGCAACTCATTGCCGGAGGCGACTCCAGCTGCCGCCACAGTTGCCGCTGCCGCTGCCGCTGCCGCCACCAAGAAGGCAGAACTTTGCACCACCTACTACAGACGCACCACTCGATCCGGGCTGCCTGTGGCCTATACCACAACCACAACCACAACGACAACAATGACAGCTGCTGCAACTGGCGGCGATTCACAGCAATGCTCCTCGTCGGGCTCCCCCTCGCTGCTGTGCCCCGAACAGCCCACGTGTGATATACTCAACTACAAATATTATCCCAATGATACGGACAAGACGCGCTCCGTGCAGGCGGAGCTACATACGACCACACAACATGTCGACATCGCCCAAATGGAGTACAATGTCAAGCAGTTTCTCCTCAAGCAGAATGAATGGTCTATGCGTGCCGAGGCAGCGACCGTAGCAGGAGGAGGAGGAGGAGCAACCACTGTACAATCTTCAACCGGTGCTGCCCCAAGGTTATTGCGGCACACACGAATCCTCGGACCAGGTGTGGGGGAACGGGTGCGCATGGCAACGCCGGGAGGCGCTGTTGCTGCCACGCCCAGTGTCCTGGCACCGCACAGAACTGAAACGAATTTATAAGAGAAACAACCGAAAAAGCCGGAGAATGATAAACCAAATTGTATTCTAGTTTAGCGCAAGACGAGAGAACAAAAATCCCAAAATTATGAAATTAAAAAATGCTTAAGTTATAATGAGTACTATATATACTAGTAAATGTACGATATAAATATATATATATATATATATATTTACCTATGTAATACTTAAAACTACATCTAAGCTTCAACAGGGAATTCATGGCGTTGGCGAAGTTACGTTTATTTATTTAATTTAGAGAAGTTTTTTGGATTCCATATATACGTATTTCGTATGTCTTCCTGCTTCTGTATAAACTGTATAAACTAACTTTTAGAGATCGCTTTTCGAACCTTTCGATTTATCAACCTTTATGTCTTCCTTTCTCACTATCGAGTCGTGTCTGTCCCGTTTTCTCCTTTTCTCTCTCACTTTTCTGCACTCTTTCCAACGCCAGTTAATCCCCGGCATATTTAAAGCATATGATTATTCCATATGATATTCAAATTTCGCATTACCTTTTGGTGTCTGCATGTTAATCGCCCCATTTAATACACTTACTTAAATATATCTGCCTAGGCTCTAATGATAACTTAAAGATATTATGCTATATATACATTTAAAAGAAACAAAAAAAAAAAAAATAAACAATTGATTGATATGTATTTGATAAGCGCATTATATTTTCTAGATTCCAATTGTGCAATATTTGTTATTAGCGTGAAACAAAACTTAAAAATATAAAAAAAACCCAAAATGACGAATTTTTATTTTTATAAAATTGCGACCAAAAAATAATGAAATTGAAAAGCAAAGAAAATCGACCATTTCGAGAGTTTTACGTTAAGTTAATGAATAAAAAAATTTCCGCAATGCACGGCTAAAACTCGTAATAAAAAGAAAAACCGCCAAGAACCTGCCTAATGTTAGCTTATATGATATAGCAGCCGCTCTATATAACTAACCTATATACAAGTGTAACTGTACCTTCTTAGTAAAAATTTGCAGCAACTGTACTCATTCCTGCCCATTAGATGACCTTCATACATACATACATACATACATACAAGCCTACATACTCTCTCTATCTCTCACTTTCACATGCATATTTATATATATCTGAAGACCTGTTTTCAATTGACGGAAAAATGCATTGCATACTTTTGGGTGCAATAGAAACTCTCAAAGTGAAATTAAGGCGAAATCGAAATTTAGCTTCAGATCTGATAGAGAAACATGGAAAATTGTATATCTTCGGTGTACCGAAGTTCAAATACCCTTGCAGGCAGGTTAAATAGCTATCATGATTATGACTGAAACTTAAATTTGTTGATTTGGATGAATCTTAGTTAGGATTTGTAAAACTACTATAAATTAATGTTTCAAAACTTAAAGATAAAGAAATAAATGTACATTAATTTCTTTATGGTGTTTGACATCTGTATCTGATGTATCTGAAAAAAAAACAAAATATCCTCTGCAAGGGTATTACAAAAATGTAGCCTTCAGCTAACAGCTAAAAAGTCATAGCATTCGCATTGCTACGATATACATATATATACGTATCTGAACAGACATATGATGTAATGCCCACACACACACACACATACACCACATATATATTTACATATATACCGCATCCCTTATATACAAACATGCATACATATATATTCGTATATACCCAACCCACAAAAAGGCTTCAAATTATCTACCGATTCAATTTCTATATATATGAAACCTATATATACACACATGCGTACTCCTCCCTGCCGTATTTAAATCAAAATTAAATGCCTATTTACTCGTCTATTTACACATACATACATGGTCTCAAACACACACATAAACACATACCTATATCTCGAAATTAGTTTATCATGTATACACTGAGCGAAATGATAAATGGAAATGCTTTAATACTGTTATGTTTGGCCTACTTATAAACATTTAATTAGATAAAAGTTCTCATATAAACCAAAACCTATTACTATACTTACATACATTTAAAGCAGAATCTACGTCGGAATCAATTCGAAACCTATAGCGGATAATATTCCGAGTGTAAGAGCTGCCCTTATCATTATAACAACTTAAACTATAAAGTCGAAATGTCAGCAAAAACAAATGAAAACAAAGACTTGAAAACGTTCTTCAAAAGAATCTCAAACCAAACACAATCAAAATCGAGACATATTTGAAAAAAAAACACTACATCAAAAGCACATTAAAACCTTTACCCCATTTCAAAGTCGCATCTTAAATATATAACACATCAATTTTGATATCAATAGAACACTGCCCCCCCACTCCAACTCCAACACTGAACTGCACCTTCCCTCAGAATCACCTCATTAAGCTTAAACATTTAACTTTAAGTAGAATTATTTCAACAAATTTTCTCGAGCTCAAAGATCTTTATGAAGGCAGCTTAAGCAGTTAATCGATTATTAGCAAAAACTAAATCAATTGAAATGGAATTTCAAAAAAAAAAAAAAAAAAAATCATAAACAAAAAGCAAATATAAATATTTGGGAATAAGTTGAATCCTATTTTTCCAAGTCTCCAATTTCCTTTCCAGCTGCTTACCCAAGTAATTAGTTTTAAGCGTTTGCTAAGTTCCTTTCCTCTCTACCCCTTCCCCTCCTTAGCCTTATGTAAGTGTAAATTTTTTGCGCCTAGGTTGATTGTAACCATTTTTGAGCTATCGAACCACCTTAATGTGTAACAAAAATACTAAAACCAAAACAACATTAAATAAATATGAGATAATTTTTTGAAAAAAAAAAAACATCTACTACATTGTTTTACTTAAGTGGAATTTGGAAAATACTGTGAAGTTTCAACTGTCTATATTATCTACATTCCAGAAAAGTGAGTGTTGACAGGTAATCAATCAACATAATAAAACTACGAGAATATTCAGTTACATTAAAGTAAACACATTTCGTGTCTAGACAAAAAATATGACTGTTTGTACATTTTTATGAATAAGTTCAAAATATTTAGTTTTCATGGTAAATACTTATCCTTGTTTACTTTGGTTTTTCTTTACCTGAATATTAATTTTCCCTTTTTCATTTAATCTTCATCTGCTTCTCAGGGTTATTTTTGTTAAAGTCCTAACATGCCAACTTGGGAGTTTTCGTTTTCCTAAATAATCATAATTAAGAGATCTAAGATAAAAATTATACAAATGTTTTTCACATTTTCAACACAAAACATTATTAAACTCATATTGTGTGACTAAAATCTATCGTGTCAGGGATTTATCTAATTGATATATATCACAAAAAAAAAATTTCTAAAATTGTCTGGAATTGCAGTTCAATACATTATTTGCTTAACAATTTCAGTAATTTGAAGTAAATCAAAATAATATATTTTAAATATTTTTGGTTTCTTTTTTTATGAAACGTTTAATATTTATTTAAAATAAAATGATGGCTTCAGGATTATATGCTGAAATCAATTCCCAAGTCAATTGAAATAAAATCAAACTCTGCATTTCTTTTAATTATATTGATGTGTTTTTTTTTTTATTATTAAATATAAATTCCTGCGAAAATGAAATAAATAGTTTGTTGCATGCACTTAAACAACTATGGAAAGTATTTCTCTTGCTTTTCGAGCTCTCTCTTAAGTGTTTTCATTAAGGCGATCGAAAAATGGCGATAAAATGGCTTCAGTCAATGCGAGTTCTGTGCCAGGAGACGAGAGTCGAGTCCCTGGACAGACGGAGATGCAAAATGATGAGATGTCTGCACTTATTAATGATTGTAGGATAAATCGACAGAGTTCTTGGGCACAACGGCATCGTCAGCGGCAACTTCGGGTGCAACATCGGGGGCAACATCGGCGGCAGAGGCATCATCGTTGACGACAATCACCTCATTGGAGGGCACTGCCTCCTCGAAGGAGTCATCAATGGTCTCGCCACTGCTGCGTACCTCATTCTCCGATACGGCCGGCTGTTGAGCAATCTCCTGAGATTCCTCAATCTTGTCATCGACACCTGGCTTCTTGGTCGGTGCTTGGGCTGGAGCAGCAGCTGGAGCAGCAGCTGGAGCATTTGTGGGTCGATTGCCGCCCAGAAAGTTGATGATACCCTGGAACGGACCCTGCTGTTGTTGCTGTTGTGGCGGTGAGGCAGCTGTGGCATTGTTGCCACCGCCAAACACGTTGTTCACAAACGATTGAATGGGACCTGGAGGACGTGCTGTGGTCGGCTGTGCATTCTGGCCAGTTAAACCGGAGAGTGTGTTCTGGAACTGTGTGCCCAGATTGTTGGCGAACTGCTGAATACCCTGGAATGCTTGAGTTGTGGTATTCACCACATTTTGCACCGTGGTCACTGCAGGCTGAAGGAAACCAGGAACTGTTGGTGCCGCCGGTGCTGGCTGATCCGCAGCCACCTGTTGAGTTTGTTGCTGCTGTGGCTGGCCATTGAACTGGCTCAGGAATTGGCCAATGGGTGAGTTCTGGATCAGTTGCTGCACAAAGTTCTGCTGCGTCGAGCTCTGTGTGGGCGTGGCCTGAGTGGCTTGACGCACATGTGGCTGCACTGCATCCACCTCAGCCACTTCCTGTTCGGGCACAACGGCTACCACGGGAGCAACTACCTCGGGAACACTTGGCACTACATCTTCAGCGAGCAGGGACTTCAGAAGGGGCTGTGGCTGTGACTCGGCTTCCAATTGTGGCTTCAACTCGGACTTGGTCTCCGTTTCCGTCTGTTTCTCTGGCTCTGGCTGCTGTTCCTTGGCAATTTGTGGCTCCTCTGGCTTGGTCTCTGCTTTAGGCTCAAGCTCAGCTTCTTTTCTGGCCTCTGGCTTAGCTGCTTCTTTAACCTCGGGCTGGGCTGCTTGCTTAGCTTCTTGCTTAGGTTCTTCCTTAGCCTCGACCTTAGCTTCCTCCTTAACTTCTTCCTTAGCCTGCTCCTTAATTTCTTCCTTAGCCTGCTCCTTGGCTTCTAGTTTAGTTTCTTCTTTAAGCAACTCTTTAGCTTCTTCTCTTGCCTCTGGCTTGGCTTCCACTGCCAATGGCTCCTCTACAGATTTCTTCTGCTCAACCTGAACTTTCGTTTCCGTCTCTTTCTCTGTCTCTTTCTCCGTCTTCGTCTCCGTCTCGGACTTGATCAAAGGCAACGCCTGTGGCTCTGATTCCTTGATGATCTCAACGGGTATATCGATTGCCTCCTTGGGCGCCTGCAGCACACGTCCCTGACATGCCACCGCCAGGCAAACTAACACCAAGAGAGCTGACTTCATTTTTAATTTGCTTTTCCCAACAACTTTTCTTACTCCCCACGACGCGACGAGATGTTTTTGTAAACTGAATGTACGCTTGCGCCTCACGGCCACAACTGTTTGAAATTTCTTTAGCCTCGTCGCATTTATAACCCGACCCGGAGTCAGCGGCAGCTGCGTCGACTGCGACTGCGGCAGCGACTGCGACTGCGACAGCGACAGCGCACGCTGCGTAAAAGACAAACTGAAGTTGTTGCAGAGACGCCATCGTCTTGGCCAATTCTTATGCTTAATGTCATTGAACTGATGCAGTCCAAGGGCCCAAAGAGGCCAAAGAAATCGCTGAGGATAATTGGCCAGCTCTTTGCTTGCACTTGCCAAGGGGAAAAGTGGGAGGAAAGATCTTCAGACGGTGCTTGCAACAAGTTCTACTAGTTGCACCGATCAAGGTTATCCATTAGTAAATAGATGAAGTTCATTTAGTGAACGCTTGGACTTTGACTTCAGTTTCAGAGAGAAGGCAACAATTGCTCTAACTTCTAGACAAATGCAATTTATTGGATATAGTGATTTTATTACTTTGGCAGCATTAAATAAATTGGTCAACGAGTATTAAATACCATAAAAGAGGTATATCATTAATATCTGTAGCAGTATTAATTTATTAGATCGATAAATCAAAAAGAAAGCATATTGAAACATAAGAAAAATTTATAAACAAGATTATCACATGTATTAAGGGCAGACTCATGTTATGATTGTAATAATATTTGATCATTCTGTCTATGTATCATTATAAACTGTCCTTTCTCATAAATTTAATTATGAAGCAAATATCTGTTAAATAAGATTAAATTAAAAATAAGTATTTATACTTTTGATTTACTTTTGAATTTTACTTGATTTGTACATTTTTTGGTCGAAATGTCTTTTGCTGGGATATCAGTTAATCCCGACTAGACTTTAAGAAAATGCTCCTGAGTCTACATATAATAATTTAAAATTACTCTACTATTTCAATGTTGATTTTTTCCACTACTATCGCAAGCACAAAGCAAAAATTTATATTAATATAATGCTTAAATTACTACATTGATATATAATTAAATAAAGTATAATTAACGGATTTTTTTGATATAATTTATAAGATGCTCTATAAAATAAAAACCTTTAATAAGTTGTATTTACCAAAATAATTTGTTAGACCTTTTATACTTTGGTATATATCATTTATATATATCTTAGATCATCTTTTTGTTAAACAATCTATTATAATATTTTTAGCTACTCAACAATTAAATGTATTTAGTTTATTTTAGAGTATTTAAACTTCGTTACACGCAAGTAATTTTCCCTTAACGATCGTCGATTAATTTTGTTGCATCTACTTCATTGTTGTGCATGCAACAAGCACTTTGCCCCACTATGCAGTTGTTGTTCTTGCTGTTGTTATTTTTATCGATCTACGATCGACTACAGATCGCATCTTATTTTTCCAGCATAATCACCAACTCCACCTCCAACCCACCCAACTCCTCCTGCTCCCCCCTCCACGTTCTGTTGTATGCAACATCTTTGGTTTTTCACTCTCATTCCTTGTTGGTCATTTGATCAGCAACAAGATTGGATCAGACACTGGGCGCGTCTTTTACAAGAAAGTCTTCGTCTTCGTCTTGGTCTTGGTCTTTGGTTTTGTGGCCAAGAAACAAGTTTGTGGCCAAAGAAACCAGCTCGAAGTGTGGCTATTTTTAGAGCCAATTAAGTAGCGACTGAAGCTGAAAAAGGGTCTGTCTTTGGTATAAGAACTGAAGAACTGAAGAGCTGAGAATTGAGAACTGAAAACTGGCGACTGAAAAACTTAAGACAGTCACTTAAACTGCATTTAGATGCGTTTTCACCCATATTTGGTTTGTGTGTGTGTGTTAATAATTGATTAGAAATGCGTTAGCACGCCCACATGCCAAGAAAATTAACTTGAAAAACGGGCCACAAAATACAATGGAATATGCAAATGAGGCTTATCTTAAAAAATGTAGTTAAATGGGTCAACGATCGTCGAAGGTGCACGAAAAATGAGAGTTTCCCTCTGACTGAGTTTTTCCTGTTGGCATTGGAAAAATTAAGGAAAAACATTTGAAGTTGAACTTGACACTGTTTTTGTTTTTGCCTGCAATTGCAGACAATTTCAATGGCAGTCGAGTTGTTACCAATCTTCCCTCTCTCTCTCTCTCTCTGTCTCTCTCTTCTCTGTTGAACAGACAGAACTTGTTTGCTTTGGCGTCGTTTCGGCCCTTTAAAGGCACCAAAGACAAAGTCAGGCCAGAAAAGCCAAGTTGTCGTTGTCTCGTTGACTGCAAAAGGACATTGACTTTGTCTTTTGGCTTCGACTTTGATTTTTTATAGACTGTTGTTGGTGGTACGACTGTCTCTTAATTGATTTCCGCAACAAGCAGAACAAGTTCGAGAGTCTCTCAAGTGTTTGCTTTATTTGCCAAAGTCATTAAAGTTGGTTTTATGTTTGTTTTTTAATTGCTCCGTTGGCAGCTCAGTTTCCAAAGCTCTCGGCAATAGCGACAGAAATCGAACAATAATTATGCAATAGCTACTTTAGTTATCACACTCAATTTTCAGACAACGTCTCTGACGTATTAGCATAATAAAGTGTAAGAAACAACAACAATAAAGTCAAGTAAAATAATTGGCAACCGAAATTAACACCTTACTCACATCCCACATCCCACATACACCCAACACACGCACCATGTGGGCAAATTGTTTATTGGGGCGTGGCCACAACAACAACAACAACAATGTTCAAACGGTGGCAACTTTCACTTAACAATCGTGCGGAATCGGAATAATAAACAACAACAAAATAAAGCAAGTAAGCAAAAAAAAAAAAAAGTACACATACAAAAAAGTGGGTAACATGTATAGTAGGAGGCGTTGACGGAGATCTCGCCACAAATTACCGCACTTCAGCTTGAAATATTGTTGTTGCCGCAATATTTGTGTCATATTTATATTTGTCAAGGTCACAAATGTAGCACAAAAGGAAAATATGCAAGAAATTGAGCACAATTTGCTTAGATTGTTGTTTGTCAATGTCAAACACGACAATTGACACCTTATAAGTAACTCTTTGCGTTGTACTTCTTAATAATCCTCAGTTTTCTCTACAATGTTCAACTGTTGTTGTTGTTAGGCAATTTTTAAAATTCAAATTTAACAGACAGTTGTGCATTATAGCAGATAGCTTTGCGGCAGCTTTTAAGCTAGCTGACAAAAGCTGCTTATCATACACACTTAGTACATCCAGTGAAGCGCAGCCATCTTCACGTGTAAAATTTGCAGTTTGATGTTACTGTTTAATACAAATTAAGTTTAATTCTTACGTAAACTAAGCTTGTTTATAAATATTTACTTAGGTAAATGAATATATTTCAAAGTTATTGCATATTGAAATGTGAATTCACTCACATTTAAATTTTCCAGTGTGGCCACACGCGACCAATAACGCGTTCTAATTAATACTGATCCATCTGATATCCCATCTGATATACCAGAATATATTTTAGGTATAAAACCTAAAGACCGGTGCTAAGAAAGTTAGTATTAAGTATAAGTATTTAAGTATTTTTATAATCTAGAAGTCTTAATGAATGCTAAATAATTTAATTGATGTGAAACATTGTATTTATTTAAAGCAATATAATACTTTATTTGTATTAAAGCACAAACCCAAAGTGCCTCCTTTTCAAATATGATCAAATAAATCCAATAATAAATAACAGAAATGGTCATCCTTAACATAACAGCTGTAGTTAGGTATCGATATATCGATTACAAACAGCGTGCACATAACATGATATTAACATTAGCATTAAATTTAACATGGCAGTCACGATGCTACTACAACAGCCAGTTGGCTCCGTCCTGTTCTCTAGTTAGAGGCTGCAAAAATATCGATAGGTATTAACGCCGCGCGTTCGCGTTAATATTATTATTAAATAAACAAATTGTTCGTAATAAACGTGTACAAAGTGTTAAAAAATGTGTACGAAAGCTGCGTGCATTGTATCCAAATACAATTGTGAATGCACGTTGGCAACAGCAGCAGTAACAACAACAAATTTGTAGCGCTGCTTGCGCCCACACCACAGAAGCAGAAGCAGTAACAACAACAGCCAGACCAAACCAATTGTGAGGGAGAGAGAGAAAGAGGAGAAAGAGCAAGCAACAGCAGCATAAGCAAAGCAAGCAACAAAGTGCCAATAATAACAATGTTTAATTAGGCGCCGCGTGTATACGTTTATAAAACAAATAATTTCGGGCTTTTATTTCTTATTCCTTATTTTTTCCTATGCGACACAACTATAACAACAACAACAGTCGAATTTAACAACAACAATAACAACTATAGTGTGCATGAGTCGCTGCTGCTTATATATAAATTTGTGTGTACGTTTGTGTGTGTGTTTAAGTGCTCATGCATGTGTGAGTGCAGCAACAACAAAACGGATCGGATCGTTAACGTTAACGGGAGCAATGTTATATCTATGATAAATAATAAATGAAAATACAAAATACAAATAATCAATTAAATGCATAGCAAGAATTTAATCAACTGTTGGCCTAATTGATGTGCGGGCTGTTTTTTGGTGGTTTCTCTGTGTTTCGTTTCGGTTCTTTATGTGTGATTTCTTTCGCGGCCTGCAACGAATGAACCATGAAAATGAAATGAAATAAATTAAAGAAAAGCCATAGCCAAAAGCAAAAGAAATTATTATCTGCTTGCGTGTTGTTGTTGCCTTTTGCCTTTGTTTGCGCTTTTTTTTGTCGTCCCGTTCATTTATTTCCTGTTCTTCTCGTACTTGCGTACACATACAAACGCGTCTTGTTGTTTATTTATATGTATGTATGTATGAATGTTTGTGTCTCTCGCTCGTCCGTCAAACCGTTATTGTCAAGCGTTTTCGCGACGTTTTCTTATCAGCTACGGGTTCAAGTTCGTCGCTGACAGCAACGACAACAACAACAACAGCAACAACAACTTCAAATTCGACAACAATACCAACAATTAGAAACGTGACTAATGCACTGCTCGCGTAGTCTCTCAGCTGCTGCGGATACAACAACATTCTTCAGTGCAGCGGCAGCAGCATCATCCTCCTCTGTCAATACAACACCAACAATGGCCACAACAACAACTACAACAACAGCTAAAGATGGTAAGTCACACAAATGTATGTACATACATATATAAATAAACCAACTTACGTATTTATAGCGTCTGACCCATAAAACTAAATTGGCTCAAAGAGCTGCAAAAAAAAAATAAAATATAATAAATAAAATCAAATGAAATTGTCGTCGTCCATTTCGCTTAAAAGTTCAAGGCAAGAGCAGCAACAGTTTGGCCTGCTCTGGTTTTTGTCAGTGACTCTAAAACTTCAAGGCAATTGTGAGTCAGAATTAGTTCAAAGCGTGGATTTAATACCCTATAAAGCAGATATCTTAACGTTTATAATTTTTAAATATATGCATTATAAAATACCTAACTATTATTGATTAAATTTGTATTAAAATATGTTAAATATGTAAAATTTATTTTTTGTTCTGAAAATATAGTAATAATATAATAATTAAATTCAATATTTTTTGTTTATAAATTGTAGAATAATTCTAATTTATTAATATTCTTTATTAATATTCTTTAACTTTTTCTAAATTTATACCATAATCAAGAGTCAAAATATATATTAAAGACTGTATAAGATAATCCATCCTATAAATGGTATATTTTTCTAAACTCATAACTCTTATTTCCGATTTCCGCTACAAATAAGGTGTTGATTAGTTAAAATAGTTTAGTAGTTGTTTACTTATAAATTAAATATTGTTCATTTTCGTAACGTTACTATTCCCACATTTAATCCACTATAACTTAGTCTGTAATTAATACAATACTCTATTTCATTTGATGTTTGCTAATCCCAATTAATACGAAATTCTTTGTGGTTCAAGCATAAACAGCAAAAATCGCATTGCTTACGTAACTTTTTGCGGCCGTAAAATGTTTATTAATTAAAACGAACAAAAGAAACATTGTTGGAAGCCGATAGAGTTCGCCAAAGAAAAAGAGGGAATCAACAAATGGACTTAGAAATGAATGATTAACAATGCCGGCCGGGGAAAAATATACAAACATGTACGTTAAAGTTAAACAGAAATCGCACAAATCAAAATCCAAAACCCGGCAGCATATTAGCCACGCCAAAAGTAGCAAAAAAAGAAAGAAACAGGAACAACAACAATAATTAAGCATTTTAAGCTTGCAAAATACGTTAAGACACACGCACACACACACACTCATATATATAGATTTAATTGGCCGCAGTCTGCAAACTTGTCGAGAAGGTGGCAACTAAAATAGGGGTTTGGTGGGGCAAGCCGGAGGAGGAGAAGGTCAGTAAAGTGCTCAACGGCTATGATGAAGGTCAGAGGCATTTCGACGTTGTCGTCACCTCTGAACCCGCTCGAATTTATTGATTTTACACGCAGAACATAAAAAGTAAAGAATATAAAAAACAGAGAAGTAAGACAAACCTATATGCATTACGCTTGTTTGCATTGTACCCTACAAGTAATGAAGACAGCTGAGTTTAACATACTGTAGAATAAATATGTAATTTTAAGAAAACGGAGACATTTGTCAAATTTTGAAGTGAATATCATTAAATTTTTAAGATTCTTATGAATAATTAATAATATTAAAAATCAATATTTTAAATTAACTCTTAAAAAATATAAATTTGCTTAAATTAATATTTAAAAGAATAAAAAAATTTTAATAAAAGTGTTTACAAAGTCTCTCTCATGCATATTGGTTTTAATTTAGGGTATTTTCCAGTCGAAGATTTTGCAAAATTATTTGTTTTAAACTATTTTTTTCATGTTCGGCCGTCAGAGCGACTTTTGTGCGGTTTGCCGGGCCATTCAAGCTGTTTCTGGGCTGGCTTCGGCTTTTGCGTTGGCTTATGCTAAAGGCCAATTGGAAAACCTGCTTTTTTTTTGCTGTGCAGAATGAAGCCCAGAAACAGCAGAAAGCAAATCCCATTTGATGGTCACAGCTTCGTAAAGAAACAGAAATAATAATGAAATAAAATAAATTGTGTGGAAAAGTTTATTAAACTTGAGACAGCAAAGTATTTAATGAAATCAAAGCGAATGGCTAATGTTAATTACCCTAATTAGCTTTGCTAATTTACAGTTTGAGATACAGTGGCATTTTTTCAAATTCCACTTCATTAACAGAATTTGGAGTAATTTGTCATGTCGATTTTGTTTCAATTTTATGATAAGAACTTTTGATAAGACATATGTTAGTTGCAGTCAGGTGAATCATTAAGTGAATGTACGAAATTTATTTATTTTTGTCTTGTACTTTTTCATTATTGTTTATGATTATTTCATATTTATTATCGCATATTTGAAATTTTTCGCTTTGAAATGTCGCTTTATTCCCATACTAACCGCTTTACATTTTTCTTAATACTTCGAGCTTTTGTAACTTAGCTAAATCTTAGCCGAATCTATGATGCGTGTCTGTGTCAACAAAAACAAGTATCTCCTAGCTTTTTAAAAGATTTCTTTTTTTTTTAATTATCTTCATATATGTATATTCCATTTGAGTATATTCTCACATTTATCACAAGTAATTGTTGGGTTCAATTTGAGTGCGTTTTATCAGCCATTAGCTGGGAACATGTGCCCCATTCATATGTATTTGCACTATATTATTGTATCTTTTGTTATCAGTTTTTTGATTTCGTGCTTATCAGCAAATGCAACTTTACCCAGAGCAAATACGAGTTATACACATACAGAATGAATTATTTATTCTTGTTGCCTTTTTCAATTAGTGCACAACAGAAAAAAGTCAACAGAAAATAAGAACAACAACAATAACAGGACTGAAAAGCAACAATAATAATAATAAGAAACACTTTATAATTTCATTTTAGCAATGGCAGCAAAAACTTTTATCGCAGATAGCTTTATACAATATTTAATGAATATAAAATGTTTCCATTTTTGAGAGTGATCGATGAGCAGATACCCTGTATTTGAATAAAATAAAATAGTCAAAAATTGCTGAGATTGACAATAGAGATAATACTGTAATAATGATGTTTTTTAAGAAATATTATATTTGTATACGATCAGAGATGTTGTCTGTGTCATCACACACTTTTATCACACTATTTAAAGTGCAGGGTGCTCAAATGCGAGAACTATTATATAATTCTCATGCGAGTTTAACTTGTTGTTGATTTTGCGATTACAAAAACATTAAAAAAAGAAAGGTTTACGCAAAAATTTGCAATTAGTGGAATGACATAATAAATTGAAGGGAATATTACATTAATATTAAATAAAATGGTAATAATAATAATACACGTTTTAATAAAAAACCAGACTGTGCAAACATATTGACTTTTTGGCGCGGAATATGAAGTTGAGTTGCAGTTTGTGTTTTAAGTTGAGTTGTTTCCAAGGGGAGTGTGCATTTTGTTTCCACTTCACGTGCTGAGCTCATTCGGCAAATGCATTTCACCGGCTGGACATCATTTTTCATTTGCCATGCCATTTGCCTCGCAAGTGGCGGCAGTTTGTCATGTCCTATGTGCTATGTCCATTTTGCCAGCTCTCCATGCTCCGAGTAGGCAGGTGCTCGTTTGGATTCTTCCTGTGCTCAGTCAGGGCTCAGCACTTTTGATTTGTGGCAAGTGCTGCCCTGGTGCCACAACAGCCCTTTTTTTCTCTTGCTGCAATTTACCGTGAGACTGTTGCACTTTCAAATTGCTTTATTACAAATTCTGTCGCTTAACTTACTCAAAAAACAGCTGCCACTTTGGCTGACACTTAATTGAATTTCAAATTTTTGCTCACACTGGCCAGGATTACAAATTTGTCAATGTGCTAAGGAAGGTATTTTAAAGGGTAGAAGGGAAGTTAAACTTTATCTATGAAATTGTTGAATCATTTTGTGCAGTTTGTTCCATTTTTAATAATTCTCCTAAGTTTATAAGTTAATTTGCAACCATCTATTTTCTTTAGTTAAAGAGAACCCTTTTTCAATTCTCGAGTTACCCAACATTTCCGCCTTGTTTTGTAGCACAATCTTCTTCCCTTTGATAGTTTATCTACTTTACGCATATTGTAAGCTGACTTTTCACCCACTGCAGCAGACTGTAGTCTAATTTGTCGTACATTTTAACTGCACCTTTTTTTAGTCTTGGTATCTGTTCCCCGACTCCCCCTTTACCTGTCCCCGTTGTCTGGCTTGACTTGCACTTTGGCGCTTCCGCGCTAATTTGCTTAGCGTAATTTGCATTCTGCAAACGCCATTTGAGGCGTGTGAAGATACAAAACAAAGCGTAATAACAAAAAAGTCATGTTAATTTCTATTTAACGTTGTTGGAATACCCTTAATACAATTGAAGTTACGCTTTAAGTTGGCATTTTAGAGACGCTAAGATAATCTATTGTAGTTTATTATCTACAAATAGAGATAACTCTTGGAAAATATGGTTACACTTTATTTTTAATTTGTATACCCACTTACTTTGAGTAAATTATATTTAGTTAAGTAATCTATGATAAATAGTACGGAATATTTTTTTTTGCAAAGATTGTGTAATATTTTTTTAATATTTATTTATCTGGAAATAACCTTCGAAAAATTAGAGTAGAGCTACAATACTTATAGCCTTTAGTTAAATTAGTTGGTTAATTAAATTTTATTCTTTTATATGGTGTTTACTTAACTGAAAACAGCAGAAAATCAATACAAAAATAAATTATTTTGATTACAAATCTTATGCATTAATTAACCCTTAGCTTATTAAGTAACTTAATCCTTTAATTAATACCCCTTGCTGTATTTTCTGATTCTCACTTGGAGTTTTTTTTTAAATGTTCATTTAAAATATTGAATCACCGTCGTTTTGACCCTTTCGACCTTTGCTCCTCTTGTCGAGTGGCCCCTTTTTGGTAATTGCTGCTAATTACGCGCATAAACTGCTTTGACGTTGCCAGAACCTCCTTTTACACCCTCCGCAGTCTCAATCTTCGTACATCCCTTCTGGACCGCCTACTCCAATCCGGTTTCGCCTTTAATGTCCACTCTGGCGTTCTGTTTAATGTTGTGCGCTTCATTACAATTTTTATTGCTCAAAAGAAATGTCTGGAAGTTGATTACAAAAATATGCATTTGCTCAAGGAGGCGGCATAGACGTATCGGCTTTTGCATCTAAATGCTGGCCAAGTCGACAACTCAACAGGAAGAGGTGGAGGAGGAGGAGGAGCGACGTTCACTTGATAATGGGGATGGGGTTGGGCCCACCTGCTTTTTCCTCTTGGCATAAATCAAATGTTGCGTTGTCCCATCAAAACTCGTTCAGTTGTCCGCAGGCTTCTTGAGGACAAACCCAAACCACTTCCCTGCCTTCCTCCCTCCCTCCCTCTCGATTGCCCTTCGATAGCTCCTCGATAGGCAGCGCCACTTGGAGCTCAGCTGCCTCTCATTAGTGCGCAATTTCCACGTGAATAACACTGAATGTTCTGTGACGTATCTCGGCGATTCAAGATACATCATCTGCGATGCAATCGCCTAACAGTTTCTGAATGGGCAGCTATATTTTTACTGCTCTTGCTTTTGTTGTTGTTTATTTTCCGTTTTTAATTGACGCTTCGCTCGTTTTACTGTCATCAAAATTCCCTCGCACCTCAAATGGGCAGCACCAAAAATTTTGCATCGGTTTTGTTTGAGTTTAAACGTGATTTTTTTTGTTTGTTTTCTAGACAACGTTTTGCGCTGAGTGGCTGTTGCATCCATGAGATACACAGATACAAACCTACACATTTGCTTGTTTGTATGTGCGTGTGTCTATATTGAGCTTTGCATTTTGCATATTGCATATTTGAAGCTACGTGGTTGAGGCTGACGTCTGCCAAATGGGCTGGAAGAGCTGCCCATTTCACTGCAATTATATTAACGATGGTTACGCATCAGCAGTCTCCTCGCTCTCCCTTTCTCTCTCTCTCTCTCTCTCTCTCTCTCTCTCATTCTCTCACTCTTGTCTATATTTGCTTGCACAATCCCCTCTAATTTCCGTCTCAGATTGCTTTAATCAGTCTATGTCCATGACAACCACAACAGTTTCCAATTGCCAAATTCAACGTCATTTTCATCGAGCATCTCAAACTAATTAAACTTGCATTTCAGAGGCATGTCTGGCATACTGAATTGCACAGAAATGCAAGCTTTACCATGGAGTGGGGACTTCTGAATCTACATTAAATTTATAATGTGTATCTTTTTTATGTAAAATATACTTTATTATGTAGCTTGTCTGTGATACTTTGAAATTCTATTATTTACTATTCTGAATGTGCGTTGACTTAGGCTTAAATATGCAGTTAGATATATTTGTATATTTTTATTTGTTGATACTAATGGCAGTGTAAACCCATTGATTTTAGTTTATTTTTTTTAGCCAACGCTTCTCAAAAATATTTTTTAAAGGCTACACACGTAAGCTATAAAAAGAATTTTTTGAGAAAATCATTTAAATGAATTACAATTTACTTTGATATTTAAAAATCTGTAAATGAAAATTACTCTCTTTATTATCACTTTAAATTTTAAAAATCTTTTGTCTAAATCTGCCCCACTGTGGCGCCTCGCAGTGTGAACAGTCCATTTGGTATACAAGTGGAAACCGCAGCGGGAACACGCACCAAATCGGAACAAATTTGCGCGCCGTGAGCCAAATTCACCACAAAATGCAATGTCGGACAATCGTCAGTGGAAGAGAGACAGAAAGGGAAGCAGAGTCCGTCTTTGTCTTTCCTGCTCTTTCTGTCTCTCTTCCAATAGATAGATGGAATAGATAGCCATGTTTCACCCACTCGCAACATGATGGTTTATCCACTTAAATATATGGAGCAAACAATTGCCACTGTTGCAACTGTCAGTACTTCCTCAGCCTCCCCTCGCGGCTTCAGTGCATTTTACGTTGTGTGGGAGTCGTTTCTCCCCCTTTCTCTAGTGCGGTAATTTAATGCAATTTGTAAATATTTAACGTACATTAATTAAATGCAAATGTAAATGCGACTGCGCGTTGCATATGGTTTGATGAGCCCAGTCACATCTACCCTCTGCCCAAGTGTTGCCGCTTCCTATGCCATACATATATGTTTTTATTTTTATTTATACGTATTCCATGCCGGGTGTGTTTTTTCTTATGGTTGCCAAACAATTTTCATTTAATTTTACTGCCAGTTGCAGAAAGCGAGTGCAAAAATTGTAATACTTAAATTTGTCTTGGTTTTTTCTTGCCTTATTTTTTTCAATTTGCGCCCACACTCCACACTCCGCTTTGCCACAGCAGCTGTGTCCTGTCATTGTCCTTGGGCCTGAGCAGGTGGTCGATTTGTAGGGAGTGAGGTGGTGGAGTAAGTAGAGGAGATCCTTTTGGTCGCCTTTGGCGCACACACGCGCCTTTTTGTAGTTTTTTGCATGCGTTGTGTAGTTGAAATATTCGGAAAACTACGCTTGATTGCGCTCTTCTCTGCCACGCCCCCATTGACGCCCACAACCATGACAGCCTTTAACAATGCTTTTGTGTTTGTTATTGTTGCCTTTCCCCGTTCCCCCTTGCCCCGTTTAGCTTATTTTTAGCATTCCTATGCAAAACCATCCTTTGTATAACCAAAATTCTAAGCCTCTTCCCGTCGCCTCTTGCTTTTGTTAGTCGTAGTTGTACCCTGTATTTTGGGGCGTGTCTGTTTAGGTACACAAGTGAAGTGGAATGAGACTGAATCATTTGTACCTTCAGTTAACAATGTAATTTACATTGCTTTAATACGAAAGGTATGACATGATTTTCTTCGAAATACATTTGAATAGGCTTTAAAAAAGCTGGTCGATTGTTGAAATGATATTCATTTAAATTCTTAGAACTTTGTAGATTCTAAGCGTGCATAAATATAGGCTCTGCTTTAATTTGTTCAATATAAATATATATTTTTAAAAATAAATTAGAAATGAGTGCTGAAAAATCTGTACATCTTTTAAAGTGTTTTAAAATATGCAGAAAATTATAGAAAATACCTGCATAAAAGGGACGGATAAAAACACTGATTTATGCGAGTTAAGATTAGCTAAAGTAATCGATTTTTTAAAAGATAGGTAGGTGCTTAAAATAATGTATAAATTGATAATAGATCTCTTTTTAAAACTGAATTTTAATTAATAATAAAATGATAATACAAGTTAAGATATTCGATACTAGCCAATAATAAGAAAATATAAGAAACTATTTATTTGCTTTATAAATAGAAATACGTAGTATTCATTAGTCAATTTAAGACAATTTGTTTATTTTTATATTCTTTGTTATGTTGGATAGGCATAAGTATTATTGTGCTCAGTTGTCATTGTTCTTGTGTGTTTGGTCTTCAGCTGTCATTTGGAGGCTGTAATTTCTTTGCGCCTTTCTCTCATTCCCTTTCTTTTTCTCTCACATATCACTATTTCTCCGTGTCTCTATTTCATTCATTGGCTCTTTATCTGTGCCTGGGCAATACAACTTTTGCTTTCGGCGGCTGCTTAAGAATTTCCATTTGTTTGACAGGGGAAAACACTAGAGGCGGAAAGAGGGAACCACAAAAGCACTTGCCGCTGTCGCTGTGCCTGTCTGTACAATATGCACTAAACATCTTTCAGATACTTTTGATATTATTGGTATCTTCTTGAGCTATTTTTAAATATCCCAGAAAAGAATCTTTTGTTTTCCAAACAAACAAAGAGAGAATGAAGGAATGAAAAATGTTTAATTGCTGTGCGGAGCTTATCAGCTTGCTAAAGTAGATAAAGTTTTAACTTCTTGGCAGTTTGAGGCTTTTAATTAGCCATCAGTTGTGTTGGTCAAGAGTCCAAGATGCCGAGGACTGGCCAAGTGGTACGCCAGGGGAAAAAATTACAAATTGTTGTCAAAATTAACGTCAATTTTTCGTAGTATTTTTTTTTTTCTAAATTGCTTTTTAAAAGAGTTGCTTGGAGCTACTTTATTTTTGTTGCGGATGCGGTTTCTACTGTGAAAAATTATGATGACCATTTGTTTATTGTCGTTGTTTTCGTTGCGGTTGCTTTAGCTGCCTTTTGTCAATGAAAAGATAGCGAAAATTACTCAACGAAAAACGAAGCCAGAGACCAAAAGAGTTGGGCAAAAACTTTGTCACTTTTGTGTCAGAAAAGTTTGTGTACACTTTTTTCTTTCTCTTGCAAGTTGCAACTTTATAGAAATTGTTTTCGCCAATTTCTTTGCCTCCGCATAACTACCAGGTCTCTCTATATGTCTAGCTCTTCCTCTCCCACATTTTGCTCATTTATTTTCGTTGCTAATTTTTGACATGACACTTTTCGTTGGACAGCATTTTGTGTTTATTTCGTTGCCAGTCAAAAAATACTTTTCGAGATTTTAGCTGTTTGTTTTTTTTTTGTTCTTCTTCAGATTTTTATTAGCGTGTTTTTTATGGGCTGGACACGCGTTTGCCGTTTCCACACACAAGCAGTAAATTGGCATCAGCTTAATATGAGCTATTTTATTTTATACTCGTATTCGATTCGTTTAGCTAGATTTCGCTTTTTGCCATTGCCAGTGCCTGTGACTTGACCATAAATTTGCTATGTGCCGCTAATTGGCAGTCTCATGAGTGCGCTCAATTAATTTCCCCGGCAATTGACGCACGTCTGTAGGCCGCGCAGGTGGCGTATACTTGATAATTGTTGACACTTGCCATGCCATGGCAATTAAATTGAAATCATGGCACAAACTAGGAAAAGAAACCAAACGTGTGTCAAATGTCCAGCGCCAAAAGACAGTTCTTCAATTGGCTAAATCACGGAAACAAATGTGTTAAGTTGGGGAAACATTGCAAAATTAAAAGATTTGTCAAAAGTAATGCTTGAAATTCGAACTGAAGAGATGATGGACATAAAACGATAATTGTTTTGACAGAAATGTACTTATAAAAATAATAAACGTAAATATTGTTCTTATTTTTTTAGATAATACCATTCATTTATTAAATAAGTATTTAAATATATATCAAGATATCATTAACCATTTGTATACATCAACATATTCATATTCGCCTTAGACTTGTCATTTTTCTTAAGTTTTCGCATTTGTTTATGCTTTTATCATCTTCAATTGCCCGACATTTATTCACTTAATAGTTTCCTTTATCTTGTATAGCATTTTTCTCCATATCCATCCATCTCGCACTCTTTCGATTACATAACCCAGTTATTAATGGTTTCCCAGTTTACTCCCCCATCCTGTAGACTAAGCGCTACCTGTCATGGTGAAACCGTTCCCAACGACGACGCGACGTGACGTTGCGACTTTGTGACATGCGGTGTGAAGAGACATGTAAAACGTACATATGTCGAAAGGAGTGTGTGTTGATGTTACATCGGTTCGGTTCAGTTTATGTTTGCTTTACACACTTGATGTCCAAGTTCATTTACGTCATGGTCAGGTGAAGCAGTCTTTGGGGAGCTGCGGCCTGACAGTGCCAATTGCCACATAAATTGTCGACTGTCATGTTCTTGTTCTGCACACACAAAGTTTAGGCAATTTGTTAATGAGTTTTTCACAGCAATCATTTGATGGCGTTTGGGCTCGCACGGCGTATGAGTAATGCCTCGCCAGTTTGACACGCACTGATTGAGAGAGTTCATAAAGTTCATGGAACTTTGGCAGTCAGCCCAAAAGGCATTTCAGTGACCTGTGTCTGCACAATGCATTGACGCCGGCCTAAAATAGGTTGGCAACCAGCTTGCCACATATCAGTGGCTGTCAAACTGTGCAGCACACACAATGCCACACAATTGTGGGTTAGTTTTAAAGTCATACTTTGCCGCAAGTTTATGTGCAACGCCTTTCAATGCAGTGCCCACAACAATTGCGGCGTAAAAGCGTGAAATGGCTTCAACAAAAGGGAGAAGAGAGTCAGAGCCCAAAGGGACGGAGAGGGGAAACGGTGAGGTTCCTGCCATAGAAATTGTCACAGAGTGGCAGAGTTCAGAGACTGCGCAGGTTTGTTTGCAACTGAAAAGAAGTTGGGGAGTTGACAACACTGAGCACAATTAAGTGTAAAATTGCAAATATACATATATTTTAAAAAAGAAAACTTTAAGTAGTTTTGAACACAATGTTAATTTGAAATGAAATGCTTAAGTTGAAAATAATCCTTTATTTAAAGAAAGAAATTTAGAGAGAATATGGAACATAATTAACATAATAATATATAAGAGGTCTATAAAACGTCGAGAAAAATAGGTCCTAAAACTATTGATAGTAGAGCTATTCTGATTGCTAAAATATATAAAACTGAAAAAGCTTCAAAAATTACCAGCTTTAAGTTTTTAAAAGTATGATAAAAATGGACAGTGATGGGAAAAATTGAATCTTCCAAAATTGATGCAGAATCAAATAAAAGTTGAGTTGTCGATTTTTCATGAAAATCGATTTTATTATAAATATACACTCGTAATTTTCTTATTTACTATACACATAAATTTTTTGCCAGAGTTTCAAACAATTTCTCTAGGTGTACTAGCCGGTTTTGCGTTTATGAAACGGATGTTGCCGCTTGCATTTAGTGCACTTGAGCCTTGAGCGTCATCCTCTTCTTCGTCGTCGTCGTCGGTCTGTCGGTCGGTCTGTCGGCTGGCAGTTTCCTCGCATTGTGAGCTGGCCCACATGTGTCGGAGTATGCGAATAGCTTCACGCGCTCTACGACGCGTGTGTGCTGTGTACAAATTTACCGAGTAGTCCAGTGTCAGTGCCAGAAGTGAAGTAGAGTAAAGGGGATTAAGGTAGAGCTGTAGTTGGTGTTGGAGTTTGGGGCTGTTCTACATTAGATTCCTTTTTGGGCTGGCCCCGTGCTTTGTTTCGGTTTTGCTGCTTCTTTCACAGAGAAGAGAGCGAGTGCAAGGACCCGGTCTTTGCCTTTAGCAGCGCACCTCAACAAAGGGACAGTCTCAGTTCAGTTCTCTTTCTCCATAGTTTTCCTCAGTTCCTGCTGTTGTTGCTGAAGTCAACTTGGCAATCAAAGGCTGTCTTTGCTCCTGCAGTTCCGTTGGCTTTTGTGTCGTATTTTTTATTGTGTTAATTGAATTAGTTGGTGCTGAGCAAAATATATGCAACAAATTTCATTTCAGCTCACTTTATTTTATGGTTTCTCCCGTTCCCCAAACTCTACTTTTGGCTTTTCAATTTTAGTTCTATTTGATTTAATTATTTTTCTTTTCTGTTATTTAAATTGAGTTGTCAGGCAACTCACGTTGTTTTTTATCTATGATTGGATTTGTTTTTGCTTGCAAAAATTATGCAGACATTTTTGATTTGGTTTGGATTTTTATTTAATTTATGCATTCTTATATGATTTTTGGGTGAAAGGCAGAACTGTGATAAGAGACAGGCGTGAATTTATGCATAGCTAAAACCATTCACTTCACTATCTAAACTTCTTGACAAAATTATTCAACGAATTCTATAGATATTGGTCATTGAACTGTGAACATAAATGTGATTGTTTTGAGATAAATAAATGTTGTTAGATTATTTAAGACTAAGAAATTGCCAATTCAGTTTATGAGAGTGCTAAAATATTGCCAGAACATATGTAATATTAAAATATTATGAAATTTGTATAACTTTTTGTTTTTAATGTGTATTTAAAATGTATTTTGATTTAAAGACATATCTTCTACATTTCTACAATATCATAAATAATTTTATTAAAAAAATAAAGATGTTACGTATTTTAAACCAAATTATTTACTTAAAAAAAGCTCGGATTTCTTAAATATTTTTTCTTAATCAACAATTAATGAAAACCTTTTCTACATATGGTATTTTCATACATTTCAAAAAAATTTCTTCATATAAGTAAAATTCCTTAGAAATTCCAAATATACAATTTACATATTAGTTTTTTTTTATGTAGACCAATTTTCAATTCAATTACTAATTTTTTTCATTCTCTGATTTGATTGCATATCGAATATATTCAATGCATTCATTATCTGATCTTTACGTGTAGTTAAAATGCAATGTGCAACATTCTCGAAAACATCAACAAAGACTCGAGACAGTCGCCAGTTTTATTTGGCGCTCCGTTATAAATGAACAGACGAGACGAAAGTCACACAGACGCATCTGCTTAGCATATCAATGTAAAATATTTGCATTTAAAGCCACTTCATAGACATTAGTAGACACACACACAACACACAAAGCACACATACTCGAACCGAATCCGTGGCACACCCCGTCATTTTGGTGGGCATCAAAGTCTTAGGTGTTATTCTGTCTGTTATTTATGCGTCTGTTTGCACTAATTCCACACACACACAGAGAACTTGCCTCAAAGTTTTGCTATGGCTTTACGTTTGCTTTATGTGGCAGCCACAACACACACACATACACAATGTGGCCAATGGTCAGACGCAAGATAGAGAGAGTCAGAGATCGAAAGGAAGACAACTGCGACAGTTGTTTACCGATTGACGGACAGCAGCTTTAATGGGGGCTTATCAGAAATTCTAATTGTCGCCTGCCACAAGCCAAAAACCTAGCGGAAAGAACACACAAACACACACACATAGACACAGTGAAATATAAATTGAATTACATATTTTATGCAAACATTGCAGACAGGAGAACCCGACTCGAGTAGAAACTCCAACAACTTCAGCTACATCTAATCTTACTTCTCTCCCTGCTTCTTCCATCACTTTCTCTACGTTTCTCCCGCATTTCCTCTTTGTTTTTTTGGCCCTGGTAAAAGTTTTCCCTGTGTCCATCAGTGTCAACAACGTGGACGCCCCACGGTGTCCAAATGCCACATGCTACAAATCGCTGCATTTTGGCCAGCGTGTCGCCATTTGAAAAGTCAAAGGGTTCTCTCTCTCCCCCTCTCTCTTTCTCTCTATATTTCTTTCTTTGTTCCACTTCAGCTTTTAGTGCAACTCCTGCTTGTTTGTCTGTCTTTTGTATATTTATTAAATAGTTTCGTGCAAATCCCTTTCAAGTGCTCGACGCCTTGTTATCCTTTGACTCCTGTCCCGCTGTCTGTCCAACTATATCAATTAGCAGCTGAAGCGACTGCTATTTTGATGGCATACATGACTTTGGACAAATCCTTGTGTGTAAGTACCTTGTCTGGATCTACTGGAGAGCTTAGCAATGTGGTTGGAAGTAAAAGAAACTTGGGATCACAGAGGAGAATTTAATTGAATTGTAGTTGCTATATAACCTTGTATATTATTAAATATTTATTAATTTTAAAATTATCTAAAAGAATAGGTAAACATTCTGAATATAAATTATTTTTTTTAGTTGACTATCAAAATGGTTATGTATAAAAATAGTTCAGCAAAGTATTCGTAGAAGAAAAGTTTGACAAATATTCATATACTAAAATCGCATTATTATGTACAGATTAAGTTATTGTATAGCAATTTTTTTCTGTAAAACTTTTGAATTTTTATCTTTATCTTGCAAAATATATATGTACCTAGTTGAACTTCTATAATTCAAACTTATCTAACTTACAAGTTCCTTGTAACTTTAACATAATATTAATAGAAAACAACTTGAGGATCATGCACAAAAAGTATTTTATGCTGAGAACTGACCTCTTTTATGGATACAAGTACATGTTTTTTTATATTGATGTTTTATGTCGTCAACTCGCTTAATGTTTTACGCAATTGTTTATTAGGCAATGACAGTCTCGTCATAAAGTACTTGACTGCTTGAAGACCTTACAGTTTAACGACTTCAACTGAACTTGGAACTGGGTGACTTAATGCCTTGGCGACTTTGTCGATTTGAGCATTAAAACATGTTACTTTAATGTTGCTTGAACTTGAGTTGGTTTTTTGTTTGGTTGCTTTATGAACTTGGGCTACTGCTCTATAAATTGTAATGACTCAAAAACAAAGCAGGAAAAAAAACAGAGCTAATATTATTATTGTTTATATTTGCTCAGAATGAATATGTTTCCTTTTGCTTTCATTTCTGTATTCTGTTTTGTTCGCATTGCAAGCACGTTACTCATACGCCGCGTGTGTCCACTGCCACACAATGCCTGACGTCTCCGTCTGTCCGTTTGTCTGCCATTCTGCCACTGGCTCACACGCAATCAGTCCGTATGATATTATTATTACTATTACTATTATTCTGCCAGATATTTTCGCGGATTTCCCGCACTTTGCTCGCATTTTGTTTTCGCACGCCCAGAAAAACTATAACCACACTTGAGCATAGTAATATATAGTATATTTGCAGTTGAGTGTGTGAATGTTTGGATATTCATATAGATAGTTAGATGTATCTGCCGGCTATATTTCTTGGATTTGGGCCAACGAGTGTGTGAAAATAGAAAATTTTGCTTAGCATTGGAATGTGCCATGTTCTATTCGATGTGTCGCATTTGTTCTTGTTGTTGTTGCTGTTGATGTTGTATTTGTTTAGTTTGTTTGTTGGCATTTTGCACTTTGTATTTTTAAACATTTTGCAAAATGCTCCCAACCTAAAGTTTGATAGCTGCAATTTGTGGCATGCACTCAAAATAGCAAGCATGCTGCATGGAATGGGGAAGTGGCAGCCTAAAACGAGTATTGGAGCGCTAGGGAAAAGAGGGGCAAATATCGATGTTTGCGCTTTGGGGCGTGGTTGCCTAACAGTGTTGTTGCCGCCTTGTTGCCAATCTAAAGTCAAAGTGTTTTTGTTCGTGGAAGTTTCGCCATTATTCCGGGCACTTGCAAAACTTTTGGTACAGCATCTGATATGACCTATATATGTAGATATATGTGTAAATATATATGAGTTTGGGCATTCTTATAGCAGCATGGGCACTCACAAATGTTTGCTCAATTGATTTTAATCGGATTAAAGCGACAGCGAGCAGCTTTTAATAGTCGCACAATTGAATTAAATTGTGTTGCGTTTGCAATAAAAATTCAATGGTCAGCAAAAGTTTTTGGACGTTTTAAATGGTGCTAAATGAAAATCAATTGAAAGAACATTAAATATTCAGATTGGCAGAACGAATAGCGCAATATATTCATGCATCATTGATAACTAAACGAAATATTAGCTAATCGTCTCTATTTTGAGCCTTTAAATAAATTTTAAATTCATGAAATTGAGTTATCATTAATTGTTCAAAAATAGTATAATATTTTTAGAACTTGTATATCAAATATTATTCATCATTTAGATAAACTAAGTGTCTGCCTTTTAGTTTTATTTCTTACATATTTATTTCCTACTTTAAACTATACAAACCATTGATAAATTTGCATAAGTTAAGGAAATTTTCAAATTAGAGATCAAACTCATGTTTACTGATAATTATGTTTAGAAAGGCTTAAGGCTAACAGGAAGTTGAAAGTACTTTCATTGTAGTTTATCTTAACCCAAGCCAAACTCCTTTTTAATCCTCTCTGACATCATTACAACTGCTCACCACTTGTCCAGTGACTGGCAACGAACCTATTCCAACAAAGTATCAAAGTATTCCTTGAGGCGCATCCTACACACACACACACACACACACATACATTTCTGCCCACCCAACGATGAGATGGCAATTATTAATTTTAATAAACTTGAATGGCGCTGTTGGAAGATGGCGATGTATAAAGTATAAAACGCCTCCTCGGTGCCTTCTCTTTCTGCTCTACACACAGCTGCCTGTCTGCCTTCCCCCTTTCGGGCTAATGATATAATTTTTCTCAGTTAACTAATTGAATACATTTGCACCAAGGAGCTGCCCACGGAGCATGGGGGATGCCTAAAACACATGGCGCAACTCACAAAAGCGCCAACAAAGATTGTTAATAATGGCAAACAAGCGAAACGAGCAAAGAATGAGTAGGAGAATAAACAGGAGTAGGAAAAAGAGCTGGCAGAGGAGTGAGAGAAGGAGTAGGTAGAATCTATCTAAAGCTACGACTCTGCGACTTCGATGCTGGCACTTGACTGAGAGCCATTGACAGCCAACAAGAAGAACACAAGAATAAGTTACACGAGGAAGAAGGGCAGCCCACGAGGAAGTTAATTGTGTTGGTAGAAGGGGCAACACGGCAAGATGCGGGCTGGGGAGTTGTTACTATAACCAAGACAGAGACGAGCACACAAAACGACATTCCGCGGCAAGAACTTCAGGATGGTTTGAGCAACTCCGAGAGTTTCAGGTTGGGTACGGAAAACGCATTACAAATTCCATTACTTTGAGCAGCGAACATGACCTGATTTTTATGTAGATGTGTGTGTGTGTGTGTGTGAGGGTGTGTGACTACTTGAAGATGCTACTGAGAAGGAAATTAGGCAGCCTGCAAGACAGGAGAAAGAGGAAAGAGAGAAAGAGTGAGAGATTGAGAGAATATGGCATCGTAAGACATTCTCAAGCTCACGCAATCTGTGTGTTCGTGTGGCTGTGTGTGTGTGTGTGAGTGTGTGCGTGCGCGGGTATTGAGCCACGTATTGGACTAAATGTTGCCCGCCCCCTCCTTCTTCCCACCCACTCTCACACACTTGTCGAGTCACGTAGCACAAAGTTTTAAGCATTGCCACTTGCGACGTGCAATGGTCGTCCAAGCTCCTCCTCCTCCTCTTCTCCCTTCCCCCACAGCTGCTTTGCTCTCTTGGCTATAAATTAACAAAAATGAATGGGGCCAGTATTCGAGGGGAAAGGGGGTGGAAAGGGTGGCAGCGTCAAGGCAACATCAGTCTATACTTGCCTTTTTATGTGTCTTAAGTAATGTAGGCCTCCACAAGATGAGATCTAACTAAGGATGGGGTTCACTTTTTGGGGTTATAAAGTGCAGTGGGTTATTGGCGCACTTTTATGACCAGGCTGCCATTTCCTGACAGGACATTTCACAATGAAAGTGTGACAAGTTGTGTCAACTCGCAGAGAAAGGGAAAGGCACCTCGGTCAGAGTGCCTTGAGGGGGCCTCAAAGTGCACTTTATTCAATTAAAATTGTGGACAGAGCACAGACGGCAGAGAACAAGCCATGTAAATTATTGTAAATGTAGCCCAAAGGGCAAATTCTATGTCAGCTGCAAAAATGAAACTAATTATGAGTGGCCAAATGGGAAAGGGACAATGGTTTTGGGCGTAAAATGAACGAGAGCTGACCAGGTTAATGTCAAAATTTAAATGGGAAAATTGAAAACACTGACTTAATTATCCTTGTTGTTTTAGGAGATATTAAAGTTGTTTCTAATAAATTAAAATGTAGGTTTTTAAGTCGTTAGCTTTTAAGCTTAAGTATTTTTAATAAAGTGCTTTACAAATTTCAAAAAAATAATAGCTATTACTATAGTAAAATGTTTAAGAAGAAAGAGAGTAAGGCTACAAATCGTAATATTTGTAGAAATATAGAGTAAAACTTAGATTAAGCTAGAAAAAGTTAAGCAAACAATTTAAAAAACACTCACTTAACAAAGATTAAAATAAGGACAGAAATAAAAATGGAGATTGTCTTAAGTAAATAGGTATTAAATTGAAAAATAATTAAAGCATATCTTAATCTTTTTATTCAGATCAAATCTTTTTTCTATTGATATTTGTCAATTATTTGCTAATTGCATATGTAATTATTACTTGTCTATTTGCAATCAATCAAACTATGCTTCGAATTGAATTTGTGTGCTTATTAAAAGCAGCTTACAAGTACTTGCAACACTTGCAACTGAGTGTTGTGACAAGCAACGTTATTGGATACCCTTGAGATGCATTCAAAATTCAAATTTCCGCAGGTGCCATAATATATGAGTTATGAGTGACAGCAGCATCAGCGAGACAGTCGGCAATGAAAATCACTCGATCTATTACAGCAATTTGCAGTTATTAATCAAAGAGCAATGTGCACTTCAGCTGTCCATCAAATATGCAACAGCAGCAACAATTGCAACAAGAGCATCAAGTGCTGAAGATTTACGACCTACTTTCATATGCATGACAGCTGGGAAACAGCCAACTGACTAACTAACCAAGCACAAACAGGAAGCCACTCAGGCGCAATCAACAGCCGACTCTGACTCCGACTCCGATTCCTTCTTGGGCTCCAAAATCCTTGCAGGCAACAAGAACAACAAATACAATAAAACAACAACTAGGTAGACTCATACTCAAACACCCAAATTGCGTGTCATAATAAAGTAAAGCCTCGTAGTTAAAGTTTCATCTACCATATGCTAGCTGACGACTGACTACACGGAGAAAAATATTCTAGCTATAGATCGATTAAGTTTAATTAGAAAATCTATTAAGAAACTGACAATTTTAACAAGCAAAACAGTCTTTGATAAATTTACTATCTAAATATATCACCACCAAATTTAACCAAACAGTATTTTCTTTAAATGTAATTAAATCTATAAATCTGTAGACTTAAGTTTGGTAATTTTTCGTTCTGGGAACTGTGTTTACCAAAATGTTTAACAGCTTAACATTTTATTAGAATCTAAATCACCTCAAAGAGAGCAAAAAAATTTGAAATATACAGTATAATTTTATGGTGAATATAGTATAGTAATATACATTTATATATTAAATGTGCAAAAACATTAGATTTTACTAGAATTTGAAATTATTTCCAACCAAACCGCATTAATAAAGTTTTTCTCCCAGTGCATAAATAGTTGCTACTGCTACTTCTCTTGCTGTTCTTCAACTGCTTTGCATTACTCATTTGACACTTTGTCTATATATGAGACGTGGTAACGCAGACAGCACCTGCTGCTGCAAACCTCAGACGAAAACCAAGACGAAGTTGTAGCTAAAGTTGAAAACGAAGACTGAGACGAAGATGAAGCCGCAGACGAAACTCCGAGGAGAGCGGAGAGAAGACGTTGATGAACGACTGGGTAACTGTCTGGCATACAATTTAATCCTGCAGAGAAGTAGCAACTGGAAGACATGCAACTCAAGTGCTGGGGCAATCGGGGGCAGAGGCATGCTCTACATATGCTTGATATAAATCTCAAGAGCTGCCTGCCATGCACAACATGAAACCACTAATTGAAGTGAAAGAAAAGGCAGCTTGCAGACCCAAACAATGACGTTAGATGAGTTGGAGTTGCAGCCAAGTTAAAGCTACATTGATAAGTAAAGAATGCCACACTCCACACACTGAGTGTGTGTGTGTTCTGTTTTAATTAACATGTGGCATGCCAGAGAAAAAAGAGTTTGCAGTTGCATCAGTTGCGAGTTGCAAGTTGCAAGTTGCCTCTTCGACACTCAATCAGCGTGGCATTCCGCAAAAAGTTGCCAACACAAATGCATACTAATTGGGGTTAACAAGGCATGGATACCATGCCACACAGTGTTCATCCGATCCAGAACTTGACTCTTCCAACTCGAGCTCGGACCTTGCAGCTAAGATAATTTCGTTTTAGCCCTGACCGTTGGTTGTTTGCCCAAACTTTGCTAAGTGGACAAGTTTAATACCATGAATGAACCAATTGTATGCTCAACAATTGCTGAACTTTTTAATCTTCTTTTCTTTGGATACATCACTGAGATATTTGATTTGAATGCAATTCTTTATTCTCTTTCGCTTTAATAACGTCATTCTTAACCCATATGCTGTTTATTATGAATTTATTTTGTGCTCTGAATTTCCTTTGATTTCTTCATTTCATCTTATATTATCTTATTTTAAATGTTGTTCTTTATAAAATTATTTATTTTTTTAAATTGTTCACAAATTTAGAATTTTATATTAATTCAAACTAGTCAGTAAATCCGTCAATTTTACTTCTTACATTTATTTTTTGCACTGTTGTGTTGCTAAAAAATCTATCCATAACAAATATTCCAATTCATACAAAACTGGCAGCTTCTTCGGACTTAAAAAGTACCCCAACGTGTTGCTAGTGGGTTAAGGCTAGATTGTATCGTCAGCTCAACTCAATTATAATCCATTTCGAATGCAACACAAATCCAAGCGGATGCCGCAGGCCTCGACAGGCTGCGACAGCTGAGTCAACCTTGACATTAGCCTTGCCGCAGGGCAAACAAAGCCGACAGACTGAGCCGACTGGCGGGGGAATCTCCTCTAAACGACAGACTCGATGACTGACTGACTGACTGTCTCTGGATGTGGCTCACTGACTCACTGTAGCAAGCAGTCAGTCGAATGAGGCGGGAGAAGGGGCACGTAAATAAAATGCCAATGATAAAAGCGAGAAGAGGCGTGCCGAGAGCCGTCAACGTCAGAAAACGAGCTGATTGAATGCGGCATAAAAAGAGGCAGAGGTTGCACCGAAAGAGAGAGAGAAAGAGAGAGCGGGAAGAGTGGGAGAGTTGCATGTTGTAGGATAGACCAACAATTCACAATTATGATATGCAAATTTGCTGGCAAAATATTCATACAAATTGTGTGAGCACGGCGGCTGCTGTGGAAAATTTATTATGAGTTTCAAAGTGCTGGCAAGATTTAAGATGGTCATACATGAAATAAATTACGGTTTCCTATTTATGTACTTGCACACATTCACTCTTACGTGAATGTCTTGCAGCAGTTGGCCTTAAATTTATCGCCCTGTTTGAAAAGCGCAAAATACTCTTAATATTTCTTCGACTGCAGTTTTCCAATACGACTGTAATTGCAGTCTCCGAACTGACACTAATTACATGATAAAGTTGTTGAGTTGTAAGGACATGCACATTGGCAACTGATATCCCTTATCTGCAAGGATAATTGGATATCTTTGATAAAGGGTTTTGTTACAGTAGAATGTATTTCAGTTACGTAAATGCCATTGATAAAACTACAATGAATTGCTGCACAAATCGATTTTTGTTCTGATTGTAAAATTGCTGCAGAGAATTTATTAAAACAAGCTAGGTTTTTAGCAAGATTTACGGATTTCAATAGAAATGCTTGTTCTGGGAATGAATAAGCAGCTGTTGTAAAAGCTCTAGTCATTGCAAGAAAACAGAAATGAATTTTCCTAATGGAAACATTTAGAATTTTTTATCTTTTTTTAATAAATAAAATACATTTATCAACATAATAAAAATCACAACAATGCTACTGAGAACGAATGGTGAAAGACCTAAGAAATGTTAATAATATTAAAGTAATATTACTTTAAATTCTCTATTGCCCTGTGCTAATTTTCAGATTCTACTTCAAATGTTATCAGCGTGATAACAATTGCTTTTGCATTAAAACTAGATTTATTTATTTGAATTTTGAATATATACATGCGCATTTGCTTTAGAAAATTAAAATTTCGCAGTTCATGACTTATAATTAAAAACTAAGTACATTTTCAATAAACGACTTAAAAAAAATTCAATTATAATATAAATCTATATATTATTGTCACATAATGCTCGTATTATATATTATCTTTAATCTTTTCATTCCAGGTAAGTGATATTTGAAGTCTGCAGAACACAGTTACAATTTTAAATGGAAGCCACAAGCAATAACATCCCCACAGACTCCACAGTAAGGATATGGTACAATGACAATTTCACAGCACTTTCAAGGACATATGCATTCATCATGATGTTGTCGAGTGACTAACTGCTTCAAAACAGCCATAAAGCTTGGTTCTTAACAAGCCATAACCAAACCGAAACAAAACTGAACTGAGCCGTTACCAACGAAACAGACAGACAGATAGACAGACAGACCGGCACAACGACCAGTCAACAAACCCATTAAACACCATTTATAACGCTGCCCACGATGATGATGATGAGGTGGAGAAGGAGGAAGAGCAAATAGAGGAGGAACAAGAGGAGTTACTGTCTTTGTCTGCTCTTCAATGGCTGCAAAACTTTCATTATGGCATTTTATTGTCCTGGCGACCATTTTTGGCCTGCATGTGCGACAGGCTGCCATTGTTGTTGTTGTTATAGGATAGAAAATGGCTGCCTTGTTGGCCATCGGCGGCATCGGGCATCGCAATGTCAAACGCGCATTTGCCAGTCGCTGTCAACGTTGGCATAACTAGCATGTGTGTGCTTGTGTGTGTGGGAGTTGCCAGATGCCAGAACTGGCAACAGCTGTAGGCAAGCGCAATAACAACAACCGCATGGGGAAATTGAAGAGGGGGATGCAGTTCAGGCAGCAGCCAAAACAAGGCGAAAACAATAACAAAATGGCAAAGTTTTTTTTTTGCCGTCGTCCTCTTCAGCTGTCGCTCATACATAAATACAGCTGAGTGTTTCCGATTTAGCCTTTTTCCGGATAGATTTGTTCTTTTGAAAAATGCTCTAGGAGAAATAACTAACATTCTTTAATAGAAAAAATATCATGTTAAAAATAGCATTCAAAATTCTGTGCAAAGTAGTTTTCAGGATATTCAACAATATTAACTGTACTGCGTAGAGTTTTCTTTAACCATAAATAAAAAGTAAATAAAAAATACATAGTGTTTTACTTCAGATATAGTAAAATTTCGTTTATTATCGCTGTTAGGTCTCCATAAATTAAATATCAACATGTTTAAGAAAAAACTGTATGTACTATATTCTGTTCTTTTTTTTAGTATTATATTCATTACCGTATTATTTCAGAGTGTTGTCTCGTTTATGTGGCTAGTTTTTGCCAGCACTGTTACATTTACAGTCACACTATCTTCATCTCGCTCTCGGCGTCTCCCCCTTTTGCGTCTCGTTCTATGTTTTGGTTTTGCTTGTCCTTTCTGATGCCTTGACAATGGCGTTGATAATTATTATTAGTTTTATTATGTAACTTTACAGCTTTTGCTTTCTGTCGTTATTGTTGCTTTGTGTGGCTTCTGTTTACATGCGCTTTGTGTCACTTTTCGGATAGTTACAGTTACACGAGAGTGAGCTTTTACTCTCCCACTCTCTGACTCTGATGCTCTCTTTGTGTTTACTTAGAGTGGAAATAATAAAGTTTATTGTTGGCAGATTTTGATATAACGAGCGAATGATTTGTTCACTAATTAGACGTGTGCTTGTTAGCAAAGCAAAGCAAACGAAGATAAGCAGAATTAAGTAATTTTAGAAAATGAAATAAGAGGGGAAATAAACAGAGCTGATTTTAGTTAGTGGGAAAATTTAAATCAGAAAATTTGTGTGTCAAAACTATCAATAATTTCGATAATCGATAACAAGCTTTGTTATTTCTATACTATCTATCATTTCGATGGTCATTAACGGGAATCTTTAATGTTATCTATAGTTAAAATTATTAGTTTTCTAGGAAATTCTTAAACTGCTATGTCTTCTCCGATTTCTATATGTTTTTCAATCTTCAGCTTTATTTTCCCAACTTATGTATTTTATTTTTTGATTTTAAAATATTATTAAAGTGATTCTGTTGACCATTCCGATAACTGGCACTGTTTTCCTATAAAGATATGATAATATATGTTTATTGACAGTTCTTAGCTATTAGCTACAATATCAAAATCCATAAATTCTTATCAGTCCTCTTATTTATTTATTTTACTGCTAGATTTCGTACAGTTCCACTTACTTTCTTGTATTCTAAATGCATTTTAGCCATATATTCTAGTATTTCTTGTAGTTATTTCTTTTAAGTTGGGCTTTTGCTATTTCAGCAATAAATTCCTTGTAGTTCATACATTTTTCTTCTGTGCTCCTTCCCATTGCTCTCTAATTTTATTAGGCTAACCCTTTTGCCACTGCCAACTCATTTATTTTGCAGTCTGTTCCGTCCCCTGCCGCATTTTAAAACCACATGATGTTGTAAATTGCGACAGCTCAATTATGTCAGAAATTTACTGGTGCGGAGCTCTTGCCATAAATGGCACAAACTGCATTGAGGGAATGCGATGGCCAACAAGCAGAACCAGGAGCAGCAACTGGAAGCTGTAGGAGTAAATGGCCTGGCCTAGTGGCTTTTTGGCTGCAGTCGTTCGGCAAGAAAATTAAAAGGCATCGCAATTGAGAGAGTACACAAAGGGTTAAATGGCTTAAGCGATAAAATAGGGGAGGAAGGGAAAGAGGGAAGGGGAATTGGGACCCGTAGAGGGCGTGGCAAGTGGCCAATAAAAAAAGTGAGTAATGTAATGAGGGAGGAGACCAAACGAGCGCTGAGCAATAAATTGATTGTGTAGGAAAATGCGCGAAGAACGAACAATGCAACAGACTGCAACATGCAACATGCAAAGGGCAACAAAAAAATGAAAGAGGTAAAGAAGTAATTGAAAAAACCAAGCGAGCAGCAGAACTCAACCAAATCCCAAACCCAGTTCGTGGGTTAAACCCAAATCTCAGTTGCAATGCGGCCCACGTGGCGTATGATTGACGCGAATTTATGTTAGCTCTGCGCGACTTGCAACTTGCCACACGTTCTAATCAGTGAATGCAACTTGAATTGACTGTGTGTGTGTGTGTGTGTGGAGTGAGTGGGCAACTGGTTAGAACCACATTGTTTTGCGCTGAGCTGGGAAAGTGTATGTGTATACCAGTTGTTCCCCCTTCCCTCCCCTCTGCCAATCCTTGCCCCTCTTTGCCCACCACTGTAAGTTGTTCACCTTCAACGTCCTTTAAGCTGGGCTGGCAAACCAACCAAGCACTCGAAGTAAATGCCACACAAAGCACAAGAATGCATTGAAAATACAAGTGTGTGGATGAAGTTAAATGTGGTGTGTGTGTGACTGTGTGTGTGTGTGTGTGTGTATGGTGGCAAACCAGTCGAGACTTTGCCTTCGTTTTCGCTTGCTTCTTCGTCGGCAATTACAATTCAATTAATGCGCTTAGTGCAATTTTTTACAGTGTAGTAAACACGTGATAAGAAGCAGAGCAATTGAAATACGAGAGTCCAAGAATATTTCTGCGTTTAATCGCCGACTCAAAAGTTAAACGACCGCGCAAGTTTCTCATAATGATGTTCATCTTAATGATGATGATGATAAGAGTGGCTATGTAAAGTAAGGGTTGGCAAAAGGGGGGGGGGGGGGCGGGGGGGGAGGGGGCACCCTTGTAATCAGCTCATGTGTGTGAGCCTTAAGACGACGTCGCCGTCGCTGTGTTAATGCCAAAGAAAATGGCAGCGTCAGACCCTTAACTTCCACATCACATGCATCCTTATAGCTTCTTCTTCTTCTTCTTCTTAATGCTGTGGTTGTTGTTATTGTTGCTATGCTTGTTGTTGTCGTTGTTGTTGCTCGAACGGCATGCACACACGTCATGGGTGTCGTTTTTTAGCCTTTAAATGTTGTGTGGGTGTGCAGATAAGCAAGACACCGGGAGGGTTAGGGTAGGAGAAGGCTAAGGGGTAGAGGGTAGGCGGTTCGTATTTAACTGCAAATAATACTGGCTGAAAAGCCAGCAACAATAATAACAACAACAATGAAAGGTTTTGAATTGCATTTTATATTTAATTAAACCAAAATGGAAAATATGAGACAACTGCGAGAATTGTACGTTAGCTTATATTTCTCTCAGCAAACAATTTTTAAATCCTCTTCAATACATTTTAAATACTTATTTAAATAAAATATCATGTACAATTTATTTGACTTGCTCTTTAATATTATTATTTTGGATGATACCACTCTCTGTCTCATATTAAAGTAAACATTTTTATCTGAGAATTTTCTAAAATATATTAACAAAGAATTAATTACTGTAACATCACTAACTGTTGTTCTCTTACAATAAAAATGAGTGTTTTCTTTGGAAGTCAATTCGAATACATTTTTATAAAATATCTACAGAATCTTCTTTGTCTTCGTTAACCAAATATAGCATTTTATTGGTTTATTTCCATTCCATTAGCCGTGGTTATGTTATTTTGCACTACTTTCAATTGGCCATGAACTGTTGATGCTGCTTCTGATGGACTTAAATCCATTGCAACCGCAGCTCTTTGGACACCCACTCACAATTGGAAACACCGCTTAGAATCAGAGAAGCACAAACTTCCGGCTTTGGTTTCAGTTTCATTCAATTTGCTGCACTTTATAGAAATTGAAAAACCCAAGCGGGGGAGAAAACGGCACATAAAATGCAAAATTGCCCCTCGACAAAGTCTATAAACATATTTTGAGTCATCAAACGGGCGGACGGAGTCGTGAGAACGAGAACTTATTCAAGCGAAATGAACTAAAATTGAAAAAAAAAAAGAGAAAACAACAACAACAAACAAATATAAGGCACAACTGTTTATTGGAATATGCCCCCTTTTTTGGGGGAATTGCGGGAAACATGTGTGAGACTCGTCCGAGTGTAGGGAGAGAAGCTCTTGCAATTTGCATAGAACGAAAGCGAAACGGAAATCATTTGCATACTGAACACAGGAACTGGAACTAGAATTGAAGCTGGAAGCAGAATTTCTGTTCACTTGCAACTTCCGCTGTGTCCGCTGGTGTCAAATAGTGTCTCAAGTGTTTTAATTGCCACGACGAGAAGATTTTCGTAAGGCTCTTTCTATTTTATTTAGTCACTTTGCCAAAAGGCCAAATAATTTGACTAAAACTCATTTTAGCCCTAAACTTGTTTGGCTTGCTAAATTCAATATAGTGAAAAGTGTAAAACTTTTGCTAGAGATCTTTCATGAAAGCCAGACAATTTTTGCATAATTAGACAATTAGCCAGGCCAAATTTTAGCTGTTGACAAACGAACTTTGATGGTCCTGTTGGCAGCCCAAAAGGAGTACACTTCACTGCACTCTACCCTCTCCCCACTCTTCCCACTCTATCAACTCCTTTTCTCACTTGTTTACTTTTCCCAACTGCAACTTTGAAGCTCATAAAAATGCAATCCCCCTTCCACTTTTTGCCCTCCCGCCTTTCGAACAAACCACAAATCTTTTTGTGCATCTTGGGGTGAAAACTGTTTAAGAACTGAGGTTGTAACTTTGCTTTTGTCCTTATTCCTTGCCTTTTGTCGACGCTATAATACCGTGTCAATTTATAGTAAATTGTGGCTTAAAAAAAAGCACCTTATAATTGGCTGAGATCTTGAAAGGTAGAAAAACTTTATTTAAAACTGTTTTCTTCCTAGAAAAAATTTTCTGATTCAATTTGATTAATTTTAAAATTAAACAAAACGTTTTTGCTTGGGATATTTTAAAAATTAATATTAGGAAAAACAAAAACATGATCAAATTTATTTTGATATATATTCAAATAAAAAAGGTTTAAATAAGTCGAAAAATTATTTTTACTTTTTTAATATTCAGTCGAATCACAATCTCAAACTCAATTAAAATTCCAAAATGTATATAAATAAAAATTTGAGGGTATTAACTACAGGGTATCTGCTAGTCTGCTACATTATTTACTAGCTGTGTTGTCTTTGGGCTGCGCTCTGAGGCAAAAGAACGTGAAAATAAATATCTTAGAATTTCGAGTTATGAAATTTATTAGCTGCAAATACTATTTGTTGTTTTGCTTCTTGTTGTTGTTATTATAATTGTAGTAGTAGTAGTAGTTGTTGTCGTTGTTGTTAGTTATCTCTGTGCTGGGTCAGTCGCTCCATTTTCTCAGTTCTTAACGGGAAGTGTTGCACATTAAAATTTTATTGTATACATAAGAGAATTTCTGAGAATTTGTTGTCTTTCGCCTTTTGCTTTTTAGTCGTTTGCTTGATTAATGAAGTTGTTATTGAAGTTGCATGTGGAGAGCAGATGAAGCAAGGAGAAATTGGGGAATTCAAATGTTTCTCAGATTTCAATTCATTTGATTGGATTTGCAAGTCTGTGAACTCTATTTTAAAAGCATTAAAAACTATGTGAATCCCAAGAGAAATAATATTTTGCCAATCATTCTTTCAACACACATAACTACGTAAAAAATTCCTAAAAATATATTTACCATAAAATTAATTGATATAATCAAAGTGGCGTATCACAAACTAGTATTCCTTTATATTTCCATAATCTATAGAGAAACATGTACGCTTAATTCCAATTAGGATTCTCTCATGTTATCCATTTCAATTCGTAATTCATTTAACCAGCTTTCCATTTCCAAGCGGAAAATCTCATTAATTTTCGCTGTCCCAATGCTGCCCCCAAACTGCAGATCTAAACAGCAACAACTTTTGCAGCTGCCACAAAAACCACAAACACACAGCACACAACAAACAACAACACACACTCGACACTCGAAACTCGTCCGCAGTTAAACATGAATTAAGCATATTGATTTAAGTGCATGAATTATGAGTGCGGTTACGAGTTTGGCGTTGCCACCTGGCCCAAAATGTGAGCAAGTTTGGCAGCGCCATTTGGCTTGACTTCTTGCCACACACGGGACAACTTTTAATGGCAAGCTGAGCGCACTTAATCCACATCATTAGCAAAAACGAATGCAGTCAGGTGTGCGGTGTGTGCGGTGGTGCCACAGTACGTGGCATGCCCCCACTAGACAGTCAAGTTTCATTAGTGTCACAATGTCCATGGGCCTCCAGGCATCAGCCATGTGGCATGCGACTCAATTACGCCGTTATTGCAGCAGCTTTATTCTCTATGTGTCTGTGTATGTGTGGTGTGTGCTCCAATTTCAGTTATTTGTAGTTATTTGGGCTTATTGATTTTATGAGCAAACATTTTGTAAATGTTTTCATTATGCTCGGTTTACAGGCAACTTTGATTACGACCTTCCAGCTTAATAAACTTTTGCCACATTTATTATTTAAATGCTTTTATCTCCATGTGTGTGTATGTGAGTGTGTTGCGAAAAGAGGAAAATTTGGGGCAACTTTTTGGACCAAAGTCATCACTTCAAAAGTCAATTAAGTTGGACATCGCCTCCATTCGCCCCAAACCGAGCAAATTGTCAATATTGCTTGGTAGCACAGTTGACTGAATGCGCTTCCCACTTTTTCCCTTCTGGGTTCACAGTATCTGCTTCGACTTGGTTTCGGTTGCGTTTACTAATCCATTTCGATTTGCAATAAATTCATTTTGTTTATTCACATTTCGTATGCTCAGCATTCGATGTATAAAGTTTGAATATCCTATAAAGTGGCAGTTTAAGGGGTATAATATCAACTAAAAAAGGACCAAAAACGAATTTACAGCATGTTGATTTGCTGAAAGATGTATAAACGTTGACGAATGCAGCCCAAAGAGAAATTAAAAGGAACTCTGGAAATGTTTTCTCTGAATAGTATTAGAGCTTTAAAGCAAGAGCACATCGTTCTCAAAAAAAAGAAGCGAAACAACTAATTACTTTAAAATAAATATTTTGTTTCTTAAATTAGAAATTTCTACTTTTAACTCAGTTATGAATGTAGAACTAAAAGAAAGGAAGAGCTCAATCAATACTTATATTTGTATTTGTTCTCTTTTCTCCCGTCCTACTTCTGTCACTTACTAAAGGGTATCTCTTAGTCAGTCATGCTGTGACCACAACACTTTTACCTGTTTGCTGTTTGTTTTTTTTTTTTTTTTTGCTGGTAGGCGTGGCGAGTGTGGATTTCGACACACGTCGTTTTCCATTAAATTTGCCTGCAGATAAACGAAAAATGTCGAGCAAAAGTTTGTTCTTTCTGTTTCTGTTCTTTTTGAACCCAAAACTCACATGAGATTTGCTTCCCCGAGCTGCGACTTATCGTTTGTGGCAGGCAGGCGGCACAACTTGTGGCAGGTGAGAGGGATGGAGGGGTGGACTCGCACCCCTATGCATATTTAAATAGACTTATACACACGCACAGTCACAATCAGACACAGACAGAGGCTGGACCACGTGGCGTATGCGTAATGTGGCGTGCCAAACCCAAAGGACTCGCAATATTTTCCTTTTGCGTTCCTTTTCGTGCTGTTGCACATTGAAGATAAAAAGCAAAAGTTAAAACCAATTCGCACGCAATTTTTGCTTCACTGTTTACTGTTGTTGTGGTTGTTGCTATTGTTGTTGTTGCTGTAGTTTTTGTTGTGGTCACCCGGGAGCTGCTTCAAGTCGAGTGCGTGTCTCCACCTGAGCTTCCTCACCTGAGCCTAAACAAATGCAACACTTTGTTTTAACAGGCAAGGCATGACTACAAATTTATTTGTTTACCTATTTTTCTATATATAAACTCGTACATTTGTTTAGTACTCACTCTAAAGGGAGCCCAAACTGTAGCCCTCTTTGCCCAGGTGCGGTCTTGCGGTTGTTTCCTGTCTTGGGCCCGCGGGGCGTTTAAAATGCAAAGTAGCCAACAAAAAATAGATGACGAAAAAACATAAGAAAAGGTTGCATAATTGAAAGAAAACTTTGCGTAACTCTGACTGTGATTAGGGTGCTGATAATGGGATCGCAGGCAGGTCAAGGGTCGAGAATTGAGTTTGCGGTTGACGAAAAGATTAATGACTTTTGAAGAGCACACAAGAGTGTGCGTGCGTGTGTGTGTGAGTGGCGCCTTAGGCATTTGTATTTGTGGTTTGGGCAAGTTTGTGGCTTAACACTTGGTAGATTAAGTTGCCTTCATTGGGAATTCCGATAAATCTACAATTAAGGTTTTATAGAAAAAAATATATTATTGAGTTGTAGCTCAAATGAACTATTAACTGTAAGGTTAAGCTGTAAAGTCTAGCAGAGTGGAAATAGAACTTGTAAAGTCTGTTTTAAAAATACGAGAGATTTTGCTATTCAAATAAACTAATGAACTATTTAATACATACTAGATGGAGCATTAAGCTATTTAATTTAAGAACTCAACTACCAATTTTAATAACAGTTCAATTGAACTAGTTCACAAGAATTAAGCAGCTTGCTCATTGCAGCAAATTGAGTTTTTATTTATATTTGCCTTATATTTATTTGACAATTTTATGACTGCACTTACACTTGCAATAAAAATAAACCAGAATCAGAACCCTAACCTAACCTACAATGTTCTATTTATAAGTGGATGTTTTTTTTTTTTTTTTTTAGTCAGGTTTACAGGCTTACGGTACTTGGGGTCATATCATTTTATTGCCCAGCCACAATCAAATGTTGATTGCCCAGCAAGAGCAACAACATTCAAACCAACAGGAGGTCGCCTAATCAAATTTGCGGAATTCGCATCCTGCAGCTTTTGCTCCTGCCAACTTCAGCTACAATTTCAAATTCCAGTGCTATAGAGTTACAGCTACTCTCTTACACACACACACAAACACACACACACACCTACATTTACACCTGGGATATAACTGTGCACGTTTTCAGCTGTTTTTGTGCTCTTTTTTTTGCGCTTGTTGTTATTTATTCCCAAGCTTTTAATAACTGAACAAGCCGCTCATTAATAATTTAAAATCGAGCAAAAATATGCGCGCTCTTCTTTTGGCAGTTTCATTGTTGTTGTTGTGGTGGCTGTTGTGGTTGTTGTTGTTGTTGGTCTGCTCTGCTCTGCTCTGTTGCTGCTTGTAGTCCCAACGGCGGCGTTGCCCCAGTGGCGCGTGGTTGTGGTGAGTTTCTGTATTTTTGTGGATGCCATTGCCAAGTGCCCACAAAACGAAGAGAGTCAAAGTCACTCTCTCAGTGTCTCACTCTCTTTGGGTCTTTGCATTGGCATTCACAGCGCATTCCTTCACCAACACACACACACACACACACACATGCATTGGATTCTGTTGTGGATGCCTTAGCAGACAGCTTCTCCCTCTCTCTCTCTCTCTCGCTCCCTCTGCAACCATTTCTCCCACGCACACTGCGCTCAACTGATGATTCATGCTTTCTGACTGCGATGCTGCTGCTTGTTGTACTTATAGTTGTTCTTGTTGTTGTTGTAATGCTAAGCAATTTATTTTGCCAACACTTCCTCATAAGCAGCAGCAACGGCAACAACAGCGTCAGCGTTTGTTTTGTTTTTGTTTATTGTTGTTGCTGTATGTTACATTTTATTTAGATTTTATTTGTTTACTTTTTATTGCTGTCGCTGCCGCTGCTCGCTGCTGACTGCGCTGCTGCAGTGACGTAAGTGAGCAAAGCTGTGCAGCTGCTTAAATAGCACACAAAGAGTAAGAACAGCAGCAACAACAATATTATGACTTTGCCGGCTGCGCTTACTGAATGAAATACTTTAATAGTACGCTCAAAACTCACCACAGCAGCGAATGCGGTCGCCGTCGACGTCGCTGCATTGCTGACGTCGCAACGCGTCGCTGCAACTGTTGTGCGCGTCGTTTGCGCTGCCGCAGCAGCTGCTGTCGCTGCCGTTGCTGCCGTTGCGTTCAGTTTTAGTTCAGTTCACAATTGAACGCTCGCCGTGTCTGACGCGTCGCGCTCTGCTCAAACTCGTTTAACTTTATGACGTGAGCATATCGCGCTCTCTCCCTCTCTCAGTCTGTCTCTCTGTCACTCGCTCGTCGAGTGACTCTCAAACCTACGTGCTGCTGTGGATGCCTCAGTGTACGTCACAATGTGTTTTGTTACGTGCTTTCGAAGCGCTTCCGTTGACTTTTTGCCGCAGCATCATAAATCAACACTAAATAACAGCAACAACAACAGCAACAACAATAATAATAACAACAATGAACAGAGCATCTACAATCATATTTAATAATTTTGTGCGCGGTTTAGTTTCGCTCTGGTTTTTTATATTTATTTTTTCTTCTTTTTCATATTTGTTTTATTTATTTGCTTTGTGCTCGCGTGTGCTTTCTGTGTTAGTGTGCGTGTGTATATCTGTGTGTGTGTTTGTGTTTGTTTATTTGTGCAGCCGGCCAAGCACTAGTTCCAATTAGAAACTACGCCAAAACTTATACTGCAAAACCAAGCTTCCCAAACTGTTCCCCCTTTCAGCTCATCACCCCTCACTACCTTCCCCTTTATTGTGTTCAAGTCGAAATGCGTTCGAAAACAAATTTACTTCCCACTTGTTCCCCTCTTTTAACTCCGCTTCTCTTCTCAACTTGAGACACAAATTGAAGGCTATTCAAAAGTTTGTTTTTTTTGAGCTTTTTTTCGGCGTTATCTTTACTGTTCATTTTTTGGTGGCAATTTAAATAAGTTGAATGTGCGTTCAATTTATTCAGCGGGTTAACAAAAGTAAATCCGACATTAATAAAAGCTTTTCAATGCGATTCTGTAACGCGAAAACTCCTTTCAAAATATCGTAATATTTAAATAATAGGTTTATGTTTTTAAAAAAGTATCTAGAATAGTAACGATTTTGTTAGAAAAAATAGTTTATTCACATGTCAATTAGGCGAACATTTTAACGAAAAAGTAAAATAAATATAAATTTTAAGCTTTATAAATCTGCTGATATCGAATTTTTGATGTAGAATCTGCAATATGATCTCACTTTTAGATATTACTGCCAACTTAAAACCCTTTTAAATGTCACACGTCAAATTTTCACCAAAATCTAATTAAAATAATGAACAAGTATGCCAAAGAACATTCCAAATGTTCGAAGTTTTTATCACAATTCCCATTTAGTTACTCAAGCAAGCAAATCAAGCTGTAGCTCAAAGCAGAGTTAATGCCAATAATAATGAATATTATTAACGTCAAGTTCAAAGGTAGAGTTGACAAGATCTATTGGATTTTAGTTATAAATTAGTTTTGACCCAGATAAATTCTTTGCCTTATCTCAATTTTGGCTTGTTGTTTGCGCTCTTTGCCGAAAACTTGTCAGCTGACTGGAAAGTTGTCGCAATTGCAATTTGCATGCATCAGTTGAGTGTGACGCAGATGCGAGCACAGTGGCTGTCAAACTGTATGTTACAGCATACGCTGATGTGATTTTAATAGCTTATCAATTGAGTTTCCCTTTGACCCAGAAGTTGAAGTAGCATAATAACATTTTGGGTATCTATTCCCGTTCACGTCTCCACCCCTGGCAAATTCACGACCTACTCACCTATCATGTAATCAACATTGCGTATACGTAATAAAGCCAAGCAAGTATTTTGATAGCCGCCAAAAGACGCCACGCTTGCCCGGGCGTACCAAGAGAGTCAGAGCGAGTTAGCAAGCAATAGAAAGAGAGAGCGAGAGCGGGCAAGTGTGAGGTGGAACGTACGTACGCACGCCAAGCCGGCTTCTGTGTGTGTGGAACTTAAGAGCGTGCATGCTTACGAGCGCTCTCTCTAGTTATGCTCTCTCTAGTTATTCCCTCTCGCTCTCTCTCTCTCCGTGTGTCTTTTGCATGTGCAGGGCCCACACCCACCCCAATCAGGTGGCGCCCTTGCGCTACTTTCATGTTGGGCTGCTTTCACGTCGAAACGTAAAACGTAACGTAACGTAGTATCTTGTTGACCTCATTTCGTGTGCGAAACTCAACGCGGCAGGTTGTGTAGCTCTCCGGCTCACCGGCTAACGGTTCTTCATATTGAAAACTCTCGTAACTCGAGCCAAACATAAATTCCTTTGTCTACGTCGACATCGACAACAGCGTCGACGTTAGCGTCAACAGCGACGTCAACGGCAACTATAACAGCAACAACGTAAACGTCTCGTTTCATTTTATATCGTTTTAAGTGTGTTTCAAGTTAAATGTCAAAGTGTTTGCTTTTCTCAAGTTGAACTCTTAACCTCGCGTTGTCAGTGCTACGTTTTATTATTTGTGCGTTTTCTGTTTTGGTTGTCAGTTAAATTTTGTGTTTCTTTTAAAGATTAAAAATAATATGAAAATACTATTAAAAATTATTGCTGTTGATCTATGGCCAAGCAAATCGATTTGATGAGCTGCTAAAGCAAATCGAAAGATTACAACAGCAAAACACCCTCAAAAAACAAAACAACAACAAGCACAATAACAACAATGAACCACCCCTAAAAAATAAAAACATGCAGATACAAAACAAAAATATTTCTTTTTGACGTAGCTGAATTTTCTTTCTATTTTCTTTTGGGGTTGCCTTCTGTTGTCGTTGTTATTATGCTTGTTGTTGCTGTTGCTGTGTTGTCTGTGGTCGTAGCTCAATATTTATTGTTGTTGCCGTCTGCAGATAAAATTTGACCTCGTTTTCATGTGAGACTCTTAGCCATTATCCCGGCTCAATATATAACAATATATTTAAAATTCGTTACAGTGGAAAAAGTGTCATAAAATGCAAGTTACAACTTGAACTCCAAAATGTTTGCCATAAACAAAAGCTTTGCAATCGTTTAAGAATCAAAACAAATTGTGTGAAAAATCCTACAAATATTAAAAAACAATAAATAAATAGCAGTTATTTACACTGCTCAACAAATTAAATTAAATATTTATACGTAAGGAGCTACGGCGATAAACGGCCTCAAGATTGCCGAACTAATCAATCAACCCGCAAAGTTGAACAACAACAATTTTGGTGGTGCGTATTTAAAACATTAACTACAATTATTTAAATAAATATTTTAAGAATTGTTAAATGCAATGAAATGTTCAAGATGAACTCTTGTTTGTTTTCTTAATTGTATTTACGCTTGATTTACAGCCAAACAAGTTCAACATCAATAGAAAGAGAAAAGAAATACAAGTGGAATGCTTAAAATAAACAATTAGCCTTTGCCCACGCAGAAAATTGTTTAAACAAGTATTAAATATAATTTGATATTTTTATTTATAAATTTTGGCTTTATTGAATCCATCAACGTTGCTGGCGTTTAATTTTCATTTTATTTTAGCTAGATTTATGCCTACAATAAAAAAATTTATGTTTATTTTAGACTTAAGCACAAAATAGCTAAAGCGTGCAAACTGCTTTACTCAATGGAAAAGTTTAAAAGTTAATATTTTAATGAATGAAATAAAAAGCAAATTTGTAGAATTATAAAATTTTTTTCTCTTTTAACTTACGTATTCATTCTTGGGTTTATAAGAAAGAGTTTTTCCTAAATGTTTTTATTTATTTTAAAAGCCTACAATTATAAATAAATGCAGCATAAAGTCGGTAAAATCGACAGTCAATCAATTCATAGAATTTCTTAAAAGTCGGTAAAATCGACAGTCAATTTATTCATAGAATTTCTTAAAATTGTGAACAAATCTGATGCCATTTTCAGATGATTTGTTAATTAAAGCAATTCATGTTTTAACAGAGAAACACTATTAAATAGTTAGCTATCTGCTCAAATTAAAAGTTTTGGTTTTAAATTGCCTGATGCCGGAATATTCGTGTCGGTTGTCAGACGCTTTCCCACCGCTTCTCACCTGCAACAGAGTAAAAATGTGTGTTTTCCATTTTGGAAAATGCAGAAAAAACATATATATAAATGTGCACGCAGCCAAATAAATATTTTAAAATATGCGTAAAAGCCTATTTAAAATGTTGTACAAATTTGAAATGGCTGCAACAGACAGACAGACACCAAAGGAAAGGGATAGAGAGAGAGAAAGGGAGAGAAAAAGAGAGGAACAGAGAATAAAGGAAAAAAGCAAACGTCATGCATCAAAGTAAACTTTATTTAAATTAAGCGCAAATATTTTGACACGCCGACAGTAAAAATAAAACAGAATGAAATATTTTTGGAACAACAACAACAGAACCAAGAGAGGAAAAAAGAAGAGAAAACGAAGCGCAAAATAATAAAACTTGCATTTAATTGAAAAACTCTGCAACACTTGAAATACATATTTTATGGCCGAATTGGCAATAAGCCCACGGCAGTGTTGCCCCAAATGGGAGCCATCGATTCTCCAATTGTTCGATTCTCATTTTCCAACTGTGGTTCCTTTCCTCAGTTCAAACACAGCCCATGGAACCGGCTTAAAGCAACACGCGGAAGACTTCGACCCGACACTCAATTTTAATGGCTGCTCTTTTTGTTGTTTCTCTAGTTGTTGTTGCGGTTGTATTGTGTGCAATTGAAATTAATTCAAGTTGAATTGAACTTTTTATTAGAACATTGACCCAAGCTGACGCTGCTGACGTTGCTGTCAAGCATCTCTTTTTGTCCCAGGGGCAACAGCAACATTGTTAACTCCAAGGTCTAATCAGCTGTTAAATCACTTGTTTAATCAGCTTTATATGCGAATGATAAGCAAAACAAACACATATACCTACACATACATTATAACATAGCTCGTAAACATAAAACCAAATACACTTCCGTTATCAGACAGACGGACAGTAAACAACGTAATCAAAACTCATTACAATGCACAGAGTAGTTTAGCGAGCAAGCTTGGAGAGGGTAGCTAAAGAAGTTTGTCAAAAGTTCTGATTGTTTCAAAATTAATTGTAAAGAAGTAAAGAGCAACATAAAGTAGGTTTTTAATTTTTAAGCTAAATGATTATTTAAAAATAATTATAGATTTTCCTCTTCCTTTTTCCATATATACCTGTATTTTTGAGATTGAAAAATGTATATTTATTAACTCTTACATTTTATATTTGTAAATTGATAAGAAGTTAATAGACTTATCAGCAATAGAAATAAAACAAATATGAAACTCATTGAATTCAGTTTTGATTGATGTGGTTCTCTCTTTTAATATTTATTTTCAACTATCCAATTCTTCCTCTTTATCATTCCTTAGATCAGTTTCATTCCTTTCAGAGTTTTCTTAATTATCTCTATTTACAAAATGTTTACTGACAATTTTACTCTTAATATGCCATCCATATAAAATTATTCTGCGATCAACCCTCGCGGATGCGACTTGACTATGAGTTATTGAGCGCCACACAGGAACTTGTTTAGTTTGAATAGAATTTAATTAGAAAATCGACTTGGAGTAATTAGTCTAAACCGCCTTAGATAAATTACAATTACGAGTATAACTTGGTTGACAATATTGCTTTGGTTGTTGATTAGTTATAGGCGGGTTATGGTGGAACTGTCTATAAATTGATGGCTAAATCAATTAGAAAGTCAGGTTAGGCTTAAAGTAATTAAGATTTTCCAAGCGTGCGTTGTTGTTATATTTTTGTTGTAAATTTTAATTAAGTTTCGTTTTGGCTTCATATGGCGATTTGGCAAGTTGATAAACGGCCAACAGGCACGCAAACTTGGCCAAAAAGCTGCTGTCGTGTGCGAAAACTATTAAAACAGGTGGGCAATATTAAAAACCAGGGCTGGGTTGCGTTCAACTTGGGGTTGCTTCACATGCAACTGGTTGACTAATATTTTTTACCTTTCTTTTCCACCAAAAAAAAAAATTTTTTTCCAACTTCTTAACCTTGCACCTCGCACACGCCCCATCATTTTGACCACGCCCATTTAACAAAGACAGCTGCCCCTTTTAGTCGCTTTACGATAATTTGTGTTGCGATTTCTTGTTGGCGATAAAATATAGTTCTATATGGTAATAAAACTTGTACTTTGCCGAACGAAACGAAGCGAATGCTTTGCATAAAAATCATCCAAGAAATATGCTAAATGAGTTAAAGTGCGGGAGGGTAGGGAATCAGGGAAGTGGGTGGGAGAAGGGGGGCAAGGCGACACCCTCCCGTAGCGAACTGTTAATGCCGTTGTTTATCTGGTTGATTTAATGTGTGTTTCGGGTGTATTTTTGGATAATTTTAATTTGATGGTTTTTAAATTTTATGGCTTAGCTAATAAATGTTTTTATGTGTATCAGTGTGTGTGTGTGTGTGTTGATTGATAAGATTGTTGCTTAAAAAAAATAAAAGTTTTATAATATTAAAAGAGTGTTATATGCATATATAGATGGATAGTTTGTGGCACGCCCAAGTGATAATTGACATGCAATTTATAGATATATCAAATGTTTAATAATATTAACTGTTTTATTTGGTTATGAGTTATTTAGTTGTTATTTTATTCTATTTGTACACTTAACTACAATTTGTCTGAGTTTAATCCATCAGCTAATATTGCTTATCCTAAAAACATTATTTCCACAAATTTAACATCTATTTAATAAGCATGCTTTGTTAAAGTTGAAAATTATATTTGCAATTTTCATTTAATTATATGAAAATGAATTTTAATTAATGTTTCATAACAGAGAGACACATGCGACAAACGACAGCTAATCTCTGTCATGTAACTGGCAAAAGGATTATGCGAATTCCCAACGAAATTTTCATTAATTATTTGCATTATATTGAATTTTAATGCGATTGTGTGTTTGCGAATGTGTGTGTGTGTGTACGTTGCATTTACAGTTATCATTCGAGCGGGACTGACGGTTGGTCCACAAGCCACAGGCTTATCAATTATCCTTTATCCGTTGTCCGTTGTCCTTTTTCTGGTGGCAACGTCCCTTGTTCATTGACACTCACATGACACTGGGACGTGTCAATGTTTCAATCGATTTCTGGCAGATCATCAACGACTTTGCCATCGGTTGTGGCGCCTCGCGTGGCATGCAGCAGGCGACAGTGTTGCATGCAACGTCAGGCGTCACAATTGCTATTTTTGCCGCTGCATTCGACGTGTTGGCAAATTGTTCACGTCATTTATAAGCCATTTAATCATCGGTTCCGTCAGCTGTCTGTTGCTTTTGGCCTGCACTTTAAACCTTTAGCCAATTGGCTATTTTTGGCAATAAAGATACTGCTCTCTCTCTCCAGTTGCTCTCTCGCAATTAGTCATCTGCTGTCGCCAAGTGTCAAAATATTTCGCATGAAAATGTTCTAGAGTAAAATCTATTTTCTCATGCTTGGATTTTCACTTGGCCATGCGCCCACAAATGTCAGACGCATCGCTGCCACAGGGAAATTGCGGCATAAGAGGGGGCGTGGCAGGTGGTGGGGCGGCTGCTGATGCATGAGCAATGTGCCAGCGGTTGCATGGCGTGGCCAAAATGTCACGTATACGTCGTGTGGCACGGCATAGCGACATGTTGTTCGCCTTTCGCATGTCACCAGTGGCTGTTCATTTTCCCCTCCCTGCCCTGCAGCACCCTGCTCTCCTTATTGTTGCCTGGTAATTACGTCATTAACAAGAAATTTGAAAAGTGCTCATCATATCATTTGTGTGCGCCTATTTAAATACAATTTCTTCTTTAGCCCCGTCAAATGTAATGAGCATTCAAAAGGCGGAACACAATTTGTTCCAAGCTGATCTGGGAAAATAGTTGCTAAATGTGTTTTGTATCAAATAAATAGATGACTAAAACAGTGACATTAATTTCTTAACTTACTCATAAGTTGTACGGAATTTTGTAGTACTTTTCTTTATCAAAATTGACTCACGATTGTGATTGCAATATAATACAACCATATTTACTCTTATCACAATTAGTTAACTTATCTATTTCCTAACATAAATCGTAGTATTATAGCTTATTAATATAGATCTTTTAAGTGTTTTAACTGAAGATTACTTAAAATTCATTAATAAATACTAGAGATAGTATTTAATTATTTTGTGTAAACACTTTGCAAGTATTTATATATTTGTAAAATAATTATTTTAAGAAAATAAGAAATTCACATTTTTGTAAAGTTTTTTTTTGTGAACTTTATGGTCAGAACAATTAACTGTCTAACCGTACATCGTCTAGGGATATGTATTTGTATTAATTTAATTAACTTTACACAAAGTTTAGCCTAATATAATCACATTTAAAAATATGTACATAGAAATATTCCAAACTAATTTCCCTTTTTCAGTCTTTTAAATAACATTACCAAATGCGGTATTAATCATCAGTTTTTATGAGCAGCTTATGAAAATTAACAGCATTTAATTATGTTCAATGGCAGTTTTGTGAAGTGTTAATTGGGTGTCAAAAGCTAGACGAAATTATCTGACGTTCACTGTGTGCGTGTGTGTGTGTGTGTATGTGTATGTGTGTCTGTGCTATTTGTGTGCATAGCACACGCCTCACTGGGCACGCCCCCTTCTAGACTGAGAAAGGCTACTGAACTCGTGTATCTGTCACCTGTCGCGAAATGACTGCAATTTGTCTGTCTCCGACATTGGGATCGATTGGAAAAAAAACTTTTATTTTGATTTTGATTTCGTGATGTGCGTGAGCATCTCATTAATGCAACAAGCTGCGGCAGTGGCAGTGGCAGTTGCAGCAACAACAACAACAGCATCAGTTGAAAGTTGTCTCGGCAGCGCCTTTTGCAGTCTTAATTAAATAAGTTTTGTGCAACTTCCACTTGCAACTTCAGTTGCAACTCATTTTGCCTTGTTTGCCTTTCCATTTGCCAAAAAACTTTTCTCTGCAATTGCAAACAACTTTAATGGGCTTTTAAAAGCAACAACGAGAGCGGCAACAACAACAACAACAACAACAACAACAACAACAACAACAATTGCCTCTCCACTTATTTGCCAGTCATTTTGTTCTAATGTAATGCAATTGTTGATATTCGTCGTTGTCGTTGTCGCCTTTAAAACAATTTGTCAGTTGCACAAACTATTAACTTGGCGCCATTTTGTGCATTTGCATATTGCATTTTCTGCGCCAATTTTGCAGCCAACAACTGACAACACTGAGTGCAATTTGTATGCTATCGGGCGTTCGTTTAGAGATCCATTTAAGCGCTACATGAATACACAGTTTGCACTCATTACGATTGCGCTTATTATGATTAAATTTGTAAGAAAGTTTTAAATCTGAGCATCTAAATTGAGTAATTTGAAAAGTGAATATGATTAAAGAAATATAAAATTATATATAGAGTGTTCATTTAATCTGTTATTACGTATTCTCTAAAGAACATTTAAATGACCTCAGGGCTTTCTGAATTTCTAACTAACACAATTATTCTGCCATTTAAAGTGAACTACTCTTATCATTTGGCAATGATTCGCATGATTCGTTCCCATTCAACTTGATTGATTCACTCTGCCATTGTTGTGTATTCATGCAGTGTTCCTGTCTCCACACCTACCGCAAAAAACAGGATCATTATCAGTTTTCAGACAAGCTTAAAATGCCATAGTTGTTGTTGTTGTTAAGCTGGTGAGCTTATGATTTTGAATGACCATTTCCAAGTCAACAATAATAGCAACGAGAACAACAACAATAGCAATAATAATAGCCAGCATACTCGTATGAGCTCATAGTTGTAAGAGTTGGTCTGTAATTGAGTTGAAGTGTTGGCTTTCAATATACATACATGCATACATATATGCATCGGTCTGTCTCTCCATATACAGACCATAAATTGCTGTCTGCATTGTTGTTAAGCCAAATTGCTTTTAAAAACAACAACAAGAACAACAACACGAACAACAATAATAATAATAATAGTTATTGTCTGCTATAGATACGCCAAGACACTCGAGAGACACTTATCAAATGATTTAGTGCTGCAAAAAATATTCTAAAGTGTAAAAAAAAAAATATAAATTTTTTTACTTTAATTGCTGCTTTGTTGCTTGGTTCATTGGGTGGGCAGTCAAGGTGACAGTTCATCGAATTGACAATGTTAAGTAGCGGATAAAAGTGGCTTCGCTGGTGTGGCATCATTTCCATCAGAGTCAACTTCGTTGACCATGTTAAATGTGAAGAGTTTGACGAATGACTTTTGAAGTGACATTTTCCAAGCAAGACTTTTATTTGGAATGTATTGAAGAGGTTTGCATTGTTTTAATTGTGATCCATAAATAATGAAAATATTTGGAAATTAAGTCAAAGTTTTTATTTAATTTTATTTTATTTTATTATTTTAATATCTAATTGGTTTGAATAAATAGAGATGGAACAATGTTTTTCTTGTATTAATATTATTACTATTAGTATTACTATCAATATGATTTAAAATTGAAATTTTATTATCATTAGTATTAGTACAGTCAGTGTCATTTTTATTATTATTACAATGCTCATCATTATTCGTATAATTTTTAACTCTAGCTTTCATTTTAGCTTTAAATCTGCTTGTTTATTTTAAATAATATGTATGGCATGTTAGATAAAATACTTCTACTTACATAATCAAAAATAACAACTGGTTAAACACAATGAAATGTCAATGACAGCAGAAAGTATACAAAATATTTGTATATACTTCAGATACAGATGGAAAAGCAGCAGTTGGTAAATGAAGTTGGCAGTCTGTTAAACAATCAGTTGATTACACTCATATTACACTGATATTTGCACAGTGCTGGTCAAATCATTATGCCAATCAACGAGCCAACTAAACAGCAACACCACACAATCAAAAATAACAACAGCAGCAACAACAACCACAACAAGGGAAGCCCTCAAAAACAGTTGATACAACAATTTCACCCTTTAAATATGTGTGTGATGTAAAACTTTACACAATTTGCATGCCTCACTGGACGCTAAAATAACTTTGCTAAATGTTATTATTATACATACGAGTACTATGATAGCTATCAACAAAAACAACAACGAAGCGACAGCAACAAAAACAATAACAAAAGCGCTGCAAGGGAATTATACAACTCAATTACGAATACGTCGATTTATGGAGTTCCAACAGCATATAAATACATAAATAGAGAGAAAGACAAAGAGGGGGGGAGTGGGAGAAGGGAAGGGCGCATTTTCTATTTTCGAGCAGTTTTTCATTTGAAATTTGACGATAGAAATTGACTTTACATTTTGGGAAATGTGCGTGTCTTTGGAGCTGTCTTCAGTCTCCCCTCTTTGAGTTGTAGTCTTCAGTCTTCCCTCTAAGGGTCACAGTCCCTACTTATGTATTTATTATTATGGTACACCACGCTTCACTGATTTATGTTAATTTGTAATGTCAACTCTAGGTTGTTTCCACTTTGAATTCACTTTGTGTTTTGTTTTATAATTAACGTTTTTGTTGTTGTTATGTGGGAGCATTATATTATATAATAAATAATCAAATCGCTTACAACAACTGTCTGACAAGCCATCAATCTGTCTCTAGCATGCACATAAAATTAATTAAATTATTTAACTACATTTAATTTTTAAATATTAACCTGTTATTTTCTTTTCCTGTTTGTTGTTTTAGGCGTCACAATGAGGGAGAAAAAAGGTGGCGCCCTGCAGAAGCTCAAAAAGAGGCTATCGCACAGTTTTGGCAGATTAAGTAAGTACCAGTTATCGATAAACGCTAAAAAAATTTTATAAATATTTACAACATTTTTTTGGCCACAACACAAAATATTTGTTAATAATATTTATTTTAAAAATAAAAGACGAAAACTGGCAACAAACAAATGCAAAATAACAATAAATCAACTACAAAAACTAGCCATAAATGGGCTACAAAAAAATTAGAAATAAAAGAGAACTGAAAATAGCTGAAAACAGAAGCCAAAGCGCAGATACCATAGATGTGTGGGTGCAATAGACAATAGATTTATGTATAGTATTCATGTATATGTACATATATCCAACAATGGCCGCATCAAGTTGTGTCTAGTCTCTGCGACTATTGGGCGTTGCATTGAGCTATGGGAAAATGTCGTGCATGAATCATCCCATAATAAATTTCAGCTTTAAACGTTGAGAAACTGCAAAGTACTTGAGGAAAAGCTTATAATTAAGATGCAAAGATTTGCTGCGAGGTTAAATGCCTTTTATACTTTGCGCAAATCGTTTTCTACTTGACATTGACATTTGCTTAATTATGTTGATGCAAACTGATTGATAGGAGTGCAGTTTCGATAGTAAACTAAAAATTTTTAGATTGAACTACATATTTCCATTAGTTTTTTATTTATATATTTAATCAAGTCTCTTTTTTAACACATAAGCTTTTAAATGTTTGGTTTATGTACCTATTACATTATTTTCCTTCGTTAAGTCAAACAGCAAATAGCTCATACTTGTTCTAAATTTTTTTGCCATAAAATTTAAATATCTATAATAATAAAGCAACGACCTTTGAAGTTTCCAGCAAAGTTTTCTGTATGTTTTGGGCAATTGAGAAAATGTGCATAACTCAAAAGTAATTTCGACAAGTTTATTAGCCTCACTGAAAGACATAAATTCAGACTAAAAGTTATTCCAAAGTTGTTGGCCGTATGAAATTTAAATCCAGTTGCTAAACTTATGAATCAAACACACAAGTGAAGAGCTTTGATAGACACTAAAATAAAGTTTACAAAAACCAATAGACGAAATTAGACACCTGAAATTTTCACATGAAGTGAATTTGGTCGAAATATGTATTTACTGAGCCGTCAAAGCTGCCAACGTTGCGTCAAAACAATTCAAATGCAAAGCATTGCAAAGGGTAAGGGTATTTAAAAAAGCTGCTGGTTACAAAAGCTGCCTGCATCCCAACCAAGTTGCCTGCCAGCTGTCCATGGTAATTGAATGCAGCAGCTGAAACTGACTATGACTGACAGTGGAACAGACAGACAGACAGATTGAACGACTGACAGAACAACAACAAACGGAAGATGAAATAAATGAAAAATAATCCAAAATGTGCTTGCTAATACCTTTTACTCTTCCACTCTCTTCATCTCTGCATATTTGGGTGCATTTTCCCACTATGAATTCCATAGTTTACCAATGGTTTTGTATTTGTGTTTCATGCATCGCTCGCTAGAGGCGCCACAGTGCTGCCAAATAGCATTGTTGACTCACCCAAAAACCAGTTTTGGATTGCGGCATGCAGCTAATTGTCTCTCAACGCCCACAATCGGTGCTTGTTTTTAGTGGCTCTCGATATTCGCGGTCTAAAACGAGTTTGGCTTTTGTCTAAAGAAAACCCGCTTTATGTGCAGAGCATTATTATGTGAGCCGACAACAAACCGCCAACAGCTGTTCCCTCAGTTCTCAATAAGCAGAGAGATAAACAGATATATAGATGGAGACGAAGTCTGACTTAGTCAGACAGTAGTTTAGTTCAGTGTGACCATATTTGGCCTGATATTGTGAATTCCGACCCAAAAGTGTGTGAGGGCCGTAATGCCATGAACCAAATTCAAGTTTGTTTAACCAATCAATGAGACAGCAACAACAAATTATTATTATCGATAAGTTGTAATGTAAACATGCCCTACCCTGGGCATACCCCTAATATGGTTGTGTCTTTATTACAGTGCTTAAAGTAGAGAGCTTTATAGAATACATAATTAAGATTGAATAAAGAAAGCTTAAAATATTTTTTATTTATGATACTCGAAAATTTTAAAGAAATACGTTGACTGAAATGGAAATTCGTCTAATTTTCTCAAACAAAAATATTGCTCAATGCTCAATCAACTGTCAAATAACGCTCAAATAAGGTTGCCACATCTAAGAAATAACAAATTCTCACAAGCAAATTGGCTGCACTCAATCAACCGAGATATTATACTATTCCATATCAAAATTTCCATATTCATTTAGAGTCTCATTCAAAATGTTTAGATTGTATCCAAAACTGCAAGCTGTAAAGTTTTCTTCTCTTTTTTTGGAGATCTTAGAAAAAAGTTGGCCAAAACTGTTTCAACATGTTTTTTGTCGTCTGTCAGTCAGAAAACCAACAATCTACCAAATTGGAATTTCTTTATGCTTTGACTGTTAGTACAGCTCCCCGGCCCCTTTCCCTCCCCCTCCATCTGCGCTAGTACTTCCTCAATACGTTGAATGCGTGACAACTCTGCCAGCTGAGTTTTTCTTTGCTTTTGGCAATTTTCATTGTTATTTTCCACACGATTTTGCCAGTGAATGTAGCTCATAAATTTTGCAATTGAGAAATAGTTTTTTTTTCTTCTTATTTTATTTATCTATACTTTTTTTTTTGAGGGAAAACTGCAACCAAGTTGCAAAGTTGACTGCAACTTAAATGTTTTCATTGCATTATTGAGCAGTTGCAACAGCTGCCGTAGATGCTTCTGCTTTTGATGTGGCTGCCACTTGCTGCAAAGCAAAGCAAAGAATGTCACACAAGTTGTTGCAACTTCCATTTGTTGTCGTTGTTGTTGTTTTTGTTGCTGTTCTCAGTCGCGTTGTCAAGGCTATTACTGAAGTCACTGCTAACTGTAGTTGTTGTTGTTGGTGTTGTTGTTGCCAGTGTTGTGTTTAACTATCGTTAATTGCTGTTAGTTGTTGTCGTTGTTGTTGCTGCTGCCTTAATTTCAACGGGTTTTCTTTCCAATTATGTACACGCCTGACAAGCTCAACTGCTTCATTCGCTGGCAATAAAAGTTATGAAGTAATAAGCAGACAGCCAGGAGGAATGGGGCAGGGGCAAGTTGTTGCTGCTGCCTCTCTGTCAGGCATTAAGAAAATTGCATTTAACTGAGCTTCACTTCAGCTTCTGCCCCCCTCCCATCACATTGCTGACCGCGCTGTCCACTCGATGAACGCATCAAGTGTCTTTCACGATTCCAGAAACAGAACCTCAACCACAACCAGAACTGGTGCCTGGATTCTGAATTCTCGGTTCTCGGGTCTGGTTCTTGACTTATGGCACTGCTTTGGTTTTTTCTTTCTTTCTTTTTCACTTAATGATAGCGTCGCACATTCTTCAGCTTCAGCTGAGCTGGGGAAAGTGTTGCTTTTAACAGATATATACAATTACTAAACTTTTTCTAAAACTGATATAATGAAAATAAACAATAAAAAAATAAGAATATATATTTCTTAAAAGCTTCAAGAGAAATGTTGAAGAAATCTAAAAGAAAATTATATAATAAATGTAAAAACAAAACTGAAAACTCTAACTATAACTTTCTTTAGATCTTAATGAATATTAAAAGTGAATTCAAGTGTAAACAACGTTCTTAACTTTACTTTAAAGACAAATCCTATAAAACGATGCTTATGAATTGCAGATTTCGAAATATTCTTACACATTTAACAACAAAGTGGCAACAATCTGACACTTATCCCTGTCTCTCACAATTCTTGAGATACCATCGTCATCACAGTGGCTGTTGTTGTTGTTGTTTTCTTAGCTTATTTCATATTTTAAAAGTTTTTCTCGCCATTTTACCAGCTCTTTCATAAGTTGTGTAAATATTTCATGGCATTCGCCTGGTGTTTTATTTTTTATTTTTTGCAGTTGTTGCTTTTGTGGACTGTCAACGATATCAAAAAAAGATATCATTGTAGTTCGGCTCTTTGTGCCACTGATACACTTGGCGCTGTCGGTGTTACCCCATATTCCCTCCCACTCTGTACACTCTTTGGTGTCTGTGCGCTTGTCATAATCCTTTTTGATAACATTTTATGTCACAAGCCAAAGCCAAACACTCGACGTTGTCTATGACTTTAACCCTTGACAGCAGCAACAGCAACAGCAGCAGCAGGCACCACTTGATAACTTTACACTTGAGTCGAGCCTCTCAATGCTCTCTTTCTCTCTACACTTGCTCCTGCTGTTCCTCACTCTCTTTTCTGATTGCTGCTGCTACTCACAGCGCGATAAGCAGCTAATGGCCTCCTTCACTTCCTTCTCTCTGTCGCTATCTCTTCTCAATGACTGCAAACAAACTGCCCGCATATATATACATTTATATACTCGTATGTATGTGTGTGTCTCTGTGTGTATGTCCAGAAGTCCAGGTCCATTCAAGTATCTTCGTCGCTTTGTAGGTTGCCACTATCAACTCACATCACACAGCGTTCACTCGCATCACATCATGTGTCGACTCCATTGTATTTGCGCTTTGATTTGTGAAGAGAAACAGCAATGACCTCCCCTCCCCATCCTTCCTCCCACTGCATAGATATGGCAAAAATCCGCTTTGCTGGTCGTTTAATATGCCATGCCATTGATAGGAGCCTCTTCAGCCATTGAAAGCACAGCGAGTTCTTTTATCTCACATTTGCTGTCAGATCTGTGCGCTTGCCACACGGCGTATGAGTAATCACGCACATGACCTTTCGCGTGCAAGCCGAAAAAAAAAGAAGAGAAACCTTGGACATGAGTATTACGAGTATCTCGAATATCATTAAAACCTAAATGTTTAGCTAAAAAATCATTAAACGAAAGCGCTTAAAAATGAAAACAAATACTTAACTTAACTTGAGGTGCGAGAGATGTTTTTATAACAAATTTGAGCAATTTATTGTGCGAACTTGAATCAAGTGTTTTACTGTCTGACTATAGATAAATGTAGTCTGTATAGTATAGCATAAAGCAGATGTGAAGCTATGAAGGAAAATAAGGCAGACATGAGGATGAGGAGAGGTAGCAATGTTTTAGCTGGAAAGCAATAGAATTTCAATAGATTTTCAAAGTAAACAAATAAATAAATGTGAAGGCTAAATTATATTATTTAAATTATGTTCCTAGATATAAAGTTCGATCTAAATATAGATGAATGTTATGCATATTATTACAACTTTATTTATTCTTGTGTTGGAAATATATTTAAAGAAGTAAAAAGATACATTTTTTGAATTCATCATCATTATTCTCACTTTGTTAAATTTCCTTTTATTTCAAGAGTATTTAGAAATTATTTTAGTCTCGTATATTATCTGATATTTCCAGTACAACTTACAGAAACTTAATACTTGCCTTTATGGTAATCCTAACTGGTTGACTGCTGCTGTTTACAACTGACTGTCACAGTTTTTAACTGACTCTATCCTAATCAATTCAAGTTTTTTCTCTCAGGGCACAACTTTATTTGTTGACTTTTGATTCTATTTTCCCATTGTACACCTATCGCTTGACTTCCCATAGGGCATGTCAACAATTTTCCACTATTATTGCCTACTTATCTCTGTCTACTTCTCAGTTGCTATCTCTGTTTCTCTTGTGGCCTTTTCTTTTTTACATTTAGTTATTATTTCAGTGGAACTCATGTCAATGACAGGCCGTGGCGTCTTGTGCATGTTCAATAATTTGTTTTTAAACGGTAGCTGCATCTTATTGTTGTTGTTGCTGTTGTTGTTGTAGCTGTTAAGCTGTTGTCGAACGGGTAACCATTACAGGTACACACTCACACACTCGCACATACAAGCAGACGTGTGTGTTTGAGTAAAAAGCAAAGTTTTCTTCTGCCTCACGCCCATTTGGCAAGCGAAGCGTCAACGTTGCCTGGAACGTGCCCTGAATGCGAGCAGTCAGCAGACCAGCACACACACACACACACACACACACACACACACACACACACACACTCCACACTCTCTTTTACTTTTTTTTATGTATTTGCTGGCTGGCAGCTCACCATAATAAAAGCGTTTTAAGTGAAATTCACTGCCTCAACGTAAATCGTAAAATTCTGTTTTCAATGTTTTCAACTTTTGTTTTTATACCCTGCATACATGGAATAAATAATGGGTATGATAGCCGTGTGTATATATCTGCATGGCGGTCATCTTAAATATGAATTTGGCCTCATTTAAAATTAACGATATCTTAAATCTCTCATTACTTTTTTAAAACGTCTTTTACTTATTTTATGGTTTGTCAATTAAATATATTTGGAATATTTAAATTTATTATTTAAAAATTTAACTTTACAGTTTTCTAAATAATTTAAACTCTCTTAATTTTCATAGAACACAACTCATTTCAAATGTGAATATCAATTAAATCATGTTTTGACCTCTTTATTGATACTGGAAACAATTTTTTCCAAAGATTTTCCTTAATTTACGTAATTTCACTTTTCAATTTAAAAAAAAATGTTAAATCTTTTAACTTTGTAAAAAAAATAAAGTGAAAGACTTTAAAATAAAGACCTCTAAATTTATCCTGCATTAAAATTTTGTTGTGAATATTTAACTAATATTTTTTCAAAATTTGTATATGTTATGTTATAACTGCCTACAGGGTATATTCTAGTTGATCACGCTCGCCTTGATCTTTCTATATTCTGTTTGAATTTGGCATTTTGTTGTTTTATGTTGGCTTTTACTGTTTGCTGTTTGGCTTTGTGCTTCTCTCTTTGCTCTTCTCTCTTCTCTCATGTCTCGTGTCCGTTGTCCATTGTCTGTTGTTGGCGGCGATATTTCTTGTGTTTTATTGCAAAAAAACTACTTACAAATACATTTAAGCGCAAATCCGCAGTGGAACGCGTTTAGAATTGAATTTGTTGAGGCAACCTCCACCCCAATTCTTACTCCTACCCCTAACTCAAGTTGCAGTCCCTGTAAAATCCCCCGCCCGCCCTCACACAGTTTGAGAGCAATTTTACAATTAGCTGTGGGCTCGGCAACAATTTCAAAAAATTTCAGACGTCGCCAGTCTGTCTCGCATTTAGTTGTTGGCATCGCTCACTCTCTCACTCACACGCATAGAAAAACGTGCTGTTGCTCTCTCGCTCGCACGTTCAATGACTCTGTTCTGTTTCGCGTTTTAATGCCCACTTGGCGAGAGTGAATCTGCCGCATCCTCTCCCCACTCCTGCCTCTCTTCTGCCTCTCTTCTTTCCCTCTTCTGCCTTATGCAGTTTTCAATTGCTTGCCTCTGTTTATTTATTGTTTATCTATGTCTCTTTTCATTTGCATTGTTTATTTTCGGTGGCTTATGCGGCGTCGACGATCAGGCATTTTGACTCCCTTCCTTCCCTTACTGCCTTCACCTCTATCTCTCTGTCTCTCTGATTATTATGTTTTTTGCATGCAAAGTGCAGTGCCAACAGCAGGGAACGATAAACAGCGTAACAGACAGACAGACATCGTATAAACAAGGCACAAGGCACAACAGAAAAAACTGCACTGTTGGATAAGGAGGCATCATATAGAGTAGGAACCGTTGTGAAGGGAGTTGTGGAGTGTGGAAGAGTGGGTGGGGAAAGGGATACAAGCAAGCAGCCAACAAAGAGTGTAAACAGCAACAACCGCAAAAGGCTTTTCGCATTTTAATAGAAATGTGATTCGTCTTGTCGCTGCATCTTACTCTCTGTCTCCCTCTCTCGCTCGCACTTCTTTTTTATATGCACTTCTATTGTTATACTCTGTTATAAAGTAAGAGTATAGCAAAATGTACGATCAATTGGTAAAGATAAAATGTATGAGTGTGTTATGATTTGTTATTTAGATTTTAAAATACTTAAGAAAATTATTTAAAATTGATTATAAAAAATAATTAAATTTAGGAAGTGCATTTAGTTTTTCTATACAGATGTGTTCCACTAATCTCCAGAGTTTTTTTTGCTCATTGGTTATAAGATATGATTTTTTTATGATAGATGTAGTATCATTCTTTTAAAAATTAAACAAATTTTATTGAAAGTGTATACAAGCATTTCAATGTATCATTTTGGTGGCAACTTTTCATCTTGCTAAGTATTTACCTTATACTTTTATCCTTTTTCTTTTTGGTCTATCTCCCACCATTGTCATCGATTGTCTATTTCCATTCTGTGTGCTAGCGCGTGACTTTGAAAATCGTTTTTCACATACATAAATACATGAATACTCTTGCACATATATAAATGGAAATGAATTTCCCTACGTATATCAGAGAATATTCAGGCATTTTTCGACTTTTGGCCTGAAGCAAATAACAAAATATTATGCTACGTGATTTGCTGCAGCATTTGGCGCTTCAATGAATGCTGATTGCATTCTGAATTTGTGAGTGTTTCTTTGCTTCGACTTTTTTGTAATACGAATAGATTTCTGAATTTTCGCAGTTTGGCATTTTATGGATGGGTGTGTGTGTGTGTGTGTGTTTGTGTGTGGGCTGTAGTCAAATTGGGCTGACATTTGGTGTGTGTCGCCCACTTGCTGCCATAAAAGGCGTAAACATTTAATTTCCATGTGCCACATGAAGTGGCAGTGGAAAACAAATGCAAACAAATGCAAAATAAACCAAGTGTTAAATATTTGACATGGGCCTCGACGATGACAACGACAACGTCTAAAATTTCTTGCCCCAAGGGGGCAACAATTCTGCTGCATTTCCTGACAGCAACAACAGTAACAAGAACAACAACAACACGCATGGAGTGTAGAGTGCAAAGCAGGCGTCTTCCGCTAATGACTTTTGCTTGCCTGCGTCTCTGCCACGGTCTCTGTCTCTGCCTCTGCTTCTGCTGCTGCCTCTGCTTGCCACCCTGTGGCACTTCATTATTTTGAGTTGCTGCCTGTGATGAATTCTTGTTTCGGCCTCTGTCTGCCGCCTGTTTAAATGGTTCAAGGTGTTGGTGTTGACTTTGTAGCACAAAATAAGTGACGTTGCCTGCCAACGTCTTCATATATGGGCACCTTGACACCAAGGCACCTTCAGTTGCCTCTCCCTCTCTCTCTCTCTCTTTCTCTCTCTCTGTCCCTCTCTCTCTCTCCCTCTCTCACAGCTCTGCTGTCCTGTTAATGGCTTCCGTCCGCCCTGCCGTGTGCTCGCTTATTGTCTGTCATGGCGTAAAATGATTTCCGTCATGCGCTCCCTTTCCCTGCCTCCCTCCGTCTCTTTCTGACATGACACCCACCCAGTTGCCCCTTTTTCTTAAATTTCTTTCACATGTCTTTGCACTTGACACTCTTCACTTGGGTGGGCCGTCTTTTTGCAGTTCTCCTGCACAGTTTTAGCTGCACAGTTTTAATTACAGTTTGGCAAGCATTCGGTTGCTATTGTTTTATCTGCACGCTGTTGTTTTTGTTGCTTTGTTTTTGCCTCCGATTTCAGCGTCTCCCTCTGCGGTGGCTACTTTTATTTAGTCTTTTCCACAATTTACAGCCTGTGGCCATTGTCTCGCTTGTTAGAGCCAGGCTAGCATTATATTTATACCCTGTAAAAAAAAGAACCATTCACAGGGTATATAAAGGTTGTGATAAATAGTTTATTACTACAGAATATAATACAAACTAGAATATCTTTTAAAGGAATGTGAAAAAAATATATTACAGAATATCTGATACACGAAAATTTAAATATATTTTAATAAAAGTATTTTGAACATGAATATCAAAAAGATTGAACTGCAATATACTTAATAATTTTAACGTAGGTAAATAAAAATAAAAAAAATCAAGCTTTCTTAAAATCAGCGTATCAGCAAGTCGCATACGTTCCTTTATTTAGAGCACTCGTATTTTTCTATGTTTGGTTGTGTTCCAGCCGTATTGTTTTCTGTGTTGTGCGCTTCCTGCACTGCTTCAAATGTTTGCTTGGCTGCGTTGGCTTAAGAAGCGCAATGCCACGCCCACATTTAAGTAGTTTGTATGTAGGCAAACAGCCAGACTGTGTTGGCAATGTAAACCACAAGAGGGGCATACCCAAAGTCTACAATTACCGTGGTCTTCGCCTCAGAAAGCAACAACAAACAATCCTAAAAAAGACTATGAAAAATAAAAGAAAATACTTGTACTTTTTCCCTTGTACTCGAAAGCGTCTGCTTTTCGACAGGGTCAAGATAAAGAAGAAGTGTTGGCGTCTTTTGGGCACCTGCAAATTGAAAATTATTTTCCATTTAGTTTTTATGGCAAAATATTCGAAAGGTTCTTTTGCTCCTTTCCCTCTCCACCATGCAAAGGGTCAGCACAAATTATGAAAATGGTTGCAAACACGTTTTGAGTCAATGCAAGAGAAAAGGAAGTTGAAATAATGTTCATAAGAATTTAGATTGGTCATTATTTTGAATGGTTTTCTTACGGTTCGGTTGGTTACAATTCAACTGAAAAATCTTTCTTTTAAGGAGCTTTACAAATTTGATTCGCAAATGTAGCCAAATTATGGTGAGGCTTATTTATAAAAGAGTCCTTCACTGACTGATAAATCCCTGTAAAATGTATGGACATCGCTTATGTGAGCATGATAAACTCTAAAACGGATTATAAATCAAAAATTAAAAAAAAATAATATTATTTAAAATTCAATTTGTTAGAGAATATTTTTGTATTCTCATTAAGTTTGTAAAACTACACAATTGAGTTTATTGATTCTTCTGAATCAGTTATAAGTTGTCTTTTCAGTTCCATTAGCACTTCTTCTCCAGCTTTCATTAAAAGTTATTGGGGTCTTACTTGTTATTTTGCCTGCCTGGACTCTTGTCTGTTTCAGTTTATTTGCACGCCAATAAACAAATGATTGAATGAATGTGCGAATGCAAATGAGGTACTCAGTTTGCGGCCAAGAGATTGCATTGCCTCTCTCTCCTCTCTCTCCCTCTCTGTCTCTTCTCTTGAGCTACTCATTTGTGCCCTCTCGAGTAATCCGAATGGAGGAAACCACAACACAAATTTTGGGGCGTAGATTGCTCTGCTGCATATCGATGAGGCTTTGTGTCGTCTTCAGTCAGCCCAAGTCATCAGATTGATGGGCAGACAACAACGACATGACAGAGCCGTTGAATAAGAGAGGAGAAAGCGAAGTGGAGACAAGAGAGACAGAGAGAGAATGATGAGGGTCTCCGTTGGCAAATATTGACAAAGACAACAAGGAGTAAACTATGCAACCGCAAACCACTTGACTGACTTTTGTTGCAAATTATTATTATTTTTATTATTATTATTATTATGACTATTGCGCCGTCTCCTCAACACAATTTGCATAGTCAGGTGAGTTGCTGTGGCGCGTTCCCAGGACGCGGACACGGACACGGACACGGGCGTTGCATTTCAATGACAATATTTCCACGGCACGGCAATGGACACTTTAGTTGGATACGGAGTCCATTGCTCTTATGTTCATTCTCCCATTCCCATTCCCGTTCCTGTTGCCATTCCCATCCTCATTCAGTTTTGAGTTTGACTTTGGTTAGTTGCCTTGCATTTGCCTGTCGGGTCGTTGTGATTTGATTTGATTACATTAGTTGGCAGCATCGTCTACTTCCCGCCGTCGGGTATCCATTTTAAAGTTCATTTACTTACCGCGTCTCCTCCTCTATCTCGTGGTTACACTTGCGTCCGTGTTATTTACTCAAGTGCGGGATTTCTAGTTCGTTTGTCAACAGACTCCGACTCTGACTCACATTGTAGACTCTTCAGTTCTTTAGGTTTGCACTCCAACTTGATTTGTTTCTTCATTTTCTACTGGATGCTTCGACAAGTTCTCTGCCCAGACTCCTCTTTTTATCCATCTGGTATCTCGTGTCTTGTATCTCGTAGATAGCTTTCGCGCATTTCGGCATTTACAGAATATTTGCAAGTCATAAACAAGTTTTTGCTTTTTATTTTACCTTCGTTTTCTTGGCTTATTCTCTAGTTCTCTCTTCTCCTCTTTTTAGTGTCTATATTTTATTTAACTTTCAAGACTTTATTATTATTTTTTTTTTGCTTTTGCGGCAGTTGCATGATTTGTGCCTTTTTGTTTTTTCTTAACAACAATCTGCAATGAAGTCATAAATTCTAAATTACTCAAACTGAAAAGTTTTAGGAAGTTTCGGTTTTTTTCTTCTTTACTTTTTGTTTTTATTTATATTCAAGTTGGGCTCTGCGAAATGAGCTCATTATAAGTGCGTTCGTATTTGGCAAAATGCCTCGAATCTTCGAGATGTGTGAGATTATCGAACTCTTGCGGATTAGTCGAATAAGGAAGTCTAAACAACTTGAAAAATCAACTTGAGGCGAGTGTAAAGTGGATTTAATTAAAAGGAAATCCAACAAATTGTGGGGAACAAAAACAAATATGAGAACATGAAAATTATATAAAATAGTTTTTACAAGAGTTCTATCAGTTATTTATGGGTATTAAGAGCAGAGAATTCCGAGTTTCGAATTGTAAAATAAAATGTATATTCGATTTTCTATTTAGATATAAAGTATTTAAATAAATCTCTTCTTTGCGATATTTAATTTGGAAAGCCTATTAGAAATTTTAAATCTGACCTTACTAAACTATCGAATTACTTCGAGTCTTCTGTTTTTTTAACTCTGACAATAAAAACAACAATAGCATTGCGTGTAATCTATACATTTTTTATAGACTGCTTTATCATTAGAACTGACAAGAAACACTGATTGGCACTTCGGTTGACAACTTTTGGGAGAGTTTTCGAAGATGTTTGAAACGGGTATGGCACCTATAGGTAGGAGCTCGTAACTCATTTGCCTGAGTGCTTTCCGTTGTTTTCCTTTGAGTAATTTGCAAAAATGAAAACAAAAACCATGACGTCCTTGAACGGAACGCGGCGCATCGCGAGAACAGGCAGAAAAAGACAAATAAATGGTAAAAATACACAGAACTGGGCAACCATCAATCAAACTGAATGTGACTAGACACCGTAGGGGAATATGGAAGATTGTAGGGATAAAGAGAAGGGAGAGAGTAGCACATCTTTTGACAGCTGTTGTCTGTTCTATTAGAAGGCGACGTTTCGTATGGTTGTTCAATGCCAAAAACGGCTGAGAAATAAGTCAGGTGTGGTTGTCTTTTGTGGTTACACAGTGTTGCGGTAGGCAACACCACTGTTCCTGTTGTTGTTGTTGTTGTTGTTGTTGTCGTCTGCGGTGGCTAAATTAGCATATGACTCATGGCAGCAAATGTCGTGCTGTGTTGTGTCCTTCGCCGTTTGCTTAGCCATTAATAATGAAAAGCATACAAAACGGCGCGTTGAAAAATGTGTAGTCGACTTTTGGGCGCTATGGCAATACCACTTAAAAATAACTAAAAGCAAACAAAAGTCCTAAAATTTGTGTAGTTTTTTGTGTTGATGACAATTAGTAGAGAGAGAGAGAACGAATTCGAGTGATAGAGAGTGAGAGAAAATGAGAGAGAAACAGTGACAACTCTCTGGCAACTGTTTGAATAACGTAAATGGTTATTTTGCAAACATTACACATACGCTCAGTTGAGCTTTTCAGTTAGTTACATGCCACCGAATGGGGCAACTACTGCTCCGACTCAGACTCCGATCCGTCCACAACTAGTTGACAATTTGTATAAAAGGATGCAGTGAGCGTATGTTGCATGCAACTGCAGAATGCTTCAAGCACTCCAGCTCCAACTGCTGACTTCAAACCGTTCGACTGATGATGATGCCTCGCCTCGATGATTGTGCAACATTAGTGCTCGTCTGATGCATTGTTGTCCGTGTATTTATGCCAGGCGAGATGGGTATATGAACTATGTTATTAAGTTTGCGCAGCTAACAGAAGAATATCAGCTAAAAAATTCCATTAAAATTGAAATGAAATACAATAGAAACAAGATACAAAATAAATAAAAACAATTTGTTTACGTTAATCTAAAATTTATAATAGTTTTAATAAATATGAAATGAATTTTGACAACAATTAAAATCCGCAAAGAGTTGTTTTCAAAACAAAATTACCGATTTCAGTTAAAAATAAAAACATCTCATCTTCGTTGTTAGCCATAAGTTGCATTCCTTTTCTCATTTCTATTGTTGAGTTATTTTGTGAATCCAAGCAACTTGTATGCAGCTCATTCTTGCACTCGTTATGCAGCAACTTGATTTGTTTCCAGCAACCATCATATCCCCCGGCTTTCTATACTCTTAACCCCTGGCTACCAAGGGATTTGCCTTTTTGCCAGCATATTCTGTAGTTATGTAAGCTTCTGTATGTCTAACAGTTATAACTTAAACCAACAATGACAACATTTTGCATGGCTGAAAACCTCTTCGACATTTCCTACGGAATTTTTCTCTCGTTACCGTAGCTTGCCTTTCGATTTGTAGCTCTGTGAAATGTTCACTTTTGTCCTTGGTTATTTAATATTATTATTCTATGTCGACTTGAAGCTAATAAACTATGTAGAACTCAACAACGCTCCTTTCTATTTCTACATATTTTGCGAGAGTGCAGCTAGGAAAATGCCAGCGTGGGAATTTCAATTTGTTGTGGCACGTGGTTGTCTTAACTCTATAATTGACTTTGCATGTGAAGGTTACAGTTGCATGCAGACAGATATATATTTGCATATACTTATATCCCATATCGATTGGCTGTCGCATAATGGTACAGTGAAAAGTAAAACTTTTGCTTTGAATGCAGTTTTTTTTGGAACGCAATCTCTTTGACCATCTTGTTCAACCCGCATGTAGACAACTATCAACTCAGTTGGGGCCAAGTTTTTCAAAAGGTTTTGGCCTTCAAAAGCTGCCAAGGAAATGCTGTTAACCTCTTCATATCCCAAACGCACCTTACAAAACTTTTCTGACTGACATTTTCCAGCAAAAGGAGGGAGTGTATGCATTTTTAATGCAAAGAGCAGCAGAAACTTGCAGCAAACAGTTGTAAAACTAACAAGTGCGGGAGGGGGTTCAACAGGGTAGAAGCGGGTGGCAGGGGGAGGCATGTGAATCGTGGCAGGCGTCGTCGATTCGTGCCGCGTGTCAACTTAGCTGACGCAATGCGACAGTTTTAGTTTTAGTTCAAAACGGAAACCTTTTTGACCAGACCCAAAAAAGTATGCCACACAAATTGAATTGCTTTTAAAGGCACCCACACATGGACACTACACTCACGCGCACACTTACCCACACACACACACACACCCACTCACAATCATACACACACTTTGCTGCTGGAAGTAATCGTTTCCGGTTGACTTTGCGCCAATTATGTCAAATAAAATGTTGTTGCCGGTCCGCCAGGAGAACAAAAATCAAATTGAATGACAACCCTGGAAATCGCTGAGCTGTGCGAAATGCTGTTAGCCCTTTTTTGTCTCCCATAAGCAAAATCAAAACGAATCATGATCAAAACTCAAGTTAGTGCAGCTCCCAGCGGGATCAAGAAATGCGAAATGTGATTGCGAATTTCGATTTAAAAGATTTTTATTCCATTGTTTCATAGGGAAATTCTTAGCTGACATACGATTTAACTAATTGGCAGTGAGCAGCGACTGCTTGTGACTTGTGATGAGGACGACCCTCGTCTAATTGAAACATTAACTGTTGAAAAACGACAGCAATTTTTGTTGCATAAAAGATTTAAATTCATTTGAGGCGACGGCGGCATCACAGGAAGCAGCCCTCAGGGCACAGGGTACTACTATACCCTCTCTATACAGGAAGCAGGGGACATGAGCAACTCTATAGCAGCGACAGGCTCAAAGGAAGCCCTCAATTTATGCAAATCTCATGTAAATCTGTTGAGAGTCGCGGAGATGGAGTAACGCGAGGCAAGCTAAAATTGCAAGCAGAATTGTCATTTCTAAGGGGAGACTGAGACAAAGACGAGGGAATATAGCTTAGAATGCTGGTAAATGTCAGCGACGTCGCTTAAAATGTGAATGCCAATTTGAATGTGCGTTAAATGCCACTTTACAGTTTGAGAGCGACTGACTGCTCAAGCATCGGGCATATGCAAAAGATATAATGGTGCGACTATAAAAAATAATGAGGCGCAGCATGAGACGTGCCATTGGAAAATCACAGCAGACTTGAAGCATAGATAAAGCGATGGCAATTCCTTTTTTTTGGTACTCTTGTACTTGAACTCTGACAATTGGAACTGACAGTCAGCGAACTGTGAATGTCAAGGAAGAAGTTCAAAAGCTGTTGCGTGAGCGCTCTGATTGAGTGTGGGGCTGGAATTTTAGGATTATTGCTGAAAAACTGAACCAAGTCGGCCAGAGAGTAAAACAGAGAGAGAGAAAGCAAAGTTAAAGGCGATTAAAAGTGAAGACTCTGAAAGAGATGAATAAAGTCTGTTCTAAGAAACCTAAAAAGTAAATTAGAAACGATTTGTTAGAAACAAGTTCACTGAAAATCCTTGAATTTTTCGTTAGAATTTGTGCTGCTTGACGAAGGAGCTTTTGCTTTAGCTAACGATTCTCAAAATTTACTTTATTTAATCCTGAAAAGCATTAACGGGTTGCAGTTACTTTTATGATCATGAATTGCAGCTATTAAGCAAGTTTGTGTAACACAATTTACAAGATTTGTATGACATAATGTAAGAAAAGTTTTAAAAACTAAAGCTTCAAAACTGCATTTCTGTAATGAACTTTGCTAAACAGCTTTTCTATTTTGTACTTCATACTAAAGTTTTCCTTCGAATCTTTTGCCAGCTTGTTTTCCTGTATTTTTTTTTTGCAACTTAAGCTCTTGCAGCTGACACACTTTAAAGAATTCAGAATCCGTTGCGAGTTTTCTTCCTGTTATGGAGAATTTTCAAGCTTTGCCTCATTGGCTGCTTCTCACGCATCGCTGACTGCATTTGAAGTGCAGTAGGTAACCGAAAAAGAAGAAAAAAAATCAAGTAAAGGTATAAAGTAAAGAGCAGCCCTACAAACAAACAACAAGAACAAACAACAAGAACAACACTTGGGCCTCAGGTGAGTTGCCACCAAAAAAAAAAAAAAAGAAAGCATGAAGAAGTTGCATGTTGAAAGGCATTTGCGAGGGTTGCTTCATGCCTCTGGCTGCTAATGGAGTTGGCTGGGTTGCTGCTTCGTTTGCGTTCAAAGTGCGGACACGTGCCATACATTCGCGGCTCACTGTTACAGTGCTGGCCAAGAATATTGCGCACACTATTTGCGGCGGCTGAAAGTTGTCGTCGCTCTTTTTGCCAAATAGGTTGGAGAAGGGGAAGGCTAAAGGGTGGCGCGGTTCATTGTACCCCAGCGAACGCAGCGTGCCGAATTTGCATGACTGTCGAGCAAAGGCAACCACGTCAACCACCCAAAGCATCAGCACCACTCACCACCTACCACTCACCCATACATACATCATTCAAAATATGCACAACCACCCATTTGAGCTGTTCTGGACGCTATCACAAGCTGCCACACGTTGGCATTGCAACATTTTGTAGTCATGTTTTGTTATTGTTGCTGCTGCTGCTGCTTATCAGCTAGCGCCCATTGGGGGTTGTTTGGCATTTTAGGGGATGGCCTCTGCAATCGATATGCGTCTAACGAAAGCCGCGCAATGTTTTCAGTGCTTTCCAGTTTGCGGTAGGTACAATTCTTTGACCAGTCCAAGCCAAAACTCTCCCCAGATCCCCAACATACAAATATATATACATATTGTAAAGCCTCGTTCCAAAGTGCAGCGCTTAAGTTACCCCCGAGTTAAGCACTCGATAAGCGAGCTTCTGTTTATTTTCATGTTTCTTTTTTTTCTCCTTGTTTTTTTTTTCATATTAATGTTGGTTGCCCTTGACAGCCATTGATGTTGTTCGTTGTTGTTTTTCTTTTACTTTGTTTTTTCCTTCGTCGTTCCCTATAAATATTGTCGTCCAGAAAATATTTTTGCCCCTGTTGTATTTTGTTTCACACTTTTTTTGTTGCCCCCATCCAGGATGAAACTCAGGTTCCATTTGCATTTGTTTATTGGAGGCGCACACCCTCAACATTTTCTAATTTTAAACCAATTAAAGTTGTCAAAGTTGCAACTTTCTGGCTGACGAGCTAATCCAGGCCAGAAACCCTGAGCACATATTTATTTTCATTAAAGGAAATGCCAAAGTTTTAAATTTCATTTGCACAAAATTTGTGTGTGTTTATTCTGTTTATCCCCAGAAAAGGAAAAGCGTTAGAAATTCAATTTTATTTCTGAGCCGTGGGTGGTCTGATTGATGGGAAAGCATTCTCTCGTTCTCTTTCTAACACATATTCTATAGCGAAAGTTTCCATTTCTGAGTTTGTCAGCTAATTTGAGACGATATGTGAGGTAACAATCATGCTGCAATTGAAAGGTGTCATTCAAATTTTTAAATAATATGTATTATTTTAAATTTTTTTCTTAATTTTCAGTTGCTTGATTAGATTGTTTGATTTTTAATTACAGTTGTCTTTTAGATAACGAGGAATATAAGAAAGTCTAGCAGACAAACTTGTGATAATTAAATTTTGCGTGATTTCATTGAATAGGAAACCTTAAACAAACTAAATATTTCAATTGGAAAGTTAACTTATTCTATATTGAATAGAAAGAATATGAAATCATAATAATACCTTTTAGAGACGAATCACTTAGGATAGGCTTATTTTGAAAAGTAATTTATTGCCGCTTTTCTTTACTGCAATGCGTGGTTTCTTTGCTAGGGGTTTTCACCCGTAACTGTAAGAAGAGTCAAGTGTCTGCAGCTTCAGTTACAATAATATCCATTCACAACGATTGTATTTGTTTCAAAACAAGCTCAAGTTACAGTTTGACACCTTTTGCTAGAGCAATCACCAAGTACAAAGCGGCGTATACTTAACATGGGTTTGGATTACGCGACAATGATCAAATTCTGGGCCAAGTTTGTACATTCACTTTCCAGTTGTATTTTGATCACGTGATTTGCGTTGATTCGATGTGATTTGATTTGTAACTAATGTGTTAAACGCGCTTCAAACTTAATATAATTTAGCTATTAACACATTCGAAATGTCGCTTGTCGTCAACGTCATCATGAACATCAACGACATCGTCATTGTTGTCGTCATCATTATTATTATAATGATTGCTTTGCTTGTTGTCGAATGCTCCATCACGTTTCATGCACATCGAATTGGGACTTCAAATGAAAATTGTCACGACAATTGCCGCTTGTCGTTCAGTGCGCTACGTAAATCAAATTTGCGGCTCAACAGCAAAATTTCTGCGAAAAATTTCTACACTTTTCTCGCAATTTAAATGAAAACCAAACGAGCTGTAACAAAAAACAACAACGACAAACAAAGCGAAAATATAAATTGTATTTGCGTTAATAAACAGAAACGTTGCCAAGTGATTAACACCCCATTTCCATATAACGTTACATGTTACATGTATTATTATTATTATAATTTAATTCAATTTGCATATCCAAGTTGATTGCAAAATTGCCCTACAGTTTAAGAGACTTGTAATAAATATATATAACAATTTTGGAATTACAGATGTATGTTTGTTTCGATTCGTTACGTATTCCAAGCAAATGTGACCTAATATTAAATTGTTTAATATGCAAACAAATCTATAAATTAATTTTACTAAGCATTCAATTAATGTGATAATGGAGCATATTTTTTTTTAAGTATATATTATATTAATATGTTATATGAATATATGAGTAATTCATTTAAGGTGACCAAGGAGAATAAAAATAAATAAGTTATTGGAAGTTTTAAAAAAGAAGAGAATGACAATATCTAAAGTGAAGATTCTTAATGCACATAGAGTTGATTGCATTTGCATTAAGTGACCATGAAGGACAAGTATTGCTACAAATGAGGAATTTCTTATGCAATTATAACATAAGATTGAAATTAATGCATTTATTTAAATAACTTATGGGACATATTATGCAAAACTAATTAAGTTGGCTGCAGTATCCAATTATAAATGAAGAAATAGGCTCGCACGGAAATATTTAACACGCCTACCTTTAAAGTGACCATGGAGAACACTGTTGAAAGTCGATTTCTTGTTAAAGTTGTTACGAAAAGTGCTTGCGTAATGTTTGCTGGGGTCACAACTAGTCGTCTTCTGTGTCAACATTGTATGCGTAATGAAACTGAGGCAGTGGCAGCTTTTGTTGCATGAGGCAACTCAGCAACAGAAACAGCCTAACTGCTTGTGCTGCATGTGTAATCAACATTAAACTGTATTTTGTAATCAACCCACACACACACATACACATACACACATGCAGCTTCAAAGTTGCCAACTCAGCACAGGCGGAAGTGAAAGCGTCGACGGTTTGAAAATGGCGTTCAGGTGTCGCCTTTCTTGGTAACTTGCAACTCATGTAAGAGAGAGAAAGAGAGAGAGAGAGGGGTAGTGGCTTGCAGGGAATGGGGCAAGCATAGAGAATGCTGGCAAACACATTATAAAATCTATACACGCTCTAAGCGCACTTTTAACCCATTAACGCCCACATGGCTCTAACTAAAATGCAGAACTGCTTCCTGATGACGTGGCTCAAAAACTCCATACAGTTGTTGTAGTTGTAGTTGTTGTTGTTGTTGTAGTTCTTTCCTGCAAGTTGTTAAAGAAATAGTGTCAACTTGTGTTTGCTAGATTTTAATGCCTCCCACTCCCACCTTTAACACCTCGCTGCCCTCAAGGGTTGTCTATTGTTTCCTCTTTTTGCTTGTGTCCTGTTTTTTTCTTTTTATACCCTTGCAGAGGGTAATACAAATTTGTTACGAACTGTGCAAATTTTTGGTTTTTTTTTAAATATATAATATATTGTTCTACATATCCTTAAGAATTTTGGCTAAAATCGGGTGACTGTATCGTTAAAATTAGTCGAAAATTGGATATAGGACAGTGCAAGAGTATCACATATTTAGAGTCACTTTCTTCACTTTCTTCACGCTTTTCATGTTTTCTGTCACGCACACACACACACACACACAAAACGTTTTATCGTCTGCGCATAATAAATTTTGTGGCCATTGTTGTTGTTCCGTGAGCTGCTTGCAATCGCCATATGAAGTTATTGAGAGAAGCCAGAGCAGCAGGAGCATCCTGTGCATCTAAAGGACTCTTGGCCTGCAGCGAGTTACCCAAGTCGCATTAGACACACTTGCCTGCGTTTTTGGGCTCTCACATTTGGCTTTTATCAGCCGGTAACTGATGACATTATATCTACCACACACACACACATATAGACACACACACACGCACACCACATGGGTGTAACTGCGGCATTGCCATGTATAAGTACGTACTTATGGACAATATGCTGACTGCTGTGTAACAGCTGCCAGTGCCTGTCAAACCCATTAAACGAGCGCGCAGCAAAGTATGCTACGATTTTTTCTATCGCCATTTGGGAAAACAAAATAAAAAATATAAAAAAAGAAAACTTCTCCTGAGTGTCTATTTGGTGTCTTTCGGTTTTGTAATTATTTTAAAAGCTCAACTTGTGCACGTAACGACATTTGCGGCAGTCGCGCAACGATTGCCACTTTTTGGGGAACATAAACAAAGAACCACCAACTTGTCCACCACCGTGTAACCAAACAGCAAGTGGAAGTCGCTGTGGAATTGGATGTATGCGTGCCTGGACGAGACACAGTGGTGTAAGGCTATACAGTTTTTATGTAAAATGAAAGTATGACAGATACATGAGCCTTTACGTTAAAAATTATATGTCCAAAAATTATGGATTTTTAATTTAATTTTCAACGCATTTCTTTTAATATGAAGTCAAAATATTTTTATGAAGGTAAAATTTCTTAACAATTGTATTAAAATAATATGGAGACAGTATAGTTTTTAAAGGGCATATTAGGAATTTAATTTATATAGATGCATAGCTTAGTTACATATTTACTGTGAGATATTCTTGAATTTTATTTTTTTCTGGCTTAAAAAATACACATTTACTCTTCCAAAATCCGGCTACAAGTTTTCAGCTTTTCCTACAGCATTAACTTCACAAAAATGTTGAAGGATAAACAACTTTTTGACTCTGCCGAAAGTAGAACAAGCTTATCAAACTCTTAATCACAGCTCACTGCACCAAACTCGAATGTCAGCTTTCATTGAGCACTTTCATCACACTGTGCTCTGTGATCCCAAAGGCTTGCACTTTTTGCTACTCCAAACTGCCATATCATAGGAAGTTAAGCGCTCTCTCTCATAAAGAACTACGCCGTGGAAAAGTTTTTCGGCGACGTCTGCAACGTCAAGAGTTCAACTGGTTAGCCATGCCCACATTGCCGCCCACACTTATCAAACTTCATATTTACCAACTTGGAGCTGGCTTTTGTTGTGTCAAGTGCAGTGGGATGAGCTTTTGGGCTGGTCTGCTCCCTCTGGGGTTAACTGGTGAAGGTATGGGAGGAAAATGAAAGAAAAAACTTGCGACGCCGCGGGCCATTAGCTCAGACCCTGGAGGCCACTTCAAGGCGCGCCGTCGAGTCGAGTCGCTGCTGCGACTTTCGGTTAATGATAATAAGCAGAAATGCTCATTATTATGCGCGCGTTGCCAAATTAAATGCTGCAAAATGTTTGCCAACACTTGAGCAAGCCTCGGACAAACATTGCATTAAAATATGCATAAATTAGAAAAAGTTTAAGAAGGCCTCGAGTTGTTTGCTTCTCTCGCCTCTTAGTTGTGATGCTGTTGGCATCTTTAAAGTCGCTCTGCGTAGTTGAATCACGCGTTATAATTCAGCTGCCGGAGATTCTCCTTCCTTGAACCTCTCCTGTACTTGAATTCACTCTCCCAATAGTGTCTCAAGTAGTTTTGCCAGTAGCAGGCACGTGTCTGCGTGTTGCTGTCTGTCTCTGAATGATGCCTAGGCTCAATTAGTTTGTCATTCCTCATGCACTTGTCTGCTACTCTGTCTCGCTTGTGTACTCTGTCTCTCTCTCTCTCTCTCTCTCTCTCGCTAGCTAGCTACGTGCTGTTGCTCATTTTTGTGCAATTTTCAATTTGCTATTCAGTGAAATATCTCGTAAATGTCAACAGGCCACAAAAAGCGATTACAGCAAAACTCGCAAGTTGGTTTGTAAATTCCCTGGACAATTTTGATGAATAAATAATTGTGAGTTGATATTAAACAAACTTTTATAAACTTTAAATCTATTCAAATAAAAAAAAACTGTTTTAATAAAGGATCAAATAGTATATAAGTAAATATGTAATGTTAAAAGAAGGAATCCTGTATTTATTTATTTTTTAAATAATCCTTAAATATACCCTATAAGCTGCCACTACAGAGTATAGCGAATGCTGTGAAAGTTTTGCTTAAGTCAGCACAAGTTCTCAAATCTTGCGAACTTGCCTCGTCTTCCCATTTTGATTGTCATTATGACTATAAATGCACTGGTAAATGGTAAACATTTTCTTAATTATTTCGGCAACGTTGCTCAGACATTTGTCGAGTGGGGGAGTAGAGTGTGAGTGAGAGAGACAGAGAGGGAGAATAACTTTGACTCCATTCAGTCGTCTGGCACTTCATTTCAGTTGAGTTCATAGAACAACAGCACTTCAACACGCTCCAGTTGGCTTCACAAACATCTTTTCCTGCCCTCCATCACTTTAGTTTTGCGGCTGGCAAACCCATTTGACACTCAATTGCACTTGAAATTTCAATAATTTTTGCATTTTCCCCATTTTGCTATTTGGTTTCATTTGGAACATTGTCAAAAACAGTTTCTCGACTGTCATTGACACACTGCAAATAAGTTGAAAATCGAAACAAGACGAGTCAAAAAAATAAAAGAAAAAAGTCATATGCTAGTATATTTTTTTTATGCAATTATACAAATTGTTTTTGCCTTCTGGTTAACTCATGAAGAGGAAAGTTGAAAAGTTGCATCATTCGAATTTCACAATTTCAATTCCATTTTCACTGCTTGGGTGAAAACCTCATTTGCAATTTTCATCTTCTGCTTTCTGCTGACAACTGAAACGAAAAACAAATTGTGTTCTGAAATTTTATTATGATTATCTGGCGGCGCATTTCGTATTTATGAGTTTTAAATTAAATGCGATTTTGGGCACCTCCGACAGCTGCCAAGTCCCAAAAACCGAGAATCTCAACTGTCTCCTGGGTGACTTTTTAAATATTTATCGATTTCTACCTAAAGCTTTCTCTCTCTCTTTAGTTTATTGTTCACTTCTTTTCTGTTCTTTTTTATGGAAAAGGATAAGTTTTTTGGGTCTGATAATTTTGGCAAAACGTTTTAGTGGCTGTTTAGGCTGCAACTCCAATTGAACATGAACATCAATTCGAGTTTGTTCTGTCGCAATATTGCCTTAAATATTTTATGCCTTCTATTGCGAAGTCCTTTTTTTTTGGCAAATGCCTAACAGCCTGGGGGATCAAAGAAAAGTTAAACATAAAATGTTTTAAAAAAGTCGAAACCTTAATTTGCAATTTATTTAGACTCCCATACATTTTTATGTATGCATATTCCATGCATATTTAATGACTGTCTCTAACTAAATATATTAAACCGAATCGAAAGTAAAGCTCATTTAATTTATGAAATGAAATTATGATTTAAATATTATATATTTATTGTTTCTATATTCATAACTATCTTTGTATCTGTCTTCTTACGATATTATCAATAATTTAAGATGCAATCTAACTTTAACATTTTGAAATATACGCTGCTTTCTCTTACATTATAAATTTATGTTGTTGTAATGTATTTTACTCTCGCAGACTTGCAAAATGGATAAAGTTACTTTTGCCCTCTACTCGTTGTCAACCTGTCTGTTTCCGTCCACGTCTAACGTAGAGTATCGCACTTCTTCAAATGCCTGCCGGGCCTGTCTGATTGTCTGTCCATCTTCTGAGTGTCTTTCCATCTATCTAACAGTCTACCTGCAGCTTCTTCTTTGCCCTTTTGCGCTGGCAGCAGAAGTGTTAACTTGTTTGGCCAAGATTTACAGCTGTCAAATGTCTGAGGATGTCGAACTCATCGACGTTCCTCCTTCAGGGCCTGAATGACAAAGGCATAAATCGGCAGCGACTCCACAAACTGATTTACACTCGGTGTTGCTTTTGAAGTGACAAAAAAAAAAAAAATAGAGAGTTGAGGGAAAATCATAGCATAGCTCGAGGCGCCAGCACTTGGAAACAGTTGAGTTCAGTTGACAATAAATCCGTTCGTCTGCCCTCGTCTGAGTGGCATTTGGCAACTAAATTGTTGTACTTTTCAATTTCAGTCAAAGACTTGCGACAGCACTTTGACAGCAACATGGAAAGGGACAGGGACAAGGACAAGGGCAGGTTTTTTTGGGAAGGAGACAAAGACACCTTGGGAAAAACCACTTACCGCACAGCACACTTTTAACTGTCGCAGCTCTTTTACAGCCATTTAAGTTAATTGTCTGCCCTGTGAGCGATGAAATTGTCTACGAAATGAAAATGAAAATGAAAATGGACTTTTACCTCAACTGAATTCTCGCACCTGTTCCTCGACATTTAGACGATGGCTCAGCCTTGAAGCTTTTTGCGGCATCATTCTGCGGGCACATTTTGTGGGCCAACAAGTTGGAGAACTACGAGTACAATTTGCCAATTTGCAGCCACGTGCCGCATTTTTGTGGTTACAGCTCTGTTGCCAAAACTTTTGTCTCTGTTTTCTTATAATGCTTCAAAATCCCCCAAAAGATTGTGGAAGCTTCAATAATTATTCAGTGCTTGCAACGACGTCAGGCAAAAATTATTTTTAATTAATCATAAGTTTGAAGAAGCCGTCTTTATACACACATAGCTATGCACACACAACACACCTATTTCAGCTCATTTTCATTTTAAACCCGTCCAAGTTCCTACTCCAATTTCGCCTCGTACTCCCCTCTGAACTTTGTGTAATTCAATGCCTTTGCTGTCTCTGGTTTTTGTGCTCGTTGCGGCATCGTTGGCGTCTATTAATTAAATTAAAAAGTTCACAGCCATACTCCTACTACTTTTGCTCCTCCTCCTTATCATCCTCATCATCATCATCATCATCATCATCGTCATTGTTGTTGTTGTTGTTGTTGCTGTTGTCAGACCCCTAAAACTTCGTCGCCTGCTGCTTTTGCTGTTCTTATAGTAAAACTATGCGCAAACATGCAAAATTATCATGCGATGCTTCAGCTTATAAAGTTTGACAGCAATTAAAGTTTTGAGGCGATTGCCCACAGTTTGAGAGCGATTACCAGATTGCTTTGCACTACTTAGTCTACAGTTTGAAATCCAAATCAGTTGAAATGTCACTTGTTATTTCATCCATAACTAAATTAGCAATAAAATGGTTTTGAAACATTTCTTTCATAGTTAAATTATGTTTTTAAGCGAAATAACAAATTGATGGAAATAAATAATATAAAATTAACAGCTATGTATTTTCACTTTGTCAAATCTTTTTGTTTTTTTGACTATCCTAACAGTATTACACTCACCTCTGGTTTAATCAGTTTTCCTTGCAATTATGCAAATGGTTTTCAACAATTAAAACGCAGTCTGGCCAACAGATTCAACTGAATAACCATGCCTCCATTCTCTACTCAATTCAATGCTTGTTGCTTGTCCATCAGTTTGTAATTCATTTTGTTGTTGTTATTTTTTGCTGTTCTCGCAACAATTATGCATATTTACAAATGTTAATTGCCGTCGAGCATAACATTGTTGTATGTACGTTACGGGCAGCAACAGAAGCCATGCCCACGTCAAAAGTACGCCCCCAAGCTGTCAATTAACAACATTATTGACTCTGTTGAACAAGCGACCGACCAACCGTCAGACAGGCAGACAGACAGACAGACAGACAAGTCGACCACTGCTCGGCACTTTGAAATGCTAATGAAATTGGCTTTTAAAGTCAAATGTGAGAGTCGTCGAGTGCTACAAAATGAATAAACTTTATAAAATAAAATTTCAGTGTTGAGTCACTTCAAAAAAGTCCTGGCTATGTCCTCAGTTCAGCACTGTTCGGCTGCTTAATTGATAAATTGATTAAATTGCATGGCTTAATTGCATGACAGTCCCATTGTCTTTCGTCACAATGACAACCACATGACATCAGCGATCTACAAATGAATTTTAACATTTAATTTTGTTGTCCTCTTTTTGCCTTTTGACCAACTCTTCCCTCTCACTCTCTCTTCTTTTTTGGCAAATTGCATTTACTTTGTTCGCCTTCATTTTGGTCAAATGCTCGTTAATGCGACTTATTTGTCAGCATTTCAAGTGTCGCCTCAGCTTTTACTGCTCCATCCGATTTGATTCGATTGGATTAAATTGCTCTGTCCGGACAGAAGCTGCTCTTTGCCTCCAATCGAATCCAACGCTAGTCTCAGCTTTTACCGCCTGCGGCTTTTCAACAATTCAACTGATTTTGACCATTGTCTTTTTTAGTTAACATTAGCTGAGCATGTGTGCTCTTTTTTTGAAAGATGGTATTGCAGTGCTAGAAATCGTACTTTTAAGTCTAAAATTGTTTAGACACTTGCAGGAAAAAATTTAATTAAATGGTTTTTAATTATATTTAATTGGAAGCAGACATTAAAATATTAAATAAGGTCTTAAATAATTAATTTTAAAATGGTTTATTGAATATCCAAAATTTGTAAAGTTTGAAGTCTTTGAAAAAGAGTCAAGGAGTATAGAAAAAATTGACAAAATTTTGATGCAGAATCAAATTCGAGGTCAAATAATGATTAAAATGTTATTCCGCATGAAAATCGGTTAAGTTTTCGCGAAGTTATGCCAGTTTGAAGTTTTTGAAAAAGAGTTAAGGGGTAAGTATGGAAAAAATTGACAGTGAGGGGGGCAAAAATCTAATTTTGTAAATGTATAAAATATTGATGCAGAATCAAATTTAGGGCCAAATAATGATCAAAATGACATTCCGAATGAAAATCGGTTAAGTTTTCGCAAAGTTATGACCGTTTGAAGTTTTTGAAAAAGAGTCAAGGGGTAAGTATGGAAAAAATTGACAGTGAGGGGGGCAAAAATCAAATTTTGTAAATGTATAAAATATTGATGCAGAATCAAATTTAGGGCCAAATAATGATCAAAATGACATTCCGAATGAAAATCGGTTAAGTTTTCGCAAAGTTATGCCAGTTTGAAGTTTTTGAAAAAAAAATCAAGGGGTAAATATGGAAAAAATTGACAGTGAGGGGGGCAAAAATCAAATTTTGTAAATGTATAAAATATTGATGCAGAATCAAATTTAGGGCCAAATAATGATCAAAATGACATTCCGAATGAAAATCGGTTAAGTTTTCGCAAAGTTATGACCGTTTGAAGTTTTCCAAAAATTGGTTAATAGGTACTATTGTATGTATGTTGAAAAGATATAATAAATAATATGAAAATATAAACCTGCGGAAAAACTAAAATTATATAAAATAAAATCGATGTTATTTTTATCATTTATTATGAAAATTAAATTACCATGAAAATTAAATGCTCTCTTTGAGAGCAAAAGAATATCTATGTCTCTTTTGTTTTGAGAATTATCTAAAGTACTTAACGCAACTGAAAAAATAAACCAAAATAAGCTTTGCAATCTTCCTTTCTCATATTCCTATCTCTTTGCTTACCCATTCTTTTAACACAATTGCAGACGAGCACCTCTATGGTCATTTTTTCTATCTTTTTTCTATCCCATACATAAAAGTGCCGCTGGATTTTGTCCTTGTCCACTCAACACATTTGCTCATGCTCAATGTTTGGTCGTCTTACGTTTACTACCCGATAAGTCGAAAGGATTCTCGAACCGAAATGCGAACAATAAAACTTTAGCCTGTGACTAAAGCGCATTAAACTGCCGCCTGAATGTGCTTTTTTGGGATGGTCACTCGCAGTTACACAGATTGCATTTTTGTCTTTTTTGTATTCTTATATTTTATTTTTTTTGGTGCGGTTTTGCTTTGATTTAATTTTGCTTTTACTGTAGCTTGTTTGTCATTGTTCATGTCTGTTCCCTCCTCGCCTCCTGCTGCCTTTGTCTGCTATCAATTTGTGAGCTTTGTTCAATTGGCTTTGCTTTACTCCCTACACTGACTGTTGTCAGTCATTCGTCAGCAAAATAAATCATTGTTGGGCGGACTTGGAACTTTAAAAATTTACATTGCCTAAGCAAAAGTTTGTATGCGCACAAAAGTAGGCAATACATTGCCAAAGAAGATTTAACAGCAGTCTCGAAATTGGCTTACTTTAATATACTTAATTCTATGAATTTTGGCCAAAATGTTGCCCTCAAATGTTACATTTTTCATAGCATTGCAAAGCTCATATTGCATAACAGGCAGGAAAAGAAGCTGGATGCCCAACTCCAACCACACTCGAGTTGTAGTTCATGGCGAACATATTTTATTGATTACATTTGCTGCTCCCAAGTTTCCCCCATGTTCTGGGGCATTTCTTTCCCATTCCCTTTTGCTCTGCGTGTTTTTGCACAAGTTTATGAGATTTTCCTTGGTGGCGGCAACCCCAAAAATCAACTGGAGTTTTCTGCAAAATGCCACATTTAGAGGAATTGCATTTCTGTGGCCAGCATGTCAGTATGTATGTGTATGCTACATGAGTTATATAAGCAAATAAATTGCTTATTTGTAGCGACAATTTGCGGTAATTTTGTGATTTGTGCTTTGGTTTTCATTCAGCAAATGTGTTATGCTGACATCATCTGTGTCTCTGAGGGTTGTTGCCCTTGTCTCCCTTGTGTAAGTCCTTATGGCTATTAATTAAATATATTTGCTCTTTCCTCATGAATGACTCCCCTTCAACGTGATCACAGTTTATTGACTGCCTGAGTTTTTTCTGAGCTCCACACTAAACGTGTAATCCTTTTTGGCGCTGGCATTTGCATACAAGAGACACAGATACTGAATGCGAGTCCTGTAGAGCCCCTTGTATGCATATCGTTAGCAAATTGCAGGCTCTAAAAGCAACCGCGTTTTCGGCCAAAAAACGTACAAAAAAAAGGCAACACTCGTGGCAATGTATGTGTAAGCTAATACCCAGCCAATTTCCGTTAGCTGCTGCTACGTTTCAGGTAGCATTGCCAACTCTTCATTCTGCTTTTTTTTTTTTCTGGCTCGTAGTCCTTTCGCCTGGGGCGTTGTTATTCGTGCCTTTTGTATTTCCGGTTTGGAAATTAGAAGGCGCACCTTGTTGTCGTTCCCCGTCGGTTTGAAGCGCTCTATACAAATTTGTACAAAAGCTTAGCTTATATTCGTATATTTTTCCGCTGATCACATTTGCATATTCGACACATCCTGAAATGCCCGGCGTCCTGTTGGTCGTTCTGTTTACGAGCTGTGACTATGAATTTTTGGGCGCAGCTGTATAAGCCATTTGGGGAACTTAAGCCTTTTTGAGCTGGAATTTGTAAAATAATTTTGAAATTGACAGTAACTTTTTGAGCAGTCGAGGTGACTAAATGAAGCCATTAGCAGTCAAAGCCAGGGCCACAAACTCATCAATTGACCAGAGCCACAGCCTTGTGGCTTAAAAGCAAACTGGCAAGACAAAGGCGTTGATTGGCTTTCAGTTCCTACTTTCCACCCCCTCAGGGACCAACTAAAAAGTGAAACGTGGTCAAGTTGCGCTTTGACAGCAATATTTCTCAAAATAAATTTGACAAAGGCCAGTTTAAAGTGTTTCTACGGTCATTTAGTTTGCATAAAAGCCAATTATGATAGAAATAATAATAATAGTAAAAATAATATTTATATTTATATTTTCTTCTGTCTATTGCAGCTATTTCCCGCGAGGATGGCGACGACTCGACACATCATCATCATCACCATCATAATCATCATCGCGGCGGTGGCGCTCATCATAATCACGGTAATAAAGTTCCATACAATGGCTACAATTCGGAGGAGTATCTGGATCGCCTGGAACCCAATGGCAATATACCCGCTGACAAAACAAATTGCAGATATGGCGGTAAGTTTATTTATTTAAATAGCACACGGTAATTAAAGAAATATAGCTAAGAAAATCATTTAAAATTATAAGTAATAAGAAGAATCTTGAGAAACCAAAAAAATGTATTAAAGTAAAACTTACAACTATAAAGTTTACGATTTAAAATTGTATTTTGTGTATTTCATGCTCTCAAAAAATGCCAGCAAAAGCGCTTAGTTAAACTCTGCTTGAGCTCACTTTTAACGAAACTCATTCATAAAGATTTGTTTTATTTATTGCCTCCACTTGCGCCATAATCTCTCATTTAAGCTGGAGAAACTAATTTAATGATATTTGCGAGCGTTAAAAATCCCCACTGATTTGAGTAATTTATGCCGCATTGCCGGTTCGAGCCATGTCTAACTAATATTGGCTCTGTCAGAGCTGGGCGTGTCTAATTATGGAATGGGGGGGGGCGGGGCATTTCCCCCAATGGAATAGATAAACAATACTGCGAAATTTTCTTCAATGCTTCCGAATTTCCTACACTCGATTTAGTCGTGCAACATTTTGTTGCTTCCATCTTCCACACTTCCAATTTTTTCTTTGGCTGGGGGCAATTTATCAAATTCTTGTCTCATTTAGCAGCGTTTACATTTTCTTCGTCCATTTTCTGTTTGTTTATCTACGCGTATTTTGTCTGTAATTTTGTCATTTAAACGCGTCCTTAAATGGTTTATCATATCTCTGAATTAATCCGCTAGCATTCCAATGCGTTTGCTTTGTTCTCTCTCGCTCTATCTATGCCTCTGTCTCTGTCTCTGTCTTTTGCATTCTCCCTCTCGTTTTATTGTCATAATTGTAAATTGCAATTTTATGCAAACAATGGCGCAATGGAGCAGGCTGTCTCGAGACTTTAGACTTCAGACTACAGACTCGTTGACATTCTCGATAAGGCGAATCATCAACATCATGATGATGATGGGGATGATGATGATGAAGGGAGGCAAGGACTTGTTATAGCCTCATTTGTTGTTGTTGTTGCTTCAATTGTACTTGAAGCTGTTGCTCTTGTAATTGTCCTTGTAAAACGGGGCACTCAACTCGCTTGCCAGCTCTTTCTCAATACCAGAATCTCCCTCTCTCTCTCTCACTCTCTCTGCGTGTCTCTGGTGGCGTCTAGGCGTTACGGAATCGGCTCATAAAGCAACGGAAATGAAAATATTAACAAGCAAATGCACAGCAGCAACAACAACAACAACAACGAGAACAACAAGAGCTATGCCCCACAGCAATAACAACAACGGCAAGCAGAATTATTCATAGTTAAATGGAAACTGTGCATGCCTCATATATCTGCCCCCGCTTGAACTCAAAGAGGCACCGCCATTGTCTTTGCCACTGTACACTTGCAACTTGCTGCACACTCCCCCTTCCCCCTTTCCCCTTGCACGTGAACTGCCTGCATTGCCAAGGTCTTGTCTGCCCCGAAGTTATGCCATTTTTCCCATATATCAGTGTTGTTTTTGTTCTTGCCAGGCACTCAACGCTAGGTGGCGTGTTTGTATATTGCATTTGCGAGGGTCGTTTCGGGGTTTAGTCAAAGGATTACTTTTTACCCATTTGACTGCAACTCCATTCAGCAACTAATGTGTAAATAGCTTGTTTAAAACTTTGACTGCACACGAAGTCTGGGCTCGAACTGAATTAAGATTTCAGATATCTAAATTGTTGCGGGTTCTTGATTTGAATAGTTGCATAAAAATGTTTAATTTATTTAAAAGAAATTTAGTAAAACTGCAAGAATTAAGTTTCCAACATTATTACAATAAATTTGTTGTAATTTCGAAAAAACTGTTGTCAATATAATCCATTTAAATACGTTTTTATTTTTCTTTAGACAATTATAAATTATATAGTTTAATGTAAACACCGTTACATAATTTTCGCTTACAATGTTAGTAAGTTATAGCTTAACATTTAAAGCAAAACTGTTGTTTAAATATAAACTATTAATTTTAATGCATGGAATTATAGAAAAAACGTTCTCAATTATTTTAAAAGTAAATGTTGTATTCGTAAAAGAAATTGCAAAAAATATGTTTGAGTATTTTTAGCTGAAATTACATTTTTATAGAGAACTATTAAACAATTTGTTAGTTTATCTAACCATTATTCACTGGTGATTGAAAGTTTCTGCATAGTTTTTGTTATTTTTCCTCGTTTACTAGAGATGAATTCTTTGTTTTATTGTTTGGCATCAATAAGTATCTCGAGCTACCCAAGTCGTACCAAGCAAGTTATCATAAAGTTATGTAACGCACAATAAATTACACACTTTGAAAGCACATTCACCCACTCAGCTAGACCGTTCGCCTCTTGGTCCCGCTTTTCGCTCTCCCTCTCTCTCTCTCTCTCTCTCTCTCTCTCTCTCTCTCTCTCTCTCTCTCTATCTCGGTTCCAGCCAAAAGCAATTTCAGTTTTTCATGCTGTTGGCTTTCCTCGTTGTTGTTGTAGCTGTTCTGATTACATGATTTATAAGTTATCTTCAACTCAACAACGTCGTTGTTTGCCATTGGAACAGTAGAGTGGTTGAGTGTGAGGGGAGCAGAGCCTGAGTGCGGGGAATGTGATGCGGGGCCAGGATATGCGCAATTTATTCTGAAAGCCTTCACTCCAACAAAGATTATGGTTTATATGTGCAAATTATGCGCTGCCAAAAACCTTTACAATGCTCCCCTCGCTTCTCCATTTGACTGTGCCCTATTTATTAGGCCATTACAAAAGTTGCGCCATGTAAAAATTGTAAAATGCGTTACAATGTAAAAGACGAAAAAACATATTTGCCAAATTCGCATAAAGCATTTGACAAATGACATGAACAAGCAGTTTCCCGACCCACAAATTGTAAATCATTTCTAACAATTATGCGTGACTCGTAAAATTATTAGAATTTCAATTGTAAGTTTTCTTTTAATAGGAATTTGTGATACATTTGAGAGTATTATTTTGTGTCCTCAGTTGAAGAAGTCTCTTTTTTTATTAAAGGTGTTTTTAGGTGTCTTAAGTTATCACTTCCAAGTTTATAAAAACGCGCGAATAAATCCTTTTAGCAGTTTATTTGGCTTTTGATGTGACATTGTTGGTCCTTTTTTTTTTAAGAATATTGATGAGGGTATTCTTATTTTGTCAAGAAATATGTAACACAATATGTACAGGAAAAATTTTGGTAATTGTTATCTTAAAATAAACATAATTAAAGCTTTAAAAAATATATAGAAAAATCCATTCATTCGCTACAATTTCTAAAAGCCCACTTTAGGGAACATTTTAATTTTTTTGTAAAAAGAATTCTTATGCGAATAGAACTTGTATTTAAAAGAGTATTTCATCTTCGACAATCTTGTCTATTTTATTACTTCATCTTCTAGGCATTACGTCGTTTGTTTTTTTTTACATTTTTTCTTCAGCCTACACGAAGAGTCTCCCTCACTTTTTTGAACTGCCAGGACTCGTTGTCTATTGTTTCGGCAAAGCTCCTTGTGCTCCCTTGCCTCCTTACTGTCTGTGATTTAAATTTATTGGCAAAATACTTTAAGTGATTTTTTCGTTATATTTTTTTCCCTTGTTTTGGGGCTGTTCTTGCTGTGGGGGTGCCATTTGTTTTTCGCTGCGAGAAACCCTTTGACAGTTTGGCTGGTTTTTCTTTTATACCCTGGAAGCATTAGAAGAACCGTCTTGTCGCCTTGCGGTTAGACAGCCCTTCTTGTGGTTTTCTTCTCCGCACCGCTGTCAAATTCGTTGCAGTTTATTAACGAAGCAAAAACATGTCGCCTTTTCTTTCCGTTATTTGTTTTGTTCCGCTTAGAGCTCTCCCAAGTCTTTTTTTATCCCTTTTTTATATTTTGTGCACCGCATTTTTAATGATTTTGTTGGGGAAGTGTTGTGTTTTGTGCTTCGCTTTACTGTTGTGTAGATTTTTGTTTGATGTCATCTCGCGTGAGACATTTTTTTGGTTTTTTGGCTAATGAAGCGACTTATGCATTGACATGGAAAATTTGCGGTCCATTTTTTGCTGTTTGAGAATCGTTTTGGGTGTTTTTACGCTTATCGCGCCGCATTTGCATAAAGATTTTTCAACTGGAGATTTGAGGGATGTCTAAGCAAGAGCAAAGGTCGAGCATTTGCAATTTACTTGGAACGGAAAGAAAAAACTTTGCTAATTGGCTGGAGAAATGTAAAATGACTGAATAAAATAACGAGTTATCTGGAATCTTTGTGAAATATTCCAAAATATTCTCAGAAATTCGTTTTGAATTACAATTTTGTTTAAATTTTAAATGTGCCAAATAAAAAAAAAGGAATTGTACTAAAATTGAAACCGTTTTCGGCAGAGAAATTAAATTGAAAATACAATTTTACCCTCAAAAATCAAGCCTTTACAGTAACTTTTATTTAACGAGAATTAGATTGTCTACTAACAAATTCATTCAGTAAATTCTGCGATACTTTTTTTTATCGCTTAAATGATTTACAAACAAATTTTATCATCGTTATAAATGTGAGTGCACCCCAACACCAAAAAAAAAACACATATTTAGTAGCTGTCGCTGTGAAGCACTCTAAAAAAGCGCAAAAAGTCGCGTAATTCGTTTAATATCGATTTTTGTCGGTGCTGCCAACTTGTTTTTAGATAACTATGAGTAATGCCACTGGAACTAACATAAAATGTTTTTGCAACGCTGCGGCATAATAAGATCATTTTCCCCAGTTCCCTAGCTAATGTAATCAATTTCCTTTGAAAACTTTGTCCACACACAACTAAGCAAAAGTTATGGAGCAGCTACCCCCTCTACTTACCCCTACTCCTCACGCTCGTGGAAATTTTAAAGTTGCTTCGCCAGCAGCAGCCAATTTTGGGCATTGTCCAAAGTCGCGACGCGTCGTCTCATCATTTTCAGTAGAAGCAAATAACTGTAAAACTGTCCGAAAATGAATCTTTTTGACAATTCCCGTCTACCATTTTGCATACTAAGCTCATTATGGAGCCACAGCTCCAATATGAAGTTGAAAAACGCACAAAAGGCAGACAACTCGTTGCCTTCTTTTTTGTCCAGTTTCTTTTCTTCATTTTAGCCGGCGGGGGTGGCAAACTTTTTAATAGTGTGGCAACCCTGCTTCGTACCGCCAAGACAATTTGATGCGCATTTTATTGCAACCGATGGGGCTAACAATGCCCCCTGGGCAGTGCCACGCCCCCTCGACTAAAATATGAAAATTCACGCTTGTCATTATAAATTCTTGTAGACACATTTTCCCACATTCTCATTCCCCCAACTAAACCAGCAGACATAATAAAAAGCTTACTAAAGCTTAAAGCGAAATATCTTTAAGTCCTTGTCGAGGGAGAGAGGGATGGAGAGAGAAAGAAGGTAGAGAGGCAAGATGAACACTTCGTTTGCAATCAACGCGCAGCTCGAACACATTTTGAGTGACAGCTGAAGTATCCATAACGTCATCAGGAGCTCACACAAGAGCGAGGCAGGGAGAGAGAGAGAGAGACAGAGAGAGAGAGAGAGAGAGGGGAGAGCCTCAGGTCACGGCCTCCAACGGAATTAGGATTCATAATATGACAAAGTGGCGGTTGGGCCATGTAACTAACGCTTGTCCTGTATGTAGAATGTGTTACAAGGATATTCACACACACACACACACACACACACAGGCATACGTAACGCACACACGTGTGTGCTTAGATTATAAGCAGCTTCAGCTGCGGTTGCCTCACTGTATTTGTATTGGTCTATGGGGAGAACTACATTTGAGGGAGACTTTGTCCTGTATCCTCGTCCTGTCTGCCACTGCAGATAACGCCTCAATTCTATGCGTTGACTTTGATAGCCTTGGGGCATATATCTACATACATATACATGCATACATATGTATGTGTGTGGCACACGCATTTGATTTGGTCAGTTCGACACATTGCAGACTCTGGACATAGGACACTACATGCTTTCTTCCTTCCTGCCAGCTTTGCCTCTACTTCAAATTTTGATTGTCATTTACGTGACTCGACGTATATGTGTGGGTGTGTGTGAGTGTGTGTGTAAGAGGCTTTTTGAATGAAATTGCTGCAAATTATTCCCATTACGATTTTGTGGCTAGCTGCTTTTCAAGTTGATTGTCGTTTACATATGAACAAAGCACTGTGAGCTAAACCTCTACTTAGGCGCCTGATTGGACTTTCAAGAGGCTCCTGGACAAGTTGATGGGCTGTCGTCTGGCTTGAATAAAACCATATATTGGGCAATCTAACGTTTAATCAGTCAAAAACAGCGTCGATAACTTGAAGTTTGTTCGATTGATTCCTTAAATCTTATAATGTTCGATTTACCTATCGATACAGTTTCCTTGAATCGAGAACTTCTAACAGCAAAATTTACATTTAATTCAGTTACAATAGATAACTTCATTTGTTTTAATCGATACATATTCGATAAATCAATCTATATTCATTGCTTACAGTACAGAAAATTAATCGATATTACACTTTACTTACTTATCTAAATTAAATTATCAAAAACTAACAAAATAGCTTTAAGTATACACATGTATCGATAACTTTGTCAATGTGCAACACATCAATCGATTACTAATTCATAAACGGAAATTACAGTCATACTTCTGTAGCTATGTATTTCTGCCTGTCATTCATCTCGATATATTAATCCATTATGTGGTATCACCCCCTGCGTGCAACTGTGCCACTGTGCGTGGAGCGACCACTGTGCGTAGCATTTTGGCATTGTCAGTCTATTGACCAAGCAAATGTCTCTGTTGAGTGCGTGCAGTGCTCCTGGTGTCCATTGATGTCCCTGCTGGCGTTCTATTACCATTGCCATTGCCATTGCCAACGTACTGAAATTGTCTACGTGCCTTTTGTTTCTCACTTCTTCCCTGCCACATGCCCCTGCCGCATGCCTCATGCTCCAAGTGCTGGCTAGTCCATGTGTTGTTGCCTGTGGCAAACAGTTCTCTCCTGCTACTGCAACTCGATTGCTTTATGACGACCGCTTGACGGAAACGTGCAACGTTTTTTGTGCCGCTCGCATGTTGCAGATTGATGATACTTTGCAGCAACAGTGGCTGCTACAGTGGCTGCAATTTGGCCACGCCCACGGGCTTTATTTGCCATTGCCACAAATCAGTGGCCAATAAACGAGCAAAGCGCGAGACAGAGAGTCCATCTGGGATCTCGCCCGGGGACCTTTTGAAGTTAATTAAAAAGCGCTGGCAAAGGGCGCACAATTTTCAATTACTTAAAGCAACTTTTTTTTCCAATGGACTTCAATCTCATTTAACGTTGCGGGTTGTAAAAATATTATTGATAAACTCTGCAATTGCAACAACATTTGATTGCATATTAATATTCTCGCAGCATACATTTTATTATTATTAGCTGCAGTTGCAGCTGCCACATTCACAGCGGTTGCAAGTAAATTGAATTTTCTTTTAGCTGCCATTGATGCCACAATATTATCCACTGTATATTTATCTCGCCAGCTCTCCAGCTCCAACAATTGAATTGACTGCTCCTTCTGCGATTTTTCCTTCTTCTTCTTCCAAGAAAGTCACCTTCTGTTGCCCTGTATATTGTTGTATTGCCGTATTACTGTTGCCCTCTGTTGTCGTCTTAACAATTCGCATTAGAAATCAATTCATTTTGTGGCTATTGTGCAATTTCCGATTCGTCTAACAAATACAGCGCAGCTATAAAGCAAATAATGAACGACAAATTGCAGCTGAGATTGATGTTTCAGTCGAGGGGATTTTGATAAATATTTTGCCACAACAATAAATGTGGCCAATAACTAAATGGCAAAGGACTGTAGCTGAAAGTAGCTGAAATTTAATTAGGCATACGTAGATTAATGTATTTTGTTGCCATAACTACTTTTAACTGTGACAAATGTTGACAGCATTTTGATTAATTTCGAATGGGAATTGAAGCTTAACTGAGGGTGAAATTGGCTGGAATTAAAGATGAAGTTTTTGAATCCAATAATAATAATTAAAGAATGAAAATTGATATCGAAAATAAGCTCCGAATTTTATATTCTCAAAATAACATTTGTAAGTAGTAGTTGTCTTAACTATGAAGTCTTTGAATTATAGCTAATAAATAGTTAATGAAAACAAAAAGTTGTAAAAAGTATAAAAATGGGGAAAGAATTAAAAAAAACTAGTTTGGTACTCCAAATTATTTTTATATAGTTTTGTTAATAATAACTATAATCTACAATGTTAATAATTATTTAACACACATGACATTCCAAGAGTGTGCTTTAATTTTTAATTACTAGCAAAGTTCTTTCTATAAATTTGCCAAGGGAATGGAGTATATCAACATTGTTATCATATGTCTGACACAATTTGGCGAAAAGCTTTGCTAAGTGAAGTCTTGGAAAGTCTCGGAAAGTCACTCACAATATGACATGAGATTTGTGCTTAAAGTCCTTGGGCTTTTTTGGTAAGACAAAAGACAACCGCAAAGGCAACCGAAACTACCGGATGTACAGCCTAACTCCGACTTCCTGTTACCGTATCCGTTCCCTTTGCCATATCCATAACTATGACTTCAGTCATGCTACAGTGTTGGCCACACCCGCAACAATGTTGCATAATGACAACGTTTAGTGTGAAATTTTCTGCGGTTTTTCGTGCTTACCCTATCCCTGTGGTGCCATATCCTTAACACTTCTTTTGAAATTGCGCACATAAACTAATTTCGCATGCATGAAATGACTTTCATAGAAGAAAGCATAAAAAATATGAAAATGAGAAAATTGCAGAGTTGACGCCAAAGCAGCTGCTGATGGTGATGATGTTGGGTCTGTTGCTGGGAAATGCATCCATTAGGGTTAAGTTGCCTCCCCTACGTCCTGCAATGCATCCTGAGGGCTTGGCCCCGCTAATTGTGTCACAATGATGAGCATAATTTGCGCACACTTCACATATACTCGTACTAAGTATATATACTAACTATAAATGTATAAATGTGTGTGTGAAGTATAATAAGCAGCACAAAAGCGCAGTCGGAAATTAAGCATACGCCATGTGTGTCTGGCTTGTGTGTGTGTGTGTGTTTGTGCAGTCAACTTTTATGCACAATGCTAGCACTAATTTTCCGTTAGTAATTGCATTTGGTTTTTGCCACTTTTGAACATGGCTAAGAACCTTTCCCCTTTGGACCATTTGCCGTGCATACGAGTATTCAGTTTACTTTTGGCATTTCATTAAATGTAACCGGAAGCAGTTACCCTTCCATCTTCTCACCCTCCCTCTCCCTGTCCTAGCTGTCATTGCGGTCGTCAACTTTTCGGCGTATCCATTACGTTGTGTATGCCGTCATTTGATCCCAAGCAAATTCTCTGCTGTCTATGTCTGTTTGTGCTGCAGATACCGCTTTTAATTAGCATCAACGTCATTTGTCTGCCCCCAGATTTTTGCATGTAACATTTTGTTTTGCCAATTTTAATGTGGACACACTCAGTGAGAAAATGAGAGAGATAGCGAGTATGTTAGAATGAGAGAGCGAGCCTTTAACATACATAGAAAATATGCTGTCATATGTTCACATTGTGATGAATGATGCCGCCAATTGTTTGGTTTTTGTTTTTGTTTGTGTATTGCAAACAAAAATGTCGAAAAGTGGAAAAAGCATGGCAACCACCCCTTACAACCCCTTAGCCATTAGCCAAGGCCTAGACGTACACATTTTGACATGACAGCCGTCGCTTTACTCGACGTATGACGTACAAGTTTTGGACCAAAATACGAGTACTCGTATCTCTCTCTCTCTGTCTCTCTCTCTCTGCCTGTCTGTCAGTCTTCGCCTGAACTCTGTTTGTATAAGCTGTAATCGCTAAGCGATTTCTTACTCCTCCCTCTTTCTGCTCCATGTACGCTTCTGCTTTTGTTTGTCTACTCGTACAAGAAAAGTAATTTTATGTAATTTGTTAAGTAATATCGCTCCTTGTGTTTGCCTGCATGTCTCGTCAGGATGTGTCCGTGTGGCGAAATGTGGTTCTGTGGTTCTGTGGTTGTATTGCCTGTAACTTGAAGGATTTACTGTTGTGGCTGCTGCAGTCAACTCGCAAGTTAATTAGAAAACGAAAACATCAAAGTGCTATTGTCGTAGCTTTAAGCCCCGATAATGCCACAACAATTTGCAAAGCCAGGTTGATTCTTTTCTCAACCATATAATAAAACAAAGCCGAATCCGCTAAAAGTACAACAAAATAAAATAATTACATAAATTTCGAACCTTATTTTATATTGCACTATTATTTTAGTCTTCCATAAACAAACATACAAAATAATTAATCCGTATTAAATTGTAATGGAAACTTAGACTCGTTCAAAAAATTACAAATTTCATTAAACAAAATTTAGTGGGTCTAAATATGAAGGTAAAATTAAAACCGTTGGACAACTAAAATTAGTTTGTATTGGTAATTTGAATTCCTGAAATTGTTTGATAAATATAAACACAGTATTATGTCTATATTTTCTACAGCTTGTTTAATGTGCGTCAACTCGAGTTTCCACCGTACATAATTGAATTCTGTTATCTAAATATTTATTGAAATGTGATTTGTTTTTTGTGTTTTTTTTTTTTTTTTATGTTGTTGCCTTCCAATTTGTCGACACTTGCGACTGTCAATCATGATTGAGTGCTTTGTCTGCATATGTTTTTTTATAATTGTCTCGCCTTGTCGCGTGCAACATGTGGCATGAGTAATTATGTGTGTGTTGGCGCCACAATCAAATTGCTGTCAACAAAGGCAAACACAAATCCATACACAAAATCCGTATTCCAAACTACCAACTCAATTTCAGCAATTATTTGGCTCAAACGCGATGGACCAACAAATTGTTTTGTACGTGTTTTGTGCCTTGTAAGAGTCGCCAGCACAACAACAAAAACAACAGCAACAACATTGAGAAGAAAAAGAACAACAAGTGTATCCCTTCTGGTGTTTTCTAATTGGAAACGCTTTTCATTACAACCCAAATGAAAATCAATGTTCGACATTCTGTCGTTTGGTTTGAGTAATTAAACACAATCAACAGAGAAGGAGATGCTGTTGTTTTTTCTCAAGCTCTATCTCTCTTTCCCCTTCCCTGTCTTCCTCTCTCTCTTTCTCTCTCTGCCCCTCTATATCTAAGAACACAGGTCTTAATAAATCCCGCCGTTGGCCAAGATAGGGTTTAGAGCAGAGTATGCCAACAAAATCCTCAGACGACAGAGCATCGTCTTAATCCACACACACACACACACAAGAGCAAATCAATTTGCTGTCCTCGGGCAATGCTTTAACCCCTTTCCCCTGTGATATCCTCTTAGGTTACGACCAAAATGAAAATAAAGCAATAAATAAGCGGTAATTGGAAGTGATGAACGAAAGGATATGCTGTTCCTGGCTAAGAACAGACCACAGGCAACAACTTGGAACAAAGTGAATCACAAGGAACTCAGCTAAACCAACATTGCGTTTAAATCTCTAATCAAATGTCAATTCTTTATTCAATATTATGGCAACATACGAGCCAAATTTGGCCTCCATCTTGACCACTTTCGTGTGTGTTTTCGAGTGTGTGCGGGCGTGCGAAAAGTAATATATAACCAAGAAGTAAATCTCTTAAGGAGTCACAGCAAAATCGACTTGCCACTGCCACAGTCAACTTGCCACATTTTGCTTGCCATTGTCCACATCCTTGACATTGCTGTAAGCCATTAAATGTGCTTTTTGGCCAATTATTACGCGCGATTTATGCTTTTATTTTGTCAACAAAGTTAGCTGTAAGCGAGTAGCGATTTAAGTGAGCGGGAAGAGGGAAGAAGCAGAGAGGTGGAGAGAGGAGCATTGCTTGTTGGTTGTTGGTTGGTCAACAAGCGTGTAATGGTCCTGGACTGTGAATGAGTCTGAGTGGATTACGTGTACACTCTGCACTATATACAGCTTACAACGTTCCCAAATCGATATATAAACACACTCACAATCACACAAACACATACACCGTAATGTGTATAAATAATTGATTGGCTGTACTGTTTCGAGATTTGGTTGCACATTGCACTAAACTAAATAAATTGTTCAATAAGCTTAGCAATCTCCTAGGATTGGGCTGCATTTGAAAGTGGCATTAACTTCTACTCTGTAAGAACACGGTTTGAGTTGGGGTATTCTAGCCTAGACATATGCTGTCAATGTATGCATATCAATGAATTCTATTCTTTAAAATGATAAATTAACATAACATTTAAAAAGTAGTAATCATTTAACATATAAATTTAAAAAAAAAAATTAACACAAAAATATAAAAATCATAAACTAAATAGTATTATACAAATTAAGAACACACATAAATATTTGTTAGAAAAATATGTAAGAGTATCACACTTAATTAGAATATCTACAGATTTTTCATTTACCAAATTTTCTTATGCCAACTTGGATTGTTTCACATCACACAATTACAATCACTTAAACAAATATATATATATCCTATTAATTATTCGTATACAAGTTCAGTAAATGTTTATGCTTATAAAATTTATGTACGATTTTAAACAATTGTTTTTAAAATGCTTCTATATTTGCTTTAAATACCCATTTACCTATATTTATAAATATTTATCTTTAACTCATAACGCAACTAGTTTTAAATTGCAATTATTGATTTAGTTGCTTAATCTGAAAATTTGCTTAATTTCCACAAAATTTTAATTTAAATTTTTGCACATTTTTTCTTCTACCTTTTATTTTTAGCACAAGAATCTGCGAAAAATGATAATAATAAACCACAAGGTAATGCGAATCAAACAATTTTCTAGCTTTAAAATAGATTTAGTGGAAGTAGTAAAAGTAGTATTAGTTATGCTAAACTAAACTTTGCATGCCTTCAAATGCGGAAATTACTCAGACTCGTAATAGTTTTTATGATCCTTTTTTGTTGTGTTTGACAGCAATTTAAATGCTCATATTTTATGGGCAAAGCTTTCAAAATGTCATTAAAATAGATGTCATGGCTTTATGCCATTGTTAAATGTGTTGTTGTTGCCATTAGAAGTTGTGTTTGTCATTGTCATCGTCAACTTAGTCCTTGTTGTCCTTGTGCGACGAGTGCAGCCGACAGCCAAAAGTAATGATAAAACGCAGCGGGTTATCATTTTCATATTGAGACATTTGCCGAACGTCCAAAATGGTCTGAGCCTTAAGCTGCCGCTGCTTAAGCGGGAGGGGTAAGGGTGTGGTAACAACAAGGATTCAAGGATGCAATATTGAAAATCCCTTTGGCATTTGGTTAGCTGCACTTGTCTGAGAGTCTCGGCCGTTGTCTCCAGCTTGGCCTTGTCCTTTCCTTGTCCATAGTCGGTTATCATCTTTGTAATTGAATTTAGCAACAACACAATAAATTTTAGGCACTAAACGGGGACAACCAGGATGTGTATGTGTGTGTGTGTGTGTGTTAGGCAGGGAAAGAAATGCGGACAGTGAAAGGGCTGCCAAACATTGGAGACAGCTTCGGGTCGCCTGCAGTAAAAAGAGAAAACAGAAAATTTAATTTCTTGCCTGAATAATAAATCACAAACAAAACAGCAAAGAGCGCGGGGGAAGTGCGGTGTGGTGGTTGGGGAAATTCGTGGGGAGACAAACAAATAAAACAGCGCAAATATTCAGCTGGAGGACACTTGATGTCGCCAGAGATAAAACCCCATTTTGTTGGCCAACTGATGGTTGTATGGGTGTGAGTGTGTGTGTGTGGTTGTGTCTGTGTGTGTGTGTGTGTCTGGTTGCCCAATTTGAAATTCGTTGTCGATGGCCAACGTCCGCGTTTGTCCCATTGCATTTATCAAAATGCTGTTTCCTGTCCGTTTTGCAATATGCCCAAGGAAGTCCAAAGGAAGAGCCAAACTCCCACGCATAAATACACACACACACACACACACACTTACACACAGATATATATTTTATTTTTTTGGGTATGGGAGGGGGCAGGTTGGTGAAGGGAGCAGCAGTTGCTACTTCTGGTTCGACGAGTTTGCCCAAATGTTTTGCTTTATTAAATTTTTACGCAAATGCGCGACACGCGCATATGAATAATAACAAACACTAACAAAAAAAAAGAGAAAGGGAAAAAGATAGAGAGATGACGAGAAATACTGATGGACTATTAAATACTCCTTACATAATATGTATAAGAAGTGAGTGTGCTGTTTTGCTTTGAAAACTATAAAAAAATTAAACAAAACTTAATAAAAAAAATAACACTAAAGCAATGATTTAATAATAACAAAAAGAAGCAAAAGAGAGTATAGAAGATGGGCAGAGATAATGAAATTAACATATTAACAATAGGTATTGAATTTCTTTTTATTCCATCTTTTATGCGTTGATATCTATAGGAATAACTATGAGATGTAGTGCTTAACAACTGAAGGAATATATAAGTTGTTCAACTTATATATATCCCGCTTCATTTATCAGATTATAACATGAAAATCATCTTAACTTACATTGAATACAGGGTATAAATTTAACAATGAACAACAATGTGACATAGTGCTGTTTGTAAAGCACTACAAACTCCCTTGGGTGGCACACGCCGAGGGCTGTTTCATACTTATGCAAATGAAAAGTAAAATTTTTTATGTGAAGCTCATTTTTTTATAGACGACACACTACCGATGTAGGCGATGGGTGTGGCATGAGTGACCCACTCAGCATACTGCTGTGATTTTTATGATAGTGTATAACAGAGGTGGTAGGGAGGAGGGGGGAACACACACACGCATACCCATAAATAATGCTGCAAAGCCAAAAACAAATACGAGTAGTAAACAGAAATTGCGAATAATATGCAATAATGCAAAAGGCCAACAGAAGCGAACCTCATTCAGCTGTTGTGGATGTGGGGATGCATATGCAAAGAGATAGAGACAGAAAGAGAGATAGAGAGAGAGAGATAGAAGCTGCTCCAACCCTGGTCGCATGTGTGCGTGCAAGTGTTTGTATGGGTTTAAGTCACAGCAGGACGTGACATCCTTGCATAGCATTTGCATAACTATGACCACCAAGAGGCAGCGACATCAGCGACAATCCTGTTCCAAGATTCGCCAACTCTTGCTCCTTCCCTACCTCCCATCCTAAATAACTCTGACTCCCCTTTTACAGTCTGCTGCTCTAGCGCCCGCTATTTTTATCATTTCCGTTTTTTGTTTGACACAATTTTTTTTTTTTTTTTGTAGTCTTGTTGCTTTTTACAGTGACGTCGTAATGCGCTTGCATAATTTTCATTGTTTTCATTTTACACGCAAAAATTTCTGCACTCTGTTTTCTTTATCATTGTTTTTCCCTTCCTCTTTTTTTGTGCGGACCCGTTTCCTGTTCTGATTTCTGTTTGCATTTCAAGTTAGTCGCTTGAGAGAATTTTACTATGTAAAAGTAATAAAACTTAAACATTAAGGCGTCAAAGGAGTTAGAGTTCTTCCAAGGAGCGTTACGACTTCTTCTTCCTCTTCTTATTCTACTTGTGTCAGTGCTCACTTGAGTGCATCACTAAAACTGGCCATATAACTTTATGAATGCTGTAAAAGAAACAGCAGCCAAAGAAATAACCAATATAATGAAAATGCCAGAGAAAATGTAACTGATAACTAAGTGAAACTGAATGCGATAATTTCAAGATGAATCAGAGATAGCATAAATGTTCTGTAAACAGAAAAATAATGATATTATAAGTAGTTAACGTGCTGTAGAGAACATTCTGTGTTTAATGTTTTATTCTTCAAAGACAGTTTTCTTTTTGAAGTTAATTTTGACACATTTTCGAGTTAAAATATTAATAAACAAACATTTTTACCATGTTTAAAGAGTCTTATCTTTTTGGTAATAGTTTGCAATAGTTTAATTCGTATTCAGCATCATTTCAGGCTGCAGCCAATTTAACACTGCTATGCGTTTATTCGGTGCTGCCAGATCGCTTAACTATTGCTTGAGTGGCAATATGAGCACAAATTAAAGTAATATATTTAATTAAAATATCAATAGAGCTAAAAACGCCTCTACACTCTCTGATTTTAATGCAATAGAATTCCAATGTCCCAGTTAAAATTCATGATATGCGCACATGAAATCGATAACTACTTATACTCATTGTAGGAGTCTTTCTGGCAACATGAGGAGTCAAGCATTACCATTTCCATTAGCCCATTCGCCGTTATCATTGCCAAATGATAGAGCTCGAAGTGCCATTGGCAATTGTTGGCACACTCAGACGAATAATCACAAGAATTCGATTTTTAGAACTTTCTAATATACCAAAATAAGGAAATCTCCATCTCTCTCTCGCTCTCGCTCATTTGACTGGCATGCGAGTCATTTTTCCAATTTTACAGCCACTTTGCCAATGCTCAGTCAATTTTTGCAAATCAAATGTTTTCCTTGTTGTTGTCATCGGATTGTTGAGCCAATGCCAAGACTGTAAGGAGGCTGCCAGGACAACGACGGGAACGATGCCATTCCGCTTGAAGGCTCTAGACTAGATGATACGAGTTTAGACATGGATGATTCAACTTTTAGCTGAATTTTTTATTGAAGTTTTCTTCGCTTTCTTTTATTTGGCTCATTTATGGCGCATATTGCGCATTTAATCGCCGTCAACATTTGCCATATATGTTAAGAGCATAGAGTCTATGTGCTTTACCTACTCCTAATACTCGTACATATGCCAAATCCTTGGTCCTTGTGCCGCCTGCCGTATTCACAGTCGGATTAGCTTTCAACGAGCGTCCGTTTCATATCCTTACATTCTGCAGACAGGCGGAGACGAAGACCAGTTTGCCCAAAGTTTTTTGCCGTTCCTCACACAATCAGCTGCTGTTGAATTTTTAATTTTTATGCTTGTAATTTCTCAACATTCTGTTTCACTGTCGACTGTCTCACTGTCCCACTGTCTGGCGGAAGCGAACATCTTGTGCGCGCATATTAAATTTATTTTATTTATTCTTTTTTTTTTCGCTCTTTCGCTCCCTTCTCCTTTTATTTGTATTTTTATTCACATCTTCTGCGTTTGGGGAGGCGTGAAAAACAAAAATGGGGCCAGACGTAGCTGGCAGACATTTCTTGAATGTGAGTCTCGTAAGTGGAGTTTTTACTGTGGCCTCACCAGGCCATTGACTGTTTCAGTTATGTGCACAGTTTTTAGTACTATAACCTCGTGCATACTATAGTGAGGGTTACGCTTTGCAAAACTGCGGAACTGGGTTACAAAATCCGCAAGCAATGCAATTCCAAAGGTTGCCCAAGTGTACAAAATGCGAATTTTTAAGGTGAACTCTAAAGGGAACAGTTAAATGAATAAGAAGAGGAAGAAGTGGTCACAGAATATGGATTCGATAAAGTGTGTTTAAGCTTTCTTGTACCTGAAGTACAGCTAGGCCACGTTAAAATGTAGATGATTTTATATTTTATCAACATTAAATAAAATACTGATTGTTTACCAAAACCCATGGAGATGAAATCGATAAATTTAAAAAATACATTCATTATTATACTCTGAATTATAATTTAATTTAAACCAAAAAAGTGGATTTACGCATAATTAAATTTCTATATTAATTGCTAAAATAAATGTCTGTGGCATTCAATAACATTTTGTTAACTTTAATCAGCACAGGAATGATCTCATTTTATTTTGTTTTTTTTTGATTTTATTTATATATATCACATTGCAATTTGCTTAATATACAATCAAAGTTAAAATGAATTCCAAGCTAACTAACAAATTAATGGGGTTTATTTATATTTTGTAGCAAATACAAACAACACATAAAATAACTTTTGTAATTCAATATTGTAATAAGGAAGTCAATATTTTATTAACAAAAATTTATTGCTTTTGAAAAAGAACTTAAAGATTTATATCTTTAAATGATACAATAAATATTTGCATATGAAGGTGAACTGCAAGTCGAGGTGTTTACACTCCCATGTGTATGTGCATGCATATATATCTGAAAGTGTACACGTCAGAAGAGTAAGTCCCTCTCTCTTCCCCTCCCCGGCAATGACACATGACTCGATTCTAAGCTGTAACAAAACCAATTTACGAGAAGTGCAACTGAAACTGAACTGGCGACAGCCGCCAGCTACAACTTTATTATATAAATATTTCAATAAAGCCACAGAGATACACTCGCACACACACACACACTCGTACACAAACAGTTGAATGCTGCAGGTGGCATAGAGCAAAGCAAGAGTCATGGGAGCAACTGCATCCAGCAGCAGCAACTACAGCGACAACGACAACACGATGCCAAAAGCAAACATAATTTAAAATGTAATTAGTGCTCAAATAGAAAGCCAAACAAACAGAGCGTAGCTAGGGATTGAACAGGGAGCAGGTGAGGGTTAGTGAGAATGTTGAGCTGCCGTTTGTGTGGGCGTGGGCGTCGACGTGGGCGTGGCAGTGGCAATGCAAACAAATTGCAAAAGCAAATGAAAGCATCGCTCGTCGACGCTCCCAAGTCAATGAATATCACCAGGTTACTAGGTGACCCAGTGCCGCAATCTGGACACAGCCCCCAGGCAAAGGCCACGCCCACATTCATGTCGATGCCGCCCTGGTTTCGCGGTATAAAGGATGTCGACTCCTGGCCGCAATGCATTCAATTACAACCAGCTGCGAGTGCAAAACTTTGCCCTAGACCAACTTTCAACTGCTGACTGTTGCCCCTGTCCCTGTCCCTGCCCCTGCTCCTGTCCCTGCAGTTTGCAGTTGCTCCTGATTCTGCCACTGCCACTGCTGAGTGTTATTCTTTTGAAACATTTTTATTATTTGTGCTCCTTTATTATTCAGAGTTGTCGGCAACCAATTCGATCCGTTTCGGTTTTCACTTTTGGCTTTGCGGTGTTGATTGTGGCAATGTGTAAACATGGCATGTTTTCACAGTTTTTTCCACAATTTTCCAGAACTGTTTCAAGGCTTTATGCTTCAGTATTGATGATGACGACGGCGTAATGAGGAAACTTGCTAACAACTCAACTGTACGAAAAGAACGAACGTTGCTCATTATGCAAAAGCCAACAATCCTTCTGTTTTTTTTTTTGCCCAGTTGTCAGTTGGCAGTTGGTAGTTGGTAGTTGTAGTACAGCACTTGGAGGTGCTTGAGTAGAGCCTCTTTTGCCGTGCTTCTTCTGTTGGCCATTTGTCGGCTTTTGGCCTTTGTTTTTCGCTTCTCAGTCTGCTTGGGCTGGGGACTCACTAATTTAGATTTTTAAGTAGTCTCTCAGTTGGCTGCCCTTTCGCGCCAAGCACTTGTACAACTCATTAAGCTGCACATTTTTCATACTTTTCTACTTATTTTTGTATTTTTTTTTGCCATTTACAGACTGGCGCAGCACGGATAGCACCGACCATCATGATCGCGTACAGCGACAGTTGTCGGTATCGTCGGACAGCAAACTGTTGGATGAGGACATCAGGGAGGAGATGAAATACCATTCGCATGTTGTGATGCGACCCAAGAAGCCGCCCAGACCCAAGTCCGAGGTATTTCTCAATAAACAGGATCCACATCCGCGACGAAAACGTTTTAGTGCATTTGGTGTAAGTACGCTCTCTCTCTCTCTCTCGCATTTCTCACCATCAATTTTCATCAATTTCAATAAATTAACACTTACACACACACACACACACAATTGCTAACTGTACTTTATAGCCTGGTCGTTTGATAAATCTTTGTGGTCAGTCAAGCAGTTCCTTTATTTATGATGTTCTTTCTCTCACTCTAACTTTGAGTATGTGCTCCGTCTTTCTATACAACCCACAAAAACATTGCATACTTTTGTGCGCTCTTTGCACATTCGTGCGCCTTGTAATTCTCAAGCGGTTTTAGCAAGCAGCAAATGAAGCTCGCGTTGCCGCTGTGTGTTGTTATCTTAATTGAAAATTTAAATCTCTTTGAAATTTGTCATGGTGGGACCCTTTGCTTCGGCATTGAGTGTTCCAAATAATTAAATACATAAAAAAAAAAAATTAAAGTGGAAACTAATAGTATTGTGTGATGTTAATATTAATCCAAATGCACTAAAAGAATCATCATATGCTAATCAAATGTAATGTACTGTAGAGCTGCAATTTCTATTCTTCAGAATTGAGACTAACCACGATATTTTTATCATAGTGAAAAATTATTAAAGTTTATTTACCTGTTACTTTATTTTACCAGACAAGATTTTCTGTATTCCCTTATTCACCACACCACTTTAAATTCATTATTATAATTAATTCCATTTCCTTTATTGATTTATTACAAGCAGACTCCAAATTAATTCTTATAACGTGCAAGTCAACCATTAAATTTAATTTATTTCGAATTAATTGATTGTAATTTAATATTTTAATTTATGTAAATTTTATTGTAGGCAGTCGAATTGAATGCTGTCTTTTAAATAATTTACAATTACTTTAAAAAGGTTAATTTGTCTGAAAAACTTTTTACAAATGTTTACTATCAAAATTTATATATATATTCTGATTGTTATTTCTATCATTTTAATTAGCAAGCAAATTTAATATAATTTTCTTTGCTTATAATTTTAGGCTGCATTTCTAAAACTTGTACATAACAATTTTAATTGACAAATGTATAATCTGCATATTTCTTTTTCATAAAATAATTGATAAGTCATGTTTTGAATTCTTTAAAAGTTATTGTAACTTTTTACAAAAGAATTACATTTGAGTTAACAATATTAAATCATAGCAAATATCTCTTTGATTAAAATTTGATTTAATTAAATTCAACAATGCTCCGATTTCTATTGCATACTTTTGCGCGAAGACTTAAAAAATTTCATTGCATACTTTTGTGCAGCATTTTAAAGTGCTGTCACACAGATTTATAAGAACACTCAAATGCTTTGTAGCTGTCTAACTAATTACAATGTTTTGTGTACAATTTGTCTATGCTGACACAGGGCGACTCACCATTCGGCAAGCAGGAAGCCTATGTCAAACTGGAACCGCTCGGTGAAGGCTCCTATGCGACAGTCTACAAAGGATTTAGCAAGTGAGTATAACACATACATGCACTGAGAAAAATAATGGTTCTTTGTTCTGAAACTTTTTAATTGTTATCTAAAAATGACTTTAGAATTACAAAAATTCTCAAAAATATAGTCAGAATTTGTAATTCTTAAAGTTGCCTTTATTTAAAAATAAAATTTTTTATTAGTGTATACACATCCTTTTTATTAGTAGGGGAACCAAAAACCAGCCGAGTACAATAAATCAACGAATCGTACCGCTTTGTGGCTGTAAATTGGGTTGCCATGTCAGTGGGTTAAACAAAATTATAGCCGTCGACTTAACGGGCTGAGCGAGAGGGGAGGAGCGGAAGTTGCTGGAGTTGCCTCCCATGAATTTTGACGAGCTGGAAGCTACGACAGATGGACAAGTTGAAACTAAACGGGTTGCCAGTTGCCAGTTGCCTAAATCAAATGCCTTTTAAGCAAAATGTGTGACAATGCCGCCATTTTCTGCTGATTTATTTACAAATGTTTTCCCTCAATCTTAGCTCCTTCTTTCCTATACTTTTTTTTTTGCATCCTTTTTGGATGCCGGCTCCTTGCTGACTGTGTGCTCATTTGCCATGTTGCGTCCTATATATTTATATATGCACATATATACGAAGAGCTGCTGGCAGGCTCATTACAGAAACGAGTCCCAGTGCCAGACCAAGTTGCAGACTCGGTTTCAGTTTCAGTTACCATGCAAATGCGGCTATTAATCAAGAGACTGGAGAGAGGCAACTGCGGATGCTGGGCACAACAAAAAATGGCACAAAATGACTAACAGCAACAACGACAACAACGACAACAACAACAATGACCAACTAAAAAATTCTTGCAACATCATCAGCATTGTTGCTGGATCCGTTGTTGTTGCTGGTCCACAATTGTTGGCTTTTTGGGTCCTTACGCACTTTTTACCCCTTTCTTACACACTCATTTTTTTTTTAGGTCGCACTGACACACAATTGAGTTGCCCCTGCTCCTTGCCCCCTAACTCCTGCTGTTCCTCCTGCTCCTGTTCCTGTTTCCTTTGTCCGCTTGCTTAACAAATGCCGCCTCATTTGCGCCTTCTCTGATTTTGGGCTGACTGCGTCTCATAATTTGACAAATGAGCTGGGGACCCAAGAAAAACAACAACAAGAACAAGCATCGTCACCTTTTTGACAGGCAAACTTATATTTACTCAAAATAAAGGGGAGGTGTGAAGAGAATGGTGAGAGCGGGTGTCTTATGATGGATTCCTTTGGGCTGTCAGTTGCATTGGTCACAATTCCTTCTTCTACTTACGTTTTGACGCTGTTTTGCTCTGTGATTTATTTGACAATCATTTGCGTTTCTCCCACGCCCCCATTCCCTAATTTCCTGGCAAGTTATTCAACAATGGGAATTACGTGAAAAACAAGAAAAGTTGTTGTTCTTCAGGCTTCTTTTCTTATTTGGCATGCAGAGCGAGCCTTGTGCGAAATGAGTTCCAATTAGCTTTGTTTATTCGGAATGCAATTAATTCGCTCTAATTTATCTGGCAAAAAGGAAATGCTAAATGGCAAACGACGAAACACAGAAGTAGAAATAGAAATGGAAAATTGGAATGGAAATGCGATGCATGACAAGTTTTGAGTTTTCTCGTCTCCTTTTTATTTTTTTTTTTTTGTTTTTCTAAGAGACTTTTCTTGCCGCTTTGCTTGACTTTCTGATTAGCTTTTCATACGCAATACGCAAATTTGGGTCAGTGGTTGGCTTTCGTTCTCATTCTCATTCTCGTTCTCTTACTTTTTGCTTTTGCTCTGACTGTTTTACTATTTGCTTTGGCAGCTAATTTGGCCAAGATTTATGCGCCCAAATTCTCTGTGTCCCCAAAGTTTGTTTTTTCAGCAGTTTTCCCCTTGCCTGCTGCTTCGCTTGTGTCAATTGTAAAAGATTTCATGAATGATTTCACTTCTATTTGACTTTTCTTTTCCCTCTCTTCCATTTTCGTTTCATTTCTCTGTTAAACCAAGGAGGCGAGCACTTGAACTTTGGCTGATTAGCATTTAGTAGGTCAGCAGCGCCATCTGTTGGTGTAGAGCAAAAGTTTTCCGTTGCTGTTGCTGTTGCTGGCAAAAGTTTTGGTACGACGCGACGCTTAACTAAAATCGTATTATTTTTGCATTAACAGGGCAAATCCTTCGACATTCTTGTCATAAGACTTATCGAATTCTACATGCCACACCCCCAAACTCTCAACTCCTCCCCCATGCCACTGAATGTTGACCCAGTTAGAAATTATCAACCGCTGACGGCACTTTTAGCAGCAGCTCATACATTTTTCATGGCACTTTAAGGTGGGTGCTTCTCCACTCATCTCCCTCTCTCCCTCTTTATCATTCTTTCCAAAAAACATTCTTGTAGTCGTGTCGTGTCGCCTTGTTGTTGCTGCTGTTGTTGCTATCGTGTAATTTGCCTGAGACACTCGCATCCAGACAGCAGCTGCTGGTTACATGGAAATTTCGCATGTCACATCTCCCCGCATCGCATCGCATCGCATCGCATCCCGCAGCAAAAGGATGTTCTCGTCGCACAGGATGTGCAAAGACATAAGCTCTTTATGGCATCGTACTTGCTTTCGAGGTTATAAAAGTGAACGCGTGCTTCGCAGCATTCGCCATCACATAAAAGGCTTAATTGGTAAGGTTGCGGCTTCCATGCATCCAAAACGTGCCACACTTTACAGCCTCCCCTGAATCAAGAGTTCTACCACAAAAAGACATCAATCTAGAACTGCCTAACAGTTGATGATAATATAAAACAAGTCCGAAATTGTACAAAAAATTGCAGTACTTAATCTTCCATGAAAATGTTTTATGTTCCAATAAAGTTTTAGACATTTAATGGCTGAAAAAAATGCGGAAATTCTTCTAAATAATAAAAGGAAAAGGGCTAGAGATTAAGCTTTGTTAAAGTCGTATTATTGATAAAAAAAAAAAAAGGATATTAAATAATTTAAAAAAAGCTTTTTGGTATTCAATTTAGAGAAATATCTTTATTAAAAAAAGATAAGTAGATAATTCGTTAATTTCTAATCTGCAAGATCATCATTAATACATTAGATAAGATATTAGGTAAATAGTTTGGTAAATTAGCTCAAGAAAAAATAGAAAAAATGGATGGGAATAAAATAGATAATCTTATTTTTAATAATTTGCTTTAATTAAAGACTAGAGGGAATAAGCAGAAAAAACTAAAAAATCCATCACATTTATTTGCTCTTTTATAGATAAGTAATTAAATTTAACTGACTTTCCTCATACTTTTTCAATTTCTAATTAGAAACTGATCTAAAATATACCAATAAATCCTTTTTATAACTTTTCGTATTAAACACATTATGGGCATCAGCTTTAATTTGTTTATTCTATTCAAACTGAATGGTAAAACAAATCCCTAAATGCTAATTACTAATGTAACAAAGTTTCACACTTAATATTCCAATTATATTCTCATTTTTGTAGCCATTATTCATTGTATTATTTGCTCTTTAGTTAAGCGAAACTTGAACTGTATATTGGCCCAGATCGAACGAGTTTGAGTGGGAGTGACATCTATCAGACAGTTGAGTTGATGGCTTCATTTTGAGCCCATTAAGAGTATCGTATCTATCACTCAGTAGCAGCTCATTAACGCATGTCATCATCATTAAGCATCGTGAAACTCTTAAGTGAAACACTTTGGTAGCTAACATCAACTGCCAATTAGTTCTGATATCGCGGCCAGAATTAACTCTCAGCCCTGTACTTTGATACGCTTTTGTAGAGTGGTCCAGACATTCATCCTCACCTCTATTTGACGACATAAAGAGAGGGGTAGAAAGAGAGAGAGAGAGAGAGAGAGACATTTTCCAAGCTCTTGAGCCATAAAAACTTTTGCTCAATTTTTGCATGTACCTTGGCAACGGAGTCAACAAGGAGAACGCTTAAAGCAACTACTTTATGACAGGGATTTGCTATTTTATGGAACCTACCAAAGGCAGCTGGCTGGAAGGAGGAAAAAGAAGTGGGAAAAGGGCAGCGCCAGTTCCAATTAGAATGTGCCTGGGCAAAAGTATCTCATAAATTGTCAGCGTCTGTGGCGCGGTGTCAAATAATTTAACCTAATTTGACACTTCAAATGTGCGGCCTTGTATTGTATGTACTACAGAATGGGCATAGAGAGGGGGAGTAGAGGGGAGACAGACTGGTGTCTGTGTATTGTGCCTGGCCTTATCCTAATTTAAGTGTTGCCGCACATTTCTATGCGTATTTTTGTTGCCACATTATGTCTGTTTAATGTATATCAAGGAGGCAGCTCCTACATGACTTTCGGCCTGCGGTGCTCCGGATGGCCATGCCGCAAAATTGCCCGCCTAATTCTGTCTGCCATTTGGCGAGAGGAGAAGAGAGAGTGAAGGCAGTTAGATTCCCTGTCATTGCTGTCTTGACGTGTCTTTTGTATTTATTTATTTTATTAATTCCTTGCTGTTGTCTCTCTCCACAGATTAACCTACCAGCGTGTTGCACTGAAGGAGATTCGCCTGCAGGAGGAGGAGGGAGCACCGTTTACGGCCATTCGAGAGGCCTCGCTGCTCAAAGAACTGAAACACAGCAACATTGTGACCCTACACGACATTGTGCACACCCGCGAGACGTTGACCTTTGTCTTTGAATATGTGGTGAGTACTCTAGAATTAATTCATTTCATAATATAATGTAATTAATCATTCTCTGTTGCATGTTTCATCTATAGAATACGGATCTATCGCAATATATGGAGAAACATCCGGGCGGTCTGGACCATCGCAATGTGCGTCTGTTCCTCTTTCAGCTGCTGCGTGGCCTCTCCTACTGCCACAAGCGTCGTGTCCTGCATCGCGATGTGAAGCCACAGAATCTGCTGATCAGCGACTGCGGCGAACTGAAGCTTGCCGATTTTGGACTGGCCCGTGCCAAGAGTGTGCCCAGTCACACGTACTCCCATGAAGTGGTTACGTTATGGTACCGTCCACCAGGTGAGTCTGATAAATAAATATAAATATCGAAAATATGAATTGAGTTTGTAAAAATCAAACTTGAATAACATATATCTGAAAGTATGGATAAACCAAATAATTTATTTATTTAAGTAAAGAAATAAAATATATAATTATTACTAGCTTTACTTCACTAGGAATTTACAGTAAACATTACTTGAAAAAAAGCTAAAGACTTTTTCTATGTTAAACACTTGTTTACATTTATTTCATTTACGGATATTTCCATTAAAAGTCTGAGCTTTCGGTTATTAAGCGTATTTTCTCTTTAATAACAATTTTTTTACTAAGAAAGCACTTGAAAAAATAACTATGCAAAAATGCATTAGATTGGTATTAACTTTGTTTTTCTACGAAGCCAACCCATTAGTAGTTTATATGGATCTACAAATTTTTCATTTATCTAAAAGCTAAGGGTCAGATTAATTTAATAGTAGACTAAACAGACGCCCTCCCAATGGGTAAAGAATGAAGTCAACAATTTTGCTTCCATGTTTTTTTCATTACTCTATACAAATTTCCTATCAATTTGCAGCGCTAAATTGAAAAAGGCACTAGAGAGAGAAAGAGAATAACAGAGAGAGAGAGAGAGAGAGAGAAAGGCAGAAGGAGTGGGAATAAAGTTAATTTTTTAATATGCAATTCCCCGACATAAACAGTTTGTTGTAGCCTGAGAAGTCCCAGCATTCTGGGTCCTGTTGCCTGGTCCCTAGACTGACCTCAACGGGGCAAGTCAAAGCATGTTAAACAAATTTAATCTGCACTTCTTAGCAGATGACCAGACTCTTGACCAGCATGCAGAGAAATAAAGAGAGAGAGAAACCCAAAGAGCATAACGGATGCATGCAAAACGGACGGACGTGGTTGCTCAGCGGTTAAAGGGGAGGGAACGGCAGGAGCTTAGGTCACCTGGATGTATATGTGTGTGAATGTGTGTGAATGTGTGTGTGTGTGTGTGTGTGTGTGTGTGTATGTGTTTGGAAAACTTTGTTAGCCGCTGGCTGGACTAAGGGCCAACTAAGATAAGCGTTAAGGCGACTTCTGCATGGGCTGTCAGTCAGTGTGTCAAGCTGTCATTCTGGCTTCCTGACTACCTGACTACCTGGCTGGCTGGTCAGTCCAACATCTCAGTTTATTTATATAAAATTGCAATTTATTTTCATACAAAAAGTGCATTTACCTAACGAACCAAACTCCCTTCTACTCCCACTTTAATTTATTTAGATGTTTTGCTGGGCAGCACGGAGTATTCGACGTCGCTGGATATGTGGGGTGTGGGCTGCATATTTGTGGAGATGGTGACTGGGATGCCCACATTTCCCGGCATACGTGATACCTACGATCAGCTGGATAAGATATTCAAATTGCTGGGCACGCCCACAGAGGATACGTGGCAGGGCGTCACACATTTTCCTGGCTATAAACCGCACAAGTTGGGTGAGTAATTGGCCAATTGTAGGCCAACAGCTATAACTACCTTAGAAAAGGGTATTTTAATTTTGTCATACAAAATGTAACGTACTAAACGATTGACAAACCCATAAAAGTATACAAGTTGATCACGATATAATCCGTATGCTAATTAAACTCTCAATTTTGAAGCTATTTTAATAACACAAATGTTAGCGGCTAGATTGGCTTACTACATCATAACGATAAAACGAAAAAACTAACCTTCAGTACAAAAAAAAAACTTTTTAGTTTGTTGAGATATTTAATTCAGTCTCACAGAATATGAGAATATGATATTTATTATATGGTACAAAGCGTTCCAACTTATTTTATAGCTGTCATAGAAACGACCTTTAGTATAAGAAACTTTGTTGTATCTTGTAATGCCGTAAACATTATTACAGTTTGTATTTTTGGCATGATCCTTTACATCGTAAATAAATTTGACTTAAATTTGAATATAATATAACAAATAAATATAAATGTACTGGGAACGATTACTCCAAAATTGCATAAAAGATCCTGTAAAGGGTATTAAATCTTCGACGTGCCGAAGATTACATTTTTTACATATTTTGTTAGCTAAACTAATTTATCTTTATTGCAAATGTATTTGTGCAGGTTTCTATCGACCACGGAAACTGGGTCACAATTTTCCACGGCTGTACGACATCATCGAGGGCGAAACGATAGCGAACGCGTTCCTTCAACTCAATCCCGAGCAGCGCATCGGCGCCGAAGATGCACTGCAGCATACCTACTTTGCGCAATTGCCAAAGAAACTCTACGAATTGCCAGACGGTAAGAGCAAGCAAACTAAATGAATATATTAAACATTTACAAAGCCAAGACTGTGAAAATGTAATGAATTTGCACTGTCGCATTGTCTGCAGGCAGCTACAGAAAAAAAAACCAATTAAATTGTAACACTGCCAACCGTATTTGTCTTAACAACTTTACACTTTACAACACTGTACAATTGTGGCAATTGTAACAACGGTAGGCTTCTGGTTTTTTTTTTTTCTCGTATTTTGTCTTTCTCCTCGGTCGCCAATTGGGCGACAACTCATTTAAGTTTTGCGACAAGTTGGCAAAAGCAACTCTGTTTTCTGTTGTCTGTTTAACTAATGTTTGTCTAGCTAGACCAGTTAACAGTAATTACTTTATTTTACGTTTTAATTTGTATGCCTTCCCTGCCTGGCCGAAAAGTTTCTTGCAACAAGTTGAAAGTTGCCACGAGCAACAGTGCAAAGCAATTTTGTGGCAAGTTCCAAAAGCCAACTAGCTATACAGCCACAAAATGACTAAAATCTTACCTAAAATACTGGTTCAGATTGAAGATAGAGCGAGAAAAGTATTTTGAGAAACAAAACCAATCAAGAGTCAAAGCGAAATGCTTTTAAATAGTTATATTTGAGTATTCGCTTGTGTTCTACATTTCCAAGGCGATTGTCAAACTCGATTGTTGAATGCGACAAATAAGTAACTCAACCAGATTAAAATTCAGGGTTGTCGCTGTTGTAAAATGTTTTATTTAAATGGCTTACAACACTTTATTATTTGTTTAGTCGAGCTTAACTGGCTCATTTCAAATTTGCATAATTTAAATTATAAACAAATACATTTTTTACGTCGTGTTTCTTTAATCAATCAGTATAATTTGATGTTGATAATGCTACAAACTCAAACTTTTTCTTGTCAAAAACAAAACAAGCTCGGCCTCAAAACATTTTTTTTTAAATATTTTTTATTTACTGAAAAAAGGTTCAACAAACTTGAAATAAAATTAGCAATTACAATTTTTAATGGCGGATCAAAATAAAACGTATATAATTTTAAATTTATCTGAAATTGAAAAGAGTTTAAAAGTCTGAAAGCATACAAAAAAATTAATTGTTTAAAATAATAATTGTGTCGAAAAAGATTTATTAAACATTTGAGCTTTATAAATCCATCAGTACTGAGTGATTTCAGCACATTTTTACCCTCTATTTAAACAAGTAACTTCTCAAATTGTTTCACAAAAGAATAAATCAATTTTATAGCATAATTCATCAGTATTTGTTGCCAAACATAAATCATTTGTTGGCTAACAACAAAGTAGAAACTACTCCAAGTAGTTGATTTAAATGAAACTATCAAACTCAATTGCCAGACATTTCCCAGTTGAATATCTTGAGCTTATTATTAGGTGTAGTTTAAGCCAAGGTATTTGCAATTCAATAGATAAACCTTGGATAATCCAGTTTAAAGCATCTTTTTCGGACCATCATTAATTAGACTTAGACTCCTGCCTGCAATTTGCATTTAGCCTGAGTCTGAGTGTATTCAGTGAATCCTCTTGAATTCGAATCGAACTCTGCAATTTGGCAACTGCAATTGCATACTGAATGCGTTCATAGCTAAAGGGAAAACCCAAAGTGAAAAGAGGATCCCCTTTTGGGATTGCAATGAATGAGATGTTGGATTGGGGTGAACCATGCCAAGGATGCCCACTTAATGACTGGGCAGCTTAATGTGTGCTTAAAATGTGATTAACGTTGATTTGTGTACACATCCATCTCACCATGTTCATGGTAAACTTTTCGGACTCCACAGGACTATTTACTAAGCTGAAAATATGCTAATTTTGGTCAAAATTGAAATCAAAGCACACAGGTGAACTCATTAAGGGGCAGCGAGTGGTTACGCGCTCTCTCACTCTCACTCTCCCTTTCACTCATACTTATCTCTGTCTGTGTGTGTTTGCTCATTAAACATTTGCGTAGTTTCAACGCAGCTTAAACATTTTCCAGATAAAATCAATTAAAACGCAACTAATGTGCGGCATTTATCTTGTACCCGGGGCGATTGTGGGAAAGGTCAACGCACAGTCCATAAAACCGCATCAACCGACTCGACCGTGCGAGCTTCGTGGTTGAGGGTGGGAGCGGGTGTTGACCCGTCGGGTTGGGTTGCAAAATGAAATTTGCATTGCAGTTTAATTGTCAGCGTTGTCGACAGTTAATGAAATTATGGCTTGTGCCAAATGTAGTCATAATTTCAAGTTTTTAATTAAAAATTATGATATGATTATGCAATATTTAAATTATATATATATTTATTTATATTATCTATTTACAGAAACCTCAATATTCACCGTAGAAGGCGTGCAGCTGTATACGGAACCAAATCGACAGAATAAATGAAAATTAAAGCAGGTCCTCTCAGTGGATGGCGTACGTTTCTATTGTTAGACCAAAATCCAATCAGCCCATCAACCCAGCAATCCAGCAAAACTATCAATCCAGCAATTAATCAATTCAGCAATCTAAACAACCCACAAACAACAACTACAAATCGGCAGCCATAAAGGAAGAGTGTACGACAGAAGTTTTGCACCAGAAACAATTCTTAGTACGATTTCAATTGCAGTAAAATGTGGTGAACTGTGAAATGGGGCGGGAAAATCAAGGGGCAGCAGCATCGTTAGCATTTCAGTCAAATTCGTGCCTGGGCGTGTTAATTAGTTTAGTTACTTAGGCTAGCATGTCGTCTTCGTTAGAGCCTTGTCTAAAAGGATACTCAGCTTAGTCAAATTTTTGCCCCAAGCAGAAGCACAGACTTTTTTCAATATATTTTAATTAAATTTACATGTATTTAGACTGTAGGATCGATTAATTCTGTCAACGGTTTGTAATAATTGTATTAAAGCGAAAAGTTTTGTGCAAGTATTTTTTCCTTTCTCTTAGTTTTTTAGTTTCGCAATAAATTGTATATTTTTCTATGTTATTGTGTGTAAATTCAGCAATATTGTCCAATTATTACGATCTATTTTATTCATTTCATATGCAATCAATAACCCAGGGAATGCTCCATCAAACTAAGGAGTATAATAAAATATTATCGATAATTTAAATTAATTAATTTTTCTTTTCTTTTGTTTACAATGCCTAGCATATAGTTTTTCTGGGGGAATCCCCCGGGCCATCTAAGACAAACATATGCATATGCAATTGATAAGTACATAGTTCCGAGCACGTAAATCACTTATAAAACAGCAAATATAACTCAGTTTCTCTCGCAGATCAAATTTCGCATGTTTCGGGTATTATAGCTCTGCTCAGAAAAGTCTTCACATTTCTCCAGAGTCGTATTTGGTCCTATAGATACAAATTTATACTCATTTTAAAGAATCCGCTAATAAAATTTTCCAAAAAATCACAAGATTTTTTTTTGTCTTGGAAGTGCAATTTAGTATTGAAATGGTTGATAACTGCATAACTTGGAAGCAATTTTGTAAAATATCTTTGCAGTCTTCGGCATGCCGATAGGTAGTCCTCATTATTGTTTCTTATTTCTTACACATATAATTATTATTATTTTTAAAGCTTCTTTGACATATACACATATAAGAAATGAGAAAATCTTTGCCGCGCTGTTTAAGTGATACATTTTTAATTAATTATTGAAAATACAAATAATAAATGAATTTATGTATAGAGGAAACAAATAAATTTAAATCATTTATACCGCATAATTTGATTGTGTTTTTTATTTATTATTTATTTTATTTTTTACATTTAATTCATTGGCTTTCTAGATATTGTTGTTGCTATAAAGCTGAGGAAACCTGATCTTTGATAATTACCCATTGAAATTGAAGAAATGCCTGGGGAAGTACACCAAATTATATATAAGCTGTGGAGGTAGTTAAGTAATACATAAACTAAATCACGGAACCACCAGAAAGAGAAGAAATGAAGAGAAGACGAAGAGATTTAACGAATAGTTCATACAATAAACATTTTTGAAGACAATTTATGCAAATAGTTAAACAATTAAACTAGAATTGAAAAGTAGTAACAAATTTTTAGCAACAACAGCAATTAAATTCTAAATAAAATAGTCAACAACAACATGAAGTAAAACTAAAGCTAACATTAAAATTAAACGAAATAACCTAACCAAGTATTTTACATAGCGTCGTAGAAAATGAAATCCAATCGATCCATTTCCATGTCTAAAGAAACGTTACGCAACACTAAAGATGAGAGGACAGGAGGAGAGAGTTCAACAAGAAGAACAAGAAGAGAGCGACGAGAGAGTTGTAACAAATGTGCAAAAAGAAATCAAAGACACTTCAAAGGTTTTGAAAAGTAAATTAATCAAAATACTCTATGTATTGACGTGTAGGAGTGAAGAAAGAAAACAACTAAATAAACGTAGAACAAAATATGTTAACAATTATTTACTTAAATCAATGAAATACTTAACAGCCATAAATGGCGCCCTCTGTGGCCCATTGGCCCTAAACTTTTATGGATGGCAAACCAATGCAAAACCAAACATAAAAAACAAATTATATCAAGAACATAAACTAATCGAGTTTAGACTAAAATTTGAATAGTATTATGACAACGTCTATGAAAAATCAAATGAGAATATTTTAAAATTCAACTCAACCAACTGGCAGACAACTTAGCTCGAATCGGTAAACGTTTTTAAACGCGGGCATTTTAGCAGCTTTTAAAAACGCAACCAAAGAACAACAACAAGATTATATTTTATAGTAGAAATAAAAATACAAGTGAACTTGAATATTAAACTTGAAATATAACAAAATAATATAAAAAGAAAAAGACACAAGTTAATGAGAAAACTTTTTCTGTGATTTATGAAAAAAGTATGCAAAACTAAAAATACAATTTATAAAACGAATAAATAAATTTAACAGAAACCAAATGAAGCACTGTAGTGAGAACAAAATTAGATGCTGAGCCAAACGAAATTGCTTAGAATTTTTTGCTAGCAAAAATGATTAAAACAACAACACTTGCACGCACTAAAATTAACAACAAAAAGACGAAATAGAAAAGAAAAATATAATTGCTAGCAATTGTAGGCGAAACAACTCACAGTTTGTATAAACATTTCGCATTGTTTGTACTTAGTTTTTGGTTAATGCGATTTCACATTGTGTAAACACTTAGCAAAAATGAAGAAAAGAATCAAGGAAAAACCTACAAAAGCATTTTCCGAGAAGATGAAAACAGTAACGATCAATGGCAATGCACTTTTTGCACTTTTCCCATCCCAAGGTTACGTCCATAGTTAATAAGCCAAAGAGCCAAAAAATACAATGAACAAATCGAATGAATCAAACGAATCAGAAGATGATCGCCAACAATTTCATTGTTTTCGCAATTAATTTGATCGATCGATTGATTTCCTGTGTTGATTGTGTATTAAGTTCTGGAAGAGCATCAGATATACATTAATTAATTGTTTCAATATGCACAATACAAATTCGAGAATAAAGATGATGAATTAAGCTAATGTACGAGTATAATAACTAAAGTAATCCCAAACAAAAACAAAATGGTAATGGTAATCACTAAGAATGTTTTTAGCTGAACGTGTCTCTAGTTGTATTCTATAGTAGCTAAGCGGAAAGGGTTCCCGCTGTGAACCCGCAGGAACGAAAGGTAAAAAATCAATATGAAAATGAAAATGAAAATGAATCTTGAATCTCGAAACTCAAAACTAAAAGAAAAACTCGAAAACAAGTTAAAGAGATGGAATAACTAAATTATTTTTAATGCATTGAATTTGTCGTAAATATTTAACGTACCTTTGTTAAAAACAAAACAAAACCAAAAACAAATATATACATAAAAGTAATAATAATTATAATAATAATAATGAATCTATTAACACAAAATAGAAACCTAAATAAATATATGAATTCTCTTGGAATTCTCTATAGATGCGTGTAGTTTTTATGTTTACACTGTAAGCATTTTTTGTATAGTTGAAAAGGCAAAGGGTTAAACTCGCCTCAAGGGGCAGCAGAAGAATTCGAAGATGAGGAAGAGATTAACATAAACAATTTTTGTAAATATTCGTAGTTGATTTCTCAGTAGCGAAAAAAGCAGAAGCAAACAAAGCCCAAAATTAAATGTTTATGATTTAATACAAAAAATCAATGGCAACTAAATACAATTTGAATAAGTTCAACCTGTACAATAATTTAATATTAAATAAAATGCAAATACCAAACAAAATCAAACCGCAAAACTCTTTTAATCGCCTTAGAAAATCCCTCACTTTTTATTAGCTTTTTATTTATACTCAGAACACATGCGACATTGAACTTCTTTCTTGTGAATGTGTGAGTGCACTCAGTCGACGATTCATGACACACTTTGCGATCAGAGGCTGTCAGCTGCAGACTTGATGAATGTCTCAGAGTCTTCTCTTCAAAAGGCATAAATAACAATCAAAACTAATAACGTTTGATGACATTAATAAAATAGTATTGCCCGCGTGCTAATTAATTCATATGAAATCGAGTTCAGTTTTGGCATGACAATTGAAATGCCTGAGCTTTTTATTAAAATGGGACTGCTCAATTTCAGCACCCACAATTCCCCGCAAACCACAATCTGCCCTACAAAGTCGCAAGCCACAGAGTTTTGTAATTATTCAAATGACAAGACTCTTTTTTTGGGCAAACAGGCCCGAGACATGACATCAAGTAACTTTTTTCCATCAATTTATTTGTTGTATTTTTATTTTTTGCCATGATCTTGCGTCATCGAATTGCCTGCCCATTCATCTGGCTGAGGGAATTGCTGTTGGAGCTGAGGCTGAAGGGGCTGCAATCATAGTTCATCATGTTGTCTTGGCTTGACTTTGGTCTATCTGACTCGGTGCATCTCCGCACGACTCCAGCAGCTGGCCGAGAGTCTCAGCTAAAGGTAAAAGGTTTCCAATTGCAACGATGACCGGAAAACCTTCAAAACCCCATAACGGACACACGACAGAAAAAACAGACAGATAGACAACAAACAATTGCTTAGTAATTTAGCAAATACAACTAAAAGTGACATAATGCGGAAAACTATAAACGACATCATCATCATCTAATAGGTATCTCTCACAGTAGGCAAAAAAATTAAACATATTTTTAGTATATCTAAAGTTAAAAATACTTTAAAAGACTCCTATAATTAAAAAATAATAATGTTGTAATTCTTTGATGTGCCGATGATTTAATACCCTAGAAAGCGATGATAGAAATTAGAGAAGAATGTTTATATTGATAAAAAAAATTGTCATCTTATTAAACTGTTAAGAAACCTCGTCATATAAATTCTTAATATTATGGACAAAATTCTGCAAACCGGTTCAGAAATAGTATTACACAGAAACTGATGACTATATCAACTCAAAACATTGTGTTTAATAAGAAGTATCGACCCACGACAAGGCTACAAACAGATATTAATAGCAACAAGTTGCTTGCAATTACAAATTCAAGCCACAACTGTATTCATCATGTGAGTAACCCGGTACTACTGTTTACCTTCTTCATGCCTGTGTTTGGTTAAGCCCAAGGGAAACTCTGAGTTCATATGTAGATCACTTGAATGTGACGTAAATATTGAGGCAGGTTTTTGAATAAATAACGAAGTGAGCTTTAGGCTAGGTAACATGTTGACATCATTTATGGCCTAAGAGATAGACTCAAGAGAAAGCAAATTAAATAAAGCATATAGCATATACTTCATAATAAATACCGAAATAAATATATATTTTAGGCTTAGATTTCAACTGTCTGTGATTAATTTATTTTAATTGTAATAATTTTCTTAATTGTTTGTAATTTATGTGTAATTGAATGCATAGTTTTAACCGAAATGATTCATACTTTGGATGCTCTTATCATGTTAAACAGCGTCGTGAGTGATTGACAATGCTGTCCATCTAAGGCTCGGGGATTTTTATCTCAGAGACAAGGCAACGTGCCATGTAAACAAATACAAATCAAGACAAGCCCATCGAATACGTTAAGAGATTACGCGAGAGATTCTCTCTCGAAAAGCTCTCTCGCTGATCTCTGTATGCTCCGGGTTGACGATCGATGAATGGTTTAGTCGCTTCGTGGAACTCGCGTCGTACGGTCGCATTGATCGTTCTAAAAGTCCAAGGTGTAGTTCGTTATCAATCGCATTAAATTGAATCTTTCGACAATCGGAAATGGGATCAATATCAATGCGCCTCGTGTGCGCGATTATTTTCGCGGTGATCTGTGTGAATCACCCGGTAATCTGGGCATTGGCACAGCAGGAAGTGGGGAATACAGGAGTAAACTCTACTCAGTCTCAGTCTCCGTCTAAGCCTCAGTCTCCGCCACAATCTCAGCAACATTGGAGATATCATGCGCGTGGTAATCAGCGAGTGCGTTAAGTATACGTGATTTAATTAAATTAGCAAGTGTTACGCAGTTTTTTTTATTTACGGACTGACTGAGGTTATTTGCTGTTTACTCTATGCAGCATAACACGGCGCTAAGTGCCACGCCTGCCCCTCAGCACAGTGAGATCAAGGAGCTGATGACAAACCTGCACGATCGAGTTGGCGTCTTGGCGACCCTGGACGAGGATCAACGCAATCGCCTGGAAGTTATCGATAAAAAGTGAGTGGGAACCAGACCTTTCGGCTTTTCGGCTTTCGGCTGCTTTAACTCTTTGACTTTCTGGGCAAGGTGACGCCAGAGATCGAACCAGAAGACAATGGAACTTTTGCCCATTGCCTTGTGTGTGTCGCGAACGTTGACGAACAGGTTTTGCACGCATCGCAAAGTATTTAGGAAAACCGGTAAAAAACAGAAAACACAACTAAAATTGCTTCTGGTTGGGTTTTTGTTTTTTGTTTTGTTTTGTTTTGTTTTTTCGATGCTGTCGAAAAAAACTTGTCAATTACAATGCCATTGATTATGTGAAGATGCGCAATAATTAAATGCCAAGTAACGCCTAATTATTCGGGTATAACAAAACATCTACAAGATGCACAGCATCATCTCTCTTCCATTCGAATCCATTGAACTTTGAAATCCCGCTGTGTCTGTCTATAGCTTTATTTATTATCCGCTTTTTTGGCAAACAATTTTCGCGCACTTTATCTTCTGTCTATTGATCGCATCTGTATTTTGTAGCTGCTTTCGTTTTCTTTAGAAATTCTCAAAAATTTGTTTGCAATTTGTTTCGCTTTGTTTAAACAACATCAAATTTTAAACACAAACAGGTTGAGAGCATACAATATATTAAATAAGCGCATAATTAACATGCCAAATAACAAAACACTCAATTGGAAATACCTTACTGAAACTTTTAAGTATAAACGCACATGAGTTGCGATTTATTGCCGCTAAATAATATACAAATATTTATAATTTTATAAATTTGTGCGTCCACATTGAGTCATTTTTCTTGGTGCATATAAAGAGGTCAGAATGGTTTTATTGACACAGACATTTGAAGTTGATATATTGATGATATCATTTCATTTTATGCGAAATTCATTCTGTTGTCTCTTCTGCAGAAATATTTTCCAGCCTTCAACATTGCTTATAATGATGATTTATGATGATATCAAATAAAGTTCATACATTTAAATTAAGAATAAAGAATTTTGTACAGAGCGCTTTAAAATAGAGTTAAAAGCAGATTAGAAGTGTTTCCAATTTTCGCATTTTCCTTACTTGTACATTTATAAAATCAAATAATGATCATTTTCTAAATGTGGAAATTATCTCAACATAATCTGTGAGACATGAGCTGATTCATTCGCAAATATATGAGTTTCCAGAATTTAAAGGAATCAGAAATTATTTTGAGACAGTGAACAATGTAGCTGTATTTATTCATAATTTTCTTATATTTTGCACTTTACAGAATAGATCAGTTACTGGAAAGCAGCACGGGACGCATGGAATCGCTGAAGGTGCAACAGTTGAACTTCCAGCAGCGATTGGACAGCTTCGAGCACATTCAACGACTGACAAGATCCACGCTGGACGAGCTGAAAGGTGAAACGGATGTTTACTTGGGTTCACGTGTGGCAAGACAGCTAAGGCAAAAGCAAAAGAATCGTGAAAAGTTGAAGGGTAAACCGCAGACAAGATTCACTATTTGATGTCTGTCATTTCGAAAAATGTATAATAGTTGATGTTGTTTTTGCTGTTGTGCTGCTTGACCTTGCTTTAAATCCAACGATGCCTCAACTAAATGCTCCCCCGTATCCCTAACTCTTCCCCTGCAGATCTTTCTCGTCAGACGCGTCAGGTGACAGAGCCACCGCCGCACGTTGCGGAAAATATGGCAGCGATTTTCAATCGTCAACCTGCCGCAGCAGCCGCTGTATTCAATGGCACCCAGTTGGATATCAATGGTCGCCTTGATGCCTTAGCCACACTTTTGGTCTCGTTGGCCTACAGTGTCAAGGAAACGCAGCAGAATACCAAGTAAGTTTTTGGGAAGAGACACTGCATTCCTACAATCAGGGATCGTAACGAGTACGACCATTTTAAAGTAAAAGTTACTTTCTACTATCACTTTATTGATTTTTATTAATATTATTTATTATATAAAAATAATTCAATAATTTTTATTTTATTTTTTTAATTACTGTAAGAGTTATTCGTCAATATTTATTATAAAAGTTTAAAATTGAAATTGAAATTTCATATAAATTTATATCATTTTTTTAATAAGTAAAATCCACACTTATCTTTTTATATACTCTTGTAAAATTTTTTTTAAATTCAATTTTTTCGTAAATTTGTTTTATAAAAATTTTAAATTTACATTGAATTGTTATGCTTATAAGTTTTTACATAAGTCAAACGTACACCTTTCTTTTGATATACCAAAACTCCTTTAAGGATCAAGGTCTTGTTATACGCAAGTATAGTTCCTTTAAGGATAGATTTTCGGATTCATTTAGATCATTTTTTTTATTTTTTTGCCTAAGCTAATTTGCAATATTTGACTGAAACTAACTCCGAATTATTTGCAGCATCATCAAGCGTCGTCTGGCACATCGTGGAAAGGGACAATCTGCCCGCTTGCCTCAAACTTCAGTTGCATCACCCGTTACTGTGGATGAGCAGGCAACGAGCTGCCTGCAATCCTATTTGGCTGTGAAGGGCATTTTGAGGCTGCAGTTGACGCCGGAGAGTGAATCCTTCTATGTGCCATGCGAGGGCGATGGCTGGACTGTGATCATGAAGCGATCTTCGGACGACCTCAGCTTCGAGCGTAGTTGGCTGGAGTACAAGGAGGGCTTTGGCAATCTGGCTGGCGACTTCTTTATTGGCCTGGACAAGCTGCATGCGCTCACTTCCTCAGTCCTCCACGAGCTGCGCATTGTTCTCGAGGATTTCGAGGGGAATGTCGCCTATGCTGAATACAATGCCTTTGCCATAAGCGGGGAAAGGGAATTCTACACGTTGCATCTGCTGGGTCAGTTCCAGAATCAGGTGGCGCCCACGGCAGGTGATTCGCTGTCTTATCATGCTGGCGCCAAGTTCAGCACCTTCGATAGCGATAACGACAATTGCCTGGAATGCAACTGTGCGCAGCGTCTCAAGGCCGCCGGCTGGTTCAATAATTGCGGCACCAGCAACTTGATGGGCGTCTACCACGCCCAGAATCCCAGCAAGGCCGGCGAGACGGGCATCTTTTGGGACACGTTCCAGGGCAAGGATTACTCGCTGCGTAGCGTCAAAATGCTCATACGCCCCGTGGCACAGGACGAGGCCAGACGCTAAACGAGCGTTTGAAAGGGCCCGAAAAACTGCCATCAGTCAGGGAAGCTTTAATGCTCTATAACTATGAGTATATACAGCTATGGGAGTGAGTTTGGTACACTTCAATGATTTAATGATATATATAGCTCAGTTTTGAACAAATTTATTTGAAGTATAGGCTATTTGTTTATGAACAAACTTACATCAGTTTTAAAAATCAGCAATTAGAAAATTACTTTAAAAAAATATTTGTATTTAAATGTTCATATATTTTTTTGTGTTGCCAAACTTATAACCTTAGCTGTATGTAATCCTAGCCAGAAACTCAACTTAATCCCAAGCTTTGCATTTTAATTTAGCTGTTAGCCATGAAGCTCTTTTGCGTGTATATGTACTTTTGTCCAGCACTGTATATTTATGGAAAATTACCTAATACCCTAAGTTAATAAAGTTGCGCTATGTGTCGTGTATTTCTATCTCTCTTGCTCCCCTCTGGATGCATCTCTTTCGCTTTCCAGTCGTGCGTCAGTCACAACATTAATCGTTCCAATTAGACAAAATGCACCACACGGCAACATGCAATCCACTCTGTCTCCACTGTCTCCACTGTCGCCACTTTGTCTATTTAGGCTGAGGCTCAATAGAAGCTCAGTTCAAACCGTATTCGACTGCCGCTGGCAACTCTCTTAACATGGCTAAAATGTTCTACTGTTGGCTGTCCTTCTTCTGCCAGTTGTGGAGCCTGCAGGCGCTCAGCTTGGAGTCGCTGATTGCCCAGAGCAGCATCTACTATCAGATGGATGCCTCGGAGCTGTTGCTGCAACATGTTGAACAGTTGACTTCGGTGGAGTCCCTCAAGTTAATTGTGCACGGTTTTGTTGGATCTCGTAGTCACGGCTCCATAATGCCGCTCAAAAATGGTAAGATCTAGTTAGACTCATCTCTTGACCAGTTCTGATTGGATTTATTGACAGCCTACATGGCTCAGGGATTTGAGAATATTATGATTGCCGATTGGTCGCCCGCTGCCAACTTGGATTATCCCAGTTCTCGGCGAGCTGTGGGCAAAGTGGCTTTGGTGTTGGCCAAGCAGCTGGAACAGTTTCTGGCCAAGCACAACGTAACGAATGAAGCGGTGCACATTGTCGGCCATAGTCTGGGTGCCCACATTGCTGGGCGAATCGGTGTCTACTTCAATGGAACTCTGGGTCGCATTACGGGCTTGGATCCCGCCCTGCCCCTCTTCACCCCCCGCTCCGACGACAGCCTGCAGGCGATTGCTGGCCGCTTTGTGGATGTGATCCACACGGATTACCCGGTCTTTGGTGATCGCACTCCGCGTGGCACCGTCGACTTCTATCCCAACTTTGGACGTGCCCCACAGCCGGGTTGTGAGGAGGTGGATCTTCTGTCGGCCAGTAAGCTCATCCTGGAGGCTTGTAAGTGCCCAAAGATTCCTTATTGACAGCTGTATCCGATCCGAATCTTGCAGACAGCTGCAGTCACAATCGTGCTGTCCTCCTCTATGCGGAATCCATCGGGTTGCCCAAGAGTTTTCCAGCCATTTCCTGCAGCTGGAAATCGATCAGAAGCAGCAAAAGCTGCTCACAGAATATAAACACTACACATCTGGAAACAGCCATTAATAATATGGATGATGATCAGGTGGTTTACATGGGTGAACAGGTGTCACGCAGGTGATTTAAATTCACGGCCAAACTCAACAACATTCGTTTATTTTTTCATTATTTTGCTAGCGTCATCTCTTACTATTATTTGGAAACCAATGCAGCGCCACCTTTTGGCCAAGGCGTGCGCGCCAAGTTTGATTAACTCGAAACTTGGCATGAATGCGGACTGCAGCTTACAGCATATGAACTGTAGATGGCGGTGTTCGGTTGCAAAATTAAAAATGATAAAAACTCAATAAAAATTTATAAAATTCCAAATTAGATAAAATTAAATAAAAAATGTTATTGAAGTTGGCTTTTGGCAGAGAAAAGTTAAAAAATTTACATCTAAGCAACAAAATGTAAAAAAAAAATCAAGAACATTTTTAGAAAAATTCTGCAAAAATTTTAAAATTTCTCACAAAATTTTGAATACCCATTTTCGGAAATGTACTTATTTCTTTAAGTAAAAAAATCAAACCAGATCAGAAAATGTTTAAAGAGTGGCAACCTGCGGCTTAAAGCGCTGTTGTGGCGTTGTTTGCCTTTTTGATTGCTAGGTGGCTAATTCTGAAGAGTCACTTCGGTTTGATTGCTGAAACTAAACCATAAATTTGATAATTCGTTGTAAAAAATCATGCCAAATTGGACAATTTTGATAAGTTGATAAGCTTAAGGTATAATAAACTTCTCACATTAATAACTTTGTTAAAACTAGACCGATTTTCAAGCGGAATGTCATTTTGATCATTGTTTATCCTCTAAATTTAACATTAAATCTTTTATTTTATGCAACTAACAAGTTCTCTACCAATGGGGGTGATTTTTGCAATATTTGAGTGATGTAAATAAATGAACAACAGAGCTAGTTGACCGCAACCTTCATTTCTCACTAGATTTAATTTTGCATGAGCATTTGCAAATGGGAATTTTATGAATGAAGTTCAGCTGCAGGCACAAACGAAGAGGAAGACGAAGACGCAGCCGCAGACTTACACTACGTCTTGACTGCATTCAGAAGAAGGAAAAGAAAGAGGGGAAAGACCAAACCGATGTTATTTATGAGTCAATAACTTAACAACAAAACGCTCATCTACATTTAATGGCGATAATTTTTGACGCAATTTGAGAAACAGACACAGCGGCGGTCGAGTTGTCTTCTTGGTCTAAAAAGAAAGCAAGAAGCTGAAGAAAACCGCAGAAGAGATAACACAAAACACTTGACACCTTGGTGAGCCTCCAGGCAGAGTCCGGCTCCAAATACGTTGTATGGCATGGTGTGAGGTAAGGAGATACACCTGAGGCACCTGAGCACAATAAAAGAAGATGAAGAAGAAGAAGAAGCAGAAAGAAACAAATAAACGCAACGATCGTAAATTTCCAATAAAAAGATCCGAGCAGAGAGCGCAGCTCTTGTGGAAGCGGTAACCACTAAAAGGAGGGCAACATGCTGTAAATTTTAGGATTTCCAGATGCCAACAGCTGCCGGCAAGAGTTCGAGCCCGAGCTTCAATGGCATTCCATGGTTTCTGGAGACTCGAGACTCGAGACTGGAGTGTGGGTGGCTTTCGGGAGATAACATTCATGGTTGCACTCGACTCGCTGACTCGTTGCGTTCTAATTCATTGCCTCACTTGACTGGTAGCATTGTATGAGTATTTGAGAGGGCCACCAAAGCTAACTCGTTCCACAAATCGATTTCAGGCTTCATTAGCCCCACATAGCGCACAGGAAACTCCCGCACTTTGCAATATGCTTTTCTTTTCTTCTCTTTTCTCCTTTGTTTCACTCTTTGGCGCATAGTTTACACGGCAAACACAAATGCGTAAAACTATCTCCCGCTTCCCTTCCCTTTATGACCCTAACTGTCGCCTCATCCCACTACCTGCAACCTCCCTTTATTGATGCCCCATGCTCGGTCAAGCAGCGAGTTGTTGTTGCTTTTTTACTCCCATACGCGTACGTTCTCATTTTCCTCCATTTCCCTTCATTCGATTTCATTTCCATGTTAAATTTTTGTCGTTTTGTGTATTTTTTTTTTGTTTTTTCACCTTTTGTGAATTTGTGTCATTCGTCGGTTTTTCCTGTTCGTTGTCTTTTGTTTTTATTTAGTTGTTGTTGTTTTTGTAACTTGGCTTTAATTTCTGTTGACTGAGAAAGGAAAACACACAAAAGTGCTGTTGACTTTCTAGCATCATTGGACGCTTGATGGAGCTGACGGAGAAGTCGCCTACCTTCAAAGTGTTCCGCTCCAATTCGAGTGATTTGGCTGAAGAATGCCAAGCAATTTCTGATAGTAAAAAATGCGAAAGAACTGTGCAATTCCATTTGAATAACATTGATAAATAATAAAATTTATTGTTGATTTCCGATGGAAATAAAAGTAATAATAATAAATAATTTATAAAAATATTTTCAATCTTATCAAAAATGTATAACTTTTTGAAATGATTTAGCCAAATAATTTAAATGGTTGCTATTAATATTTTAATGAATTGTTTCCTCTTAATATGTTATTAAATTAATTTGTTGCTTACAATTATTATCATATTCAGATTGCCTTTACCTTAAATAATCAATAAATAAATGCAACACATTTCTGCCTGCATTATCCTTACCTTCATCCCCAACTGTATTCAAAATTATATAATTCTTCAACTGTTTTGACACATTTCTTAATGGCACTTCACACACGCACACTCATTCGCACACACACTCGCATACACACATGAAGGAGTCAAGCAAGGCATACGAAATGGAATGAACAAACGAAAAGGCAAAAGACAAGGAGACGGACAAACAGAAGAGAAATGATATTGTAATTGGCAATCGCTGTCGTGCATAAATCACATGCATAAATTCAACCTACGGACATTTTGAAGCGACACCAACGCGTTTTGTTCTTCATTCCCCCCGTTAGCCCCTCTAGTTCCTTCACCACTTTTTCAGCGGTTCCTTTTAGCCTCCCCCTCGCTATGGTCGTTTGTTGAAGTCAATGTTGCTATCCAATTGGAAAATTTTTCATTAACTAATTGAACATTTTATGGCAGCACAGGTCGCACAGTAATTCAGCCATGGAGGCGACTGCTCGACTGTCGGACGGGTCGCTTAGTTGGCTCTAAGACAAAGGCAATGGCGCCAATATTGATGACAAACATACAGAGGACAGGAAGATTCCCCCTCGCTGTCTAGTAGCAGGACTGCCTAATCTGCGACAGGCTACAAAACAGGCCAGGACACGAAAGGACGTTGGCCCAAATGAATAAACACACACACATAGTTGCCAGTGTGCGTATGTGTGTGTGTGTGGCTTTAATAATTTACGAGGATGCGCTGTGGTCGAACTGCCCTCGCATTGTCTTCCCTGAATACACAAGTAACGCTGGAAATTTGCATAACTGTCTGACAGCGTGTCCGCCATGGCGGATATTAAACATTAGCGCGTGCTGGACAACAACACAACACAACACCCCCGCCTCCCCTCACCGCTGTGCCTGGCGAGAAACCCCAAAAATAATTAAGGTGAAAATTGCTGTCGACACGCAAACCGTAAAGCCAAAACAATAAGGCAACAAGCCAAGAAGTCAAGAAGTCAAGCAGGCTAACAGGCAACAACAGCTCGGAGCTCGACATTATATTTCTTTTTTTAGTGACTTTTTTGAGAAATGACCAGAAAAGAACAGCAACAACAACAACAGCAGTCGCTGATAAGGAGGAGAGCAGAGAGCAGAGAGCAATCGAGAGGAACTGGAGACTGACCGATTGCAATGACTAATGAAACCTATTAGCCCTGTGACAGATGAGAGTCTGTCTCGTCCGTCTGACTGGGACCGATGATGGATAAGCTCATTAAACTGAGCTCCAGACGAAGGCGACAAGATTGCGGCAGTCACATTCGGATAAGTTGGATTTTGGAAGCTGTCGTGGATCAACCAGTAGCCCAATAGTTGACGAGGTCGCCATCAGTTGGCGGCAACCATCTATGAGATTCCCCCGTAGACCTTTTTGACCCAATGGCAGGCTTTTAATTGAAGCTTGTTGGTGGCCCCGCTTCGCCTTGCTGACATTTACTTATCACTAATAAAAATTATTCAACTATTTTGGAGAAATAGGGATATCCTTATCTCGGGACACCCTCATACCTCAATGTTGCATTAATGTCTGTGAATTCCATTTGTTTACTCAAGCAATGAAAATTTATTACAGTAAGATTAGATTAAGTTACAAATTGAATGCAAAATTTGTTAATGTATTAAAATTGGATTTGGATGAATTAAAAATTAATGGTTGATACTACCAATAGATAGACATAGATTTTTTCTATATTAACACACGTTAGCAATTAATTTTGTACTAAAAATAAATAAGAAAATTCCGTTTGGTTATCGTTTTTAAAGTAATTTTAAATATTATTTTAAATTCTTGAAATATAAAAAAAATTTTGTTACATGATAGTTTATTTAAATGCTTGAAACTAATAATTACTTTACAGCCCATACTTTATTACAACGAAAGTGTATATAAAAAAGTTCCTTCCATAGAAATTCAATGAATCGGCATATTTTTATTATCCAAGGGAAGCCGTTTAGATTTCGAAAGCGGAACTGCCTTCCAGCTAAGCATATCAGTGATAAAAATTGTTTTTAAGCCTTATAAGGAAAGAACTTTCTTATCATATCAAAGTCAGAATCTAATCAGAATTCAAATTTCAATCGAATTATTCTTTGATTTTGCTCAAGTTCCGACCATATTGCTTTATCACGAATAAACTTTTCCAGGCTGTCATAAAATCGATAGACAATGGAATGGAAATTTTTTACTAAATATTTGCCTTTCTAGTTAGCTGAGGAACAACTTATTTGATTTTATTAATACATTTTTTTTTCTTGGTTTTTGCTTTTGGTGTCAGTGTCAATTGCTGTGTCGTCTACGTAGTTTGTTGTGTTGATTTTTGGGATTGGCAAGTGATTTCATTATTATTTTTTGTGCTTTTTTATGATTTAATTACATGAAAAATTATATTATTATTATACAAATGTATTGCTTAGTGCAATTATTTCGTGCGTCGTCGTCTTTACGATCTGTCTGCTTTATGACTGGAGTCAAGGCAATCAATAGGGGGAGCTGAGATTTCACAACTGAGCCAAAGCCTTATGGGGGGTTGTTAGTCTAATTAATAACACATATCCATGGGTGTTGCTAGCTGTAACTATACGTTGAGAAGGTGTAGGTGGGCGATAGAGGCGGGGTTGTAGGTGGCATTGGCTTTCTCCGTGCGGCTGCCCACACAGTTGGCTTTAATTAATTATGTAGAAAAATTAATTTCATTTCAATTGTGCGTCTCGCAGGCGCATCTTGAATCTCTCATCATTAGCAGCTGCTAAGACCCAAAAACAAAACCGAAATCCAAAATCCAAAATAAAAAAACCCGCTGAGTAAGCAATGATCGTGTTTGCCCCGCATCCTTGAGCTCCAGCCGCCACGTCCACTCAAGTGTCATATTCGAGTGGGCTCGAAGGTGATTAACGCGATCATAGAAATGATGTTTTCAAAAAAGTATATTAAAGATATGAGTGTGTGTATAACCAAAATGCGCGTAAGTGTGTCGGATCGTCTTCGTCTTCAGTTCACGATGCTAACAACACCTGAAGTGGCCCCTACAAACGATCGCCCCGATGATCACAATAGCTGATCGCGTCTATGATCATGACTCTTTCTTTCTCCATTTGCGCACGCGCTAAATGTCAAAATTTGACAATTCGACACATTGCAGCGTAAATACCCTTTCCACAGTTAACATTTGAATATTAAGAGAAAATTCTGTAATGATCTCTGTTCTTCTATGAATAAATATAAATGAAAAAATGTTTAATTAAATTATATGTTTTACAGTAAAACTTTTACTTTCATCTCTTTACTAATCCTTACTTCATATTGTTCTTTTTATATTTCATTCTTCTATTACAATTTATAGTAATTTAATGCAGTTTTTCGAAAACTAGTTCCATGTTCTATTCTCTACGATTTCTGTTATTATTTCAGATTTTCAGTTTATAAAATTTTTATAAATTAGGCTTAACTAGTATTAATGTTCTTATTAATCTAATATTTTTTTAATTCTTGAAACTAATCATTTATATCTTGATCTTTTTTACGTTTTTAAAGTCTTCTTCTCTCTTCAATTCTCCGCAATTTGTGATAAACTCGAAACTTGAAGCTTCATGCATTTGTGAAATATATTTCTCTTCTTGTATTCCTTTCTCCTTTACTTACTTTTTTTGCAAAATACTTTTTTTCATATCAAGCTGTCTCATCTTAAATTAATAGCTATTTTCTTGGTAAGCTAATATACCCTTTTGTGCATAGGGTATTCAAGATACTAAGGCTGCCTGTTGTTTTGGCTATTGGGGCTTTATACTTGGTGTTTGATGTTTGGTTTGCTGCTGCTCTAACTGTGGCGGTGACTGTGGCGGTGACTGTGGCGGTGACTGTGGTTGTGACTGTGGCATGGGCACGCCCTCAGCGGCATGCCGCCCACTGTAACATGTCGAATCATTCATTGCATTGCACAGCACAGCACAGCACAGAATGTGGGCTGGCGCTGGTGGCCTATAAGCCTGTAAGCCGGGCCTATTGGGCCTTCGAGGTGTTGAAAAAAGCAGTGAGTACGCCGGCTTGAAGCGTTTTGTGTGCATTTGTAATTGTTAAAAGGCTCTGCCCGTTGCTCTGTCGCTGTCATTATTTTCTGTAACATTTAGCAAAATCATTAATAATTGTTGTAGCAGTTGTTGTTGTTGTTGATGTTGTTGTTGTTGCCGCGACACAGATACGCACTTAAAAATTGTCAGACGATGTCGAGACAGAGACATCGCAGTTTTAGTGTTAACTTGATTAGCATTCGCATAAATTGTGATTGTTGATTGTCGCTGTCGTTGTTGACTTTGGCAGTTGCATCTTGGCATTTGCATAGAATTCACATTTGACTGCAATTTGGGTTAATGTTTCAATAGATGATATCTATGCTTAGATATCTGAAGATCTGTCTTTAGCTGGAACTCATATTCGGTGTGGCCCGTCTCTAAATCCACTGAGAATTCAATTAAACTGCGTTATGCAAACAAACGAATCGATTCGATTCATTTTGATTTGTTTGAACTCTCATTCCCTAGAAGATAAACAAGCGATTCTGGAGAAAATCGGCAGAGAGAGATAGAGAAACAATACAAATTGCCGCGTAATCTTCGAGTGCCTTCGAAGGCGACAATAAAGCGACATCGAAACAATTTTTGAATACGAAAATGTTGTCCTTTCGTTTTTATCAACAAGTGCCGCCAAGTGGAATCAATCAAGTGAACACAGCCGATGCATACAGAGAGATTTCCAGTATTCCTTGGAGAATTTCGGCAGCGTTTGTTACCTCTCTCGAAGCGTGACAATATTTTGGCCACAGTTTCAACCGAAATCGGTTTAAAGGAAGGGGAAGGGAAAGGGAAAGTGGAAGGGGAACAGGAGCCTCGGGACAGTTGAGCTGAGGTAATTAATCATGCGAGTTGAACGATAAGGTCGCATTGGAACTGAGCTCAGTGTATACACACCAATATATATTTCATTCTTATAAACAACAGGTACTTTGTCCCCTAAGGGGGTGAGAGACAATGTGTGTGTGTGTGTGGGGGGTATGACAAGTATGGTAAAGGGTAGCATCCATAAATCCCACAGATATCGTAATGAGAAAATCACCGAACGACATTGGACAGAGAGGATTGCGGGTGTGGATTACAAGGAATTTAAATATTTATTGTGAGTTTGTATCAATTTGACATAAAAGCGTCAATATTGATACTTACAGATCGGAAAATGAATGGGAGCAGAAAATGAACAAAACAAATCGAAATGAATAATGAAGCTGAAGAATAAAACCTGAAAGGTATTGTAGGGGATTTAAAATCGATTTGCATTCATCGAAGTTAAGATTGGAAAAGCATAATAATAATAAGTAATCGAATAGTGACTTCAACTTTAGCATTTAGCTCTATCAATACAATCTGCAAAGTCAAGTAACTGCGGATAGAAATAGCTAAGATATTATCTATAGATTGGCGTACAAGTATCTCAGAGATACGTAAGACAGGCAGCGCAAAGCGATAGCAAACAAAGCAACTGACGTTAAACACAACAAAAACAAAAGCTACACGCAACTGACATTGTCAAAAGCAAAAGCAAAAGATACATTTGTATCTCGTCTGTGTGTGTGTCAAAGTTGTAGCGTCTGCTCTAGGTTTAATGGCAAATTTGCACGAGGTAAATACGAAAAGCATACAGATGGATGGAGAGTCAGACAGACAGAGAGAGAGAGATAGAGAGAGAGAGAGAGAGGTAGAGTGAGTGAGTGAAGTGCCCGCAACGGCAGTCAATTATCAATAGACAGACATGTAAGTGTGTATCTGTATCTGTATCTGCAGCTGTATGTGAGTTAGTAACTAACGTACAGCAATGGCTTGGTACGAGATACATTTGTATCTCAACTAGTCTGCTACTTCACCTGCGTGTCATGTTTTCAGTTCGCTTTGTTTTTTTTTTCGTTTTGCCTTCAATTTCATTTTGTTTTCTTTATTGTTGTTTTTCCGTTTGCCACTGCACACGCAAAACTAACCGCAATATTTGCTCTCCCTTTCTCTCTCTCCCTCTCTCTCTCTCTCGTTCTCCCACTCTCTTTGAGTGGCGTTCGGCAATCTGATTGGCTGGCAAACCGGCGACTGCGCCGCTGCCATTGAGGCCACACCTCTATTGACTGCGGTCTCTGCTTGCCCCCATGTTTAGACAACTGTCGCGTCGCGTCGCGTCGCGTGTCACCCCCAACCCCAACGTCAATCCGAACCCGAACCCGAATCCATGTCTCAAACTTGAAATGGGAACCCTCTGGCTCAGCATAAAGCTTCCTTCATAATGGACACCCAAAAAGGGGTGGGGGATTGACAAGGGTTCCGTTTGGTCAAAATGAAAATGGCTTTTATGTTTGTGGCGTGCGTTGCGATAATTTTACTCCTGACGCCGAGGATTCAGGGAATTGCTTATGTACACAGATACAGCTACAGATACAGATACAAATATATATCTGTATGTATATGTTTAATGGCTAGTTTATCGATTTCGTTGTTGGCCACAAAGAAACTTTGCATGTGATGTGTGTGGTTAAGTGTAATTTTGTTATAAATTTATGATTTTATTTTATTACATTATGTTTCGTATCAGATCTGCGGGTGGCCCATTAAAAAAGTCTAGAATATATAATTAAAGTAAAGTTTCCTCCAATTTTATGATAAGTATCTTTTATCTTTTTATTGATTTAATATAAAAACAAATGAAAACACATGTGTTAATCATATTTAATATGCAAATGTTCATTTCATATTTCGACCTTATTTTCAGTCGTCAAGTATCCGCTTACAATTTACGAGTATAAACGATATGTTGACAGTTGAGTTCATGTTTTATTTTCATCAAAATATATTCAAAACGTGTCTCAGTCTTGTAATATGTTAAATTTATTGATATTTATGACTAATATGCAAGTATTTCTCTGTTTTGCATAATCCGCATAAATGTTCAACTTGAAATGATCCGCTTTATAAGCAGTCTAAACCGTCTCAATGACGTTCCAATCTAAAATGGCGAATCGAAGCAGAAAATTCGTGTAGTCAACGAATCTCTTATACCCTCCAATAAGACCAGCTTAACACTCACACACACCTGAGAGAAGAGAGCGCGTCTGATAAAGCTTGTATAAGAGAGTATCAGTGAGTGATCAGTGAGAGAGCAAACGCGCGCGCTCTCTGAGAGAGGCAGACACCTGGTTGTCGAGCATATATCGAATGAGTAAAAAGTGGTAAAAACAACAAACAACAATACAAGCGTTAAGTCAGCTAAGCAAGCAAACCATAAAGTCACTGAGCAGCAGGGCAACAGGGAAAGGGGCGAGGGGCAAGGGAGGGGTAGCTCTCTGGCAAGGGCAGATCCGCTCGGCTCGAGAGAGGTGTGCGGCAGACACAGCGGCAGAGCGGGGGAGGAAGAGAGAGACTCCGAGTCTGGTTAGCCAGGTATGAGTACACTAATGTGTGTCTCTGTGTGTATGTGTGTGTGTGTGTGTGTGTGTTGTTGCTGGCCCGCTAGCTGACTGGCGAGGTTCGTCTGCGCGAAACCTTCGCTCGTCCAATCAGTACGAACTCGGTTCCCGCCAGCGAAGAGACAACAACAGCGACTGAGCGCTCGGCAGCGACTTGAAAACAATTTTTGAACACTTTTCGAAACTCAAATTAGAGTCGCGTTTCGCGTGCATCGGCTGCATCTTTTACAACACACATTTATCTACAAATATTTATGCTTTCTATATATCGAGCTATATAGATCTCAACTGTCTGATCTGAGGCTTTTGTCACAGCAAATTGCGACACTGAAAGCCAACGCGGAAGTGAATAAAAAGCCGCCGGCATCTCGAGTTAAGGATGTGCAAAAATTCTGAAACAGCAGCTGAATGATACTTAATTGTTGTTAATAAATTGTGTAAACAAAAGAGTGTCTGTGTGCGTGCTGTTGTGCGTGTGTGCTTGTGTGTGTGAGTGGCTGTGCCTAAGTGCATAAATCATTTGCATATCCTTGCAAATGAGTAAAATTCATATTCAATTATAAAGCAAATAAATTGTAAAAAATTTACAACACAAAATCTTATTAAATGAGCGGCATCAATTGTTAATATTGTTGTCCATCTACAAGTGCCATGCAAATAAATTGAAATAAATTAAATGTTTATTATTATTGTGCCTTGAACTTGTCCGTGACTTGTGACCTACAGAAAAACCCCCAAAAATAATAAAAATAAATCTTATTGCAATTAAGCAAACTATTTGCTTAAGATTAAATCTTATATTGAGTTGCATTGATGCTAAAAATTCAGCTTAAATGCATACGGATATTATAATTGGTGACCAATTTGCCACCAACAACAACTATTGGGTGATGCAGGTGAGAATAAAAATAAATTGATATACATAATAATAATCATATTAAAGGGAATTGAAATCAATCTCAATCTGTTTGATTGAGTCATTTTTCCATTTGCTGTCACTTCCCGTTGAGGTTTTCTGAGTCAGGCCTCGAATTTTTGGTTGATTGTTAACAAAATCGACGTTAAGCAATTACTAACCATAATTATGCCAAATGTGCTAATTAAATTGTATGTGTTTTTAATGCTTCCGCTTATCAAAATGCAAACTTGCACTGGCCACAAAATTTGGCTCTTATTTTGTTTTTGTTTTGTTGTTTTTTGATTCGTTTCCCCGGGCTAATTTTGTTTCCAATTTGAGTCGAGGGCTATAAATAAAGCGCACGCGGCAATCATATTAAACAAATTAAGTTGATTATCGAGCGGATACATTTGGTGATAATAAACACTGCAGATAAACAAGATACAAGATACAAAATCTTACAATCAGCGAGAGAGAGATAGAAAGAGATTAACACCTTTGTGGCTCAGGTGTTCAGGTAACCAGGTGTCCAGGTGTCTTCAGACTCATCAAAAGCGCATTTATGGGTACTCATATTTGAATACACTTGAATATTTGTCAAAGCGCCGTCGGCAATCGATTTGTAAATCTTGTTATCACTTGCAACACTTTAAGCCGTTCTTAAACATTCGGTCGGTCAACTCTTTTGAACTTGGCCAGCGTCAGAGTCGCTGACGGAGTCGGAGTCAAAGTCGGAGTCAGAGACGGAGTTATGACTCTGTCGCACTTTTGACGCACACCCCAAGGAAATTGTAGCGTGTGTTTTTTGTGCTCTTGTAAATGTTTGTCAGCAGGTTTGTCTGCCTGTTCTCAGTTCTCAGTTCCTGTTGCTCTTCAGTCCAACTCCTCATCTATATCTTCTTCGTCTCCGTCTCCGTCCCCGAGTTCGTTTGTTTGTCCATTGTTTGAATCGCGCTTACTTGCGAAGCTCTGGGTCAATATTTGTGCACAACACTTTGCCAATGTGCCAAGTGTTGTTGCCGTTTGTGGATGCCTCTTGGTTCTGTTGCACCCTCATCTCTTGCCATCTCCCTCTCTCTCTCTCTCTCTCTCTCTCTCTGAGAACTAGTCGAGTTAGTTTCATCAGCAACAACACTGGGTGGCATTAAACATTGGCTTACTAATAAGTACGCTGTATCTAGTAGCCCGTAAAGTGACTTGAACCGAACACTCATCGGTTGACACAAGTAAACAAATACGGGTACTCATATTAAGCAATCGCTTTGAAGATCATCGTGTATGCTCTATGGGTAAATGATCTCATGATCGAGTGTGTCCGCAATCGAATTGATATCGTATAGATCTAACTATACATTTGAATATATTTATAATAATATATGGAATTAAATATTTAAAATGCTTATATTAATTTGCATAATTTTAAGTTAATATTCTCTTCAATTTAATATAAAAGTGATGTGATTTCGTTATCAAATCATATTAAAATCCAAAACAAATATTGATCTTATTGGATTTTATGTTGAATAACTTTTATCATAATACATATTGACGTGTTATAATAAACGGTATGTTAATGTTACTCAGTTTTAGCTTTTGTTAAGTGGAACTTAAAGAATTTTAACTATTATTTATTGTTGATCATTTTGTTGATACAATTATATTGCAAATGCATACATTTTTCAAAAGATTTCAAGTTTTCTTATTTCAATATTCTTATACCCATCCAAATAGTTTCTTTTTTTCTTCTTTACTTTGATTGTACACCTGTCTATCAAACTATTGACATAATGTTTGCTTACAAGACCCCTAGTCTTACCCATTGATAAGTTCTAACTTTTTTTTTGCATTTATTTGCTAGAACTATTGCCTTACTCAACAATAAGAGTCTCTCAAGACCCCAACTCTGATAGTCTGAATACTTCCCCACTTAGTGAGATAAGAGACCCAACTAGAAAACCGTCTGAGGCATTGACAATTCTGAGGAAACGACATCGTAAAAGACAACTGGCAACTCTGTCGTTCCGTTCCATTCCATTCCCAATTTCAGTCCCGTTTCCGTACCCATTCCCCCTACCTGGTGTTGGGCAAGTGTTGTTGTTGCTGGTGTTGCTGGTGTTGCTGGTGTTGTTCCGCTGTCACCATCAATAGCTGCACTAATTAGGCATGTGTTGTCAAATATTTACACACGGTCGCAAAAGTACAAAGCGATGTTGACGTCTCTCCGTAACTGATAGGGCAGGCAAATGGACAAGCCAAGTACCCCAGTGAGGGGAGGAGGGAGGTGTGTGAAGGGGGTCTCTTCTTCCGTTTTCACTGATTTACCAATGGCAATTCCCACGACTCACCATACACACCACCGAGTCGATTTTGACGAAAACTTTCATATTTTATGGCGTTTAACACAAAAAATTAGTTTATGATTTCTTACACGGAATTAGCGAGCTAATGGCCCGATATGACCAGATATGGCCCGATATAGATACCATGACTTATGACGTTTCTCCAGTACTCTAACTGCATGAATAATTGAGCTAATCAAGCACGTAGGCACTTGGCTTGGGGTCTTGGACTCGCACTGGCTTTGAGTCTCCGGTCTGAGTCTGAGTCTTGCTCTTGGTATTGGTCTTGGTCTTGGTCTAGTCCCAGTCTGGCTTTGGAATTGCCTCTGGTGCACTGATTAATGGCCCTGGCCATTGTGCTTCAATCACATATGCGCAAATAATTAAATATAGATAAAAATCAGATTACTCATACGTCATGTTGCCGGGGCAAATCTTTGCCCGGGCGTGGCTGTCAACGGGTGCCGACGATTTATGCAAATTGTACATAAAATGCAACAAAACTCTTTTGCGATTCAGCTAAGCAATTTGTCAATTTTTGCAAATGATCAAACCAAATGCGAATGCGAATTCGACTTCCAGTTTGAGTTTCAGTTTGAGTTTAGAGTACATAAAAATTCGTATCAATAAAAAGTATTTGCATTAATGTTTGTATACAAAAGGCGGCCGCCTTCAAAGAGTCTATCAAGAATTGCATTTTGATATCTTTCAGATAGACAATAAGCCAAGCAGTGAGATACATCATTTTTGGCCATAAAATTGTTGATAATTAAGTACAAACATGTGAATTGCTATTGGTATAAACTGTGATACAATGGCTGTAAAAAGTATACGTTTTAGCGTTGGGATGCCATTTGGCAGGCACACTTTCCATTTCGATTTTTGATTGCGAAACGAGTTCAAGACTGGGTCAAATCGCGGGCCAAAACCAAATGCCAATTACAAAGAGCCAAAAAGCGATCAATGTTAAATAATAAGTAAAGTGGGCCAAAAACTATAACAACAACAGCAACAACAACACAGCAAATGAAGGGAGAGAAGGAGGAAAAAATCTCATTAAAACGCCGCAGCGCACAGTGGGAGATCGCAGAGATCGATTCAATTCTATGCAAATCCATGAAAGATTTTCTCAATATTGGATATGGGGGTCTCGCAATTTTCGCCAATTCATGCAAATGAAAACGAAAACAAAAACGGGCTGAAAATGGCACACGGCACAGTTTGAAAATGTGAAATCTGAAAATCATTGGCAATACTCGGCATTTGATTGATATGCCGCCTAGACAGGCTGGAGGTCAAGTTTGCTATTTCATTTCGCATTTTGGGCAGACGAGAAAGAATTGGCAACGGAGATCAATCACTTGCAATCCATTGATTCGGGAATGTGCAATGCTGCACAGTGGTGTTGAAGAGGTTAAAAAGGAAAACTGGCAAATCAAGTTCTGAGAAACCATTCGATATAATCACACATTCACTTTTATTGCTCAACTTAAATGATCTTTAAGTTAACCTTTTTTTTTTTTTGGAAATCTGACCCAATCCAACTCCAACTTTTTATGGCACGTGTGAGCTGTATGCTACGATATCTGGAATCCATCTAATCCGCATTTCTTCAGCTCACAGTCCCTAACTTATTAGGGGTTCCATAATTTTTGATGGATTGCGTGTGTGTATTTGAAACGATCCCAATTCGTGGAATGATTGCGGAAACTAGTTTGCCAAAACGAATGTTTCTTCGAGGTGCTAAAACAGCGCAACATTAAACAGCAACAACAACAATCATAATAACCCCAAAGACTATTGTCAATTTTCGCTTTTTACCTTTGTTGTACTTTTTTCTTACTTTTGTTTAAGCTTCAGCATTGAAGCGCAATTCGTTTCAAGTTTGATTGGATCAAATAAAGCTTTGAGCAGCTAACAGAGACAGACACGTTTTGAGTAAATCAAATGAAATGAAATTTCAGCTGTAGCTGTTGACTGTGGCGATCTCATTTGATGGCGCATTAAGATCAATTATTTGATTATGAAATCAAATCTGCATGAAATCTTCAAATAGTTGGCCAGCTTATGGCGACCCCAAGCTAAGATGTCAAATGTGGACGCTGTAAATAACAGACTGACTCACACGAGGGCTCGACAACTACAGCTACAACAACAATATGAAAAACTAAAACAACAACACTACCAACGACAACCACTTTTGGTAGGTGAGAAAAAACCATGAAACGGCCAACATTTAGCGTTGATCATGGATCGTTGATAAAGCCATCATCAGCATTAGCATTGTCGTTGTCGTAAAAGCCACTCAAAAGTTTAAATAAATAAATAAATAAGCAAGCCATAAAATCCATAGTTGCAAAATTAAATTCAAAACTTAATTTAATGGCCAACCAATTAGGTTTATTTTAGTGCACACTTCGCTTTCATTCCAGTTTGTTGTCGGCATTTTAATTTTTTGTAATTTAAAAGAAATCAGAAAATGCTGTGCTATAAAGTGTAAGTTATAATACTGATTAAAAGTTGTTAAGAAATTAAATGTTGAAGTAAATATATTCTCTATAACTTTCTGAAAAAAAAATTACTCTCCAAAAATGTTTATTTAAATTAAAAATATTTATATTTCTAAAAATTCTTTTAAATTTATTTAAAAAAAAAGGTACTTATAAGTTTCCATAGAAAAAAATGAATTAAAAAAAAAATATTGCTAATTTGATATTCATTCACAAGGTGCACAACGAACTCGTGTTACCTTCCACATCTGTAGGTATTTATTGACACACATGTGCCGCTTGTCGGCCTAAAATTACTTCAATTTTATTATTTGCTTATTTAACTTTTATCACCAATTAATGACGTCTTTTGTAGTTGTTGCCATGGACGTTGCTATATTTGATCGATCATTAACGCTAATTGTCAGAGTATGCAAAAAGCAAAGAAAAAACGAAAAAAAATAAATAAATAAAATACAATAAAATAAAATAAAAATGAAAAGCTTAGCTCTGCCGGTCAGTTATAGCGCCGGTTGTCAGTACCAAGCGGCCAACTCGCACTTGGCCTAAAAATAAGCGCTGAAATCTTTTGGCAATTGACCCACTAATAGGCCCTGTCAATAAGAATGCTGCGCGATCATGAATGACTTGCTTGCTTGCTGTCTGTCTGTCGGTCTGTCTGTCTGTCTGTCTGTGTGGCTGACTGTCTGACTGCTTGGCCAACTGCTTTTCTTGGCTTGAATTGAGTTGGCTTATTGTACACCGTTGGCCATTGAACTTTGGTATACCCCCCGCTCTCCCAAGCCTCCAACTTGAGCGAGGTTAAAAATTTTGTTTCCTGTTGCTTGTACATACAAATTAATTGCCCGCAAATCCTGTACCCCTACCCCTTGCCCTTCCCCTTCTCCAGCCCCTGCCACACAACGGGGTGACCGCCGCATTTGTTGCCACATTATTCAACAGTTTTCACTTTGAATTTTATTGATCAGAGTTGCATTTGCGAGTTGGTAACTTGCAACTAGCAACGTGTTGCGTCTGCGTCTGCGTCTGCGTAGCCCTCTAATACTGACTCCTACTCTCCTCCCTGCCTCCCTGCTCCCCTCTACCCCCCACCCTCTGCCCGTTAGGCCTCACTGAATCGCTGCCCTTTCGCTTATGCGCTTGATCGGAAATTGGTTTTATGCCTAGCTTCCAGAATGCACTCAATTTCCCTCCCGCTCAAACTGCTCGCACACATTTCCTGTGTCTGTTGTCACCCCCGTCGGAGGAATCGGCATTTAATAGCTTCAGTGGACACCCTAAAAAGTGTGTGTTTGCATTATGATTGCTCAGCGTGAAATTGTGAGAATATTTCCAAAGTCTTTTGCCCTCAAATTATGTTTAATTATGCCTTCTGTTTGTCTTCTTTTGCCCTGTAAAAAAAAAAAGGATATTCAATATCATCCTGATACTGCAATGCAATAGCTGTGCGAAGATTTTTATGCAAATGAGCCGAATAAATAGAATGCAAGATATGCGTATTTTTAATGATAGAAATATTTTCAACTAATTATATGTAGATTTAAATGCCAAAATCGAAGTGCATTAGTTAACTTTAAATACTTTATAGCTACTCTGGATAATAAACAGCCATAAATGCCGTATTGCCTGATTCGATTCACATAAAATACATAGACAATTGCCCCTACCATAAATACAATTGAAACAACAATCATTACCATTTCATTTTAACTGAAAATAGACATTGGAAAAATACAACAGCACTGAGTACGAGTCTCAATCATAGAGTTGTCGTTAGAATAGCAAAGTAAACCAAATGAATAAAAAAGAAACATTTAAAATCAACCAATAATGACAAAACACACACACACACGTACACACACAGATCAATACAAACAACAATAAATACTGAACAACATCAGTCAAAGATATGTAAACTAAAAAAATAGTTAAAAGCAGCAACAAAAATGAGGAATAAAAAAATAAAATGGAAAAGAATACAACAAAAACTGTCGCAAATTGCGGTCATTCGTCATGCGCACATGAGCAGAACGGCAGCGACAGCGACGTCGACAGCGGCAGAGGCAGCGGCAGCGGCAGAGACAGAGAACAGCTTCAACAGCAGCAGCAGCAGCAGCAGCAACAACAACAGCAACTACAGCAACTGCTCGACAAATGGCGTCTTGGCAAATGAGGGCGATTTGTGGATGTGTGCGAAGAGTGTGGAGCGGGGAGGGGGGAGGGGGCTTTGGAGGCAGAGCGTCACTTCAACTATGTAAGAGTAGCAAAAAGCAAAAAACAATAACAGAAATAGCAACAACAATGAGCATGAGAGTAACGGACAGCAGTGAGCAGCTTTTTATTATCGCTTTGCTATTGTTTTTGTTGTTATCGAGGGGCTGATGAGGCAGAAAATAAAAATGAAAAAAGCTTGCTACTTTTGTCTTTTTTACTCCACAAACACAAGCACACACGCACACTTAAAGCACACTGAGTGCTTTACATACAGTTGCTCGTAAGTATGTGTGTATGAGAGTGTGTGTGTGTGTGTGTGTGTGTATCTATGTACACTTAGCTCTCGCTGTTGTTGTCATTGTGGTTGCTGTTTTCTAACTATGAAATGTGTTTTGATTTGCTGCGCTTGCAAAAAGCTTTCTGCTGCCCGCTGGTTGGGCGACAGCGACAATTACGCTCTGGTTGGGGGGAGGGGGGTCTTCGTGGGGTGGTGTAGCAGCTCAATATGGCGTCGCTGCGACGCCGACTGCGACGGCGACTGCTTAATGGTGCTTAACTGCGCTCAGCGGCAGCCAACGCTGCGTGAAGTGCGCATGTCACAGATACAAAATGAGAGAAATATATACACACACACACACACACATTCATTTACTTATGTATAGTGTGTGTGCTGTGTACATAGGAAGACAATTGCGCTTAGGTGAACTACAGTTATGAGAATGAGCAAAACACTTGGATAATTTGAATTGCGATGCGCCATTTTCAATATGCAAGTGTGTGTGCGTGAGTCTGTATGAGTATGTGTGCAATGTAAAGTAGAATTAAACGAAATATTGAATAACTTTAAAGTTGTGGTATGCATAAATCAGCTTATAAATGACATATAAGTAGAAGAAATTACATATTTGGAAGTCAAGCCTTTGTTATGCAAGAGAGCAGTTACCTGAAGATTCTGAATGAAAGAAATGCCAACAACTAAATGTAGAGAAAAGTCTTTAATGGTAATAAATTTACTAGTTTAACCAAATAATATTTGACTTACCTGACTAGACTCATTTTTTACTTAAACATTCATGTTGCCATCTAGTTTCAAGGATTTCTTATTTTGTACGGTTTCAATATAGAAAAATACACAAAAATAAGAAAGTGGTTTCAATAATAAATTAAAAAGCTATTTGATATTTGAAGATATCTTGTCTGTTTGCCTGAAATTTAAAAAAATCCATTTATAGATTCATTTGAAATGATATTGAATTTAAAAAAATATACATAAACTTCATTGTTTATAGGCTAAACTGTTATTACAATCTGTAACTTCCGATATGACTCTATGGCAGCTCTTTCATTCTTATCATATTCAAGTGGCAATCACATTGAAATGGCACAATACTAATGTGAAACCTAAACTCAACGTCTACGATTTCCAGCTATATCAATTTCATTTAACAATTTGTTTTCCATTAGTTGACTCTGTGAGGCATATCTGTGCTCACAATAGTTCCATTGTCTGGGGCTTTTCAATGTATTGTGAGCCACCGTTGTTATTATGCCTATTAACGCTATTATTATGAAAATTTTCAGCATCATTGATTTTTGTTACCGTTTTTCTAATTTAAGCAAATTATTGTTTATACACCTATGTTGTATTCGATTCGCCCTCTCTTTCTCTACATTCATTTCCCTCTCTCTCTGTCTATCTTTCTGGTTGATTTATTGTATTTCTAGGCTGTATCTATAGGCATTCTATGTGTTTTTTTTTTTTTGTTTTATATTCAGTTTTCTAGAGGCCGCCAACTGTTAACTGGTTGTGTCAATATCCAGCCGCAACATGGGGCTGAATGAAATGCCCTCAAGTTGGCTTTTTCCTCAATGAAACTGGACATTAGCATAATCTTCCGATGACCAAACATACATATGTACCATGCATATAGATTCATATATGTATATTGATATTTATGAAAAGAGAGCTCTTTGGGTCGGCAAAAGGCGAAACCTGTTCGCATTTGAAGCCAATATCTTGTCTTACACGATGTTTCTCTTTGGCTTTGGGTTTTGGGTTTTGGGGTTCGGGGCTGCTGCTGTGGTTATTTGTTAGCTGGTGTCAAAGCTGTCACATATATCACGGCAGAGTTCCATGGGGTCAGCGAGTGGCCCACACGCATCTGTCTCTGTCTTTCTCGCACACTGAATGGGTTTGCACATGCATTTTGTGTTTGTTGCCCACTGTAGCCCCCTGCAATTGTTGTCGTTGTTTGTCGTTGCTCGTTGCAAGGTAATTGCTGTGCTGTCCCCTGGAGCCATCATGCCGCATTTGTCCACCGAGAGGTATGATTTTAACACAGCACAACATAACACAACAAAAATACTTTTCATAAGCAAGACTTTTGCAGTCGTGATTGCAATTGGCAGCCAGCATTGGTCGAGGGGTGTTTGAGGGGTTTGCGCACTGCAAAATGGATTCCAGACATATGTTAGACTTATAATTTATGTCTCGGCTCGATGCGATTTTAATTTTTCGTTTATTAATTGCCCGACTTGATCAACGAATGTTTGCCCGCAGGTCTGTTGTGTCTGTTGTGTCGCTTGTCTCATGTCTCTGCTCTGGGAATTACATTATTATTTCTCCTGTGGTGTTTTTATGCATTTGTTTGTTTACCTGTGTAATTCGTTTAATTACATAGAATTTAAACGCTGCTCAAGGTTGATGCGAGCTGCTAATTTATATGTCACTGGCGAAATTAAGTGCATTTAGCACGTAACTTGACAAACAAACAAACAACTACAGCAGCAACAACGAACGTCTAACAAAATTATTCAGTTTATTTATAATTAAACTCATTCGGGAAGCTCATTAAAATAAAATACGAACTGACGGATGGACAAGTGGCGGGAAAATATCTGTTAAATATGAGGTGATCAGCTAATTTAGCTAAATGAGCTATAAACAATCATTAAATGTACACTGGAGAGAGAGAGAGAGAGATTGGGTGATAGAGAGGGACAGCGAAGAACTTTAGCTCAAAAGAGAATGTGAAATATTACTGTCTTAGGCTATCAGACAATTTGCTTGCCAGATAATAAACTAGTTTAAATTTCCTACCTAATGTGAATTGATTTATATATTTTTAAGCAAATCATTTGAGAATTTTGAAATTTAAACGCGATTTTGATTTGATATTGTTTGATATTCTAAATTCTCATTAATTACTTAAGCTTATTTACGAACTTTGTATGGAATTTGATAAGCTGCATATTTGATTAAGTTTCATTTATTTCCATTTAATTTATATTATATTACAAATCTTTTTCATTAGCTGAGATTTCATGTATTGCCAGTCTCCCTCTTCTAGTCACGTTGAACGCTTTTTATCATACTAATTAAAGGCTAAAAACGTTTTAATTGGACAGCCGATAGACTTTTGAATATGCCCCTCTGAACAGTAGCTCAAAACAGAAAAAATAAATGTTAAAATGCAGCACAAGTTGCAACTTGAGTCTTGAGACTTAAGACATGAGACTCATATGAGCACGTCTCTGACGTTGGTTGAGTAGCTTGGCATTTGTCTTGCCACACAGCAATCTGCATATGAACTGCGAGTCCGTGGCATGCATTTGATATTTAGCTGCGACTTTGGCTTTAGCTTTCCGTTAACTAAATAGATAGATGCCAAGAGATTTTGACAGGCCAACTATCGTATTCGCGAAATCGTTAGTTAGTATCCGAACTTCGAGTGTATCTGTATCTTAAACGGAATGAATGTTTGACAGCCGCTCAGGGCTCAAATTGAAGCTAATTGAAATGTCGATAAGGCAGCTGTTTTGACATGCTGACAGTCTTTGATAGCTGCCCCGAAAATTGTTCTTGCGATTGTCAACTGCCGCTGGGCGCGACGAAGAAGTTACTGCTTGGCCCACATTGCGTATACGTAGCGTTGACTCATTCATTCATTCGTTTATTGTCTGGGGCGGCATTCTAAGCAACAACCAAAAACAAATGCCGCATATTTTTTGACCCAGTTTCGGCGGCTGCCACATAGACATGACTCACTCGTGGCTCTACTTTTGGATGCCCCAGCTGTGCCCCAGGCACACAATTGTCGTTGCCACAACTGCAGTTGTTGTGGCTGTTGTTGTTCTTGTGACTCCTTTGAAGCTGGTACAAAATTTATGCGCGCAATATGCGAAATTTATTGTAAAGACAATCGCTTAGCGCATAATTCGCTGCTCAACGAGACAACTCTCGTCCCCAGCCGGAAGCGGGTAATCATACTGTTATTGTCATCGTCATCGTTGTTGTGGTTGTTGTTTATCTGCAGCTGCTCCAATTGTCGCCCACCTGTGTTGAGGCAGAAGATGCTTAAGTCCGCAGTCTGACATCAGTGGGTTGTTAAAACCACCCAAGCAACTTACGCCCATCCCGAATCATTCTCCCTGAACTGAACCGGTTCTTAAAGTTGTTCAATTGCAACGGAATGAATTAAAAAAGAACCAGTTTCAGGGCTGAACCATCTGAAAGATCGTAAAGGATGTTTTACTTAAGAAACCCCATTTAAAACATGTATTCTTTTTATAATTACTTAATATTCATCAAGGCAATTGTTTTAAGTAACCAGTTTATTGACAACATTTAAAATAAAGTTATTTATATGCAGCAAATTTAATAGTAAAACAAAACAAAAATTAAATAAATAATTAAAAAATATATGTTTAAATTTAGAAATTAGATTTCTGGGGATATTCTATTCTTTATAATGATCAGTAATTCTGTCTTTAATTTTAATCTGAAACATGCAGGTGTCGTTGCTGCCCTGCCTCCGCCTCTGCCGCTGCTTCAGCCGACGTCAGCTGCAGTTTGCGTTGTTGCTTTCATTTTCATTGAACAATGTGCATCATTAACGCAAAAATTGCCGTTGTGTTGTTGACGTTGGTATTGTTGTTGCTGCCTTTAAAAGTTCGTTAACAAAGCGCAAATATTTTAGGATTAAAATGTTGTGTTTTTTTTTTTATTTTTTTTTGCATTTTGTTGTTGTATTTTTATAACAAATACACACAAAATTTGTTTGTGCCTTTTTTGCATCTTAATGAAGTGCGATTCAGATTCACTTAACAAAAAGATATATATACATGTATTTAAGTTGAGTCTGCTGCTGTTTCACTCGCTAAATGAGGAAGTCGAATATTCAACAAGTGCCCCCCGCCTCTGGCCTCTACCCCGCCCACACGCCTCAGTTTCAGTTCCATTTTTGGACAATGCTCACGTGTGGCAGTTGCAGGTCGCCGCTTTTATTTCATTTTATTTGATTTGGTTTTAACTTTTTGGGCTGGTCTTTAATTTGACCATTTTTGGGAATTGCGTTAGTTTGTTTTGCCCACTTTTTTTTGCCTTGATGTTGTATTGATTAACGCATTTTCTTAGTGTTTGTTTTTTTTGTTGGGTCTTAACTATTTCGCATTGTTGTTTGCCATTGTGGGTTTTGGCTGCTGCCGATTGTCAAGTGATTTATGCTGCCTCTTGGGACTTTTAATGACACACATCGAAAGCTGCAACACATTTGCGGCTAATAAGTTTCGTGGCATAATAAATGGCAGTTGAAAAGGTTCAGTTACAGTGGAATAAAGGCCATAGAGTTGGTAAAAAAAATGATGTATAAAATACATTAATATTAACTACAACTACAAAAATGTCTGCAAATAATTTTAAAATATATTAAAATATGTAGAAAGTATGTAATTAAAATAGGGTATAAGAAAAGAAAAGAAATTATTTAGCTAATGGATAATGGAAGATATAGAAAGCTGTATTCTTTTAGTGGAAATCGATATCGTGTAGATGTTAACCATCTCAATGACATGAAGAAAGCATTATGCTTTCTAGATCCAATAGCTATCGATAGAATTTTTGATCATTAAAATAGATTTGGAGTTGCTCAGGTTTTTAGTTTTATTGAAAGATAATCTAATCTTATCAAATAAGAGCTAAGTAGATACAAGTTTTTTTATCTTACAAAGTAATTTGCCCTTGTTAAGCCGAGTAATATTTCTGGCTTTGTTGCTCTGCCGCATATTTAGTAGGTTTTTAGTGTAACTCTAAAGACAATCGTAAACTCATTGGCAAGCAGTTAGACACTTTTTAAGAGCCGCACGCGTCGAGGGCACACGTCAGCGTCAGCGTCGCAGTCGCAGTCGACGTCAACGACATCGGAAAGGTGTTAAAATGCCGGTCAGAAAAAGGGCGCGACGAAAGGACAGACGTGAAGGGCAGGCAGGAAAACAAAGGCAACAAAAGCAACAAAATAGGTGGTTAATAACCCGAACGCTAATGAAAAAGACACTGACAAGGGGCAACAACAACAGCAACAACAACAACAACAACTGAAGAATGACGTCAAATGTTGTATCTGTGTCTGGGCACGTGAACAACATGGAGGTTAAACTGGACAGATGAACTGGCAACAGGGCTAAACTAGAGGTTAAGGACGAGGATGAGAAGGAGCAGGAGCAGGAGATAGAGTAAAAGTAGGAGGAGAAACGTGCAACGGGGCGGCAACTCAACTAATTTATGAGTCTGCTTGATGAATTGGTGGCATATGGAAGCATGCCGCAAACTTTAGCAGCTGCTTGCTGATGATCGTAATGATGATGATCGTAATGATGATGATGATGATTCTTCTTTTTTAATGGGTCGACGAGAAAGCGCAAGATAAACGCTCCATGCTTTTCTTTTAACACCTTTTCGAGAGATTTGTGCGTGCGATTTGTTATTTTGTTTAGTTGTTTTGTTTTTGTTTGCGCCGCCACTTAGCGCCTCCTTTTAATACTTAACGATCTCTGATCTCTGCAGCTGATTAGAGAGAGGTTCGAACTTCGTAGCTACGACACAGATCTAGTCTGGTCATTTAATTATGTAAACGACAAAGCGAAAGAGGGACAGAGGGACCGACAGACCGACAGACCGACAGACAGAAAGGGCTATTTATGTCAAATTGACACCTTGGCTCTGAAAATGCATTCTCAATGCGTTTGACTAGCCTTTCCCCATTTGTCCCCCTGCTTCGCTCATTCCCCCACCATCACATTAAATATTTATGAGCGTGCGCCGTCTCTTTGCCTAATTGATGAGTTCAGTTTGCTCAGTCGGCTCGTGGGCTCAGAGCAGGTGTTAAGAGGGGGCTGTGGACATGCCAAGTTCTACAAAACTTGGCGTGCTACAAATTGTTGTTCATTGAATGATTGTTGTTGTTCTTGTTGTTTGGTTTTTGGTATTTTGGAGTTGGTGTTGGTGTTGGTGTTGGCGTTGCAGGTGCCAAAGGCGCATCCAGCTGTGCCGACAAATGAGGCTGGCGACAAGAGCAAATAAACCAAAATCAACTCAACGCCGCATGCATTGCAACTACCCTCTCTTCTCCTCTAGCCACTCTTCCCCTCAGTCTAACATATACCACCACTTCATTGCTTCTTTGTCCACTCTGTAACTCTGTGCTCTGCTCGCGTGTAAATGATTCTCGCCAACATGTCCACGTCTGCAACTGAAGCTGAAGCTGAAGCTGAATCTGAAGCTCGAGCACTGTCAGCTTGTTGTTGCAACATGCACAGCACTTGTGGTATACATGGGATACCTAGGTGCACTGCTGTGTTGCTGTTGCTGTTGCCGTTGCCGTTGCAACAAATGCAATGTTGCAGGTTGAGGCTGCTGCAACAGGTAGCTAGCTGGCCTGTCAATACCTACACGCCTGCTTGAAAAACTGAATGCAATAGAGTCAACAGAGCGCATTGAGCTGCATGTGGCAAGTGGCAAAGTGGCAAGTGTGGCATGTGGAAGCGACGTGAGCCAAGTGAACAAGTGAGCTTGTGAGTGATAGACCCGCTGGCTACTCTATCAAGTTGTCAATCCAGATAAGATCTACAAGCAGAAACTGGAAAGTAAATGCAATCTAAAGAAAACAAGGAAAAGGAATATTCTTATTATATTTTTATTAATATAGGCAATTTCAATAGTAAATTCAATTGAATTTTTTCAAAATATTTTTCTTATATTTATTTATGTTTTTTTTTTTGTTAATTTGTAGCGAACTTTTTAGTCGACTTTGAAATACATTTTGCACACATTAGATATCCACGCCTAAGCCTTAGCTATATTACAACACATAAAATAGTCATGTGCCCCCGCTGCCTAAACTCCTTCGCTCCGCTCCGCTCCCCTCTTAGAGCTCCTTCCCATTTCCCCTGGTCCAGCTGGACACATGCAAAGTGGCCATGTAATCTCTCTTAGGCACAAATGGACACAAAATTCAATTCCAAGAAATTGACTGTAAAATCCACAAAGTTTACCTCGTTTTTTCCTCGGTTGACATTTAAATGCTGGACATGGTCCAGGCAAGGGTCGACAGGGGCAGTGGGCAGCAGGGGGAGGGGGATGCGGTACGGGTCTAGTGAAAACGAAACGATGCCAAACGCATGTTCAGCATGCGCTGCACTTGTCCAATCCTCGCCAAGTCGCAGCAGCCTCTGCAACCTCAGTTGAAGTCTCCTCAGCGGTTTTAGCCTCGGTCTGCAAGCCAACTCAACTACTGTTCCAAATTTGATTTGCTATGCTGATTTGGACAAAGCTGGAGTCTCAGCACGGCTCTGGCCAAGTCTGGTCTAACCTGGCCTGGTTGTGTTCCTGGGGCGTATGCAAAAGAAGAAAATGCGGAAAACATATTTGGCATAGTTTTCGCTTGCTTGTTGTTTTCTTTTTTTTTTGTATTTGGGGTTTTATTTTTGACTGCCACCAAATGTGTTTCTATTTTCTTTTTTTTGTCAACTGTGTGGCCAGAGTTGTTGTTGTTTGTTGTTGCTGGTGTTGTTTGATGGTTTGCTGAGGTTGTGGCTAACTCGTTGTCGGAGATTTACGAGCGCTTGGTCCAATAAAATGATTGCCAGCGATTTTTTATGCAAATTGTTATGTTGTTGCTGTTGTTGTTCTTTGTTGTTGTTGTGTGTCATGAGTCATGCGCATATTTTTTTTTTAAGTTTAACTATTTTTACGAGCTTCTACGCAAGCAACATCATTTATGTGTTTGTTGCCGTTGTTGTTGTTATGTTTTTATGGGCCGCGTTTATAGCATTTGCTTTATAATTTGTTGTTGCTGAGAAAAGTTAACTGCATATTTTTCGAATTTGCTTATTTTTTGTTTTTGTGTGGTCAGCAAATTGAATTTTTTTTACTGCGCGAGTATCTCTCACATTGGTTTTTTTTTGCCAGGCTAAACAAACAAAAGACTTAGGCAACGAACTTGTTCTCTTACACGTACGAGCACACACACGCACACAGAAAGAGAAGTATTCGATCAAGTTCGTTGGCTGTCAAAAGCTGAGCTGTGCAAACATTTCCTGTCGCATTTGAACGCTTTAACCTCAATAGAAACTTTCACTACGTCTCAATAAAAGAGTTGATAAAATAAACTTACAAAAAAAAAAAAAATAAAAAATAATAAGACATAAAATACATTAACAGACATTTCATTAAACAAATTTCAGGAAATACTTTGCACCGTTTCGTTACGTTGCGAGCCGCAATTGGCAATTGGCAACTGCGGCGGCGCCCCGGGGCTGACAGAGTCAAACAATAAGCCACATTCAGCGGATTATTTAGCGATTATCTAAAAATACAAAAAGAGGAAAGAAAAAAAGTAAAAAAGTAAAAATGTAAAAAGAGCAAAAAGTAGTTATTTCTTTAGCGCGATTTATCATCTTTCGGCTGCTGCTTCCCCCTTTCCTCTGTCCTTTGTTTCAAGGCGCGTGGCATGCCTCCTGTTATCCGACAGACCTATCGACTAAAACTATGTTTCGCGTGTTGTCTTATCAGAGAAATGGCTTTCCCTCCCCTTTAATCTCCATCTCAGCTGTAATGTTTTAGGTAAAGGCAATCTAATAATTTGTACAAATATCTAGCACGTGCTCTGACTGAAGTGGGAAGCAGAAAACAATTATAGCGGAGATCTATTTATATAGAATATGATGCGAAAAGTCGGTTTAGTTCAAAGGAACCTATTGGCGAGCAATTTCTAATAATGTTGCAGCTTGAATTTGTCATGGTCGATTTGGAATGCATTTTGCGGCTATTTAACAATTCGCTTTGCCGATTTCTCATAGACATTTTGTTTGACTTTTATGAGAGTTGACAGCTGTTGATGACTTGTGGCTGCTTCATTACTTGTTGCAGACAGTCAGGCAGCCAAACAGCCAAGCAGCTTGCAACAGGTTGTTGCATGTCGCTTTGGCATTTCACGAAACGTGAGCTGCAATTGTTGTTGCTTAGAGTCAAGACGTTGGGCGCATATAAACATATTTTAATAAAGTTGTTAACTACTATTGTTAAACGCAATAAGACAGCGCAAATAACATTGTATATATTAATGCTCAACAACAACAACAACAACAACAGCAACAACACCATGAGCTAACAAGAATATTTATATGAATAACAGCAACAACAACAAGAACTGGCAGAGAGCATAAAAAATAATGACAAACATAAATATCGACTTTACGATTGCAACGTGACTTCATTTAAAATCGAACAAAATATGCAAAATAAAACCAAAAACAACAGCAGCAACAACAACAATAGCTAACCAACACACGTACAGCTTGGGTCGCACATTTAGAGCCACACGTGCGTGGTCAAGCACCCCAAACCAAATTTGGCACTTGCCTGAGAAATTCAACAAAATAAATTAAAAGCCATAAACGACAAACGAAAAAAAATTACCCAGAAACAAACAAACAAATGAAAATAATGTCTATAAAAATTAATAAATTTGATGTACCATTATTGCTGTTGTTGTTGCTTCTGCTGCTGTTGTTATTGTTGTTGTTGTAGTTGCTGTTACTTTTATTGTGCTGCCCTCTGGCGACGGTGGCAGCCGCTTTGCATTTTAAAGAGCTTCTTTTTGGCCATCATTTCTATTCAATTTGCCCAACAGACGCGCGGCTTTATTAACAGCCATCAATATGCCAAAAAATTCATAAAAAAAGATGTCAAATTGCCAACTGAGATCTTTTTTTTTCAATTCATTATTAATTTTACTACATTTTTCTGTTACAATAGACAATAGACAGTATCCAACTGGGAATGGGATTGCGGCTGACACTGGGAATAGTTATGGGACTGAGAGTGGATCTAGCGATATTGAGCCATAAAATTGAACATTTTGCGTTTTTCGAATTTGGATTTCGACTTTTGACAGCTGCGCATAAAGTTGCTCATAAATGTCAGAGACGCAGCCAAACTGTCGATGCTCCAAAGTCTCTAAAGAGACCAAAAACAAGTCGGCCCATAAAACTCGTGTGATCGACAAAACATATCAATGACAAAACCTTTAGAACTGCGGCAAATAAATACGAGAATAATAAATTAAATCACTAAATGCTCTAGAGGAATGGAGAATAAATAATAGAAATTGGCGCCCACACAAAAATAAAACAAAAACAATAAATAAAATAGTGATAAATATAAAAGTTGAATTATTTATAGGGCAAATAAAAACGAATAGTGTCTATAAATAACTTTTCAATAATTTAATAAGGCGTATACTCAATTAATAGCGAAAATTGCACAAACAAAGATTGCTGAGAAATAATGAGTATATTTATATGAAAATGAATTGGGTTAGAACTCATATAGAACATTAATTAGACAATGCTTAAGTCATAATAAACGGGAAATCAAAAGCGTTTCCAAGATGAATATAGAAAATAAAAATAAAATTTTGACTGATTGCAAATAGGTATAGAAAATTATTGATTGTATACACAATTAAATATAATCTGTTTAATAGATTATAGATACTCGATAAGTTTTTTATTCATTAGTTTCTCAGATAAATGAGAAAACATTAAAATTTATTTTAAACACAAGAGAAGAATTAAATAATAAACCTTAATATCTCCAAGTTGTCAGCAACTAATAACAATTAAATAGTAACTTATAATTGTTATAATCGCCACAGTATTCCCCACCTTAAAATGGGCCAAATCCATATCAATAACCATAACAATATCCATAAAATATTAGCTGGAAAGAGAACGGTACAAGCCATCTCTCGTTTCCTCGTTTTGCTCAATTTATGCAAATGTCTTTTCTGTACGTAATGCCCATTTATCGACAGCGACTGCTGACAACGGCATTTAAATGCCTAAAAGCAAAACAACAACCACAAAATTGTATAATAAATATTAAAAATCAAAAATAACTTGGCGTACGCGCATATTGAAAAGAATAAAATAAAAAATATAACCTGAACATAATTTCACTAGGCACAAGACAGAGAACAGAGAACTTGGCAAGCGAAAGCCCAAAAGAACAGGTTCATAATTGAAATTCATGTTATTTCTTATGGTTGTTGTCAATGTGTCAGGCATCAACTTGAGGTACTTACTTCTAGTTGAAACTGACGCAAGTTACCGTTGCGACTGTGGCACAACTGTCCGACTGCCTGGCAAAGTCCAACTCCAATCGAACTAATGCCGAGGGGGCCACTTAAAGATTCCGCGACGCTCCAAGGCGACACGTTACGCATTTTTATGAGGTCATTTGCGTGTGAAGCTCACTAAATGCGGCCCAACGAGCTGCACACTTTATGCTCCTGGCTGCACAAGCTGTACAAGGTGGAAAAATCGAAATCAATTTGTGGAAATGCGCTAGGAAAAGCCACTGCCATAGTCAAAGGCAAATCGCCAAAGCCAAAGCCAAAGTCAGCCGAATATTATTACTCATATTTGTGGGCCACAGGCAAAAGTAAAATCTATTAAAATTATCACACGCCATGTTGACCTCTGGGCCGAGTAAACATTTTTCAAGTACCGTTCCAAATACTCGAGTTCGAGAAAAAAAAAATGAGAAATAAGAATATTTGTATTTATATGTGTGCACAAAAATAAAACCACAGCCAATAAAATGAAAAATGTTGGTAAAAATATCGCGGCAAAATAATTTGCCATGCTCGTAAATTTTCAGCTCATAAAAAGAAACGAACTACGTTGGTGGGTTTCATATGTGTGTGTGCCTGAGTGTGAGTGTGTGCCAGTCTGTGTATGTGTGAGTCAGTGTCGAACATATCTTGAATTGAGTCAGGGCTTACTTTTGGTCTTAGTGGTCTAAAATCCATTGGCAACCCTCTGATCGACACTCTACTATGTGTTTTTGATATATTGCCCCCTTCTTGGCCAGGCTTGATTTGCATGTGAAAAGCCAGGAAAAAAAGTTTCTCTAATTTGCCAAATGATTATTATGTGTGCCTAAACAACGTTAAGTGTTGTCATAAATTATCTGCCAAACAATGTTGTTGTTTGTCGCTAACTTGCCTATACACTAAAAATTGGTCATAAATTTTTAAAAGCCAAAGGCGACAAATACTATGAAACCATGGATTAAATGTGTTTTTTTACAATGCCAAAATAGCTTAAAATGAGCTAGAGATGCTAGTTGAAGCTAGAGAATTAAATAAAGTTAAAGAATATATAATATATTATTGTAAGAATATATTATTAACAAAATATCGAAGACTTATAATAATACGTTAGTATATAACTAACTAACTATAACTCTATCAGAAAATAAAGTATTCTATAGGAAAGTCAGTATATAATCGGTGAATTGATATCTGAATATTTGCTTATTGCTATCGTGCAATTTTGATTATGAAATTATTGATTAATTTTAACTGTCAGTAATGTTTAGTTATATAAATTATTAGATGATATGATTAATAGATTATTTCATTAAAGAGAAATTGCAAGATACATTTGCCTGATAAAATCTCTCGACTCCAAGTGTTTTGTTTGTTTTTAAATGAATAAATTGAACTATTTGAAAATTGACAGATACTTGAATATTTCATTTGCATTGTTCCACAGCAAATTGATTGACAAGTAATTAATTAATAGTTTCCTAGGCTCTTCAAGGCGTATTTCATTGTTAACTATACATACCTTAGCCCATTTCTTAACACTTCACAAGCGTTAACTTTAGCGCATTTCGATTTGTATGCATTTGCACAAAGTCAGCGTAGACGTCAGCTTCAGCGTCGACGTAAATGCTGACATGGCAGTGACTTAGGCAACGAACTTGCATTCCTGAAAGCGCATGCGCATTAAGAGCACAACACAATAAAAAAGTGCATAAAAATCTGACGACAAATCCACAAACAAATTTCGGTGCAAAAGAAACAAGGAAACAAACGAAAATTAAATTGAAAACGGACCACAAAAAGCGATGCTCGCCATAAAAATAAAGAAAAGAAAACGGCCAAAATAAAGATAAGCGGAAAGTGGCAGCGGGAATCGTCTCAAAGTGTTGGCCAGCGATAAAAGTTTAATCAAAATTTATGAAGAGGCAACCCAGAGTAGGATCTTGCCTCGTAGCAAATATACACACACACACACACACACCGTACATACTTTTAAAGAATTTACTAACTATTTTCTCGATCTGTTTGCAGTCCCCGGAACTGGATTATCGGCACGAGCTGATGGTGGGACGTCTGCATAAGATTGAGCCCGCCGATGTTGAGCTGGAAGTGCTCGCTGCTGCCACCAATAACAACAACAACAACAACAACAGCAGTAGTAACAACAACAACAACAGCACTAGCAATGATAGTCAGACGGGAAACAGTAACAACAACAATTCGGCAGCTTCACATCATCATCACCATCATCAGTTCCATCACCACCACCTGCATTCGCACCACCATTCGCATTCGCATGCGCACCATCATCATCAGCATTTGCACCACAGTCTGCAAAGTGGCGAGAGTGGATCAGCGGCATCAGCATTGGATGCCTGGCAGCTGGCTGCCTCCAGCTATGCCAGCGATCAGTCCCAACAACAACAGCAGCAACAACAACCCGCCGGCTCACCCAATTCCAATTCAAATTCCGCCTATGGATGTGCCCCCCTCTACGATGGTGCGCCCTACGATGTGGCACTGGGCTATGGCGGTGGCACGGGCAACGGGACGGGGGGCAACACGACTGGCAGCAGCGCAGAGAAGGAGTATTTGTATGGTAAGTAGAGGAAGAGGGGAAGAGGGAAGCTGGGCATACAAAATTACACGCATGGAGAAATCTCGCAAGTCAATAGCAAAACGACAGAAGACAATGTCTTCGCTATTCGTTTGTTTCATAGTAACATTTCTCTGGCGAATGTGAAACTTGAGACCCTCTAAAATTTAGCCAAAAAACAGAAAACAGAAAAGCGGAAGATCATCTCTGTAACCGTGTAAATTTTAGAGGTTAGGCGAAATCTCCATGCTGTACATTTATATACTTACTTATCACACGATGTGTATATCTTAGCTATATTTTGGCAATATTTCAAGGTCGCACGTCTAACGGGTTGGCCTGTAAAATGATAAGTCAGTCAGGACAATGAGTTTTATAAATATATACATATAAGAACGAAGCTTGATTTTAAATTTTCTAATATATGCTAGATAAAGAGAAACTCTCGTAAGTCTCTCTTAAGTCTCACTTCTCAAGTTAACATTCAGCTTAAAAATAGTCAAACAAATCGTTTTGGCTGTTTATAAATTTCATGCATATGCGAGATTTCTTTGTTTGCATTAATAATTCCCTGTGTATAAAGATTTGCATAAGGCATTAGCAAGTTGATTAAGTATAAAACGAAACGATTTCCTTTTTTTTTCTCCAATTTCCAATCACAGAAACCAAAAACAAAGAGGCTCTCTTCGGCGATCCGCTCGACGATCCATATCAAAGACCCGCTCTCTGGGATGATATTGCCACCTCAATACAGAATATCGATCCGGAGAATGCGTTAATGTTGAGTGCCAGCAGCACAGTGGCCAATGGCAGCGACAATCCAGCAGCAACAGCAGCAGCGACAGCACAGCAGCAACAGCAACAGCAACAGTTGCTGCCACAGGTCAAAATGGAAGCAATAGATGAAACTCTGCTCGAAACTTTCTCGACACCAATGCTCAGTCCCATGGAGATAAAAACTGAAAAGCAGCAGCGGCATCAGCAACAGCAGCAGCATCAGCAACAGCAGCAGCAACAGCAACAACAGCAGCAACAGCACTACCATCAGCAACAACAGCAGCATCAGCAACAACACTATCAGCAACATTATCAGCAACAGCAGCAACACTTGTACCAGCATCATCCCAGTCTCTCGTTGCCTGGGCTGCCACCCGCTGCTGAAGTTGTTGAGCTGCAGCTACAGCAGCAACATCAGCAGCAGCATCAACACCACAGCGGCAGCAACAGTCCCAAGCAGTCCCAAGCGGGCAACGACAACAACAACAGCAGCAGCAACAGTAGCAACTCCTATCAGCAACAATACGCATCTCAACTGAACAGCACATCAGGCGCTGGATATCTGAACAGTAGCAGCAACAGCAACAGTTCATCTGGTGGCAACAACAGCAGCAACACCATCAGCAGCGTCGTCACCAGCAGCAGCAGCAACAGTTATGGCTACAGCTGGCACAGCAGTCAGGTGAGAGAATCGTGGGCGACCTTTGAACTGCTAGCAACAACAACACTATCTATCTCTCTCTCTCTCTCTCTCTCTCTCTGTTTCTCTTGGCATTTCTCGCTTTTTAGACTTTTCACACCAAATACCAAATACACCCGCCATCAGCAGCTGTCACAGCAACACCAAACACTGCCACGCCCACCACAGCTCAACATGTGCTGCAACAACAGCAACATCAGCAGCAACAGCAGCAACAGTTGCTGCAGCTTTGCCCACCCGCCGCGCCCAGCACGCCCTCCGCCACATCCGCCTCGTCCTCGGGCAGCGCCGCCTCCTCCAACGGCTCCAACGGCTCCAGTTCGACCCGCCACATGTTTGTACCACCGCTGACGCCGCCCAGCTCAGATCCCGGCAGTCCAGGCGCCTCGATGGTGGCAGCAGCAGCTGCTGTTGCCCAGGCCCAAAGACGCACCACTCCCCCGCCGCCCTATCAACAGGGTCACGGCCTGGTGGCGGCACTTTGTCCCAGCCTGGTCAATACGCCGCCCACGTTGCAGCTGCTTGGCGCCGTCACGCCCACCACGCTCACCACACTTACGCCCGCCAATGCAGCAACAGCAGCAACCACAGCTCAGCAGCAACAGCAGCAGCAACAACAACAACAGCCTGCACCACCGCCACCACCGCCATCGAGCAGCGGGCGACGTGGCAGACACTCGCACCACCAACCAGGAACGCCGGCTCACATTGCGAGTCTGATGAGTGTTCGCACCGTTCGCTACAATCGGCGCAATAATCCGGAGCTGGAAAAGCGCCGCATCCATCACTGTGATTTTGTGGGTGAGTGCAATCTTGAAATCCCATAAGCCACCTGCCGAGTCACCCTTTCCCCTGCCTCCAAATCTCAGCCCCACAGCTTCTCCTCCTCTTCCTGTTTATCATGCGTTGCATGTTCGACTCGTTTATCATTTCGCGCGCTTTGCGACACTTTTCGTAATAGAAAAAGAGAAGCAGCTCAGTCTCAGTCTTAGTTCTCCTCCCCCCGCTGGCATTACATATAAATATGTGGACTCGTACTCCGATTTGGCTATGAGCAAGTATGCGTGTATGTGTGTGTGTGTGTGCGTGAGTGTGTGTTCAGCTTCAGATCTTTTCCATTGGACTCATTGCTCATGCGTGAAGCGTATTTCCAATCGGCATTTATTTATTCTCCATTTATCTATACATTTATTTATTATCTTTCCGTCTTGACAGTTTATTGTGGCGCTTTTTCTAATTTTTTCCTCTTTTGTAATTCTAATTAGCCAGTGTCATACTTATGTAAGTGAAACGCTCTCATCTGTCGTAGCGAAACATCGATACAGTTGCATTTTCAATGTCAGTCTCGACAAGTTTTCTAGGATGCGGCTAACGGGGTGATAGAGTAACATTATGAAAAGTATTCAACTTGATACTGATTAAGATCAAGGAAAGATTCGAAAAGATTAAGCCAAAGTTAGAGTTGAAAGATCAGTTAGAAAAAGACAGTAAAAATATTATAATTTGAGTGAACAACAGTTTATAATATTCTATAGAATGTTTAAAACCAAAAACAGAACAAGCAATTTGAAGCATAAAATTGTTGGAGTTGGACTTGCAAAGAAGAATATTATGTATAGATCAAAGTAAGCAAATTAATGATAAGACACATATAAATTAAATAATCTTTAGTCTCAGATTTGATTTGAAATCCCACTTAATTGAGGAGGTGAAGATGAAGCTCAATTGAAACGTACATGTTACCAAATAATACAGCAATTGAAGAACAGCCAAATATAGTTAATGCTATCAGCATGGATCAATCATTGAATCGAATCAAACTTTACATAACTCGTAGTCCATTAGCCTTAGAGTTGAATCAAAGAACCCAAAAAGCACTTAACCCAACTAAATGCCGACGTTGTCTAGCCAAGCGATCGTCCGTCTGTCTGTTTGTCTGTCTGTCTGTCTGTCTGTCAGTGGCGTCTCTGGCGTCCCTGGCTACGTGCGTTGCCACTAATAAATAATTGACAATTGTCTGACACGTTTGCCGTAGCCATTTTTAGACAAAAAGCGCGCTCTCGACCACAAATATTATTAGAGGCCCGATTGCTTAGCCAAACTCAAAGCGGGGCTACAAAAATGCTGTCCAAATGAAGTTATTATGCCATAAACGCACGCATCAAACTCAAAGACTCGGGACTGAGGACAGTGGACTGTAGACTGTAGACTGCAGACTGCGAGTTGCAAGTTCCAAGTTGCACAAAACTCGAGATTGCAACTGCGTGGCAAGTGAGTTATGTCTCAGAAGTTCGCTGTGATCAACAATCCTCGTAACTCCACAGTCGAAGCCAATCACGCGTCTAACTGTCATCGTTGTTGTTGTTACTGTTGCTGTTGTTTGTTGTTTGGCGTCGACGCAACATTCTTGACTCGCTTTTTAGCTATCAATTCGCTTTGGCCATGTTTGTCAGCTCGGTGGTGGTGCGAGTATTTTTAGCTGTTGCTGTTGTTGTTGTTGTTGTTGTTGTTGCTACTGCTGCTGCCAAGTTTTGGCATTGTCTTCTGTATGCGAGGCACGTTGTACTCAGCTTTCAATTAGAGCGGACGTGCTGGGATCTCTAAGCATCCTTTTAAGTGCCACGTAAATGTCTCATGCTGTGTGCAAGTGAATCTTGTTGCAACTTTCACCCAGCTTCAACTTCAGTTCCCAGCTTCAATTTACAGCATCAGTTTCCATCTTCCATCTACCAGCTGCACTGGGCTTAATTAAAGGCGACGACGCCCACTGACCCACTGCTGCAGCAACCACAGCTGCACTTGCCTCATTCAGCCACTGCAATGTAGCTCTTTTCTCATAGTCATCCTATCAAGATTTTGGCTGTGTTTCAAATGTGTTGGCTCTGTGTCCAGATAAATTGCGCCTTCAATTTCAGCAACTGGACAAGGCGATTTCTACTTGAAAATACTCCAAAGTGGTGACTCTTAAATATGTGGTTCATTTGGCAATCAGAAACCTCAGACAAACTTCTAAAATCCCTCTTTATATTTTTCCAATATTTATATGAATTCTATTTTTTGGCTCAATTAATTTTGTTGCTGTCCCTCTAAAACTTAATATATATTTTATTTTAATATATTTAATATATTTATATATTTATTTTTACTTTCTTGCGCTCGATCAACCCATTTAACCAACTTTTTCTCAATTTCTCTGTCTTTCAGGTTGTTCCAAGGTGTATACAAAGAGTTCGCATTTGAAGGCGCATCAAAGGATACACACGGGTGAGTTGATATTGATTGTTAACTGCACCACTGACCCACCCATCACCCACCTGGCTTTAGTTACAATTCGCCTCAAGCCTAATACGCTGTCACACACACACACACACACACATATACATACACATGTCGATCCTGGGCTAACTTTTGTAGTAGGCGTGGGCTGGCTTATTACCTCACCACAGAACGGCTGACGATGAGCCCGTGGTGCAATGGTTCAGTGGTGCTGTGGTGCACAGCTGCATTGGGCAACTAAGTTGGCGGAAAAAAAGGCTTTTGATTAATTCGCGCGCTCATATTTGTAGTTGCCAGCACATAATTTGCCAAGAGCTTGGAGCGCCTTTTGCTTTTTTCAATTTCGGAGCAATACAACCACAAAAATCGTGATTTCAACGGTTTGTTTTTGTTTTGGTTTTCTTTTTTGTTTTTTTGTTTTTTTTGCTGTGCGGCTTTTTGTGGTCAGTTGCAACATCAACATCCACATCAGCATCAACATCAACAACATCAACAATCGCCAATCGCCAACGCCATCAGCTGGGCGCACGTTTGGCCTGCATTTCCTTCTTGCTCAGATTACACTTGACGTTATTTTGTGTTGCCTCGGCGTTCTGTCGCTCTGTCTATCTGACGGTCCCTCAGTCTGTCAGTCTCTCTGTCTGTTTGTTGCTTGGTTGGATCGTTCATTGCCTGCCTGATGTTGAATGTTGATCACCTGTCTTCGTTTTATGGGCCACACGTTTTATGCCCCTGATTCGCGACTTGCGACTTACGACTGGCGACTTTGCGACTATGCGACTTTCAACTCTCGACCCAGCCCCAAAAGTCGCAGAGACTCTCCGCTGTTTTAGCCTTCGTTTTGTCCCGTTCAGTTTCAGTTCCCCATTTCTATCTCCTTCTCCTTCAGTGTTTTATTAATCGCACATGACCAGCTGATTTATGCGCAAACTTAAAATGCTGCATTAAAAAACATTTTATTATTATGATTTTACGCTGTGTGCTGCGCTGATTTTCACTTAACTGATAAACTTAACGCCCCAGCTAAAGAAAAACGAGACATTTGATGAACCCGACGACAAGTGCGAGCCTCAAGGTGAAACTCAGTTAGAGTGGAGAAGCACATCTCGATTATAACTCGATAAATTTAATTCATTTTATAAAGACAAAGTATTTAATTTCAATTATTTCTTATTAACAACTGATATTTGTTTAGAGTATTTGAGACTATTCTTTTAATTTGAACTCTCACTTAATCCAACTTTTGCCAGGAAGAGATTCTCTCTTCATTCTCAGCCACACTTGATCTAGGACACCCCAATGCCAATGTCCATAAATCTCTCTTTAAGCTGCTTTAATTGTCTTACACTCGCCCAGGGCCAACACAAATGCCGGACTGAATCTTGTGGCCTAATGGACAAGTCTTTGAGCACTTGGTTCAAATCTCTTGGCCAGGCTATTTCGCAGTAGGTTTTCGAGTGGGGCAGTAACCAATTGTGGCTACCGTCTGATGGCTGTCCGTTTGTTTGGCTTTTGACTTAGTTAACGTCTCGTCGTCGTACGCCCAGCCTTGACACACACACACACACACACTTACACTCGAATGTACACACATTTGTCATGCAATTTTGAAACTGCGGCATTTGGTGGCGCCAGAAACCAGCTGGAGTGTTGTCTCTGCTGATTAGCAGACTTGGCCACTTGGAAGATCATTTAGTTTAAATATTTGCAAGAAAACGCACAAAACAAATCGAGTTTGTTGCCTAAGTCTTTTGTTTTTAAGTCGCGTTTGCAGCTCGTAAATTTGTCGTTTTTATTTGGGCTTTTTGTTTTTATCTGGACGCGGCGATTAGAATATCGCTTGGTAACTAATCTTTATGCTGCAAACGAACGCATAAATTGAACAATATCAGTTGAGCTGCCATCGGACACAGAGTCCCTAGGTGCAAACTGAGCTGAAACTGGAAGACTGGAGACTGGGAACGGCAGTGGACGTGTTGGCTGTAGATTGCCCACCGGCTGGGCTTATTTTGTACTGATTTGTTTACTAATATGTTCGCGCTGCCATAAATTAGTTTGATTTTTATTCCACGGCAACTATAGGAGGTCTCCGTCCACGGCCTGTTCAGGACTCGGACTTGGACTGGGGACTGTGTGGCCCGCAGCTAGACTTGTCTTCGAGCTTGTTTTGGGCCTTAATTTATATATGTATATGCATGTATATCTGTGTGTTTGTATTTATGAGTAGGTTGATTGTTAGTGCATGTTGCGCTTATCGCCGCTATACGTAAAAATTATGAAGTAATTCTGTTCGAACTTATCGCATTGCGTTCATCGCACATTACAAAACAACATTTACATAACTTTTGTTTGTTGTTTGCCCGGCCCCAGACCCGGCCTCTGATTCGATGCTGATCTTTGTTTTAGTTACGAGCGATTTCAATTTTTGCCATTGCCAAATGATATTCCCACGAGTGTGCGATATACTCTCGTTGTTGTTCTGTTGGTCAGTTTCTGTAGCATGACTCACCTCTGATCACCTCAGCATCAAAACCCAGCCATTTATCAATGTTTTTTTGGCCTCAAACAAAGCTTCTTACACACATACACACACATACTTACACACAGATGTGTAAGTGTCGATAGGTAAATTTTTTGATTATGTTCAGTCATCTCCGAGGCACTTAAATTCATTAAAAGAGATCTAAATAAACCAATAAGTCACGCCACGAGTCGCCCATATTGAGTTTCTATTCGAAAATCCTACAAAAGTGTCAGCTGAGTGCCACTCCAAGTACCTCAACTTGAGCGAAGTGTTTCTCTGCCTCTCTTCTCTCTTTCTCTCTCTCTCTCTTTGCCCTACCAAAAGTGTAGTCTCAAAAGTCAGTTCAACCGAAAAAAATTCAGGCTTGCGTTGTAAAATACAAACATCAACAACAACAACTTGTGACTGATTAAAATAATGTTGTGAAAAGGGTTTCAGGGCTTAGATGAGCTTAGAAGTGCGAGTTATTTCAGCTGGAGTGCGATCAAAGTGTGAAAAGTGTGTTTATAATTTGATAGCACTTCAGCATATTCTAAATAAAAGATCCATATAGTTATTAAATACTCTAAAATGCTTAAATTTTTTTTGTTGTGTTTGTGGTCTTTTTACTTAAATTAAGTGCATTTAAATGAGCATTAAGTCTTTGATGCAGATAATACAGAAAAATTTTATATACTCATAGAATAAAGTTTGCCTTAAAAATAAAGAAGCTGGAGAAGCTCCTTCTATACAATTAAAAATTACAGAAAGGCAGTCAAGGAAATTGATCCATAGTCAATTCGTTTGATGTGAACAATGCCAATCGAACAAAGTACACATTCGATATACTACGCTCGAGTGAATACCCGGCTCGAATAGTCAAATACAATGGCTAGATAATGCCATAAAATGTCAAGTTCAGCAAAATTTAAAACCGCAATAATTATTTCATTCAATTTCAATTTCAATTTGAACACGAATGTTTATGTTTATGTTTATGTTTATGCTTATGTTGTAGCATAGCAATACGGCTTGTAATGCCCAAAACACGCTGATAGCCTAGGCAACAACACACACGTATATATAAAACATATATAGAGTCGGCAATCGAGCAACGATCGGGTCCCAGTTGGAGGGAATTAGTCATAGAGCAGCGGGGCCAAAAGTTTGGGCACCGGCCGGTCGCATTTTTGTTGGTAGTACCTCGACATGAGCTGAGCAAAAGTCACTTGCAAATGTCGTCGTGTTTGCTTTGTTGTTACCATTGTTGTTGTTACCTATTGCTGTTACCAATGCTGGTAATGGGGCATCGTCAGCGGCAAGTCGTGTGCCACAGCAGAAGTAAAACAAGACAAAAAAGACTCCAAATCATAAAATACGAGACTGAGAGTAACTCTGACTGCGAATTGACTTACCATTTGCTCCAGCTGCCGTTTTCTTGTCGTCGGCGTCGGCGTCGTCATCGTCATCGTCGTGTTGTTGTTCTGCAAGTAACATGAAAATTCAATGAAAATGTTAATTTGTGAATACATTTTTAAACTACATTGTTGCACTCGTATGTCTATGCAAGACAAGTAGCTCTTTGATGACATACTCCATGGAAGCCAACAGATTCGTGCTCACTTTGTATCTTTCAAATTGCACTTTGGCAGCTCTGCATAGAACACTAGTTAACAACATTGATTGATTGAGTGTATAAGTAAAAAAAAGATTTTTCAGTAAAGCTTGCTCCCCCAAACTTAATCTTACTCCAAAAAACTCTTCAGTCTGTTGAATGATAGAAAATATTATGGTCAAAAACAACTAATCTCTTCACACATATCTCTGTCTATTCCAGGTGAAAAGCCCTACACCTGCCAGTGGCCCGAATGCGAATGGCGATTCGCTCGCTCCGATGAACTGACGCGACATTATCGCAAACACACTGGCGCCAAGCCTTTCAAGTGCATCGTCTGCGAGAGAAGCTTTGCGAGAAGTGATCACCTCGCTCTCCACATGAAGCGTCACTTGCCGAAGAATAAGTGAGAGCATCCGTAGAGCGGTGTCGATCGAAGGTGCAACAGCTACAAATCAACTATATCACAATCCAAAGGACTTTAGTTAAGCTTAAATGAAAAATTGTTTAGTAAATGGTTACTATTACGTATTAATCCCAACCTGAATACTAACTAGTGTAATACTTTAACAAATACTTACTAGAGAGTTGAAAGCTTTCAATACGCAGAAGTAAAGAGATTGAGCTTTAAATTGATTCTGCATCTAAAGTGTTTTCATTTTCAAAACAAAAATTTAAAATAAAAATTGTCCATAATTTTTTACCTTATGCCGCCCTCTCCTATTTTAAAACTTAGTACAATACATGTAGTCTTTCCTCCTTTTTTAAAAAAGTTTAATATTGATATGTTATACAATTAGTGTGGCAACCGAAAGTGTGCCTTACCCTCTCTCGAACTTTTATAAAATTGAAAGCTTTCAGCATTAAAAAGAGAGTTAAGCTCTTTGTCAATTTATCTGATCTTAGAGCTGATAAGTGCCTATGCTTCAATCCGTTCAATCTGCAAAATTGACTTTCTCTCTCTCTCTCTCTCTCTTTCTGTGCGAAAGTGAATCGCGCATATTTGCGAAACTCAAGCGTAAATTAAGTAAATTAAATTTCCACCTGCTTAAATACATTCTAATGCAAATCTTAATCTAAGCACCAATCCTAACTAACTATAACTTGTACACATCCGCATTATAAATAATAGTTCAGTTTTAGTTCTTATTGTTCCAATTCTCTCTATCTCTCTCATGTTAATTGATTGCTTGCTGAGAGTCCCGTGTATTAAAGTGCATATAGTACATACTTATTCATAGATCCTTGTATCCTTGTATACTTAACCTTAATGATTGCTAAGTTGTAGGACAACATTATCGCCACGTGTCATTTGTCGCCTAGTTTCTGTATAGTTTTCCCTTAGCCATAAACTTATGTTAGTCTGTACGTAGTCTATAATTTGAGATATATGTAAATCTCTACGAGTATATGTATCTGGTAGTTGATACTACGTAGCTAGCGTATTATGTATGTAAACTTATGTGTCTCTATATCGTTTCTAAACACCAAAAAGTGCTGGCACAAATCATCAAATAATAAAATGTTTTTGAAAAACCAAAACTTCTTTTATTGCATCAACAGAATACTATTTATAACCATTTATCTTTTTAGCTTTCATTTAAATATAATAATGTATCGCCTTATTTTTAGGTAGTCACAATCTCAAATACAAACAAAACTTATTGGATATTTCGACTACATGTTGAGACTGTAGTGCAATCTAATATCCGTAGTTATTGAGTTTCGCGTGGATGTCGAACATAAATTGCCGTTTACTGTCGATTTGTTGTCTGTTTGAAGGTTTATCAACAATTCATTGCCAGTGTCAGTTGAATGTGCAATGGAATTCCTGAATTCAAATGATATTTACTACACTCGAATGCATTTCAAACAATTATTAACATTTCCCAATTACGTGCTTGGCAATGCAATTGATAAATTCGAAAGATTTCACTGGTTATTGTCAGCAATTTGGCAGTGGTTTGAGGAGAAGGTCTCTTTGGAAAACTCGACACGTCAGTTAACAGTTAGGTTATTAGGGAAACAAATAAAATACAAATGTACATAAACTATACAAAATGTATATGTATTTCATTATGGGCTTACGAGTATTTATTAAAAAGAAAAAGTCACAGAAATTTATGAGCAACAAAAATAACTAAGAGACAATAATTTCATTTAGATGAGAATGCAAAGCCAATAAGTGTGACTTGACGTCGATGTCGAAGTCTATAATTCAATTGCTTTTTATTGTTGTTGTGATCATTATCAAAATATTTTGTACACGAAACAAACATGTCAAGCAAATGTGCTTGAAAATTGTTCAAGCACCAAAATTTGAATGAAACTTTTTTTTATTTTCTACTCTTATTTTGGACGCGTCATGTTGTTTTGATTGTGGCGATAAAAATGTTGTCGTTGGAAATTATAAATAGTTTGATTTTGATGAGGCTCATTTATTTATGAGTCGAAAGAGTTCTCTCAGAGTAAACCAGTTCATTCGATGATATGTCAAAAGCTTTGGGAGGAATCAGAGCATAGGGTCTTTCCCCAGAACCTTTACATCTTCCCAAGAGTACTTACTCTATATGCAGACAGAAAGAAAGACAAGAAAGCCAAGTGAAGTCAACGCTTGCCACATGACTTTGTCTCAACGTGGGCGTTGGATTTCAGTTCATCTCCATTTTCCTCTCATTCTCTTTATCTGTATCTTGCTGTGTATCTCGTGCTCTGTGAGGTATCTTCAATTGTTGTGCGTTGCGCTGATTAATCATGTTACCACTGACAGCTCAACTTTGCGTTCAAGCTGCTTATTAAATTGGCTTAAGATTGCTAGATAAACGTAATAAAAAAACCTCTCAGATACAGATAGAGATACAAACATCCATAGCAACGACATGTGGAGAGTACGTGTAGGTATGAGGACCCCACAAATTGATAAATGCACAAATCGCATTGGCAGCCAGCCACTCAACCACTCAGTGGTTGCCTGTTCCCTCAATGCACCCACTTGCAAGTTAGCTCGGAACAAAAGCGTTTCATATGAAATTGATGCGATTTCAGTCAGATCGCGTGTGTCTGTCGCCTCTCAGATCGATATATCGATATCTTATTATTTTCAATTAATTTGTGCGCTTTTGTTGTGCTCATTTAAGAGGCAAATCATTACAAACAATAATAAAAACACAATGCCAAATTGTGCATACAAATTTGAATTGAATTGAGTTCTCAAGTGGGCGGACTGTTTATTATGCCAATCTGGTTAATGTGCCACTAGAGCTCTCGATATATGCGCATATTTATATAGGAAGTCAACAAGAACAATCATAATAATTAAATATATGCACCAAATGGGATTCTAGTCCAATTACTATTTCAGTTCTTATAATTTTTTACCATTGTCTATGCTCTTTGATTTCGATTTTCTGAATCATTTTTAGTATGGCTTAATCGTCCTATTTATTAATCGATTTATCGAATACTTAAATTCTAAAAGTTCTTCCTAATATATAAATAATTAATGATCTAGATGATTTCAGAATATATAAGTATGTTTATAGCACTCTTGACTCTATTTTTAATCACTTTTATGCATATACCATTAAATTACTGACAAAAGTTCATTTGAATTCGTTCACTGCGCTTGAACGACTTCATTAAAAGTAGTTCCCGTTCAGCCGTTGCCAATTGATTTCGTCTCAGTCTTTAGTTACAGTAGGGTGACAACTCTACCACAATATAAACAGAGAGTAAACATTATTATGATTCTTGTTGTGCTACAACATTTGTAAGTAATCATCTCGTAGGTTTTTGTCCAACTTCTTAGGCTTCCGCAACAACTTTTACTTTCAGGCAAGCACAGGGTCCAGCTGCATGCAACGCGGCACAAGAGACACCCACAACACGGCAACGGGCAACAGGCAACAGGCAACAACACTCGGTGGGTAACCCACACACATGCTACAAACATCGAGCATCGAGCGGGTTCATCCATTTTAAGCCAACTGAAACATACAAAAGTGCCCATTAGCAAATGGGGGGGACGCACTCGTGTCGTGTTTTGGTCGTGTCGTATCGTGTGTTGTTGTGTCTCTCTCCCTGTTTGTGTATGTGTGTGTGTGTGTGTGTGTCTGAGTCTGTGTCTGTTGTCAGATCTGACAGAGGGGCGCAGCCGCAGGCGACGACACAAGCTCAAGCCTGCCACCAAAAACTGAAAAACAGGAACTCCTCTCGCTAAATGCTAACTGGCCCATGGTTGCAAATGGTGACAGCAGGAGAGGAGGCACGTGGGGCAAGGAGAGGCGACGCGTGTTGCAGCAACTACTTTGCATACACGCTGCACATAAACAACGCTGACTAAAAACGGCGACAACTATAATTAAGCTTAATTGCTGTTTAATGTGAGCCACAGACGGAGTCGTAGTCGAATTTGGACTCGAAGTCGGAAAGTTTGTTTTTTGTTTAATTTATCAGCCGCCCACGCAGTGACAGTGACTGCTAAACATTTCGCATACTCGTACTGCATTTAATTTCAACTTAATTATATTTATAATGTTAAGTAATCTAGAGTAGAGCCAGGTGTTTGTGGGTAATTGATATAGTCGCTTATCTTGTGGCATTATTGTTTTTGGAGTGTCGGGGAAATTAATTAGCAATTAAAAATGCAGCTCCGGCAATGTGCAGCGTTCCTCTAATCTGTTGTAGAAACACTCGTAATTCATATTTATAAATAGACAAACATTATTCAAGGTGTCCGAGCGAGTCGAGAACCGTAAATTAAATCAAAATCAAAATGAAAACGATATGGTTAGAATTTATAACGAAAAAGGTAAAGAATAAATAATAAAAAATGAAAAAAAATAAAAAGCAAGAAATGCATACCATGAAATAAAGAAGTTTTAATGCTCTACATATAATTATCATAAAATTAAAGAGTGTAATCTATCAGTTGTAAAATATATTAAAAATCGTCAAAGAAATAGTTATAGATATAATAATTACAGAACATTGTCTTTATATTCTGAAGAATATCAAATGGAATATCAGTTTGTTAATAATGTATTGTTTTGTGTTATAATTATATAATATTTAATTCTTTAATACTTCTCTTATATTGGTACCAAAAGTCTTAAGCAGTTCAAGTGCCCTTGTAAGGGTATTTAGAAAAAAAAACCCATTTGGTCCGTGGCCGCCTACAAAATTGACGGCTAACCGTTTTCAGGCCCAAACAACAACCAACAGCCGGCAATTGGAGGTTGGGGTTGTTGCAACTTGGCAGTCGGCAGTTGCCAGTTGGCAATTGATTGTTTCGTTGTTGGCCGGCGTGTGACTCAATCCCCCAGCTGCAGTTGATCGACCGATTGGCGACCCAGTGGCGACGACTGATCCATTTGGCAATGAACTTTTCGATATCGAAATATGTATGCATGGGCTAAAAGGCAGATAGAGATAAATAAGCCAAACGTGGCTCTGGCAATTTGACTTTGAACTCGGTCAAGTCGAGACACATTTGAAGCTGTTTGCATATTTAATTGAACACCTACAACTGCGACTACCATTGCAACAACAACAACAACAACAGCAACGACAACAATAACAGTAACAACATTAACAACAAATGGTCTGCAGCTGTGTTGGCATAATAATAAGCATTATAATCAGGCGCAAAAGGCTCAATAGGCCAATTGGCTGCCGGCCATGTAAATGTACAGTTACTTTGTCAAAGCGTTAAGTCGTGCCTGACAATATAATGACCATTTATGCACAAACCTATGGCCTTTCAGACAGATCTCATTAAAACACACAACAAATGCTACACAAACTCCTACGCTAAACTGCAAATCTCATAATCTTTAAGATTTCCACAATAAATAAATGCAACGGAAAACTTTCTTACATTTTCAAAATGTTCCAAATGTTATCGGGCTGCTTGTCGAATGTTTTTCTTTTCCAATCGATTTCCTTCCCTACCATTATTATGTTAAAGAACTAGTTCGCTGAATTACTTATTTCTTAATATCTTCCTTATATTTCTTATAATCATTCAAAATAAATTCCTATTGAAATACACTCTGTAAAATAAATATATATGATGCTATTTATTTTATCATTTATCTGGCATTAAACAGTGCAATGCGTGTATTCTAGCAAGTGGACATCCCCAATATTTGTTTCTTGCAGCCCTGGTAAATGCGCTTTTTTACTCAATGTTTACTTTCGCGCTTTTATGGATGGTAAATTTATAGTTCTGAATAAATAGAATATAATTTGCAAAAAAAAATCAACTTCGATTTAATAATATTTGTTGGAAAGTTGTCGTTCTAGCTGATTGTCAATTTGGTAATCAGAGCAAGCTCCGATTTTTCCATTGCATGCTTTCTTTGTTTTATTTTTGTTTGGCAAAATCCAGCAGCTCTGCAATTGATTTAAAACTTTTTAAAATAATAAAATGGCAGCTGTAAAAAGTAAGATTCTTAGAATAATGTAAAGACTGAAAATGTAATCAGACTCGAGTGATTGCAGAGGTCAACGAAGTGCCGCTCCGACGCAGTCAGCGATTGCGAAAGATGCGTGAGACAAAGAAGGCAGTGGCTGCTGCTCCTAGGGGAGTATTAAAGAGGGGTCCCCCTCTGCGTCTTATACGCGGACGTGCCAGGACTCAAAGGCTATTGGAACAAGGAAGTGACAGAAGCACCACCAGGATGAGACGCGCAGTGGTCAATCCAAATAGAGGTCTATATACTGCTCCATATATCAGTCCAGTCGTCAGCAACAACACTAATAACAACGATGAGGATGAGGATGAAGATGACGAGCAGACAATGCATTTAACCGCGTTCCTCATGTACGTTGCACTGATCGAGTCTCCCTCCCTGGCCCAGCTGATGCGTCGCAATCCTTCGGAGGGTATAAGGAAGCTTTTCAGAATAATTCGTTTTTTGTTCTCTAGAAACTAGTTATATTGTTTGAGTAAAATGAACGGACTGACTGAACTCATAATGAGCAATCATTTCCTGTACAGCTCTCATTCCTCTTCTCTCCCTCTCTCTCTCTCTTTTTCTCTCGATCGTTCGCTCTCACTCTCTGGTTGCACCTCCGCATGATTAATTGCCTGGCACGCGTTGCCGATGCCAATCGTCTGGCCAAGTGACAAAAATCAATGCGCTGCAAATGTGCGAGATGCGACCGCGTGTTGCAAGTGCCCGCAGCAGAGAGTCAGAGGTTGCAGCGTCGCGACGTGTGAGTTACTCAGAAATGCCAGGGCTCATAAATCTTCAGTCTCAGATCAACCCGATCCCGTTGTGCCACCGTATGCTCTCCGCATGTCATTTGGCAACCTGTAGCCCACGCAGTTGGATACAGACGGCAGCTTATCGGCTGCAAACTATCGCAGAGTCAAGACAATTCTTCTTCGGAATGTAATGTGTAATGAAACGGAAGTTGCCGACTATCAATCTCAATTAAATTGATTGCTACCGAATGCTCACAGAATAAGATCTCCAAGTCAGAGCGAGATATCACACTTTATGTCAAGAAGCTTCATTTTTTACTCAGAACTAAATTTTATTTAAATTTTAGGCATAATACGATATATATATAGCATATGTCTACAGCATACGTCATCCAAAAACACAATAACATAAAATAAATCATTGCAAATTAAATATTTTTTTTAATAGAAATCTTAGCACGTATGTAAACTCTAAAATTGTAAATTGCTTTAAGAAAATTTAAACAGAATACTCTGACTCTTTAATAATTTAGTTATCAGATAGATTATATCAAGGTGAAAATTCATATATTATATTTTACTTTCCAAATATTGTAGACATATTCCGATTACCAATTCCTGCAGTGTATAAATAACAAGATTCAAGGTTTTTTTTCAGTTATACCAATTCTTAGCACATTTTTTCAGTTGAATGGAACTTGTCTAAACATAAATTTGAGCAACTCTAGCAATTTTTTATAGACCAAGTTGACAATTCAAGAGTTTCGCTGTCTAAATTGCGCACATCCGTTGGATTGGCAAAAGGAACCACAATAATTTGCAGCAATATGGCTAAAATAAACGCAAAGCATTATTGCAGATGGTGTTGGTGTTGGTGTTGGCTATGGGCTCTCGACCTGGCTGAGAAGTGGCAATAAACAAAGCCAAGAGCACGCGTTATTTTGTGCACATTTCCATGCAAATGTTGGCGGCAAATCAGCGCAAATGAAAGAAGCAGCGACAACTGCCACAATAACAACAACAACAACAACTACAGCAACAACATCTGGCATGAGCAATTGGCAATTGCGTGTTGCACAATCATTGGGAGCAGGAAAGGCAACCGAACTGTCAGCCTACACAGAGCTGGCAAGAGCATGGAGACCCCCAGAAGAACATGACATCAAATGGCAAACAAAGAGCAATTACATGAAGCGACAAACCGAATACTATAGAAGAGAACTCAATGGATGCAACATGGCTTGCCAATGTGGCACATGGGCGGGCAAGTGGCATTAAAAGCCCACGATGCCAAAAACTGACTCACATGCTAAAGATGCGTTGGACGCTCTCTTGGTATCGCCATCGCCATCGCCATCGCTATCGAGCTATCAATATTGGTATCAGCGCCAGCGACTTTGACTGTTGCATGCCACCTAAGCGTTGCTTAACTGAATAGTTGAAGACATTTATCACTGGGTGAGTCCTTCTCCTTCTGCTACTTCTGCTCCTAATGCCCTGTCTAATTAATGATAATGTTTATAACGAATATGCGACTGCAGTTTTTATTCCTATTCCAATTCCTATTCCTATTCCACTTCCACCTCCAGTTGCCACAGCTCATCAGTTAACGTTTTCATTAACCATATGTCACACGCACGTCCCTTTTAGCCACAAAGGGTCCTCGGGCAACCCTCGCCTCAACGAGCTCATTCATCGCGGAACCCTTGAAAATTAAATTATGCGCTCGGTCGCGTGTCCTGTGCTCGAGTTCAGTTCACAGTCGGCGTGTGATGAGTCAAAATACATAAAAAACGAAAGAGATATACATATAAAAATGCATAGAGTTCATTCTATATGCGTTGCCCACACGTTACAAGTTCCCTTTTTCCATTCCCATTCCCATTCGCATTTCCCATAAATTTCAGAAGCTTCTCTGCCCATTTGCTTGGCCAGTTGTGCAAACTGTTTGCAGTTGGCGCGTGTTTCGGGCCAAAAAGGTGTTAAAACTGTGCCACAAAATTGTTTTTGTTTAGTTGGGAAATAGCCCGGGGTGGTTTTTTTTTATAACTGTCTGACTTTTTGACTACCTCATGAAGATACTCCGACATAATTACGCATTTTGTCGACAATGAGGTTTATGTTCTTTTACGAGGCGCGTGCCCGGATACGAGTAGAGTTCAAGTCGATGTATGGAAAGGTGCTCAAAAGTTCTTTATAAAGCCCTGACACGCAATGCCCCTTGAACTAGGGGTTAATATTTCTGGTTTCCTTATTTTTGTTGCCGTTTTTTATAAACTGTGAAGAACTATATAATTACTGAGACACGAATTAAATTTGGAATGAAATTGATTTCGAGGGCGGATTATATTCAGCTCAAAAAGGAATTTTGATATATTATATGATCTCTTATACAGCTGAAGAACTGTGATATATGTTATATTGGCATTCCAAGTCGTCACCCATTTCGTAATCTACGAATTTAAATTGAAGTTAACCCAATTAACTATTAACCTAATTTACATACAAGGCAGCATCAAATTGAAATTCCAAATCATGCTGAGAGTACTTCATATAATTAGCCAAGTTCCAACAAAAAAGAGAGACTCACGCATTTGATTTGCCAAAATGAAGTAAAAAAAATAGAAGGCTATGAAAATTGGCAGCCTCAGTTACATAATCAAAGTGGATATGACTCTGGCTGATTGATGGATTGGCAAAAGATCAAAGTGAGGCGGAGATGAAGTTAGAGGAACCACTTGGTTATTGAAAGACTAATTCAATTGGTTTATAATTGAACTAAGGAGGCGCGACGAGGCGACGAGACGTAGAGACTTCGAAATCAGTTTGAGTTGCTTTAATGAGTTAACTTTGAGACGGACAAACTCACATGTGCTGTGGCTCGTTGGCACAGCAGGTTTACCCGCTTTGGCCAAGTTAATAATTTAATGGTCAACGTTGTAATTTTTCTACAAAATTGATCAATAATCGCCAGAGCTGAGCCGAGCTGAGCTCGCGCCGCGTCCAATTCAATTCAATTCAATTCAAACTGAATTCAATTGAATGCAATTGCGATTGAAAATGAAATTTAATGCCGAATTAATAGAGAAAAATCTGTTGTGGCATGCGGCGTGCGGTGTGATGTGTTGAAATGATGATGCGATACATTTGCCACATGATGGATAGCCATTGCCTCAGTTGCTCATTAGATTTGAGGGCGTGTCGGCGCCCACGCTAATTAGCCATAGCAAGGTCCCCCAGGTAGAGGGGGAACAGACAAACGGACAAATAGACAAATGCGAATTTATACGAGGTCTTAAACATTTCGATAAGCTTAAAATGTGTGTCCTTTGTTTAATTAGTACTCTGAAAAATTAGCAAATAAGTAAAAAATAAACACATATACTCATACAATAAAAATCACATAAATATTTAAGCGGATTATGCGGCGATTTATCAAAAGCAATTAAAGAGCAACGAAAATGAGTTATTTTTATGCGAGAATTACTCGAATTTTGGCTGATTCGTGGAATGCGCTTTGATGACAAATAGTAGCAAAAATGTTGCGCCATAACTTTGAATAAAGGGAGTAGAGGTGTAGGAGGAGGTGACTGGAGGGGATAAAAACAACGGCGAGACAAAATGTTTATAATGCTGCTAAAAGCATGTCAGTACGAGTATCTCGCAGATACAAATCAGAAAGCGGCTTGCAAGCAAAGTGGGCCACGATGCGGCAACCACAGACTGTCTGTCTGTCTGTCTGACTGTCTGACGGTCTGGCAATCTGTCTTTCTGTCTTTCCGTCGGTCTGGCAGCCAGGCGGCTATCTGTGCAGATCAAAGACCGCTTGAGAAATCGGTGAGATATACGAGTATATTTAGCAGCTCCCGTGGCAAGTGGAGGCCAAGTCTTTAGCTTAAATACTAATTACCCTATGGGGAGCTGTGCTCCGCCAGCTTATCGCTGCAGGAGCGCTACCTCAAGTCGTGAGTTGCAGGTTCCAGTTTAAGTTCCATGCTCCATGGTCCATGCTCCATGGACAAGTCTCCAGAGTTGGTTGTGCGTTGTGCGACGCGTCGTCAATATTTGTCAAACTGTCATTCGGCTTGACATTTACGTTTGATCAACACCAGGTTGCAACTGGCCAGTGGCTGTTGTCCCTGTCCGCTGGATGCTTGCCGATTGCCGATTGCCGATTGCCAGTTACCCGTTGCCAGTTGCCACTGCTGGGCAGACAGTTGTGTCGTTGTTGCACGTTGCACGTTGCCCGTCGCCAGGAGCCGCTTACCGTCCGCTTTGCCGTCGTCGTTGACATAGCCAGATAAAAAGCTAAAGCGAAAACTAGCCCAACTCCGATTTTTCAATCTGCTGCAATTTAAAGGCGACACATTAACGAGTTCGAGACAACGGCAAACACCAAAACACTGTGAGTGTCGGTGTTGTTGTTGTTCTTCTTCTTGCCGTCTTGACGCGCTTTTGTTATACAATGTGCCCCACATAAGAAATCCGAGAGTGAGTGCTGCAACTGAAACTGAGCCAACTGTGGAGAGTTAAACTGCATTTCAGACAAGAGTCATGCAGTGGAAATGGAAACTTTGTAGCTAAATAAGGTTTATGGCATCATTTGACAAAAGTAGCAGTGAAACAGTTAGGGTAAAATATTATTGTAATTAAAAAAAAATTTTCTAAAGAGTAAACAATGAGACAGATATATTTTTTTTCAGACTTCCTATTATTTAATTAATTATTAACTTAATATTTATATAGACTTTTGATCTAAAATTTTGCATTTGTTTTTTGTGAAAATATAAAAATATATATTACTAATATAATTCTTTACATTGAATATGTATATTCATTCTAAAAAATGATTTAGAGTGACAAGGAAAATATTAAGGACAATAATTTAAGTATTCTTTGCAATGACACAACGATCCATAACATTTTTTCCAATGCTATTTTCATAATTTAAATATGAATTTATTATTTAGATTATTTCAATTAGTCTAATTCAACTTCTCGCACTAAATATGATATCTATGTTTCTTTGTGTTTTTGCTTTTATCTTCTATATCTACAGATCTGACTGATATGTTGAATGTATTTCCTTAACTTTGCCTTAAAATATCTACTAATAGCTACAAATCATATTGGCAACGTTTATCAACAATTGCTAACCTAATTGGCTACCAGTTTGCGCAGATTATCGTGACACAAATGCTTTAAATGATTTATTAACAGAGACATAAAGTTCATGAAACATAAATCATAAGTTTTGATAGGAATACGAAATGATTATGACGAGAGGCTTTGTGATTCCGGCAAGTGAAATTGCAATCAATTGATGGGAGTTTCTATAGTTTCTGGCTGCTGGAATTGCGCTACCTTGGATCTCACTCTGACAGCATTCTCCTCTTCTCTCTCTCTCTCTCTCTCTCTCTCTCTCTTTTTTCTCTCTGTCTGCTCATTAAGCTTTAAGCGTTGATTGATTGAGGTTGCCAAAAGTGCACAAAAAAAAACCGTGACCTTCATTTGAAAAAATGCGGGCGAATAAACTTCCGTTGTGTGTGATTGACCAAGCTGCAGCCACTTGGCCAGTTGGAGTCTTGGCCACTTGGCACACTTTTACTTGGCTCATCTCCTGGCCCCAAACTGTGTCCAGCCAGTGAGTGTGAGTCACTGAAATGTTGGCCAAGTTCAGGCACAGCTGGAGACTCCCGCAGCCCCGAGAGTCGGCAAAATATATTTCAATGCTGCGTAAGAATTTGTTAACAGGCATGTTTAGGAGCGCCCCAGACTCGCAACTAAACACAACACAAGAGAAGAACAACAACAACAATACACACACACACACACACACACACACACACACACAGGGAAAGAACAGAGAGTTGATATTTTTGTGAATGAACTCAAGAGTTTCTCCGTGGCGGGTTTTTGGAGCTCGGGTCTTTGGCTTGAGAACATGCGTGGCGTGTGGATTTTTATGTTCCATCAATGAAATGGCATTTAATTAACATAATTTTTATTGATCGAAACTCGGAAACAACAGAAACAACAACAATGCAGCCGATAGGCGATCAGTGTGGCAAGTTCTTTCAACTTGCTCGGGCGATAATTTGCATAATGCGCACATTGAAATCTTTGGCATAGATTGGGGCCTCCATTTCCATCTCCATCTCCATCTCTTCCAAAGGGCAAACAATAGCTCGCTCTCTTCCCCGTCTGTGTTTGTTTCGATTTAGATCGCGTGGGCTTTAATCGTCTTGTAGTGTAGTATATGCTTAAGTGTATATATTTATTTATGTATCTTAAATATGCATGTAAATACCGTCTAGTGTTTGGCCACAACCGGCGAAATTATGATTAAAATTTAGATAGTGCTTTGGGGTCCAACAGGTGACAGTTGTCCATATAGTAGATATATCTCTAACATAGATCTTTCACTGCATTATTCAGGGATAGCCTATAGCTCGATGTCTTCAAATTGTTCAAAAAGTTAAAAAGCCTAAGGGAGAGAGTGTTAAAATTGGTGCCAAATAATAAAACCACTTACCGTTTGAAGAAACCCAATTAGCGCTGAATATGATCTTCCTGAGAAGTGTATCAATTAGTCAGACGTTGTCAGACTTTAACATTGCCAAAAATTTTAATTTTATCCTGGTAATCGAAATCTATCTTGTAATTGTAGATCATGCAATGTTATTATTAATCCAACTGTTTAACTGTTGTTTAAAATTTTCGAGTTCAGTTTAATGCTAAATAGTTTCAGGTTACCCCTAACGGAAATTCAATCTGTAATTAAAGCATAATTAAAACTGAAATCTGTTGCTTAACATTTACAGTACACAAGTTGTAATGGTATAATATTATGGGTTTACTTTTTAGTCATAAAATATCAAACCGGACTTAAAATTCTATTGAGTGTAGATTTTATCTCAAAAAAGAAGAAAACAATCCAATTGACATTATAATAATTGTTAATGCAAGTGTTTGACTTTTTTAAGATTTACGATAGTAGTTTAACTGTAAAATAGATTTAATTTACCCTAATGGAAACTCAATCTGTAATTAAGGCATGTTTTAAAGTGCAATCATTGTAATGGATAATATTATGGGGTAATTTTTCAATCATAAAATACGAGTGCTAATAAAATGTGTAAATTAATCATGAGGCAATCTCGTGTTCCATCAATGCTGGCCCTCTCATCTATCTAGTTGAAATCGTGTGTCATAAGCCAAGATTTACTTCATTGCAATACTTTTTTTTTTTTCATATTTAAAGCACACTTTGATTTATTGTGTGTGTAAAGTGTCACGCGGGCGACAACAGCCACCGCTGTGACTGTGACTGCGACTTTGACATGTCACACAATGCAGATACATATATAGATACAGATACAAATAGATATAGAGATACAGATACAAAAGTATAAATAGTAACTGAATCCGGAGAGACGACTATCTGATAGCTGGAAATGTCATATTGCAATGCATATTAAGTGTACAACTAATAGAATTTAGCGCCCCGACACGAGCAGCAAATGACAGCGATTACAATTATGACAGTTGGAAAGGTTGGCCAACTCAAAGTTGGCTCAAAGCGATTGCAGTTGCAGTTGCAGTTGCAGTTGCAGTTGCAGTTGACTCTCCATTCTGTGGCCTGAGTGTTGGCGTTGTTTGTTGTGCGGGTGTGTGTCAAAGTTATCCACACTCACACAAACACACACACACACACACACTTTAAATGATTTCCCACGATTTGCAAACGCCGCTTGCCAAATTCGAATACGAATACGAATCCAATTCAACACAACGAATGAGTCATTTTTCAAGACAATAACTTTGAGCTGTAAGAAATGTTCAGCTTTTCGGCAATAAAAGAGGCAGCTACGAAATGTATCTACCAAGTTGACTCTAAATAGTTGTTTGTAAACTTGAAAGAAACTAAACCACAGAAATCAATAAAAGCAGCGGATAAAAAGGAGCAGCAACAACAACTGCAACTGCAACATTAACAACAACTCAAACCATTGCGCAGGCGTCTCGCTAACTTTGATGGTCCCAGGGAAGGAGGGGGCAGCTGTACCAGGGAGGGAGGGGAGGGGAAGGAGGCAGTCTAGCTCTGAGCTACAATTGAGCAATTGAATTGCACGCTTGCGCGCCTTTTTTCGCCAGCTGTTGTTGTTGTCGCTGTTGTTGTTTTTGTTGCGGTTGTTGTTGGTGTCGCTGCGGCGGCGGATGTCGCAGACACATCTCGGAAGTTTGCCAATGCTGTCGCTGTTGCTGTTGCTGTTGCTATTTGAGTTGTTGTCGAGAAAAGGCAAACAAAAAGAGTGCCAGCTAAGATATTACAAAAATCAATTACCAACACCTCAAAAGTTGTTGCCGTGTTGTAGCTGTTGCTGCCGTAAATGTTTGCCTCTACAGACAACAGCAGCAACATTAACAAAAACGACAACAGCATCTCAGCATAGTGCAACAAGAAAATAATCCACGGTACAAACTGAACGATGTCTGAATACTCTAAACTATTTACATTTGTAGAACTGTGGAAAAAGTAGATAATTTATTTTTATATATTTTAATTTATTATTTATAATTTCTTATATATCGTAAGACAAGAATTTGTATCAATTTAAAAAATATATGAATAAATTTGATAACGCTTGAATGCTAAGATAATTCTAATTTGTTAATATTTGGTATATATTTTTAAGTTTATAATAATTTTTTACACTTTTGCAATGATTTGTTAAGATATTCGTAGAGTTATCTATTTATACAATTTTTAGATATATCCAAATAATTAGTTTTTTTATTTTTATGAAATTTATCAGCTTAAAACTTAGTTGACAATATTAAATTTAAAATAATAATATTATTCTCCATAAATAAATTCTCTTACTTTTGTTAATATAAGTCCTTAATTTTTTTAACGTTTTCTTAATTAAGTAACTTCTTATGTTGCATTTTTAGGTATTAGCGTTCTTTTTTGGTAAATGTTTTATTTTATTCAACCTATCTGAGCAGTTCATGAAATTTGAAGACCCTACATTTTTAGGGTATATAAAATAAGGCAAACGTGCGTGGTTGTTGGTAATAGACACAATCATAAAAATGAAATATATCTGAGAATCTCTCATGACGTTTGGGCTGGCGAGGCGAGACTTGCGCAACGTCGTCATCGTCGTCGTCGTCGTCGTCGTTGTGGTCGATGTAGTCTGCTTAGCTGGGCTGCCTCATCAGCGGCAGAGCAGCCGCAGCCGCAGCAGCAGCAGCAGCAGATGTGGCAGGAGTGGTTCGGCTGTGACTCGGTTGGTGAGCTTGGAGGCTGGAGGCTGGCCGCCAGCGCTCTTCGATGTCGATAGCCAAAAATGGTAAATGTGGTAAATGGGATAAGGCAGAGCCACGCGTGGGCTGTCAACTAGCAACTGGCAACTGGCTTAGCTCACGTGTGCAACACACCAGATTCTGTGGAGGAGGCAGGAGGATGGGCAGCCCAAAGCTGGGCAGACATTGCATAAGACACGCTTGGGGGTGAACACTGCCAGCTCCTGCTGTTGTTGCTGTGCTGCTGCTGCTGCTGTTGCTGTTGCCTGCAAATATTTAAATTATTTCATCGTATAGCCAAAATGACCGAAAGGCATGCAGAGGCAGAGACCGCGGCCTTCCTCATGCTGCTTGCTTCGGTTGCAACTGCAACCAAAGTTGCCGCTCGTTGATCATAATTCATGTAAACGCCAAATGCCTCCGACTGGCAGCCTGGCAACACGGCTAACACGGCTAACACGGCAAAAGCCCGGCAACCCAGCAACTTAAGCCACCCAACCAAACCGTTTGCCGAGGTGCGCGATTTGCGTTTAACAATTATTATTGGTGATTAACACGGCATGTACAGAGCTCGTTGAAGGAGCCGAGGGATAAAGAGTGGAAGAGGGGATGCAGAGCCAGATGGGGGCGAACAACCTTCGACACCTGCAGCCAAGTGGCTCTGTGGTGCACTGTCTGACTGTCTGACTGCCTGACTAAGTGGCATGGTGTCTCAGTAACTCGTTGTCTTGGTGGCAGCATGTGGAGCGCCACGTTTGGTTTTTAATTAAAATATTAAACGAAAATGCAACTGCACAAATTGTAACTGGATCATTGACTTAGCTACGAGTATGATTGGGATTTAGGATGGAACTGGGATTGGGGTTAGGGGGAGTTCACGACGTGATCACTGCGCACGCTTGAGGTTATTCACAGCCGGTTCAGTGTTGGTTTATTCCAGTACTCGTAACATGTCCAGAACAGAGGCAATTAGTGCGACATTGATGCACCGAAAGAGATTACAGTTGGCTAGATGTGGGTAACCATAAAGGTTAGTCAGCTCAGGGAATATCAGATAAAAATGGGATATCAATAGTTTGAAATGTGAATTCTATTTTAATTAGAGTCAATACATTGAGTAAATTGGTGACAGTGTAAGATTTAGTTATGAGAAGAGAAGGGAAGAGTACAGATATATGATAAGAGATATGATATGGGGAGAAAAAAAGCAAAGAGTCGAAAAGAATGTGAATAAAGAGGTAAATTGAAGAGAAAATAAAGCAAAGTAAATAAATTAAAAAAAGGAATAGGTATAGGTTAAGTAAAAAAATACGATGACATTTATTACTGAAGAATAAAAGAGAGGAAAGGATAATGTGTTCCAAGTTAGAATAATAAAAAAGATTGAAAGTTAAAAAATATAACTAGATTCCTCTAGATATTAGATATTTAAAAATGGAATAAACGTGAATATTGGATATTTCAAATTAAAGAAGTAACACTTTTATAATAAAAATCTGATAACTCGGCAGTACCCAATTCTTCGGCAACACACAAAGACACTGCGCGGCAATAAAAGATCCCTGCTGGGGTAGAGATAAGTGGTTAATAGGGGGTTGGAGTTAGGGGCGTATTGTGAACAAGGATGCTGTGTGAATAAAAAGCCAATAAATTTCAAACGCCGACATTTAAGACGCACACTTTAATTACAGCTACTTTGAAAAGTATGCGCTCAGCTGGGCTGGCAATTTGTGCAACAGTGAAGTGGCAAGTAGACAGGCAGTGAGTAGCGAGTAGCCAGTGGCGGGTGGCGGGTGGCGGGTGAGAAACAACTGTACATGGACATAACCAGCAGATCGTGCGGAACATGGAAAATCTTTTGGTTCGCTCGACGGGTAAGAGATATACAAACAGACTGTCGCCGTAATTCAGTTGGCAGTCAGGGAAAACAGACCGGCAGCCGGACTGGTAGATCGGTAGATCGGTAAATCGGTAGATCGGTCCGTCGGTTGAACGTAGCTTCGTTTAGCGTTCAGATTTATGGGCCGAATTGATCGATGGCTGCAGTTATCATTCAACAATTATAAGGCCCCGCAGATAATCGAGAGAGTCGATTCCGCACACGAATCATTATCATTGACTGACAAATTAACGATCTCCGTCGCGCACTTCATCTACTCACAATACTTGGGGGCGGTGGCGGGGGCGGGGGCGCTCAATTTGTGTCACTGAAATTATGTCAAGCACTTGGAACGGTAGCTCACAATGAGCATTTCATATAAAAGTTAATCAAAAATAATAAAAATAATAAAAATGAAATTAATTTTTATACTTTTGTGCGCCGTGCGCCATAAAAAAAAAACTGTATAACAATAAAGGTAGCCAGAATTGTATAATGAAAATCAACTGAAAGCTGATTTCCAAAGAGAGACAACAACAACAGCAACAATAATAACTACCAAAAACCCAAAGAAATCCATGAATAATCTTGACAAAAATCAGTACAACAAAAATAACTGGGAAACGTCATAAAGCGTGCTGGAATTTTGATAATGAATAAGACTGTGATTGAGACTGTGATTGCGACTCTCACTGTGACTGCGATCAGTCACAACTGCACAACAACAACAAGAACAACAACTGTGGCTGTGGTTGCTCTTTAATTGAAACAATAAACAATAATAAAAATAGTGTCATAAAGACATAAAAATCTGTGACATAAACATTTATGCTTTTGCTTTTTGGTTTGATTGGAAAATCACACGGTTCAAACTCGGGTTTTAGCCAAAGACATTCGCCCCATTTACTTGGAGTCAACTTGTACTATCTGTAAACAAGAATCTTGTTTGTTTTTCCCCCCGGTGGCATATTGATTTTCATATTAAACGAACAACAGCAACACCAACAACAAAAAGTTTCACTGCATTCATAAAGTTTTATATGCGATGCTCTTTAGGCTTTTATTTGGAGCCAGAGACTTCGTTAGACAAGTTGGTCAATACCAACTGAGCAACTGGTCAACAAGTTTGCCCGCCAAATGAAAACAAGTGTCACATCGAGAGCCCAAACAGCAGCAGCAGCAAACGGTGAGCACAAATCTCAGCTAGTTACTAAGTAAGTAAAGTGTGTAAATATTTATTTAATTATGCTCATATTTATGCAAGCCATATTCAATCTTGGCCCATGGAATGTGAAATGTGCATACTCGTAGTGCGGCCAACCGAAATTGGAGACACATTCGTTTATGAGTTCGAGTATGAGTACGAGTGCGATATGAGTACTTCAACTGCCCCCAACTACGAGTTCAGGTTACTGCAGGTTTTTCTCAATTCACTTGAGAAAGTTGTTTCAAGTGGCAAAAATAAATAAAAGCACTACAAAACGCAAATAAATAAATAATTCGTTAGACATTTAAATTGTAGCAGAAAATGCTGTTCTTATTACATAAGTTCTTCTACAGAATCTTTTGCATCGTAATGTGCAAACATCATTACAGTTTATTGATTATTTCATGCAACTTGGCAATAAATGATCATTAGTTCTATAATACAAATTTAATTTAAATCTATCTAAATAAAAAAGCTGACCTTCTAATAGTTAGTAGTACATTTGCTTACCATTTTATTCAATACACATTATGTGCCATAAAAAATATAAAACCCATCTTAATATAATAATCTCAGAGAAGCCTACATTAACAAATTAAAAAAAAAAACAACTTTTTATATATGTGTTTATACCAAAAATAATGACAGATTTACCGCTCAGTTTTTGGCATTAAAGAGTTTCGAAACAAAGTCTGCAGTCTCCCACGATTTACGGAAATTTTAGCTATGAAATCTCTATTAACTGCAGCAGCTTCAATTATGGTAGGCAAATACAAATGAAATATTGCATTGCATGATTGTTGTGTATAACGTATACGCAGTGTAAGACCAATCCGTGGATTGAGTTAATCCCACAAGAGAGGTAATAAATGTGTCGACCATTAGAAAACGCTTTGCACTAATGTGTTACAAATATTTCATCTGCGTCTCGGCGAATGTGAATTTCGATGCGAACAATGTTGACAACATGCAAAAGAGAGAGATAAAGCGAGGAGAGAGATGAAGTGGAAGAGGGGAGACCATTTGGATGGCCATTTGTTAGACTTCTTGTGGTCGGCATATGGAAAGCAACGTTAATGGCCGATACATTGTTGTGGTAATATGTTTGGTAAATTGCCGAGGCATATTTCTGCTACCGAGATGGCGACAAGAAAACAACTTCATTTTGGGGCTACCATAAATACGGCTATCGGTTATGAGCTATGAGTATGGCCACAGAGTACTCGTAATTATTCATATTTGCGGTCGCTTTTGTTGGCAACATTTTGTTTTTGTTGCTGTTGATGTTGCTGTTGATGTTATTGTTGTTGGGGATGCGTTGTGACCCAATGAAGTCCATACATAGAGAACGAAGCACAGCTGCTGCTGCCCGCCCGCTTTTGCTTTATGTGCCACATCAAATTGTCAGTAACAACTACAACAAAAGCAACAGCTGTAGTAACAACAACAACAACATTAGCCACAATATATCTTGCAACACGAGTCAACTGTCGGTTTTTATTGTCGTCTGCTGGCAGGCCAAACATTTCTTTGTTTCGTTTGGCATTTTTGCATTGCAAATTGCCACAAAAATCGCAGCAGCCAGCAGAAAAATGTTGCGGAAAAACTCATAAAAAAAACTGCAGCCCGAAGCTCGCTTTGAGCTCATTTGAAAGTCAAATAACCTGGCCAACCAAAATCAGAGGTAAATCCAAATGAAAAAAAAAATGAAACTAAGTAAAAACTAAAACTATTACCCAAAAATAGGAAAAAAAAGTGCACTGCAAGTTACAGAAATTGCCTGTTTTGCATTCAAGTTTCAGTTATTCGGTTTGATTTCTTCAAAAGACTTTGGCGAAAATTACTTGCGAAAATTATTTCGCTAAATGCTTGAGCGGAGTTGCGGATAGGATTGAATTGCCGCGATCCGAAAATGGGCAGATTTCGACTGGAAGTTAAGGCAAAAATGTTTTAATTAATTTACAAAGGCATTTTGAGAGTTGCCAGCGGCGAGTCGAGAAACAACAAAACAACTCAATAATTCATAAACATTTTCAGACCGAAATCTACAGCAACTTTTTTCACGTAGAGTTTCCTTTTGGGTCTCTCCACAAATTTTATCAGTTTCAGTTCCTCTCTCTCTCCCTCTGTCGCTCTCTCGCTCTCTCTCTTGGGACAAAAGTGTCACGTAGTCGGGGCGGACGGGCGCTAATGATTTCTGGGATTTCATAAAGCGAATGGAACAGATCTTTGAGCTGGCGATAACAATAACGACAGCAACAACAACAACATCAACGACATTGCCATATGGAGTTGTCTCAATGCTTTTCGGTTCGGTTAATTGGCAGCCAACATCCCAACGATTTTTGTGGCGCTTCTCGTACCGAAAACGAGTTCATAATGAATGGCCAACATGGCAAGCGCACGTTTTTCTAGTCCCTCCCCCCTTCCCCCTTCCAACGCTGCTTACCCCTTCTCAGCAAACAACAACAGCAGCAACAACAGCGAACCTATTTTGATTGTTGTTTGACGCATGTCAATGGAATTGTTGTAGTTACTTTTATTTTTGTTGTTGTTGTTGCTGCTGCTGCTGTTGTTGGCGCCACAAAAATGTCAAAAATTGTGACTACACGACACCGTCGTCGTTGTCGTCGTCGTCACCATCGAGGACTGAGCCCAAATGATCAAATGAAGTTGTTTCGCTTGTGCGGCACGTGCGTTTACTTTTCCAGTTTCAGCTTGATGTTGAGCTTGAAATTGTTTCTTTTACATCTAGTTTTTTCTTTTATTTGGCTTTTTGGTTGCTCGTTTTGGTTGCAATAAAAAGCAAACACTGACATGTCCACGCAGTTGGGTGCCTCCACTAACAGAGCATTGATTCAAGTCTAATGATTGGCATTTAAGCCAGATCAATCCTTTCCAATAGATCTAATCGCTGACTTAAGCCTTCACTTCATACTAATCTCCATGTATTTGTTTGATCAATTTTCAGCGATGTTAATCTTCCATTTGCAAATAACTTGCTAAGCTTTCAAGGGCTTTTGAATAAAATGAGCAATCAAACTGAACATTATCCATTTTTAATCAGAATTAATATCAATTATCAATTATGTTTGTTTTCTTAAATACTGATACTTTTACTTTATCGAATGCCTGCTATTCTTTCATTTAATATATTTTACTTGTTAATAACTTCAACTCTTTCATTACAAATGTTTTTTCAATTTACTTTGTTTATCTTGACTGTCCCGTGATATCTCCTGCTTGTATCTATGATGTACGATCTTATTGTTACATCATTACAGAGAGCAGAGCTCAATCGGCATCTGCTTCATTAGTCGAACAATTAATTTCTATGCCCAGCTTATCCAGCATAGACATGTGTAGGCATTTGCCGTATAAGGACAGCCAAGTCGGCCACAAGAGAGCAGGGCTGCAGTACCTCCTTCTGCTCCTCTAGTCCTCCTGCCACCTCCTCGCGACCAACATTGTGGCACAGATGGCACCGCGGGCTAAAATTGAGTAATAGCCCGGCTAACTGGCAACAACAGCAACAGCAAAAGGCAGCAACAACAATACCCATAGCATGACCAATTGATTTATTTTATTTTCTATTTTTTATAAGCCTCATGCAAGTAAACAATTTGCAGCGCCTGGCGAAAAATAAAACTAAAACTGAAACTAGACAAATACTTGAGCGGAAAGTAAGCTCCACACACTTCGTCATCGTTGGCAGTTGGATTAATATTGAAATATTGCCGGTCAGTGGACGTAGCTTATGCGCATGTAAACTGAGCGAGACGAACAGACCGAGGGGCAGACGGGCAGACGGACAGACGGTCGGACGGATGGACATATTGCTAGCCAGTTTCACATGTGAGACGCCGTCAACGATACGGAGAGCTGGCTCTTTGATTTATGACCGCAGCGTTAATAAAGACAACAAGCTGCAAGCCAATCCGCCAAGCAACAGCAACAACAATATCAGACTCCACGGAGTACAGACAGGATGTGCCGCCGGTGAATGACAATCATAGACTCATTGAGCTAGGTAGCAGAATCTTCTTGATATAAATAAAATAAACATGATAGGACTGAACTTTGGAAGAGTCTACTAAATTTATTGAATAAATATAATTTATTTTGCAAAATAACAAAATTAAACTACCATTTTATAATGCTGCTATTTATTTTATTATGTAATTGTACTTAGAATTTACACGACTATAAAATACATACAAATTCTCTTTAATAGATTCAAAAAAAATAATGAAGAAATCAAGGCTTTAAGTAACCTATTTATTTAATATTTTTTGGATCTTCATCCTCAAGGTAATTTAAATTTAATAATTGCTTATTTAAGTCCGTTTTAGCAAGAGTATAATAACTTCGTTGCTGTGCCTTTTCAAGTTTGTTGCCTAAGTCTTTTGTGCTAATTAGGTGGAAGCTCCTGTAGCTTCTGGCTGCTGTCTGGCGTCTGCAACATCGCTGTCACAGTGACCCAGTTAAAGGACTGTGCCGACAGCAACTTGTTTGGCAACATGTTCTATGAAGCTGCTGTGGCCCATAAAACTGGTCGGGTCAGCACTAGCTTTAACACTTGCTGAGCTGAACTGAACTGAGCTGAACGGAGCTAAGTAAAATTGCATCATCATCGTGGAGGGATATGAAAAGTAGCAAGGAGCAGGTATAGGGGAGAGGGGAGCAGAAGGAGGAGGCGGTGCACCACAGAGTATTGTACAACAAGCAAACGCGCGCCTGGCAGCAAATGATGCCATGTTATATATTTTTGTATGGTCCATCTGTCCGGTCGTCCGCCTGTCCGCCTGTCCGGGCGTCCGTCTGTCGGTTTGTTCGTGCAGCTCAGATTACTGCGGGGCGATAAAAATGACTTGCCAACTTGCACATTCGGCCAAGACCAAAAGCCAGAGGAGCAAAACAGCCGGCAAAGCTGAAGCTACACTTGGAGCTGTAGTTGAAGCTAAAGCTGGAGCTGAAGTTGGACGATCGACCGAGCGACCAAGCGACCGAGTGGCCAAGTCGTTGCCTATGGCAAATATTTAGATAGATTTGACTTTTCATGTTAATGGCGCGCTTTCAGCTGTTCATAATTAATCGGGCATCCACATTGAACAAGTGAGGTATTTTTATTTGCCAACTCAGATAGCCGAATACCAAAAGAGATTTGATGGCTAATTAAATGCATTGAAATCGCATGACTTGATAAACAACCAAAACAGAGAATAAGATATTTCAACTTTCAACCGAATGACAAACTAACATAGTAATGATGAATTAATATACTCGGACTTAGTTGGACGTTGAAATTATTTAAATTGTAGATAATTTAAATGGGAATTTACTTGGCAAATATTAAAAAACTACAGCTGAAAAGTTCTGACATTCAATTTTAACTAGCAATGTAAGTCCAAACTATGAATCTAAATGTCTCGATAGTTTGGATTTAATTTATTTTTTAATTATAATTTTATGTCTTCCATAACACAATTTTAAGCTTAAGTACAGCCTATCCTTAACACAGACGTTTTTTTTTTTTCCAAATGTTGAGCTTTAAAAAAAAAATAGGAACTACTTCAATAACAATAACAATATCAATTAACATAACTATAAAATGAACCATTTCAATACTTAAGGTATATCTTTATAATCTGTAGACTATAACGTGAGCTAAGTTAAAATACAAATAAAAATGATCTTAAGCTTCTTAGAGTTTTTATTAGAAATTCATGCTCATCCCTCAGGCAGGTGAAGTTAATGATTCAATTGCTTCCTCATCGCGTTCTTGAATCACTCTAAAAATGGTTGTAAAATCTAAGACCTGTCATTAAATAATACCACGCAATAAAAGCAATAAAAATATGTACATAAAATGCATATGAAAATGCAAAACGCTTTGCCCACACCAAAAAGTATAAAAAACATGGTGCAAAAAAGCAACAACAGCAAAAAAAAAAAATATTTTTACAATTTATTAAAAATTGATTGTATTGCCACGCAGCAACTACAACTAGGCCCGGCTCGCGTTGGCTCGAATCGATCTGACCAGGCCCAGACAGCGAGTTTGGTTGGAGCACTTGTTGAGCTATCGTTTTGGCAAATGGCAACATGAAAAATACAAAAAATACAGAAAAAGAAACAAAATATCAAATACTGAAGACAAGCGGCAAACATGCAACATTCGCACACCCAAAGCGACAGCAATGTGAATATTGCATTTTAATAAATTCAGAGCTGGTCTTTTTTATCGTTATCTGGCAATGAGTGTGTGTGTGTGTGTGTGTGTGTGTGTGTGTGTGTGTTCCATAAATGATTTTAATGCGTGAGTGTGTAAATAAATTTGCCATTGCTCTGGCTGCATGCCCCAATGTTCCTTACAATCGCATTCATGCCCCATTTGTTGTGGTTGCACTCTGATAAGCTCTGCTCTTGTCTGAGGCATTGCTGATAGCACAGAGATCCGCCAGAGTCTCCCACTTGGCTTTGGTTTTTAATTAAAATTGTGCACTTGAACCGCAAGTCAATTTATCAACATCGATTTATCAGCCCGAGGAGTTATGCGAGACATTTGTTCGGGTCTTGTTTTTTTTTAATTTTGGCGAGTTTGCCGTGTTGCTTGTCACTTTACTTGCACCTCGTCGAGACCGGCTGTTGAGATTACAACGTCAATAATTTCTCACGTTGCCAACATTAAACTGTAATCTCTTTCGGTTGCAACAGAAAATTATGACAAAATATTAATAAACATTCAACATTGAGTTGAGCTCAAAGGCAGCCGCCTGTCTGGCTCTGGTCCCGCTCTGGTCTTGAATTTATTTATCTGTGCTCTATCGATTTGACCCGCTCTAGAAATGAGCTCCAACTACAGAAACAGCCTCAACATCGAGTCCGAGTCCGAGTCCGAGTTAGAGTCCAAGTCCGAGTTGTAGTACGTATTTCGAGTCTATGGCCAAATGTTGTTTGCATGTACGAATTTAATTAAAAATTTTGTTTGCGTGCATATTTCATAAATAATAAATAATTATTATCGTTGTCTTTGCTTGGGTTGTTTATATTATTTATGAGTTTGATTGTACAGCATGAGTCTTAATCATATTTGGATGTTTGCCATTAATGAGAAATCCGCCATGTTTCGAAGGTGTAAACTGTAGCTCAACACATAAAGAAATAATCACCAAGTTGAGAGTATGATCGATGTGCGAAAAATTACATGTAGAGTTTATATTGAATTTGTTTATTCTTAATGACAGTGAACAATGCAATAAAGAAATACATATTATCGCTAGTATAACAATGAGGAAAGATCTCACCAATGGGATCTAATATTAGATCCTGCTGTACTTAGAGATTTCGGCATTTATTGATTTTATTTGAAGAAGATGAATAAGAGTCGTTTTTTTACTCAAATTTCTCTATCTCTTTTGACAATGAAATCGTAATGAAATACTATCGATTCATTGTTGCCATCTGCAAATAAATTTAGGCTTATCTAATCCACCCGCAGAGTCTTACACTCTCTCGCACTTTTCCCACCCGATAAAGATGAAGGAAATCAGCTCATTATAAATTTTATTATGTAGATACAATTTGCTGCATATCGGATGCATCGTTGGCTTTTGGTCCCGACTTTCATACGTTCATTAGGCCAATTGGCGTATTTATGACGCAGTTTACACCAAGCGAATCCATTTGCTGAAAAAAAAGTTATCGAATATCTATCAAAACTCCATCAAAAGTCCATAAAAACAATTTGATGCCCCATCACGCTCTGCGCTCTGAGAGCTGCAACTGCATCTAAATCACAAGACAGCTGGAAAATTGTCTATAAAAGATGCAATTAAGCGGATTGAACGCATATCTAAGCATGTCGCGATCACAAATGGAATCGCCGTTAGAGAAGGGGATGAAGGGGGGGAAAGATGGAGCGAGAGAGAGACAGAGGGAGTGGAGAGGGGGGAGTCTCTGATCTGTGCCAGACGAGGCGACGTCTGTGACAATTTTTGTGCTGGAGTTTCAATTTTAGTTGCAGTTTCTGTGGCGGCAGCTCGTTAAAACCGGGCTTATTAAAGGCGCACGTCGTTTATGGCACATGAAAATCATTTAATCGATGGCCATATTTGGCGGGGGCTTACATTTTGGCAAAGACAGCTTATGTGGCAGCTACAGAGTGACGCCCACGACTTGCCACGCCATGCCAGACGTTATGAAAGGAAGGCTCTAATGACAGACGTCTCTCTGACATCTCGAGTCGTTGACAGTAGCTTCAAATTATTATGAGCCACAAATCGCAGTCAATTGAATGTTTATTAAATGCCAGCTTCCGCTCACCCTCTCTTTTTAAGTCTCCAAGTCACCCTCTTCCTCTGGCTAATTATGAGACTTGAGTCGAAGCTAATTGCAGAAATAAATCTGCTCAACAATTTCAATTTGTTGCCTCAAAGTCGACGCGACTCGAGCTAAGTTCATAAATATGCAAGAGACAAATGCTTAGACTTGAAGAGTGTAAGCGAATTGACTTTGGCAAATAATTCAACACTAATTAAACAAGAATAGAGTCTGGGAAAAAAAAATCAGAGACATATAGAGGCGAATTAGCTGATATTAATTTATTGTCGCGGCGCGTAGAAATTATCGCAAATGCTTATAATCCATTTATATTAATTATAATTAAACGTTTTACGAGTTCGTTTTGTGGGAATGCAACTTGGCATAACTCGTTTAGTCCGAGATCTTATCGCCGTGCAACGATTCTTGTGGGTAAACAAAGTGTTCTTAGTTCATTTAGAGATAGTTATTATGGCATATAAATGGTTCATATAAATCTTTATGCAAATTGAACTATACATTGATCATCGCATTCTTCAATCGTTTCTCATTAACTTGCATCTCATTGGGGATTGGGTCAAATATTTTCGCAGTTTACAAGCAAACTTGCAACTTTGCCAAATGCCAAGCAAACAAATATAAATGTTGATTGCCAATACTCACATTAATCTCTCCCCTACTGCTATGTGCCCCTCTGCCCCTCTATGCCCCTCTATGCCCCTCTCTGTCCATTCTCTGGCTGCCCCTAGAGCAGCAGCAAATGCCGCGCACGCCACAATATTTAAGATGCCAAAGCGTTTTGCGTATTAATCGCAGCGGCAGCGAACGTGACGCAAATCGAGTGGCGCCACAGTCAGCGCCTCCCCCCTGCAGCTTTGTGGCAAATAAAACCGAAAGCTGCAGCATTTGTGTAATTGTGGGCAAAGCCAATAGATTTGCATTCGTATTTAGAATCTGCAAGTCTCGAGAGAAAAAGAGAGAAAAAGTGTCGATAGATGCGAGGACTACAGCTGCCTCGTTTCCCATGCCCCATGCCCCATGCCACATCTAGTGGCACAGCAGACAGTGTGACTTATGCGGGTGCCACGAAATGGGCAACAACAACAGCAGCAACAACAAAAATTATACCAGTTGCGAGTCACCTTCATTGCGGCAACTGCAACTGCAACTGCAACAACATTTGCAACATGAATGACTCGTTACGCCTGACCTATGTTGGTCATTTGTTGTTGTTGTTGGGCTTTGGTCGCCGTCCTCAATTGCCTGGCTGAATGGCGTCCAATTCGATTATTCTAACATGAATTATAGTTCGTGTTCGTTGAATGGACAATTATGAATTTATCATGTTCAATTTGAACAGATATTTTGAGCTATATTTTTTTGCCTGTTGAAAATTGCATTGGGCCACATAATTTTTTTTTTTTTTTTTTTTGGTTTTCTTAGCCACGTTGGTTATTGCATTCGCTGTTGTACTCACAGCTACTCGTACATAATTAGTTTCTGGCTTGATTTCGACTTAGAAAATTACTCTGAAGATTTATACGCTTTATATATTGCATAATCGAAGCAGCTCACAAGTCGAATATCGTAATATGTCGATGCATGATTTACATGCTGTGAAGTGAGAAGGAAGTACAATACAATTAATGATAAGTCAATTCATGATAAGCATAGGAGCACACATAGATTGTGGCTCGCATGTTCGACTTGCATTATTCACAAAACAAACCAAAGAAACCAACAAACACGGCATAAATTTCTCGAAACTGGAGACTTGTGCAATAATTTAGCAGAAATTGCGGTGCTCATAAAAATATATAAAATATTTATTGAATTTAAATAAAAAGAAGAAAATGCATGTAAAATAAATACGATTTGGAAATAAGCATGAGAGACACTGGACTTTACTTTCGAGGGTTTTGTTTTTGTTATATACCATATATCTATATAGATATGGAATCGTATGTATACGCGGTATATAGTGTGTCGTAAATTGAGCTGGAGAATTAGTCATTGTGCGTGATAAATTCGCCTTTTATTTGTCTTTCGTGTGAGAATGTTTTTCCCTTATGAATGTGTTCTTTGTTGTGAATGTGAGTGTAATCATATATTCGATTTATTATTTTTATATTTTTTTAACAACTTTAGCAACATTTAACTGGTCATTGACGCCTTCGTTGCTGAAACGATCATTCGTTCATTCGATCAATCGATCGTGCCTGTCGCCTCAATGTCAAATTTCACTTTTTAGCCTGTGAATCAGCAGCTAAGGGTGAGAAGGGGGGGGAGTCAAAAACACAACACATCTGAGTGCAACCTGTTCAGGCAATTCTCTGTATTGCCTGCTGCCAGATTATGCAATTATATTGGCAATCACTTTCATGCTCGTTTAGAGCAGCGGGCGGCCATTTGGCCACTTTGGGTGCTTGGGCCATTTGGGCATTTGGTGGGCACTTGGCTCACTGGCTCACTGGCTCTTTGCCTCGTTGTCTTCAAAGAAAAGGGAAATTACATAAAAGTGAGCAACTAAATTTTTACTGGATTTCTGCACGTTCGACACACAAAAAGCGCAAATATTCAGACGCCGAGGCTCGAAATCGCCACGAATTGATCGCAAATGAGGGTTAGAGTTCAGCTTCAACTTCAACTTCAGTCTGGGCTTCGGGTTCGAACCCCAATTCGTGTAGCTCTAGCTCTAATGGCGTTGCTTTGCCATTATTGTTAGCAAATATTTGTGTTATAATGGCGCGAGCTTTTGGTTGGGGGCTAATGATATGAATGAACTCGTTAGCGGTTCGCCCCACAGCCAAGTCGCATAACTAACTATAGCTATATCCAAGCAGTCAGAGAGTGAGAGAACCACGCAGATAGATAGCCAAGTGTCAGCTCAAGCTCGCAAAAATAAAACTGATCAAAATTTCTGCTTAGCATAGATATCACATTATTTCGCAAGTACATACCAGCTGAGGCACACATATCTATTACAAATACATATAATGTGTATATAGCATATTTTAGCATAGATATTTGCATAAGTAGTCAGTTTCAGTTACAGCTTTATCGTTTCTATTTATTTTGCAGTTATTTTCTATGGTTTTTGTTATTATTTATTATATATTCAATATGTCTGCCAAAGAACTGTCGATGAACTTTAATTTCGCAACTTATTTTTTATTTACATACTTAAAAAAGAGTTACCATCTTAATTATATATTAATTATAAAAAGTTTAACTCAAAAAGTGTCTAAAAATGGAATTTTTAATTTTGATGCAGATTCAAAACAGAGTCCAAATAATGATAAAATTGATATTCGTTAAAATTTGACAAAGTTATGAAATATTAAAGGATTTGAAAAAGTATCAAAAAAAAAAAGTTTGGCAAAAATTAACAGACAGGGAAAAATTTGAATTTTCTAATTTTAATGTAAAATTAAATTAGAGGTCAAATTATGATAAACTTTACTTTCCACAAGGAAATCGGTTTAGATTTCATATATTATATTATTTAAAATAGTTTTGTTTTAAATGATGTTATAACTGAAATATTAGTCAACGGCTTTTGCCATTTGCTCTGGCTCCAGTCTAGGCCTTATTGATCACAATCTGTGTATTTGCACGCATGCGTTAATTGTTGGCATGGGTCTCCCCAAATGCAACAACAGAGCAACAACAAAAGCAACAACATCCTGCGCGTGCCCCCAAAACATACATATATCAAATCTAACAGTGTACTCGATATCGCGACCGGCTGATTGCGTTGCCTATAAATCACTCGGAATCGGAACCGAGAGTCCAACTATGAGTGTATGAGTGCTCGCCATGTAGTCCATAGACTTTTGGGACTAAGTGTGAGTCTGGTATTTTGTCGATTGCAATCATTCGAGCAGACAGCACGCACGCGCGTAATGCAAGCGGAGGCATCGAGGAATCGGGGAATCAGTAGGGAGGGAATTGGGGAATTGGTGAAATGAGGACGAGGTAAGTAGGCGGTAGTGGGAATCGAGATCGTGTCGCTGAACAACTTCATTAGAGCAACAATGTACGCTGATAGAGATACGAACTGCGAACCCGACGCCTATTCAAATGATTTTGGCCAACATAAATATATAAAATGATTTACGCGACGCGACAGGCGAACAAGTTTTTGCACTCATTTCAGCAATTTGACAATTAATCAACTGCAACAACAGCAACAAGAGCAACAACAACAACAATTGAACAATCGATCCAATCGAACATTAGTCAGCAATCAAAGGCAGGCAATGAAAAGCCTCTGCACAAATGTTCAGCTTTGGAGTCAAGTTTTGAGGTCAAACGAGCTCGAGTTCAGAACGTGCGCGCTAAGGAAAAATCTATCTATCTGCATATCTATCGATTGTATGGCCAATGGATTGGCCGTGCTAAGTGACATGTGACATATTGTCAACGCAATGCCTGGCAATCATTTGCATAAATTCCAATTGTTGCCAAAACAACAACAGCAACAACGCTGCTCTGATCAAAAATTGTGTTGACAAACATTGTTGCTACACATGCACGCGAATCTGTGCACAAAAATAACAACAACAACCACAACGAGAACAACAACCTTATGTCGAGTGACAAAAATGTTGCTGCTACAAAATGGCTAATTGGTATTGGTAAGCAATCAGCAATAGTTGTTATTGTTATTTAGTTATTGCTGCCAGCTGCCAGGTAGAAAGAGAAGGTAAATTGCATATCCACTGTCTGCCCGGGTTGCTCACCTTTTGCAATTCTGTCAACAATGTTGCGAAACTGAAACACACACACGACCAATATACTCAACTCACACATTCATCTGACAGAGATCCACATACACGTACGTACATGTACTTAATGCTAAACTTGTACAGGATATTGCGGTTGACAGCTGAACACACAAAACAATTAGCAAGAATTATTATTAAAATGCAATTACAATAAATATTATGTACAACAATTAAACAATGTTGCTGGAGCTTTGAAATACTTTTATAAAATATCAATAAAAATGAATTAAATCAAGTTGTTAATTAATTTAGTGTATAAGCTCATAAATAAAATGACAGACTCAGGAGGACAGTTTATTTTAAGAGCTTACAATATTAAAAGATAAAAATTTAATTACGCAATTGTATTGCTTTTTTATAATTATTATATTTTTATTTGCTAATTTAAGTTGATATTATAATTTATTTTATTGTTATCTATAAATGTCCAAACGTTATAGAGTCTAGTCACAATCACAGTTGGGTACGCAATAAAGCATATTATTATTGATTTATTAATTTATTATAATTATATCAAAAGAAAGCAAGTGGTAAAAATTTTATTTATAATAATTTATAGAAATATATATACGGAGTATCTAAATGTTATGAATGTCTTTAGGTGCTAGCGGTCACAATGCTTTTTATTAAATTTGTCCAAAATATTGGTCATCCATAGCAACAAAAGCAACAGGATAGAGAGTTGGCTAATAAATTGCAACTATTTATGGGTTGAGCATAAATTGATGCACTCAAGCATGTGAATTTTGTGTGTGTGTGTGTGTGTGTGTGTGTGTGTGTGTGAGTGTGAGTGTGAGCATGTATGTGTGAGTGCTCAATTTCAATGGCTAAAACGTGACCAATTTGGTTTATTTACACGTGGTGAACATAAATTGTAATTGTTTAATAAACATTTTAGCACAAATACTTGCAGCATTTATTGTTGCAGTTGCATATGTTGTTGTTGCTGTTGTGGCATGTAGGCTGTTGCAGCTATACTGGCAAAAGGATGCTTTCCCAGGCTGAGGCTGTAACAACTTTCGCTCAATTTGGTCTTGTGGGCAGCCCAATTTGCCGCCTTAGCCAAAGGAGGCCATTTGAGGCGACTCGACGACACAGAGAGCCAAGAGGCAAGAGCCATTAGCCGGGCCGAAAACAAGGCAGACGCACTTAAAAGCCAAAGCCAAGCAACTGAGCCAACTCGGGTGCTTAAAGTCAGTTTTATGTCTTCATCTGTGTAAACATGTTGCGGGGCCAATTGTGTTGCCAACAAATTACGAGCAATACCAACAACGGAGCCACCTTCTGCAGTTGTTGCTGCTCTCGTTGAGAAGGTTGTTTAATATTGTTGTTGTTGTTGTTGCTGGTGTTGCTGGTGTTGCTGGTGTTACTTTTGGTGTTCCCTGGGCTCACACGTGCGGCAAATGGCAAATGGAAAATGGCAACTGAAACAGAAATTTGCATTTTAAGTGAATTCTCTTCATTTGTATTGGTTTCTACTGCGACTTTATACGCGTGCCAATTAGCCAAAGCAATTTGGCCAAATTGCAATTTGTTGTTAGCTGTTGCCCGTTGCCTGTTGGCGTCGACGTATTTGGTGCTGTTTATGAACTTGTCGGCAGTCTCGGGTACTAGGTGCGATTTATGGGGGTTTTATAGAGCATTTCGTATGATCACAGTAGTTTTTTTCACTCCCAAAGTCTGTGTGAACTAAAGTGCTTTAGCTGTTAAAATTCTTGGCTGAAAGTGAATTAAAGTACTTAAAAGTACTACATGCTTATGTAATTGTAACTTTATTTGGAAGACATAAGACTTTTTATTGAGGGCCACTTGTATGTTTCTCAAGTTTTTATGGCTAATTTTTAAGTTTCCTTTGCAGATATGTGAACATTTTATTCTAGAAAGAAGAAGTATAAAATTTATTGATTTAAATTAAATTCGAGTTTTAAAATTGTCACTCTCTGATCAAGTTTAATACTGTCTGGCTTAAAAAATTGTTATCAAATATTGCCAAAAATAAATACCCTTTTGAAGGTAATATTTTATTTGAGTGACAATTTTTCCTAGCTAAGAGCTATTATTACGAGTATACAATATTATCAAAACTCTGTTGAAATTATTTATAGTATTGCTACAGTTAATATCCTAATGTAGCATGTAACAAACTTAATAATAATTGCACATTAATTATAATTGTACACTGTGACGTCATTCATTGGCAAATGTTGAATAAATTTGCACAGCAGCGTAAAAATGTTAAATTTTTCAGCCAAACACAATTGTCAATTTTCTCATGCAGCCTTTTGGTCTTTGAACTGGCGGTTAATATAAAGTTATAATCCGAATTAAAATAATTATGCAACTAAAATGCCCACAAATATAGCCCACAAATATAAAATCAATAAAGTTTAATGCCCGAGCATTACTCGTATTTCAATATTTTGTGCAATTTGCACCCGAGACGAAAGGCAGGCAATCGATGGAGGACGGAAGACGGGAGATGGAAGACCCACTGAACTAAACCACCCACTACAGGCAATGCATTGACTGTGGTTGCTTGTGGTGGGTTCAGTGGGTCAGCAGCGTCACGCGCGATGCTCGGCCCAGGAACCAGTTGCAGTTGCAGTTGCAAGTTGCCAGTTGCAAGTTGCCAGAGTCAGAGTTGGTTTTCATCTCGTCTCGTCTCGATTGGCGCACCAATTTCAGTTTCATTTGCAATTTTACTCTCGATGACTCGACTCTGCTGACTGCTGAGTGCTGACTGAAGTCAGAGTGCTTGTATCTTTGGCAATCAATCATTAGACGCAATCATTGGCCACATTAACTCCGCACTCGGCAATCGCTCGCCAGTTGCATATATTGAAAACTAATGTGCCGCCCACTGGACAGGCCAACAAGCTTTAAGCTCAGCTAGGCTCAGATCAGGCTCTGTCTTGGATTGGATCTCGTTAGCGGGATTAGCAATTACCCAAAAGCGACTGCCAGACAGACAGACAGACAGACAGAGAGACAGACAGTTGAATTGTCAGTCATTTTGTCATTCGTTTAATTGCAGCTGGCAATAAAGAAACAGAAACTGGCAACAGTAGCCAAACAATGACACTGAAACTGCCAACTTGGCCACATATGAGTCAGCCTCTGTCTATGTCTATGTCTGTGTCTCTGCCTCGACGTCAACTTCAGCTTCAGGAAGCTTGCAACAACATCAACATACGCTCCGTGGCAGCAACTGAAATCCTTGACATAATGACCCCTTTTAGCGCTGGCCAAGATAACAATGGCCGCGGTGTTGAAAATTGCTGGCAACAACAGCTTCTAGCTGGAGCAACATTTGGGGGCATTCAACTGACCAAAAATGCCAAAATAGCAGCCGCTTCGAGGAGAGCAGACAATGACGTCTAATTAGTAAAGGTAGACTCCAGTCAAAGCCAGTCAGGCAGTCTGTTAGCCAGGCTAACACACGTGCAGTAGCAACAACATGGCTTGCAACGGTGCAACATGGCAACATGGCAATGCAGCACAACACACAATGTTGTCTGAGCTGTTGCAGCTACCGTTGGCAACATTGTGGCTGCCTTTTGTTGCATGGCTTCTGCCCTGCTCCTTGCAACAGCCTCTTGTTGTTGCTGCTGTGCAAAATGTAATTCAATCATGTGCTGCATGTTGCTGTTGCAGTTGCTGTTGCAGTTGCAGTTGCAGTTGCAGTTGCTGCTGTCCATTGGGCATGCTTTATTATGAGGCGTGCAGGCAACATGGAAGCTTGCACAATCGATAGTTGGCACACAGACTGAGAGAGACAGAGAGAGAGGGAGATATAGTAAGATCTCTAGCAGACGCACGTTGCTCACCTTTATAAGGTCAGCATCCAATTTACAGACAGTTTGCTTAGCCTACCTGATAGATGAAGTGGCCCAAACGGAGGCCCAGCACAATGGCCAAATACTCGTTCCCAAAGGGAACTTCACAATTGCGCTTTAACTGTGCAAATTTAGTGTAAATATTTGTGTGAGTCACTTAACAATGGCTAACAGATCGTGACATTGGTAACAGAATTCGTTTGATCCGCTTTTAGCCAACTAATTGTCCCATTGCTATCATGGTGTAAATATGCACAGCTCATAAACTTGTTGCATGCCCCCAATTGCAAGTTGTCAACTGGCTTTTTAGCGTTATTAACCTCATTAGCCAAGTATTTTTGGCCAATCCGAAAGCGGCCACCTTTCGCTTAGCTTATTAGAGTTGTTAAATTATGGCAGGCAGTTTGGCAATGCAATTTTTGCATTTATCCCAAGCCTGTCTACCATTCTCTCCACCTCTCTACCTCTCTCTTTCTATCGAACTCTTTCTCTCTCGCTCTCGCTGTGGCAATCTTAGACTGAGTCCACCCACGCATTGCCACTACGAAAATGAAAATGTTCATTAGGTTTGCAACGGTTTTCAGCGCAACATGTAATAAGTTTCTATGTACTCTACTGTGGGTGGCATTAGCTATGTGAGGCAGTCTGACAAAAAGTTTGCTTTTCAAAGTTTTCATAATCATAATTAATATAGTGTATTTGACTCCGTCTTTCTTATACTTAAATAAGCTAAAAAATTATTTAAATTATTTAAATATCTGTAAAGTGAACTTCATGATTTCTCTGATTATGTTTATATTTATGATTATTTAGAGTGTCTGCAGCTCCATAATCATAATTAATACATTGCATTTGACTCCATTTAATTCTTTCTTATACTTTAACAAGCTTAGAATTATTTATTTAAATATCTGTAAAGTGAACTTGATGATTTGTTTGATTTTGTTAACATTTTTAATTATGTAGGGTGTCTAAAATTCGTCGTGTGTGCTGTATTGTTGTTATTCTCACCGTTTTGAGACCGCAACGCTGGCAAAGACAATGATTATGTGTCAATATGCAAAAGGCGATTTACACGCAAGTTAAAGCAACTAAATTGTATAATAAAAAACATTTTATTATTGAGGCAGCAGCCGGCGGCCAAACAAATTGAGTGCCATGAAGGCAATAAATGGCTTGGCAATAAGCAAACCAGCAACAGCAGCCAGGCCCGGATTCAGATTCCGTTGTAGAGTCGTTGTAGAGTCGCAGAGTCTCTCTCGACTGAGGCCGGTTCTAAAAAACGCACCTAAGTCGCAAATGCAGCAACGCACAATGCAAAAAAGGGGCGGCATTTGTAGAAGGGGGCGCGGCAGCTGTGCTGCGGTCAATGAGTCACAATGCTGATCGACTGTGGGTAGCAGAACAACAAACACAACAACAACAGAACGAAGCTTAACTAATTGTCAAGTTGAGTCTTTGAGTTTTATGGGTCAACATGGCGTATAATTAATACACTTGGGCAACTTCCATTTGCCATTAGCCATCGCAACATAGTCTTGCACTTGCATTGCGGATGATGTTCATAATTATGATTGTCGTTATTGCTGTTGTTGCTGTCTGTCGTTTTTACCAAGTTGTTGATAATTGTCATAACCTTGCCATCATTTCCTGACATTGATCGATTTGGCAACATCAATCAGTTTTCATTTCGTGTACCTATCGTTTTTTTTTTTGAGCGCAAATAATTGAAACCTTTTTTTTGGAAAAGTCATGCTGAGTTTGCAGTACTAAATGGATACTTAAGAACAGTCTGCAGACTTTGACAAAATCAATAAATGAATTTAAGCAGCGACTTATGCAAATGGACTGCAAAAATGAGATTGTAGAACTACTTAAAGCTAAGTTTAAATTAAGTTTAATGACAGTGTTGAAGTATCTAATATATGTACTTAAAAATAATTGCCTTTTTGAAATTAAATTAACCATTAATATAGAGAAATATATATAAAGTGGGAGAAGTTAATTAGACAGAAATTAATAGATGTTTTTATGCCAGAGATATAAAAGGCGTAAAAAGAAATTATTTACATTACTTATGTCAAAATATTTTGAATTTATTATTTGAGTAATTAAATAAATTCCATGTAGGGAACTTTGACTGCAAGCTGTTAATAAATTTTCTTGATGCACATTAATTGTAATAAATATAAACATTGTTCACAAACACACATACTCGTAGACACACACGCACACCTCATCCATTGGCACCCACTCGCCTGCTAAAAATTCCCATAGTGTTGGATCTTTTTTTATTGTGAATGACACTTCTGCATTTGACATTGTTGCTGTTGTTGTTGGCTTCCGCTTGTTGCTGCCACACATTGGCCCGAGTCTGACCAAATTTGGCAATGGCAGACAACTCAACGATGGCGGCTTGTGGATGGCTTCAACTTGATGCCAGCTGAGGCAGTTGATGATGGCGCCCGCGCATGCGTTGATGTTGCTGTTGTTGCTGTTGTTGTTGATGCATCATCATCATCATCATCATTTATTTTGTTTAATTGTAAATTTGGAATATTGTCTGTCTGGAAGTTAAACATATTGTGCATGTTGCTTATGAGATTACAACAATCGAATAAATAATAAAAGTCCGCTGTCCGTTTCACGTTGTTCTTATACAATTTGTAATAGTTGTTGTTGCTGTTGTTCAGTGGGCAAAATCTTTAATGAATCTTTGGCTGTTTGCGTGTGGGCCTCAAATCGTTTTTATTATTGTGCATGTCGTGTAATTTAATTTATGAATTTAAATGAACAAACGAGGCTGCCAGCGAGCGGAGTTTGTTCAAGCGGGTAACGAGGGGGGATTGAGGGGACACCTGGGGAACCTGTGGGTCTCCAAACTCTTCGTTTTTCTTCGTTTCGGTTATTGTTGTAAGTATTTATTGTAGTTGTTTGTACCATAGTTAGTTGTTTTTTTTTTCGGCTGCATAATTTTCTAATGCTGACAAATGGGATTTGGATTTATGACTTTTGTCGTCGTCGTTTGCTTGTCGCTTTTTTGGCCAAAATGCTTGCGATTATTTGCGGCACGTAGGTGTTGCACTGTTGTTGCAGCAGTGATTGTTGTTGCTACTACTGTTTGATTGAAGATGTTGCAAGCTGACCTCGATGCGAACATGAGAAACTGCTTCAACAATTGTGCCACGACTGTGTAGAAATACCCTTCAATGTGGAGCTGTCTATTAAGTTAATCAGGGTATTTTAAAAGGAACTTTTATTTTTGGAATTCCATATTGAAATATTGATAAAAATTAACATAAGCATTGAGTTGTATTGTTTTCATATACATTGTAAGAAAAGTCATTTGAACTACTGCAACTAAATCTAAATATTTTTTATATGTGAACATTTTTAGAACTCTTTCTCTAACTACATGCGCTACATTTTTGAATAATTTGTGAGTTTGTAAGTCACAAGCCTTTTTTCCACAACTAATTAGTATTGCTGCGGCATTTTTAAAATGAACTTTTATAGTGTGTAATTTTGGTAAATTTTAATATAATTCCTGCTTGTGTTTTAAATAGCGAACTCAGTAAACTGTTCTCAAATGTCCATTCTAAACGACATTTAACTGAATGTATGACATATAACATATAAGAATAAGTTAAAGTTAACATTCTCAAGCTATCGATAATCTCGAACACACAAAAAGAGAGAGAGAGAGAGAGAGAACTGAGTGTCAGTCGCTTTGTTTGTGCCATTTGCCGACAGTTGGCGTTGCTCCCGTTAAAACGTTTCTAATCTTAACTCATTATAATTAAATAAGTCACGAGTTTTGAATTTTAATTCGCTTTTCTGACATTGCCCCGACCAGGCGGACAGACTGGCTGACTGACAGACAAATTCCCCCCAAGTCAGCTACCAGTCATCAATGGCAGTTGCTGTTGTTATTTTTCGGGTCAATTTTATCAAAATCGCAAAAAACACAAGCCAAGGTCTGTGGCCACGAAACTTAATTATATTGCCCAGTCTGCAGCAACAACAACAACAATAATGGCAACAACAATGAAATCTGGGCAGGTAAATAGAATCTTGCGAGGGCCATTAAAATTTGCACTTTAATGTTGCAGCAAAAGAGACGAAAACAAAGGCAAAAACAAAAGGAGTGAAGTACAAATTACTTAAAAACAAAATGAGCCAAATTAGCAGACTCACTTGGTTGCTACTGATTTGGAGTTGGATTTGGATTTCGATTTCTATACAACAAAAACAATAACAACAGCCACAACAACAACAACTAGTTAAATAGCTACAACAATAACAAGTCAAGGTCTTTGCGAAGGTGTTGAAATGCTGGCGACGTCGCGCTTGAAGTTGAAGTTGAAATTGAAGTTGTATTTGATTTACGACTGATGCTTGGAAATTGCTTTGAAATTGGCTAACAACGAGCAACAAAATGTATATATAAATAAGGTATAAGGAATGAGGCAAAGTTTAGAATTGGCCCAGGCCAAAACTCTTAGTGGTTGCAGTGGCAATTGTGGTTGTATTTGTGGTTACCCGCTTGTTACATTGTTGTGTGGCGATGCTGATGTCGATTTTGTGCGGCATTATGCAACTCACGACAATGACAATTCACGGCAGGACCTTTGACGACCTACAAGCGTGTCGGCAACCCCTTCTGCACCCAAAGACAAATCCAGCTCGAAGAGTTCTCCAAAGTGCTGCTCAAGTGGTGGCTCACACTCATTTGAAGATGCCAAAGCGTCAGTTGTTGCCAACGCTTGTTCGGTGGTTGACTTTGTGGTTGGGTTTGTCGCTTGTCGTTAGTCGTTCAGTTGTGGTGCTGCTCGTATGACAAATCGACAAATCGATTTACATAGCATCGCTTGTTGGCTTTGCTTTTGGCTCTCAACTCTGTGGCTGTTCATTAGTTTTGGCTTTGTATTTGAATCTTTTTTTCCTCGATTTTGTAGGCCAATTAGGTTTGCTAGCAGTTTCTCATTTACTTCAATTCGTTTTTGAGGGGAGACTCGAATTGATATTAAAATGTCATTGCTGGCGCCTTGAGGGCAATGACAAAGATAGCTTTGAATTAAATAAGATGACATTAGATAAGATGAACAGGAATCTGAGCACTGACATTGAATAAATCTTCCGTTTATTACCCTTATTCTTTCTTGAAAAAAGGACTTTTTGAATCAGTAAGCTTAACTTATATTACGTTTTATATTCTGACTAAAAATGAATTTAATTGAACCTAGTTCCAAAAATTGACTGACAAACTTGCCATCCAGTTATCTCTGGAACTGTTTCTAAAACTGAAGGGCTTTTAATTTCCCCTTACAATTTTTAAGCTTATCTATTTTTTTTTCATTATAAAATAATTATTAATTTCCTTAGCCTTTTATTCAATCTTATTTGCTCTGAAAGTTTCAATCAGTTTAAATGTTAAGTTCCTTTAATTTCCAATAACTTCTGCTTAACATATATCCATAATTTTATAAATTGATTGACAATTTTGCGATAAGCCTTTTAGGCTCCCTTAGACCCTCGACTTGCCCCTTTGGCGTAAGTACAGCAGCAGTTGCTAGAACAGATCCGTTGAGTGTTTCTTTCGACTTCTTGGACATGTTGACCATGTCTATGTCGTATGTCCAAAGTGTCTGAAGTGTCTTGTGCCCTATTAAGAACATGGCATTTCAAATGATTTATATAATTTGTTGGCATTGTTTCAACGATCATAGACGTGAGATATGTATGTACTCGTACCAATGTGCCAGTATGTAGGTGTCTCTCAACTCGACGGAGTACATTGTCCAGCATTGGGAACTTGAGACTTGGTGCTTGGAGCTTGTCAGCAACAATTTGACATATTTGTTGTCACTTTTTGGTGTGCCTGACATTTTACACACAACATAAATTAAAATTTTGCTCGCAAAAAACAAAATACAAGCAACAAAAATACAAATACAAATATTAAAACCCGTTGACCAGCTTGGACTCTGAGTTCGAATGGAAAAGGAAAACATTGAAAGTAATTGCAGAAAAGGCATAGCAAAACAATTAGCAAATGGCACATCGGCAACTGGCGTTTAATTAATTAAATTCTTGGCATTTTTAATACATTTGCAACAATGTTAAACGCAATGCAAACAATTTTTATTATTTATGTAATTTTCCACAAGCGATTAAAAATAATTTGGAGCGGTTCACCGCCGACGGCTGTGAATGCCTTAATCAAATGTTAATAGCTTAATCAATATGCCATAAATATAAAAATAAAAGCAAAAGCAAAAAACAATATCAAAATGAAAATCAAAGACTCTCTGTCCGTGGTACTCTCACATACATATTTTATTATTACGGCTGCAACACTTTTGTATGCGAACAGGGAAAAAATTATAAAAATAAATTCTTGAAACTTGTTTGCCGCATGCGATTACGTCGACATCGACATCGACATCGCGATCGTCGTCGTCGTCGTCGTTGTCGATCGCCTCGTCATCGTCATCGAGTATCGCATGAATTTCAAAATTGTCGACATCGCTGCAGCTGTGACGAATCTTGAAAACTTTGCCAGTTACCTGCCTTTCAGTGGGCTAAGTGTGGGAGGGCGGGGCAATGGCAATACTCTCGGCACTTGGCTGTGCCACAGACTCGGACACGTACTCGGGATATGTGGCAAGGAGACTGAAAGAGAGGGAGAGAGAGTGAGATACAGCCGCAAGTCTCTGCAAAACGCTTTTCACTTTTTATAGCCATGCGCATGCCGCTAATTTGACAGGCGGGCGCGCAATCTCGATCACTAGACTTGGGCTCCTTCTCCGTCTTCTACTCCTTCTCCTTTTCCGTCTCCAATTCCAATTCCAATTCCGAGTTTAACTCCAACTGCGACTCCGACTTCGTCCAACTGACAAAGTGTCGTGTATGGATAAATAGATCATAATATGAGGCATAGAGCTGAAGAGAAAGGGGGTGTTATGTAGCACACTGGACTGCAGGTGATGATAATGGCTGAATGTAGACAGATAACTGCTACAGTGGGATAAGCAGCATTATTTGAGGAATACATGAATATGATTTATGTCACTGTCAATAGAAGATCAATTCGAATAAACAATATTCTCATTAAGTCTTTCTACAATCGAATCGAATGTGTGGAAGTAAAGATGTAAGAAAATTTTATTAATTCTGCAGATAAAAATGCAGAGAATTGCGCAAAAATTGGATCAATAATTAAACTATTATCGGAAAAAATTAATTTAAAATAATTATAGCTTAGCTTAGCTTATAGCGATTTAATTAAAACCATCAACAAATATTTTTAGAATTTTGCGACTTTCAGCTGAACTGCAATAATGTTCGCTCATTAAAAATATATAGTGTCTTTCACACGCCTAAGTCACAATTTACTAATCCATATTAGATTAGATTAGAAGGTATCAATCAACCATTAATCAATCCAATCCTCAAACAATCAGCCGCCTTTAATCTTAAAGACCAACCACTTAAATGGCAATTAATCAAAACTGATCAAGAAGTTTTCGATTTAATTTAGTAATTATATGAAAATAAAATATAATTTAAATATGCAACTTTAATGACATATCATTTGGTGGGCTTTTCAGGTGATCTTAGCCAGGTCTATTGATAAGGAAATAACATTTGCTTACTTCTACTTCTTGCCACAGTGTGGCAAGATCACATAGACGACGAATTTAGCTTTGGTTTCCAGTTTAGATCAGCGCTGATCGGATCAGCTCAGCTCAGCTCAGCTCAGCTTGGGTATCCAGTCTCCGGTCTCTGGTCTCGAGTATCTGGTCTATTGGTCTCCAAAGATAGACAGCTATCGATCAGCTGCACAGTTGGCAGCTCAGCGAGCTTAATGGAAGCCCGCCACTTAGCCGGCAGTTGACTTTATAGACTTTAATTTATGCACTCAGCTTGAGGCACAAGATCTGGCCCCGGACGCGGCTTTGCTCTCCTCTCTCTCTCTCTCTCTCTCTCAGTCTGTCGCTCTATCTGCCTATCGCCTTCCTCTTCTGCCTCCCCCTCGCCTTCTTTGTATTCAGCTCTGTCCCTGAATGCGGTTTTAACTCTTGCGTTCGAGATGCGTGCCAGCGATAAAAGTAATTTGCTTGATTTAATTTTAGTCAGCAGCTCACGAGACAACTAAACAACCCCCGCAGCTGGCCTCCCCCCCCCCCACTTCTTCCTCTTCCCTCTCTGTCACCCCCCGCACAGCTGGCGGTAGCATCCTGTTTGCCAGCTCTCAGCTGGCTTTACTCATAGTTTAAGTTTTAGTTTTAGTCGATTTTTTAATTAGGCAACCGCAACAAATGTTTAGCAACGTTTCATGTTGCAAAATGTTTGCGGCGCATGTAAGTGGCAAATGGCCTGGCCCAAAAAAAGCTAAAGAGCAACCACAACAGCAGCAACAACTTCTAAAGTGGCTAATTGTGTTATGGCATAATTTACACGTTGTGTTTTCGGTTGCCAGCAACAAGACGCTGGACATGCGCCAAGCAGCAGCCACTTTAACAATTTGTAGCACCTCCAGCAATAAAGAATTTTTTTTAACTACCAATAATATTATTATTAAGTGGCATATATGCACATAAATATAAATATTTAATTTATTCAAAAAACTATAAAGTTTTTATAGGATTTGAAATTAAACAATCAGAGAAGTAGAATTAAACTTAGCATACTTAACAGTAAAATTCAGCTAAAAACAATCAAATATTTTACAATATGCAACAGCTGGAAATAAATGAGCTTAACTGATCTTTGAAAACTTTAAATTCTAAACTCACATAATTTTGCAATATCCCCCATACTTCTTCTTTCTTCTCACAAAATAAAAAAGAGTTTTGTAGCTTTTTGTTATTATATATTTGTCTATATATATACGAGCATCAGTCAGAGTTTGGGCATTTTGATTGTGATTATTTCATTATATTTATCAGTGTCAACTGAGTGTCCCCCTCTCTGATCGAGTCCATTATGTTGACTGATGTCTTCATAAGACTTGTATTCATAAACTATATGTTTGTTTGTATGGATTGTAAGTGAGTAGCTTCACGCACCTTTGTGATTCAGACATTCGGACATTCAGACATTGTTGATTGGCGATCGGGTAGCGTGGGAATTAAATGCGCTATCATCGGGTCTGGGTCGCACAGCTGCGCTATTTGATTAAATGCCTCGTTTTATTTAATATTTAATATGTGAAATTATTGACAGTCGATTAAGCAATGCAAACGACACAACACACACACTGAGACACAAAGAGACGTTGACTGGAGACACAGCGACTCGACTCGACTCGACTCAGTATTCAGATTGTGGGGCATTAGCTGCTATCGCTATCTGCCATATGCCATAAGGTATGTGCTGAGTGCCGGTCCGGTCAATATCAAAATTCAAATATCAATATTTACGCAGCAATTATGCAAATTAAGTTCAAGTCTAAGCCCAACGAATGCCGAGTCCACTGGAGTCGAGAAATTGCTTTGGCTATGACGAAATGACGCTGGCATCTGCAACGGTGTGGGGAGAGGGGAGAGGTGAGAGGACAGCGGTGGAATTAACTCATTTATCTCTTGTTAAGTTTCCAGTTTAATTGTTCTAATTATACGCCTTATCGCATTCTGTTTTATGCTCTGCAAACTTTGTTTAATTGCTTGTGGGAAAATTGCGTAGGCAAATTTTGAAACAGTTGCCGGCTCTTGACTTGGCGCATTGCCATATTTTTTCAGCTTTGTCTTTGCCAGTGTTTTGACCAAGTTTTGGTGGCACACGCACAGCTTGACACCTGCCCAGCTGACGGCCAATGGCGCCTGCCGGCCGGTTAACCCGCTGTGGCTGCAACTGCGGCTTGTGGCAACAATTCTTGCTGTTGTTGCTATTGTTGCTGTTGCTGCTGGTGTTGCTGGTGTTGCTGGCGCCAGTCGGCTTTGTCTATGTTAGCAACTCGCACTCAACACTAGGCCCATTTCTGTCTCTGGTCTTTTGTTTGTCTAGGGACAACCCGCTGACGACTGTCTGTGCTTCTAAAATGTCATCGGAGTAAAGGCGCTGCCCCCAGAGAGATTCTCTCAGAGATTTGTCATTTCAGCTTGGTTTGACACCAATCTGACTCACCCGACATTTTAGTGATATATCAACAATAGTGTGAATATTACTACTGAAATACGAGAATAGTTGTAACATATATTAATTAAGAAAGGAGTGAATAACTTGTCAAGTGATGTTTTAAAATTTTACAAGAACTAAAATTATATGACAGGTTGAAAAGTCTAAACAATATATTTTTTTAATATTTTTTAATATCATCAATCTTATTTTATTTCAATTATATTCAAATAAAATTTAAAAAAGAAGAATTAAGTCTCTTTTCTCTGTATTCCTATCTCTCTCTCTCTCTCTCTCTCTCTCTCGCTCATTGCATGCTCCATAAATTTTGCACTTAGTTTGCGAAAAGTATCTTAAACATTAATACCCTCACCTCATTATATTAAGCATACTTTAAAGAGGTGAGCAGCCTCAGCAGCCACTCGATGCTCATTCGCAGCATGAATAAGTGACAAATTTATGGCGCGTGTGTTGCAAACCACATAATTTGTCTGACTCTGACCCCTACAAGCTGCCTGTTGCCCCTCGACGACACTTCGCCCTCCTCTCTCTATCCTTTTACCCAAAAATCACTAAATTTATGCACAACGCCCTCGCGCCAAATTAATGGATGCTTATTAATTTATTGCTATTTAAATGATCGCGAGGATCAGTGGAAGGAAGAGGAGGAAGGCATGGAATGAGACAGGAAGGGTGGCTGGCAGAGGAAATCACAACATTCCAAGGTTGCTCAGACAATTTTAGAGTTGGCCAAAATATCCTGATCGTGAATCTACTCGATATTTAATTGACACGACCACAAGATAGAGATAAATATCGATGTGTATTAATTTAAAAAATAGATATTGGTTTTTCCAATAATATATTGAAGGCAAATAACATGTATTAATCTACCTCTGTAGTAGTGTTTAAAAGACTTGTATTATAAAACCTATTATCAAATAAACATTTCAATAACTCTTTAAAAATTAATTATATATATATTATATTCAAATTCAATTCTTCCGTTTACTCATGTTACATTCGTGAGTGTTTCCCTTGAATATCTGAGTCTGACACGCTCATCTCTAGCAAATGTCCGAAGTTGGCTAATGAAGTCTGATCTGTCGCCTGATCGTTTGTGGTGGGTTCGTATCTCTGTTTTACCACTGGGGCCCCGAGTGTATTTAATTTACACCTGAGTCGCATCAGCGCGAAACTGAAAACCGAACTTGAACCTGAACTCGGCTTGACATCGACTTCGACTTCAACAACAACAACAGCAACGACAACGACATCGGTCGCAATGTCAGTTTTCAGTTTTCAGATTTCGGTTTTGGGTTTTAAGTTTTTTGGTGTTGGATTTGGTTGGGTTGGGGCTGCATATAAATTAGCATCATGGGGTGAGGTCTGTTCAAAAAATTGAAACATTTTTCGCTTTTTTTTTTTCGCTTTTTTCGCTTGATTTTAGCTTTTTGTTTGCGCTCGCTTGGCACATTTGAAAAATGAAAGTGTTCGGTTTGGTTTCTTTTTAGCGAGCTTCGTGCAGCTTGTGGCATTGGCTGGCCATAAATTAGCCCAGCTCTTAACTGGACGCCACGCGGCTACAGCTAAAGCTGAAGCTAAAGCTCTGAGTCCGACTCCGACTCCGACATCAGCTTCAATTTCAGTTTCAGCTCATCGCATGGTGCGCGCTGTGTGGTCATCGAGGCCGGGCCAGGTTGAGGTTCGGGGTTCGAGGCTCGGATCTCGGGGTTTGGGGTGCTTCCTTTCTATGACTAAGCCCGCACAGCTGGCCAAGTCAGAGGCAGCGGCAGCGGCAGCGGGAGCGGTAGAGGCAGAGCGATTGCATCTTACTCTTTCTCCATTTGAAAATTACTATTATAGTTTTATGTGCTATTATTTGGGCATAAAGAAAACGCCAGCCCCCGCAGCGCTGGCCAAGACACACATGAAGCTGGTCAGTCCGTTTATTCGAGCTTTGCATAATCGAAGCGATGCCGACAGTTGAAAAACTGGCAAAACTATTGCCAGTTGCAAGTCGATGGCGGCATCTTGATTGGACTCTCGACTCGAAGAGTCGCTGCCGCTGCCGCAGTCGCAGTCCAAGTTACCGTCGGAGTTGCAGTCGCCTGTAGGGTGGCAAGATTCTTTGCAGCAGGCCGTGGCGGCGCCAAAGCGAGACCCGAATTGTGGCTGCCACGCTTATCTTGCATCTGCTTTGCCGGCCAAAAAGCATTTGCGCATGCGGCATGCCACGAACGTTGTTGGCCAGCAAAACATTTTGCGTATTCGGAGTCAGCGAATCGAACTAATCTCTTGATAAGCAAACATTTGGCTGGCCTCCAAAACTTGGTCATGGCTGCCACAAAGTTCTCACAATTAAAATGCTCGCCTGTCGCAGCATTCCAGAGTCAAACCGAGACTGTGACTGACTCTGTGACTGACTCTGTGACTGTGACTGAGACCGAGAGTCACATTTAAGTAGTTGGAGGCATCGCTTGGAATGTGGCGGCAACTGTCAGGGCCATGCCCATGCCTCGTCAGTATGATTAGACCCAGTTTCTGGTGTGGGCGTTGCGTAGCTCAGCAGCTTTGACTTTGTCGCCGGTGTCGCCGGTGTCGCCTCGTGTAAATGTCACGGCAAATGCCACGAGGGGCACTCAATCAAAAACCAGTAGCCAATGCGCCAGGGCAACCAACTGGAAATGTAACAACTCGAAAGCCAAAGGCCAACTCAGCTGGATGGCTACAGGGAATGTGCAATGGCAAAGGAGAATAAAGGCAAAGGAGAATAAAGTCACTTGAAATATTAAGGATGCTTGTTTAATTATTTTATTTATTATTTTAATTATTTGAACCGAATATTGTTAAAATAAATGCAAAAAAATGTAAACTTGTCAGTTTAATTAATTGAAAATAAAAAATTGTATTTTTATATTAAATATATAATATTTTTAATTTAAAACTTAAAATTGGGGGGTATTCAAAGCTTCAAATAAATTTTTAACAGGTACAAAACTGAGCTAAATACATTTTTTATTTAGGATAAGTACTCTTTAAACTTATACTATTAAACATAAGGAAAATAAATAACTTTAAAATATAGAAAAATAAAAAAATAAAACAAAAAGATATAAAAAACAGCTGAGAATTATTTACAGACTGAAAAGTGTGAAGCAGTCACGCTTAAGAAAATCCTGAAATAAGTCACAGTGACAGAACGCATATGAAGTGATCACATGAGATACGTATACAGACACCCATGTACATCTAAATATATACACTTTTGCAGGTCCATATGGTCACGCCCCAACAAAGAGCGCACGCCCACGCAACGACTGCAATCGAAGGCAAATAGAGGAGGCAAAGGAAGGAGGTTGGGGGGTAAAGGGGATAAAGGGGGGCAGCGGGGCAAAAGCAGCGCAAATTATTTCTCACCATTTATCTGTAAAAATTCGCATATTAAATAAGCGTGCAACCCAAAATTATCACGGACCTGGCATCAAGGCAGCCTGCCAGACCAGAGAACGAGGGAGACTCGAGGCCAGGGAGACCAGAGACTCGAGAGACCAGGCAAAACAGTCGATCGTAATCTGTAAGTGTTTGCAGCGGCACACGTAGTCGACTCCAAAGCATAGCCATTGACTGCATCGAGCTCAGCAATGATGCTTTTCAGCATTTATTTGTTTTTGCGCGTACGCAAAGGATATGCCGAGCAACGCCTACTCAAAAAGGAGGCACAAGGAGAGAGAGGGGAGGAGCAGGTGGGGATGGGGGAGCAGGAAGAGGAGGTAGATGCGATGCCGATGCGAAAGATGAGGATGAGGATGATGTCGACAACGATTGCGATTGCGCGTTTGGATTACAATAATTTAACATCATCATAATAAAACAATCAACGTAAGCATTTAACTGCGCCAAAAAGAGAGAGAACCCAAGAGATCTCTACAGAGAGTCTGCCAGTGTGTATGCTTAAGTCGATACAAATCGCATATGCCAAAAGGATAAAGGCTGCACAATAAATTGAGAGGTCATTCTTTGCCACGACAACGTCGATGAAGACGACGACGATGGCGATGGCGACTGGCGCTTGGCCAGAATCTTCTTCAGCTTCAACATCAACTTAAGCTTTAACTTTAAGTTTAAGTTTAACTTCAACTGCGATTGCGACTGCGACTGCGACTTGTGCCAAAGTAATTGATGTGCTCGCCTGACCTGTGGGAGTTTACGAATCACAGATTATCTGGCACAGACAATGGTGTGCCTCAACCTCATGTCGTCGCAGGCTCGTCGTCGTCGTCGCCGTGTCGGTTCTCTTCAGGCTGGCTCCATTGGGTTACGCCTACCACAGGCCAGACTCTCGACGAGATCTCGTCGTGGTTGATCTACCCCTTGATGTTTGTTGAATGCTCCAACTTCTTTTCGGAGTCTTGGGCTTCGATAACGCGTCGCATTCTCATTGATGTGCTGCTGATATGCAAACTATGGCCCATAAACAGGTGGCGGTCTGTTTTTTGTTGTTGCTGCTGTTGTTGGCGGACGACAAACGCTGCCCGTTAACTACGAGTAAATCGGAATATGCAAATCGCTGCTGCTTTTGCAATCTGCACGCTCCCATGCTCTTACAATTGACCTCCTCACCAATGGCCAGTCTGACTGTGTGTGTGTGTGTGTGTATGCACATGTGTGTATGTGACTGTGTATGGCTTACCCCAAAATGTGTGAAAGGCTTTGATTTAACCGTACTACGTGAGGCAGCAGCAAAGCGCAAAGCCAAAAACTGTCTGGCTAATTTGTCTGCCTCATGTGATTTGTTGCTTTTGTTGTTCCTGCTCTTGCTATTGTACTCTCTTTTTTGTTGTTCCTTTTAGGATGCGTAGGTCGCTAAATAAGTGCAGCAAATTATATGGAGACAAGTGCCTTAGCATGGCCGGAAACCGAAAGGAACTCATGCGTGGGTTTCCCACTCGGATAATTGAAGGTGTTATCTCTGTGATTGTTAGCTAAACTTAAATGGAATACATAAATCCTCGAGCCACAGGATTTTAGCAGGGAAACTTTGTAAATAACAAAAGATTCAGCTCTATAAAAAGAGTGCTAAGACAGATGATAGAAGATTTAACTTGATATCATCCAGACTTATTAATCAATATTTCAAAGTAATTAGAATATCCAGTTATTCTGAACAGCTTCCATGATACCCTTCTTAACTATCGAATGACTATATCCTGAAAGATGTAATTGAAAACTATTAAATTATTCCTGAAATTGTAAATGTACATATCAAGGCTGAATATTTTTAGAGGACAATTGTAAATGTTATATTCAGTATTACGAGTATATACTAATTTATATACTGATTTATATACTAATTTATATTCTAAATAATTCATATGTGAAAGTACTATTTAGGAAAATTAGCTTGACTTAAGGAAGTATCAGGACTTTCCGAACTAAGCACTTGATGATCTGATGAAATAAAGAGATCCTTGGAAGTCTTTCTTCCTTAATATTTAATTAGAATATTTGTGTATACTCTTCAGCATTTCCAAGCAATGTTAACCATCATCAACGCTCTCTTTTATCTATGTGTGCATCTTAAATAATCGATTATTTATGCACAATCTAAGCATCTGCCAACTGCTGCTGATGGGCTTGTCGGTTAGTCTTTTGGTCTAAACTTTTGGGTTTTGTTTAATGTTGAAATTAACCCCAGGTCTATGGCAATTTTTTGAATGCGATTGTGTCCCGTGATACGCCATGAACCTGCACACATATATGACTACAATTATATATGGCAGCTTGACAGAGAAACTGAGAAAAGAGACTGAGGCAAGAAACCTGTCAAGATGGCGAGATGTGCCATTTATGAATCGCTATTGCTGTTGCTGTTGCAGTTGCAACTGTTGCTGCCACCCACAAATATTTGACTTCTCACCTACAATAAATAAAACAATAAACCAGAGTTGTTCAACTGGCCAAACAAATGCGAATACGAATGCAAAATACGTTGCATATTCAATAAATTTCTTGTTTGTTTTAACTATATTTGAGATCTTTATCGGGTGTATCGAAATGCAAGGCACCTTAGAGACTCACATACACGTACTCCTATTTCTCTGGCCATTGTTGTTGTTGTTATTGTTGATGTTGTTGCTGTTGTCACTGCATTTGCATGCCAGTGGGTGAAACCAGCAAAAAAGCAGCAACAACTACAACAACAACAACAACAAACGCCTGTCACGCTTGGCTAAAAATGGTAAAAATGACAAATGTTTCACAGCGGCCAAAAAACTGCAACAGCAGCAGCAGCAACAACAGCAGCAACAACAGCAGCAACAACAGCAGCAACAACAGCAGCAACAACAGCAGCAACAACAGCAGCAGCAACAACAAAAAAGTTCAATTTCTAAGCGCAGAACATGACAAGCATGAAACTATCGTAGCTCTTAAAAAAATACAATATGTAAAATAATAACAAAGCGACACACACACACAAACGCGATACACAGTGCAAACAAAAGACTTAGGCAACAAACTTACAACTTGCAACGTACAAGTTGGCTGCCATCACAGCATCAGCAGTTGTTGGCATCATTATTATCAGCAATTTGTGCCTTTTATTGCCCGAAATTGTTCAACGTCCAGTAATAATGTTAAAACTCGTATAATAATAATGCCCGAAAAAAATATTTATTTATTTAGTTTTTGTTGTTGTTGTTGTTGTCGTTAGGAGGCCGCCAGCGTAAAGTGCATTATTGGAAAGCCCGGAAAAACTCTGAGAGAAAATCAAAAGCAATTTCAAGGTGAGTATTATATACACTCTCTATTTTGCATTATATCAGGGAAGTTAATTAATGAAGAAGATGAGTATATTTTAGTTGTTTAAATAAATATTTGATATGTTTCCCAATCATTTAAGTCATACTTTAAGGGACACAGATGTAGTGTTTTTCGAAAATTGTGATCAGGCACAAATTTTCTTTATTTAAAATGATTTTAATTGTATTTACTATTTATTTAATAACTTTCATGCCACATACATTCTAATAAATATAATTATTGTTTAAGTAATTTTAAAAATATTATTAAACATTATTCTTTTTTGTTATCCCGTGTCATATTGCGTACTTTGTTGGTAAGGGTAATCAAACAGCGAAGACGACGCCTGATAATTTAGCATACTTACGACTTTGCGATTGCCTGCAATTTGTTTTGGGCACCACCTACAACTCAGCTGCGAAGCTGCTCCGTTGCTCTGCTGAGCCGCTGCTCTGCACTAGCGGTAAGAGGTCGTACCTCCCATCTCCCTGCCATGCCTCATTTGTCGCCCGCCTGCCCGCAGCTTCCATAGGTCGGTCTGCCATCCAGCATCTTCATGTGTGCTGGCCATAAAAATCAAAGTGGGCTGGCAGGCGATTTGCTCTGTTGTCAGTTTATTGTTGCTGTTGTTGTCGTTGTTGTAGTTGATGTCTTCATTATAATTTTCAACATGCACTGCACATATGTTGTTGCATCTACATACGATGTAAGTATAAGCGTATACGTTGTTTTTGGCATCGATACTTTGTTGCCATTTGTGAAATAATTTCACTGGCCAAAAATGACTGCGTGGGTTGTTAGTGTTGTTGTTGCATTCGGCTGGAAAATTGGTTAAGCCCATGCCAATAAATGAAGGGCCCTTCTCCATGATTGCCTGCCTTGGAACCCATTTGTTTTCTCTGACATTTCCAAAGTCGCAAAATTGAGACATTTGGCAGAGTGTAAAAATTGACAGCTTTGCAAACTATGAGCTGGCAAGGTGTTAGCCTCAAAGGTGTTAGCTTCTCCTTAGACTCGTATCATTCATAATTAATTAACTAACAAATTGAATAGTCTAATGACATTCAACGTTTGTTGTGACCTTTCAAGCCACACTCGACTTCAATTCGCTACACACTCCACTCACTAACAATCCGGCCTGTCAGTTGCACTCATAGTACAAGCAACTAATTTAATTTTCATTTATCATAACAACTAATTAATTTCCCGCTGCGCTTTTCATTTGCCCGCCCGCAAGTAAATCGATCGACACAATCAGCAACAATTTGATTGTTCTCGTTGTTGAAGTTGTTGCTGAAGTTGTTCGTGAAGTTGCTGCTGTTGCTGTTGCTGCTGCGGTCGAGAGTTGGACATTTTAATTATTTAAATGCAGCCGAAGGCTAAAGTTCTACAAGGCGCAGGCAAAACGCAAATCATAGCTCATAAATCCATCAAAAAATAAGAGAATGAAAAATAGGAATAACTAAAGCGAATATCGTTGAAATATTTTGTGGCAAGCAGACAACTGCAAAGGGGCAACTGCAGAGAGCCAAAGCACCAAAGTGCCATGCAAATGTTGTACAACATTAAAGCGTACAAGAACAATCACAACATGAATGCCTATTACTAAAACTGTTGTTCTTGTTGTTGTTGTAATCTCGAGAACAATTGTTTTAGTAGCAATTGCTGTAGTGGCTGGCGCTGCCGTTGCAACTGTCCGGGTTGCAGCTGCCGTTTACCACGCTTACCACGACTATGCTCGGCTCGGTCCGGCCGGCCACTAAACGCCGTGACCGTGAATTGCTTTTGAATAATCGTAATTTGCAATTGCCATAATATTTTTATGATTTATTAAACGCATTCGACGGGACGCGACGCGACGCGACGCTTGTCTATAGGGCACTCGACCCCGACACGGACTCGTACTCGGACTTGCTCTCGAGATTGTAGTCGCAATTAAATTGTAAAATAAAACGGTTAACTTTGTTTGCATTGAACTGACTTGGCTGACTGGCTGGCAATTTATTAAAAATTCATTAAATAAATAAGTCATTGGGCATTAAAAATTTCATAAATTCTAAAACAAAAGACTTAGGCAACGAACTTGGCCCGACCAACAATTTGCTTTGGCAGCGGCGCAACATGAATTATGATTATTCTGTCGCCGCTCCGTGCGCTGTTTGACAGTTTACAGTTTTTAATTAGTTGCACGCAATGAGAACGACAAGTGTGCTTTTCTCACCGCACAGTGGGGCAAGTAAGCTATCGGGAAAAGCAAAAAAGTGGTCAAAGAAAATCATAGCAAATTATGATGGGAAACAACAATAAATACTGCTTCTGCTGGAACTTTTCTCATAACTTTCTCTCCACTGTGCTCGGAAGCTGCTGCATAATGACTAATTACTGCACAGCTGCCAATGATGTCAGCGACGTCAGCACGCGATGTCAGGCGCAATGTTGCCCCAAATGGCTGCCGCAAGAGCAGCAAACACACATGTCTGGCAAAAACCATAGAGGCAACAATTTGTTGCTGTTGCTGCTGTGGCGACTAATTAAAAAAGTGTCATCAAAGTGTGGACAGCGCACGTTGTGGACGTTGCTGCCACTTGCGTGTCAAAGGCAACATAAAAACGCAGACTTTAGAGGCCAAAGACTGCAAGTTGGCCCACTGGGTGGTATTTGCAACAAGAGCTACATAAGCTGTGGTGCCATGTGGTGGCAACTTGGCGATTGCCTGGTATGCAAAAATCTATTCCCATGAACATGAAAACCACTTGCTACAAATTGTCTTACAAGAGCAGCCACTAAAAGCGCAACATTTTAAACGGATGCAGATAACGATCGTCGAACACAAATGGTGCAGAAATAAACACGAGTGTAGATGCAAATCAGTTGATAAGCGGGCGACGGGGACAACATAAGAGGGAAGCTGCTTAACCCATGACTGCCTGGCAAGCAGTTGCAGTTGCTGCTCAGTTGTTGTTGTTGCTGCTGCTGTTGTTGCTGTGTCCAGTTGTCCATCAACTGAGCATAAATTGGCACTATGCAAATTAAATTATCAACTGCAATTCGAAACGAGTTTGCCAGCAAATTACTGTCAACGGCGGCGGCCAAGACGCCAGCTCAACAAAATGCAATGAATGCGTCGCTTATTACCAAAGAGCCAGAGTCACAGCCACTGGCGTTGCCACAGCCACAGCCACAACCCGCAGGAGAGGCGATCTCTGGCCAATTATGTGTAAGACAGGCAGCTCCAACTTCAGCTTCAGCTTCAACTTCAGCTGCAACCTGAGCTCCAGCTGCTCAGTTCGATCGAGCTCTCAATGGTCGCATCATTATAATCACGTGTTGATTGCTTTTTAAACTCTGCCAGCAAATGAGCAGTTGCCGGACAACAGACTAAGTGGTCAAGTGGTGCCAGTGGTTGTCAGCTGTTGTTGTTGTTGCTGTTCTTTGGCCAATTTCCATGAGAACAACAGGCGCCGCCAATATAGAAGTAAATTTGTGTTATCGTTGCGCCGCTTTTTGTGCGCCGGCCTTGTTTAAGCCAATGTTGACAATTAGATGGCCAGAGTCAGGCAACAAAAACTGGAAAACTGGGTCCTGTTGACACATTATAGCCGGCCATTGTAATTGAAGGCGCCAAGACAGCAAAAAAGCGGCTGCTTTTCTAGCTAAAATGTGTTTGAGGAAGAGCGTATTAACTGGGAGGAGTTCAGCTAGAAATAGAATTAAAGAAGAGCCTTTAATGCGGCAAATCAGTTTTACTTAACTTGGCTCCGAGTCAGCTGTTAGCCTGTTAACCTGTTGGTCACTTGGCCAGTTGGTCATTCACTTGCCAGTAACAAGTTATAATCAGATAAAGTTTAGCTGCATTTCATTTTGATCGCTGCCTGTCAACTTTTACACTTGTCAGGCAATGGCCAAGAGAGCTGCAACGTCGCAACATGGCACTGCCCCCTCGTTGTTGCCCCCTCCTTGTTGCCTGCTTGCCATGTCAGTCCGTTTAAGGCATATCAAATTCATTTGAGTGTGTCTAACGAAGTCTGCAAATATTAGCGTTGAGTTTGTCAGATTTATGAGCAAATCTGCATGCTGACCGAGTCGAGTCGCCCAAGAGTGAGTCCGAGAGTTGGCTGAGCTCCACTGGAGGCCATGGCGTTACCCATAAGTGGAACACACAACTCTGCAGGTATGTGTGTGTGTGTGTGCTTGTGTGTGTTTCGCCCCCGCTATGGTTGCGCTTTTCAAGCCGCAAACATTTGTAAAAAGGCGTGAAAATAATTCAGCGTCAAGTGACAGAAATGCCACACACATGGGAAACGGGAAACGTGTAATGGGGCAACAACTAGAGAACGCTGCGTGTAAATAGTTTGCAGCCAACCAAACTACAGGAAATTCAACAGAAAGTTACTTTTCACATCATAAAAATAATGCAAAAACAAAACTTGAAATTTATGTTTAAATTATTGAAAATCAAAATAGACAAATCGCTGTGTAAACCATTTTGAAAATATGTTAAATTTAACTGAAAAATATAAAAATGTTTAAGAAAAAAAAAGTATTTAATATTTTTAAAAAGAAAATTTGAATTTTTAAATAATTGTAGGGTACAGCGAAATCTACCGGATAGTTGCTTTTAAAAATAAAAGAAATATGCAAAAGTATGTGGTATATTAAAATATTTAAAATTATTTATTAAAATGGATTTTAAAAATAAAATATCTCCTTTTTATATTTTAGAGCTATAACGCTGTCATCTCTAGAGGAGACGCGTGCGAGTGCTGTGGCTTTGACTCGATGATTCATTGGCTAGACCACAAAATTGCGGTCAGTGCGTGTGCGCAGCGAAATCGATTTGTGGAATGCAACACAGCCAGACCCAGAGACGCAGTTCGAGTCATAGTCGTAGTCCAAGTCAGCTTCAACTTGACGCTAATAGCGGTCAGTTATATAAAGCGACTGACACCCACACACACACACACACTGAAAAACACACACTGACAGAGAGACAGACTCACAACGCTTTCCCAGCTGACTGGGCAACATGTTGCCAGGCGTTTGTTGTCAACATGCCATGTTGATAGCGCTGTTTAATGATAGCCCGAGTCGACAACATGAAAAACACGGCAAAATGTCAACTGCTTACCAAATTTGGCCAGCGAATTGTGTCATAATTTGTTGGCAGCGCCACCTAGCGTCCCAAAAAAAAAAAAAAAAAAAACATACTGAAATTATGCCTGCCATTGGCATGGGGCAAGCGATCAGCGATCGGCAATCATTGAGCAAATGGACAGTTCCAGCTTCAACTTCAGCTTCAGTTACAGCTTCAGTTTGAGTTACAGGCGTGCGCTTTTACATTTTCGGACAGTTCGCCTTGGGGCGGACCTGGCAATCGTGCAGCGGGTCGTGACAAATTTAACCTAATGATCCGAAATTATTGCACCTTAATTGCCTCGGCTATCGACTGCGACGGCAGCACTAAATGGAAAATCGACTTGCAAATATTTAGAGAATTTTATTTATACTTTAAATAATTTTTACACCATTGCCCGCAGCTCGGCATTTGCTTGACAGCGGACAGGGACAGCAAATGACTTGGCCAGGGACGAGAAACGGGACTGGCGTCTCCTAAGAGCCTAAGCCTGAGCCTGAGCTTGAGTTAAAGCCACAACCAGAGCCTCTGTCCGACTTCCAGTAAAAGTGATTTGTAGTTTGCCCAAATGTTGCCAGTGTTGCCTGTTGCCAGTGTTGCCTGTTGGCTGTTTCGACTGCTCTGAGTTATTTTGGCGGCATTTAACGGCCGTTGTCTTTCGGTAGTAACTGTTGACAGTTGAATGCTCGTCGAGAGTTGCATGTCAGATGCCGTCGTCGTCGTCGACGTCGAACTGTGCAACAGTTGCAACAGTCGAACAATTGGCGGCCTTTTTGGCCGGCGTGTAAAAATTTACACGACCAGCAACAAGCGGTAACACATTTTATGACCTTTTGCAGTTTGCTTTTTTTGATACTGATAGCCAAAAACTGAGCAGAACATTTGTTGCCATTGCAACTTGCAACTTACAGTTGTTGCAGCGACTGCTGCTGCTGTCATGTTATGAAAACGCAACCACAAAACTACAAAAAAAAAATAAAAAAAACCAAAGCTAATACCAAAATCTGCGGGCTGTTTGGTATCCATTTGCAATTGCTGTTGCTATTGCTTTTATTGTTGCTGTTATTGTAAAGTTCAAAATGTTGGCCTGGGTTGGGTCAGCCAACAAATGTTGACCAGGTGCCTAGTGCAACATCGATTGAATCTCGCCTCGTATTGGTAACTTGAGACCGCCTCAAATAAAACAAGCGGCCATGTAATCAGATCAATTAAAACTAATTGTGAATATGTTCTTAAAAATTGCCGAGAGACGGCAGAGAAGGAAGGAGAGGAATTTTTATTTGCTTACATCTATTGCTTGTGAGTTTATGCATGGGAAAGAGATCAAAGAACTTCTAAAATGAATCTACAGATCTGTCAATCTATATAGATGTTCGGCAGATTAACTGGTTTATATTTACAAAAATGATCCTGTCGCATTTATCATTTCATTTATTTATTAAAACAACAATCCATAAATTATAATCACTGCTTTGTGATTTTTCCTTGAGCTGGAAAAGTCAAGGTATTTTTATAAGTCTTCAATCATTCCACTTAACGCAATCTTAAGCTATCTTAACTGCCCACTCACTGTGACTATAAACATCCTGCTAAGCACATTATCTAAAACTATAGTCAAGTTTATTATCTATGCTTAGCTGTTCATGCTCCAGTTTGGAAACTACTCATTTAAGCCGATTGGGGGTTGACTCAATCAGCAATCAGCTGCCACTAATTCTTCAAATCCCAGAAAGGTATGGAGCGAGAGAGAGAGAGACTACAAATCAATGAATTATTCGACAAATGTCTAACAAGTTTCAAGCTGCTGTAAAGCGATCGACTAATAAGCTCTGGGTAAAATCATAAAGCCAACTTAAATAAAGCCACAAAATTAAATAAATTATGACAAATATTTGAATAAAACTCGAAAACTAAAAAAACAGAAAACTCGGCAAGTTGTTGTTGCTACCCCATAGCGCCACTTGGTGTTGCACACACACTCACACAATGCAACTGAAAGTGAAATTTATTGGTCGTAAATAGCTAGACAATATCGATTAGTTGTTAGGTGGGTGTGGCTCGGGGAGGCCATAAAAACGGCAAATGGCAAACGGCAGCTCGACAATCTGGCCGCGGAGTTGCCGCCTGACTGTTGGCTGTTGGCGAATCAGCTGCAGGTGCATAAATTAAAGTGCGAAAATTCTAATATTAATGATATGGGGGCAGCATTAGACTCGACTATTGAAACGAGCTCCCATTGTGCGATTGCAGTCAACAGGAAGCCAAAAGTTGTTCAAACTAAATGTTAACTAACATGCAACACACACATACTCACACGATCACACACATAACATACATACACGTAGTAGCTGGTAATTGATTCAATGTATACGACGGTGTGTGGGAAAGTTCATTTGCAACGCCCACTAATAAGTTGGAACAGTTCATAACAATACAATTCTATTGTTATGCTCTATTGACTCTGGAGTTGGTAATACTTGTACGAAATTTGTAAGTTCAGAGGGATTATGTTAATCTCAAAACTAAATTAAAAAGTTAGATGGAAAAAATGATTTTTTTCAGAGCTTAAAAAGAGGTACTTTTAGGAAAATATCTAATCTAATATTTTTGAAAACTTAATTTAAATTATTTATAATAAAATAGTTTATTCCAAAAAATAGTAAGGTCATTTTTTGTAGGTATTTTTTTAAGATATACACTTTTTTGTGTTATAGGTCTCATTACAGAAAAAAAGAACTCACTATTCTTAACTTTGATGATTCGTAAGTGTATTAAGAGTACGAGATGTTTGGCAAATACTTTTCCTTTATTGTTTACCATTTAAACGGAACCCAGGGGCTAACGAGGTGGCAGCAGCAACAACAATTGGTAAACGTTGTCCGCCATTTACGAGCTCATAGCAATTAATAGGTAACCACATGCATACATATACAAATGCAAACATAAATGTATGTGTGTTTGTATGTTATTATTAAAGTTAATCAAATACATAAGTGTTTGCGATATGTGTGGCATTTTGATGTGGCAAGTTCGTTGCCTAAGTCTTTTGTTTTGCACAATTGCGAAAAGCAGAAAAAAACAATCAGTCATACGATTAGTTGATTTAATTTAGATTCTTTCTGAGGGTCTATTGACAGTTTATCAGCACGGCTAGGAAATGTTTTCTGCGCCTTTTTCTGCTGTCGTCGTCGTCGTCGTCGTCGTCGACGTCGTCGTTTCATTTCGGGCTGCCTTGTCGATGCTGCGCAGCGATAAAGTTGTCAAAGCAATTTTTGGCTGGCTTTAAAAATTTTGTATGTACGCCTGCCTGGCAGCCTGGTTGCCTCGCTGGCTGTTAAGGCGACTGGCAATGTTTGTCTGTCGTACTGTCAGGCTGCCAGCTATTGGCTCTGGCCTGTGTAAGAGCTGTTGAATGTCTAATGTCGTGACTCGATTAATGAAATGTTACGGCGCAACCACAACAACAACAACAGCGACAAGGAAAATGCAACAAGAATTATAAAAAGTTATAATAAAAGCATTGACAGTCGCTTAATGGCCAACTAAGTATTGTCGCTGGCAGGCGTTTCTAATAAGCCACTTTAATGGCCAGGCTTATTAGATATAAACAGAAGACTCAAATTACAATTCAATCTGGCCATGGAGAAAGCACAAACTATATTGAGATGTGAGATAATTTGTCTGTTTCTCAGCAATGTGAATAGTTCACAGAATCTCTATTTAAAGTTGAAAGTTCAGCATGAGAGAGGCAAACACTTTGTCAGTTGACAAACTGATCATCAATTTCAAATTAACGCACTTGATTGCCTTAATAATATAGCTACAACAGCAACAGCAACAGCAACAGCAAAAACAAACACAAAAACAACAACAATCATTGTTTAGACAATTCACTGGCAGCTCTATCAACATCTTCATAATAAAACAATCAACGCACAATCGACGCCAAGATCAAGTGACTTTCCATAGACAAAGCGCCGTCTCAGCTTCAGTCTCAAGACTTCGACTTAGTCTTGGCTTTATCCTCATGCTCATCCTCATCCCCACTTGGTAGATCTTGGCATTTCCTGGCATTATGCGCGCTAAATTGAGAGGTCAACTGTGCGAGTGTGCGAGTGTGTGTCTTGCTTCGAGTGTGTTTGCAGTACAGTTTCCTGCCTGTCTGTCTGACTGTCTCGCAGTCTGAATGTCTGCATGTCTGCATGTCGGTGCCTGTGTCTCAGTCTGTGGCTTTTGGGCCTGTGCCAAAGTAATTGATGTGCACGCTTGACCTGTGGGAGTGAACATATTGCAGATAATCTGCAACGCAGACAATTGCCTCAATGAATTTTTTATAAGTCACCGCAGCGCAAAATAAATATGTACACAATTTTAAACTCTTCTCTTTTCACCTCCTTTGATTTTTCATCATGCCCCATAGTTGTAAAATGTGGCCCATTGTTTTCCACGACTAGCTTTGCATTTGATTAAACGCCAGGCATCTCTAAAACATTTATTGTAGCATTTTTTAAACGCTTTTCACCACAGTTCATAAAATGCGTTTAAATAAAAACTTTTTGTTGTTGTTATTATTATTGTTATTGTGGTTGTCATTTGTTAAACAATGAAATATAAAAGAAATTCCACTCACCGCAAATTAGCCCGCGTTGAGAGACCGAATAACACAGAAATAGACCCAAAAATAGATGCGAGTAGGCGTTTATAGATTTATGTTGTTTAACTTGAAAGAGAATTTTCAAAGATTGTGGCAAGAGAGAGCAAACAATGGATTATCATTCACATTCAAAATATAGAATTTAGTCTATATAATTAAATGATGAAGTGTTTTTAAGTTAAAGATTTTTTAAAAATGACAGAATAAATTCATTCAAACTTTAAAAATTGGAAAATTGGAATTGAATTTTGTTATACTGCCAAGTCATCCGTGGTTGTCATTTGACCGAAATTCTTTCTCATAAATTAATGACATGAACCAACCTATCCAAAAAATGTTCAAACTTTGAAAAATATCGAGCAGTTTTTTTTATACATAAATTAAATTCCAATATTTAAATGGACCAACCTTTACTACTTATTCGACAACGTTTTTTGCTCTTTGTTTTTATATATTAAATTGAAGGTACTGCAGATAAAATATACTCTGATAAAATAAATAATGAGCTTATTTGGTTGTCAATCTTGCGAGTTGTATTCAAGTGTGAATGATCTAACGAGCGCTCACAAATGTTTCTTACAAAAATTCAAATAAAATTGATTCGCATCATTTTTAAACTCATCACCAACTCTGGCACGACCAGAACTCAGTCAGTCTGTCTAACGCTCAGTCATTCAGTCAAACAGTCAGTCAGTCAGTCTGTTCCACAGCCAACAAGCAGCATTAGATTTAAACGTTTCTTTAGGCATGTTTGTTTTTCATCTCTCTTTTAGTGTGTGTGTCTGTTTTGTATATTTCTAATTAATTAGTCGAGGTTAATGAGTTGCTATTAATAATAAAAACGCTTATTTATGGTGCTAAAAGTAAAAAATAACAAAAAACAAAATAAAAAATACAAATGCCACGCATATTGAAAACTTTCTCCCAAAAATCAGTTTGCTGATTGCATAATTCATAATATGGGCCTATCCACAGATTGATCTGACAAAATATATTTATCTATCTTTCTTTATCTATCTGTTATCTGTTTATTATGTATATTTATGAATTATGCACAGCAAGTACAGTTGACCATAAACTCTTAATTAACGCTTACGTATTGAGTTAGTCTGTTTGAATTTCGACCAACTTGACTCCTTTATGGCCACACATTCACTTTGCTGTGCCAGCCATTTAAGGCTATCTGAGCGCTGTTTGTTGGCCATATTACATATTAGAGTCAACTGCAGCTCCTTTCTCAGTTGCAGTTGATAATGATGAAGGCGCTGGCCATTTAGAAATGAATGTGGCGTCACAATGCAGCGGGGGCAGTCAGTTTCTATTTCTGTTTTGTCCGTTTGCCATGATAACTGTAACTCGGTAAGCAGCCCGGCAATTGTCTTGCCAATTTGCCGCAAAACAACCTGTCGGCTCTAATGTCGCTGTTGTCGGCGTTGGCCAAAATGGTACTCAGATCGGGCCAGATATGAGCCTTCAGAATGCAACATTTCATTGTCTTTTGGTTGAGGCCAATAAATTGGGCTTAGATTTTCAATTGAATGCAATTTAATTAGCGATTACTTATCACTGATTATGTCAGCCGAGAGAAAGAGAGAGGGAGAGCTATGTAGAGTAAGAGTGAGAGGGGGAAAACCCACGCATTTATATTTATTTATATAAAAAAATGCGTTGCGTGTTCAGTTTTCTTATTGGATTTTACAATTTTCACACCACAATCGCAGAAAATGGCTTGCAACGTTGCCTGTTGTTTGTTGCTGTTGTTGTTGTTGTTGTTGTCTGTTGTCTGTTGTCTGTGTCCGGCTCCAACTGCTTGTCAACCATTTCGAGACGCTTCAACGCCGCATGTGGGCAGATCATTACGTTCCTCCTCCTCCTCCCTCTGCACGTTGTTGCTGTTGGAATTCATGTTGTTGTTGTTGTTGTTGTTGTGGTTGAAGTTAGCTGGTTGGCTGTTTGGTTGTTTAGTTGTCGCTGGCTACCGTTGGCAGCCTCTCTTTGTCCAGCCATAATGGAGTGTGACTAATTAATAAATTAATTTCGGCGTTGTCTCATTTGTAATTTCAATTTGTCTAATAGGATTTCATGTTTTGACCATTTTTGTCTTGACAAACTCGTCACCGAGTTGGCCATATTATAGCCAGAGTCTCAGTTTCTCAGCAGTTAACTCAACACCAGATGAAGTTATTTTCTCATTCCGTCTAATTAAGCGTGAAGTTGTGGCTTAAAAGGTGCCATTCAACAAAAATCTCTATGTAGGCGTCGAGTGTTTAAATATACGACGAGTCTTTAAACATACGAGTAAATGTGTGAATGTTTTTAAATCGTTTTAGTGTTTTCTTGTAACTACTAAACCTTGTCGGTTAGTAATATAAAAAGCCAGAAGTGTGATCGGCTTATATAAAAATACAAAACAATTTATTTTAATTTATTCCATTTCTTGAGATACTTTTAAGAGGGCTTAAAATGTATTACTTTACTGATTGTCCAAGTTAATTACTCAAGGTATTTCTTTGTTTTTAGCATGTCTTAGAAGAAAAAGCTCGTTTTGTTTAAAAACATTCCGTAGAATACTATATTTAACCATAATTATAGAACATGCCGATCTTTCTGATTTCATCACTATAGTCAAATATTCTTATTTTCTTCATATGACCCCATATACGTATTTAGCTATAGCCGTATTTGTCACTTATTCAAAACTCATATTTTAAATCAATTGGAGCGATTTATGGAAATCAAATAACACAGCAAACAGACAGACAACATCGACAGGCAAACAGGCTGCAACTTTCAAAGCCCGAAGACAGACGATAATAGATAGAGGACAGGGGACAGGGGACAGAAGACAGGCAGCAACAGCAGCCACAATGGCAGTCAATATGTCAGTCAAAGTATAGAAATGACTGTGACGGCGACAGACCTCGGCAATATCATATCAGCAACTTAAACGTTTAATCACGCGTAGACATTTGGGCGAGATAAATCCAGAAACTCAAACCAGAAACAGCAACAGAAACAAAAATCAGAAATCAGAAATCATAAACTGAACAAACAGCAAGAAAAAAAAAGCAGAGAAAGAGAAAGAAATATGCGAGTTTATAAAAAGTAATTACAGGCGCACGTATGTAGGCAACAATAACAAAAACAGCAACAGCAACAACAACAACAACGAGAAGAATCAGGCCAGCAACAACAACAATTGCTGTGACAAATCTGCAATTTTTATTATTACCTGTCGTTGTTGTTGTCGTTGTTATTGCTGGTGTTGCTGATGTTGCTGTTGTTGCTGCTGTTGCTGTTGTTGGTGTTGCTGCTGCTTGTCAAGTCGCAAAATGATCGAAGAGCTGCATATGAAAATGCGAAGCAATTGAGATTGATGGCTGGTCTGGCCAGGCTCAGGGCTGACTGTCTGTGGGCTGTGCAGGAGGCGTGGCAACAACAGTTGTTGTCAATGTTGTTGTTGTCGTCATTTGCAGGGCCATTTTGCATTTGTCTCGACTTTTACATGAAAATTACAAAACTACTGGCAACCGATTTTTGTTTTTTTTGCGTAGGCTGCCCCTCGCAAGGGGGAAAGAGAGGCAGAAGGGGCGTGTGAGGCACATGCCAAAGGCAGCAAAAATTGTGTCGCCAATTGTGGCAGGCAGTGTGACGAGAGGGCAGACGGGGGAGGCAGTGTCAAGCTGGCATGACGCATGTGCGGCAACGCGCGGAATTCATGATCAATGACTGTGCACACACGCCACAAGCAACCACAACACAGCGCAATAATAGTGCAACCAGACAATAACAACAGCAACAATTGCAACTACAACTACAGCAACAGCAACAATCAAAGCAAGAGGGAGACACAAATTAATGAACACTTTGGCTGACATTTTAAGGACAAGTTCGGCAGCGGCATTTTGTGCTTTTGTTTTGTTTTCTGTGTGCTTGTGTCTGTGGCATGCAACAAGAGGTGGCATGTTGTAGCTTACAAGTATATGTGGGATATGAAGAAGGTTGATGGCGTTTGCAATTGGAAATTGAAGTTGTTGATTTAATGACTACAAAGATGTTTTTTAAGAACGAGAATTTAAATATGTTTTCTATATCGAATAAAAATTTGATTAAATATTTAAAAGCATTGCTTTCTCGCAAAAATTAAATAAAATAGCTTGTTCTATAAGTTCATTTCAAGAAATCATCATAGAGAGTTCATTCAGCAACATTGATCAATAGCATCGCAACTGCTGAACATCCTTGAACCAGCTTCTATCTAAGTTGGCATCTTCTGCAGCTTGCAACTTCCACCTACACTGGCAGCAACCTACTCACAACTGGCACAAGGACAAGCAGCACAGCAGCAGCAGTTGCCTCTCTACTAATTAACTGGCTAACTGCCTAACTGGCCTGACTTTGTTTGACTCTGCAACATGGCCCAGAGGCACGAGAGTCGAGAGTCGAGAGTCGCGACAGGGCTCAAAAGTCAGCCAAGTAAAATGTGGGGGTGTTGAGCTGCAGTTGTGGCAGCCTAGGGACCAGCAACATGTATGTAATTCAATCAATTGAGCTTGCTGCAACAGCAACAACATCCGTAACAGCAGTGCAACAGTCAATGACAATTGGGGGCAACACAAAGAGGCAAAGACAGCTAAAGGCAATGGACAAAAAAGCTGACAGCCTCGGACCGCTACAAGGGTCACCTAATCAATGGGTCTCCTACTGTTGCTGCTGCTGCTGCCTCGGCTCTTGGTTGCTGCAACTTGTTGCTGTTGCTGCTGCTGCTGCTGCTGCAGTTGCTGTCGTAAGTGGCAGGCTATTTGAAATTGTTGCACATTTTCGACTGTGTGTCTATGTGCAACTTGTGAGTGGGTGTTGTTGATGTCGTTGTGGTTGTTTTTACTGCAGTTGTTGCTGTTATTGCGTGCACCGACAACAACATGTCAGTCGCAAGTGTCAAGTGCGCCGACGATGACAATGGCAACACGGCAATAAAGCTAATGAGCTTTTTTTCAAGGAAGTTGGCCTAAACCAAAATGCTGTGTCTGAGGTTAAGAGTGTTAAAATTTATTTAAAAATGGAAAGGGTATACAAAAGCTCACATTTTTATTAATGACCTTAAGCAAAAAAATAAATTTATGTATTAATTATTTAAAAGCAAAAGTAAAAGTATATTACTCCGCAAATAGATAAAATAAATTGTAGTTTTAGGCAAAAACAGGACTTGATTAACAATTTAAATTTCAATACAAAATATTCAGAAAAAGCGTATTGTGTGGAGTAAAAATAATAAAAAATTTATTTAAAAATAATAATGCCTGCGAAATACAGTGCACATATTAAAATGACAAAAACAATTGCTAGTCAACAAAATCAACTAAGCATTCGATAACTGTTAAAAATATAAATTTTTTAAACAGCTTAATAAGCAGCATTTACTTCCGCAAATGCAATGAAAAACTTTCTTAAATTCTTGCAGCATTTGGTGCTCCACTCACGATTCCAATTGGCATTTACCACGTTTTGACCAGGTTTTCATTTGGCGACCACAATTTGCTGGGCAATAAATCAAATGCCACAAACGAAAGTAAAATGCACAAGTAATTACAAATTAAATGCAGAAAAAATGAGAAACCAGGTGAGCGGTGAGGATGCGGAAAAGCTGGCGACACTGCGAGGCAATTTAATAAAAAGTTCAAATGGAAATAAAATTGAAATTATATAAAAACAAAACAGAAACAGAAAGAAAATAGAGAAAAACAAATCAAAATAAGTGAGTTGGTTGTGGGGGAGGAGGGAAAATAAAGAAAATTAAAGTCACGGTTTGTAGCGTGTAAAGTTGTTGTTGTTGTTGCGACACTTGCACAGCAGCAACATCAACATCAACAACAGCAACAGCAACATCAGCAACAACAACACTTAACAGTAGAATGTAAATGTCTTTTTGGTCAGGTTTGTTAGCCACAAAATCCAAAATCCAACAACAACTACAATAAAAGCAACGACAACAAGTGCAACCTGCAACCTGCAACCTGTAAGCTGCACGCTGCTGCCTGTTGCAAGCAGCCTCATCAATTGATTAAATTTGCAGCGCATTGAGATACTTTGGCCAGACTTTGGCTGATCTTGCAGATGCCTTTCACTTAAGACCAAAAAGCAACGGCGCACGATTTTTATTTATTTAGATTTAGATTTCGATTCGAATTTCGTATCCTCTCCAGCTGCCTCTCCCTCTTACTGTTGAACTGTTGAAGCTGCTGCCACCGCAATCAGCCGGCAATTTGTTTGTTTTGTTTGTTATTGTTGTTCTTGTTGCTGCTATTGGAGCTTGTCGCAAACGCATAGAACGCAAAACGCAATTGAAATGTTTAGGCCGCGTCACCAAATCTACAAAACAATAATCATGTTTGTGTCGTGGCCATTTTTGGCCAAAGCAATGCATTGATAAGATCTGCGACTGCGACTGCGACTCCGACTGTTGCTGCCACCGGGCACGGGATCGAGCCCACCAACAACGAGCGTCCACATCCGCGTCGCCATCAACGCCATTGTGAGGCTTGGAAAACGGCAGTCAGGTGTTGCTTTTATTGTTTTACAATCACCAGCTAAGAAACGAAAGAAAAAAAAAAAGCCAATGGCCAAAACTACAACAGCGGCATCGACTGGGACTCCTCGACATCAGAGGCTCATCGATAGCGTCGTCTCTGTGCTGTGTTGTTGTAACTTTCACAAAACAAATCTCAGCCTAGCTCATGCACAGGCCATAAAAGCAAACCACAATTCAAATAAAATGAAAATAGAATCAAATAAACTTGCATCCAAACAAAGGCCACAGCTGAAATAAAACTCCACACCACCACGGCCTTAGCTCGGGTCATAAAGAAATCCCCCCAGCCAACGACAAGTCGCGAACTACGATCGGGCCAAATGCAAATTTTTTCTACATTTTCTGTGTTGTTCAACTGCCACCGCATACACCACTCAGTCCCAAGACCCAGACCCAGAGCTGACCTAATGTTATGGCCAGCACTGTGTGGCAAACAACATCTGGACCTGCTTCAGGCTATTATGATAGTATAATTCTAATAAATCTAAACAAATTCTTCTGAAATACACTTATCACATGCCTGCAATCATTCATAATTATTCCAAAACGCATAAAACAAATTTTAAAATAAATTTCATTTTTTCAAACACCACTTTTAAATATTTCTATATTGCCTACATTCCAAATCGTATCTTTATCAAATATATTCCTTTACAAGAAATTAAATTAAAAAAATTTAGAGAGCTTGCAATTTATGTTGAGTTCTTAACTACCAATTAAAATAAAACATTTCAAAAGTATAACTTTTACTTGAAAATGTGTTTAGATCTCAAAATAAATTCTTGAAGCAAAGTTTAAGTTTTCCTGCCACAATTTCTATTCAAAATATTCTTGCCTAGATCGCAATTTTGTCTCTGCCGCATCATAAGCAATTTGTGGCTGTTCTTTGTGGCAACTTGAGTTGGCTTTTGGCAAGTGGACACTTGGGAAGCTTTTCCCACATGAACTTACCTAATTAAGAGGCCACATTTTGCAAGTCTTTAAATTTTTGCCTACTTGCCCCATTTCGCAGCGGCACAGAACCTGCAACGTGCCTCACCAGCCAACAAACGGCCATCAAATAAATCAGCGACACAAACGCACATGCAAAACACGTCGCCAAGTAACTGCTGCGTCTCTTTTCTATATACAACACCCTCTGTCCCTCTCTCTCTCTCTCTCTCTCTCTCTCTCTTTCTCACTCATACTCTTTGTCTCAGTTTTCAACATCTCCAGCGTTGCCATTTCGGTTATCAGAGTGCGCGTTTTAATGAGTTCGAGTACGTTTTATGAGCATGCAAAAGGCAAACTCTTGAGAAATCCGAAAACGCACCAAAGTGGAATGCACACAAAAATGTTAGAATCTTGCCGCGTTGATAAACTTTCGCGAGGAAAGCAGCAGCAAAAACAAAAAAAGGCACAAACACAAACGCAGACGGCGATGGAGCTGAAGTTGAAGTTGAAGATGAAGATGGAGACGAGACGAGAACCGGCAAACACTTGAAGCAAAAACAACGACCACATCTCAAAAAGAGCTCATCATAATCAACTGCGATGGCGACGGCCTTATGATGATTGTGATTGGTGTCGTTGTCGTTGTCGCTGTTGTTGTTGTTGTTGCCATTTCAGATGCTGGCTGATTCTGCTGCTAGTTAGCCCGACCGTCCGACTGTCCGACTGCCTGACAGTCTGGCACGTACGTCGCGTCGACACTCGACCCTGACTCCGATTAATTTGCAAAGATATAAAGACGCACTTGCTCCGCTTGGAACGCGACGGAATTTATGAATGAATTCAATGAATGTCTTTCGCTGGGGAATATGCTGAATATGTGGAAATGCAAAATGTGTGTGAAGTTCAAACGCGTTCAAAAAGTATACCGCCTTTTTTAGTCGTTGAGAGACAGCAAATTCACAGCATACTTTTCGGCTGCTTCAAAAATCAAATATATAAAATACTTATTCCTGTTCCAGCAGTCTGTGGAACAGGTTTACTATAAATCACTATTTTCCTTAACTAAATCTCACAGCTCATAACTCAAAAAAATGTCTAAGGCTGCACAAATAGTAAAGGTCCGTACTAGCGATGGCATCGACTTTGATGTGAGCCTTCAAGTGGCCGAGCAAATTGGATTGATTCAGAGCTGGCTGCAACAGGAGAGAAATGAGAACAATTTGCCAAGCTGTGATGACACTGATGATGGCAATATTATATTTCTCGATCGAGTCACATCGGGCATATTCGAGCTGGTGCTTAAGTGGTGTAGGCAACTCATTGAAGTACCCATGCCCATGTTGGGATGGAAGCATAACGATGACAAGAATAATTTATTTCAGACCATCCTCAACCAGGAGAATGCCGACGATTCCACCATGTTCGAACTGATTATTGCAGCTGATTTCCTCAATATCGAAAGTCTATTACATGCAGGAACCAATTATGTTGCCGGACTGATCGCAACTTGCAACAGCGTTGAGGCAATTAGAAAACGTTTCCATGTTGTCGTTCATGGGGACTTTGAGGAGGAATGAGCAAAAATCATAGAAATTAAATTAACCGAAAACGTATTAAACTTATAATGCCTGTAATGACATTTTTGCTTTTTGAATTTAAAACATGTTCAGTTTTTCACTTCTGAAATTGCCAAAATTACTTTAAACTTATGAAAAAAATAAGTATATTTTTCGTGTTTTGTAAGTAATTAAATCTTTATTAAATCTCAATTTGTCGGTGATTATTATTCAATATTTTCTTGTCATTCTTCATAGCTTCTCTTTTTTTTCAATTTTATCCCAACCTGTTTTATCTTATTTTTCATCTCATGTCTAAGCTTATTTAGCTAATTTACTTAACGTGTCATTTTGCAAATCTTCACAACTTTTTCTCGGTTTCTGCCACTTAATTATTTCTTTTTTTTGTTTGGCCTCTTACAAATTTTTTTTAGCAGCCCGCTCAGAAAGCTCTTACAATGTTCTTATTCGAGTACTTTCTGGCTACTTTGCAGTTATTTTTCAACATCATTTTATTTAAGTTTTTTTTTTTAGTGGTGTTCTTTTTTTTATTTATTGCTACATTACATTTGTTGTTGTTGTTTTTGGTTAACTTTGCGTTAATGCAACGAACGGCAACTGCAAATTTGTTTAATCGAACTCAGATATAGAAAAGACTGTGTGAATTGCTGTACACAATGTTGCATTGAAATAAACTCGTCACTAATTTTTCGTATAGGTATGCAATCAATTAATATCAATCAATCAATTAATCAACGCGGGGGCTCGAAACCAGCGTGGTGCTCCTAATTCTCATCTTTTTTTGTTGCTGTTAATATTGTTATAGTTGTAGTTGTTAGTGGTGTTTTGTATTGTATTGTACACTATAAATCGATTCATAGAAAAAGTGTAAATTATGCTATCCCATATTTGATAGTTGTATATATAATAGCTTCAGCTGTTCCAACTGCTTCTTCTCATATAAATAGTTGTATACATATAATATATATATATATATATATATAGTTTGTATAGATATTAAATGTATATATATATATATTTATATTTGCAATTTATATTGCTTAACTCTGACAATGCAACGCTTTGAAGCAAAAGACAGAGAGTGAGAGAGATACAGAATTACCAATTCAGTTATACAATAGATTTAGATATAAAGACTGGCAGCGGACTGAACAGATCCTTACTCTTGGCCATATATGTATGCTCAAGTTTCAGCGAAAATCAAGCAAAAGCTTTTTATCTGTGCCAAACTCCTATGACTGCCCTGAAACAAGTATATATTTTACTTTACGTTATTTTTAGTCTATTTTACTTTAAATTGTGTCTGTTGTTGTTTTGCTTTAGAAATATGAAACTTGCAAAGGAAGCGCCAATTTATCTTTTAACTAAGTTCGCTATATTTCCATCTCTCAATTCATATGATTTGTATCTTACTAAATGTCGTTTTGAAACTGTGTACTTTATTTAAATAATTTACTTTACTTTACTTTATTTTATTTTTACGTTAAAGTTTAAATATTCACGAGCACGCGCGAGCATTTTAATTTGCATATTCTGCATTTTGCAATACATTTTTTCTCTTTTTTTTTCTTTCAAAATTTACAAATAGGAATTTTATTTTTTTGGATTATTCATAACTATATGAGTTTTCATTGGAGTAAAATTTTCAGTTTCATATTAATTTTCTTTCATTTCGTAACTATTTGCAACTTGTTTTACAAAATAGATATTCATCTTTTAGTTGATGATGCGGTTTTCATATTTTTTGGTTCCATCTGCCTCTAAAATCTTACTTGTTAAATTGTTACTGTGTTTTTCATACAAAAAAACATCATACTGGGTCCAACTTCAGTTTGTAATTCCTGATATTTTGTTGCCATTATTTATAATAACTTTATCAATCATTCTGTGTTCTGCATTTTTGGTATTTCTTAATTCATTTCCAAATTTATTTGAGCATGTTTTTTTTTGTGTCTTTTGCTGGCTTTTACCTATTTATTGCGATAAGTTTTCAAGTTTTATCCAATTTGGCGATATGTATGTACATGTAATATACAAATAAAGAAGGGAATAAAACAAAAACTAAATAAAATCTGAAACAAAAAATAAAAATGTGACAGTTTTTGCTCAAATGTCTTTCAAAAAATGTAATTTTATTTATCCACTGTTTTGTTTTTCTATTGTTTTTTTTTAGCTCTATTATTAATGTGTTGTTTACGTTTAATATTTTTACAATAATCATTAATTTAAAATATAATAATATATGCTTAAGAACTGTTCTCATTTTTTGTATTTTTTATAATAATATTTTCGGTTTTTATTTTGTAGTTGGCTTAATTCAAATCTATAAAATTTATGGAAAGCAGCAGTAAAAATAAATTTATGCTTAAACCTTAAGAATTTCTCTGCAATCAATTTGCCATTTGACTTGAATAAGTATAATTTACATAATTCTTCTTCAATTATTTATCAAAATATGTTTGTATAATTTTGTTTCACTTCCATTGATATATAATATAATACATAATTGCCTTGACTGAAGAGTAAACAAATGGACTTAATACATCTACATAAGACAAGAATTGATATTTTGATTTGCGTTCAGTTGGGTTTCCAAAAAATGATTTATTTACATACAATTAACAAAAAGAAAATAGAAATAGAAACACAAATACGTACAGAAAATAACTTATAATTAGAAAACCGAGCGGAAATCGCATTTAACAAAAATCATAAAAGATGCTTTTAATGCGGCATTTCATTATGTTTCTCACTTTATTTCTTTAAATATTTTATGCCATTTAAAATTGTTATTTGCATTACTTTTCTCTTATTGTGTGTTTATCTCTCTTATTTTATTCTCTTTTTTTTTTGATTTTTTTTTTTAGTTTTTTTATGTTTGTTTTTATTAATGTTTTGCTTTTAGATATTTGTTGACAATTTGATGTTGCACAAAATACAATTGTTGTTTGGGTTGTTGTTGTAATTTGTTGGAAAGTGGCTGCCATTGCAATCGTCATGGCCTATGGAATCTGCAAAAAGAACAATGACAAAATTACAAAAGTTGAGATTAGTTTCAGTTTTCGTTTCAGATTGCGGAGCAAAAGTTAAAGCAGCGACAACGTGTTCTTCAGATTGGATTTCTTTTCTGATTAAGGCGCAACACACAACTTTTTAGTTGCCTTAAAGTTGAAACTAAATTCGAGCATTCGACTGACTGGCAGCTGGAAATTTGCCAGCTTATTTGCGACTCCCTCCTGCTTGTCTAATTTGTAAGCCAGCTGTAAGTTCAAGTTGCTGCAATCAGTTAGTTAAAGCAGAGCTTTTGGAGGCTTGCCTCGTGGGGCTTAAAGTACTACAACTTGAAATGCCATGCCACAAAATCCAAAAGCCATTATAAAAAGTTGGCTGCCACAGCAGTAAAAAATACTGCAGTTGAGAGAGGAAAATAGAAATGTTGGAATGAAAAATAAAAAAAATAAAACATGGAAAATACGACAAAACGCAGTGGCCACAGAAAGTCCTTTGTGGCCACATATATAGCACGAACAAAGCGCACAAGTGGCCAACTGGACGAGTGAACAATTGGACAACTAGAGTTGGGAATATTTGCAACTAAAACTGAACTGTGGCTGCTGTGAACTGTGAACTGCACGTGACACTTCATTGGGCATTTGGCAATTTTGTCGTCAATTTTGACTGTGGCATTTGGTATCGGACTTTGGACAAGGACACAAATTGTATTGCATTTAATTGTGGGAAAAACTGTACCTCGTCAGATGGCGACTGCCCTCGTGGACTGCCATTTCGGAGGACTTGAACTCGTTCAGCTCCTTGCGTATGGCGGCCTTATCCTTTGGCGTCAGTCTTGTCCATGGCTTGTCCGCCCGTCGATCGTAATCGTGCGCCTGCGTCACCTCAATATAATCGTTGAAGCGTATGATCTTCTTCTCCTTAAGCTCCTCGACGGTGGGCCGAAAACTGAGCTTGCGCAGTAAATACGATTTCTTCTCCTCCTTCTGTTTCTTCTCCTCGGCGGGTGATTGAGCTAAGCACAGGCGATAAAAAAAACGACAGTCAATTGTTGTAGATTATTTATAATACGAGTATTTATTGTTTACTCACTTTTTAGAATGTTGCGCTCCACCAGCTCCTCGGCGGTGGGTCGCATTGACAGTCGTCTGATTAGGCGCGCCCCAATCGCCTCCTTGGACTCCTTGACGTCGTTATCGTTGACCTGATGCAAAATATTTCGATTGATCAGATCCTGTTTATCGGGCCTTAATTGCAGCTTCAACGATAGCGATTCCTTGCGCGCCAATTTGGCCAGCCTGGTGTTATCATTATCATCATCCCGATAGACAATATGGCCATCACTCTCATCACTATCGCTGCTGCTTTCGCGTATCACAAAGGGCCTCGTGTTCTCCTTGTTCTCAACGGTGCATGGCAACTGAATATTGAACATTTGCTGCCTGCTGTGGGAAATGGGTTAACAAATTGGGCATTAGTCAACGGCATTTTTTGGTTAAATAAATACAAATTAAATTCGGGCACTATCTAACTAATATTTCTAGTCATTAGCTTTGTCACATTTCACATACACATACACCAAAAAAAAAAAAAGAAATGGGAAAGGGAGGGGGTGTAACATGCAGCAGGATTTTAATATTATGTACTAACACTTTCCACACTGCAATCTCATCAGGGCAATCTGCCAGATTCACACATACACACACACACACACACACACACAAGTATACCAGTGCAGCAGTATGTGTTTAATTTATTCATCTTCCTGCATAACTCTAAGGCAAATGTCCTTAAAGTTTTTTGTTGCTAACAAAAATCCTTTTGGCTGCCGTTTAGTCGCTTTTATTTTCTTTTCTGTTGCTGCGGCAATTTGTTGTTTTCTTTTTAACGACACGTGTGCGCACATCTGGCAACTCATTCGCATACATTTCCTTACATGTGTGTGTGTGTGTGTGTGTGTGTGAGTGTGTGTTGGCTTTGTACTTAAAGCTGTCGTGGCTGAAAAGCCCGCCCAGAATGCTATATCCTGTCAGGCGCATCCGCAACACTTTCGCATTAAGAGTGTATACATATATAAATTGTATATCTATATACAAATACATATATATTCACAGCGCATCGTGTCTATGCTTGCCACATTACCATGCAAAACGAGTTCTAAGCAAATTATGCAAGTCACTGTCGCCCACTGTATACTCTAACTTTCTAACATACAAATACAAATCAAAATTACTTGCAAATAAAATAAACTACAAGATGAGGGCAGCATATTAAAGTAGTCAATTATTTCAATTGAGCTTAGATTGCACCGAAAATAGTTGAGAAAATAGCTAAAAGAATAAGCTAATAGCTAATCAGAATCAGTATAATTTTCCTATGATACTCAATTTAATTCAACAACTGCAATTGGTTCGACACTTTATTTATTTTCTAAATTCTACAAAATATCTTTACAGCAGTTCATCGTTATTTCATTGTCTAGACTCTAGTAAATTTACAAAAAAAAACCTATTTAACCTAATAACAATACGAAGAAATTTCTCTTAATCAAAACGAGCAACAGAAAATTGCTTAAAATGAGCTTAGTTCAAAAGATTGTTGTTAATTGTAAATTTCGCGTCTCACTGCGCTTTCATTTTAAGCTTTCACTTCTTCCTTTCTGACATCTTGTAAGATTGGTTTCAAATTAAATAGGTACTTCAACTTGCTCGTTAGATGCGCAGTTAAGCGTTCATTTTTAACACAATTAATTTGCAATCTAAAGTAAAATTAAATTTACCAAGAAATGTAAAATGAATTAATACAATTGTCTTGGGTCTAAGCAAGGAAAGAAATCGAAAACTGAAACAGTTTTACAAATTATTTGATCACAAGTCGATCTATGGTTGTAGCTATGGAAATTGTTAAGCTGTCCAATATTTTGACCATATTCTTACTGCTTTTTCACCAAGTTGTTGCCATTGGCAATGGGAAAAGCAATTTCAACTTTGTGTTTATCACTATATTACTATTTCTCCATTTTCTTCATGCACTATATATGATAAATATGTACGAATTTTGCATTTCCTGTTCAGTTGCTTCACTTTCACGCATTGTTGCAGACGCTTTGCATATTTTGTAAAAGGGGAAAAATGGAGGCCGTTTGGGCGTGGCTAAAAGGACTCGACTCTCATGTGCGGTTGCCTTCAATTGAGTTTCGATTATGCCGCATCGCTGGCTACAGAAATCAACTTGTGGAACATGTCAACTGTCATCCTTTTTTCTTTTCCAGCTTATTAATATGTGAATCAATTGCCTTCCTGCTTTTCCTTCGAAAAGGGGTTGCTCTGTTATGTCTTTGACATGCAGTGTCACATACAAAATTAAATTAAAATGATGATGATGCTTTGTTATATCATGTTCTTGAAAGCGCGCGTAATTTGAAATGAAATCTGGTTTCCAAATGAAACATGCTAAGAGGCAAAAGAGCAAATAAAAAGCAAACGAAAACTTTTATCACACACATACACATACACATACATTTATACATACGACATTGAGGGACGTGGCGGGAGAAAATAGAGGAAAGGCGTCGGGAAAATGAAACTTAATGGCAAACACAACCGAAAAGTTAGTAATTTAATACTAAAGTAAAACAACAAAAATGTGTGTTGTGCGGGTGTGCGACGTTTGTTGTGTGTGTAGTATTCTTCTTCTTCTTTGTGAAGGGGCATTGTTTAAAATTAAATCAAAGCACATAACCAAAAAATGATTGTTAAGGTGCATGGGGATTTTTCGGGAGTGGACATTGTGGAATTTGTATCACTTTAAGAGCTTTTTGAAATTCTTTAAAAAGTATTTTTATTTGCAGTACATTTTTCAGGTGATTCTCAAATATTTTTAAGTATTTTTAGTTTGCAGTATTTCAAAGTAAGCTCAAAGTGAAATTATAAAAAATTTCTTTATGTTTTGTCACAGCAATTAAATAAAAAGTGAGCGGGAGCTGGAGATAGAGTGTGAGCGAGAGGGGGTTATAGGGGAAGGGCATACACTAAAAGCGTTTTGGCATACGTTCCACATAACAAATAAATTAGCTAAAAAATGTTTACCATATTCTAATCCGTGGTCGTAGTATAGGCCTGATTTCGAGGTACGTTTTCGGGTTGTATTGGTTGATTGATTGTATTGATTGATTGATTTGATTGTTGTAATAGTAGAGGTATTTGTTGGTTGTTGTAGTTGTTGTAGAGTAGTAGATAGACAGAGAGATAGAGAGAGAAAGGGAGGGAAAACGTGTTTACCACGCACACACAAAAAAAGAAGAACAAAAACCAAATTCAATGAAAATAAAAATTGTTAAATATCAAAAGAGAAAAGTTATAAATATAATTATGAAACAAATACATAAACAGGGGTCAGGTCGGGGTCGAGGGGACGTCGTTATCAATTGATAAATTTGTTGCAGCAGAAATGTGATGATTATACAGAGAAATAGAGAGAGAGAGAGAGAGAGATTGGAAGAGAGACAAAGTTAAGTAAAAACAAATTTCAAACTACAATCAAAAACAAAATCGAAACGCAAGAAACTACAATTATGTGGGCGTGTTGCAAAGGGGCGTGCCATGGATATACTCACTTCAGCGAATAGTTGTTGCCCGTCGCATCCTGGCGCACCACCAACGGACGCTGGCTGGCCGAATGCTGAGCCGCCGCTGCGGCTGCCGCGGCCATCGAACCGATGCCGCCGTTGCTATTGGAAATGGCAGCCGCTTGGGCGGCACTGTGATGCTCCTGTGTGGGCGTAACGGGCGTGGACGCCGAGACGGTTGGGCCCTTCTTCTTTAGCGCCGATTTGAGAGGAACTGCATTTGGTTTTGGCTCTTTGGCTGGAATTTCCTCGACGCGTTGCGTGTCCATAACGCGAACATGGTTACCACCATACGGCGCATACTCATCATCCGAGTCGAGCTCGTCCTGGTCGGGATCGTGATCTGCGCGATATTGCAAAGTAAATCATCGAGTCAGAAAAATGTTTTAAATTTTCTAAAAATGTATATATTTTGATATTTTGGGCGAAGGGCGGGGCACTAGCATAGTTTATGAAGTGCGCATTTGTAATGAAGCTGAAGCTGAAGCTAGCCTGGCATTCTTTTGTTATTTTCGTTTTCTTTTACCATCATAATCGTAGTCCTGCTGATAATCCTGATCATTCATGGCGCCTGGCCCGTGCGGTCGTCCAGCGATGAGCGTCGGGCTCGGCGTGGAGAACATTGGCGGCGGTGGGATGGGTCCAATCTCCGACACGGGTATCGGTGGCTCCGGCAGCTCGCTGAGCATCACGCCCGGCCGCTGGCCACCGGCATATGGCGGTGGTGTGCTACCCGGTGGTCCACCCACCATTTTGCCATCATCGCCGCCATCTAAATGAACCGGGATACATTACACAATCGGGGGCAAAACGAGAAAGAAACAGAGAGGAAGAGAGACGCAAGACAAACAGTGAGTGAATATGAGTTACTTTAGCTAGCATGTGAATCAAATGTGTATGCGAGTGTGCGTGTGTGTGTGAGTCTGAATGTGTGTTGTGAGAATTGTGTGGGATTGTAACCAGGCAAAGGAAATCAGCAATATGAAACGATGATAAGCAAAGTTCTACGAGTTTGTTTACATTAATCGCTATCGAATACTATCGATAAATTACAGTTTTCTGCAGCGATAACAATCAATAATATAATCATCTGAGACAAAGATAAAAATGTAGCCTAAATTACTGCGAGCTATCAAATTCTATCGATAAATAGAAGTTTGTTATATAAACTATTACATCATTATATAATCAAGTTCGTATAAATCGAAAATAAAACATAACAGTTAATTTTTCTACCGGTCCTAACTATGCACTAGAAATTTTTTGGTAATTAGAGCTTATGCAATCGAACATACTCAAAAATTACTGCGAGTTGGATTTCAAAGAATGTTATCGAATACTATCGATAGAAAACAATAAAAATAGTTACATCACTTTAAAATCAAGGCTGCAAACCGGTTTGGGTTTTTAAGCGTCCTGAATAGGATTATGAACCGAACCCTTGAAATTATTTACTTTGCGAATTCGAACCTAAACCGAACCGCATTCTATAAAAAAGGTTCGGTTCAAAAAAAAAAAATTACATAAATTTTATAGTTTTCTAATTTTACGCAATTATTTGAGACTTCGGATTAAAAAAGTCATATTTAAATCTTCAAATAAATTTGAATAAACATCCAAATTTGATTTCTTAAAAAAAAAAATTTAATAAGCTCAAAATGTAAAGAAAAATATATAATACAAATATTTTTTTTGTATGAAATTGTACCAAGGTTCAAACCCAAACTTTGGGTTCAGGAGGTATATAAACCAATTCGCGAACCGAACCGATGTTTTGCTCTATGGCTCGAACCGCCAAACCGAACCTTTAATAAAATTTTGGAGGTTTGCATCCTTTATTAAAATTCTATCCAATTTATGAATTAGCTTCAACCGTGTTCTTTGCCTGATTGTGGGTGAACTATTTGTAATACTCTAGCATTCTATTATGGTACAACACAACACTGATGATGCGGATGTCTACTTACAATGCTCGTTGTGATAGCAAATGTTGACACCTCGCCGCGACAGCTTGTTGCTGCCACCGAGAGTGTTGGGTCGCTCCTGTTTGTTGTTGGAATCGGCCTGGTTGTGTTGTTGCTGCTGGTGCATGCCACCAACTCCACCGCCACCACCGGGTGGTGGCAACATGGAGCCCTGGCATGTCGGTTGCTCAATATTCGGTGTTGATAATGTGCCATTGCCACCGTGTTGTTGTGCATCAGTCTTGTCTTTTCTTGGTTCTGCAAGAAAATTAGAGATAGAAAGAAATTAGGAATGAGAAAGAGAAGAAAATGAGAAAAGAGCATAAGCTGTTTAACAAGTGCAAGCAACTAATTTACGAGCCATCATATGTGCCAAACTAGCTAGACACAAACAGACAGAGACAGACTGAAGCATGTGGGCCCCACTGCGTATACTTGATGAGCTTTTACATTAATTGTTATGGTGGCTGCTTTGGTGGTTTGCTCGGTTTCTCTTGACCACACCAGCAGCTGGCAGCACTGCAAATTGCCTGCCACAGCACAGCATCAGCTTGCCTGGCCACTTGAGTGCCCACAAAGCACTTAAACACACTCACATACATATATTCACACACACTCACATCTGCACAATTGCTCGACTTTTGTTGCTCGTTTCTCTGTCTCTCTGTCTCTCTCTGTTGGTCAAGTGTAATATTTTTAATTGTTGTTTAAGGGTTAAGCGTCCGGGTCTCTTCATAGCCACCAAATAGTGCACCCGACCACATTTGGACAGTCGTGGCCAGAAAGAAATTCCCAACGGACAACTGAAAACTGAATGAATGTAAATTGCTGTTGTTCTTGTTGTTGTTGTCTCTGAAGTCCTTGTGTAAGTGGGGCGACCTCGTTAATAATGAGAAATGGCAAACAATTATGTGCCAGTGTATTTGAGTATAAAGGCAGCAGTATTTAACTACACTAGGCAACAAATTTCAACCAACTTTTTCCTCTCAAACATTTTATGCAGTTATAAATTTTTAATAACTAAATTTTATTGTTTAAAGTCAGATCGTAAAATTTGCCAACAAAAAATTAAGTTGTCTTAAAAGTAGTGTTAACTAGTGTAACTTGCAAGAGCAAAAACTTATCTCTATTTGCGCAGTATTTAAGCTTGAAATTATTTAATATTAAAACTCAAACAAAAGAGAAATAAACGGTTTCCAAATACAACATTAAAGTTAGGTATTTACAGAAGAAACGCTAGGAAAATACGGATACCGTTTACAAATATAGCACAAAACGGAATGGAGTAAAGGCTTCTCAAAGACACAGACAATTCTGAGTTTTTTGTATACATTAAATAAGGGAAAAGCAGTATCATTTCCACTTCAGTAAGTACAGAAAATATCTATATTAAATTTCAACAAAAGTCAAAGACCGGAAATTGCTTGCTAACCTATTTTCCTGACTATTTTAATCAAGCATAACAAATGAAGTTTCCTGTCTAAGAAAATAGCAAAGTGCTAAAAACGGACGGATGGACAGACGGGCAATCGGCACGATATCATTTTCCACATGCCCGAAAAGCAATTAAGAGAAAATTCCTAACAAGTGCTTAAATACTTTTCATTTACTGCTGCTCGTTGGCGTGTCAGTGATTAAAAAAATGTTACACTTGACAGACAGCCGCCGTTTGAGGGGAAAGAGACTGAGAGCTGTAGATGGGCAAAATCTGCGCACTTTCCACACAATATTTATGGTCTAAGCAAATGAAAATATCTTGATTACTCAATGGCGGGGGCCAAAAAAAATACGAAAATTCACGGTGGCAATTAATTGCCAAATTAAGTACATAAAAACCAAACAACTGCAACACTAACAAATTAATAACAAATTAAAACGAGAAGGAAAATCTGTATATAAAAATCAAATCAAATGCAGAAATGCATAGCGAATGCGAAACTGTTAACCAATTTTGCTAATCACACGTAAATATATATCAAAGCGCGTTTAAATAAGCAACAGAGGGGGCGTGGCAAGTGGGGGGACTGCAAACTATTTGAAACAGATACAAATTCCGTTGGCAGCGAGCCAAATGAAAAGCTAGTGCGAAAAGCTGCGAGAGAGGGACGCAGACGAAGAGAGAGAGAGAGAGAGATAGAGAGAAAGGCATGCCTTGACGTGTTTGCAAAAATATTTTGAAGAAATAAATAAAAACATTAAACAAATACATTCATTTCGTTTATTTATATATTTGTTTTTTGTTTGACAATGCGAGTGATGAAGTAATGAAATCATTTTGAAAGCCAAGAAAATACATTTTCATGCATCAAGTTCATGATGTGGCCAAAGTCTAGGGCAAGCATGACCAACAGACAGAGAGAGAGAGAGGGAAAGAGAGAGAAAAGGGATATATGTATATAAATATTTTAATGAATTTATGTGCTTGTCAAATTATGGCGACAAATATCTTTGTATTAACTGGCAACTTGCTGCCTCTCTCACGCTCACACTCTTTCTCTCCCTCTCACACTCTCATCTGGTGTCTCTTAGAATTTATGAGCTGACAGCACTCTCAGCAACAAAAACAACAGCCGCAGGCAAGAATTATAGCATAAAAATAAACAAATTTGCAGCTTTGAGTAAGGTTCAAGCTTTTAAGCCAAAAATAAAATGAAGATTTATGCTCCCAATTTTATGTATGAAAATCTAAGCATTTAAGTGAATATATAATTGATCTAAAGCATTGGTTAAGCAAAGCTCTTAGCCTAGTTTATGTCATTGCCAAATGCCACATATATCAATTTGATTATCATAAGAATCTCAGTCTTTCTCTCATTCTTCGTGCGCACTCTAATGACAATATTAATTATCCAGAAAGTTTAGTCCCCTAATTAGCCAGTGCCAACATCTGGCTGGCACATTTTGCCTTTTAATCAATTACTTATATCTACAGTCACAAGTTTAAATGCCAATAAGTATGCAACATGAAATGCGTATGTGGCAGACATGTGACGTCATTGGGAATTGCAATTCCGTAGTGTACAATGCACAGATTCATTTATAAAGTACAAACAAATACATAAAAATACTCGCAACAGACAGGAATTTTGTTAAGAAGCCGCAAATTAATAGTGCGGTTTCATGTTTGGTCAAGGCAAACAAAACAACAACAGGGCATTGAAAACATGGCCTAAAAAAGACCTAACAAACGACGTCTATTTGGTTTTATACTCTGAAAATTTAAAAAAAATCACTTCACTTGATATGAAGATAATTTCTTATTGAGCTCAAATATAGTTTATCCTCACACAAATTCATTAATTCATAACATTACAGGGTATTTCCATAGTCATTTATTCTAATGTGTATGTTCTGTTGTTGCTCTTATTGCGGCTTCGCTTTTGTTCTCGGCTCAGGATTTTTGCTCCGACAGCGTGTGGATATTTGATAAATAAACAATGTGAGGCTGTGAATTTCAGGCCAGGACGCACCACAGCACCACCGCACCATCGCCGCAAAAACATAACCGAAGGCTCGTGTAGGCACTGCCTTTTCATAGCCTAATTTTCATTTGGAAAAGGCATGTGTGAAAGAGAAAGCCTGCACAGCAACGGCAGTTGGCATCTGGGGAATACAACAACGACGAGAGGCAACATGAGGCAACAAAATTGTTGCAAGGGGGGGAGGGGCATCTGCACATGATACCGACAGCCACAGCTGCTGACGTCACTCAAAATGAGCGTCGGCTGCTCCAGAGAAGCTGTCAAATGGCTGTGACATTTATTACGTTAACCATACGCCCGAGGGGCCAGGATTTTTCCTTTTGGTTTAAGTCAGGTTTCACTTTAACAACTGCAGCAACTGCTGTGGCAAAATTTAGTGCTCGTGCCACTGGCACGCCCATGATTATGCTCAGCTCTTGGCCTTAATTGTGTATAACACGTATACGCCGCGTTGTGCACAAAAATTTGTTGCAGCCGCCAAATATCAACGCCCCGACATAATTCATTAAATTTAATTAATGGCACATCGTTAAACTGCAACTGCCACGCCCACCTGCAGGCCGTGTGATTCATGCGCCTTGAATTTCCCCACTTGCACAGCAAAATAATGATATATATAAAACAATTTGTAACAGCATTCTATTCTGAGTCAATCGTTGCCTTCTTTTTCCTAGTCTTGCCCATAATTTGCATATGTTTTGTCGATTCGATTTTGACATTTCTTTTCTGCTCGAGACACAATTCACATTTATAGACGAAGCACAAGGACTATAACACAAGTGTCTAGATGCCATTTGCCTGGCTCGATAGAAAAAACATTTTGTACTTTCAAAGTGTTTTGTGTTCCCATTTGTTTGACAACAAACCCTTCAACTATGAGCTGCTGCCTCAATTTTTATTGATTGAAACACATTTTTATGAAGTTTTCTCTCTTCCTCGGTACTCCTCGAGCAGCTGCTGAATTTGTTATTTGCTCTTAAGGAAAGTACAATGTGGAATATGTTTTCAGCCCGGAGTTGTGTTGTGCATTTCGCATGTGCGCTCGTGTTGTGCCTGAGGTCAAATGAAATTGATTGGAATATATATATATATAAACTGTAGATTAACTCTTCGAAATATGGCCAATCGATACACTTTTAAATGACAAGCATTAAATATTTCTGTAGATATTTTCAATAGAAATCAATTCTTTTATTATCATTTTGTTACAAAAGAAATAAATATAAAGAACTTGAGTAGTTAAACATTATAAATTTAAAGAATGCTTATGCTTTGTAAAAAATATTTCATGGAATTCATAAGTTAGTTGAATTTTTGGATTGAGTTAAAAAATTTCGACTAATATATTTTTAAACAGACTTTATATGTTATTAAAAATGTTCTTGATAATATTTTTTGTTTCTCACATAACAAACGATTTTTTCATGAGAATTGATTTGTTATTTATAATTTTATTTTTCATTTTGTTTGTCTTACAGTGAATTTAATATGCTTTTCAAAATATACTGGATAAATTTTAATACATGTTTTGTTTTCCACATAATCAATTTTCTTTCAAAGAGCTTTGATTTGTTTTCAAGTATTTTTAATAAATATTTATTACATTTTGTTTGTCTTACAGGTGGTCGCTTTTGGGCTTTAGCTGTCAGTTTTAATTTCACATCATCTGCCACAAAAGTAATTGAACATTTCTTCAAAATTTCAAGAGCATCGTCTGCTGGCACTTAGCATGCCTTCAGGCACTTGTCAAACCGCATTAACTTAATATCCAAAAACTTGAGAGGTACTTCTGGCAAAGCCGTCAGCTTATAAGTAAATTATACTTGAACTCTGCCCTTTCGCTCGCTCAAATGTTTATTTTCAATATACGTTTTATGTTATATTCGTGGATAAAGGTGTAGGTGCTGCGTCGCATCGCATCGCAAACAGGCGATGTCGTCGACACATTGGCCCACAATTGTGAACTGTCGGTGGATGGTGGTGCAAATGCGTTTGGCATTTCAAGAGTTGAACACAAAAATAAACAGCAACCAGCTCCCCAGCCACCAACATTCGCCCATACAACAGATCACAACAGAGTTGAGATAGTGAAGGAGAAGGGAAGGAGTAAGGCAAAATACCTTAGGAGCAATTAAAAGTTTTTATGCTGCAATCTCGAGTGTAAGAAAAACAGCGGGCAGCCAATTAAATGGCGATTAAAAATAAATTAAGTTTACTTTATGTACGAATTGTTAAAAACCAAATGGCAAACAGCAGCAACAAAAACTGACTGAAAAGGCAGCGTATAAATAAATAATTTGTGAGCTTAGTGTCTGGAGCAAGCAGAGAATATCTAAACGAAATTGTGTACAAAGGTGAAGGCCGAATGGCCGACTGGTCTTATGGGCCGAACACAGTCATCAAAAGCAAATATAGTCAGCTATGCAATCCACACACACACACACACTCACACACACAGATACAGGCCACTTTATAAATAGACCACTTGAAATATTTTTGTCGTCGTTGCCACTGCCGCATTTTTGATGCGATTAGCCAGAGATTTGTTGTCGTCGTCTTAGCAACTGAATTCAAATGCAAACAAATCCCCAATGAAATCTCTGTGGGCGATTCACAGCGGGGTGTAAAGTGAGAAATAGAAATTTAATTAATTTTCCTCAATTCATTCTGTGGGCCTGTCAAGGTGTCTGCCTTTTGTATCTTGTATCTTGTATCTGGCGTGGGCGTCTCAATTGGAATAGTTCTAGTTCCCGACTCTTTGTGAACAAAGTGTTAATAGTTTTTGTTGACTTTCTGGTTGCTTTTGTTGGATTTTGATATACGATTTGGCACAGTCAATTAGCCTAATGCCTGAAGCGCAATACTTGTCATTCATAAGCGAACGAATAACGTTTTGAAAGATTTTGTTTAGATTGAAAATATTTATTGATGCTCAGCAATGCGCCTGCGATTTTGTGATATATATAGAACTTATTCTGATGAGCACAACAGATTTTTGTTATAGGTGAATTTTAGAAGTAAATATTTATTATTTACAATTCACTATTTATTAAATTGAGTTCTATTTTCTGACTACTTACTACTTTGACTGTATAGACGGCCAAAAGGTATTAGATATAATAATAATATATAAAATCGTTTAGTGCAGCTTACTTAAAAATAGTACTTAATTTTCAAAGACTTTAAATTTGTGTAGTAAATACCCACACTTTATCATTTAAAAATGTTTAACTCTTACAATTCTCACCCATTACCAATAAAGCACATTATCAGTTTATATATGCCAAATAATAACTTTAATTAAGTGCTTAAATAAACGAAAGGGTATTTTAATTATACAAATAATGAAAGAAACCAAATGAATGCGAAAATCAAAGGCTTTATGTCGAAAATCGCTAACCTTTCTTCCTCTCCCTTTAGTCAATATTTAAGTGATAAATGATATCTTTTGTGACATTTTCTTCTCATCGTGTCAAACTCAACGACCAGAGAAAAAGGCGAAAACAAAGCTATTTAAATAATTAAATAGCTCAATTGTTCGGTAATTACGGAACAACAAGCAACAAATATCCCTTTTAAGCCTTAATTTCTCTGTTTTGGCTTTTTTGTGGCCTCACTCAATTAGGAACGTTTAAGGAATTTAGCGAAAAATGAAATGTTTTGCAATGAAAACTTAATTGAGTTCTTTCGGCAAACAAAGCGTCAACTTTGAGTCGACACTGCAAAAGATGGTCGTTGGAAATTAAATTTTAATGGCAGTTGACACTTTGACGCCTGGCCACACCCCCATTTCGCCTACAAACTTGCTTTATCTTGTATTTCAAAAGCAATTTCTTGCCGCATTGTTTTAGCGGAGACGACGTCGACGACCACTCGGCGTATAATAATAATAATAATATGTATTATTATGTTCGAGACGAGAATTTTTGTGAAATATTCTTAGGCGTCGCCACAGATTTACGAGGCGGAGAACTGAAAAACGAATATTCGAAAGAGCGCAACAATTTTTCGCTTTTACTTTCTTAATTTGATAGATGAAATCAGCGCAAAGTTATGCAGTGCCCAAGAAAATCAACAAGAAAACAACCAAATAAATGCCTTGAAATAAATAAGAGAAAAGAAACATTCAAGAAATTCGCCTTTTTCCGAAAAGGTCGCCCTCCTGGAAGAAGGTGTGTAAATCTCTTTTTTTTGCCGGAGAAAGAAGGGAGACGGGATGTCAAGCTCTCTGGCTGCGCCTATCTGATTTATGGGCACAGAAATTGGCGCATGTCGTAAAGCGTAAAGGCCGAACAAATAACATTTAATTTCGGTCAGGCCGAGAGACCCAAAAACTTGATAGAAAACTGTTTCGACAAAGCCTCGCATAAAAAAAAAACCCGGTCAAAGTACAAAATAATGCTATGAAAATAAAAATGAACAGTCGACCGACAGCAACAGAAAGAAAAAAGAGAGAGAGAGAGAGAGAGAGTGAGGGAGGAGAGAGAAAGAGAAAGCACAACTTATGCAAAAGTTAACAATGTCGGCTTGATACTTGGAAACTGGAAACCTGAACTGCGGCTGCCAACACAGTCAAAAGATTAACAACAACAAAACTTATGGAAAAAAGTAAACTTTATGAAGTACATACACACATACTCATGCCCAATACACGCACACACAGAGACAGAGACAGAGACCGTGAGGTGTTAAATTTATAGGCGTGCGCTAAAATGTAGGCAACAAAAAATGACTAGAAATATGTGCAGACATTAAATGAAATACTGGGCTCGTCTATTAGCTAAACAACTTGAACAAGAAAATGTCAAAGATATTTCTGGGGAAGCTCTTACATAAATGGTATTGAGTATAGCCGAAATGTGTAGTGGTTTTTCTTGGGAAATAATTTCATAAATCATCTTAGATTGCATTCAGAAATAATAGCTTAAGTGACTGGCAACACATTCAGACTGTGCTTAATTTCTAGCACAATTCACAGCATCACTTACACATACAGAAATCACAGTTCTACACACGTATACACACACTCGAATACACGCTCAATCATTGTGTTTAATGGGCGTAAGCACGCAAAAGCATAAGGAAAAAAATTGCAAATAGGATTTGTAGCTAGGGCAACATGTAACTTAGCAAAAGCTTGGGATTCGTTGTCCCTTTTCTAATTCTACCTATTCATACTCTCACTTCTTCACCTTGTGCATCTCTTTCTACTTCTCTGTTTCTCAGCTACCGGTAATCACTTGTTTTTAGCAGATTTCAGCTGGCTCAGTCATATTTAAGGTTTAAATTTAATGAAAGAAAGCCTTTAATGTGCCTAGCTATGCGCTGGCATCCCAAAAGATAGAAAAGAGATGGTGTAAAAAAGGTGGCGCCACAAAAACTGCCTAAAGGCTTAAACGACTCAGCTTGGTGATGGGCTTGTTGGGTTCTTGCCAGGGCCATTAGGTGAGCCTAGAAGGCGGCACGTGGAGTGCTCGAATAACACTAAACGTCACTTTAACACTGTTGCCACTTCTCGTGGCAAAGTGCTTTTCACACCCAATTTCTGCACGTATGTAACAACAACCTAGCGCCAAAAGCAGCAACAACAACAACAATAACAATAATGCAGGGAGAAGTAGACGAGCATCGCGAGTTAAATGCTTTTCAGGCATAAAACTTTGACAGCCTGACAGTCAAAAAACAACAATGACACCCCCAAAAATACGCACACACACACACACACTTATATATAGAGACACCTACTCTGTCTGTGTGTGGTGTTACTGTGTTTGGCTACGTGCTTCGAGCTATTTTTTGTTATGTTTAATGCGTCGCTCGAGTTATGATTACAATTTGGACCAGCAGCACACAGGACTACAAAACCAAAGGCAACACCAGCACACTCAAAGCTACAGTCTCAATTGCCTATAGTGAGCAAGCAAATTCCTTCAAATTTTCCTTAGTTTTATTGGTTCGAACCATAGAGAAAGATTTTAGACAAGTTTGCTGAAATTTCTGAACACAAGGCTTGAATTCAATCCTTGTTTCAATTTAATGCAAAAAAAGGAACCATTTAAGGCATCTAAAATATTTTATAACTTTTTAAGGATAATGTTTAAGATTTCTATTTTATTTTTTTTTCAAAATTAGATAGTGAAATATAAGTATTGGTAAAAATATTTTCAACGCAGACTATTTTTACTACAAATCAGTTCATAATAGAAAGAGCTTCATTGTATAGAAGTTCATGATAGAGCAGTTCAACTGTACTGTATTTCTGTCCTAGTATATGCTTGCTTTGAGTTTGGTGTTATATTTTAGCCATGTCGGACAGCAGCAGTTTGGGCCATAAACTTGCCAAAATTTCGCCGTACAAGCCTCGTTTTGTTCCCCTCTATTTACGGAATTGTATCAATGTGTATGTGTTTGGTATGTGAGTGTAGGTGTGTTGTGATATATGAGGTTGTATGGCGTGTTCGAGGACTGTTAAGAATCCAAATTGGATGTTCACATTTTTCAATAATGTTTAGTTTATTTGACTATCTCTAAATTTGGATTTTGTTACAAAGAGTTCTTATTTCCCGAATATCTACACATTGTATAGACTGCAAATTGTAAAATAAATTTCCGTTTTACGTTACTCACTTCCAAATTTTTTATTTTATTAGCGCATCTTCTATTCGTATATTCTTCTCATTACTTTTATCATCATATTGCTTGTATTATATTGTCATAACTGGGGCGTTGCCGGAGACGACTTTAATCAATAGCTGAAGGTCGCAAGAGCTTCTCTCTTCCCTCAAACATAAAAAAAAAATGAGAAGCATAAATGATAAGAGCCTGGGAACATTAATCATACGACATGTGTTGTTGCTGGCACACAGCAATTAGTTGCCACATAAATTTCAGGCCTTTGAATTATGTAGCATTTGGAAAGATTCAGTCCCTCTCTCTCTCTCTCATCATCCGTCTATATCTCTATCATCATAACAACATCGGCAGCAGAAGCTCAACAGTAAATTCTACTTGAATTGGCAACGGAAGTGGCTGAGAACATGGCCAACAACAGCAAAGCAGCATTCCCAGCTGGTCCCGAAAGTTTCTTTAAGATCTGATAAATTAGCAATAATATTTGGCAACAGCGGAAGTTGGCAAGGTCAACCTCAAAATGACGATGACGACCGTAATGATGATGATGTTCGTGTTGCTGATGATGGAAATGCGGCTGGTTTTTGTTGATTTGTGGGCAAAAAGTGTCGCTCAAGAGTAAATAAATGGAGACGATTCGATGACAAGAATCAAAGGGAAATGCGATGCGCAATTTTACGAAATTGACATAATTAAAATGAAATTATTTATGGCCACATTTTCAGCAACATTTTTCTAGTGTTTTCGCCATAATAAACATAAATTAAAGCTAAGCATCATCTCAACTGAAATAAAGAAATTATTGCTTATAGCCGTCAGGGCAAGCTGACTGCCATGATTGATGGTTTGTGCATGAACAAAAGCTGCATGCTGCATAACTCAAGACACTGACACTGTATTTTAAGACTCGCCGATTGTCAGCAGATGATTAAATTGATGATCAATGATGCACTTGCTCAGTTTGATTGATTGTGCCTAAGACAAAAAATTTGAGATTAAAATGAATAAATAAAAAATATTAAGCAACTCGTCAATCTAAATTAAGCTCCCAACTAATATATTTATTAATCAAAGCCGCTTTTCAATATTAAAATTAAGTATTTAAAAAATGTTAAAGGCTTTTTAAGATACACTTAGTTTTTCTTCCTATTAAATTTTATTATATATAAAATTTTTTTCAACATTTTTCAGTTTTTCTTAAGAAATAGGATTAATCCTCCCACTTACTATTTAATGTGGTGCAATAAATTCCACTATATGTGCTAATCAAACAAGTTGGCAGCAATTTTTCGTACAGCAACACAACTGCTTTGATTTATATTTATTTATTTTTTATTCCTGTCTATTTTCATAAACCTATTTATTCAGAGTCGTTAAACGAAAAAGACAAACAGCTACGTATATCTAAAAATATTCAAATGCCTTTAGTTGTTTGCCTGACTTTTGTTGTTGTCTTTAAATATTTGTGCAACATTTGTTGTTGGGTATTTTTTTATTTGGCAATCAAAGAATTCAAGTCAAGTAAATAAAACATATGAATTATGTGTTGGTCGACAGATTTTCTACAGGTCTTCTTGACGTCACAGCGCCAGAGCCAGAAGACAAAAACACAAATGGATGAAGAAGAATTCTTTTCGCAGATTTGTTAAAGGATCCGCTAACAAAAATGAATCACATCGAGCGATATAAGTATTTTTAACCTGTTGAAAATTTTCACCGAGTGAGTCAAATGTGTCACATGCATAAACTCATCACATAATAATGATTATTATTAAGAATTATAAATAAATAAATAGAAGCAAAATACTTGCTCGATATACTATTAAATATAAATATAGATCTAAGGCCAAAAATACTAATTTGGGTATGCCAACATGAACGTAATATCCACAAGTTCATTAACATGTAATAACAACAACATGAACAACAACAAGAAGCAACATTAGAAAAAAACAAATGCGAACTGTTTGAAGGTGAAGTTCATTTAAATTCCGCGTCACTCAAACAAAAAAAAAACAAAAGCCAAACAAATGAAAACAGAGCGTCACGATTGGGTGAAGGTCAGTTTGCCAAAGAAAACGCAGATACATATAGTTTATGGTTGTTTATGATTGTCCCCTTCCTCTCTCCCCTTCACTCATCAAGCATTGTCGTCAGCATATTTAGCGACCTGCTGCCTGGAAATTCGTTTTTGGCTGTTTGTATTTATCTTGGCAGCAGGCAACGTTTGGAGGCGTTTTCTGGGTCGATGACGTTGCTCCAATGCTGACGCTGCAAGTGTGCGGAAATGCGTTCCCAAACACAATTCGGATTAGCTCAGTCTGACTGTTAGCAGATTGGCATGCTGATGGGATGAAATGAAAGAGATTAACCAAAAGAGAAGTGAAATGGAAAACGCGTTGAGCTGACAGCACATGAGATAAAGGCAGGGAAACATTTAGCAATTTAGTAGGGATTACTTTTTTACAGATTTTTTTACTATGAATTTCAATGTTAAAGAAAAAACTGAAAAAGTAACATCACATAAATATTACTTTCCAAAAAAGAAAATGAATTTTTTAATAATCTTTAAGTATTTAAATGTATTTTACATCCTTTTTATTTAAAAGAATTTTATTTTAGTAAAAAAGGATATTTTAAAACATGATGGAAATGTAAGTTAAATATTCAGCAATTCACTTTTTTCATAAATTCCCGAGCCAATTTGTATTTAAATAAATAACCATTAAAACAGCACAGTAAGAAAGTTGATCTAACATTTTTTCTCTCAAACAGCTTCTTATACAGCATGTTTCAGCTAATCAACTTACAAAGGACTCTTCAAGTCTTGGAGTTTCCTTATAAGTTTCTGTTCATTCCCTTATTTCCTGCCTCCTTCCGTTTCTTCTTTGAACATTAATATTTTGCTCAGAATTTGGCTAATTAGCTCTAAGGTAATTAAGCCACAATCAATCAATGCTAAGCAAGAGCTTCTGATGTTAAATTCCAAGTTATCTGCCCACTTTTACTTTTATTCTCAACGAAACTAATTTGCTTTTGGGCATTTAATTGAATTGACTTAAATCTTGGTTTCGACAACTTTCGCAACATTATTTAGCTTGAGGACTAACAATGTAATTAAGCTTCCTCTGAACACCAGCTGTGTATATAAATAAATCAAAACCGAAGAAAACCCAAACAAAACACACACTCACACAAAATGACAACAATTTAGTGGTAGAAATGTTGAACAATGACCGAACAATAAAGCAATCTACGCGTGATACTAGAAACATATGTGACAGCCCCTTGTGGTATCATAATAATTTACAAAAGTCTGACTTGATAGCAGCAGACAGCAGTCAGCAGTTAGCATTCAAAACTAACCGCAAAACTTTTCCTTTTTCCATATCCTTTCACTGGCAAACATCTGTAAAAATCTCATCGCCTGACAGTCATTAGTTATGGCAAATGTTTTGCAGCGACTGCTGCTAACGTTGATCACAATCCCGATGATAATGATAATAATACTGACATCAGACAGGGCCAACCTAAAAAAAAAATGTAAATTCCAAAAGAGTCAAGGTCATACTATGTACCGCAATATCAAGGACACAAATCTGGTCGAGACTGCAGTTTATTGCATACTTTGTGGTCAGTCAGCCTGTCCAAAAAAAAGACCTTGAGTAATTGAAAGATTTAAAACCTCAAAAAGGGTAGAAGTAAAGAAATAACTAACAAAGAGATGATGCAGAAAAAAGATACTTTGCGAATACAAGTCTAAGAATAAATGTGAAACTTATATGAAATATCTTCAACAAGATATCGTTAAATCAATAATACACCTTTTATCATTGCTGGATGGACTTAGTAAGCCGGAAACGAAGATCTTAAGCACAAAATACACTTCAAAGGGTCAACTTAAAATTTTTTCCATTGACCAAGGGACATAAAACGTAAAGGCAAGTCTATAAAGACAGGAGGAGGCCACAAAAACGCAGGCCAAGAAATTATGCAACGGACACAAAAGATGAGAAAAAAAAAACCCGCACAAAGCGAGCAAAAGGAATTCGCAAGGCATAGCATACAAAAGTACGCCTATATAGAGTATATATATAAAATATATAAAGCAAGAATAAATACACGTATTGAAGGTTATGCGGCGCTGATTTCGCTTTAGGCCAACTTTTAGCTGGGCTCGCTTCTGTGAGCATCTTCATCTGTCTGTAGATCTTCGTGTGCTTTACTCGACCCATGAAAGTAAACTCCCGGACAGACAGCAAAAAAAGGTTAATTAAAATTGTCCGTTTGTACATTTTAAGTCTTAAGGCTCTAAGGAATTTAAGTAGCTCAAGGCCAGAGACTTTGCTTTGCCATTTCAGAGAACATTTCGAGTATTTTGAGTATTTCTCGATATAAGTAGAGTATGAAATTTGTAGTCCTTTGTACTTTTGTGGCACATAAGCGCCTTAGACCCAAGCCGAGTAACCCAATCAACTAAACAGAAGTGCCAGAGAGAGAAAGAGAGAGAGAGAGAGGAGAGAAAAATCTGAGCTATGTATGTGTGGCAAATGTAACTGACAATGAGACCGAGCAGAGGAAGTCGACACTGAGTTGCAGGAAATTAAAATTTAACCCAAAATATGCTTAGAAACTGGCCACTTGGCAAGCTTCACATAAAATGAATTACCAAGTGACACAGCAAGGATAGCTAGAGATAGATATAAAGAGGAAATGAGAAAGCGGAAGCGCTTAATTTGCACCCTAGTCTAGGCCCGTTTTCATTTGAATTTTTAATTTCTAGTCTGTGACACTTTTAGCATTAGTTTGACACGTGAAGCAGCATGAGGTGGAGCTTGAATTATACACGACACTGTGTTTACATGAGTGAAAACTTTGCTCAGCATTACATAATAACAACAACAATAGCACACACACTTATACACAAGCACACATACACATTGAAGCTGGCAAACATTGTGCAAATTTTCAACGCAAATTGTTGAAAGCGGCTTCGCATATTTCATGCAGAAAGAGACAGACAGCTGCGGGCTAGCTAAATTATACATGTGTCCATGTGTTAGTGAAGGCCAGCCATAGTGGGAGTTTTTTTTTTTTGGTGGTTTTCGTCGCTGCTTGCAAACTTTATGCAAAATACTCGGTAAAAAAACAACTGAACACCACACAATGGCAGCCTCAACGCTAGTAAATAAAATTTTTGCCTTAACATTGCAAGCAAGAAAAACGATAACAACAAACAAGTAGTAAGAATTTGCAAATTATGTTGCACTAACAGATACCCTGTACAGATGTATTTGTATTCTTAAAGAAAATAGTGAAAAATAAAATAAAGCAATAAGTAAAGGATATTTTTAGATATTACAAAATTAAATAAAAGCTAAATTCTAAGAAATGTTAGGCAGAAGCAAACAGGAAGTGCAAACAATTTAGCAAAAGTCTGCTGAATTTCACATATTTTTTGCCTTTATATTACATATATACTAAAGGAATTTTGTATTCTTTGTTCTTTGTTCCTAATGGAGCTGATTTTAATTTAAAGATTAGGCTTTGAATTATTTAAGGAGCGTAGCTAGCAAACAATTTGAATTATGTAGAGTAGAAAATTATGCAGAGTTTTTGAGTGACACGCAGAGTGAGAGAAAACGGGCTTTCGTGCATAGATAAATGGACATTAAATTTGTTCAACATGGCGTTGGTCTCTACTGTTTGCTTGTTGTTTGCGGTCCGCACTTGCTGCAGCCCTGAACCCTTGTTAACTCAGAGCAAAAACAACAAAAAAGTATTGTGTGAACAGTAATTAAAAGGGCAAACAAACTTGAAAGTTCGTCAAAGGTTAAAAATTCTTCTTTTTTTGCATGCAAATATTGGAAGTGTTATTAGAGTTAGGCTCATTATGCTAATTTCACTTGTTCATGCTCTGTTATGTTACGCTTAATGTTGACTTAACACTTACATAGAAGAATACTTAATCTGTTATGTAAACTCTGAATATTTTTTTAACAGCGAGAAATAGTTAGCATTTCTGTTATGTTACTCTCACTGTTAACTACAACTTTTAACAGTCAGAATATTCATTGTTTTACTTTGTTCTGAGAAAACTATTTAGCTAACATTTCACATTTATCTACTCTTTCTTCTCACATCTGTTAAATTAACAATTAAGCAACTGTAGTTGTAGTCATTGAAATCAATATACAAATGATTCCCAATCAGTGTGCCATCTAAATTTGAGATTCAACTGCACAAAATCAACACAAAGACATAAAAACTAATTAGTTAACATATTTGCTTAATGTCAGAATCAGCAATGTTCAGCAGTTACTATGTAGATACTTCTTGCTATTTATTTGAAGGCTTATTTGGCATGTGGTTTTAGCTGGTATGCCAGAGGACATTCGACAACAGTTGCTGTTGTAAACTGTAAAATGTAAGTTGATGCTTCAATTTCGTAGAAGCGGAAACCGCAAAATGCTAAACGCAATGAAATGAAACGTCACAGCAAACAATGCGAACAAAATGGTGGTACACACACGAACACGCACACACACACACATGCAGGGTATGATAAATACAAATACAAGTGAGCAAACCAATGAGACAGAGGCAAACTGTGGGTTGACTGCCTGGGCGGAAGGCGGTTGCTGTGGGCGTGGACTGATGAGCTGCTGTTGTTGCTGCTGCTCCTGCTGGCATGTCCTTCAACAAAGTTGACCTTGCACTTGCCACTTGCTGCAGTTGCCGTTGCCGTTGCCGCCGGATGTTGATTTTCATGGCTGCCGTTTTGGGTTTTCCTGCGCTGTGTGCAAGGACGCAGCAAACTGATAAACTCACACAGTTGCACAGCAGCAACTGCACTTGCAACTGCAACTGCAACTGCAACTGCAACACACATGACTGCGTCCACGTGCCGCATAAAAAATGCATTGAAATGTGCGTAAAGTTTTGCCGCCAGGCTCAAGGATTATTCCTGCCATCCAGTTTCTCCCCTTGTCCTCCCTTGCATGCTGTTTAATTACACATTTTGTGCAATGCAAATTTTTTATCACATTTTTTCATTTTTTCTTTGGTTTTGGCTCTGCGCCAAAGCACACACATACACACACACACATGTACAATACATGAATTGTTATGTAAAACTATCAAAAATGGCAATTTAAATGCCACCCAAAAAAATTTACTATGCAAAAAAAATAGCAGCAAGATACTGTTTTGATTGCAGCCTCTCCTCTTTCTCTGTCTCTTCCACTTCCTTCCTTGCTCTCTCTGTGTGTGCGCCTGAGTAATTCAATTTAAATTGTTTTCCAAAATGTTGGCGTGCCATGAGCTTTACTGATTGTTGTAACAACATAGTAAAAAAAAGCTCTAGTCAAGTGTGCTAAGCGGCAAGATACCCTGTAGAAACCCTTTTTTTTATTTGCTCAACTGATTAACAAAAATTTTACTATAATGAGGAATTCAAATTTAAAAACAAACATGATTAGCTAATTATATTTAATATCAACCTCATAGTCTCTGAAGTACAAATACGATATAGATTTGAAATTCAATTCTGCTTGTTACATACTTTTTCACCTGTTTATTATACCCTTTTAAACCAGTTCTAAAAGACAAGCAACATCTGTCAAAATGAAATATCCTAGAAAATGTAGCTGCTTGAATTGCAGCTAAAAATCTCAGAAGCAGAGTTCGAAACAATGTTGCACAGGTTATAAACTGGTAGTATAAATAAGCGCTGGAAAAATCTCAGCTACAGAAATTGCAAAGTACATTTCGTTTTGTCATGTCGTTTTACGAAGTGCCAAAGCAGAGAACGCAAACAAAGAGAAACTTGAGTAAGAAACTGTCGAAACAAGGAGTGTAAGTAGCAAGTAAATATATTTTAGCGGATAATTGATTATACTAGAGCCACAGAGGACTCTTATTGATAGTTTATGCCAAGCCAAACGCCATATCCAACTTTGGACACATTTTGATTAATGCAAAGGCAAACAAATTGTTTGTTATATGTAACAGAGAGCAATCGATAAAGAAGCAAAGTTTTTTACTTAACTGACATTTTTCTTTGAGAGAAAACTCACCTGTAAATAGAAAAATAAAAGTGTTGAAATTAGTAAAGTTATGTTAACAAAAGTGCAATTTAGTTTCTTATAAGTAGCATTAAGTAAGTGTTTATTCTGATGATATTACGTCTCAGCTTAAGTAATAAAAAGTTTATCAATACAATTATTGTAATTAATACCGACTGCTGCTTATAGCTTAATCTCTAGCCACAGCTTCTTAATACTTGGCATAATCGACAGTCCTAAATTTATGCCCAAGTTGACATTTGGGGGAGGAGACACAGTGGAAGTCTTGACAGGCCTACAGGGGACTCTTCTTCCGATTTGCTTTCTTCTCGCTAAATCATAAAAAGTTTCAACAAGTCACGCATTCAATTAAAAGCATTCATTCTCTACAACCACCTGCCCTTCGTCATCTCTTCCGATTCGGGTTTATTCTCAACAGAAGTCAACTTTATTCTGGTCTGGGTGCGTTAATGTTTGCGGATTATAACGCCAAGGCCTCCGTTATAAAAACTCGCATTTGCATTTAATTATTAAACGCTGCGCTCGGCGACTAAATAAGTGGATGGGTTTATGTGGGAGATTTGTGGCACAGCCGTCATTACAGTTACAGTTATGTAATGCGGCATGCGGCCTGAGGCATGAGGCATGCAGCAGCTTTTAACCAGCCTCAAGAGAGTCTCAAAGTTTTGCCGCAACTTCAATGCCACATTACCGATAGCCTCGAGATGTGCTGTGCATTTCTTTCGCAATACTTTTAAGATTCTCCACCCTTAACTCCTACCTCTTTAAAAATTCTCTGCACATTGCTTGCTTGTTGCAACGTTTAATGCAATATCAGTTTACTTTCTTAACCCATTGCAACTCTTTCAGCATCTTTACTCCTTTGGGTCTTTCACACTCAAAGTGCACTTAAAAGTTAGACCAAACTAAACGCAAACTTTTCAATTAACTCCCAATTAATGTGCTCCGCCGTGTGCTACAACTTTCTACAAGTTGAAGCTATCATCACAAAACCCAAACCCATCAGCGATATTAAAATTTGTTGGCTTTTATGTGCACTTGATTGGAATTTTGCAGCGATGAATGTGACTAGCGGAGAATTCCTAAAGGTGGTTTGAAAGCAATTGCAGTTTGGATTACCTGGTCTCTCCCAAAGGAGAAATTGCATACATTATTAAAGTAAACATTTAAGGATGACCTAGAAAGCAAAATTGCAATACTCTATGCTCTCTCAAGCGAGATCAGTGCATAAGTTCTCTTTGGGCAGTGTGATAATAGTTTAAGGATGCCGTACAAAGAAGAATAAGATATCTAAATGCTCTCTCGAGAGGACGAGAATTCCGAATAACACACAAAGAGAATTTCTATAACAGAACTTAACAACTAAAGTAGCCGATAAAAACGATGATTAAGCATTTTAAATAAAAATAGTTACACATTGAAATTTATAGTTAAATTTCTACATAAAATATTAGAATTTAAACCAAAAACTATTGATGAGAGCAAAAGTTCGCCGAAATAAAAGTTTATGAAAAAAGGCAAAAAATCCAAAATAATATTTAACAGCATAATTTGGTATTCAACTGAAGTTATTCGATTTTATTTCATAAAACTTATTTCTACCTATCACAAGCAAGAAAGAATCTCTATATAATTGCTCTAAACTGCTGAACAAATTTCGTAAATTTCAATTGAAACTTTTGTGAAGAGAAAACTCGACTAGAAAATAAATTACATTACATAATCTCATTTTGGTCCATGCTTGCAGACTACTCGAGTATGTCCAATTCAAATTGTTTGGTAAAGTAATCAGCAAGCTGACTCGATTGTATTGCATAGTTGCAGTTTACCCGCAAATCATACTCTCGCCCATCCCTCATTTCCTATTCCCACCCCTTGTTAGCCGCCCCATTAAGCTTTAGAATTTCGTTTTCTCGAATTTTGCCTGGGGCTAGAAATTTTGCCAAAAATATCGTTGGCAGAGGTGAATGCAAGCAAAATATTTTAATAATGAAATGAATGGCTAATGGACCAACTCTCTGACTGAATGGCCAAACTGACTGAATGACAGACTGAGTTACTGCCGTACTGACAGAATAACTGAGGAGTCTTGACTTGCTTTTGTATAGTTGGGATAGTAGTCGGATTTACGGCTTCAAATTGTTTGTTTTGATTGAATATTTCATAACATTGTGCACCCTTTATGTTCTTGTGCAGTATCTTTGATGTTATACTTGTTGTTTTTGAGTTATGAAAGCCCTGCTGCATTATTAGATTGCCATATCATCGACTGTTGGCAGGCACACAATATTTTCTACATCCGCCCGCCAGCATATCCACATTGAACATTATGCAAATTGAGCAAATAAATAGAAATGTATTGCACAATAAACTAAAATGTTGACGGATATGCAAAGCAGACACAGACCAAGTTTGCGAAGCATTTTTTGGGCAACTGTGAGGTGGGACGTTGACAATTTCGACACCTAGAATTTTCAGTATTTTCCATCGCTCGATATGCATTTTCCGCTCGTGTACATTCAAAATGCATTCGACTATTGAGGCGGCAACTGCAATTGCAGCTTTAAACTTATTTTTATTGACATTGGGAAGCCAGAAGGAAAAGGCAATAGATGCCGATTATCCTGCAGCGACATACACTGTTAAATATTTGCATATTGATGGCAATGACAGGCAGCTATAAGCACTGAGGAAGAACGAGCTTAAGATAGAGTAACAAAGAGAGAAAAATACTGCATAAAGACTTATAATTCCAATAACTACGCAGTGAATGTCAAACATCGATTTCGTGGTTAGACAAGCAACGAGTGGAAAGTTTTGCACACAACTTTACGAGAAAATACAACAACAGCCATTGCACTAAAAACAACAACAACAATAAGAACAACTATAGCAACTGGGCAACAACATTTTCAATTACATTGCGCGCTGCAGAAGCACGGCTTATTTCTAATCCCCTGACCACCAATCTGCCTCGAGCCTTAGCAACAATTTGACGACCTCCACACCCTCATACCCAACACACACACACACATATATATATACTCCCTCTTGTATTGCTTCCACTTCTTTATGTTCTCGCTGCCGCCATAAAACATTCACGCATTTTATGTGGCCCGTCCAAGTTGCCAGCGAACAATTTCAATTGAATTTTCCAACAATTTTCAGGAACCGCAGAAAAAACTTTAGTCAAGAGTCACGTATAAGCCGGAAGTATCGCAACAGGCAACACAATCAGTCGACTAACAGTTTAATATTAAATGCAAAGCAGATAAATAGTGGTTAAAAAAAGCTCTTGCCAATTTCATTTATAACTGAATTTCAAAAATAAATATTGATATTTTTAACAAGAAAGCAAAAAAAATTATTAGAACACGACAGAATAGATAGATTATTTAATGCTCATAATCATTATAGATTAGAAGATTAAAAAAATGCGTTAAAAAATACGTTTTAAGACTCCATAAAAACATGTTAAAATGTTGTATAATGTATAATATTTTACAAAAAACTATTTTTAAAAAATGCAGTCTTTCAAATGCAAACTTTCATTAAAATCGATTAAAGTTAGCACACCTCTGAATTTTAACAGCTCGCTAAAAAGAATAAGCAAATATTTTCAATAAGGAACAATTGTTGAACACAATAAAAAAATATCCATTAGTTCTTTTCAAACTGCACTTCAGGAATTATAGCATATTTTTTGGGGCTGTAAATGTAAAATTCTATAAATCCATTTCCATTTGTATTTCATATAAAATGCAGTCGCAAATGTTATAAGAAATAACTTTCTTTAGCTCTTACTAAAAAAGTATGCCTTGTAAACTTGAACTTTCCATATTTTATAGCAAATTCTTCTTTGCCACTTTATGGACTCTGGGCTTACCTAAACTTCGCTTGACTGTGCCACGTGGCTTGCTGCTATTGATAGTGACGGCAATTGTTGCCGTTGTCTTTGGCTTCAGTTTTGGCGCCGCCAGAGACAATGGCTTCTGGCTGCGGGCCAGCGGCGGTGGCGGTGTCGGTTGCTCCTGCGTGGCGCTGGGCAACGCCGAGGTGGACACCGAGGTGCTGGCTCGTTTGTAGCCCTCCGTGAGGAAAGCGGGCGGTGGTGTAATGGGCGGTGCCGGAATGCACAGCTGTTCATCCACCGGAGAGCTGGCGGCTGTACTAGGAGCCGTAATCGATTCACGCAAACGCAAGCCACCGGGCTTGAGAGTTGCGCTGCCACCGCTGGCACCACTGTGGTTGCTGTGGCTGCTCTCATTGCAATAGAGCTCCAGGTGGTGCTTATCGCACCGACGCCGTCGGCGTATATTTGGCGCAATTGTCTTCATTTTGGCGCCATGTGCTGAGGATGAGTTTCCCAAGGCGGCCGAAGCTGCCGTTCGAGTTGAGGTGGAACTGCCGTCTTTGGAATTGAGACGAATATAGTGTACCCGAAAGATGCGTACAGGTTGTTTCGACTGTTGTTGCAGTTGTTGCTGCTGTTGCTGCTGTTGCTTTTGTTGTTGATGTTGCTGTAGATACTCCTTATAGGTCTGCTTGCGATGTGGCTGCGTCTGCGTCTGCGTTTGAGTTTGCGACTGCGGCTGATGGCTATGACTGCAGGCGGTTTCGTATTGCAGCATTGAGTTGCCTAATCTTGGCCAAGAGTTGTTACCAATATGTTCAAATATCCTTCGCTATTTATATTTATAATTATAGTTTATGTCTTTCACAAAATAGTAACTTTTTATATAATTGTATACGTATATATTTGTATAAGTAGATTTATTTAGTTTGCATTTAAAATGGAAGCTTTCAATTGCTGCGTTTGTAACTTTGTTTGCATTAATTTGTATAATGTGTTGTCTCTGTTACGCCTACTGTTGCTGTCTCTGTTTCTGCGTTGTTTGAACTGTGTGGGTTTTGTTTTTTTTTTTTTGCCTTTTCAAATTAACAAATATTTGCACGTTGATTCGACTCGAGTTCAATTCAATTCAATTGTTTGCGCATTTGATTTGCATTACAATTTTGGCATAAATATTTATTTTGATTTTATTTATCAAATATTATATAATATTATATGTTTTAATTGTTGATTTTTCGCACATTCAGTAACAATTATTTATTTGTTTTAAATATTTATTAAAAATATGTTTGTAATATTTCTTGCAACATTGAATTCGAAGCGATTTTATTTGTTAGATATTTATATATGTTTGTATATAATTTAATTATATTTTTGTATATTTTAGCATAAATATTTGCGGTTTAATTAACTGTTAAAATCAACTCACATCAATGTACTGAAAGCCTCTTTGAGCGCACGTCTTTTGTTGGCTTTTTAAATATGTTAATTTTTAATATTTATATATGTATTGAATATTTCTGCATATTATCGATTAGTTACAATTAAATTTGCATTTTATTTGTTCATTAAAAATACATTAAAATCGTAGTGTTGTTGCTGTTGTATTGTAGATTTCACTTCGAGCAGGAAACAATGTTCATGTTGGTAATTTTTTGTTCTTTTATCTCTTTTTTGTATGTAGTAACTTGTTGTCTTTTTCTTAGAAACTCTTGAGTTTATTCGCCTGTATATGCCTGAAAACGAAGTGTGTCCTTTAATTAACTTGGCCTCCAAGGACTGCCAATAAATTTGAGCCAAATGTATTGGCAACCAATGAATGCAAATTTTCCCCTAAAAACTTTTGCTTTTACTTAACTAAGTAGCTGTCTCTCCCTTTCTCTCTCTCGCTTTCCCTCTCTTTCTCTGTCTGTGGCTGCCACGCCTCATATTGGAATTGCTAATCAAACCGAGGAGCTGCCGCAATGCTCATCATTATGTAAATGTTGATTTTTCATAAAATTAATGACTTGGCACCACATTGAGGCAGGCTTAGAGCTGCGTGACCAATCCCATGATTTCAAGGATCCCCCCACAGCAAAAATGAAGGGAAGAAAGTTTATATTGACGCCACTGACATATTGGCAACAGGCCCCTATTGATAGCATTGAAACGTGCCCGAAATATTCGATTTAATTTTACGATGAACCATAAAAAACGTTAACAAAAAAAAAAGAAAAAAAATAGAAGACGAATATTTGAGCAGTGAAATATAAAAATGGGCGTGCCAAGTCAAATAATTAAGCTTGAGCCGAAACCACAAAATCGAGTGGGAGTATAATGTAATTTTGATGTTTCTCGACTGCCTGCCAAATTGAATAGCATAGGAGTTTTTCCATTATACGAAAAAAAAGTCTGAAAATGTCGCATATGGCATCAATAAATGAGGCGGCATCAAATCTGAAATTGCGTTGCGTATTTCCAATAACTTGTCACTTAAATTGATGCGAAGCGACCCAAAGCAAAAGCAGCTTACAACTGGTCGACTAAAGTTCAATATGAAATTGAGCTAGGTCTTACAATCTGAATACCCTAAAAACAAATTCACTAAAAATAAATGTACTGACAGAAACTAGGTAAAGACAAGAATTAAAATTGAGCTGTGATAATTTGAAATTTTTTTTTTAAATCTTGAAGCTAAATCATACTCATCATGCCTTCACTTCCTCGTTGATTACAGGGTATGTTGGGTAAAAACCTAGCCAACACTTGTCATCCTGCCGCATGACAACGCAATCCACTTGGACAGAGTGCAAGAATTCCATTTGGCAGGCCGAAAGGACGAACAGACGGTAGCTATCAAGTTGCGTTCGTAATAAGCCAATCAATTCAGTGTCAGATGAACTGCTTCATTAATTTCACTCGTCGAGCATACAAAAGCCCTTCCAAAGAACCAGAAACAGAATTATGAAGAGCAGCAGCAACAGAAAGAGAATAAGCAGAAAACTCAGACAAACTGAAGTATCCAATATAAACGACGCATGCCACAAAAGTCACGTAAGGCGAGGGAAAATAGAGTATGGAAAAGGAAAATGGTATGCTGCACAGACCAAAAGCTGAGAAATAAGCCTGCTTAGCAGTTGGCATGTGCCGCACAAGGACACTTCAGGATAGCCTGCCAGCTGGCGGAATCTCCAACTTATTATTTATGTAGCGCAACAGAGAGAAAGAGAAATAAAACGAAGGGAAGGGAAAGTTATTTGGCGCTCTCAGGTGCGTATTTTAAAAGCAAAATAACTAAAGGAAAAGCGCGTTAACATTATATCAAGCGTCTGTGGCGGTAAATAATAATATTCGTATGCCTTTGTTGATAAGATAAGTAGGAAGTAGGAGCAGAAAAAAAGAAAGAAAATGCCAGAGAGCGAGGAAAATCTCCTAATGGCCGCTCGTTAGGTGGCATTAGGAAGTGAAGCAAATTGACCAACGAATGACACAGGATAATCACACTGAAATGCCTCTGAAATATCATCAGATGCTCCAACAGTTATTTGTAGTTCCAATTGGAAGAATGTGTGGGTGTGTGAGTGTGTGTATGTTGAGACCATCTGCCTATATCATTAATTGTAAAAGTTTAGGCTTCATGTCAATTTGCGCCAAGTCGACAGAAAGTTTGTGCTTTATTTGTTTGCTGGCTCATCAAATAGAAATTTGGCTATTTATTTTGGCTCAAGCTGAAAACTAAAACTTGTAATTGAATAGCAATTTCAAATGAGCCGAAGCGATGGTGTGTGCAAGTGTGTGTGTGTGACTTAAGAGTCTTTGCCACAAATTGAAACTATTTCCCACCACAATTTGTTTGCATAATTTTACTTCAATTAACAAAGACTTTGGAGATTTTCCCCGATTTGTTTAATATTCAGTGAGCCGAATAACAAAACTGATTTAAATCAACATAAATACAAGTTGTAATTGATTTAAAAAGTTGTAGAATGTGGAGGAACCCTGGGAATCATTTACTTTAAACAGAATATGTGTAATTCCCACTTGCTAATTAAAGTTTCAGCTTTCATTTTGAATATAACTTTATTATAATTTAATTATATTCAACAAAGTGAAGACACACTCGTATGAATCATATTTTAATGGCATTAATGAAACAATTAAAAGTCAACGCATGTCTCAATAACCTCAGACACAATTAATTGCATTAAGTATACGTACATTAAGTATACGCATATGCAAAATATACAAAAATGTATGTGTAAATTCTGTGATTTCAATAAATTTGTCGCACATTTAAAATGAGAAGAATTGTGACAACGCCTTGACTTTGTGCCTTGATTCTTGATTCTTCCATCTATCTTTGTGTATTTCTCCTGCCAGTCAATGCACTTTTAGATGATGTTCTGTTTACTTAGCATACTTGTATATGTTTATTTGCCGCCGGAGAAGAGCGGAGAGAGAGAAAAAGACACGGCATTTGACAAATATGTAGGAGCACTCATATTTGTACTCGTACACAAAAACAATTTTCGGTTTCATTCACGGCCAATGTTGAATATTATGAATTTATTTTAGACGCGAATGAGTTAAGCGTGTGGGCGTTGATATACTTTTTATTGGTGAAAGATCATAAACATTTCGGCCACACATAAATAGCAAAAGCATAAATACGAGTATAATTTAACCTTTATATGATGTAGTCAAAAATACAGAAACTGAAAGCGAAACACGCGATGTGTTTAACGGCTCGTAAAATAACGTTTTGAATTTTGTTACCGTAAGGAAAATAAATTTGAGAATCGAGCAATTCAATTGGAAAATCAGGCAACAAATCACGGGTGAAACGGGGGGAGGGAAACTTAATCAAAACGAAAAGAACAAAGTGTCAAATTGTCTTTTGTATCACATCACAAATGTTTTGGCTTTAATTAATAAACATTTTTCATCATTTGTTGTTGTAGCTGTTTATGTTGTTGCTGTTTTTATTTAAATGTTATTGTTGCACGCTTTCCCACTAATTGGAATATTCAGTTCTTTCGATTTCTGGCGATTTGCGGCCGACGCGTCTGAGATTTGCCAACAAACTGATGCCAAACGGAAGCCGTTCAAATGTTTTTCATGACACTCTGCCGAGGCAAGCGACGCGGCGGCCACTCGAAATCAACACACAGCCGCAGCCAACCAACAGCGACTGCGACAGCGACGTCAACTGCAACAGCGACTGTGACTGTGACTGTGACTGAGGCAGCAACTGATAAGCACAAGAGAGCTTTTAGCTAAGAGAAACGCATAGCCGACAAACTTGTGCTCTTTGGCAACACTTGACGACGGACAATGGATATTTAAATCTGGCATAAGCTCTATGCTTGTATTTAATGACATTCGACAATGAAGTCATTAGCTAATGCATTGAAATGTAAGTACGTTAATAAAGCTCCTTTTTTAATGAGCCTGGCAATAGCGCTTAAAATAAGGCACAGATAATTACCTTAAACCTTATGAACTAAATTAAGAAAATTAAACAATGCTTATGATAAATATTAATGTTGTCAGTTTTACACAGCCATAGCATTGGATAAACTAAACTTTTTATCAAATTCTTACCTTCAAATTGATTCTAATTACAATTTTGAAAAATTATAATTAAAACATATTTGGCTTCTTAAGAAAAATAAAATTATCTAATTGATATAATTTTCCAATATTATAGCTACGGAAAAACGGGAAACTATTTTACTGTGAAAAATATTGTATTGTAGTTCAAAAATGTTTCTCCTAATGGATTCTAAATAAGGAGTATCAAAAATTGTTTGAAAACTTTAAAAAGAAACCTACAAAATTTCAATCATTTTATATATTTAATCACAATTTTGCCTTCAAATTTTATTGAAATTCAAACTACAGTTATTTTTAATCTTATTTTAATGTTTCTAAGTTTAAATAATGTAAGATTTGTTCCAATAATTTGTTCAAAAGTGTTTGATTTTGATAGTGTCTAACAAAGAGCACTCGCAGCTAATAAAAGCTCTCAGATGCTCTCTTCAACGAGCGCCACGCCTGAGCGAGCTTTTCGACATTTTGAGCGCTCTCCAAGTAGCGCTATCTTGCTCTCACATTTATGATGTGTTGTTGTGTGCGTTTTGTTTATACTAGGCCTGTTTGTTGGCCCGGCTCAACACTCACACAGACTCACACACGCACACCCACTGACACACTCATGAGCTTAAGCAGTGTTGTCCTTTCCCTGTTTATGCATACGGTCTGATTGAAATCATGCAAAGAGCCAACTGGTGGGAGGAGGGAGGAACCTGTGGCTTGAGCAGATTATGTGCGTCAATGCAGCAACGCCATTGCCATGGCCAAATGCGTTTGTATTTGTGTATATTTTTCTCTCTCTGTCTGTGTGTGTGTGTGTGTCGCTTGCCTGTTGCATATTTCGCAATCAAAAGATTTTGTCTTCGTTGGAGGCAAACATTTCGGACCGTTGTGAATTTCAATTAAAAAGAACATGCAGTCGCCACACCCAGAAAACCAACACTGATTAATTATTGCAATTAGCAGCGAAGCAAAATTGAAAGAATACGAAATAAACTTAAATGATATGCTGAAGTGAAAGAACGAAAATACGCAAGGATGAGCCAAGAACAAGTCAGCAAATTACCCAAGTAGCCTTCATTAGTAACGCCCTTTAGTATGCTATGGTTTTTATTTATTTCTCTACTCCCTCTCGCTCTCTCTCTCTATCTCCCTTTCTCTCACTTCTACATGCTCTCTCTGTTTTCCCTACATTCTCCACTTCAATGTCGTCTTACAGGAAAGTAGTGAAACTTTCCCTGAGTTGTTGTGGCAACTACTTCACAGCCATAACTTAAGCCGAACTATGGGAGAAAAAAAGTCCAACATTTTGAAATCAAGTCTATAAAAAATTTATAAAAAATTAACTTTAATCTAAAATATTTAAAAAAAAACTATTTTAAAAAATCTAATTTATAAACTAATAGAAATATTGCACTTTTGTCATAAGTATCGCACTTTTTACCCACAGTGCAATGTCTATAGAAATTCCTCTGCATTCTTTTTGGCTCAGTAGTTGTCACTGCCAATGCCAGCGAGACTTCCTGTGTCCCTGTGAGTCGCCCTTCAATGTCAAAGCGCCGCATTGTCAACACTTCATTTCAGTATTTTTTTTTCCTTTTTTGCCTCGGTGTTGTAAACGTTTTTCATTTGCAATCAGACGCTGTATTATGAGCATCTACTGACAGTGACTGCCAAAGGATGTGCTTCATGGTCGAAGGTCGTTGTAGCGTTGCAGCTAAAAATACTACAGCCCGAAGTTCTTGTTGTTTTTGTTATGTTGAGTCCCTGACAATGATTGTAAATCCCTGAGCGCGCCAAAGGACACCCGCAATGAAGCAACGCACAAGGAACAAACTTTTAGGGCATAAGAATAAACCTATATTTATAACTGTTGTAAGGATAATGAAGGGGATACTTTTTGTGCTTTCATAAAAAACTTTACATGAAATAAATAAAACCCAAAACTGAAGTAACTTTAAGGGATTTAAAAGCAAAATGCATTAATAATGGCAATATTGTAAATAAATATACAATAAATATAGAAATATTATGATGATGGATAAATTATTAAGCTAGATGATATTGGAAACTATCAAATTGGAAAGTCACTAACTATAATTTTTAACTGTACGAAACTCAAAGGTTCTTTGCAGTATATTTGTTTAATCATTTTAATTACTATCTTTCTATTTAATGATATGAGGGAGCTTATGAACTTGACTGTTACAATTTTTACCAGCGATTTTAAGGAAAAAAAATCTAATCAATTTATGCATTAGATTCTGAATAAATTTAAATAGAAAAAAGATTAAAGTGTAAATTGTAAATTGTAAACTTTAAGACTTGTTATATTTCCAATAATTACTTTCTTTCGCAATTTAACGGATACAGTTGGATTGTCATGAAGGAATCAGCGGCAAAGTCAGAGGCTAATCCAAATTATGATAATTCCGCGCATTTTCAATTGTGCAAGTTCATTTGATGTGAGGCAGCAAAGGAAGGAACAAGGGTCGCTTGCAGGACCTTCAGGGTCAAATGAATTTATACGCCACAATAAGAGCAAAAATAATGTGAAATATGCATAAAATACAAATACTACAAGGTACTGTTGCCACATCCAGTTCATGAGGTTACCCAACAGCAACAAGAACAACAATAACTGACTGACTGTATAATATACATGCATATGTATCTGAAAGCAGCTATCCAAAATGCCGGAGAAGAAATGGCGTCCTTCCGTTGTTGTTGTTGTTGTTGTTTTTTATGCCATTGACAAGCCAAAAGCGATGGCAAACAAAGGCAGCGTCGCATAACAACAGATAGACAGCAACAGAACGCAGACAACAACAACAACCGACAACAGCAACAACAACAGCAACAACAACAACAACTAGAGCAAAAGGGATGACCGCGGGCTTCAAATTCCAAGGCAAATGAAAAATAAATACCAGAAAGATACAAAACAACAACGACAACAACAACAACACCGACGGCAGCAATGCAATTGAAAATTTTGCCGCAAAAGCAGCAAAAACAACAAACAAAAGGACAAAATAGCCAAAATAAAGAAAAAACAAAACAAAAACAAAAACAGAAACAGAAACCAAAAAAGAAAAACAACAACAAAACGAGCAACCGCAAAAAAATTGCTTACATAATCACAGGAAAAATGGCGAGGCATAAAAGGGGAAGTGGGTGCAGCCGATAGAGAGAGAGAGGGAGAGCGCGAGTGCAAGAGAGATGGCAAGCAAGAGAGCAGCAGCACGTGTTTGTCTCCCAAGTTGAGTGCTTGTGTATGTGTGTGAGTAGCTTCCGCCTTGAAGCTGAACTTGCTTTTCAATGTTTTTACTTGAACTTGAATTGACGTGCGCTCTTTCTCTCTCTCTCTCTCGCTCTCGCTCCCTCTCTTTCTCACTCTCTCTGGCACGCTTCACTCATTAGATTTGAAGCGCACGTGTTGAGAGCTTTTACACCCCCACAACCGCACACACACACACACATTCACATAAAAGAGAGATACAACAGCTTTCTTTCTCTCACACTCTCTCTTGCTTTTTGACTTTACTCTTAACTTTGCAAGTTTTTGTGGGGCGTCATTAAAAATGCGAGTGACGCAAGTGATAAAATATTAATGCCAAAGAGCGCAACAGCAACAGTATCAACAAAAACAGCAAAGACAACAAAACCAACAAAATGATAACAAAAACAACAATCTTTTTAGCATGTTGATGATAATTCCTAGTCATAACTTTGATGGTTTTTATGGAGCTAACAGGTTGCCCCAAAAAGGCGGCAACACAAAACTAAAAGCAAAGAAAACCTATTGAAATGGACAATGCAAAAACTAGTCAAAAGTTGAAATAATATTTTTAAAATTGTACAACTAGAAGATACCCTAAGAAATTAAATATTTTTTATGCATTTAATATAAGCCTTTTATATTAATTCCTTTGATTTTTTAACTAGTATTCAGAAATGCAAATATAGATCAACTTTCTGATTTATTTGTAATTGTAATTTATTTTTATATTCAAATGGAAACACCCGCTGAGATTACTTGCTACGTTCAAGGGTATAAAAGAGAGTTGTTGCTTAAGACAAAATTCAAAGTAGTTTTTATGCGGGCATCCGTAATATTCATGAGCCAAGTCCAAAAGGTAGCCAATAAAAAGAATTGTGTGTGTGTGTGTGTGTGCAAAAGAGAAGAAAACTGTGAAAGTAAATTGACTAAATTAAATTTTAATAATTAAATGCAGGCAATTCCTTCAGAAAGCAACTGAAACAGCAGCTACAACCAATCTTTCCCACACTGTGTCCATCCCAATTCCCCCCCGATTCCCCTCTCCCTAATGCAAAGAGAGCCCCACGTGCAAATTTGCATTCGAAATTCGGTTAGTAAAACAGCTTGAGGAGCTCACTTGAAACATGTCGTTGCATAAATAAAACCGTTTTAAAACACAATGCTGACAGCGATAATGATGATGACGACAATGTAAAACGATAATGATGTTAAGCAGACACTAAGAGCGAGCGAGAGAGAGAGAGAGAGAGACAGCTGCAGGCCGTCGTCGACTTTGATTGACTACCAGAAACTTGAAAAGCATTTGCATAAGACTCGGGGACTTACACATTGGACAATGGAAAGTAAGTAAAACAACAAATACAAATTTACTTGCAAGGTTCTTTCCACCCACAAAAAGGTGGGTCCATAAGCCCCTATTATTCCCAACAAATCCATATACTTAAATTTATTTATTTAAATGAAGCAAATGCACAAATATTCTGACGAAAAACAAGATTAAAAGAGCTCGTCAGATCTGCAACTTAACGTTAATTTAATTATATGTTTGCCAAACAGAAATCAACAGATTTTTGAAAGCAGCTGTAGCCAAGGACAAAAGTAAGTAGATTCGCATTAATGTGACCATGGAGGCCACCAATGAAAAGTGACTGTAGGCAGCCAAATGTGACGCGAAGAATAAGAGAAAACCAAAATTGTGGTCAGAATGTGACTTTTGGGAGCCATTAAATTACTGTGTGGAAAAGCAAAAAATAAAAAAGAAATAAAGTGACCAAGGAGGCGAGTAGGAATTCACATGGTGACAACGGAAGCAAGCAATGGAAAATTATCAATGGTACTAATATAATAAAAAAAAAGAACGTTTAAAAAAAAACATGCAATTTTCATAAAAAATTTGTTCGAAAAAACTAAGCTTGAGACAAATTGACATCTTTAATATAATTTAAGTGACCATGGATTATATATAATTATAAAATGTAAACAAAATGTTGAACTTGTGCAGAGTAAATATGTTTTATCACGAATTATCGCAATTTTCCCTTAAATTTCCATAGTCAAGATAAATAGAACATGTTCCTTAGCCGTTAAAAAAACAGAGAAAAGTCTATAAATTATATATTCAGTTGCATGAACAGTTAGTCGATGCCAAAAACATGCCATAAACAAATTAGCCAAGCATACAGTCTGGTTTGGAGCTGTCTTCTCTTTAGAAAACCTCCCCTCTGCCGGCCAAAAACCCCTATTCGGTTCCAACTCTGCGAGTAATTCATTTTTATGAGCTGATGCTGTCTGCCACAACTGCGGCTTGTAGTTCCTGTTCTGGCCACGTTGTGGGGCACGTGGATATTGGACTTTGGACTGTAGCTTTGGATTTGGATATGGCCTTAGATTTGGTTTTGGTTTTCGACTCTGGTTGCGGTTTTTGGCAGAGCTAACGAAAACAAATGATTATCATTTGCAGTTGTACAACACAAATGACCAAAAAAAAAATCAAGGCAAAACAAAGTCTGTGAAAATCTGTGGAGTATACCTCATAAACAGACTACCTGCCAAAAATGGGTGTTGTCAAATCTTATAGACATGCTATATAAATACAATTGACAAGTTATAAATCATCAGTTACTGCAGGCAATTGTTATTTTGGCATTCTGTCATTTGGCCAAGGCCAAACAAATAATTAACTTGGCCAAAATGGCTGCCAATGTCGCAGCAGCTGTAACTGAAATTGAAATTCTCAAAGGCACAAGAACAACAAAAAAAAGTCAGCGATAAATCAAGCAAATTGCCAAAGAGAAAGAGAAAGAGGAAGCGAGAGAAAATGAGGCAGATGATGAGACAGGACAAAGGACAAATTGTTGCACAAAAATGCGTTGTAATTGCCGAAATCAAATGTCCGTAATTTAGGTTGACAGGCAACGACAAGAGCAGCTTCAACAGGGGCAAAAAAAAAAAAGGACACTACAATTTTATTTATGCAAATCGCATGTAACTGTATGTGGGATGTGGATACGTACGAGTATTTGGCCAAGCGAACGCTTTGCTTATGGCCACAGAGGAACTTGCTATTGGAGGCCAAAAATGCCATATTAGAATTATGCAAATGATGCCCAGAGAGCGAGGGAGGGAGAGGGAGCACAACTGATAGAGCGTTGCAGACATGTGTGTGTGTGTGTCTGTGTGTGGATGGCATGAACGCATCCTGTGCACGTGTCTTGGTGTCCTGGTGTGTTGCTGCCTCTCATGTGTGTTGCGTTGCGTGGCGTTGCTTTATCCTTGAGTCTGTCAGGATCACAATATTGTGCGCTCTACGAATTAGCAAGCAGCCCCCTAGCTGCCTTTTTAAACATGGCCAACACACTCACAAGTCTGCTTATGGCCATGGCTCAGAGTCTGCTCAATATACGTTCAGTTTGCCGACAATAATGTTACTGCCGCCGGAATGACTTTGATTAAAGTCACCAAAAATGCTGTTGGCCCAACTATGTTATATATAGAATGTGGATGTGTTGCAAGTGTGTGTGGGGCAAGGTGGAGGACATATATACTTTTAAATATTAAAGCCACATATCCTTGTCTCGGCACAACTGAGAATGTGCCTATACTTAAACGGCATACAACATAAATAACGGAAAATACGAGGGCTGTTTATTAACTAGCTAAAACTAACAATTATCGAAAATGATATTAAATATTAACATTGAAATATATATGCTATTAGTTTCAAATTAAATAAAACTAATTTTATTCCTTATTAACATACTTTAGTTTCTAATTTAACTTTTAATTTTATCTATCTTTTGTGACGAAAAAATTAACAAATTTAAAATATTAAATGAAATCTATTGCCAATATTAATAGTTTTAATAAATGTTCATATATTTTTTGAAACGCATAAATTCAAGTTGCAATCCCTCAAACATACCTCGGATTTTCACTTAAGACTTGACGCTAAATCAAGGAAAAGAAATCACTTAGAACCATGACTGCGCGGTCTGATACGTTGGAGGTTTTAAAATTAATTGAGACGTTAGCATTGTTCAAATCGTTGAAGCTAAGCTGAGTGTTTATAGCTAAAGGGGGTGGAGTAAGGGCATTTTCTGTTGGCCATTAAAAAGAGAGTTGCTGACATTGCAATTCTGTGGCACAATGATTTGCACTGATGGGGGGTCACATTAAGCGTGATATATGCGAATATATTTGTGTACGACAAGCTAAATAGACTCAATATCAATCAGCAAGCTCTTAACATTAAATTGATTATAAATATAGAAAGATTTCAAATAAAAACACATTTTTCATGTGATTTTAAGCTTGAAAGCTTTACAAGAGCTTTGCAAGCTTTTACTTGTTGTATACACCACCCAGTGATAAAAGCTTACATGTATTAAGCTTTCTTCTGTTAATTAACAGCGCGTCAACAGCTGCTGTGCAGCATTTAAATGTTAAATACGTTAACTTACCCACACACTGACAACTTTGTATGCAGTACAGTAAAAGTCATGAGAAAACTCACCTGCAAATAAAAAATGTAGAAGAGTATTAAATATTGATAATGTTGTGGTAGACAAAAGTTATAATCAATAGAAAGTTTATAACTAGGTTAGATCTTTTGTCATAATTTTAAAATAATATCATATTTGTAAAAAAATTGTTGATATCTATTTATAAAGAACCTAAGAAGTAATTTTGTTTATAAAAATATATTAAGAAACTTTCTGTTTATTAAATTAATTCTGTTTACAATGTGCCATTTGTGTGCCATTTTAAACATGTAATTTTCCTATTGACATTTGCAATTGCAACTGTAATTTCTCGAATCCCTCATAGACCAGGGCAATAAAATGCATGTTCCTGGGAAAGCAACAGCTCATTGAAATTAACAATTCATGAGTTAGAAGCCACCTGCGAATGCAAGGACCTATCGATTTTGTATGCTTGAAACTGACACACATTTCTATCATTTCTATATTATGCAAGTGGGAGGAGGTTGTCAAGTGACCTTTGAGTTACAACCTTGTTGATCAACACACTAAACTATATGAAAATATCTCTCTTCATCTATTTTTTGCTCAGCATTCTCAAGTAATTGATGTGCCATTTTTTCAATACACACTTCAAGTGGCCCCTGCCCAATTGTAAAAGGCAAAGTGGGCGTGGCTGCAATGAAGATATATGTACAGATACGATATTGTGTATTTGTGCCTCAGGCTGTTGATGATTTAGGCGTATGTCCGACCAAATAAATCAAAACTAATTTCATTTGCTGTCACACATGGCGTATGCGTTATATTTATTGTATGTATCTGCTCCCTGATGGAATCACAGCACTTCAATGGCGCCAATTCTGCCACAGTCGAAACACCATAAAGTAAACAATCTCAACTCCGCTGATAAACGAGCAGCCAATGCAAACGCTCAGCACGCCTCCAACGTTGGCTGTACAATCGTAAACATAATTAAAACTGAATTCCAAATCCAAATCCAATTAACTGCACTCACACAGCACTTCGTACCAATTGTAGAGACCATCTTGACTATACAATGGCACCCGCTGTCCGCCAAAGCGTATGCTCACTTTACTTTCCATTGGATGCACATGCCCCAACAAACTCTGACGCAGCTCATAGCGCCAATCATTGCAAGCGGGCAGACAGTCGAGACAGCTCCAGGACGACCAGTTGGCTAAATGTCAGAGAAGCGATGTCGAAGAGGAAAAGAAAAGTCTTAAGTAGCCGAAAAGTATGAGAATGAGAGAAAGATAGACAGGTGTACTATCTGAATATTCGGATCATTTTCGATGTATAATCTTCATATGTTCATCGCTGTGTATTCCTATTTAATTGATTATTTAAAGATTCCTTCACACCAGATATTATATTTCCAACAATAAAATTGAAATCAATCAATATTTGTAAATCTAAAAAATAACATTTGTAGTTTTGAATATAATTATCATAGTCCAATTCAATGTTAGTTAGGAGATATTAGTATGAATTAATTTACCATCGAAATAAATACTTAATAAAGTATATAATAAGGGTCTCCTTAACAATGTCTATTTATCCACACTGGCATCACTAAACTATGCGTTTCAGAACACTATAAAAGCCAATTATAGTTGCCAGAGCAAGAGCTTAATCGAAAAAAGGACAAATCAAGCGTAGTCTCTTTAAAAATATTCTTTGTAAAAAAAAGTTACAAAAATTGTAGATATCGAGACCAATATTTGGTTTATATATTTTTAGAATATCGTAAATTGAAATTTCTTTTCTTTAAGCTTTTCCGTTCATTCAATCCGTTACCTGCACTATTTGCACACTAATCAATATATCATAAACTTGGCTTCGGGTATTAAACTCTTTTGAAGAATACGTTTTCCCCTTAATAGTTCAACTCTTGCTTGTTACTTATACTGTGCAAACTTTCTGACATCCTTTTACAGCACTGTGAAGACCAATTAAAGATGTTAGTGCAAGAAGTTTATGGGTAGAACTATAAGCTGACCGTAAGATATCCTTGAAACGTGACGTTGTTGAGTACTTTCTGAGTCTCCCTCTCTCTTTCTCTCACTCTCTTGTCTCCCACTCACAACTCACCCTCTAGATGCTGCAGGCAAGCCGTGTGTGCCAAGTTGCAGTAGCTGTAATTGTGCTGCCCAACAAAGCCAGCGGACAGGTCAAAGGTTAAGGCTGGTGCACAATTGCAGGCGGCAATAGCACTGCGAAGGCGACACTGTGGCAGACACTGCACCACATGAACAGCCTCATCCGGAAAGTGGCAGCCACGTTCCGTCAAAGGATAATTACGTAGCTGTTCATCTGCTTGCAACCTGATTGCATGCAGCTCCAAAGATGAGAACTCTCCAGATGAAAGACTCCGTTTTCCCAGCCAGCCAGTCAGATGGAGACTGAATCCAACAGTACTTGCCAAGCGTGGCATGTTGAAGTCATCCTCTCGTGAGGCATTCAACCGCAGGGTGAGAGAACCCGTTATGTTCTCAGGTTGCAAGACACAGCAGTTGCCTTCGATGGTGGGCGTCAGTTGAAAAAGTTGAGAGCAATTCTGTTGCAATGCCTCCAAGTGGCAACTTAGTAGCAACGACTCACAGCTGGGCGATAGTTGCAGCAACGTGGCTCTAACATCACTCGGCCAATGTTGACCAAGTGCAACTTGCAGCCTGGTGGCAGCTTCAGCCGACACAGATCTTGCAGCAAAGTAACCCGCAAGCAGCGCCAACTGTTGCAACCAATAGACTGCGGAGTTGCCACTTGACTTTGCCAGCTGCTCAGCGAATCCTTGCACCTTGTGGCGACTCAATTTGTTGGTACTGCAAATGGTCAGCGGGGGAAAAGACAATTCATCCAGACTCACACTCAGTGTAGATAAAGCTGTTACTGTGGGTCGTGATAGAAATTGCAACAGTGTTGCAAATACCACAAAGCTGGCCGACAAAATGCCCGCGGCAATGAAGAGAAACCAGAAGAAGCGTTGATAGCGACGACGTCGATTATAATAAAGCAATCCAAAGCCATTGAGACTCGTCTTCTTGAAGTATTCCACGAGCGTGGCACGCAAAGCTTTGCCCAGGCGAGACATTTTATCAAACTGAATGAAAGTCTGTCAGGACATTAAGGATATCACGCTTATCAAGATGAGCTGAACATAGACACAACAATGTTTCCGACAGCTAGTGTGAATGAAGCTCATGAATTACAGTAATTATCGCGTGACATGACAAGTGAAATCAAAATAAAAAAAGACGAGCCACAAAAAAAAAAAAGACTAGTCTGTTTTCGTGTTGAAAGCCATAATAAAGCTCTACAAGTTCTGATTTATATCAATACTAAGAATTAACACTGTTTGCTATAAAATAAACTTCTATTTAAACAATTTAATTTTTATATCACTTTAATACATTTTTTAACTCAAATAACTCGAGATAAGTAAGTGTACAAACGAAGTGGGAAACTTCATTTTTCTTGAATCAATAAGGTTGAAGATCAATTATATTCATATTATTAGTGTGTTCATATTTTTAAAATACCCCAAAATAAGTTTTAAAATTCGACATAAGCGAAATGACAATTTTGCTTTTATATTTAAAATGTGAGTAATCTTGAAAATAAATAAATCTTCAGTTTAAAAAGAAAATTAACAAAATGAAGACAGCAATGCTACGTCACTCTTTTATTCTTGACAAACTTCTTGGAATTTCCATTTCAATAAATTGTCTTGTCAATCAAATCGTTAACACAATCCCAAGCCAAGTCCAGTAATCCAAAAGATTGCGTGTTTGGAAAAGCAACAAATTCTTGTAAATTGTTTTTAATTCAACAAGTGGGTAAATCATTTAAGGCAATGACTACATTAAGTTGAAAAAGTTTATGTTGCACAGTGAAACGTCACATAAAAACGAAGCAAACTCAAATAGAAGCCAGTCAAAGAGAAGGTAAGCCTAAACACACACAGATATAGATATGCAAATACGTAGATTCAGCTACAGTTACAGATACAGATACATTTCAGACATGCAATATAACGAGCTTCAACGGCAATTTTGCGCACTCAGAGAATGAGAGAAACTTGCTAATGCGACGTTGCATATTAATAGAAACGCGAGAGAAACTGTAGACTATCTAATTGGCTTAGCGAATTTTAGATACTCTAAACAAAAATACAAATTTTGAAAAGGCTACAAAAATATCATTAATATCAATATTTATAGAGGTTCATTACCGCCTCAATAAAGTCTGATACATAAAACTTGTTAAATATGAAAACAAAAAAATAATAATAATTGTAATATTAGGCATTTCATTCGAATCAAAAACAAATTATGATAAATGATTAATTAATAACTAAAAGCAGGAATAAATGAAAACTGTTAAGAATTGATAAAATAATATTTTGATTAATTAATCAATTAATAATTGTCAATAAAGCAAATACTGGAAATATCAAGTTAATTTGTTGAATTAAAATAAAAAATTTAATATTGTTCTGTCAACTTTTTTTTATATTGCTCTAAGATTTATTTTAAAAATAAAAATTCTCTCTTTTAGAAAAGCAGAGATAATTAAAAGTTAAACTTTATTTGATATAAATATTTATTTTAGTGCAGTTTAGTATAAAAAATATTTATTTAAAATTTTTCATTAAGTTGAAAGTCTGAAACTAAGTGTAATGTGAAGCTTTAGCTAGTGTCCTGGAATTTTTTAATATTCCTGAACTGACAAAGAGTATAACCAATAACTGAGCTTGCCAACGAACGAGCTATATCCTCCCACTTGCCACACCCCCCCTGCTTCTACCGTCCCCTCCTCCCTTTTCAACACTCACCGCATTCCTTTACGAGCTGTGGCCAAAAAGAAAAAAAAAGTTAAAGCGTCAAAACGCAAAGCGACTGGCAACAACAACAACAATGCGACTAGAGCGCAATAAATTCCAATAAGAAACAGACACACACATGAACAAATATGCATTGCTCGCACACACACACACACGCACACACACATATCAATGGAGAACCAATCGACGCCCACACAAAAATAATTTCCGGTTCAATTAAACGCTTGTTTATTTATTTATTTATGCGGTGCTCCCACAGGCGGTCGCTGCTAGAGGCAACTAGATAAGAGAGGTGAGAGAGGGGCTCGAATATGTAGATCTGACGTTGTTAGCTGTGACTGTGTATGCGGCTTTTATTTTCATTATTTTCTATTTAAATGTGGGCCACAAAAATAGCACCAATTTGTTGATGAATGAAATTGGCAGCGAAAGGGTTAAACGAGTTGGCAGCGCTCTAAAATTAGAGCAAACACTTACAGATACATTTATGTGTGTGTGTGTGTGTGTGTGTGTATGTGAGGCTGCCTCATGCAGCAAACGTAAATCTTGTGAAAAGCCGAAAGCGTTGTCAGTGCTGCCTTCAAGTCATTAAACGAGTTGGCAGCATCAGTTGAGTACTTAAGAGGAAGAAAGGAAAGAGATAAAGGAAAAGAACAAGTAAAAAAAGGAGAGCTATATCCTTTGCTAACCACAAAATGATTGCATACTTTAATGGGCCAAGCACTTAGACCAACTCGTCATGCCACTGAACGTGGCAACGCTTCCTGCCACAGTCATGGCCACAACTGAAGGGATAGGCGACTCAGGAGGATGCTGCAAATTGCACCCGTACAAATAGCGTTTAAATTGAATCAAACTAACTGAGAATGGCGTTTGCCAACTACAACAACAGCAACAAAAACAACGAGAGCAAACCGAGCAGCGAGAGGACACGCAAATGTGAAAGGTTAAGGGCTTCCGAGCGAGCAACGTAGGAGAGATGGGGTTATGCGAGTATGTGCCACATTTCGTTGCACTGCGTTGAGCAGAACAATAGAAACTGTGAATGTGAAAAGTATAAAAAAAAATGATTTTAATGCCTCTATTACAAGCACTTTGTCAACTAACTTTGTCTATAAAAAAGATAACAGCCTAGAGTAAAATAAATAAATATTCACAACATATTAAATATAATTTGTATAATTTCTACAAAATTTCTAAGAGGAAAACATGTCAGTCACAAAATGTAAGTCAATTCTTAAATTAACTATGTTTTTTTTCGTTTATGCCTTTACTTTAAATATAATCTACAAGTTTTATCAATAAACTGTTCTACCTTAAATTCAGCATTAAATTCACTGCTTTCAAACATTTCAAATAATTAGGTAGACTTTAAGAATACTCTTTATCAAGCATCTTTATTTGATAAGGTAAAAGAACTCGGACTATATTCAATCTACAGAAACATGTTTAAATATTTTATGAGCACACATTTTTAAAGCTAACACTCAATAATAACAGATAAGATTTTATCGTTCTTTATGCTAGTGACAACTGTAAAAAGCAGCCATATTTTAGCAGCATTAAAAATGGCTATGGCTGACAAGCTAGAAAAGTGCAAAAGACAACTAAAATCACTTTGCACTCAAAAAGACTTTCGAGCAATTCACAAGCTTGCCATACAAGGCACACACACATACAATCTCTCTCGCACTCAAATCCTTTAAGGCAAAAAGCAAACGACAACAAGAAATAAAGAAGAAATCGCACGCACGCACACACATGCACACACACTGACAAAGGGGTATGAGGCAAGTAAAATCTCATGCATTTTGCACACACAGATTTTACAGGGCAATAAAATAGGCGGCTCTGCCCATTGGCGACGTCAGAATCGAAGCTGCGCGTTGCCATAAAACTGTTAATAACAGTGCCATAAAAATAACAGAGAAAGAGAGAGAGCGCAGCAGAGTGAGAGCTTTAACACGTGCGCATGCACTCAAGTTTTGTACGCTTCGTGACGTCGTTGGTGACGTTTGCAATGGGAAAAATGCGAAAATGCGTAAAAAGAAACAGGAAAAGCGATTGCCTTACGGTGTGGAAGGATGAAGGCGAAGCAGTGGAAAAAGCGTAGCGTTACAAAAGACGCTGCAGCGCCGCTTTGAGAAGATGAGATGCCTAATGAGCGGAAGGAAACATGAAACCGTAACGCAAGCGAACAGTGTTGTCAGAATTTCAATGGTTATATTTTATTTTATATGTACTAGAAAAAAATAGCTTAAAGTATTTCAAATATTATTTATTTTTACAAGCTTATATAAACGTTATTTTTTAAAATATTTATCAATTTATTTATTTATGCACGTCTAAAAGCAGTCGGCAAAGAAAAAATTAACACGTATAAAAATCAAATTAAAGATTACAAATATAAAATGTTGCTTTTATTTCAGTATCTTTATTGTTAGAATTTTATACTCAGAATTAATTTATTTGTAATTTTTTTGGCAATGTGTAGTTGTTGCAACACTTTCTATTTCAAGTTGGTTTTAAAATTTTTATTTTCATAAATTTACACAGAAAATAATGATTATTCCTTGAATATTACCTTTTGCTTACTATTTAAAAAGCTAGATTTCGAGGTAATTGAATTTCTTAAATTTTTTCCAACTTTTGCCGTTACAAAATGTAAGTAAAACAGCAACTGTGGAATCGAGAGCTGACAAATAAGTGTGTGAGGATAAGCAAGAGATTGCGTCTATGTACTTTCACAACGTATGTACACTGTACAGGTTGACATACCTTTGAAACAAGCACAACCCATGATGTAGCCCATCATCAGCGTGGCTTTGAAGTCGTCTCTAAGCTGCTCAGCGTTCTTGTTCTTGTTCTTGCTCTTGTTGTTGTTCTTATTATTATTGTTTTTGTTATTGTTTTTGTTGTTCTTGTTATGGATCTACAGTTTTCCGTTGACTTGGCAATTTCATCAACGTTGTGCATCAATTAATGGCAGTTATGGGAATTGAGCGTTGAGAGTGTTGAGAGTTGAAAGTCCTGTTTTCTCCTCCTTTTCAATCATGTATTTTTAAGCAAGCAATCTGTTTTTATTGCTTTCGGCGTTATCACACTTAACGGTACTTTGTGCAATATACTTATGTCGTGTGCGTTTGTCCCCTTTAAAACATTTTTTTACTTATTTATTGTTGATTATGATGACAAACTTTGATTTACACTTGACTTTTATCACATTTTCTAGTTGTTTTATTTGTTATTGTTGATTTCTTTGGTGTTGATGTTGTTGTTGTTGTTGTTGTTGTTGTTATCTTCTTCTATTTCTACTTCATGTCTAGAGCTAATAAAGCATTTACAGTTTGATTTCACTTCACGTCTTATTATTGATTATCACACATTGCTGCAGATTCTCCAGTTTTGTGCGTTGTGTGGAAAATTTATGCTCTTCGATGATTTCACTCGTTGCGGCATTTCTTGTTGTTTTTCCTGTTGTTTTTTCCTTGCTGTTGTTGTTGTTATTTCATTTGTGCGTTTAAATTTATTAAATTTGATTGTGCTGAGTTTTGTTTTATTTTAATAATTTTCTGTTTTCTTTATTAATTATGCTTTTTACAATATCACAAAGAATCACTGACAGCGCAATTAAAAATTTTTATATTTATTATCATTTCATGGAAATTCATCAGTTATAAGAATACATTCATTTCGCTTATTGTGCATAATTGAACAGGTGACTGAAGGTCGTTTAATAATAGAATTTATACTCAAAGAAAATACATTGCAAGCATTCAATCAACTCGTTCCACCTTACGGTCAATTGTGCATGTTTTTAGCCTAATGACACTGGCTTTAATCATCAATCATTGTGAAACGGGAAGTGTTTTTCTTTTGCGCTTGACAAACCAACAAAAGTTTATCATATTATTATTTAATTTCTGACAAAATGAAATGGAAGTTAAAGTCTTAACACACAATACAACTTAGCTCTGTTTTTATGTTTAAAGTCAACAAAAGCACATTAAAGCTTATCAGGATAGCCAGAATTCACATATTCATAGAATGATTAAAATAAAAATTTAAAGCAATTAATAAATTTCAGTATTATCAAGTCACACACTTCACCCAGTTTCTGTGTGAGGTTTATCACTTTGTGGGATTATCACTGGCTAAATGACGAGCACATTACGAAAAGAAAACTGACACCAGCAGCAAAGATACTTGTGATGCCCCCAAACAAATTGATAAAGATTATAATCCAAAAGTCAACGCGCCAGGCACGACATGGAACCGAGTTAAAAAGAAGCTTCTGCTGACTGCATTGATAGCTTTGCAATTGGACAAAAGCGGCGAAAATTCAATTGAAAATTTTAATTCATTGAAAACGACGTCGACAGAAATTGAAAATTGAAAACGGAATTGGGCGTGGGATTGGAATGACAAAAGAAAAGTCAACAATGCGAACAAAAACAGAGAGAGACAGAGACAGAGACAGAGAACGAAATAGAGAAGAGACAGTCGGGCAGACAAAACAGAGAATTCAGAGAATTGAATACCGGAAGCTGCAGCGTGACAAATTTAGCATCAATTGTGCATAATTAAAATACAAAATATCTCGCGAGACATTCGCATCAAGTATACGCCACCATAAAAGTGAATTTCGATGCGAGAATTATAATTGATGGCCAAGCGTGGCGCCCACCACACATATTCTCTGGTATGCTCGAATTTCTCTCTCCCTCTCTCTCGCTCTCTGCCTCTGAGTGTCAGTGTTGGGATTTTTATGATGGCCCCCGGCTGGAGGTCAGTAGCACAAGGCGACAGCGGAGACTCAGCGGGCACAAGAGCGCAGCTGTTGAGACATTGACATTGTCATTTTTCGACTTTTATGGCGTCTTAAAAATGTATCTCGAAAATATGGACGCAACACGACCATGTGGGCAGCACAGTTTTTAATTGAGGCAAGCGAGGAAACGAGAGCCGAGAAATGGCAAAACGAGAAATGAAATAAATGAACAACAAAATGTTAAACGACTTTCAAATGCTCTCTCAGCAACTCTCAACATAATTTCAATGAAATTAAGTATTGATATTTAATTTGAAAAATTGTTAAAATATTAACATATTTATTGTATGCCCCGTTTACAACTACTCCCAAATAAATTATAATTAAAATTGTTGTGCTTTAATGTAGTCTCTGTTAGACTTAACTTAAGTAAAGCTTTGTCGAATATCTCCAATTCGGAAAGCGTATTCGATTGTGAAAAATTTAAAACACTTTCTGGCCGTGCGGAAATTTCGGCAATGTTTACATAAAAGAAAGCAAAAAAGGAAAAAGAACAATAAATCGAAATTGCAAACAGTGAGTAAAATTTCTAATTAATGGATAGGATGAGAGAATGAAAAAGCTCCGTGTGAACAGCATAAATATTTGTTAAGCAAATTAGATGTGGGGAGGAAAGAAAGGGCCAAAGCAGGCTAGTTAGCTGGACAACTGACTCACTGTCTGCTGGCATGTGTAGCAAACGGAAACAGTCTAGGGCAAAACAGAAGTAGAAACAGAAACAGAAACATTTAAATAAGGACAAGAAACGGATGTCCAAATGGCTGCTTGGCCGGTTGATTACGAGCCAATGACATGCAAAGGCAAGGGGAGTGGCCCTCAAACAGGACACAGGGACAGGACCATGTCTCTATTAGGCTATTGACATTGCTGAGGGTCCCAAAGCGAACGGCGTTTTAATTAGCAAATTAAAGGCAAAATGCGCAGGTGAGAAACTCAACATGAATCGATCCATAACAATAACAACACCTTAATCTCCATTTGAATATATATATAACAGCTGTCTATGGTTAGCAAACACTTTGGAGCACACAATCATCCATCACTTAAAATACTTGGTAAACAAATTATAAACTCAAAATAAGCAAAAGAAAATATATTTAAAAAAAATGCATAGGAAAAACTTTTTTGTACTATCAAACCAAATAAAGCTAACTAATGATTTTTCAATCATTTTTCAATGATGTTTCCTAATCAAAATGTAACTCTTCTGTCAACTGCCCTAATTGCCAGACTGTTATTGGTACTAACTGACTAAGCTATACCATTTTAAGATAACCGAAACAGGGGGTATGAGTAAGTTGTACCCTGCAAATGGCTGTTGAATTATTAGTATGAAAACTTTACAAAATCTATTTCAGAAATTCAGCAAAGTCAAGTGGAAAAAAAGAAAGCGACAATGTAAGAATACTATTATTGTTTTACTTAAATGTTAAATAAAATTTTAGTTTTTTTATTCTAAAACTAATTTTAAAAACTAATAAAAAATAAGCTTAAAAAAATAAACATTTTTTTAATTAAAAATAATTTCTAAGATTTAATTAGGAAAATCAGATGATTCAAATATAAATCTCTTTTCCGTTATTAGTTCTAAGATTTACAGAAATTGGAACAAATACACCCTGCTGCTGTATCTCATAGAGAGTATCGTTATTATTAAATGGTTTGTAGCAGGAACACACAATCATAGACAGCACACAGAGATTACTTGAGTTTACAGTTATCTTCTTCTCTTGCTTCTTCTTCTTCTTCACATACACTGCTTACACTCCCCCTCAGAAAGAGCTTCAGTTGGTTGCCTCATCTAATTGCATTATCTCAAATGTGGGCGTCTCACTTTGACTCAATTAGGCATTAGTACATAGAACAGATATCGAAGAAGGGAATAAGGGGAGTGCAGTGGGGAAATGAATACGAGAGAGTCGCATTGCGTATCTGGAAATATTCCATGGGCATTTATCTGGCAAGTTAATAAGATATCGTTAAAGAAACAGGCTTCAGAAATAGCATATCTTGCCGAGATTAGAATGCGACGGAAATCGAACTATAGATACTTATTAATCTAAGCATATGGTGAAGACTTTTACAGCTTGTTCTGCAATGTAAACGAAGACCAAGTGTGACGTCAACACTCATCAATTACTCAACAACTCAAATAAATCCCCAATGACTTGACGTTCTCAAGTGCAAAAGAAAACGTAGCTTATTCAATAGGGGGCGAATGCTAACCTAGCACAACGATGAAGAAGTCGCACCAGCAGACCGGCAGGGAGCAGAAAAAGGAGGAAAGGAAGGCGTACCGGCTATCAGTTTGATTATACACTATCAAACAAAGTCAAGCAACTCGGTAAACAATAAATAAAAACGCCGAGCATAACAAAAGAATGAATGACTCAACATTTGTTTATTTCTAAAATGCAAAAAAAAATAAGAGTACAAATTATAATGAAAAACACAAAAGAAAATCTTGGAAATGTGCAACAGCAAGACACACACACACACACACACACACAGAGACAGCCAGAGAGATACACGAGCACAGTGGGCGAAGGAGAGGGGAAGCGAGGGTTGGCATCTCAAACAATGACGAAAGCAAAGCGAAACAGGAAAAAGGTGGACGACCTCGGGATGCAGTGCAGCCTACGAGAGCAGCAAATGCATTTGACTCACAACATACACAAATACACACACATTGCTATATCGTATTTGTTTAAACAATTTAATGCACATTTTAATGCAATTTTTAGCTGCAGTTATTTATAAACTTTTGCCGATAAAAACAGCAAAAGCACTTGTATGAAAAATTAACCACAGTCTGATGAATTTAACGTTTTTTTTTTTGCCGACAGCAAATACAAAACAAAGCCAAAAAGAGAGGGAGAAAAGAGAGAGAGAGAGCGAAAGGAGAGCAAATTAAACGCAACGAATAACAAAGCTAAAAGGAAACGCGCAGAAAGCATAGAGAGCAAACGAATGGGAAGAGAAGGAAGAAAGAGAGAAAGAGCGAGAGAACGGCGCCCAATGGTAGGCAACACTTTTTTTCCATCGTCATCGTAAAGCTTTGTCTTCCTCTTCATGCCGACGCTGCGTATGCGTAATGTGAGCAGCGCCTGACGCGGCGAACACCGTTCCGAAAGTGGAATGACGGCAAATTAAAGTTTTTCGCTCACTGCAGGCCCCACAAACAACAATAATCTCAACCCCACCCCAACACCCTCGTGACAACCTGCCCCAAACACCACACCACGGAAACAAGTTGCCCCATGCCACAAAGAATGCTTACACCTTTAGCTATGCATACATTCACACACACACACACAAGCGCTAATACATATGCAAATTGAGAATGCTATTGCGTGAGCCCGTTTTAATTCGCTCCCTCTTGGGTCCGTTACCCATACGCCCCGTTGGCCCCGCTGTCTACGCTTGAGGCGCCACCAGCTTGCTGTTGCATTTTTCCACCGAAATTCCATTTACAGAAATATTTTTAGTTGCGCTTTGTGTGCGCCTTTCGTAAAAACCAAAACATCAAGTGGAGAAAAACTTGCGACAATTGTTTCTGTTTGTTTTTATTTCTTTTTTGAGATTGTTATGCATGTTTTGTTGGGTGGTAAAGCTCTAGACATTGTTGTTGAAAAAACCTCTAAAGAAAATTACAATTATTTAAATGTCGCTGACCAAATGCAATTTTCGCTTGAATTTATATTTTTGTTACTCATACACTATCACGAACTTTTCAAAGCACTTTTTTACATACATTAAGAACAATTACGATTTTCCAAACTATTAATAATAATTGTTGAATTCCATTCCATTTGAAAATTGGCAAAAACCGGCAACAATTTGGCGCACGTTTAATATGATATTTGCGGCATGCCTCTCTAAACGAGCTTCACCTTGAGATTATGCACAATAAGCAAAAGCGTCTGGCTAAATGACTTTTAAATTATTGAAGCTATCAAATATTACATATTTTATCGTGTAAAACTGTTGTTGTTTAGCACACACAGACACAATAATAAATGGATAGAGAATGAGGGAGAGGCAGGCGGGAGACACTTAAGAAAACTTGTACAGTAAACACAATTACGAATAATTTGTATTTTGATTTTGCTTTATTTATTTTTTTTTTTTTTAATTTTTTTATTCTAATGCGACGACAAAATTACGCGCTGCTGCGGGCTGCGTTTTAATGTTAACTGAACATAGAAACGACAGCAGCGAAACAGTTTTGCCATAAAAATGCGACGCCGTCCAGCAAAAACAACAAAAACGACGACGCAGTAGCCAATGATAAAAAGTAACAGTGAGAGAGCGCTCTCTCAGTCTGCCCGCTCTCCGCTCTCCCGCTCTCAGCGAAACAAGTGCAAAATAAACAAAAGCACAAAACGTGCGCGTAACCAGAGAAAGACAGAGCGAGAGAGAGAGAGAGACCGTATACGTTGGGAGAGCAACTCAGAACGCAACAGAGCATATTTATGCCGGCTGCGGCTGCTGCTGCAGTCAGCGTATCGCAGCATGCGACAGCATCAAACAAACAAACAAACACGAAACGCAATGCCAAAAAGCTTAAAGCACACTGAATATTTTAATAGTTATCAAATATGTAGTGTGCTCATTACCAGACAGAGGAAGAGAGAGAGAGAAAGCTTGCGACAAATAACATACATAAGTGTCAAGTGCAGAAACACAGCACTGTGTTTGTTTACCGCGCTCTCTTCCCCTCTCCTCCCTTCCACAATTCGCACCATTATCAAAGAATTTGTTTGTGTTTTGTTTAACATTTTATCTGACTTTTTTGGCAAACTGCCGCAAGTGCTGACAACAATTTTATTAGTCAAGCACAACGCCAAAACAAATACAAGTGATTTGTGTCCAAGCCGTAACTAGGCGTTAACTTGGCTTAAATAGCATTTAAGCGAGTCTAATTTATGGCTAATGATGATGTCTTTGTAATGGAGTTTGTCAAGCGCTTAAAAGTAGGCAATACAATTAAACACTCAGCTGACATTCTGCTGCGCAGCCGGAAAGTATGCAAAGCTTTTTACACGCCATCAATGAGCGCAGCTTTAAGGCAATTTTAATTACAGTAGAGACTGCACAGAGTGAACACACGACAGAGAGAACAATTCGAAATTATAGGAATTTTGATAAATAATGCTAGAAATACCAAAAAAAAAAACCTTAATGCAGTGAACAGGTATGGCTTAAATATTAGTTCAGTATATAAAGAATCGACTGTATTTTATGAAATTTAATTAATAGTTTATGTAAAGAAAATTCTTATATAAATTCAAATTGTTCTAAATAAATTAATAATTTTTTAAAAATGTGAATGAATATTAGCTCACCATTATTATTGCTGATGGCAAATCGCTGTTGCAGCTGTTGGGCCAATGCCTGATGATGTTGGGCGAGCGGTGTTAATGGTGGCGGTTGTTGTTGGCCCACGCCCAGCTGTTGGGGCGCTGACTGTGAATGTGGCACTCCGCCGCTTAGCGAGGATGTGTCCGAGGCGCCATCGCCGCCACCGCCACCGCCTCCGCCATTGGCCATGGAATTCTGTTGCTGTTGATTGAGGCTGGCGCCATTGAGCATGGAATTAGCATTGAACTGTTGCACGGATATGGAATTGGGCACGCCTCCGCCGCCCATCGACTGCTGCTGCTGCTGTTGACTGATAAGTGCATTGCCGGCAGTGCCGTACGTGGTGGCATTTATGGAATTGTTGGCTTGATTTATGGAATTATTGTGGACGGCTGAGAGTAAAGAGCCATTGGCAGTGGCTCCACTATTGTTGTAGTACGACTCCTCGCCTGCAAACAGAAAGAGACATAGAAAGAGAGAGAGAGAGAGAGAACGTGAGCACAACTTTCAGTCATTCATAAATAAAGTGAGCTTAAGGCAAAAGCGCTTTCATTCAGCTTTCTTGCAAGCACCACCAACAAAAACTTTCACTTGCAGCGCCATCTATTGGCGAGTGGCCGCAAAAGCTTTGCAAGCGCTTGCCTTACTCAAGCTACTCAAACTTGAGGTAGGTTCAATTTACCAACGTTTCTCCTATGATTCTCACAGCCCCCCACCGCAACACCCCTCCCCCTTAATTTCCCCTACATTTTCCTCATCGATTTGAATGCATTTCGCGTGCGTTGTTCGGCGATTGGTAGAAAGGCGGCGACTCGATGACGATGACTCGCATTGACAATTAGCTTCGTTGATTAATTGCCATCGGGAGAATGTCGCGACGTCGCGACGACAAGCTCGTAATGTTTACAGAGTCCCTCTCACTCCCCTTCTCCGTGCACATCTGCGATTTCCAGCTCTTCAGTTACGCCGGAAGGAAGACGCAAAGAGAGAGGAGAAATTGAGAGAGACAGCCCCTTTCCAACCTAGACAAACAATTTAGCAAAGTGTTCCCAAACCATTTGAAACAAAAAGTGAGCTCGTGACGACAAGTCAAGTCATTGGCTAAATCGTGCGTGGATTATGGCCAATTTCCGTTTGTTGACTTTCGTCAGGGCAAAAGATACATGTATGTATGTGATGTGTTGTCTGCGGTTCCACATGAACTTGCCAATAGTTGGCAGTTGGCAAACAAAAGCTTACAAAAGTTGCTTGCATGCTGAATATCAACTACAAAGGGCATAAAGGATTAACCATGGCAAAGTAAGCTATAATTGGTTTTCGTCTCAAGGATAAAAATGTGGACAAAGGACGTACTTATAAAGAAAATAAGTGTATTTTAACAGAATTTAATGAAAAAAGAATCTACCAGAATAAGTGATTCAAAAATATGAATGATTTCGTAAATTTAATCATTAAAAATTGGGAAAATGGATATTAAATATTGGATCCCACCAACATACTCTAATATGGTCTTTATAAAACGATAATTACTCAATATTTTTGGTAGAGAGAAATAAAAAACTTTTTTTAATTTCTATAAATGCATCTCAGTACATTAGAATTTTTTTGTTCTGTTTTCTTAAGGACTGTGAGAACCATTCATATGGAGTTGAAATTAATGTCTAAGCTGATAAAAAGTATAGATGAATAATTAAAATTCACAACTGTATATGGATCCCAAAGAAAATTTGTTCTTAAAAACCCAGTTTGATTTTTACATTTTTTACATAAAGAATTTGATATTTAAGTTCTCTCAAAATTGCACGTAACTAAAGTTATAAACAAAAGACATTTTTTATTTGAAATTCCCTAAATGCATCGCAGTAAAAATATCTAAAAGATTGCTTTATCTTTACTTGAATCACTTGTAAAGACTCTGATAATTCCCAGGTATTTCTCTGTTACTTACCCGGCTCTGGAATATTGCCCAGCGGACTATCCGGCAGCAAAATGCCCTTTTGCACTAACTCATCGCGATTGGCACGTACAGAAATCTTGCGCTCCAAGGCTGTCAAGAAAAAAAGGGTAGTTCAACGATTATTAATTGATTAGTGATTTTTTATCGAATGTGTAACTTACATTTGGAGGCAGCTTCAAATTTTTCGCTCTTCTTTTTTCGGCGCCATTTCCAGGGCTTGAAAAATCTGCCCAAAGCACTCAATTTGCTTTTGCGTTCCAGGGGTGGGGTGCGGGTGCCTGAGCCCAGGCTATTTGTGCGTATGGCGGCGCCATTTTGTTTCTTGGCTGCAAAGAGAAACAGGAAGCGAGAGTGGGAGTTAAAGAGTGAGTAAGAGAGAGAGATAACAATTAGCAGACATCTCAAATTGTGTCAACGTCATGAAATGAATTCAAAAAAAAAAAAACTGTTTCGCGGAAGCGGAAAGCGGCATCTAGGCTGCATTCCACGCCCCAACTTTGTGGCATGCCTCATGCGGCAAGAGGAATGAACGGTGTAGCAGTTGTTGTTGTAGTTTTTGTTGTTTGCTGCCCATCGAAAGCAAAAATTGAAAAGCGAAAATTACAAACCATTTTGCGTTGCAGCAATTGCTTGGCAAAGTTATTTCTTTTATGTAATCATCAACAACATCATCATCATATTGGTAATGATGTTCATTATCATTGACAATTCAATTACAAATTCAAAACGAGTTTTGCTGCAACAATAACAACCATAACAACAGCAGCAAAATTCTAAGCAAATTGCTTGCCATTTGAGACAAGCGCTCAACTTGCATACAAAATATTCCCCCACAACAAGTTGAGTTTAAGCCAAATGTAATTGGCCATAGACTTGAAGCAAAGCGCTGAAATTCTTGGCCAAAGCCCCCCTACAAAGAGTAAGTATTTAAACCTTGATATCTTTCCCTCTCTCTCTTTCTTTTCTCCTTTGGAAAATTGCATTCTTTATAGTTCGACTTTTAGGCTTGCTTTTTTAGTTGTTGATACTATTTGTGCTCCTAGTCAGTTGGCATTGCCAATTGCAAAACCACACATGACAGAGGGTACAAAGAGGGAACGTAGGTAAGCGGGGGAAGCTTGAAGCATGGCCAAAGCCAGCTGGAAAGAGCGTTAGCAAAAGGTACAACAAAAATAATGTCGTCTCACAGTTGCCACTCGAGCTGCTGCTGCTGCTGCTGTTGGGGCAGCTGTTTCTAGTTTCTGTTGTTGACTCTGATGCTGCCTCTCAGATAAGCTGGGCATACACACACTTAAACACACACACCCACACACACATACACACATACATACAAACATAAAAGCACTCATGGACAAGCATTGAAGCGTTGAAATTAGGCTACCTACAAATAGCTGGAGTAGAATTCACAACAAACAAGAACTAAAACAGAAGAGAGAGAGAGAGAGAAAAAAGGAGATCATCATGAGGGAAAAAATGGCAGAGATAAGAAAAAGAATTATTTTCTGCGAAAAACCAAACACACTTGCAGAAAAGCTTAACAAATTCCAGGTATTTAATAAATAAATTAACAAGCTAATTAACTGCCAAATGAAGAAAGATTGAAAGATACAAAGATACACAAAGCTTGCTTAAACTGTCTGAGCAATTTAATACCCTGTAATTAAAAAAAAATACTCTCAAAAATACAGTTAACACAACTACAATTTTTTAAAATAATTAATTCAATAAAAAAAAAACACAAAGTTTGCTTAAAGAGCAATTGAATACCCTGTAAAATGGAGAGGAAAAATGTATACATTGCTAAATAAATTATATCTGCGTTTGACATTTATATCTGAGATGCTGAACCAAATTTAGTAGCTTTTGTTTTTGAAATCTCAGAGATCGATGAGCTCACTCAAGATGTTTAGCATACAGATACATATTTGGTCATGTCAGAGCTTTTGTCACCCCAATTAAATATGTTTTTTATGTTCTATTCAAGTTCATCAAAAAGTTTTGTTGGTTCATTTTGCAAAGTGTATTTTGTAAATACCACAAAATGTGGCAAATGGGCTAACAACTATTTGGCTTCCTTTATATTTCCTCTTTTGCCTCTTTCTGGGGCACGTTCTCAGTTAGCTTCTGTTGTGCTGGACTCTTGTGTGTGTGTCAGCTGTTCCAATTGTGGTCAATTGTTGGTGGCAGAATGAAGCGGCTTTTCATGCTTGATTTGAGTTGCCTAACGAGGGGAGAGCGAAGGGAAACCCAACTTGAAGACCAGTGAAAATGTGTGTCAAGCGGGAACGAGGAAGAGCTGGAGACCAAGGCAGTGGCAGAGACTGATGCTGGTTGCACGTGAATGACGTGCAACATAGCCCGAAGGCGACAACCACAAACGGAAACTCTGCCTCATTTAAATGGCGCCAAGGAAAAGGCAAAAATGTAAAAACGGTGCGGAAAATCACAGCAAGAGACCAAAAGAAAATTTAAAGCAAGAAGTTTTTCTTGCCTTCTTTCTCTACACTCCATATGTTCCTTTTTCGTATGTGGCCAAAAAGGCAAAACGCAAAAAGGCAAAGATTATAATAATATATGCAAAACCAAAATAAACAATAACACAAACGTCGCTGTCGACGTCGCTGTCAGCTTCAATCGTTGTCGTCATACATATAAAATATGTATTTTATTTTTACATATTGCGCTGCTCTGTGGGAATGGGAATGGAACCGGTTTTGGATCTCGGTATTTTGGAGGCAAAGCAGCAGCAGCTGCCGTTCGCTTGCCGTGGATGCAGCTCTTCGAGTTGGTAAACGAATTCGCTGCTTTTGGCTCAGAGGCAACAGATTTGGCTTCTAAATAAGCGACAAGGGCGGCAACAACAACAGCAGAAACAACGCCAACAATGTATGTAATATTTTATGCGAACGCATGGAAAACGAGTTTTCGCGAAAGTTGTTTGTTGGTCTGTAAAAGACCCATAAAAAAGTTAAAATAAAATAATATAATAGATAATAAAATAACATTAAAGGGGAGGCACAAATTCAAGCCATTGAATGGGTACAAAATACTATAAATTATGCAAATTTAAATGGGTACAAGTCTGTTTTATACACAGAAAATCTTATGAATTTGTTAAGATTCAAAACAGCTAAAACAACAATGCATACATTTTGTTTTAGCCATAAGCTTTAAGTGGGAATAAATTTCCCGCATTTTTTCTCACAATTTTCATTGTTTGATTCTAAGCTTGAGATATGCTGCATTAAAAAAAACATAAAAATATATACATAACACATATATACAGTTGGTTTTTGCAATAAAGCTGCGAAAGCTTGCTTGACAATTTTTCTTTTTATATTCCGACTCGAAGATTATCTTAAACGTTTCACTGGCTGCAAAACTATGTAAATAAATGAAACTACTTTCATTCTCAATGGAAAGCATTTAAATTTTAAGAAGAATTTCTGCAGAAATATTTGCTTCAATATTCAATACTTTTTTAGTTCTTATTTATTCGTAATTAAAGTCCCTAATTGATTTCGTTAATCTACGTAACACATTTAACCCTAGTGTGTATTTAGTGTCTCCTCCTATCAGTTGCATAGCTTTATCATTACAACAGCTTACAGTACGCAATCAACAATATCTTATTCTCATTCCATGTGAGAGAGCATGTATAACAGGCTTATGTAAATTGACAATTGGCGTGTTCCACTTAAAGCTCAGTCAAGTGCACGTATACAAAACCAATACGTATGTTAATGTGTGTGTCATGTACAAAGGCAACGATGATAACTAAGCCACAAATTGACAACAATAATCACAGCGACAAAATATATACAAGTAGTTTTTGCACAACACCCAATTATTTACAAAGAATTATATTGTATGATTAACATTTTATATATTTAACGACTCCTTCTCCCTTTTACATTTGAATTTAAGGTTTGCAGTTGAATAAATTATGTCAAAAATGAGGTGACAACTTGACAGCGTGTCAGAGGCGAAGAATTATTAGAAGCAACGTGAGAAAACCCAACATTAAATGTCAGACAAGTTCACGTGACGGAAGAAAGCGAAAATGTAAAAATGTGAAACGTATAAAAATAATATAAAATGTAGAAATTTATGAGATTTGAGTGAGGTGTTTGGCAATTGGCAGCGCAGAGCACAAAATGTTTGCTTTCAAATTCCACAACAAAATTATAAACGAAGGTCGCAGGCGACGCTAATTGACGCCCAACTATAACAAAAAATAGAAGAAAAAAATAACAAAAAAAAGTAAAGACAATAACATCACGAACAACAACAACAATGCGATTACTGAACTAATTTGCCGTTACGGCCAGTCTGTCTGTCTGTCGATTTTGATTGCAATATGAAACCTGAAATTAATTGTAATTACTCGCCTTGCGAAAAGATAAAATGCTTTCAATGTGTGTAGGCTACAAGCAGAGAGTGAAAAGGCGAGCACAAGAGAGAGAGAGAGAGAAAGAGAATGAGACAGCAATATATAGACAGAGACAGAGAAGAGGAGAACTGAGTCCAATTTACGCCTGGCCTGGCACGTATTTTGACAACGGTCTTCGGAAATGGAAATGAAAATGTTAATGGAAATGGATGCTACACGTTTTCACGCTTCACTCACACACACACACACACACAGACTGTTGTATCTCAGTATCTGTAACTGTGTCGCAGTCGCGTTGCAAAGCGCAGCAAAGCGTTTCATGCACATGCACAAAATTCAAATCACATTACGTATACGCAACGCTGCGCAGGCAATAGAAAACGTGAGCGAATCACATTGGCAATGGGACAGTTTTAAAGCCACGGAGGAGTGCTAGACCCCAATGTGAGTGGGTCTGTCTGAATGACAGCTGTGGCACTGAAGCGCAACATATCCATAGCCAATGCCAAAATATTGAAAAAAAAACATGTGAAAACAACCAAGTTGACAGTGGGGAGCAATTGCAGCTGGTTATCGCATTAAATCGATAGTTGTTGACTTTGGATTATGATGTGTAAACATCAAAATGTATACAAATTAATGAATATCTCAAAACGAAACAAACTTGCAAAGATATTCATTCGTACTTGAGCCTCATTAAACTCTCAAGTGTCGCCAATAAAAATTAACGCTTTTTTCATTGAAAATTTATGCTCAATAAAGTGGAAAGTGAAGACCCGGCTATTTATGCCTTTAAGTATTATGCATTTTCCGCTTAAAAGCGTATTCATTTTATGCAACGAGTCTACTTGGAATGCAGTGCAATCTCCTTAAGCTCCTTAAGCTGTTTATGTACAGTGAAAGCTCGGTTAACGTGCCGCACCCTCAGGCAGACAGCTTCCTCTTTCAATATTTATTTACAGTCAAACGCTTCCTTGACCGGAAACGAAAACTAAGTATAACTTTTTTTTTTTACTAAAAATCTTTTCTAGGAAAATAAATTAGCTTTCTTATGCACAAAATTTCTCAGAAGCACCAAGAATAGATCAATGATTTTGTACCATAAATAACTACACGTATATCTAATTCTCGTTGTCTAATAAAAAATGTTAAATAAAAATTCATTACATGATATGCATAATATGAATACCAATTTGTATTTGTAACGTCCTCTTTTAGCGGATTATTTCATTTTCTGGCACACATTTAAAGTTTTCAGCTGCCAATCGATATATATATTTGACAGCATTGCACGCGTATGTCAAAGTCAAAGTCAATTACGAGTAACGATTCCAACGATTACGTAAATATCAAAAAACGTCTCTCGTAATTGTCCAAAAATGTGTGACCATAAACCACAAAATTTGTAGGAGGAGACCAAGGAAAAACAAGAGGGGAAGGAAAGTTATTTTGAAGCCCATAAATTGCATATTAATTGCTATGGTTTATAAATCGAGATAGATAGCTAGCCTGTCATAGTGGTTGTTGTGGTTGTAGTGGCCACGTATATCGGCCAATTAAAATGCATTATAATGCAACTCATTTCAAAGCTAATTGCATTTAAATTGCATTTGACATTTGACATATAGTCTCGTGTATCGTTGAGAACGATGACATTCAATCAAGGAAATTATGCCTAAAAATAGCACGAGAAATGAGTAACGTTTTAAATGTAGAAGGGACAAATAGTGAAGAGAAAAAAGAAAGAGAGAGAGGAAGACAGGAGGGGTATTGCAGTGCGCTCAGACATGACCCGCAGGCAGCTCAAATTACCAAACACCAAACAACTTTTATTAATTCGATTTCAGTTCTAGGGTTACTGAGGTGGTTCTGCGGTGCTGGTTGGCGTGTGGTGCTGAGGTGGTGCTAGTGTGGTTAACTGCCTGTGGCTTGTACAAAATTTACAACATTGTTGTCGCCGCTGTGACTGTGGGCAAACAAGTTTATTGGCAAACAAAAGACAACCGACAGCAAGTTAAAAAATACAAAAAAAAAATACAAATATTTCAGATGAGCAGCATATGAACAAATATTTGCACAAAATTTACAGCAAATGTCAAAAACAATTTTTTTTTTAAAAATCTCAATTTCAATTAACATAAAACTTGTGTAAATCAAGACAAACAATCTGCGCTTTATAACTAACAACATGTGTAGGCCTGTCAGCTACAAACAGATGCAGATATATTTACAGATACAATTAAAGATACATCTACAGATACAGATACACACACACGCAGAGTCACAAACAAATGAACGCCAAACTAATTAAAAACATTTCAATATACTGGAATGTGACTGGCAGCAACTTTAAATTGCCAAATGAAATTATTATAAAACAAAGCAAACGAAAATTGGAATCGTTGGATTTACAAAAAAAAATAGATTGAAAAACAAAATGGAAATTGAAAATAAGTTTGTATGACAAACATTTTGCATATTTGTTGTGCTTATATTACAATAATTTAACAATTTTTATATCACTTTTCTTTCATAACAATTTTTAATAACAATCACATCATTACACACGCTGTTAGCTTAACGCAGTTGCGAATTATAAGTGCAAATTGCTTATCGATTTCAATTTTGAAAGCATGTGACAATAATTCAAAACATTGTATTGAATTTGCATTGATTGCATTCGCTTATTTTTTCAAGCAATCAAAATTTTATTGCAACTATTAAATCATATTATTTGTCTGCCTGCACAAAATATTTATTTAAACTTCACAAAATGTTTATATACTCTATAATTGTATAAAAGGGACTAATTCAGAGATAGCTTGTTCTTATATTTCAATAAGAAGAAAATTTAAGTTGTAATTAAAGTTGCAAAATTCATAATATTTTTTTACTTTAACAGGGTATCTTCGAATCAACCTCTCTAGCCTTTTAAAATACGATTTAAACTTACATTTACTGTCTACACAATAAAATCCAAAATTTTAATACACTCGTTGTGAGCTTATACACTTCAACAGGCAATATCGAGAATTCCTTGTGGAGTCTTCTGTCTTGTATGTGAGTAGTTTGCATTTAGCTGCAAGATAAACTTTAGCTTTAACTTTAGCTACAGTTAATGGATACTTTGTCTCTCTTTCTCTTCCTCCCTACACTTGCTGTAGTTAAAGCCTAGCTAAAAACTTTGTCTGTCAGCTGAGGCAAAAACTTTCAAATGATGTTGGCACTCTCAACAAATTGGCAGACGTCCAGATAAATCCAAATGTGGGCTGAGCAGACACCTGGAGGTTGTCTGGTCCGGACTAAGTGTATGTGTATGTATGTGGTGTTGACTGACAATGGACCGGCGACGTCTGTGAGATAAGAAAGAAAGAGAGTGTATGACATTTTAGACAGCTTGTGCTGACTGTACCACAATCGAATGACAGATGGCAACTGTCTGTCTCTGAATTTATATCAATTCAACCAACTCTTGACCCTAGCTGACACTTTGGCCTCATCTTTACATCGCAACAGCCGCAAAAGATACACTTATACACTTGTATTTATATCTTCATTAATTATGAGAAAAATTGCAAATGTTTTAATAGAAGCTGACGCGCTGGCCACGTGCCACTTGCCACATGATAATGATGAGAATCATCATCTGATGAGATCATCACAAATGCAAACAAATCAACGACATTCAATTCGTCGATTGACTCGATTCATCATTTGCATATACTCAAAATAAAGCCCAGTGAATATTCAAATCAGTCATAACTCTGATTGGCAGCTGCTCTGTCACTACAAAAATAGTATTTTGTTAGTTAACGTTAAGTTGAACATTTAATGAACTCAAATATTACTTGTAGTTACAGTTGAGATATAGTTACGTCAAACAGGAGCTTTAGCAATTACTCAAAGTTGCCAACGCTATATATTTATAGGATTTTGAACATGTAACATGAAGATTACAAATAAGAAAAATTATTTAGTATTTTGCTTAACATTGCTAGAAAAAACAAAAACCTGATGGACATGAAATTAACTTGGAAATAAGCTTAAAATATCACTCAAAATATCACTTAAAGCATCTTTATAATTACTTCAAGGTGACAATGCTGTAATACAAACAATATTTCAATTATTTAACTTATAGCTGAACAGCTTGCTAAACTTTGAGTAAAAGAAAAACAACTTCAAGTGCTTTTATAACCCACTTTAAATCCGATTCTTACTTTAATATTTACGGATGTTTCTCTTCGCGTAAAGCGTTTCTTTAAGTGTAGCAACTAGGTGCGGCCTTTTGATCGATCATTGTTCGATTTCTGATTTGTGTCGGCCAATGTGACAAGTTTATTGGCATAGTTAGTCGTCGAACGAGGGTCATTAGGAACGGCATATCGCATTAATCACGCAGATGGAAAGGCTTTGATCGTCAAGGGGTCATCATGACTTCAGACTTATGGCTGTTCATTTTGTGGTCTGCTTTCTGGTATGACCATTTTTTTCTTAGTTTTTAAAGATGCCGCTGGCCAAAAACGCTTAAGCTCTTAAACGCTTTCGAGCTTGTTAATTGAAGTTTAACTTTATTTAAAGTGGCAATTCATTGGCTTGAGGCTAAAATGGAACTACGAAGTGCACACGATTTCAACTTGAACTTAAGGAACTGGAGTCGATTAAGTTGAATTGAATCAAGTTGAATACTCGAAGCTAATAATAATTGAGTACACCTGCTGTTAGCTTGACTAAAGAGCATTTTGTCTATTGATATGCATGTTATGTGAAAAATGTATGTCTTCTTTAGATTCACATCGAAAAACATCAATTTAATACATTTCACAGCAAGTTAGCAGCACCAGGAACTAAAAAATGATGAAAACTACAATGTCATGGCTCTCGAGTCACCTAAGTTCAAAAGTTCAATGCTTAAATGATGTCATAAGTTGAGATAAATATTCTATGAAATATAACAAAAGATACAAAGATTAAATTTTAAGCAAGTTGTAAAAGAAGAAAATAAAAAACAAAGATTAAAGCAGAAACTATTGCCATATTCGTTACAGGTAAGTTCTCAAGATCAATCAAATATAATAAATATGTTCCAAGAAATTTATTTACTATCATTATAGAACACTTTTAAGCAAATTGGCACCACTGTTATTTTACTTAGTTGCCTCACGTTTTATGCAAACAATTCTTATCTAGAGCTTTGCATAAAAATATGATACGAAAATATTCGATGGATGACTAAGAAGTTCCTCGAGATTGGAATTAAAAACCCAGTCGAGTTACGAGGTGTTATCTTCCTTCGAAAATATAGCAATAGGTGAATTCATTTAAAACCCAACCCAAATCACAATTTCAGACAGCTATCTTTGACTCATGACTGCATATAAATTATACAACTTGTCGTTTAAGTAAATGATGAGAACAACGTGCAGTTGCCGATAATGATGTTGGTAATGATAATAATAATGAGCTTTAGCTAGAGCTGAGCCTCATTAACACCTCAACTTGAACGCCCACGTTCTCACAATTCTGTTAACTGCCAACACAACAAATTGTTGTAAACAAATGAAAATGTAAACAACAACTTGAGGCTTGTCTTGCGTAAGAAATCGCACAACACAAATTATGAGAACAAAAGGGAAAAAGAGAATAGCAGTGGGAGTAAGAGAGAAGTATATCTACAATATCCGAAACGAGACGAAACGAAAATAGCAAAGTTAATCAGCAAACACTCGATGCCAATTTATTGATTAATACCTTTCGATTAGCGAGCCATTGAAATATTGAGTGGACGGACGGACGAATGAAAGGGGGCGGAGCACGGAACGTGGCCAAAATTTGTTTTCATCGTTGGCTGTCAATCGGCGCCATCAAGTCCCTCTAGCAAAAGAGAAGCCGTGAGAGTCTCGGTAATTCAGTAAAGTGGAGTAAAGGTCAACTTGAAGATACTCTACAAAAAATTTAAATATTTTATTTAACATAGATAAAATATGAAAAATACTTGGAAAATTGAGATGAGTAATACATAATAGAAATATAGGGAAAAGGTAACAGTAATAAGAAATATTCTGTAGAAAGTCTATGAATAAAAAATACTGTACTTTTTTTAACAAAAAAAATTTAGTTTTTTATAATGTCAAAAAAAAAATAATAGAGGATATATTAAAAATATTCCTTGTATTTGACTCAAAGTGTTAGAAATTTAAATAGCAAATTCACTAGATATGTTAAAGGAAATACTGAAAAAATCTTATAGAAATACTTTGAAAGATCTTTCTTCAAACAATTTTGGACACTTTTTCAAATACTTAAATACAAATTACAAAAGTTATAGTAGTACATTTAACAAATATTAATTAAATATCCAAGTAAACAACATACGTTGTCTTAGCACAATATACTGCCTGCCTTCTCCAATTTACAGAGTACAACAATCAAATTAAATATTGGCCGCCAAATAGAAGGTAATCGACAGAGGGAGAGACAAGAGGCTAGCTTCAGGTCGGGGCCACATGAAGAGGCCTCTTTCTGTTCTACATACACACGCACACACACAAACACACTGCCAAGCAGGCATGTTTTTAAGTTATAAATAACTAAAGACCCCACCCACAAATTATCCTCTTGGCAAGCCTTTAGTGTCGCCACACAAGACCCATAATATCGCCGCCTGCTGCCCTTTTCTCTTTATCCCCAGAGTATTCAATCCACTCCATCTACCGTCTTTTGTTTGCCTCATATGCCAGTTTTAAATTCAAAGTCGTTGTAGTCATTGTTTTTTTTATCCTTTTGTTGTTGTTATTGCATTCCATATTTCCTGTAGCCAGTTTTGTTTTTAGCCCGAGCTACTGTATAAGCTCATGTCTGTCGGTCTGTCTCACATTCTGACGACGTTGAGTTGCCTGCCTCCTTTCTACTACTCTTCCAGCTACTGAATGCTACTGCCACTTTTTTATTGCCATCGTATTTTTACAGCTCTAATCGCAGCTAGCAAGCAAGCAGCTGGAGCACTTGAAGTCAGAGCTGTCGACAGCGAAATTGACGTGCAAATTGAAAAGGCGAAAAAAGGAAATTCTCGACGCTCATCAAATGAAATTTAAGTAAACTACAAATGGGCGGCACTGACATTGAGCGCTTTACGGTATATCGAAAGGCAACACATTTATCGATTTCAAATAACAACGACAAAAAAAAACCTTTGATGATTGCAATTGAAACAAAATTGCGATGGGTTGGGAATGAAACTTAAAAGCGAGAGGGAATAAGTGAAAGAGAGAGAGAGAGATATCAGTCAGTTCGATTTATGTTTTATTGAAGGCAATTTCTCGTTTAGTTTTCGTTGCAAAATAATTGCCAGATGTGGAATTGTTTTCTATTGATTTATAAATTCGCAAAGTCATGGGAGCAAAGTTGAAGGCGATGCGTAGCAAAAAAAAAAAAAAAAAATAAGCGGAAATTAGAACAATTGATTTTTATTGAGGTTGTACGAGGAGGGACGGGTTGGAGTTTCCCAAAGCAATAATTTGAGCGACTCAAGCGGAAACCATAAATAGAGAGTTACGGGATGCCATAGATAAACTTGAATTAGCGTTAGATCGATACTTATCGATAACTATCGTTATACGTTTCTTTTCTGATATTCAATTTAATTCTGAATCACTTGCGACAATGTCATGAATAAAATAAAAATAATAATCGTAAATATTCCAAACACTTGCTGGAATTTCCGATGTGAACGCTTCCATTAACTCACGAGTCGTATTTAAATTTTAAAAAATTGACCCTTACACTCGATTAAAATTGTTAATTTCATACAAAGTGAATTTGTACAAATCTACTTAAAACTTGTTACAATACAAATTTACAATGCCTTTCGATCAAATCTTGTTTTTCGCTACCAATACACTGTCATTTCGTAAATAATTGTAAAAAATGCGAGGAATGCGGTTAACAAAGCAACATCAACAACCACAACACCAATCTGCGACATTGTTGACGGCAACAGCAAATGAAATAGAAATGATTCATCGCCTCACTTTGACATACTGAATTAATTATCCAAGCTATCGCAATAAACGTTTTTGTTTATGAAGTTCTCTCCTCGATACTCATTCTCTGACACTCTCAGTCTCATCTCAGTCTTTCGCAATTGGACACGTGCTCTCACTTGAACTTGAAATACGAGCATTTTAATTGCAAACAACAATTTTTAAATGCCAATAAACCGCGACAATAATAAAACAAAGAGACGAACAAAATACAAAGTTCTGCAAGCTGAGAGTCCGGCTAAAAATAGGCGTCCAGTCAATGAATTTTTTATTATTAAAGTTTATGTTGTTATTATCGGTTTTATGAGCGGTTTTGCTTTCGAGACATTTGCTGGAATGCGCCAGGAATTTGCAATGAAACTGCGAACGGAGAAATAGGAGCTAAAGTGAAGCCAAGTTCAAGTTGGTCTCTCGAAGAACTATAATTTTATATATGCACATTTATATACTTTGTAGCTGACTAAGTTTACTATTAATAAATAAAGCAGGTAAAATATTAAAAACAATAAACAAATTTATACAACTCTTTAGCAGAGCATCTATCTATTCACATATTTTTAAACAAGAATATATTAAAATATTATCAATACTTAAAAAATTTTGACAACACTCTAATTATTCTCTTAGTTTGAACAAACGCTTATCTATCTCTCTCTTTACGTTTTTCTCCCGTTTTCCCTTTCTCTCTAACACTTAGTCACTTGCTGGCAGCTCCAATTTCTTGATGAATTTGATTGATGGAGGTGATTATGACTCAGTCTGTCAGTTGCTGAGGTTCATCAACGTTCTCTCGTCTGACGGCATTATAAAAGTGTGCAAATGAGAGAAGAGGCAGCGGGGAAAGCAGTAACGGCTTAAGTGGGTTAGGTGTGAATATAAAAATTAAGTTGATAGCGCCAATAGCAAGTCGAAATACTTATAAGAAATATGCAAATGATTTGATGCTGAGAAGACTCAATTGAAATCAAAACGTGTAATAAGAAACGGATTTTCAAAGTTTAAAAATCTGTCAAAAGTTTGTCCATTTCATGAATACATTCAAGTTAAAAATACTGTGTTGAAATAGTGTCAGACACGTTATCTGGTGAAGCTGCACCTGCCTGTTGCACCCACAATGCAACGCAGCATGAAATCCGCTGTTGAAGACCCCTCCCCGAGGTCCCATCATGCTATATACAACATATTGTTTGCTGTATAGCGTTGACATCTCTATTTTTTTTCAGTTTGTCCGTTGTATTCGGACCCAGATTCGACTGTTTTAAACAAAACCAAGCCCTAGTTTCCTATCCCCGCTCTGCTATAACGTCACATTCAAATGCAGTGAACCATTTTGGGGCACGTCGCAACAAAAGAACAAAGAAACATTTCCGATCTGCGGCAGATGTGTAAAAACAAATAAAAAGTTTCGTTAAGCGTCCCACCAAAAAACCGGCAATCGAAAAAGTTGTGACAAAACAAAACGGCAACAAAAAATAATTTGTTAAAGTTATTTCATTTAATTTGATTGCACTTAAAATTCGCAGTCAACCAATCGAAGCGGTTAAAATGAAACAGATGAAAATGTGAATTGAAACTGAGAATTCAAATGAAAATGGAAATGGAAACACTCAGCAATGGAATTTCGGCATTTATAAAGTTTTGTTGGCATTTTAAGATTTTTAAATTTTTTTTATTTTTTATTTAAATATTCCCTCTATTTGTATCTTTCTGACAAACATCTGTAGCTAAAGCTGGCAATATAAAAATATAAATGCCTCAAAATACGTACAAAAAAAATATAGCATGAAATATGCATCATTTAATTAAATTTTCAAACAGCTCCACAAACTGAGAATAGTTAAATAAAAATGTTTGAAAATTCTTCAACAAAATTGCAAGCTTCGCATATTTAAAATTTAATCAATAATCTAATGAGTTAGACAGGTTTCCTGCATATTTTTTCCATATGACAAAAATAAAAGTTAAGACAAAGTTATTATAATATTATGTCAATTATAACTTAAACGTATCTAATTGAAAACTTCTCGAAATGTAAATTCTCTAAGTTCCGTTTTTTTAAGAAATGTGATTATTTTAATATTAGAATTATATTTGGTTAATGCCAGCTAGAAGTATACATAGCAGATTCCCGCAGACACTTACCACCATTCGCATTGACAGTATTTGCCTCCTTGGCATTGCCGGCATTATTCTGCAGAATGTCGGACAAGGACAGTGAGGAAGCAATAAGTTGACGCTTTTCCTCAAAGTTGAGAAAATCCATGGAATTGCTGCGTTGAGGTGTCACTGTAATCGTCACAGATTTCTGCATCTTGGCCACAACGCACAATTGCTGCTCGAGGTCGGCGGCAGCAGCGGCAGCGGCAGCGGAGGCGGCATTCGGTGAATCCGGTGGTGACATTGAAACCGGATGATGATCAATGCCATCCGTGAGATCCGGTGGTGGCAGCGACATTTGTTGCTGTTGCTGTTGCTGCTGCTGATGTTGTTGCTGCTGTTGCTGCTGTTGCTGTTGCTGGTAGGCAAGTGCATGTTGCTGTTGCTGACTGAAGTATGCGAACGCTGGCTGCGCTGTGGCAGCACTGTAAGAGGGCGGACCCAAAGGTGCGGCATGTGCCACCCTTGAGGCAGCCGCTGGCGACAATTGATAGCCGGACTGCATCTGAGATGCATCGGTTTGATCGTGCCCATTGATTGCTGCCACCAATGTGGCAAGATTGTTGCGACTCGTATTGCTGGTTGCATACTTAGAGCCAGCTGCATTGCCATTGGCAAGCTGTTGTTGCAACTGCTGCTGCTGCTGCTGTTGCTGTTGCTGCTGTGCCTGGAATTTGTGCTGCTGCTGCAGCTGCGCCAGCAACTGTTGCTGCTGCTGTTGGTAGGCCATGTTGCTGTTGCTACTTTCCTGCGACTTGTTGCTGCGCAATGACATCGCCAATTAGAATGCTGCCATCATATGTGACCTGTTGTTGTTGTTGTTCGTTCTCGTTGTTTGTTATTTTAATTAGTTGCACACACGCGACAACCGCAACAATCGCGTGGGTTGTTCATTTAGTTTGTCACACAATTGTTTGTTTCACTTTCTTGGCGCCTGCTTTATGGTTTCACTTTTGTTTTTCTACTTTTTTTTATATTGTTAATTACTGCAATTAAGCAATTAAATAAACATACATGTCGAAAAGGCAACAGCAACGAGTCTCATTAAGTTTTGACACCCTTGAAATGGCCAAGACTTTTACTTATCATACAACTAACTAACAATCTGTCAATATTTCATTTCTTTGACAATTTTTACAAAGCACGAAATGAAGAAAGAAAAAGATAAAGATAGCATTTAAATGTGTTCAAGTGTCATTCAGCAAAATGTTTTCAATTTTATGAAAATTAACTTAAAAGCTAAACGAAGAGAGAGAGAGAAACGGAGAGGCAATAAAAGAGGCAACAACAACCACAGCAACAAGCAACAGCCACTTGTCAACATCAAGCGCATTGCACATGAAAAGACATCGAGATGAAGTTGCACATGGAAATGGAAGATGGCAGACTAAAGAGTTGAAGTTGAAGTTGATGTTGGAAATTGAGTTGGGGTTGAGAGGGGAGCGGAAAGAGTGAAATGGTAACCATATGCACTGCCCGAGGGCCACTTGAGTTGAAACAACAGAAAAACGAAACAAATTTGTTGGGAAGCCGTTTGACAATGGCAATGAAATCTGTCAAAAGGCGGAAATGTAACAGAAGGTGTGTCATGTGTAAAGATGTGTGTGTGTTAATAGAAAAGTAAAAAATGGTGTGGAAATGCCTACATATATAAGCTTTAATATTCTTAATATTAATGAATTGGAAGTAAAGATTAAAGGAATAGAATTAATGCTTATAAGAAACATTTTTAGAAATATTTTAATTTTAAAAAATTTCCTGAATTGTTACAGCACTTTTTTTTTTTTTAAATAGATGAAAAACATTTCCTATTTAAAAGTATTATTGATTAAAAAATTCAAGGCATGCAGATAGAAACGATTTTTAGTTAAAGAACGCTGATTCTAAGAATTTGACTTGGAAATAACAACAAAGCAATCGAATTCAATTGGAATTCCATACATGTGCATTATTTATATATATATATTTCTTCACAATACTGTCAACAGCACAGTTTACTTTTACAAAAACAAATAAAGAAGATCTAAATGTAAAATCCTTTAGCATTATTACCAGAGTCAAATTGTTTAACGATGTGTGAAATGCATTGAAATAGATATTTACAGCAAATCAAAGAGATAAATAGAGAAAGACGGAGGGGGAGAGAGAGAGAGACAGAAAAAGCAAACGGAATCTTTTCATTCAGTCCGTTTACCTTTTGCGTTACACACATTCCGTAGCCAAAGTCAATTTAAATGTTTTTATTCTTTTTTCCTAGCCATCTTTTGGGCCACAGGGCAATCCTTCAGTTAGTGGCAAACCAGTTGCCAGCCAGCCAACTCCTTGCCAGACAAATCTTATTAGAATATTCGTGCAGATAGCAACAGAGAAAGAAAGATAAATATATGCAGAGAGAGAGAGAGAGAGAGGGAGCGAGATGGAGCGAGATGAGACTGGATAGCAGGTCAGGTAGATTTCAAGTTAAGTTGAGTTTGGGAACTGCAGATCAGATACGAATACACAAAACGCAAGGCACGCAAAGTGCACAGGTAAGCGAAGAAGTGGAAAAGGTTTAAGGAGAATGATGATGATGACAGGATACACACAAAGAATTTAAAAAATAAAAAGAAAACGCATGGAAAAAAACAGAGACAGACAAGTTTAAAATTCAATCTGCGTTGAGCTCCTAGACGTGGCTGCCACAACAACAATAACAACCACAGCAAGTGAAACGCATGTTTATTTAATGCTCTTTAAAATAAAACACAAAAAAACATAGATACAGCTCTTCAGCTAAGCCTTGTAACTGGTCAACAGAGAAGAATCAACGCTAAGCGAAACTTGGCTAACTGTAAGCACTATTGTTGTTGCTGCTGCTGCTGCTGTGTTTATTGTTATGGCTGTTGTTGTTGTTGTTGTAACTGTTAGGTGTTCCAGTGCGCTGAGTTTAGCTCGTTAGTTTGGGGCTATTTGGCTTTTGGGATTTGGCGCGCGCCGTTCTCGAATTATAAAAAAACGCGGCCAAACCCAAAGCATCCGACAATTGGCGAAATGTGGAGCAGTGACAACAACAACAACAACCATAACTACTACAACAACCACAATAGACAATGCTTTGTAAGCATAAAAATCAACAGCAGCCACAGCAGTCGCAGCAATTACAATATGAAGCGCTTTATGGCAGAGAAAATGCTACAACATTTACTTTAACGAGTGTCCATTGAGTCAGACAAGGACAAAGCGAGTATGAGAGAGAGAGAGAGAAGAGAAGATTTATAATCGCATGCAAGAACGTTTACAGCTGACACTATTGAGATACTCTGTTATTAGTTTTAACACTGTAATGTTACGACTCTACAGACTGAGCAAGATCGTTACAGCTTTGTCTCTTAACAGCTGTTAAGCTTATGTGAGTTTCATGAGATAAAGCTTACTTTTGTGCATTCTGCAGATAACAACGAGCAGACGCAGCTTTATTTTTATCTCTTTTAGACTCAATCTCAAACGTATAGTTAACTTTCACTCACGTTTTACTTTAGACACGCGTAGATAAACACAATTTTATTTAAAACGTTTTAAAGATAATTATTAATTTACTACCCCTTCTTCATATCTAAATCAACAAGTTTTTGGTTAGAAATGTATCTCATTAACTCTTCTGTTTAATGATGTTAATAGTATCAAAAATTTTAGGCAACAATGGCAATTAAAACTAGTTTAATAATTATTGATTTATGGAAAACTATTCATTTTCCTATCAAAATCCTATCCTATTTCCTAGCGCAAATCAATTTAACAAACAGACAAATATCTGCTTGTACTTTATGATTACAGGGTATTCATGAAAAGCGACGATTAAATTAGCAAGTGCGTTTTATAGTCGTCATTGCCGGCGGCAGAGGGCGCTGCTGCGGCATATTGCACATATGGATGTGAAAAGGAAAAACGATGACGCTGGCAACTTGTAACTTGCAACATCAGCAGCGGTGCATATTAAATATGAAAAAAAAAAAAAACATAAAAGCCTGAAGCGTGTGTGAAAAGCAAATACAACAACGTCACAGGCAGTGGGCTGCAACAACAACAGCGGCAACAACAACAACGGCAGCATACAATGGGCTGACTGTGGGTCTCTTGTGGCGCTGTGGCAGGTTCAATGAACTTTTACAGTTCAGTAGTTTAGCGATTTTTATGGCACTGTGGCAACGCCAGAGGTTGCAGGCCAGGTGGGGTGCCAGAGGGTGGAGCGTTGTTTGCCTTTTTGGGGCCAATGCGAGCTTTTGGGAAAGCCAAAAAACAGCAACAATGGTTTGCAAAAAGATCAGCAGCGAGACTGAAACTGAAAACAGAAAACAGAAAGGAAAGCGCTGAGAAACACTACAAAAAAAAGTGGGGAGACAAGACAAATGTTAGATATGAAGGGGGGCATGGGAACAGGTGGGGCAGTGGCAGGGGCAGGAGGAGGGGGAGAGGGTCGACTAATGCGATTTGTAGTCAACAATCAAAGCAAACCGAGATTCATATGTTGCCTGTTGTTGCACACATAATGTATTTGAGTTTATGAGTCGCTGAGTGGCGCCAAAACCCAATCAAATCCAATTAAGAGCAAAAAAAGCACAAAAGCTGAGCAAGGGGAAGGGGAGAGTCGGGGAGTGGAACGTGGTAGAACTTTGTGGCATTACTCGAGCACGTTTTGTATTTTATGCCATATGTAAACTAAAAGGCAGCAGTAACAAGCAACAACAATAACAACAACAACTTGCAGCACACGCGACTCAAGCAGAAAGAGAAACAGAAACAGAAGCAAAAGCAAACAAAAAAGCCAAAGTAGCCGCCGTCATCGCAGTAGCAGCAGCAGCAGCAAAACTCTGTAGCAGCAAAAAACAGCAGCAGCAGCAGCAGCAGCAGCAGCAACAACAACAATAGCAAAAGTAACAGTAACAGCAACAGCAGCAACAGAAACGGCCACCGACCGACCGAATGCTCTCTGACCAGCAGCTGTTGCCCAGGCCTTGCACAGTGGCTCACACATGTTAAAGGATGAGTGTGGAACAGTGATGCCAGTATTCGCCACAAAAACAGCACAGACCAAACAGAAAATAGCGGCGAAAGTTAATTATAAATACAAAATAAAACAGGAAAAAGACAAATATTTTTATTTTAAAAGCAGGAGCTCTAAATAATGATTGTATTTTTATTTATTTTTGTTATTTATTAATTAATATTACAACTTGCTTTTATATTTGAATATATATTACAATTCCGAATTTATTTGTAGATGGCTAGGGGAATTTTTGGTGCTGGGATTCTTTTTTTTTTTGCGCCCAATTGTATACAGATTTAGTTTCGTATTTGAAAAATAATCGCTATTGAAACCGACATCAGTATATATAAAAGCTAGACCGATTATTAATTATAAATACCTAAAAAATAAAATTAAAAATCAAACCTAAAACAGGATCGGTTTCCGTATAATGAATGCTAGATATTTTTGTATTTTTGCAATTGCTCACTCTCTTTCTTACACAACAGCTTGGTTTTAGCTATTTGCTAATATTTGTGGGTTTAAGTACACCGCAACTGACTTCTTATCGTAATATTTATTTCACAATATTTATTTTAAAAATTATTAACAATAGTCTTATAAATAAAACAAAAGAAATTTTTATTTTTTTTATTACACAATCGCTTTACTTTTAATGTAGGCTTTAAAAATTTATATGTAATCCCTGCAGCATTGTTGACTTTTTAGCTCAACTTATATTTGTAAACATTAACAAAGTTCAATAACCTAGGACCCACTGTGCCACTGGGTTACTTCATGAATACACACACACTCAGACGCATACATGCAGACATACATTTGTAATTGCAAGTGTGTGGGGTTGTTGCTAATGGAACACAATCCACAGGGCGGCTGCTGCTGTTGCTGCTGCATATGGAGGCAGCATTTGTACTAAGTCTCATCGTCTTCCGTCTCATTCTTTGTCTGCATGCAAGAACAAACTAAAGCAACAACAGCAACAACGAGAAAAGAGAAGCAGACGGCATAAAACCATTGAACGCCAGCAGACAACACAAGTGAGAGACTAGCGTTGGCGTCGTCGTCGTTGTTGACGTCGCTGCTGGCGTCAGCGTCGGTGTCAAAGTCCAAAGCTGCAAAAGTTTTTTGCCGCGGCTCAGAAATTGGGGGAGGGGGCAGAGAAACGAGGGCGACAAAGCGTCGCAGTTAGTGCGCCGAGATATTCGCATAAATTTAAATTTGCGCGCAAACGGCGCCCACAAAATACAAACACCAACAACAACAACAACAACAAGCACATGAGTACGTGGGGCTGTAAATGCGTTTTATGGGGGTTGCTCAGCTTTTGGATGCTGTCCGAGGGTTGTGTTTGGCAGGGGAATGAAAAAGCACAACAGAAAGTAGTAAAAATCGCAGCAGACAGTCAAGGGTTTGTGAGCGGCAGAGAGAGCGAGAGAGCAAGCATCCCTGTGTGCCTACCGCCTACCATCTCACTCACTCCCAATGCGTTTCTGTATTTCAATTACAAAGCGCAACAAAATACACAAAAAAAAATACTTCGTCTAGACGTGTAAGCAGATAAAAATATTCTCCAAAGCCCAAAAAGAAATTTCACAAATTAAGTAGATGTGCAGGAAATTTGTGGAAAATGTAAAATGTTGTTGCAATTCCAAGCGATCCATAGGCATTTCAGATAAGGAAGTACAATACATAATTGGGGTGGGCTGTCGGGAGGTATTGCTACATAATTTAACGGGCGTGTTGCGGATAAGATAAGCGCGGAACTGGACGGCTCTTACAACATTAAACGATGGCATGTTCAAATTCAATTTATAGCGGCGAAAATGCTAAAAAAAAAAAAAAGCAGCTGCTGAAAAGAGGAAAAAACTGAGACTCCGACTATAGGAATACCCGTTTAAGGAGCTTATATTACAAACGAAAACACTGAGGTTCTATTAGACCGATCGTGTTGCGAAGAAGTAGGATAGATAATAGTAATAAAAAGTAATAATAATATTATAGATGGGGTTTATAGAAGTCTATGTGCCAAATTTGGTTGCTCTAGCTCTTATAATCTCTGAGATCCGTTGATGCTCATCAGAAATATATTTATAAATATTTTATATTATATACCCTTTCACTAATTTTTAACTAACGGGTATAATAAACCAACTGCTCTTCAGTTTAAAAAGGCAGCAAAAGAGAGCGGTTGAAAATTTAATTTGTATTCTATTTATATTTAAATAAAAAATAATAATAATAAAAATTTTAATTTGATGTTGATTTTTTCACTTTTTGTTTGTTTTGTTATTGATTTCACTTTTCTTTTTCATAAATATTTTATGCTTTTTTTACACAAATTGGTGCTGTCGACGTCGACGTTGACGTCGATTCTGCAGCTGTGCGCTCTCTGTTGTTGTGGTTGTTGTTGTTTGTGTATAACAGAAATAGAAAAACTGAAATTCACACAGTGCCTGCTGCTGTTGTTGTTGTTGGGGTTTTTGTTGTTATTGTTTCTGCTGTCGCTGCTGGCACCTGTACAATGATGCCGACGTCAACGCTGACGTTTAGCAGCTGCTTTTGTTTTGTTTGGTTCATTGAAAGTTTAATTTACACCTGCAGTTTGCATAAGCTCTAAAAAACAACAACAATAACACAAATATATTGGAATTTCTTGAATAAAAATATGTATGCAACAAAATGCGAGACCAAAAACAACGACAGACGTAGCGGCAGCGGCAGCACAGAATGCGACGTCGACGTCGACTGTGACGTTCAGAAGTTGTAAAACCGGATTTTCATTTTGGGCGCTCTTGTTTCTTTGTAGTTGTAGTTGTACTTGTTGTTGTTGCCTTTTGCACTTAGTTTTCGATTCATATTGAAATGAAAAACCATTTTTTGATAGGACACAAGTTTTATTTTAATTCGCTCACAGCCACTCTTTCTCTCTTCTTCTTCGTTTTCCTTCACATTCCATAGAACGCTGGCATTTGTTTACCCGCCGTAGCGGCGTCGCTCTTCTTCCTCTTGCTCACACTCACACTACTCGTACTCGATTCTCTCACTTACACTTGCCTGCAGCTGGCGATAATAATTTTCGCAAGTATTTGCGTGTTTGCTTTTCAGCATTGCTTATTTATAATTTACTAATAATTTATTAATGCACAAAGATACAAACGTACACTGGGAAATACACAGATACACGCACAAACTGCAAAACGTGAATAAATACACAAACTAAAATACGAAACTACGCGCCGGCTGTAGACTAACTTGCAAAGTTAGTTGAATTAATTTTTAACAACAATTTGCAGTCAAATGTATATGTATTAACCGTGGACCGCGTCCAACTCGTCCAACGGTTTTTTTTCGACTCACTTCGGTAACAATCGGCCGAGAGAGACGAATGCCAATGAGAGTGATGAGCAATTTTCACATATCTGTTACTTTTCACAAGTGACAAGCCACAGATGCGTACTAACAGCTATATCAGTCTTTAGATGAAAGATATACTCCTTAGAAATAAAACATAATTACTAACTCATTCATAATATTATTTTTAATATTATTAAAAAATATATTTTGCATTAAATACATATCATTGATTTTAAAAAGTCGCAGTCACTTCCCAGCATTGCTCATCTCTAAGCAAATTTGTGCATGTGTAAGTGTTTACCAGCTGCTTTGTTGCTGTTTTCAATGAAAAATTACTCACGCGCTCGCTCTCAGTTGTGTCTGTGTAAGACTGTTAATTTAACAGACTTATGCTCAGCGCATGTTAACTTCAAGCAAATTAAACAAAGCGTTTGTTAAATAAATATTTATATTGTTAAAAAGATATTTTTAATGAATTTTATAGTTAAATGTATAAATAAATTTATTCTATACTATCATATTTTTATTTGTAAATTATATATTTAATAAAGCAATCTTACATATCTGGAAGGGTGGCAACGCTGCTTGCTGAGCGTGGTAAATGTACAAACGTGAAAGAGAATATGAGAGAGAGAGTTGCTATTAATGAATAACATGAGAGTGGCATGTGAATAATGCAAATTTCATAATATAACAAAAGAAATTATGACTAAAAACATTCATGTATATCTATATTGTAATATTTATTTAATTATTAATATAATTTTGAGACAGATAATTGAGTAACGGCTGTTGATTAGCATTAGTGCTCGCTGTTAATAACAGCATGGAAAACTGTTAAGTTTCTGTGTCTAGCAAACGATCTTCGCTCTCACTCTTTCATATACAACAACAGACCCAAATTTTAAATTGAGTGGTGAAAATAGTAAATTATTAACAACAGATGCTTGAAAACAAAAACAATTAATTGGCCAGCGGGAAATTATAAAAAGCAAATTAAACCAAATGAGCGGAAATTATGCTTGACTTTTTTAATATTAACAGCTTTTTTTTTTAATTAATTAATATGAAAACTTTCATTCGAATTGACTTTTGATAAACATTAAAATTATAATTCTTTTATTAATAATAGCAATTTTCGTATAACAAAATGATGAAATTTGTTTTCCAAAAGCACTTATTTACATTCGATTTAAAATGCGTATGCCCATAAAACTAGCTCCCCCTTCCCACACCCCAAGCCATATGTATGTTTGTATGTTTGAGTGTGTATCTAATTCCCAGCCCTATCAATATCTATGTATCTTTCCCCCGCTCAACCTCATCCGACCCACAAAACACTATTCAGTATTTCCTAAGCAAATGAAGCAATCAGAAATGAAAAGTTGTTATTGTTGTTTTTGCTCCACTTCAAAAGTAATTTACCTTGTTTTCTATTATTTGATTTTCCACAATAATAATAACAGCAACAAGAACATCAACAAAGAAAAATCTTTTGGCATTTTCAAAAACTACTTGAAAAAATTTGAATTCCATTGTTGCTTGGAGTTTATTTTTAGGCTCATATTATTTTCGTTTTTTGTTTTTAATTTAGCATTAACATACAAACACACATACCTATGGAGTTCCATATATAGTATACATATAACACAGGAAACGGAAGCATCAACAAGAGAAAGGAGGGTTGGGGAGGGAGGCGATTTCTGTTCAGGAATTGTTTGGTACGAAAAATGCCGGCAAATGTTAAAGCGCAAGCGTTGTGAGAGAGCGAAATAGCGAGAGAGAGAGAGAGAGAGCAACACAACAATAACAGTTGTAGAGTCACCGCAGTTTTAACAGCGCTGCGCAAGCAGTTTTACTTCTGGTCTTTTATAGCATGCGATAATTTTATGGCAGGCCAGTAGACACAAAACTGCAGCTGCTTGAAAGTGAATATTTAATTTAAAATGAAAACATTTATATAAATGAATTTTATATTTATGTTTAATCGTAAAGTTTTTTGAATACGTTTAATTTTAGGTGTTTATAAATTAGAGCAGTAAAGTAATGAGAAAATAAGAGTTTTTTTCTTATTTATATAGGAGCATAAATTTTTTAATTTTAACTAGAAAGTTGAATTTGGTTTGAAAAAATTACATGGTTTTGTTGATTAACAAAGTTTCACAAATATTTAAGAAGGCACAAAGTATAAATTTTAAATGAAATCAATTTAACAAAAGAATTTTTTATTTAATGCAGTATTTTTTATGTTTTTTGAATTTTGTTGAAAAAAATATCATAATTAGTTTGATTAAGAAAGCTTATTAATTAATTTAAGAAGGAATAAACTTGAGAATAATACACACTAGAAATAGCAAAAATTTATAAGACCACGATAATATCTCCCCAGTTTAAAAATAAAAAACTGCATTCTTATATAAATTTCAACTTCTCAGTTCCCTGAGTAACTCCCACAAAAAGCTACCCCATGTTGCCAGCGCATTCCTGAAGAAAATTAACTAGAAAATCTTGACAAAGCGTCATCGTTCATTCGCACGGACATTGAAATATCTGTTGGATACCAAATGACGCCTTCTAAATGCAAGTGCTGCCAACTTAATTTATGTTGGATTTCCGAGCAAAATGCAAAATGCACAACAACAATAACCTTGGCTAAGATAAGACAAAAGCAGCTGAAAGGAGACGCCGAGAAGCTGTTTTAATTTAACAGTTTGACAAATTGAATGTTTTTTGCAGAGAAAGAGAGGGAGAGATAGAGAGAGAGAGAGCAAGAAAATAGAAAATGCAGCAGCTAGAACAATGGAAAATTCAAGTTTTCCTTAAACAAAAGACGTCGGCAAAGTTTGCTGTTACCTTGGCTAACAATAACAACTGAAATGAAGGCTATAAAGTGTTCATGATGCAAAGCAAATTAACATTGAAGCATTTGAATATTTTGATTACTTCCGATTTAGGTGTCGATGTCGTATGCAGAGTGGGAGTTTAGGGGGTTTAGGGGGGGCCACCCACAAGGTAAACAAAATAAAACGTAGGTCCAAGACTATTCGAAATGCAGCGCACGCCTCAAATCGCTCATAAAGACCCAACGCCTCGTCTTTTGGCCCAAAAGCAAAATTAACGAATGAATCCATCGCCCAGCAACGAGACGTGCCATGGTCAGAGCTACCCGATGCCCAACGCTCTGTCTGTCTGTCCCCCAATTCCATCATTCCCGATTTGTCCGATATCTGACGTCTGAAATTCGACTATAAAAGCTACAGCTGTTGGGGACTGTAAATCATATCAGTTTGTTATCCACAAGCAACAACAACCCTAAAACAACCAAGATGTTCAAGTTTGTGAGTATCTCAAAGAAAAAGTGTGATTCAATTAGCTCGCAAGGAACTTTACTTCAAGTTTGTGCTAGAAATTTTTTGCAAAGAAAACGTGATTCAAGAAGCATACAAATAGTTAAAAAAAAGTTGGTTTGATTTAATTAAATGAAAATTAATTAACTAGCTCATTTAATTCAAATAACATAAAAGAAGATTTTTAAGTGAACCAGTCAAAGAACAGTTTCTGAATTTATTGTGACACAAGATATGATGCGATTTAAAAAATAAGCACTCAAGAAAACCAATTCCTTTTAACGAAAAATACCCAAATTAAAGAAAACTTTTAAATGAACCAGTTGAGCACTAGTTCACCAGTTTAATTTAAATTTTTTCAAGAAAATAACCAATATCAATAGTTGAAGCCACCTTAATGGATCAACAAAATATGATAAAATAGCTAAAAAGTGATTAGAATATGAACTAGTTGACGGGAACTATTAAGTTAAATAACTAGATGAGGCTGTGATTTAAAACGGAGCTCATTTTCACAGATAAAAGAAATAGGAACACTAAAGAAAATGAACCAGTTCAATTTGCAGTTTTCTAATTATTTTTGCTTCCCTTTGCAGTTCGCTCTTTGCCTGTTCGCCGTTGTCGCTCTGGCTGCCGCCAAGCCTCAATTTTTGACCACCTACAGTGCCGCCCCCTATGTGGCAGCCACGCCCTATGCCGCCGCCGCCTACACCGGCGGCGTCTATGCGTCTCCCTATGCGGCAGCCTATACCAGCGGAGTTTATGCCTCGCCCTACGCCTACAGCGCATATCCCTACAGCTCACTGTACCTGAGACGCTGAGGATCGATTGAAAGCAGTCCATTCAGTGGAGTGACTACAGTAACACTTGTTGACGAACTAATGAACGCACAATAAAAACGAACCAAAACAAAAAAAGAATCTTTAAATTTTATTTGCTATAATTTTGCTTTGAGCTTTTAATTGACGTTGGCTTTACTTCTTGTTGACTTTAACCAGCAAATGGAAATGGAAATGGGAAAAGCCACAGTGCAGTTTTTCTTTAAAATATTTACGATTTGCAATTTTGTTGTTGTGCAATTTCCGTTTGCCATCAAAAGCATTCGCCTCCGAATGCCTCGTATATCATGTTGCTCAGTTGCAAACGGGGCAAAGGAAGAGGTTGCATATAGTGGGCGGGTGTGGGCGTGGTCAGCTGTCGCCTGCATGCTCGTCGGCTTCTAAAATGTGCAAATTATGGCAACTAAGTTGCTTGATGTTGTCCCAAACACGCACAGAGCGCGATTCAAAATACGCACACACACACAACATACACACCCACACATACACACGGACACATTACTCATACACATGCAAGAGCAGCCTCAGCATCAGCGTTGATATTTGCATATTTTGTATGTGGCATGCTTACGGGCGCATTGTGCACAGTGGTTTGAGAGCATATGAAAAATGCAAAACACAATTTCATAAAGGGGAATAATAAATAAAAATTCCAATAATAAAAGCTAACAGAATTAGCATAATGCACATTTCGATAAGCAGTTTGCAATCCATTTCTAAAGAATTTTGTTTGATTCCAACTCAAGTTGTTGTGAAAGTTCCACTGTGAGCCTGCTTAAAGTTAATGCAACTTTTTTGTATTACTTTAAATGTGTAAAAGAAAGCTGACACTTGCCAACCAAACCACTAAAGCCACTCGGTGGTCACATTTTCCAAGAACTTTAAGTACAAGAAACTTCGGTAAACTTTTATTAGTTCATTTCTAAGAAATGCAGCTGAGAAATATCTTAAGCTTTAACATTTTAACCTAAAACTCTTGAATTTTTTCTTGAAAAATTATTTATTTTTATATTAATATATTCTTTTTTTAAATTATCAAAAAATAACAATTTTAATTTGAATCTAATGCTCTTTTTTTTGTAAAAGCTCATGTCAAAATATACGAAAAATTTGACCTGTTAATTTGTCAGATCTAAACTTAAATTTATAAAATTTTTAACTTCCATAACTTTGTCAAAGCTGCACAGATTTTCGTGTAATATATCATAATTAACATGGTTTGATTCTAGAATTGATAGCTATTTTATTAAACATGTTTAATGATTCTTAATAAAATTAATAGGTACACATAGCTTCTAACCTTTGCCTCTTTAGAATATCTAAGAAATGTTCTAAAATGCACTTTGGTGCGAATATATAGTAGTTGCTTCCCAGCTGTTGAGTCAAAAGTTGACACTTGAAATCTTTTTACAAGTTGCAGCTTTTACCCAAAAAGAAAAACACTGAAAAGTTTCGACAACTTTTGTTTCACTTTTTAGCTGTTACGAAACCACGGTGTTACTAAGTTGTTTTTTTTTTTATGCTTATGGAAATACCACAACTTGTAAAAGAGAGTAGATTACTTTAAGGAGAATTTTCTACCTGCAAAAGGGACTTTTAATTTCAGCCAATGTCAAATGTAAATCTAATTTGTGCGCCTCCTTTAAGTGGAAACCAAACTAACGCCTACCGGAAAGCTGAAATTGACATATACCAAATGTGACACCTACGCACAGTGGCGCCAAAAATTATTGACACGTCTGCGTAGGTGGCAAACACGAAATGCCACACGGCATTGTATACTTCCTGCGGCCTCCACAACAATCTCAACACTCAGTCATGAGCATTCTTGTTAAATACTTTGCCATACCTAAAACGCTCTCGCCAGGGGGCGTCAGCTATTTGTAGGGCTACCAGGGGAACCAGGGTTGGAGCCCCATTATCAGCCTTGTCGTCGGCAGCGTCAAGTATTTCGGGAATGTAGTCCATCAATGTCAAACTTACCTGCAAGAGAGCATGAGAAAAAAGCTTTTAAGAAAGTTTAATATAAAGTCAAGTCTACAAAATATAAATATAATATATGGTTAAAAGGATTATGGGAAGCAGCTGTAGAGAAAATGCTGCTTAAGTAAATAGGGAAGTCACTTTTTTAATTGATTGAAACTTTTTACAATATATAAAAGCATACGAAATTTAATATTTTTTGAATCTTTGTCAGTAAAAAATACATTTTTTGATGAATAACCAGTCACAATTTCTTATTATATAATATTAAATTATTTCTTACCAAAATAGCATTTCAATTAAATTACTTAAAACCAGGGAATAACACGGAACCGGTGCCGTAACCGTTAACCGAAACTAACCGTTTCATTTTAAGTACCGGAGCTGAAACCATAACCGAATGAAAATTCTCTTTCATGAACCGAATACCGAAACGTTTGTACCGGTACGGTTGTGGTAAAGTTGCTAGGTCAAAGAGTTCTCCAACTTCCAACTGTCATAACTTGATCAAAACTGAATAGATTTTCAAACGGAATGTCATTTTGATCATGTTTTGGCCTCTAAATTCATTCTGTATTCATTTTTGGTTCGTTTAGAAAATTTAATTATTTTCGACCAAAATTCGATTTCGAGGCTAAGGGTCCACCCTTTGAAATTTCGAAATTTCAAAATTTTAAATATCAAGTTATCACTTTTAATCAACTTCCTTTATCGTAATTAGTATGAAACCACACTTTAAATTTGATTCAGTGAACTTTCATTTTTTTGTAAAAAATCATGTGAAATTGAACAAAAATTTGGACTTGTAAAGTGGCTAAAACCGTAGTCTGTCCAACTTCAAACTGTTAAACTTGATCAAAACTAATCCGATTTCCAAGCGGAATGTCATTTTGATCATGTTTTGGCCTCTAAAAACATTCTGTATTCAAATATTTTTAAATTCGTTCAAAAAATTTATTATTATTATTACATACAACGACATCTTAAAGATTTAAAATGTTTCAAAATTGATTTGCTGTACCGCTACGTACCGGTACTGATAGCGGAACCAAAACGGTAACCTATATTTGTTTCGCTTCGATTCCCTGCTTAAAACACTAGAATTATTTAAGTTCGTTTTATTCAGAATAATATCGATTATATTGACAAAGAACTGTGTATGTATTTGCTTCAGTTTTCTTATCTGTGTCAGGAAACCTGCTATTCATACAGATTTCCAGCATTCCCACCACAATTTTAATTTGATTCAACTCGCATTATCTTTCACAAATATGCGATATGCGGCATTTACTTAGCTTGATTGCCAAACACAACAGAGAGTGACATAAATATACAAAACTGAAGTGCAGGGAAGATGATGTCTCGCTGTCTGTCTGCTTGATTGAAAGACAAACAGAAATCAACATTTATTATATTTATTTATCATATTGATGTACCTGCCTTTTTACATAAAATACAATAGGATTTTATTTTGCTTTATGGCAAGTCATTGTCATAAAGTCTGTTAGCATTGTTGTTGACCAGAAGCATAAGGACTATATATAGGATAATAGGAGTAATACAAAGAGTTATTTTTTAAGACTATATAGTAGATGTATACTGGTAGAAGAAAGTTCTGGAGATCAGACTTGAATTAACACATTCCAAAAAACAAAGAAAACACAAACATAGCTTAAAATATCAAATGATTATCGTTATTATAAACTAGCTTAATTAATACCAACTAATCTAAGCAATGGCTATAACTTATTCTCTCTTAAATTTCATTTGAATTCTGTCTTTGAATTAAAACTTGCGCCAAAATTTAAACAAGATTGAAGACAACAATGCGAAATAGATTTGGCTAATTAATCAGTTGTAGAAAATTATTGCAATTATCAACTTTCGCTTGATTAATGATTGCTAAACGCCGCCAAAAAAAATCTAATTAATTGCCAGGACCATACAACAAGCCTTATCTCAAAAGAAATCCCCAGAAGGATGCTTCACTCCTTTGCCTGTGTAGTGTCAACATAGTGGGGCCAATCTCGATGCTCAGAACAACACTCAGCTGATTAAACTCAACAAGTGCGACTGGAGGATGAAAGGAGGAGGAGAAGGAAGCATACTTTGCAGGACAAGGACCACTTCAAAGGGTTTCGGTTTCAGTTTCATAAGGCACTCAGCGAATTCGACGATAAAACACGTTTAACCCGTTGTCAGGGTCTTTGTTCGGCGCACTTTGGCCGTCATTTATTTAAAGCCGCCCCCAACATTGTTGTGGGCAGTGGAGGGCGTGGCAATTATTCGGAGGACGAGTCTACACATTAAAAATTCATTGCTTAATTCAGCGATGAGTTGCAAAAAGGCTGCTACAAAACAATGGAATTAAAAGGGGGGGCAGGGAAATGGGAAAGTTGTAATGAAAATGGCGTCTGACCTCTGTTAAAAATGCACAGCAACAATTTCCGTTTCCGCTCGCCTGACGACCGTTTATTCGACTGCTTCTTCTTCTTGCTCAGTCCCAAATGCTGTCGACGTTTGCGCAACATGAGGCAAAAAGGAGAGAAAAATTGTTGCAAAAATCGTACTGATAAATGTTTGGCCTATTAACGACACAAATCAAGGTGATGACGAGCTTCCCCAGCTTCCTCTTTGAGTTCCCTCTCCTGCCAATAGCTCAACTCAATTGCCAATTCACACGCACACACTCTCAAGTTTTTGGCGTTAAATTGAAACGGGAACAATCTCCGCCGATAAGGCAATATTCTTCTCTTTTATTCTCCTTTTTTCACTTGCTGCCATTTACAGCGCTCAACGTGGCGTATAATCGATTTTTATAGCACAAAAAAATTACTCAGCCGCCGCGTTTGCCGTCAACTCGCGCCTCGCAAACGTTTCACTTTCAACTAACTGACGAAAATCAATTGCAAACCTGTCAGCAATAAGTTTTTCCTTACCTTTTTTTTTGTCGCTATTTTTCTGTTCTTTTTTTTTTGTGTCGCTTCTAAATCATTCTAGTCTTTGTGTGGTCAACGCACGCAAAGAGGCCGCGAAGGTCAGAGTAGCATAGTCAAAGCATAAGAACGTTTAAATCAATAGATAAGTTTAAAATATGCGGGCTACAAAAATTAGTGTGTGGAAAATCAAGGAAAATATAGTAGTAGTAGAAAACGGAACAGTTCAGTATTTAAGTTTAAGTACAAGAGCTGTTAAAGTGATAAACTGTTATATCTATGGATTATTTAGTGTAGTTTTGTTTAAAGTTGAGGTTTATAAAAATGAATAATAAATCACTTTCTGATCAACAATATAAAGCGATTAAAACAAAAATTTAGGTTTATTCATATACAAACACAATAAATTTAAGGTGAAGTATAAAAGATCGGTAAGGATCCGACAAAGCTATGACAGTTTGAAGCTTTTGAAATAATTATCAAGATGAAAGTATACAAAAAATGAAGAGTGATGGAAAAAACATTAGTTTTCCAACTTTTAGGCAGAATACAGTTACAGTTGAGTTATCGATTCATTAGGAAAATCGATTTAATTGCTTCTATTGACCGTCAGAAAGATAATCGAATTAAAGTAGTTAATAAGCAAGTTGTATTGCATATTCAACTAAGGAGATAGCAACTCGAAATCATTAACATAAAACTTGTGTACTTAAAAAGTTTTGTAAAGCTAATTACATCAAAACTGATAAATAAATGCAATCGAGAAGTTGCAGTAACAACAAAGCCGCCAACAAAGCTACCAATTGAACGACATGACAGCGCACTGGGACAAGGGAGAAGCTGAAATTGGAGGCGGACAACGTGGCGTATAAGTAACCGCTTTTATTGTCATTTGCCGCGCCACTCAATAAGCGACAAGAGGAAAGAGAGGAAGAGAGGAAGAGAGAAAGTGGTAGTAGAGGGGAATACCAGAGGGGTATACCAACTCCCCTGATTCTTCTCCATCCCTGGTCAGCGCAATGTCGGCCACATGCACAGAACGTCCTCATCTGGCTCAAGTGACTCTGAGGAGAGGGAATCTGGAGGCACTTCGAATGCAATTATATGCAGCACATGAGCAGCATGCTGATGACGCTGATAGAGTGAGAGAGACAGAGATAAAGATAGGGCGAGTGGGCGTGGTCAGCTGAACAGGTAAGTAGGCCAACATAAATAAGTAAAAAGACAGCAAAAACTTGGTCATTATAGATAATACAAAAAAAAAAAACGATAAACGCAATGCAATTTCTGATTGAGCACATTAAATATTTAAAGCAAAATGTCTAAGCTGTCAATTGTTGTTGTTGTTATTGTTGCTGGCAGGATGTGAGCACACACATAAAGGTCCTTAAGGTTCAAGGACTCGCCATTTGAATTGGGCTTCCCAGTGTGTGCAAATAAAGATTATCTTTTCCTGTGCGCAGCGCATTTTTATGGTAATTCGCCTTGTTGCCACTGACAGGCCACAACAAGGAGACACACACACACAACACACACACAACACACACACACAAAGCTAAAGCCAAAGCCAAGGCAAAAATGAATTGGCACTTGAATGTGTTGGCTTAAAGAAGTTGCAGGCATGGGTAAGATGATGGCCTAATTCAATGCCAGATCACGGAACAAATGAAATTTCTTACCTCCCTCATCTCTCTACACTTTGCTCTCCTCTCTGCCACACACTCTAACAAAAGCTGACACAGAACAAAATTGGCTTTTACACAGAATGCAACTTAATCTAGTCTATAAGCGCATTCTCCCAAATATTTTCACAAGCTATTAGTTACAGTTGTGCAGTTTAAGCGTTTCAAATATTTTAAGCTATTTATCAACATTGTTCTTAAAGTGTTTTGCTATTTTGGGGAAACTTGAAACAACAGTTTGTCGTAGAAAAATAATCGTAATAATAAGTTGTCCAACGATAGTTTTGTTTAAAAGGATTAGCTTGTTCAACTTCTCTTGGTGTAATAGGATTATTGATAGTAAAAATTTGGATAAGATATTGTTAGGGATTACACTTAGAAAGAAAGATAATTTACAGACAGAAAGAGTACCTTCAAGATGAACTGCTCAATTTTGTATAACAATAATTTTTAAAGACAATAAAAATCCAAAACTAGGTTTTATGTCTCAGAGCTATGAATTTTCGTTTTAAAGCAGTGCCGAGTATTAAAAACTATTATAATTATTATTATTCTCTAATAGATTTCTTGGTTTAAAATAAGCATATATATCAAAGGCGAATATACTTAACTTTACAAATCAATTTTGTTTATTAATAAAGCACGCAAAATAATAAGAAATTTAAGAGTTTAGTGAAAGAAACCATGCAAGATTTATTTATATTAATATCCCTTGTATCCTTGCTCATTTAAACACATATGTGAACTCTTTTAGCCGGCTCTTCCTATTGCTAACAAAGACGAGAGATGCTTAAGTAATACGAGTTCATTCAATATGTTATTCAAAGAAAATACTCTCAAATTAGATGACAAAAAGATGCTCGATTTGTAGCTAATGCAAAAGCAAAGTTAAGCAGTCGATTATGTTGTGTATCTGTTTAGGCCAACGACAACTTTGGCTATTTGGCTTAAATAGCGGCTCATTTATTTCCGTTTACACCCACACACAGATACTAAACGAAGAGAGTGAAAAAGAGAAGACATTCGCTAATGACGTCAACGTTTAGCGCATAGAGTTCAATCAATAGGCTTGAAAACAAAGTCAAACTTATGTGAATAGAAATTTTTGTTGGCACAAGTTGCAAATTAAATTTACATTTGCTGCACGTAACCCGTAGGCAGAGGGGGGAGTCCCCTTAATTGTGCTGCCAACGAGCGCGAAAAGAGATGCTGCAGTCGACCCCTGGTCGGAGTCTGGATAGCTGCCAACTCGAGCCAATTATGTGGCATGAAAGGAGGCAGACATGGGGCAGTAGGTGGCATGTGAGGCAACTGTCGGTGAAAACGTGCGGCAGCTGCAAGGACGAAATCAATACGCGAAACATTAACTCGAGACTCGCTAAAGACACGCCATGGACTCATTAGCTTGTGGCAGCTACACACACACACACACACAACTCTCTCCCTAACTTTCTCTGTCTCCCTTTTTTCAAGATGCTGCCACACACACATGCCAGCATGATTACGAGTGTGGCATCAAAGTTACTTGCCTCCATTGTTGCTCAGTTTGTCATAAACGGCGCCATATTGACAGCGAAGAATAAGAGAAAAAAACCATAAACGAAATCAGCGAATGGAAGATCGACTTGGGAATGACCTTAGAAAGGCAACTTGAATGTGGCATGCCCCAATGTTAGAATGGACTTAACTTTAGTACATGTTAATTATTTCTGCGTCCTCCATAGTCAGTTTACATTTAAATGTACAGTTTATCAGATTCAATGCTTACATTGGCGTCCTCCAGTGTTACTTGTTGGACTTACGCATATGGAGTAAACTCTACTTTTTAAATTCTCAATCTTTTTCAATTTAAATTTAAATTATTCAGTTATTTTATTAAGTTTCTTAACCATGTCTTTTTTTTTATACGCTTTCAACCACTTTTGTCACTTAATATGGCTTAAAAGCAATAAACTTATTGAAATTACAGATAAACATGTTGTCGCTTTTGCTTTCCTCACGTCACAGTCCCCGCCCTTGTCACTTTATCTTGATTCAGTTCAACTTTTTTGTTAGGGAATATCATGATTAATTGCTTTTAAACAATGTGTCGAAAACATGCGATAAGCAGACAAACAAATAATAGAGATAGTCAGATCAGACAATAAAAATAAATTGTGAAAAATAATAAAACGGAAAAATCTTGGAAATCACAAAGTAAAAAACTGTAGAAAAAAGAAAGAAAAGAAAAGGTCATGGCAAGCACACAAGGTGTTGTTTAATGACTTTCATTGGGATTGCTTAAATATCCTAAGTAAACCTTTGAAAAACAAAACCAGAGAAAAGTGTAAGTCCTCTCATAGTAAATGAATCTTGGAAGCCTTAATCATGTTTAATAAAAAACTGAATAAAGTCCTAGATTATTGCTATTAAAAGCTGTAGTTTCATGAACATTCTTTATTATTTATTTATTATACAGGGTATATGTATTAGAAGATAAGAGCCAAAGCAAAGAACCAATGTCTCTTATCGATACAATAAATATTTATTTTTCCTTTGCTTTATTTTTCCTCTCTTGATCGAAGCAAGCAAATAAAAGGATATTAACAGACGATATGGACTTGGATCGAGCTGTTCTCGCGTTTTTCTGGTGTCACTGAGAGTGTAATTTAATTAAACGCCCCCACACACAAAAAAAACACACATAAAAGGAAAAGCAGAAACAAAAAAATAAAATCAGATTTGCTAGACGGCGCCAAGGGAGAGATGCGAATGTGAATGAAAGGACAAAGGACATTCCCAGCGACGCTTAATGAGTTGTTTGGTGTCAAACGAGAGGAAAGAGAAGAGAGAAGAGAAAGAGCCGAGACAGGGACTGTGACTGACTCAAATGCATTTTTATATTCAACTTTATGTCTTCAGTGTGAAAACTCTCAAAGTGTAATTGCACGACTAAAGTACTTGCTAAATTTACATAGCGTCCATTCCGAATAGTTAAACTCATTCTCGGCAAGCGGTTATGAGTTATAAATAAATAGTTAATGTTTCTACTAAATTAGCATATAAAGGGAATTAACAAAACGATTACCAAGGCAAAAAAAATTAAACTTAATGTTGGCATAAGCATTTAGTGCGCTCGAAATGAGAGAACTTAAATAGAAACTAATATTGTAATGTCAATTGGAAAAATTTAACAAATTTGGGAAATCACCTAATATAATAATAAAAAATTAAGCTTATTATCTTAGAGACTGTTAAAAGTTATAGCCTTAGTAAAAAGCATACAAATCTGTGATACAGAAGACCTACAATTTGAAAGTGCAGTATTATATTCGTCTTGGGAAGATTAAACTCATAAAGTCTACTTAACGATTATAATATACGAAAAATAAAGCTGCTTTATCATAGAATTCAGGTCTCTTAGCATCTAGCAAATTCTTGAAATTTCTTGGTATAGAAAACCAGATTAAACAAGAGATTACTGAGCATGACATTATGTAAGTACTTTAATTAAACATCTTAGTGAAGAATATGTTAATTTTGTATTTTTAAAAAATTCTTTTGCATTTCTTCAGAGTAAAAATATACATAGTCTAGTTTTATATTCAAATTAGTAATATAAAATGTACGAATTGAGCTGAAATTATGTATTTTTCGCGAAAATGATTTTGACTATTCCCTATACCTCAAAATAAGACAGGCTAACTAGTTAACTCGGAAATTAAAAGAACAAAATCTTATTTAGTAGATATTCCTCTGAGTTCTTCACAAATCTTAAGTTTTGTAGTATTTCATCGTATTATATCATATCATATATCGTAGCTATTATATTTTCTCATTTGTTTTAAGACCGTCACGATTTGCAGAGCTGCCAAAAATCGCATATAACGCGAAATGCGACAGGTAATTAGAGCTAGCTTTCCGTTGACCTTAATCTTGCACCTCCTTCCATTTTTAGGGTTTCCCTGTATGACACTCACCTCGGTACATGGGAAATTCGCCATCGCTGTGACTGTGACACAGCATAATTGGAGAACGGCAACGGGAGGCGGCAACCATGATGCCCGTTTTATGGTGTCCGGCAACGCTTAGCTTAGTGGATGCCACATGGGTGGACGTGGATGAAGTGCTGGATGTGGCAATATTAGCTGACAGTTGATTTGATGTCTTCTGTTGCAAGGTAGCAGCATTAAGGGACCCACCTCCACCTCCTCCACCTCCTCCACCTCCACCTGCACCTGCACCTGCACCTGCAGCTGCTGTGGCAGGTGACATGGTGGCACAAACGGAATACGAACGTGCCACATGACTCAAAGTGCGACGTCGAATTGTTGCAGACGCAGCAGCCGCCGATGTTGTTGTTGTTGCCACCGCGGCAGCATTGGCATTGCGATAATGATGTTGCGGCGTCGAATATTGACAATGATAGGCGGTGGGCGCGGCCGATGTGGCAGCTGACTGTTGTTGTTGTTGTTGCTGTTGTTGTTGCAACTGCTGATATATGGGTGCGCCACCTAGCGACAAATGATGTTGCAACGGCGGATGGGGACGCGAATGCGGATGTGTTGCATATTGGCTAAAATTTGACGTATGTTGTTGTGGTTGCTGCTGCTGTTGTTGTTGTTGCTGCAGCTGTTGCTGCTGGAATGGCGGATGCGAGTGTTGATGCTGCAGCTGACGTTGCTGTTGCACGGCGGCCATTTGAAATTGCTGCTGCAACTGCTGCAACAGATCATGCTGCAGTTGCTCATTGGTCTTGTTGGCCACATTATCGCTGGCATTCAACTGATTCGGAGTCTGCTTTTGCTTCTCCCAGGGTCCGTTGCTGTCGCCGCTGTAATCCAGTTTGAAAGCGTTTCTCAGGACTGACTCTATTGAAGACTCATCTAATATTCCGGGAATGTGGATTGTGTGTGCTTTAATTAAGGCGCCGCACGTCGCCAGCCAAATGGGGCAACATTAAAACGGGCCCCAAGCAGCTGATGCACTTTTTGGCCAGAATTGTCACTTATTTATGTCGCAGAGTCTCGTGTGTTTTGTGTATGTCGGTCACACACAACATACAAAAGGACACACGCGAGGCAACAACACACAGACACACACACACACACACACACACACTCTCACTCACATACACTCTCAGTGAGGTTATCAAGGAGTAAAAACGTGTTGTTAACGTGAACCGAAAACTCGACCAGATCCGTTGGGCTTAAGTACAACGACTGATTGCACGAAGCTTTGTTATCCTGTGCAAAAGCTGCTGCTGCCTCTAACGCAAAAAGCGCAACTTTCCCACAGTCAGAGAGAGAGAGGAGAGAGAGAAAGCAAGAGAGCGAACAGACGGAGAGAGAGAGAGAAGCTGCACAAACTGGACCAAGCTTTGTTGGCCATGGTTTAGGCTACACTCTAGAGTATTTGCCAGTGTGTGAGTGTGACTCTCTGTGTGTGTTGAGAGAGTGGGCGGGGGGTGGCGCCACAACGTTACTTCTGTTTACGAAAGTTCCTTTGCATGCAGCAAACGTATGTTTTGCCAACTCTTTCACTTTGTTTACCGTCAGAGCGTACAAGAAAAGTAAAACAACCGACAAACGACAGCTTTGAAAAGTGTGTGGCATAGTTAGCAGAGGCATGCAACATTGAGGCAAAGTACAGATTACAAGTAATAATATTGTGTTTTTTTTTTTATTGCTTATTTAACTAATAAATTCTATTAAATAAGTTTTAAAACAAAATTTAAAAAATATAATATGATATGATACATCAAAAATTTGAAGATAAAAAATTCATGGAAAAAACCTCTTTCATGTATAATCATTCACATTTAGATCAGCTTAGAATATTACATAAATTTGATGAGTTTTTATAAACTAACGAAGTCTCTAATGAAATAATATTGCAATAAATATGTATAAGGAAGATTATAACGCTTTCGCCCCTTTAAAACTAAAGGAAGAAGGAACAAATATAAGTAGGGAAATAACTTCTATATATTATCTCAAAATAAAATTCTATTCAGGAGTTGGTTTTAATTATTTTGAGATTTTCGGTTGGTTTCGATTTTTTCTGGCGCCTCCGATTACTTTTTATGATTTAATGAAATATTTCTCCTTTTCACTTTTAAATATGCTAAGTACGTTTTATTGTTTCATTTTTACTTGTACTGATAATAATAACAATTAATTCCAAAAACTAAAGAACTAAGACATTTTATTCCAAAGATTAGAACCATACGCATTTCAAGACCACTTTAAATAAGAATATTCTCATTAAAAAAACATATGATATGGTTTCTAGTCAGTTTAATCAACGAAACTTGAAATATCTAGAAATTGTCATAGCTTGCCGATAAGATAACAATTAATTTAGCTGACTAGTCATTTGACCTAAAAAAAAAGCAACTCAATAAAAAGTAAATGGAATTTATTTGCAGAATATTTTTGTTTCAGAACACAGTGCAAGTCCTTGATGATGCAGTCAGAGTGCGCCTAGTGCGACCCACTGACAGTTGGTCACCAGTAAAAGCATTGGGTCGAAAAACATAACATTCTGATGCCTGGGTTCATTCACCCAAACCAAAGACAGCAAGGAGCCTCAGTTTTAGTTAAAAACTCACCCACAGTCACACCAAAAAAACAGATGTTCCTGGGGAAAGGACCCGAAACGGATTTCAAGAGCAGCTGCAAAGCTCTTCAAAAGCTTTTTTTGTCGTGCTGAGAGAAGAAGCACAGACAGCAACAATATTACAATACAATACTTAAAACTGTCAGGAGAACCTTAAAAACAGAAGAGAGAGAGAGAGGGGGGGGGAAAATGCGAGGGAAGAAGTCGTGTTTGATTTTTTAATACGAACAGCCGAAGTTGTGCTCGTAATTTATTTATGTATTTGTCACTGGGTCTTTTGATAAAGTTGTTGCAAGATAATTTCGATGGTTCCCGCAGGACCAAAAAAAAAAAAACAAACAAGTGGGAAAGGCTACAGTCGAGATCCCGACCATAGGATACCCGTTACTTATTTCAATATATATAAAAGAACTTTAAAGAATTTAACAAAAACTACTGCATACTTTTTGTTGATTGTATTGAAATAATAACTTTATTAATAACTTTGGTTAGCTAATACTCTCGTTCTACTTGTCCGATCTGGCTGCGGTTAAGTGAGATTATAGATAACGTTATTTACCATAAATACTGTATTATCTTACAAAGTGTGGGTGTGGTGGTTTTTCGCGATTTTCTGGGGCTGGTATATAGAAGTCTGTGTGCCAAATTTGGTTACTCTACCTCTTATAGTCCCTAAGAACTTTTTGTTCATACAGACAGACAGCCGGACAGACGGACAGACGGACATGGCTATATCGACTCGGCTATTGATGCTGATCAAGAATATATTCACTTTATAGGGTCGGAGATGCCTCCTTCTCCCTGTTACATACATTACAACGAACACAATATACCCTTTTACTTACTTTTTAAGTAACGGATATAAAAAGAGGAGAAAATCGTACGGGATGCGGGGTAGTAGCTACCCCCTTGATAACGCTGGTCGATATCATAATACAAACATGGAACAGGCGCACAGCAAAGCTGAACAAGCGACAGTCAGCATCAAATTGTGTGGCAAGCATATCCCGAAATTGAGGATGAGAAGAGGACTCCCTTGGGAGGGAAGCTGCCACTGTTTTGCGTGGGTTGTTGATTTTGCGTGCGCATTAAAAAAAAGGAAAACTCACTATGTGTTGGCGCAACTTGTGGGTCTCGTTGCTTGTTTCTAATTCTGCAGTGCTGTGGTTAAGGGTCGACTGCTTTAGGGGCGTTCCCAGTTATGTATTTCGATAAGAAAAAGTGCGAGTTTATCTACTCTACTTACCGTTGATATCGTGATCATTGAGGTAGTTGCTGGCGCTGCTCTTAATGCTGATGCAGTCCAATGGCGTTGGCTCAAAGATGTTATACGAATCGCAGGACTCCGCGCCGGGCGTTGGTGGTGCCTCCACTGCATACATACAAATAGAGAGAGAGAGCAAGAGATAAAGAGGTGACAAAGGTCAACAGTAGTGCATTCCACTTGCAACTGGAGTTTTTGTATAATTTGGATAGTTTTTGTATAGCGTTTAGATTTATAGGCTTTGTATTTATTTTATTTTAATATAATATTTATTTATTTATTAAATTTTCTGAAACAATCCATTCGTTCTTATAATTAAACTCTTACTTAAAACTGATAATTTATTAGCCCTGCTCCATAAACTTTTTGCTCTTTCGAGCATAAAAAAACATATATTCCTTCATTCATTTTTTCACTAAAATTTATATTTTATGCAGTCCAGCAAAGCACTTAAAAATAATAGCTAGATGTTGTATTAACTGATCTTCTTATAGCCAAATTCTTACTGAGAATTTAGAAATTACTTAGAATTTAGCAACATATATTTTTTTAAGTCTTGTTAATCATGCCGTTTAAACAATTTGCGGTAGTTGCAAAGCTGCCTATTGACATTCGCCACAATATTTAATTGATTTACATTCAAATATCGAAAGATTTCATTGTAAAGCTCATCTGGCAGACCCAAAAGCGAGGGATGCAGGTAGAATTTCAGGGCCAACAACTGCTGGGCACGCATTGGCTGAAAGAGCTTCTGACGCAGCTGCAATGACAGCTCGTCCAGTCTGCGGAAGCGCTTGTAGAGCGGCTCCAGCTGCACGTTGAGCACAAAGCGTCCAATGGACAGACAAATGCTGTGTCCCGGTTCCTTTGAAGGCGGCGCTGGGCTCAGTGTGACCATGAGAAGGTCACCCAGCACAACGGCCATCAGGTGAGATTGTAGTGTGGACACATTTGAGTCTTCCTGTGTGGCAGATTCATCCAATAGCGTACGTAGGACCATGCGAAAGGGTGCATCCTCGGATTTTCGAATAGTTTGTGGCGACTGCTGGCTAAGCAGACGCACATTGTAGATATGAAAGCAACCAACGGCCGGCACAGGCCTCAGTTGATCTCGCTTCTCCACATACGTGTTGTCCTCGACAAATCCGCTCTCCAGGGCCACCAAATAGATCAATAGCATCAGCAATTCGACCGAGGAGATCTTCGTTTCAGTATGCTGACCCAGCATCTGGCGGAGATGCAATGGCACCGCATCTGGCGTTGCATATTCCAGACATAGCGGTTCCTCCTCCTGTTGGCCTTTTACATCGGTCGCCGCTGTAATGAGGCAAGGTTTGGTATGAGTGCACCATGTGCATGATCTTGTTGAAGTTGTTGGGTTTGTTGTGGTTGTTGCATCGATGTTGTGTGTGTGTTTTTTAGTTGGGAATGCGTCTATGAGATACACATTGATTAGTATACAAAAAACGAGGCAAAATGATATCAAAGGCAACTAACCTGTGTGTGTATGTGGCATGCGATACCAAAAATGGTGTGACTACGTGCATTTATATTTTATGTTTTCTTTTTTTTTTTTTTAATAAATTAATTACACACTACAATAAAACACGAAATCAAATGTAACGACTCAAAAGGTAACGAGAAATGATAAAAGAATGTATGGGCAAAGCATACAGTATGTCAAGTAATTTATTTGACAAAATATACAATTTATTACTAAAATATTTAAGACGAATGAATCTTTTTATTTTAATAAGACTCGCAATTAAGAGTTGAGTATAAAAATATCCAAACGGAAATAATTAATCTAGATGAGTGGGAAAATTATATATACTTTTTCGGGATGCAGTATCCTGAAAACAGGATAAACTTTAACTAAAAAAATTAATTTTAACTCTTATTTTTCGATAAAAACAAATTATGGAAAAATAATTAGATTTTTTAAATATAATAATGTAACTCTTTCTTTTAATTTTTATTATAAAAACCCAAAATTATAATTATTTTTCAAGTTTAAAAAAAAAATAGAAAATCAAAATACTTTTTATTTTAAACATTATAAAGTCTTAGTCAATGAATTTAATAAAAACATTTTGAAAATCCAAAATGTTTTCTTTTGCAAAATCAAGTGCTTAAATTTTTAATTTTGTCAAAAGAATTACTATACTAACTGTATGTACATTAGTTAGTGGATCTTATTCGGACACGATCCATACCAAAAATCAAAACAAAATTAATATTAATATTATTATACAAATGGAAAGTTTGCAACAATCGTTATTAAGCTACGATACATAAACAAGTAAATAATATGATAAAAAGTAACACTTCTAATCTATATATTTACACAAACGAAAATATTTTAAAGTTTACTAACGTTCCAGTTCCTCTGCAGCAACTGCGACCGCGACTGCGACTGAGGCTCCCAACGATGACGCAGAAGTTGTCGCGTCGGCGTCCGCGCTGACTTTGCTGTCGGCGTCTTTGTTTGTTTTAGTTGGATCAGACATTTTATGCTATGTAGGTTCTGATGACATGCACATTACATAAACATTTTAAATATATGTTTTTATATAAAATGCAATTCATTTGATTAAGACTTGAAAGCTTTCTGCGTTACTGCAAAAGTACACTGCACACTCGCGAATCGAACCGTTTACAAGCACTTTCCCAAGCTTTGAACCGCTTACACAAATTATTTCACGTATTTACGAAATTAACAACATTATTTATTATGACTGTTCATATTTTGGTTTAAAATATGCACAAAGTAAAATTTAACTAATAAACCGAGGGCTGCCACCCTACATTATTGTCCGATCTGGCAGCTTGTTCTCAATTGCTTGTGCTCTTAGTGCTTGCTTACCAGCATACTAGCCTCAGTAGAGTAAACATTTTTAATGTTTTTCCCATCTCTAATAGCCGGCGTCAATTATTTTTATGCCCGAGATGACTTCGGTTGAGGAAAATGAAATTTATATGGTAAAACAAGCACAAAGTGTGCGCAAAAGTGATCCCAGTTCGGCCAAGGCGTGGATTCTAACCGCCAAGACGCTGTATCCAAATGCATTTAACGTACAGTACGAGGCGTACTTACTGGAACGCGATGGGAAGAACTACGAGGAGGCGGCAAAGTGTTTCAGTGTCATGTAAGTGAGATTTTCCAAAATTATATAGCAAGTTTCTCTACATGATATGAATTACAGTGCCTGCAACTTTACCAATCAGCATGCGGAGCTATGGCAGGAGGTGAATGCCCTTACTAACGCGCTACGCAACGAAAGTGAGAGCACGCCGGAACAGGAGTTCTATGTGAAGATGTACAAACACCTGACGCCGGAAGTGCAGCATAATATATTTGTGCATACCATCAACAACAGTGGCGACAACTTGCAGCAATGCATTCATAGTTATATACTAATGTTTAATAAGTTCCCAAAAACGGCTACAACACAGTCGCCACGTTTACTGGAGATGCTGGCCGAGGGCATGAAGGCAGATCCGGATTTATATCAACGCATGCTGGTTGAGGAGGTGTTGCCAATGATACAGAACAAGCCGCCGGAGTTGTCGCCACTGCTCGCCTGTCGCCTGTACACCAACTCCTTGGAGTATTATTTGCGACAGATTATGGACGATGAGAAATGTGACACAATTGAGGCTTGGAAGAACATATTCAAAGTGCTCATGCTGTGTGGCCAAATGATGGGCTGGGAGCCCTTTTTGCCCTTTAGCAAGCACGTCAATCAGAATGTCTACTGGGATAAGCTGGTCAAGATCCTGCGTGGCAGTCCGGCAGGCAGCTCCCAAGTGTTATTCTATGCCACCACACTGTTCATCTACTCCCTGCATGGATATATAAGGAAACTGCGCATTGAAGACGCCGATGTCAGTCACGTACTTGTTGAGGGATTCATTGACTGGACGCCGGATGGAGGTGAGGTTCAGAGCATGGACTGGACGCCCGATGGTGGTGATGTGCAGAGCATGGAACCGCCAAAGTTCTCGGCAACCACAGCCATAAGTCAAGAGCTATCCGAGGCCTTTCTGCACGCCGCCCGTTGCTGGCAGCTGCTCAACACGGAACAATTCCAGCGGGATTTCAGTCAGTTAATGTTGGCGCTGCCACTGGCGCCGTGGATATCCCGCTTTCTGTTCGATCTGGCCATTTATTTTGGCCATCGCGATGAGGCCAACAAGCTAATGGCTGACATGACGACACAAAGTACGCTTGTACAGAGTCTACAAATACTAAGTCTCAATCTAATGCAGGGCAGCATGACAGTGAGTTCAATCCCTCTAAAAAAAGTTATCAAATACTCATTCCTTCTCTCTTGTAGCTTCAGGGATTCCAGTGCATTCTTAAGATACTCGCCGAGCTGCCCGCAACCAGCGGTCAACTGCTGGAGAATATCAGCCTGAAGAGTCATAGGCATATGATCTTTTTACCACTGACCAGAATTGCCCTCATCCAATATTGTACTCGTGCCATCGTCAGTCGTCTGAGTCGCATGCTCTTTGAACCCAACTGCTCGGATCGGCTGCTCGGGGACCTGCTGGCGCTGCTGCAACTCAGCGGGGACAAAGATGTACTACTAAAGCAACATATCTGCAACCTGATTACGCAACGCAAATCATTCAATTTACACACATTGTCCAACTACATCATTGCCACTGATATCATCGAGGAACTGGCCTTTATATGGAACTCTCAGCAGCAGGATGATGCAAACTTCGAGCTAACTGGTTCACCAACCAGCGGCGGTGGACCGGGCAGCACTTCAGCCGCCGGAGCAGCCCAACCACGTCGCATTGGCACACGCGGCGCCGACAAGGGTGCCAGGGATGAGTTCAAGTCCTTGATTCGACAGCAAATTGCCCGTTGCAATGAAAATGTGCCCACGCTGGTGGCCAACTTCATTACGCAGGAGCATCTGACGCTGGCACAGCACATCTTTGGCATGGCGCCGCCAGTGGAAACAATTGTCATTAAGTGAAGAATGATTTTCCAAACGAAAAGATGAGATCCTAGTCCGTGTGCCTAGCAGCAACAGGATGTTCAAGATTCCTCGGTGACTGAGAGCATATTATAAGCTTATGGCAATGAGAAATATATTTTATAAATATACAAGAGCTGTTGAGCAAGCAAAGACAAATTTCCAAAAATGTATGGATTCTTAACATTGTCATTTTACATCTAAATCTGCTTATCATTTTCATACCATCGAAGTCTCATAATTTTTTCAAAACGTTGCCAATTTTAATAGTCAACCACTGTCTCAGATTTTAAGAAATTAGTTTATATCTTTATGACAACAATTAACAGAATGCCTAATAACAACAATAACGTGAGATTGAATAAATAAAAAAGAAAGGTATTAACAATTTCTCTGGCATTTGCAAAGTTATAATTTTTTTAGGTTTATAAAGAACAGATTTCTATCATTACTTTATAACTGAAAAATGGTGTTCGTTTACATGTTTCTTTCTTATAAGCCAGTAACTTTAAAGGCTTAAATAAGTTATGTAATTTTATAATAACTAAAACTACGATTTTTCGTTCTACAAACTTGTTTTGATAGTTAATTAGAATTAAAAATAATATAATACTCTTTTTCGAGTGACTTTTTTTGCTTGAAGTAATGAAATTGCCAGAGTAGATTTGGTTTTAGGTTTAATCTCCGCTCTCTCTTTTTCTCAGTGCAATGTAATTTGTCTTAAAGCATATTAAATTAATGAATTAGTTATACAATACATTACTTAAAAAATGGTACACAGAGTTTTATTGAGTTTCTACCATGTTTGCTTTTATATAATTTTGCTAATAGCCTCATTTTAATGATATGCATAGATATTACGCACAAAAGTACGTCGATGACTAACAAATTTAGTATCATAGTTTTGTTTGATGATATCACACAGCAGGAAAATGCAATATAAATTAGTTAGATAATTATATATTAATAATTATGTCTTGCTTGCCGTTGTGATTATTTCTTTGGTTTCCGTTTCGGGGTTTTTGAGGGGATTACGGGCGATTTCGGATAGATTATTGGGCTCCAAGGGTAGATGGATGCCAAAGTCGTGCTTTATATAAGACATTAGGACGTTGTAGACCGCCGTGCAGACGTTGACAAAGGCCACACGGTATTTGGTGTCCAGGTAACGAAAGTTAATATACTGAGCTGCCGGCCAGGTTAACCAATCCAAGAGGTAGATGTAGGGAAACTTGGCAATCAGCTCCTGATGCGTTTCCTGCAACGTTTGACGCTCCAGATAGCAGATCGAGTAGAAGAATATTAGAATGCAGGCGGGCGACATGAACAGTTGATCAATCAGAATCTTTTTGCAGATATTGATGAACGTGCGATGTGGCATTACACGATCCATCCACTTGTACACATAATGATGCAGTGGTCCCTGCAATGCTCCTGCCACAAACATGCGATACATGCGATCGCCATCGTAGCGATCCTGTTTCCGCAGTCCATGTCGATACTCATACTCCTGGGCAATGACATCACCCACAACCATCAAGACACCGGAGCCGAGAACGTTTGTGATTAGCAGATATTTGCCAAACATTTTGTCCCATATCTGCTTGGACCAGCGCAGCAGAATAAATGTAAAGTCCTGACTTGTCTCACCCTTGCCATGGGTACAACGCCGTCCCAAAGATTTGCTGCCATTTCCTATTACATCAGACCTTAATATGATGCGGCTTCGTTTTGTGTGGGCTGTGAATGTCCGGCGCGGCAAATCGATGCGTATAGAGAGGCGGCTGCTATGCTGCAACAATGTTGGTAGACAGACGGCCACTCTCCGAGTCACCACGGACATTCTGGCCAGCTTACGCTATTTGAAAATAACGTACGCACCTGACTTCCTTTTCCTTTTCGTTTTCTGTTCGTCTTTCTACTTACGAATTTCGTGTTTGTTTTGCTTATCAGTCTGACAAATAAAGAGTGGCAGCCTTTCCCAAGGTTCCCAAATTTCCAATCTGGCAGCCCTGGCAATGTCGGCGTCACTTTTACTCTTTGCTTTGCTCTTCAGTTCGCGTTATTTTTAGGCCGCCTCAGTAGATTTTTTTCGGTTCACAACGCTAGCGCGCCAAATGCGTGTTTTTCTGGCTAAAATAGGATAAATTCCATCAAAACACGCACTTTTTTCACTTATAAAACACAACTCACACGCAGCGCAAACGAAATTTAAGGTTAGATACGCACAAATAAAGAATAATAAATAAATCTACATAAATGCATAAATTAAAAATAAAAAATGACACAATAGTAGCTTAAATAAAACGATTGATTTTAGGTGCCAACAACAACAACAATAAAATACAACTGTAATGAGGCTTCTCTATGTGTTCGGTCTGATTTTGGCCGTTCGTCTTGCATCCGTTTTCGTGGTCAAAACGTATTTTGTGCCGGATGAATATTGGCAGAGTCTGGAGGTGGCACACAAGCTGACATTCGGGTAAGTGATGAAGTATGGAAATACAGTGAAACAAAAAAGTATTGGCACACTTTATACAGATGTTTGATATTTAGTAATTTCATTAATAACTATTGGTGTGACAATATTTCTTTGATTCACTATGAGTGTATGCATATTTGTAATTTACATTTTGACCCCCCGCAGCTATGGTTACCTGACCTGGGAATGGGTTCAAGGCATTCGCAGCTATGTTTATCCCTTGGCCATCGCTGCTCTTTATAAATTGCTGGCGCTGCTGCAACTGGACAGTGCCCAGTTGCTGGTGCTGTTGCCACGCTTATTGCAGGCACTGTTGACCACTTACTCGGACTATCGGTTCTATGTCTGGACGGGCAAACGCAAGTGGGCATTGTTTTTGATACTCGTGCCTTGGTTCTCCTTCTACACGGGTTCCCGCACGCTGGCCAATACACTGGAGGCTTCACTGATTACCATCGCACTTAGCTATTTTCCCTGGCATGGCGAGGGCACGGCGTATTTGTGGCCAGCTGCCATCTGTTGCTTCCTGCGTCCCACGGCGGCGATTATTTGGCTGCCATTGACCGTGTATCATCTGCGCAAGAGCCGCTTGTCCGTGCTGGAGCTAATCCTCAAGCGTTTCTTTGTCATTGGGTAAGTGAAATCAATCACTGTTATCTGTGCCTTGGATTAAACCTTTTGTTTTTGCAGCTTACTCGTTGCTGGAGTTGGCATTGCCATTGATACTTACTGGCATGGTCAGTTGGTGGTGACACCGTGGGAGTTCCTCAAGTACAATATTTTCAACAACATTGGCAGCTTCTATGGCTCGCATCCTTGGTATTGGTACTTTATATCTGGCCTGCCCACAGTGCTGGGCATCAATACACTGCCCTTCATCTTTGGCCTCATCCAAACTGTACGGAAGACTGAAAAGTTTCCGGTTAGCAAACAGTTGTTGATTGCCATACTGGTCTCCCTGTTGGTACTGAGCACCGTGGAGCACAAGGAGCTGCGTTTTGTGTCCTCATTGCAGCCACTGTGTCTGTACGTGGCATCGGATGTTCTCTCCCGCTGGAGCTATAAGGCATCCCGTACTAAACTCTGGTTGGCAGCCTTCTTTATTCTGTTGCTCAATGCGCTGCCTGCTTGGTATTTCAGTACCATTCACCAGAAGGGACCCATTGAGCTGATGCCCAAGCTGCGGGACATTGCCCAGGATTACCGTGACGAGCGTGATCATCGCGCAAACATACTCTTCCTGATGCCCTGCCACTCCACGCCTTATTACAGGTGAGAATTGCCTAAACAACTTTATTTATATTATTAATAAAATTGATTATTTCATTAGTCACATTCACGAAAATGTTACCATGCGCTTCCTGACCTGCGAGCCCAATCTGAAGCAGCAGGAGAACTTTAAGGACGAGGCCGATCGCTTCTATGACGCACCAATGCACTGGCTCCGCTCCCACATTCCGGTGCATCCCCGCACTGCGCTTCCCTCCCATGTGGTGCTCTTCGATTCACTCGGCGACAAGATCAGCGAATTCCTAACCAACTACAAGCTGCTGCACAATATTGAGCACGCTGAGGTAAACAAGTTGAGCGATTCACAGGCTCTGCTTAACGAATGGTCTTCGGCGTTGGGCACGAAACCTCCTAACCTCACGTCTCTCCTGCAGTTTGTGGAGTCACGCATCGGCAAGTCAATCCTGGTCTATCAGCGTCTGCAGTCCGGCGAGGATAATGCATTTAATCGCAAAGAGTTCCAAGAAGCAGAGCCTGCCATGGAGCCGGAAGCTTTACCGAGCGAGAACCTTTTTAATTAGTTGAAAGTACTTAGCTGGCATTTTACATAGTTAACAGTCAAGCAAATTTTAAGAATGTCATTTATATTTTTCATTTTAAAACAGAAGACTTGAAGAGTTATTTAGCCCTCCGTTCAAAGTAAGAAAAGCAATCAATTGAAATTAACAGTACAATGATATTTTTGTCTGGCCTTAGCACAGTTTTTAAAACGTTTACAAATGAAATATGTAGTGAGTGAACACGTTTTTGTATTTTGTGGTAGTTTTCATAATTTTTATTAATTAATCAATTTTGTATTAGGCTAATATGTCAGAAGTGAGGCAATATATATAAACATATATATATGTATATATAGTAGAAGACATAATAAAGATTAGCTGTCCTTTCTTTAGTGTTTCAAATAAAGGTTCAGTCATCAAAGCCAAATAAATCGTAATTGTTTTAACTTAAATTTGAATAAATACAGTTACATTGATTTGAATTAGTGCTGTGAATTGAGATGTCGATAAATCGCGTTACAAATTAATTCGATATCAGTGCATTTATTTAAATGTTCTCACACTCGACAACTAATCTTTGTTATCGCTGGGTCAACTTATTTAGTCGATATTGTCGCCCATCACTGATAAAAATTGCAAATTAAAAAATCCAAAAATCTCAATATAAATGAATAAATTTGATGAAAATTTAAAATTCGAAATTAGACAAAATAAATGTAAACATTTTAATGAAGGTTTGAAGTTCGTCAGCCCTCGGGAAGAGAAGTTACAAAATGTAATTCTAAAAATAAAAAATTTAAGCAAAAGGTACAAAAAATCAGAATACTTTTTTTTGGAAATTGGCTTATTTTTTAAAGTTAAAATAGTCAAACCAGATCGGAATTTTTTACTGAAGTGGCAATTTTTGGACCGGGTGGCAGCCTTCCACACCAGTGCTGGCAAGTTTTGGGGGGGAACAATAGCTGTTTCTGTTAAATTTGTTATTCAGGGACTTTGCACAGTTTTACCAAAACTAATAATCGCAAAACTTAGCTGAATATATATTTAAAATAGCCAGATTTTCAGTAAATAGCAATTTTGAAATTTTTCTAGCAAACGAACTCTGAAAATAGCCAGATCTAGCTACAAAATAGCTAAGCTAGCAACAGTGCAACAGTCAGCAACTCTGGTCTGCATTAATTAAACGCGTTTTAAACAGAAACGCTGGTCAAGTTTAGTCAGGGGCAATTAATTAATTGCACAGATCTCGCACAAGCGAAAGCAACAACAGCAAACACACACAAAATATGGCTGCTTCAATGAGGGCGCTGCTTAAAGTGCGAGGTGAGTGAAAAATCTATTGCGAAACCATCTCAGAGCGAAATGTGTGTGCAAATTATATAACGATTTTTGGGCACAAAAAAAAAACAATTGAATGAATTAGAATGTGGCAACAAGTGGCAGTTAACGTCATTTGATTTTTATTAGGTCCAAATTTAAGTAAGCAGTCTCAGTAAATAGACGTGTCTGCAGTTTGCAATGTGTGTGTGTGTGTGTGTATGGGAAGAGGAAGAATGCGAGGGGAGCGAGTGGGTGGAGGCTTGTTCATGTTCAAGGTTCGCATGTGACCAAAGCAAAGCAAACAAACAAATTTTTGACAATGGGAATTCTCATAACAATTATTTGTTAATTATTTTGTTAGATGGCTTCACTGCCAGCGTACGCTGTGGCTCGCAATACAACAAGACGCGTGGAAACCTGAAGCTCAACGGCGACTCGCGCGTCATCTGCCAGGGCTTCACCGGCAAACAGGGCACCTTTCACAGCCAGCAGGCGCTGGAGTATGGCACCAAGCTCGTTGGCGGCATTTCGCCCAAAAAGGGCGGCACTCAACATTTGGGTCTGCCCGTCTTTGCATCCGTTGCCGAGGCCAAAAAGGCAACCGATCCTCATGCCACTGTCATTTATGTGCCACCACCTGGCGCTGCTGCTGCCATTATTGAAGCGCTCGAAGCGGAAATTCCGTTGATTGTATGCATCACGGAGGGCGTGCCCCAGCACGATATGGTCAAGGTGAAGCATGCGCTGATCAGCCAGGACAAGTCACGCCTGGTGGGACCAAACTGCCCCGGCATCATTGCACCCGAACAGGTTCGTATTTCTCTGACAGGTTCCTGTCATTTGCATAATTCTTAACATAATCAGTTAACAGCTGTGATGCGTGAAGACAACAGCAAAGTGATAAGCGATAGGCGATAGGTACAAAGTTCATCAAGTGGATCGATTGACCGGCCGGTCGCTGTTTATTTTCCGTTTTTATGACCTATTTATGGCCCCTATTTGTGTTGTGCTACAGTGCACTTTCGATATGGTTAACTAAATGAGTTGTTTACTGCAAAAACAGTTGTCGAAAAAGAAAAAAATTTAAATTCATTTGCATATTTTAAATGAACTGATAATCACTGTAAAGCTAACAGTCTTTGTCACAGCGCCTCGCTGTAAAGTTAACAGTGGTATTTTACAGTGTCCTAACCAGCTGATGTTATGTTAATCACATCCTTCGATAACAGATAGCTAAAATTGGCAACCGATTTAAATTTAACAGATATTTAAACAATGGTAGCATTTCCCTTATTTAAATTTGTTCGTCATAGCAATGCTATACTGTTGCTTGTACACTTATCTCACTGACTCATAAGCTGGTTTCATAAGTTGTATCCAATATTTGACAATTTTGTTTTGATTGTTTTTGCAGTGCAAAATCGGCATTATGCCCGGCCATATACACAAGCGAGGCAAGATCGGCGTCGTTTCGCGATCTGGCACCCTGACCTATGAGGCCGTGCATCAGACCACCGAGGTGGGTCTTGGCCAGACCCTGTGCGTGGGCATTGGCGGTGATCCGTTCAACGGCACAGATTTCATCGATTGCCTGGATGTGTTCATCAAGGATCCGGAAACCAAGGGCATCATTCTCATTGGTGAGATCGGTGGTGTTGCCGAGGAGAAGGCCGCCGATTACTTGACTGAGTTCAATACGGTAATAGAGACGACTTAATAAAAAATATATCATTAGCAATATAATAATATTCTTATTTATTTACAGGGTATCAAGGCTAAGCCTGTGGTGTCGTTCATTGCTGGCGTCTCGGCACCTCCCGGTCGTCGCATGGGTCACGCTGGTGCCATCATCTCTGGCGGCAAGGGCGGAGCCAACGATAAGATTGCTGCCTTGGAGAAGGCTGGAGTCATTGTTACCAGAAGTCCTGCCAAAATGGGTTACGAGCTGTACAAGGAGATGAAGCGATTGGAGTTAGTTTAGTTTAAGTCAATCAAATTGAACAAGAATCGTGACAAAGCCGAGGTACCAAAAGTACGACTCTGAAGAGAATTATGCGAAGCAAGAAAGATTATTAACTAATTAAGTAAAAAGTGAATATACCAACCAACCTAATATGAAAATATGTCGAAATCCTAAATAAATTATTGTGAAATTCTCTAATATGAAACAAAAACAGAGGACTGAATGTTATATTCCACAAAATGAATTTAATCTAAGCAACTGCCGTCGTACCACCTGTTATAATTAACAAGCAAAAATTTAAAGTATTCAGCACCGCGCACTTGAAAACATTAATATTCTGCTGTTGCTCTCACGTTAAAGGCACCGGCTTTGTTTTGCCTTATTTCGAATAACCTTTAGATATTTTTTTTGCAAATCAAAAGTTCTAGCTCGAAATAAATGTAATAAACATTAAATCAATTCTCGGTTTTATAATTTGAACAAATTGAAAATAAACAATACGTATGATTCCGCGCGGCGACTTAAATCGCAGGGATGCCACCTCTCCTAGAAAAAAGTTGCCGATCTGGCAAATTCATTGTTAAAGCACTGTTAAACAACAGTCTGGCGGCTATTATTCTTCTGAAAGCCATAACGACTACCGGACACAAATGTCCACTTCTTCTTTTTCTCTTTACGATCCTTTTATACATTCAGTTTAGGCCTGCCAGAATTTTTTCTGGTGTAAAAATGCTATTGCAGTGATATTCGATATAAATATTTCTACTGTGTGGAGTAATTAGTTGGTGTGGAGCAATTCTGTTAAGTTGCAGTTCATTGCATTTCGATGTTGACATATCGATAACAATGCAGCTCAACCCCAGCTGTTTTCTTGGTAATTTAGTCGAATTTTGCAACACTTGCACAGCAAGCGTAAAAGAAAAATTTCTTTGTGCAATTTACAAACATTTCGTGATCCCCGTGAAGCAAGCAAAAGCCGCGAGTGAAAAAAGCAGCTAGAGCTGCAAATATCAATTAACGCATTGCAAACTCTTAACACCCACAACACACAATAGCACACCCCGCAACGGCACCGAAATCGACGCAATGCCAGTGTGCAAATTGCTCGTTGTAGCATCGCCAATGGGTAGCAGAACTGAAAATGGTGAGTTTGATGCGAGACCGAAAAGTACATAAACAACTACACACATATACATATATGTACATACATATATATATAATGTGTATATAACCATAGCTGATTTTAGTTATTTATATATGTATTTTTATGCAATATTTATTAAACATGTACTGTACTGATTTTAAACTACGGTCGCTGTCCGATCACATCATAATCCGCCGCATACGTTGTCTGTAGTCTCTGTATTTTCTCTAACCGCAACTCGTCTCCCTGCTGGAAGCGTTTGCCCGTTGTGGTGCGATTGCCGTAACTGAGCATCAAATCCAAATCCTGCGGTTTCCCAGGCACACTACAAACGGGATTTTCGGCTGCTTGCTTTTTCCGTTCCTTTGGCAATATATCATACATGATCTTATAAGTGGTCGTACAATTCTCCATCATATCTGGCGCCAATGGGAAACGCACTTGCACCTGTCGGTTAGTCATCAGATTGTGCAGCGCCTCGTTGCGTCCATCTAGATATTGACGCGTCCCATCTCCCGTCTCCTCCACCGTCCATGGCTCATAATAGTTGTCCTGCACTTCACTCAAATGTCGCTCACATCTATTCACCCTCTGTAGTCCTGGCACTATACAATCGTTTGTCTCCTCGCTGCCCAGGCGCCTCTCCTGCCAATTGGCGAGCAGCACCTCCTTGCCGTAGTCCCTGGATATGTGCTCATCCACATACGAACCTCGCGGTACATTTGAAAACATTACAAGCCCCACTAAACCACAAAATGTTATCAAAAGTAAGACTTAAAAATTTAAAAAATGTAAAAAAAATGTGTTCAAACTTTTTACACAACTAAGATTAACATATTTTTTGAAAATTACTAAAGACTTTGACTTAAAAGTATAGGATATTTAACACAAAAAAAAAAATAAAATAAATAAATACCCTGCAAAAAAAGGTTGAACTAAAAAAAAAATTTGTTTCTAATTTTGATGTTCTATGAACGACTTTTAATATACCAAAATATAGACTCTCGTGATTCAAAATGTCCTTTGATTTCAATAATGAAACAATCGTTTGAGGTAAAATAAACCATGAATAAAACAGGGGAAAGTCCCTTAATTCTAAAAGTAATACTTAACTTAATTTACCCATTTTTTTTTAGTATTTTTAACATTTTATCCCCTTATTTTTGTAATTCTTAACTGTTTTAAACATTTTTAAGTCTTATGGTAGTTTTTTTTTTCTGTATCCAACTTTATAAGGTCCATTTTGAATGCTGTCTTTGAAAAATTTTTTCTGCTGTCAAAAAAAAAAGAAAATTAGTTGCCATGGGATTTGCAAATATTATAGAGTTGCAATATATGAACTTAGCAAAGTGTATTGAGAAATGTTTTTGTTTGGGTTTCGAAAATAGATTCGGAATGATTTCTGTTCGATGCGTTTTGTTGGTACGCCATTGTTGGCGTTTTTCGAGTGGGTTTTTATTGAAAATCTATTTTGTGAATACAACCGAGCCGACGACCGGGGGCCGTCAGTTTGCATTCATTGCGTCGCGATCATGTCGTCGTTGTCGTTGTTGTTATTGTTGTTTTTACAGGCCCAACAAAACCCGGGCATTACTTGTTGCTAGACCATGCATATCTATGCTATATGCCTAGACATACATACATACATACTTACGTTTGTATATACAAATAAACCGATATTTACACTAAAATCTAACTAAAACAGACAGCACGCGTTGCACGTCTCTGTTTGTTGCACAGTTGCAGTTGCAGTTGCAGTTGCAGTTGTAGTTGTCGACTGTTGAGATGATGCTATAAACGAATTGTCGTCGTCATCTCAAATGTTATTCTTTATACAATAGTTGTTGTTGTTGTTGTTAGTCAGTTGTTGTTTCGCTTGGATTCGCTTCGTTCGCCCATTTTTCGTTTTTCTGTTTACAAAATATGTAATTTTTACTGCACCAAAGAATAGAAAAACATTTTTCTCTTTCTGCTTGCTTTTTTTTTTTTTCTTCATGTGCACACGCAGAATGTTGAGAATTTGTGAAAATTAATTTATGGGTTTTTTCACGCCGTTTTATACTATTTGGTACACTTTAATACATTGTATTTATTCTATAATATATTTATATAAACGTAATGAATCTGTGATAAGACTTTTTGGCTGAGTTCTCAAGGCGCAATACACTTTGCAACATATTCTATTTTGACAGGCCCCCAGACAATGTCGACGCAAGGTAAAAAGACAGCTGCTGCCCTTTTTTTTTTTTTGCATAATTCATAACTCCCACAGGTGCTGCCTGAGGCATGAATAGGAGCGGGAGGAGGGACAGTTAAAAGCATCCCCCCAGACAACATAGCAATAAAAGTTGCCTCATGTGCCCCGTTGTGTATGCAACAAGAATTTTCCTACCTGCGGTAATTGAAATACTTGAGTTTTCCAAGACATTTTTTGACTGGCTGAAATAGAACAAAAGTAAAACATTTAACTTATTTGATAATATTAAATGCACAATTGTTAAATGTACAAGTTGACATGTGTTTCTATCATATTCTAAAATATCTTCAACAGCCCAAAAGTGTCGGTTAAATTGTTAAATTATACATGAGGTCTTTTGAAATTAAATATAAGTTATTTTTAAATTAAATTTTGAGTACGAAGTATTCCATGCATTAATAAATATGTTAAAGCTTAAAATGAATTTACTATTGCAAAATTGATTTTCTGAAAACAAACTTTATTATTGTTAACTAATTTTCGAAATCTATGTAAAAAACTACTGCTTTGAAATTATAATACCAAGCTCTCTTCAGTAATTGTAATCCACATTTTGTAGAATAGCTACCGCGTGTCTTCAGTCAGTTTGCAGTGTTATTCGTGCTAAAATATAATCAATATTTAGCAAAAGGATAACTTTGCTTAAAATTGTAATCAAATATCTGCTTTATTGCATATCAACAACCTTTGGCTTGACTTGCTTCTTCTAAATTCTGGGAATTCTCTTTAAGTTGGCCTGGTCTTGCAATCATTGCAGGACATCTTTGAGTCATCTAGTGCCGTCCACACTCGATGTGCTTAGCTGGCGTTTTCTTATGCTATTTGAGAGCATGAGAGTACCCAGCACGCGCTCCTTGTGGCCTACGACGAGTATTTCTCCTTGTGTCAGCTAAAAAACAAGACAACATGATTACTAGCCAGCCTGGCTGGCAGCCTTTGCCAGGATGAAGAGCGCCACGCGCTTGTGTCTCATATAAGCTGCATAATCTAGCTGGCTACGAAGGTTGACGGAGGTAGAGGGTGTATAGATTCTGCGGGGGGTTTGGCCTTTCAGCCTGAACACGCGCAACGCTTTAAATGAATGCTTCTCTTGCCGCTTGTCTGTTGTCTGTTGGGTGTTGTGTGTGTCGTGTGTCGTGTTGCTTGTCTGGGTCAAGCGGTAAAGTGAAAGAAACAAACAACAGAAGTGTTGTTGTCCTTGTTGACACCTTTCACGGCCGACGAATTAATTAAAGTGCCCCAGGCGATGTCGTAAAACATTTAGCATTTTAATTGCGTCATAAAAGGAAAAGCAAAAGCCAAACATGACAAGGAGTGGGAGTAGAAATGAGACAAGGAACATTAACATGTCGTTTGGCATTTGTCGCCTAATTAGATGAGATTAGTTGTGGTTCTAGGATCCGTTTAAGCCAACAATTGAAGCTGATTTCAGAGCTTAGCTATTTTTTTTTGTTGAGCATGCCTATTAACTTTGACTGGGCCACGCCCACTCGTGGCTATAAGCCACCCACTGCAGCGCCGATTGCAGCAACAGCAGCGACGGCAACGACGGCAGCGGCAGCGGAAGTGACAGACGCAGCGCATCCTTGCTCTCATCCTCGCCTGGCACTTGGCCTCGAAACGCGTTGCGCTTTTAAGCTCACACGTGCGACAGGCACTTGTCAACTCACTCACGCTCTCTCTCTCTCTCTGTCTCTCTCTGACTGCCGCTCTCTGTTTCTCAGCACACGCTCTCTTCTGGGTATATAATTTGTATATGTATGTGTAGATGTGTCTCTGTCAACGCTGACCCAAATAAGATGTCGTAATTGCAACAAGGCGCGACACTCACGACATTCACATTCTATATGCAATTACGTTACCGTTAACACAACCCGAGAGCCGAGCAACAGTCGTTCAAAGTTTGTCATCTCTCTCATTACGCTCTTTCTCTCTCTCTCTAACTCTCTCTCTTGGTCGTTCGCTCAAAGTAAACAATAAGAGCACGAGTCTAAGCTGATGCTTCAAGTGACGTCGCGACGCGTCGTCATCGTCGTTGTCTTCGTTTCGTTTCCATTGTTCCGCCTGTGCATAAATTATTTACTACGACGCATTTTCAAACGCACTTCACATCCCCAACCCCGCTACCCCCTTTGCCCTGGTTGCATTGTTTATTATAATTGATGCATGTGGAAGTAAATGAAGCTAATCGTTGAAAATATTCTCGCAGCTTAATTCTTTGACAATTTCTGTTGCATACTTTGAGGCTGCAGCAAAGAATCTATTTTTTTAAGGAATCTAGGACACTGCATATCCTTTAATATCCCAAATCATGCCACATACTTTTTATGGTTGTCATATGCGAGCACGAACATTTTTCTCCAGTTGATTGCAGTTGATTTGACTTCTGTCGCTTGACTGTATGTCAGCTATCTCCTCTGTCAAAATTGCCCCCTTCACTTTAACAGTTTTTATATCCTAAAAGCTTTTTTATTGCCCACTTTGCACGACTGATGAAATGCCATCAATTGAATGAAAACTCAAATAACCCAATCCCATCAAGACTAAATGCAATTTGGGATTCATAATTGACAGCGATGCGCATTGCAATATCTACAAATACATTCATATAGACCTACATACATACACAATATTCCATTGAGATTGCCCGTTTATAATTGAATTTCACCAACTTTTTGCTAAAAGTATTGACACAACTATTTTTCGCAAATATGAAGCGATAGTTTTAATCAAATTTGTGCACCTCACTGCACTTTGAGAGCTTTAAAGTTAAACTTTTAACGTTGGAAGTGCCTGAAATATATTGTTTTTGTAAAACATATTTAATTGAATTAATTTGCTTATACTTAGTGGGAAATAAATTTCAAAAATATTTAATTGAATTAATTTGCTTATTCTTAGTGGAAAATGAATTTAAAAAAGTTGTGAAAATTTATGGGCAAGAACACTCTAATTTTATATAAGAGGAGTATTCCTGATAAGCAAAGATTTCATGTCCTTCAGTATAAAACGATTCTGAAATTAAGTTTTAATTATTTCATTATAGAAGAAACTTTTATTAAGTCAGTGATTTCTTGACTAACAATCTTCAGTTAACAACTTTATTATGCTTCACGAAAGGTAATTAAATGTTGATTAAAATCTGAGAATTAATAAAAAACATTTAATAAATTTACTGATTGATTAGTATCCGAATAACATATAATTCAGAATGTGGAGAGCTAACTATACAGCTTTATGAGCTAAGCTGTTAAATGCAAATTTGTTACAATATAGTAGCTTTAATATTTACAATCTTTTCTTTTTTCAAATTAATTAAATTTATATTTACATTTTGTTATAAACAATAACATATTTGGGTAGAATTTTATTAAGTAGAGTGCTACGCGAGGTTGATGCGTCATAAATTAATCTCAAACGTATTGACTACATAGTATATTATACATTTTTGATTTTTTACTGTTTAATTTGATCTTTGTTACTAACTTAATGGTCAATTTAAGCTGTTATTAAGCATTTAAGACTCTTAGTTGTTTTATCTTTATTAACATTCGATTTGAAACGCCATTGGTAACCAGGTAAAGCTGGGAAATAGTCAAGTATTTTGATTGCAGGCAACAAACTTTTGTCGTAAACATTCCTGTTTGGCACGCACACACATACACACGCACACAAATACATTAACACATGCAGTGGTATATAGATAGAGGCTACTCCAAGGTCTTGTCGTGGCCTGCTTGGAAGCCAAAGCGAAGTGTAGATAGGCAAAGATGATGCCCAGCAGCAACAACAAAGAGGACAATTGCAGCAGCAACACACGCACCAGAAAGGACAACAACGATGCCACGATGAAATGCCACCCCAAAAAGTAAATTGTGCGCATTTTGGCTCTGGGGCATAATACACTAAAGTAAAAAGAGAGATAGCGTGATAGCGAGAGAGACAGGAACTATAATAGGGGAGAGATAGAAAGACACAGAGAGAGAGAGAGAGAGAGAGAGTGAGAGTTAGCGGGTCGCGGGGGCACATTATGCTTTAACCTGTTTTCCGCAAAGCTTTTACGCACTCAGACTTCTGACTCGATGCTCTCTTACACGCTCACCTTGCCACCCTATATGTTTTTTTTTTTTTGCCAAAGCAAAGCACAAATAGAGCAGAGAGAGAGAGAGAGGCAGAGGGAGAGAGTGAGAGAGAGTGCCCCAGCAGGCGATGCTTTTCGGTCGGCCTTTTCGCATGCGGTGGCCCAGTATCCATTCGGTCGTGTTCCCATAATGTCTGCCAGCGGAGCGCAGTGCTCGTCGCCGTCGCACTATTCGTCGCAGCCGTCGTCAACGTTGTCATTGTCATCAGCAGCAGCAGCAAAAGCAGCAGCAGCAGCAGCAAAAGCAGCAGTAGAAACAGTAGTAGAAGCAGCAGCAGCAGAGGAGCAGAAGCAGCAGCTTAAAAATACATTTTCACAATGAAGCAAACGGGCGAAGGCAAGAGAAAATGAATTAATTTTGCGCTGATCAAACTGAAATAAATACCAAAAAATACAAAAATACACAAAATACATGTAAACGCACAAAAAAAAAAAAATAAAAAAATCTGAAAATGGCACGCGCGTAGCAATAAATAAAATGTGTGTGTGTGTGTGTGTGTGCGATAAGAACAGATACCTATGTACATACATATAGTACATGGTATATACACTGCATACGTATGTATTTAGGCATATAAGTATGCAGGAAAAGGAAGCAGCCCGGCGCAGTGTATAAATATAATGTGATCAAATCAAATAATACAAAAAGAAACCAATGAAAAATGTGTAATGAATAAGATAAACGCAAAGGAAAATACGGAATTTTTGTGTTATATTTTTTTCGTATCGTGAAAAATGCTAGCGGAATTTTCATTTGGCTTTTAAAGTTTTTTTCGTTGCCTTTTTTTCGCATTGCCTTTTTGGTGTATTATACATACACAACGACACACGTTTTTCACACAACAAACACACACACACATATACACTTAGATACACAGAGAGTGTCCACATTCGTTTCGTTGCTTTTCGTTTCGTTTTTCAGTTTCGCATTGTCGGTCGTTGTCGTGTCGTGTTGTCGTGTTGTCGTCGTCGTCGTCGTCGTCGTCGTCGTCGTCGTAGTGTCGACTCGTCTCTTCGCCCCACAGTCGAGGCAGCGTCGCTTTTTGGCCGTGCAGTTGTTTGTTTGTTGCTCTTGTAATTTGATGGCGTAGGAAGCCCTGTAAAAGTTTAGGCAAATGTTTAGCCCTGGCAAATGGCGTAGTTGTTTTTATTGTTAGCATAAACAAACTGTAGAAATTACATTAAAGTTTTCTCTTCAATCTCATTAACAATGCATCTCAGCTTTAAACTGCACGCTCTCTACAGCTCTCTCTCTCTCTCTCTCTTTCTGCTGTTCTCTCCCACGCAAGCGCAAGCGCTTTAAAGCACACGCTCTCCTGCAACGCCAACCGCAACACATTTTCGAGTACAGCGTGGGAGCTTTTTGAGTACTGAAGACGGCGACAGCTGCTGTAAACAGTCAACTGACAAGTTGAGGCACACAAGAGAAGGGATTGGGGTTAAGGGGAAATAGGAAATAGGAAACTGTGAGCTGGGAGCTTGGTAACATTGAGAAGAAGCACATGCATTTGAGCAAACTTTCTTGCTTCTTGACAAATCGTTTAAATGCAATTGCTTGTGCTAAATTTCTTTTCTTTTCTTCTCGTTTTCGCGAACTTTGCCTTTGACACGTTCTTTGTTCGGTTTTGGCGTCTTTACATTTCCTTGGTCGTGTGCCACACGTCGTATGCGTGTTTCTTAATACGGGCGACTACGTCATCCATTTGTCACCTGTGCCCGCATCTTACTCTCTCTCTCACTCTCTCTCGCCCTCACATTCTCTTTTGTTTCTCCAAATCTGATGGTTTTTATTATTCTTTTTCTTTCGCATATTTCGCGGGTATTTCCCAAACACACAAATACGAGCACGAAAATATGTATCAAAAGTGGCATGACTTGCTTGTACTTGGATGGGGGTGGGGATGGGAAAGGGTTGCCAGAAAAATACTGTGAATGGATATCATCGATGTATGTATTTGTGTTGTGACTTGTTCATATTTCGCTTTTTTTCCGCCCGTTTGTTTTCACTTTTAAGTGTCCATGCAATTTTGCTGCTTGTTTGTTTTCTTATCGTCTCTATATCTATTTCTTCTAAATGCCCTGTGCAAACACGTAAACATTTCGATTTATTTTTCTTTATAATATGAAAAAATAGAGGGTAAAATAGGGAAATATATTAACATTTTTACCGAAAAATGAACGAGGAAAATCTAAGAAAGTTTAGCAAAAAATGTGTGGAAAAAGAACTCTAAGTAGGCAATAACGAAAATCAATTAATTAGGCTTAAAATAGTTAAATTAACCTAAAAGTAAGCTTGAGTTTTAAAAGATTCTAATCTTAAGTTTGAAATAATGAATGAAACATTTTTCTATTCATTTTGATGTGTCCTTTTTATAAAGTAGCTAAAATGACTCCATTATTTCTTAAGATAGATATGTATCTTATCGTTCAACAACCCCTTTGAGACCCTTGAAATATTTGCTACCTAAACTATGCGAAAAATAAAACTTGTAGCAATCAAAAATGAACATAATTATGTCGAAAAGTGAACAAGGAACTTGCAAAAGAAGGAAGCAGCACCACAATAACAATAACAACAACAACAACTGGTCGAACACACGATTTGAGAGAGTTTCGATTGTGTTAAAAGCATCCCTTCGACTATGCGGCAAAGTTTAATTCGTATCCTGGGGCAGAGACACACGCATTTCAATTACTCTGCTCTCATATCTCGTTAAAAGCTCGTGCAGTTTTGAATATCAAAATAAATCGTAAACAAGGTCACATTCCTGAGTGTGTGTGTGTGTGTGTGTGTGTGCGTGTGTGTGGATGTGTTGCCAACACACAGAAACACACAGAAAAGTTCGTTTTCGCTCGTTCGTTTGTTCGCTCTCTCTCTGGAATGCTTTGAATCCCTTGACTTAACTATAGTTCCTTAACTTGCAGCAAAATGTGTGCCACAAACAACAAATCAAAGAAATTCTCACATAACCTGAAATCCATAGACAACAGAAAGTGAAGAACGTGAAAATAAGCTAAAAATTATAAGAAATAACAAAACAACTGAGGCAGAAGCAAACGAGGAAGAAGTGAAGAATCACAACCATAAGAAAAGCTTTAACTTAAATATTTTTTAAGTATACAACTATACATAAATTAAAAACAAAAAAGTAGTAATACAAAGTTAGCTGTAAGCTATAAGCCGTACTTAATAATAATACTTAATAATTGAGAAACTATCGCAGGTGCAGAGACCAAAAATATATAAACCTAAAGGCAGTTTGTGATTCTCGGTGATATGGTGTAAATGTGATAAACAACGTTATAAAAGTTTTAATGCAATTACAAGCAACAATAATAATAAACAACAACAAACTACAAACTACAACAAGAGCTAAAATCTTAGCTAATTGTGTTTTCGACTCTACGTTTTTTCATTTCGCATAATTTTTAAAAAAAAAGTATAAAACAAACAACAATAATAACTATATACCTATACTATATACACCCATATAAATCTTAATTAAACTTAACTTAGCCTTGTCTCTATAAGCAAATTAATAAAAATACAACTAAATTAAGTCGCACAAGAATAAAACCAAAAATCCGAAAAACAAATTCCCGTGGAGTAGCAGCTAAAAAAAAGGCGTAGTGATTTTTTAATATTCTATTAACTGCACTGCCGGCATATTTTTGACAATATATGATTTTAATCTAACAAAAACCAAAAAACAAGCCCAAAAATACCAGAATACATACGTACATAAATCAAACTCAAATCGTATGCAAAGATTCTTATGAAATAAACTACCAAAAAGACAAGAAACTACAGCAAAACAACAAGAAGTTGGAGCGACAGAAAAAATGCAATAGTTTTAATCACTCGCAAAGGTAAAGATATAATAAAAGAAAAGATATAAAATTTGTCATACTATGAATTCTTTTTAATTTCTTCAAAAGAAATTGAAATGAAATTAACTAAATAATTTGATTTAGTACAAGTTTATTTCATAAACGTTAGTTGACATGAAAACAACAAAAAAAATGCTTATATTTATTGCTAAGTTTCAGACAGAGAATTTCTGAAGATAAAATGCTATTTAATTTATAAAATTAAATAATTTGTTTATTTTATGTTTACTTGCAGTACATTTTACATAAACTGTGATTATGAGTTCCACAAAATCTCAAGTAGCCCTTGCTACAAATATTCCAACCAACTTAGCCTCCGCCTCAGCCACCTCCACTGCGGCCGCCGCCGTTGTTGTTGTCGCCGCCGTTGCCTCAAATAACAGTTCGACGTCACCAGCAACAGGAGCAGCAGTAGCAGCAACAGCAACAGCAGCAACAACTACAACTGCAACAGCATCATCAGTGACGTCATCAACAGCCACAACGGCAACAACAGTGACAACAATAACAACACAAACAGCAGCCAGCAGCAACAACAATAACAATAACAACAACAACAACAACAACAACAACATTAACATCAGCAACGAGGACACGTCTTCCGCTTCCAATTTGGGGCGACAGAACAGTTTTGGCAATAGACGCGTAAGTAACAATAGCTCATAATTCAGGAAGAAAACGAAATGTATATATAAATATAAATAGGTCAGTTGCGAATCGAAAGAGTGTGCTCTAGATAATCTCTCTCTCTCTGGTCACATTCTCTCTCTATATTCTTGATACATAAGTGCAGCCATGAACTGGAAATGGCCCGTGCAAAACGATACACGCCCAAAACTGCATGAACTGGGTCAGGTCAGCTTTTCAGGGGGGTCCTCCGATTGGGTTGCAGTTTTCTAGGAATCCGAATTGGAAACGCAATTGCTGGAATTTCCCAATCGACCCGCAAATGCCAAAGAGTTGCATTGAAAACGTGTTTTTGATTGCTGCCCCCTAAAAAGGTCCCCAGACGGGGATTAGCAATTTCCACGGAGTTCAAGGTTTATGTGGGCCAGACCCATATGGGTGGCAACTAGCATTGGTTTAGTTATTTATGTGGCATGTGGCAGGTAACTAAGTAAATTTTAATTGAGACAAACATCTGCCCTTTAATCCGAAATCACAGCAATGCAAATTGTTAAATTATTAGACCTGGGAAGTTTCCAAGGTCGATTTATTGATTTTTCCCAACAAACTGAACTAATGACGTTCACGGAAGTTGCCAACACGAAGTTGTCTGCACTTCGATAGCCGAAATGCCACAATTTGAAATCACAACAAATTTGTTAATTTACATATGCAAAGCACGTGGCAATTTTATGCAAAATTGGAATCTTAGAAATTGGGATATACAGTAAAAGTCAAGTGGGAAATATATAAAGACGGTTTGTGAACAGATTATCATTCTAAAATACATAAGGTACATGTGCCGCATAGTTTATTTAGTAATATCTAAAAGTTTATGTACTCTATATATAAAAGAATAATATTTAAGCACAAAAAAAAAAAATTTAACCAAATAATTTAAATATCTACAATCTGTATTCATATATGTAGCTCTATTTTTTCTTGCATTTTCTTTATGCAATATATTTTTCAAATTTTTTCCATAAAAACAATTCCAATTAACAATTTAATTACCACATTTCGCATATTTAAAGAATATTTTATATATGTTACATACCCTCAGATGCTAGTATTCACTGTACAAACCAACAAAGTGGCAAGAAAAAAAATGGTTTGCTCAGAGTTCGCCAAATGCCTTTGAGTTTGACATTTGAGTTTAGCGTATATTGCTTTTACTTTCTTGCAACGTCACAATGCCACATCATTTTCAAGTTGAGGATGCGTTGAAGTGGACAGGCAGGGAAGCAGAGGGAAGTTTAAGTAGTTGCTGTCTCATAAGCAAACCAAAAGTGACTGATTAATGATGTGCCCTAACTTTGTTGAGGAAAAAAATCAATGAAGGTTAGCTAATAACGCAATGGAAAACCCAGTAATTTGGGACAGACTATCTGATAAGGCAGCCAACAGACTGACTGACTCCTTGATTAACCGATTGCCCAATTGACCGACTGACTGAATGACGAAGTGACTGACTAACTCAATTGGTTGCGTTGTCCTTCGGTGTTGTTGAAATGTCAAAAGGCAGGCAAAAGGCTATGAAACGATTTATGTGACTGGCACGGCAGAAGTGACAACAACAACAACTACGATTGAGAGTAAAAAGAGTGTACGACTAGGTTATACCCTCTAAAAAATATTTAACTTGTAACTGAGTGTAATTTTTAAATGTGGAAGATGTAGGAGCACTTTTCGTTCATGTTCATGTTTTTGCTCTGTAAATTTTTTTAAAATAGCTACTAATAAGAATTGTTTAATATATGTTTAATGTTTTGAAGTCTGCAAATTAACTACCACGAAAAATTATTATTTAAAATTGAGAAGCTGAGTTTTTGTGTATTTTAAAAGGTTATCATAGCTAAGTTCAGGTCGAAACACTCTCTTTCAATGGTTGCAGGGTATTTTAAGAATATAATAACGTTTTACGCTGTTGTTGGTGATGTTTCCCACTCTCTAGAACATGTGTGTGGATCGTTAACGTTGCCCGGGCTGGCATTTGTTTTACATTTTAATGAGCCAACAATTGCATCACGGGCAACGTCATCGGTTGAGTTGGTTTGGCTTTTAGCCGCCTTTCGTCTGCGTTCTGACTGCCTTTTGGCTGTCAACTTTGGCATTAAATTAGTGGCAGCTAATTCGAAACTAATTGCTTTCACTCTCGTTACTTTCCTTCCACCTGAACAGGGCAACATGAAGGGCAAACATCTTACACGCAGTCATGCCATGCGCGAGTCAACATCGCCTCCACACACGCCAACGCCTCGAGTCGCCTCCGAGCAGCAGCAACAGCAGCAGCAGCAGCAACACCCCAGCGATGCCCATGAGCACAACAATAATACTAACAATAACAACAACAGCAATGCCATACTAAATAATAATAATAGCAATACAAATACCAATAGCAAAGCACAATCAACTGGACGCGGCAATTCGCCGCTCATGGAGACTCCTGCTGTGATTGTTACTAGTCAGCAACAGCAACACCACCAGCAACAGCAACAGCAGCAGCAACAATCACCACTGAATGTGCCACTGCGAGACGAGGCAGAGTTTCCCAAGTTGTCGCCTCCCAAGAAATCTGGAGCTGGTCAACATAATCGCACCAACAGCAGCGGCAGCTCTGGCATTGAATACAACAACAACAGCAGCAGCAGCAACAATAACAATAACAACAACAATGGCAAAAAGTATGTGGTGGATTTAAAAGCTAACGGACTGGACAAGCATCACAACAACAACTCGAACCCCAATAATAACAACAACAACTCTGGTGCTCTGCTCTACAACTCGGGCATGAATTATAAGGCAGCGGAGCGTCATGATCGTCACGAGCGCCATGAAATGTCCAGCCAGAATAGCAATCTCAGCAACAGCAACCACGAGGAGGAGCAGTATCATTATGAGCGTGGAGCTGGTGGTGTCGGAGGCGGTGGCGGTGGCAAGAAGCATCGTGCCAATACCAATTCAAAGGGTTCCAAGCCACGTTTGAAGAACCTAACTGGCAGCTCATCGGGCAGCATTGATGGTGGTGCTGGCAATAATGGCGGCAATGGCGGCAATGGTGGTGGTGGTGGTGCCGCTAGTGTTAGTCACTGTGGCAACAATTCTCAAACATTGGGCAACTCGAACAATTCAAGCAACAACACATCGGGCTTCATATCGCGCGGTAAGTTGTGGACAGGAATGTGGTCCATGCCAGACTCATGGCTCAATTTATTGATTCTAGTCTTTCGTCAATCAGAGAACTCAAGCGAACAGTACACGGACTTTGGTGGCACAGATCTGTTAACCTTCTTTCGCGATACGCTTAACAAGAATCCCAAGGATCGTAATATATTGTTAAAAATCGAAAAGGATTTGATGGAATTCGTACAGGATAAGAGGTGAGTCTTTGAAGTACTTGAATAGTTGTTCTCTTAACGGGTTTTTACTTATGTTCAACTTTAATAACTGTGGCAAAATAGATCTAATTGGCTGTGAATTATTATATTGATATTCGTTGTTTGATCTCTATAAAATCAAAACTAAATAAAAAGACAAAATTTTATGTTCTAGACTCTAGAGTCTCATTAATACTCATTAAACATAATTTAATTCCATTTTAAGGAAATGCTTTTGTCAATAGAGCAAGAGAAGTTCTGCTCAACCTCTGAGATTTATTTGATTTACTATGGGGGATCGCTAACCTCTCCTGTTATACCTGCGGCATATCTTGACTGCATTGCAATAACTTTTGTTAGGCTATAAAAAAAGTTTTAGATTCTATTATAACTATATCTAATATATGCACATATCGTTTTTATTGCCCATTTGCTAGTCGTGGCTGTGAGTATCGATTTCCGCCAGCTTCCTCGTACAATCGCATGCTCATACATCGCACGGCTGCGTTCTTTGGTATGGATCACAATGTGGACTCGGAGACGCAGCAATGCGTCATTGTTGCTGTTACCAAGGGCACTCGCATACCAGAGGTAAGTTATTGTATGAATCAAAGAAGTTTAGTCATCAAATAATAATTCCATTTCCTTTACAGATTCGCTTCAAGTCTCTGGTACGTGGCGACCATCGTGACGATGCACGCAAGTCAATTCTGAAGCGGGATACGCACAGCTTCGATGAGGTGCGTCAGTCGCCATATCTTTGCCCAGAGCGTGTTATGCTCGACCGTAAGGCCAAGAGCTTTGAGGAGCGTGAAGAGGATTATGATCGAGCGCGCAGTCGCATCTTCAATCGCACATCGCAACAGGATGGCTACGGTGGAGAGATGACCAATGATGAGTGCTATGGTGGCGGTGGGGGTAATGGAGGTTGGCACAATGCTGTCGAACAGCAGCAGCAGCAGCAGCAGCAACAACAACAACAGCTGCCAAGACCCAAACGACCCAATGGCAAAATGCTGCAGATGCAGAATGTAAGTAGAAGATATTTTATATTTGAAAAGTATGAGATGTTTACTAATTTCATTTCATTTTAAGTCCACGGAGTCACGCGATGGTGGTGGCATGCGCTCTGGCGGTGCGGTGCCAAAATCCCACAACTTTGGCAACTATGGTGGACCGCCGAGTGCTGGAGGACCTGGTGGTTCTTCGTTGCCGCGCGGTGATTCAACCAATTCGAGCAAGAGCGGACGCGGTGGCTTTGCCAAACAGGATTCGACTGGCAGCACCAGCACTCCCTGGCGCCTGTCGCCCTCGAGCAGCGGGTGAGTGGCTTCCAATAGTATAATTTTTTTTTTTTTTATTTGTACCCAACATTCCATACCCAATTCGTTCGATCTTTCTCTCTATCAATCTATCTTAACCAATTTTGAAACTGTTGTTAAAATTGCCAAAAACCATTTTTGTATGCTACCCAAACCAATCAACAAACCACCACAACCACCACCAACAACAACAACAACAACAACATTTACCAATCCAGCTACAAGACACGCACACAATCCGTGCGCTCCGATTCCGTTACGCCATCGCCTACGGGTTACGGCAGCGACAGGCAGACGCCGGAGTTCAGCCAGCCGCCGGTGCAGGTCCAGTCTTCTAGTTCCAACCGGGGAATGGCCTCCTATCTGCAGCAGTCAGCTACACCATTAACAACAACAACTACGTCCAACAACGCGTCAGAGTCGGCATCAGCTTCGGGACTCGTTTGGGCCGTCACAGACATTTCGAGTGTGCCAATTGGCAGCGTCCTCATTGATCCGCAAACCCTCCAACCAATTCTCAATCCAGACGGGTAATTTACAAAAACCAAAACACACCAAAAACCAAACAAATTCAAATCAAAAGAACATTTTTAAAATCAATCAATCAATCTTCACCAAAATTATTGGAGTACATTATGTTATACTCCAAAAAAAATATTTTCGCAATGCTTTAATTTCGTTTTGCTCTCATTCTTTTTATAAATTCTTACTAATTCTCGGTGTATAAAGAACGCGAAATATTCGATGTTTATAATTTTATTGGAAAACTTCAAAAGTGTTTGGTTAAATCAAAAGTTGATAATTTGAAAGAAAAAAATTAAGCAACATAGAAAAATACGAAAGAAATTCTGAAATGTTTTTTTCATAAGTTGAATTAAAGAATTATATTTTTCAAAATTATAGAAATACATAACAGATTATAAGTTCTGGCATTTAAAAATTAAACTTGATAGCTCTCTATAAGCATTTGCTAAACAATTTGTATGAAACAATTCAATTTTTTAAAAATTACAGAGTTTTGTTTTTATATAATAATATAAAACTTAACAATATAAAAATAATTTTAGATTTTGTCAAGTATGTCTGTCTGAGTTTAGCTTTTTTAGATACATGAATTCCATATTAAATTCAATATTAACAACATATGTATTTCATATTTACTTCAATCTTAACTAAATATATTTCAATACATAGCTTATTACTCTCTGGTTCATATTGCATAAAATTTTTCTAATTCCGCAAGACTAATAAAATCTTCGGATTGCCGAAGTGAGCTTTTCTTTCTATTTTTTAAATGATATATAAATATGCCCTATTATAGAGATTTTTATTAACAATATAACCAAGCATTTTTGAAAGTTTTCTATAAAGAATTGTATTAATTTGTTTTTTTTTGCATTATTATATATACACTTTTAATGCCATTACGATGTGCTACTTTTTCAACTTGTTGATGTTGTTTTTGTAAATTATCTGCCTAAAATCGATGAAACATAATTATGATACGAATAACTGTGCTCAGCCTCTCTCTCTTTCTCTCTCTCAGTTCAACTCGCTCGCCTCTTGCTCTCTCTCACGCTCGATCTCACCTGTACATCGTCCACCCCACAAAAAAAAAAAAAAATCAAAACAAAAACACTCACCAAAGCTAAAGCTCTGTCGCTCTTGCTCTCACCTCGCTCGTCACTCTCTCTCTATTTCCCTCGCCATTTTTCTTCATATTTTTTTTATATTTTTTTGATCGTTCGCCTGCTGCCCTTAGTTGGTTGTTTCTCTGCAACTCTGCCAGTTATATAAGTGTGTCGTCTGCCAGTGTTGTCGTCTAATTGTTGTTTGTTCTAATTGCATTGTATTTTCGTGTATCAAAAGCATTTGTTGTTGTTGTTTTTTCATTAAAAATTGCCACAAAAAATATTTTAGAATATAAAAGAAAATGAGAAAATTGTAAATGATTTTCTTGTGAAAACACAGAAATGTCTGTCGCTGCCGTCGTCCTCACTGCGCACTTTTTTTGTAATGCAACCCTGACAACTGTACTTTCCTTTTACTTAACACATACACACACAGTCCAATATGCGCGTTCTCTCTCTCAACTTGAACGTTGCATGCCACACAGCAATATTGAGAGTGAAGTATATTAAACTTGTGCTCTCCTTTTTGCAGCTCCATTTACCACTACGACCCGTCCAACTTGCCGCCCAATCAGGCGCTGCAACATCAAGCGGGCAACAATGGAGGCGGTGCAGGTGGAGGTGGTGGCAACTATCAATCGAGCGGCACCTATGCATCCTATCGCAAATCGTCGCCACATCAGCCACAACAGCAGCAACAGGTGGTGCAGCAACAACAGCAGCAACAACAGCAACAACATCATCAGCAACCACCTCAGCAGATTTACAGCAATGAATTGTCCTGCAGCTCAACGGAGAGCTATGCCGAGGAGGTACAATCACCGGGCATGGAGTGCTCCGATGGCTATGACAACTACACAGTTGACACTCAGCAACAGCAGCAGCAACAACAACAGCAGCAGCAGCCTTCACTCGACGGCAAGGGAAATGAATGTGATAGCTTGTCCAGTGCCACGGGCTGTCTGAGCATTACAACTTCGACCTCAACCAAGAACTATGATCGCATTGAGGTGCAAAAGTATAAGAATCAGGCAACCAGTCCCAACATACCTGCCTGTTGTGCCGGCGACAAAGAGATGGAAGCAGTTGCCCAGCAACAACAACAACAGCAGCAACAACAGCAATTGCAGCAGGAACCGGAACAGGAAGTTGTCGTTGTTGCAGCCAGCAGCAGCAGCAGCAGCACTGTAGCTTCTGCTGAAATGCCCACAAGTCAAACGCCGCTGCCAGTGGCGTCGGCTCCCTTGAATTGTGATGCACAGTCGCTGTCACCGAGCACCACGCCATACAGTCAGTGCGATGTGAAGCCCGCCAGTCAGAGCCAAGCTCAGGTAGCTGTCGAGGAGCCGAAGACAACCACCTGGACTTATACGCAAAGCTATCAGGCACCCGATGGTTCCACCGTGTTCCATACCACAGCCACGCCCAACAGCGCTACGCCATACTGCACTACCACATATCAGCAAGGAGTAAGTATTAATTCATTCATTCAGTGTTGCCGACTTCGTCTTTTTTTTTTTGGGATAGATCTGTCATTGAAACGTTTGCTCAAAATTCAACCTTTAGTATGAAAAACTTTGTTGTTTCTTGAGACAGACTTACACAGTCTGTGAATTTGATATTGTCTTACATTCTTACCGAATTTGGCCAAAATCTGAGCACTTATCTTATAGCTGTCAGTCGAATATAAAGATTTAGTATAAAAATCTTCTTAAAATATCTATAAAAAATATTGCAGATTGTATATTGTAAATAATAAAATCATAAAATCCGAATACAATATCAAATAGCTGTCGGAAGACATTAAAACTTCGACCTCTCTTTTTTGCACTCTATTCGATTTGTCCTGTTTTTAAGGCATTCAGTTGGCATCACTAAATTTATAAATTTTTAAGTCCCCGCTTATAATATACTTTTCCCATTTGCAGCCCGATGGCAGCATCTATGCTGTGCCCCAGGGCATGGTATATGCGGCGTATCCACAGCCCACGGTTAGCAGCGCCGCATCGCAGCCAATCTTCCAGCTGACGAGCAGCAGTCAACCGACGCAAACATTGTTTGCCTCACAGGATGGTGGCGAGCTGCCTGGCACCTACATGATACCTGTCTTCGATCCGGCCCAGCAGCAGCGTGAGGGCCTTATACCCGCCCAGGCTATATACCAGACGCCGGCTGGTCCAGCCACCGCTGTGATGCCCATGGCGACCGCCACCTATCCGGCGGCACAATTTGCTGCCGCAGCGCCCAACGGTGCGCCCATCTATCAGACGCCACTGATTTACTCCAGTGAGCCAGCTGGTGCCCAGTTGCAACAACTGCCGATGGCCACGTATCCGATCAGTTATCCGTATCATTATTATCCCATACCCTACTATGTACCGCAACAGGCGGTCGCTACGGCGCCCATGGTGGCCACAGCAGCGTCTGCCCAGCCACCCAATGGTCCAGCTTCATCGCAGGCACAGGCCCAGGCTCAGGCTCAGGCACAGGCTGCAGCCCAGCTGAATCTCGCAACTGCCTCAGCGGCTGGACCGCCAACGGTAGCTGGCGGCCAGCAGACAAGCAATGGACACATTGTCAGCAGCAGCTCCAGCGGTGGCTATTTGGGTGGTGCACGCGTGAAGCGCACACCTGGCGGTGGCTCAATCCATTACAATCCCAGCTATCAGGCAACGGCGACTGGACACGCCGCAGCGGCACATCATCCGGGTGCTGGATCGGCGCAGATCATAACCACGCCCGGTGCCAGCACAACGACATATCATGCGCTGCCCACGCTGACACTGGCACATGGCGGTGCGGGGGCAAACTCTGATCTCAATGCCGCTGCCGCTGCTGCGGCAGCTGCTGCAGGTGCTCATGTCTATGCGCTGCCCGCCCAGCATACCACAGCGTTGATTCCGACCAACATCTTTCCGTATGCGGCGGGACAGGCGGGTGGCCAACAGGCGGGACCGCATAATGCGGTGTTGCAGCAACAGCACCAGCAGCCACCGCCGGCACCGCATTCGGCACCACATCATGCATTGATTACAGCCACTCCCTTCTATTCGGCTGGCAGCGGTTCAATGGATGCATCTGCCTCACAGTCAGCGCCAAGTACGCCAGCGGCACCGGGACGCCAGGCACCGTTGTTTAGCACACCACCGGCGCCCAATGGCGGCAGCGGCAACAGCAGCGGCGGCATCGCAACGGGAGCTGGTGGTGGTGGTTATCACAGCAACAGCTCCACACCGCACTACTATCACAGCCAGAGCAGCAACGAGGGCGGCTATGCCACGCCCTATGAGAAGCGCAATAATGTCAGCGGTGGTGGTGGCGGTGGTATGGGTGCACCTGCTCCAGGTCGCAAGCCATACCATCCCGGGGGCTACAATCCACGGCACTCGGTGCCAATGGGAGGAATGCCCACAGGAGCCAAGACGCCACTACTCAATTCCAACAATGAGCCAACGCCGCGCGCCTCGCCCAGCAGCATCAGTCTGGGCGGACCTGGTGGACACTCGACGTCCTCAAGCTATCATCATGCTGGTCATCGCGGGCCGCCGCCAGGCACGCTGGGCAAGCGTGACATGAAGCCCGCACAGATGCCGCTGATAAGTGGACCGCCGCCGAGCTATGCCACATCGAGCAGTCCAGCTGCCACTGGCGGCTATGAGGCAAAGCCTCCGGTGCGTCTGAATGCCGGCGCCGCCAGTTTCCGTAGCCAGAAGTCCATCAATGCGGACTTTCGACGCAGCGTCTCGCAGCGCAACTCGCCGAGCGCCAATGGATCTGGCAATGGCAACGGCAACGGTGGCAACAGCAGCCACGAGAGCAGCAACAACTCACCCAACAGTATTGCAGGTGGCGGTGGCAGCAGCAACAACAACAGTGCCGCCAATACGCCAAATGCCACTGCGCATGCAACTGGCATGGGCACACAGTACATTGTGGTGGATCATTCAACGGGAGCCGCTGTGAACACATCGCCACCATCGCTCTATCTAAGCGGTGGCAGCAATGCTGGCGGCGGCGGCGGCGGCAACGGTGCCGGACCGCGCGCCTCGCACATTCCAGCCCAGCTGCATCACAATGCCGGGGCAGCGGCAGCGGCGGCGGCAGCAGCAGCAGCCGGAGCTGGCGGCCAACAGGCTGCAGCGATGCTCAGTGGCGTCGCCGCCTTGGGTGGCTACAATCCCAATGGCGCTTCCGGTGTTTACATCAAGTATGGCCAAACATACTTTGCGCATGTAAGCAATATATATATTAAAGCTCTTCTGAAATGAAAATTAATGAATTGTTCCGCTTCTTTGATAACAGCCCTTGCCCAACAGTCGACGTTCGCCCTCGAGTGATATTCGACCACAGATGGCTCAGGTTACCGGCATGTATCCCGCCGCAATGATGATACAAGGTAAGAGCTAGGAACGGAAAACTGCATGATAAATAAATCCCAATATCTTATCGCAATTGTATCTGCAAATCTATAGAAAATTTCATAATTGTATAAACTAAGCCAATTGTTGTACAAGATACATTTTTAAATTAAGAATTTTGTTTAATTCAAAAAAATTAATTTATAGAATTTGCAGCTTAATTACAATTTGAATAAATTGAATATATGCCTGTATAACGATTCTTAAGAAAGGAATTCCAATATTTAATATTAACTATTTTTTATATGTAAATTAAATTATTTTATATACAACTTACTAATTATTTAAATCTCTTTTCCACTTACAGCACCTCCACGTCATCCAAGTCGTCATCCAAATCCGAACTACAAAGGATCGCGTCCGCGGTAAATTTACCGCACAGTGCTCAACGCAAGGACGCTTATACAAAAGCAACAACAAAAACAAAAGAAAATGATAAAAAGAAAACTACATAAACATAACGACATACCTAAGATAAATATAAATAGCAACCTAATCTAGTGGAACATAATGTAGATGACAAAAGAAAAACATAAAAAAAAAGAAAGAGAAGTGATGAAGTGAAGAAGTGAAGAAAGAACAGAAACGAGAACACAGAGCATAGAAGGAGCAAAGGACCGAAGACAATGATAGAGAGAGAGTTGTTGGGCAGCAGCAGAGGAGACTGAAAGGGGATAGCAGAGGGGGAAGTGTGAGAATATTGTTATCTTCCGCAGAGATAAAAAAAGGAGCGTACAGCAACTTAGCATATAGCCCTAGTTAAGAACTATAAAGTGAAGCAACAACAACAGCATCAGAAACAAGAACAACAACAACAGCAGCAGCGACAACAAAAAACAAATCAGTAAATATTAACAATGCTGTATATTTTGTGCCATTAAAAATAGTCTTTAATAAAAGTAATAAGAAAAAAGAGTACCGAAGAAGCAATAATTGAACACAACGACAGAGAACAAAGGACAATGGACAAATGACGAATAACTCTATAACTGGACTGTGACCCTCGTTAAACTATTAGAATATTATGTGATGCGTTAATTTTGGCAGAATTCTTTTAGTCCGATCGCTAAGGCAAGACAACAGCAGCAGAGAATCTCCAGATTTATCGTATCTCCCATTCTTATTAGAAATCTTTTCAGTTCTTCTCTCAACAATTGCGCTGCTATCGCTGCTATCTAAAACAAAAATGATAAAATGTATTATAATTAATAACTATGGTCTTGCTTTGGTGTGTTTAATTGAATGCGTTTTAATTATGTTAGAAATCTCAACCAAAAAGCAAATGTAACTCCAACTGAAATGACCGAAAACGACCCGACACTGGCCAAGAAAGACTGCTGCCAAACAAAAACATTATTGTGGGCGTGGCTTGTACTATATTTATACTTATTTTGTATTGCAAAATTTGGAATTTGTAAAGCTCTTCGAGTTGGTTGGCTCCACAAGAATTCTCGAAACATCAACAACATCTGTTCGAAATTAAACAAGTTTTGTTATTAAGTCAAATTAAATATTACACATTATTATTATTAGTTATTATTATTATTACGCTGATCATTTTGTGAAATTTTTATTTGAATTTCCTTATTATGTTTATGTTTTTTCTTTTGAATTAGAATTGAATTCTTTATGTTCTTTTTTAATTTCTGTTCCTTACGGCAAAGAAGCTGCACTTTATTTTCGTTATGATTAATAATAAGAATGAGTAATAAAATGAAATATACATAGTAAAGAGATGGGAAGAGAAGCAAAGAAAAGAGAAGAGAGGGCAAGTGAAGTGAAGCGGTACGTAAGAGCCAAGCAGCTATACATTTATTGTTAAACAAGATATTTAGCTTAGCGTATAAATTACATATGTATATGTACCATTAAATATATATATATATATATATATATATATACCTATATATATATATAGGCAAGTGAAACGAGAAAAACAAAATAAAAATATTAGTTAAAGTTGCGTTGTTGTTTTTTCGTTTTCATTTCGCTTTTTTCTCGATTACTCTTTCAATTTCTATTTTTAGTTTTCGCCCTGGCCATGGATCGCACTGAACATCTTAATTGAGATGTCGCCCTGAGAATTCCGATGTGTGACACAACAAACTTTTGTTATATTTTAATAAATGTTTAATTTCTGCTTTTGTACAACGAATTTGGGCTACAGACCATATACTTTAAAACTGAACTCAACTTTCAACTGTTTTCCAAACTGTATGTCTAAATGTACATAACAATAATTTACAATACAAAAAGTCAAACTAAACCTAAACGCGACTAAACACTTAGCATTTAAGTAGGTTAGGCGGACTGGACAGGACCTAAAAAGAGCAGTTGTATCAGAACTAGATGTTGTGGAAAGATGATGATTATAATTATTTGGAGCAACTATTTGGCACAACATTGTAATAGATAAATATTTGCACCAAATACATACAGCAATTAGAAATGTTATCAAAGTCTATCTATAGTATCTATTATTATCATTTCAAGCATTGCAATTCTTATGAACTCACTCATACACATAAACTAAGTATAGCTTTCAAAAGTGCGCGAAAAAATAATAAATGCTAAATGCAGCTTACATAACATAACATTTATCTAAATGCAATACAATTAAAGAGTATAAAACGTACCAAATAAGATAGGGAAACTGCTCAATAAAGAGAAAGATCAAGAGAGATTGTAAGAAGAAGAGAAGTTGAATAATAAGCACAAACGTATATTGTACCAGAGAACACTGAAACGCTTTGTTGAATAGTCCCGAAACCAGATAGATAGAGTCAGTTAAAAGGTAGCTAAAGTGGAAGAAAGAAAGCATAATAAATATCGGAAGGAAGATCCTGTAATACTCGTACGCGTATCGAACATTTGCTCCTGTTGTGGATTTCTTTGTTTGTTGCTCTGTTTGTTATGAAAAGAGAGAATAATGTTGAGAGTAATGTTGAGATCGTTAAGAGAGAGAAAGCGAAAGAGCGCGGGGATAACAAAAGTATGAGATTAGGCATAGAATATGGGAAATGAAAATAAACAAAACCCTTGAGGGAAATATGTTATACAATATTATTATTACATCATGATTAATCTAAAGGTAAAATGCATCGTAATTATAATTATACAAGAACAAATGCGACAAAAAAATTAAGCAACAACAACAACTCGATCAACAAAACCGCACGTAAAAGTACTCGTAATAATGATTTAAATGAGAAAAAGACAAAAATAAAGTTTTTACTGGCGAGGATAACGATAATGATAATTATGATGATACAAAAAAAAAAACAAAATAAATAAAATGTATTTATTTATTTTAATTTATATATACACTAGAGAGTTATTACAAATATATATATACATAATGTATAAGGCAAAAACAGAATAACGTAAAGTTTGTTTTATTTTAAGCAAGTTGAAAGAAATTTAGTTGGGGAGTCAGTTTTTCCAATGAGTTTTAGAGTTGACTTTTACCTTAAAAAAGAAAATTATATTATGTTAACCTGTTTATTAAAGCTGACCTGCACTCAATATAAATTAAAATGGTATACCTTCAAGAGTAATGTCTATAAGAAGAACCCTCTAAGCTTTTACATAGAGTATACGCTAGAGAGGAGTAAACAAGAAAATGTTGTGATATGATTTATTAGCTATGAAAACGCATTGGACGCCCTCAAGGTTAATAACACATCCATTTATATAGACTCCACTCGTAACATGTTAACATTTAGGACATTAAAACAACTCGAGCAAATAGAAAAGTCCGACAAAAAAAAAACAAGGAGATAAATAAAGATATGCGTTTGCAAACATTGTATGCGACCTAATAACCCAGACAGAGGAACAATTGTGGGGGAATTTATGAGTACACAACGTATGCTTGAGCCCCCTTTCCCGTCTTACCACAGGTTCCATTGTCTCTCGTTTATTGCAATAATTACACATTTTCGGACTGGGGTAGTTTGGGCTTCATCGAACGTTTTGACGTCTTCATAACACGCGCGAATGAGCCAACGAAAGAAAGGGCAAGGACAGCGAGGGAGAGAAACCATCGACTATGCCACCAACAGTTTTGAGAACAACAAATTACCCTGAAATTTTTTGATCGCAACCAGAAATAGGCTAGTTCTGTTTTTCTATATATTTTTTTTTGGGCAGCCGTTGTCGTATCTTGACTGTGCCATCAAGTGGAGACGACGACCACATTCTGAGCGTCCCATAAATCTGCCAAAGAAGAGGAACCCAAACAGCGACAGGTTGCAGCTCAATAAAGAGCTAAATAAATATATAATATCGTCTATGGGTCTATGGGCCGGGCTAAAGGGATGAGTTCATTTAGGGTTCGCGTTCGATTCGATCGGCAGGTAGCTCAAGTCAGACACCAACACCGACTAACTAACCTGTTTTCCCAAGACAATGGCCAAAAGATGCGACGGCTGCTGCTGCCGTTGCGGTCAAAATCAAATGGTCAGCGCTTTTGTAAACTGGTGACATTTAAAAATTATGGCATGTAAATGGAAGGCATTCCGGGAAGCGTTGACAGCCACAGCCTCAGCCTCAACCTCAGCTGTAGTCGCCGTCGCTGTTGAAGCCACAGACGCAGTCTCGATCTGGGCTCAGGGGGGCTACTGTTAATCAATTTAGTGCCTCGATGAAGTTATTTGTGCGGCGTGCGCAGATGGCCCAAAGGATAAGCGAGTTGCCGAGTGAAAGGTTGTTCGATGCACTTGCCTGATAAGCGCTGAGATCTTTACATATTTTAAACTTCCTTTTATCTTAACAGGTATAGATTTAAATTTTTGTATATTATACTTTTAAAAAGATATTATTATTTTTTACAAATATTTTGAATCTTTAATCATTATAAGTTTTACTAAAATTTTACAATATAACGATTATTTTTATTTTTTATTGATTTACTTACAATATAATGACTGGAGTTTGAGTTATAATTTACAAACAGAAAAATAATCATTATTTTTGAGCACAAAAAATTAAACTCATAAAGAATGATTACTTTGTTAGTTCCATTTTGTCATTTAAAATAATGAGTATTTTTTGTTTTTAAATAAAAACCATTTTATTACCAGAAGAATCAATTGTATATTATTTTACTTTTTTAATTTTAGAGAAAAAATTAATTTCAAGGAGTAAGATTTTCATTATTTATTGTAGTTTATTGCTCAACATTTGTTATTATTTTGCAAGTAAAATATGAAAGTTGTCAATTTGTAAACCATAGTGAAAATAAATAGATAATTCTTGAAGAAGAATATATTTCAAGCTTTTTTAAAGTCATATTAGTGAAATATTTTTCTATTAAAAATAAAACAAAGAAATCATTATTTGGAGTTCCTGTTTTGAATAGTAAACCTGAGGTAAATCTTTTCAGTTAAAAATTAAAAATAGTAACAAATATTATTTTATTGTTTATTTTATTTTATTAACTAATTCAATTTAAAATTCCTAACAATTTATATCTTCAAATGATATTATTTGACATTAAATTAATTAATAACTACATATCTTTATATTATACGTATCTTTTGTGCATATCTCTCATTGCTTTGGGATTACCTTTGTCTGCCCTACGGGGCGTATGCGTGTTAAGGCTTTCATTGCTGACGTCGCTGTCAAGCTTTGCGCTCTTGATATATGGCAAGCATTAAAGTGCCGCCTTTGTAAGCCGGAGACATCAAAGTGCACACTTGCACACATATTCAAACATTTGCATACACTACACACACACACACACACACACGTGCAAGTGCACTCGAAAAGCCATAAAAATCACTTTGTAGTCTGGTCAGCAGGGGAATCGAGGGGAAGCGGCAGCTTCGTGGAGGCGGCGCATCAGCGCAAACTATGCAACGCCAACAACAGCAAAAGCAACAGCAACGTATGTGAAAAAGTGCAATGCAATCAATTCAAAAGAGCTGCAGCAACAAAGAGATAGATAGAGAGAGAAGCAGAGCGGGAGAGAGAGAGAAGAAAGGTGGAGCTGTCAGCAAACGGCAGGCAGCATTTAATCCTGCAAAAAAGGCATTGCGAGGCAGCATAAAATGATGTTAATCCTTAAATAACGTGAGCTAGCGTTGGGCAGAGGGCAGCAAGATGGGAGAGGGGCAGGGGAAGCCGTTGGGGGGGAGTGGCGGACAGAGGCTGATGATGACGATGATGGCGACAGCAAAATGCCAATTGAATGCCAAGCGGCTTTAAGTGTCGGCCAGTCAGAAAATAAGAAATAGGCTGTGAATAGCACTTGGCAGAGATGGAAATACCGAGGAAGTGGGGGAGAGAGAGCGAAAGAGACAGCGAGAAAGAACAGTTAAAGTGCTTGAGGCGCGCTTAAATTGAAAGATGAAATGTGGAAGTACATACTTTCATACACATGAATCAGTAACAGATGTTTAACGAACTATAAGTTGAATCAGTTGTTTGCTAACAATAGCATAATATGCATATTAAAATAATGCTGAAACTGTTTGCAAAAGATAGTAAAGACCAGTAAGTGATTATAGCTTAATTTGTTTTATAGAATATAATAATATTGAATTTTTATGTTTGTTTATTACCAATGTTACTATTCGTATTATTATATAGCATATTTTTTATTGATTTCTTATAAAAATTAATTGAAAAAATAAAAAAATGACGGGAAATAAGATTACAAAATTGACTTATTTGTTGCAGATTTTAATTTTATGATTTTTAATCAAAATTTAAAAGTTTTCAGGTATTAGAACTTTGGGTTTGTTTTATTTCAAAATCCCTTTATATTTATTCAGAAATTCTTAATATTTTTCTAAAATAAAAATGGAAAAAAGTGGAAAATGATATAGTGCAAATATTCTTCATATAACTATGAAAAAAGTTTAATAGTGTAGTGTAAAAGTGTAATATACTGTGAAAATATTCCTAGTTAAATAATTAATTTTATAGCTCAACATTTAAATATTAATTTTTTAAATAAATAAATTTTATTTTTGTATATATGTACAAAATACATTCTATTGGTTTTCCTGACTTATCATTTGCATCTTTAAAATCAAGTATTGTATCATTTTGTAGCTGTATCAAATGTTCTTTAAATGTAATTGCTGAATCTTTAAGCTGAAATGTTAAATGGCTACTTGCTACTCCACTTCCGCCACATACTCGCTTATCGCATCTCTGGAGCGGTCTTAGCATGGTGGCATGCCAAATGCCGCCTCGTCAACCAAATGAAAATATGTTGAAAAACTGTCAACTTGCTGCTTTTGGACCGTCAAGCGGTTTGACCCCAAAAAAGTCAAGTGCGCCGCTGTCCGTTGTCGCAACGTATCCGCCGTATGCAACGCTCTACTCCGGCTTGACTCTGTTCCGCTCTGCTCTGTTCTGGTTGCTGGTTGTTGGTGGCAGTGAAGCGTGGGCAGCATACATAACCACCCACCCAATGGCACACAACCGCAGTGGCTCAAGTCAAAAGAGACTCGGCTCAAACGAGTTGGCTCAAATGCTTGGCACGCGCCGGCGCACTCAATTGGCCCATTGATGGTGGCAAGCAGGGAGAGAGAGAGATGCACAATGAATTCACTCAAAATGGGGGACGCTTATAAGAACTCGTTCCTCGCTTGTTAAGAGCGGGGCGTTGCCGTTCGAGCGCGACGCCATGGCAACCAATCACCACACAACCCCCGAGACAAGCTGAGCCAAAACCAGTTGAGCGGGTTTGCTTACGCTCATTTCAGCTGCTGGTGGTGGTGCGTATTCAATGTGTGTGTGTGTGTGTATTGGTGTTTGCTTTATGCTGCCTACCACTCTCGAAACCGGGTCGGTCGTCGTCAGCGTCGCCAGCGTCACATCCATGCTGATCCATGAGCTGAGTTTAGAGCGCCGGCAGTTTATGCAGTGGCCTCGTAGCTGTAACAACGTCGCTCGCCTCAACGCTCGCCTCAGCTGCCGCAGCTGCCTCGTTGTGCTGTTGTTGTTGTCGTTTCAATCGTCTCAACTCATCATCATCGCCGGCCAGAGAGCCGGAGACACCCAGAACTCTGTTCAAACCGGACTCCGTCTGGCGTCTGTTATCGCGCCACGCGTTTCGCGCCGTTTGATAAGCAGCCCGCTGCGAGTTTTTAGCGTCGGTGAAAAAACCCTCAAACAAATTAATTCAATAGTAATAATAACAAAAAAAAAAAAAATAAATAAATAAAAAACCAAAACCCAGTGAACAATTTCAGAATTTATGTGTGCTAATCAATAAAAGTGTTTCCGCAATATTATTTGCAAATTTTCACACGCCTATACGAGTGCGTAGATACCCACATTCATACTCATACTCACACTCATACTCTTGTATTCATATTCGCAATATCTTATGCAATTAATTTGCATGTATTTAGTGGCAGCTGTTGGACGCTTGACAAACTGATCCGTCAAGTCGTCAAAACAATTTGCATCGTCTAGCAACAAGTGATCTATCAATTAATAGATCCAGATCTATTGCCAAAAGCTGGCTGAAGAATTTTGTGCAAAAGACTTGGATTAAAAATCGCCAAAATTGTGGAGGCAATTAAAATGAAGGTAAGTTCAGTTTCAAGTGAGGGTTTCATCTTATTTGTTTATTTTAGTTAATTGCTAATCAAAGCCGAATAGTTATTTGAAAAATCTAAAAAAATGTTGAGAAATTAATATAAATTAGCCGAATCGTAACAGATCTGGGCACTGTATTCACGTAACAATCAATATATTAATATATATTTTTTTTTATCTTTCTAAAAGTGATTTTTTAAATTTTATATATAGTTAAACATAAAAGAAGTTAACTTCACAGTATTTTGCAAATAATTCTTAAAGAAAAAAGACTAATTTTTCAATTTAGTAGGCAAACTGCAATGTTATTTTATACTTGAATAAGAGAAACAAAATTAAATCAAATCAAAAAATTAATGTTAGTGTAAACTTAAACTGTGTGATGCATGATAAATTGAGAAGCCTAAGTGATTGCTTCAATAAGTTGATCTAATGAATTTGATTGTCATAAATAAATATGAAGTATGATTGTTGATAACAAATACAACAAAAAATTTTCAATGTATTTGGAAGGTAACTAATCCTGACGAATATAATAAATCTTGAAGAGAATTTAACGTAAATTGAGTTTCGTAAAAAATTAATAGTTATACTAAAATATTTTGGAGTGCATCGAAATGCTTTGTATATTCCTGAATTCAATTGGAAACCGTTGGAAATAACGTTTAATTCTTTTTTTTTTTGTTGGGCAACACCTACGCAGAGTTGAGGAAATGTTACTTTCCTTTATTTCTTTTTTAATTGATGCACATGTAAAACCTTTTCGGGGTGACCTACAAAACGTGCTGAATAGATATTGAACCAAAAACCCGCTGGGACGCAACAGGCGGCGTTAGTTTGTATAGTTTGTATGGGGGATAAGTTAGGGTATCGTATCGTATCTAAAACAATGCCCCTGGGGCAATTCAAAGCCATCAACTCTCTCGACAAACCGTACTAATAACTTTGGAAAACGATGAGTTTTCAAAACAGACGACAGGCCGGCAATCGGAGCCGCCGTTTGAGAGTCGGTGAATATTAAAAGCACACAAATCGCACCATGGGGGGGTGAAATTTGGTTGGGCTGTGGAATCGCATTTGTATACTGATTCAAATTTTTTTGAATATTCGTATACGAATTTGGATTGAATGACGACCATGTCAAGCCCACACATTGAAATTATGAATTTTAAGAGGAGGCCGGAGGCAGGAGACCGAAATCATTTTGTATTTGATGTAGAGCTGCATTGAAAAGGTTGAAACGGCAATCGGCAATGATAGGCGCGTTTATCATTAGTTAACGTTTTTAATTTCTAAATCTTTTCGGGGCATTTGCTCAAAAGTGTTCATTCAAAAATACAACTTTGAGCACAAACGTTTTGCTTTAATCGATTTTTAGCTCTCGAAGATTTGCTTTTGCTAAGGTATCGTTTTTTTCAGTGTTTTTTTTTTTTGATTGCCACCCGCTGAGATCATTGTGTGAACTCTGACGCAAGTGCTGAGCCACCCACAGGATTCAAGAGAATACAATGCTGTAAAATGTTAAATATTGGACATTCGACAGCAATGAGTTGGCTCTTTGAGATACAGATACACTACAAAGATACGTTGAGCAGATACATGTTGCATGATTTATGCTTCATGGTTTCTACATATTTTGTTTTTTTTTTTTTTTATTTTTCATGGCATTATCCATAAACATAATTTTCATTACCATAGCAAATTAGACAAGGTGCTGACGCTTATTGGACCGCACATAAAAGGCCAAAATCTGTTATAAATTTCAACAATTTTTTGGGGGCGAACTTGGCTTTTATAATTGATCTCTAGGCCCACGTAAAGCCAATTCTATAGATGATCGCATGTGGCTAACTCTTAACTCTTTACTCTATGCTCTACTGGCGGACCTTTAATAACTGTCAATATGCACAGCGGGAGATCTTAGGAAAAATGCCGCAGCAGCGCGACTTCAAATCAAATGTCAACAGTTCTAAACCGCAACTAAACAACAATAGAGTCAGGCTTAATTCCCTATATATTTTAAAATTTTTTTGTGTCGTATTTCTACTTGACATCATCGATCTTGAACCGCCCCAGTTGTAGATCCCCTTCCCGACCCACAAAATCTTGTGCCCAGAGCTATGACGCCACAAAGCGCAGCTTATGAATATTCATGAATATTCAACGAATGTTTCGTCGTTTTATTTTCGACTGAGAAAGAGGCAAAGGAAAGGCATAAATACTGAAACTCTCAAATGTCGAATGTCTGCAAAGCAACTATAAAATATACATATTTCAATAAACGATTTTTCATTAATAATTCACTAGGATATTTACAAAAAATAGAAACCCAAACTGAAAAGCTGTTGACGCCTCCAAAAAAATAAAAAAAAAACCACATAAGCAAAGCGGCATGTTTTTTTAATTGAGAACTATGCGATAAGTTATTATTAGCTGGACATGTGAATGATCATGAGTTGAGCTTAGAGTTTAACAATTTGTCTTCAATATGCTTAATATGTCACTTCAGGCATAATGCTTGTAATTTCTTAATTAACTGAGAATGAAGCTGGGAATAAGAAAAAAATATACTAAATTTATACAGAGATGAACTTCATATATTTAAAAAAAAACGAGTTCAGTAATTTAAAAATAAAATTGAATTTTAACGAAGTTTTGTAACTTTGAATTGTAAACTTTTCGTTTTCAATGTGGAGAAAATTTTATTATAGTATTTAATGAAATTTATTTTTTATTTTGTAGGGAATTAATTTTCGAAATAGTCTCACAAAGGAATTACATTTATTTTTCAATTTTTAAGGTACTGTGTTCAAAAAATTCAAGAGTTTTATTTAAAAACATTAAATAGAAATCAATGGAGTATTAATATGTGTGTTAAAAATTTGAAATATTAACATTGATAATAAAATGTTATACTGAAAGAAGATTGTACCAAGAATATATAAATTCAATAATTTTGCCTTTGAATGTCATTCTTTATCGCCTTAGGAATTATATGCTTATTATTGCATGTCTTTAACACACACAAAAGGTGCATTTTGTAAGCAGATCTTTAGTTGTTAAATCCCACACAAGGTGCAACAGAAGAACGCGTGCCAGTTGCAACTCGCTCAAATGACATCTTGGCCAGGCCAAAAAGCAGCTGCTTGACCAAGTCGGTTGATGGGTCACTGCATTGCCCACAGATTTAAAGGCAATGTAATTGGATTTTTGGCAATGGACAAGAGCCACATCTAATGCCTAATTGAAAACTGCGGCGTGGCGTGACAATGCTGACAAGAAGTCGACGCCTGTGCAGCGAACAAAGGCAATAGAGAATCGAGAATGCAAGAGAGAGTGTCTCAAAATGCATCTTGACTTGAGCCAATTGCCCAGATCAGGCACAAAAGACAAACAAATATCACACCTTTGTTTATGCGCCCAGAACAAAACTGCAAACTAAACGAAGACAAAAGGCCAAGTCGAGTGGTCAGCTTGAAGTTGAATTGTTGGTCCTTCTCTGTGTTGCGCATGCGCCTCTTGTAATTTGTATTGGTAGCTCTTCTCTGCCCTTCCCAGTCCCTCTGGGGAGAAACGTGTCAAAGTCACAGCAGCATTTTTAGCAGGTAAATGTGAAAATTCCCAAAATGAAAATCAAATGCAGACGCCAGCCGGCAGAAGGCAAAAGGCAAAACTCAAACCGGCAACTGGAAACTGGCAACCGCACAAAAGAAATCGTATCGTATTGAAGTGTATGAAGTGTAGTCTTGAGGTCTCTGTGGCATTGTTCGTCGAGTGCATCCGCAAAATAGTCCTTAAAGGACGCTTAGTTGGCTTACAAATGATGCATGGACCCAAAAGGGGCTCGTACTCGTGCAGCGGCAAATGAAATTGTAAAATGCCACAAATCATTGTAACTTCTATCTGTATCTTGTCGCCCTGTCAATGGTACTCGAAAAGAATAACGCAGGGACAGAGCGGGAGAAAGGGAAACCCGCCCCTAAATCATTGCACAGCCTGCATAAACCATATAGCCATATATATATATATATATACTCAGCCCCTGACCCCGAGCCTGCCCCTCTCCCTTCTGCTGTCTAACAATCCGTAACGACAAACCATTCGATTTTATTTTACATTTTCCACAAACTTTCATCGTTTGGCTAAATAAATGTTTGCCTCTTGTCTTTTTATTGTCGATTTGGTCATTAGTTTTCCACTCGCAATTTTCCCTTTTCCCTCTTTCTATCCATTTGTGTATGTGTATGAGAAAATATTGTTATTTAATTGTTTGTCAATTGGCAAAAGCTTTTAGAGCTCTTAGACAAATGTTAGTGCTAGACTTTAGCTTATCTTTGTAGCAGAAATCTAGCACAGTAGCCAGATGAGAGATTTAACTTGGAATTTAGTTTTGAAGAAATACCGACAAAATATTTCAAAGTCGTTTTAGTCAGATTCTAAATAAATTAAGCATGCGGAGCAGCAACATAAATTTGCATGAACTGAACTGAACTTCAAACTTGATTTATTGTTTAAACATAAACATAGAAGAAACAAATTTGCATTCACAATAAAAAGACGCGCTTTTTGTGTGCCACACGAGCGGGCCAACAACAACAACAACAACAACAACAAAACGACAATAACCGATAGCAAATATTAAAAAAAAAATATTATTATTAATTTATGCAAAATGCAGATTTAACTAATTAATTGTAGTCAATGCTCAATAAAAAATATTCAACTTTACACAATGCAAATCGTAAAAGCTGTAAAAAAAAGACAGTCGCAGTCGGCGTCGTCTTACTATAGAAATTTAATGTGGCTTTGACATGTTGACCAAAAGACAAAAGCATTCAGATTCAGCACTCCACTCGACTCGACTCGCCTCATCTTAACTCGAATTTTATGATGAATGCCTTAAAAATTCGTTGACCATAAACAACAATATTATATTATGTGCACGAACCGGAAAGCTGAGCTACCCGAAGCTAGTGTACACTTACCTTTAAGGAGATTAAATTTGCATAGGTATGAAAGATAGGCTTTGAGATGCAATTCATTCGCAAAGATTAAGGACAAAGATAAGATTATTAATGCAAAACCATGTATAAAAAGCAATATTATTTTTGGAGTGACCTGTGTAATGTTTAAGAACGAGAGACACAGGAGAAATCAAGAAATAAAAATATACAATATTTTAATTAGCTTGCCAAAAGATACAATGCCATAATAACCTAACTACCTTCACAATTTACATTTATTTAAAAAGAGATTATCTCGTCACATACAAACTGCATGTTGTAGCTAAGCGAACCGTCGCAAAGGCTTTGAGCAGGGTGTTATAAGTAGGAATATACAATAAGAAATACGCGTGTCGAAATTGTTAGATACTTTGCGCCGATTTATAAGCAATTTATTGGCGAATGTGCTGGCTGACAGATCAGCATCATCGGGCTTATACCGGTCTCCGTTGCAGACTATTAACTCTCTTCTCCTCTACCTTCTACACTCTTTCTCTATCTAATTCGTTCTCTTCTCACTCAGCTGACGTTGTTTGCACAACTGTTGTTTGGAGTTTAAGCGTAAAAAAAGTAAATAAGTAATGAGAAACAATAAAAAATGGCACTTAAAATGTTTGACATAGAGCTGAGTTTATTATTTAGCTTGTCAGAAGAAAGAGAGTTAAAGAGCGAGATTCAGATATTAAATATTAATTATAATGCAATTATGAAAAATATTATACAGACATTAACTTTAGTTAAAAAATGTAAATTCAAATAAATTAAATCGATAAATCTTGAATAACTATAAATAGTAAATATTAATTACTCATTTAAAATCAATCTCGGGAAGCTTTTAGCTGCGTTGAAAAAAAAGTAAAACATAAACATCAAATGTTGTTTTGCTTATCAGTTTATAAGCTTAGTTCTTTTTTTTTTTTTTGGGAACACGCAACGGCAGCTGCCGCAAATGATCAAAACAAGTTCCAGAATCTGAATCTGTTCGCGAGCAACACTAAAAAAATAGGGCTACTTTAAAAGGGGCTAAGCAACATTGAAACATAGACATGGTCAAATCGAATACCAATTTTCTGTTTGCCACCGCGTGTCCATTTCAACTTATCTAGAGTGGTAAAGGGGGGGAACTGGCAAAGGGGAACTCACGGAATGTCGTTGAGCGTCGAACGCTTTGAAATTTAATATGAAAACGTTGTCTATGCAAATGAATATTGCCACCTGTTTATGTTTATGGTCAATGGAAATGGCAGCATGTCCAGCAGCCCAAAAATAAAAACGGTATTGGCTGCAACTCATCCGATACTATCCACTCCAAAAATCCCATACGATCCGAACAGATCCGAACGATCTATCAAGTGGATGCTTTTTTTTTGGCTTTTTTTTTTTGGATGTGAGTGTGGATAATCTTGGTGGGAAAAACGTGAGAACGATCTTGTATGCAAATCACTTTCAGACTTTTGGAGCAACGTTTCTCCCCCCTGCTCCCGTGCTCATCGTAGTCCAATAAAATATACGAAAACTAAAACGAAGAAAGTATTAAAATGAAATTTATTTCGTATGGGGCGAGCCACAGTTATAATAAAACGCGTCTGGGAGCACACACAAAGCCCAATGTTTGCCAACAACAAAAATAACAACAACAACAATAGTAACAACAACAACAACATTGCTTATAGCGGCTGTAAAACACAAGACAGTCAACGATCTTTCGGATACCCAATTGCCAGTTTCCCAGTGCTCTCAGTTCTCAGTTCTCAGTTCCCAGTTCCCATTTACCTTGTTCCAATCCAATCCACACACAGAACAAAGATCGTTGCAAGATCTCGAGATGATGCTTGGAATTGAGTTGAGTTGAGTTGAGTTTTGTGTTTTGTAGTGTAATAAAGTGCGACATTTTAAGTCGTCGGCTGATCGCGGTAATAACTTGTCAACACCGGCCCCAACAATATAACCATTAAAAACAAATGTGTGAGGCGACCTGGCCAGGCCAACAGAGTCTTCGTCATACGACAGAACCCCAAAACAGTTTATATATCAGTATATATACATTGATATACATATAAATATTCAAATTCTTTTGGCATTTTAATTATATTTGTATATTTATTGTGCACAGAAACAAAAAAAGAAATAAATAACACTTGTTGAGCATAACAAAACCCATCATATTATTTCAGTCGCTGTTTCTTTGTTGTTGATTTTATAAGCCAAGTTTAGTGTTTGGCAAGGAAATGGCAGGAAAATGCATGTAACATGCAATTGCAGCAATTGGAGGCCAACTATTTAGCGGGGCACAACGGACAAACACATCTTCAACTGGCAGCTGAAGCTCTAAAATGTCTTTGCCGCTCTTTTTTTTGTTTTTTGTGGCTATAAAAACGTTGGCAGCTCGCTGGGCCTATTGGCCGTAAAATATTTTACGATGTTACGCCAACAAAAGCAACGTCCAGCTAATCCGCCATGTGCGTGCTGTCCTCCACACACACTCTCTCTCTCTCTCTCACTCTGTCTCTGTCTCTATCAGCCCTCTGCCTCTTCCTCCCTGCCACTCTGCCTCCCCTCTGAATGGGTTGCCATCATAATATTTGCCTAGGCCAAAAGCGCGTTCGTCTGTGTCCAAAAAGCCGCAACTGAAACCTGCCAACGGCAGTTCATGTCAGCAACTGTAAATGTATCTATATCTATGTATCTGTAGCTGTATACATATATGTGTGATGTGTGAATATGTTGTGAAAATTGAATGGCATATGCACATTTTGTCGCCAGTGATAAAATTTAATAACGCTGATAAATTTAGCAAAAACATGTTGGGCCATTGACATAAAGCGGTAATTAAGTTTGCTGACTCGCAGCAGGACAACGTCAACGATTCGACTCGACGTGTTGCAACGTGTTGCAAACTCTGTTTGCGGATGCAAATACAGTGAAAACTGCGTAAAGAGAACAAACGACACAAAGAAAGGTCTGCACCCAAGACCCACCAAACTAAATTGAGCAATAAAAATTGTAAAGAACATTTATGTACTCTCAAGATTTACTTTTTACGTCAATTAACATTATTGTAGTTCTTATTATATTTAACTTATTATTCATCTATCAATTAATAAATTATTTTTCAAAATTATACTACTTTTACTCAATACATTTATTTTTAAATGTTCTACATATTGTGATAAGGCCTTACCTTTATTATATTGAACAAATTTGTAAGGGTTATTTTTGGTAAGACTTTTTATTATTAAATTACCATTTATCAATTAAATTTATACTGTTTTTAGTCACAAAGTGGAATTTTAATTGCACGCTTAAAAGTATTTTTTATGTTCATTTCGTTCACAAATTTAATCATTATAATCCAATTCTTAATTTGTTTTTCTTAAACAACTTCTACTTCATCCTTTGCACTGCTTTCGCTAGCGCTTTTAGTCAGCATTCACTGTATTCCCATAGAAAAGCTTTCGCTTTTTCGATTCGTTGCTTTTCTGTTCTGTTTTCTGTTGTGTTATAGCGGCCATTAATTTGATTGGATCAATGGATGCGACAACAGCTTCAGCTCTATAGCTATAGACACAGACAATGGGACACAGAGTAGGAGTTGCTCTGTCGTGAAATATTTGTAAACATTTAACCAATTTATGGTGCATGAGAGTACGAGTATTGTATACTAAAATATACATATCTATATATGTTAATATGTATGTGTGTATCTGTGTGGGCGCATCGCTCGTTTTCATTCATAAAGAGTGTCATTAAATAACAATCAGCTACGACGCTGATCTTAACGCCAAACAAACACCGACGTGTAAATTGCTATAATATTTTTAAATATTTTTAAACACAGTATCCCACGCAATGAATATCGAATTCAGCAACAACAAAACAACAACAACAATAAACCAGAACAAAAAGGTAGCTCTAATTAAATGACGAGCTGCCATTTTCGAAAGTCTTTAAAAAAGAAACAGAAAATATATATTTATTCGTTGTGATTTATAAGTCAAACGACAACTCTTTATTGTAAAATATATTATATTGTAAATAATGTTTTGGAACAACCTTCATTGTTAACTGGCGCTTAGACTTGCATTTGTTGTTATTTTTATTACAACAAATATTATTATTAAGTATTATTATTACTGTTGATGTCAAGTTTAAAAGCGCCTTAAATGGAGCCCAAAATGCCCAAAGGCCTTAAGAAAACATTCGCCAAACTGTCGTAGCGACAAGTAGTTGAACAAAAGATAATACACATACATACAATATTTATATATATTTATATATAGTTCGATTTATTGTAGATATTTTTTATATTGTTGCTGGGCGGCTTTTGTCATGGAGCCTGCAACATTCTCACGCTGTTTACATTTGTTGATTTTCATTATTTGGATTGCCGAGCATTTGTCCCTCAGCTAAAGAGTCAAAAGATGACAAGTCACCAGCGATTCAAAAGTGTCTCTACCAAGGGCTTTTGTCTCTTTTGAGACCATCAATCGATCGAGTCGAAGGAGACGAAGATTCGAATTCGAATTGAAACTGCTCCCATTGATGATCGCTCAATTTGCGCAATGACGTGAAAATTGTCTGTGAATCGTTTTTTAGGTAATCGATCTTCTGGGCGTGCAGCAGCCACTGAAGATGATATAGTTCTTTTTTCCTAGGGTTTTCCATTGTCCGCCACAGCGGCTACTGTTGAAAGTCAGAGTTAAAAAGGGAGATCAATGGCTAAGTTGATCAATTGATTAGTTTCATGCAACTTGTTCACATTCAAATTCCTGGGCTTGACTTTAACATATACATATATATATATATATACGTATATATACGTATCACACCTCTCTATAGACAGCTTGTTTCTTGTGGTGTTATCAACTGTCAGATCCCCTCCCTATGGGGCATTAAATGGCAGCTTGTAAATTTTATTGCATACTCTTCAGCGTCTTTCTGCCTGTTTCTCTGTCTTTCTTTGCTTCTTTTATAGTTCTTGCTGGCCTTTTGTATCGCTCTTTGCGTTTTATATTGCGTCCCAGGTTGTTATTTATGACATTTGAGCAAAAGTTGCAAGGTGCAAGTTTTGTTTATGGAATTTTTATGATAGCATAGACAGCGATCTTAAGAAATGGCGACCCATTGCTTATATAACACTTGAGAGTTTTCTAGTAAAACTACAATATAAATTATAGTAATATAAATGTATATTTATATAGATATTACTTGCCTTTTCTAGTTGCCAATACTCCAAAAAGGCAAATCCACAGTAAACTGGGTTAGTCTGTGTGTCAGTTTAAATTTTTGTTATCATTGAATCTGAAAGGCCATAAAATTTGTTAATAATTTGTTTTTTTTATCCCATCATTACCATCATTATATACAGATCTTTAAACTTTTTATCTGACATTTTAGCATTTTATCCGAAAGTATTAGCATGATTTAGCTATTTAAAGAGATGTTATCAATATGAATTTAATAAAGATGTGGTAATAAGTGAAGAGAAAACTGCCCAATGATTGGTTTTAAATGAAAATAAAAATATTAATTATATTGTACAATATATTATGATTTCAGATCTTTTGAATCTAATAGTATGAATTAACTTTTTGAGTGCCTTTTTAAATGCTAGCTAAGTATTTAGAGTGAAAGTCTATTAATTCATAGCTAAATTATTAATATATGTATAGTAAATTATATTAATTGAAATCAACTAAGTGAATCTATGTAAGTGATAGCTAAATAGTTAGCACTTTAACAGAGGCCTTTTAATATTCAAAAGCCTGTTGAGATTTATGCAATTCAGGGAGAAAACCTCAGCATTCATGAGTAAATTACAGTCAAATGACATGCTCGCCAAAATGCCACTTCGGCTTGTCCTCTGACAACAGACATATTTTCAGAAGTGGGCATAGACATGACAACAATAACAACATCAGCAGCAGCAGCAGCAGCAACAACAGCAGCAGCAACAACAACAGCGTTAAATGCATATATGAAGTACAGACCGCCAGTCAAGTCAAAGTCTGGCCTTCGATGTGTTAGTGCGTGTGTGTGTGTGTGTATTAGTGATAGTGTTAGTGTCTGTGTCATAACGGGCGTCGGGAAAACAAATTGCCAAAAACACCCCGAACTGGGAGTGCAGGCAGCTTCTGGGTTTTTGGCTCGCTGGTCGAGCAATCTGAAAAGTTAAACGAAAGTGACAGGCTGGCAGTCAGGCAGGCAGGCAGTCAGTCTGAGGATAGGGGAGAAGGGGCACGCAGTCAACGCGCAGGCTCGTTGTGGTTGTGGCAGGAGCAGTGGGTAGCATACGGAAGGACAGGGAAGGGGGAAGGAGGCACACGGGGAGGGCGCGATTAAACGTGTCACACAAGCGACGCGGTTGAAAAGTTAAATGGCAGCGGGAAACGCAACAGCAGAGGCAACAAAAATGAGCAGCAACCATCATGTTAGCATGTAGTTATAACTACACAGATACATGCGTGAGATACGTGAGTGTATCTGTGAGATACACTCGGCTACATGTTGCTCGTGTATGCTTGTGTGTTTTGATGGTGGCCATATTGCATTTTTGGCTATTTCATTTCAATTCCAAAGGCATTTCCCAGGCATAAAACCTACCCTAAGACCCCCCCCCCCCATCCCCCTCCTATCACTCCCCTATACTGTATACCTTCTGTGGTATCTGTGCGAGTGTCTCATAGTTGCCAGCTTGTATCTACAAATTGTCATGAATAATTTGTGAATATGTGTATGAGTATTTGCTGTTGTTGTTGTAGCTGTTATTGTTGTTGCTACTCTTGCTGCTGTTTTTCCCCAACTGCCTCACATATTTGTTTAGTTTTAGGAGTACCCTCTAGATATATTTTATTGTTTTATTAATTGGTATAGTCGCTTCACAGGCACAGACACCCTTTGATCTTGTGCCGCTCCTGCGGCCTAGTCACGGCCGACTTTTTGTTTAAATATGTATTTATTTTTGTATTATGTGTATTTGCTGGTGTTGTTACTATTGTTGTTGTCGTTGTTAATGTCTCGCGCTATTTATATTTATTTTGTGTGTATTTTGTCAACGGCAACGTATTTTTATTTTTTTTGTCCGGCAGCGAAATTTGTCAGCCAAGTTAATAACAAGTTGTCAGCTTCAGTTGCTGCTGCTGCTGTTGCAAAAACTTTACACGACAATCAGTTGTAGCAACAATTGTTTTGCTACAGCAGCAACACCAACAACAACAACAACAACTCATCGCCAACGCCAGCAATTAATTTGTAAAAACGGTAAATTTATTTTCACTGTCGCTTTGATTAATGGAAAAACAATTTTGAAGTCGTCGCCGTCGACTTTGCGGTTTGTTTTGGTTTTTGTTTTTATTTTTTCTGTTGACAATTTTTTTTTGTTTATTTTTATATTAATGAATTGAAATTATGCAAAACGCTAGCCATTAATTAAATAGCTTAAAGCCCTGCACCGAAATGTCGAACTGAACCAGAGAAATTGAAATGTTTTAAAGCATATAGAATACAAAGAAAAGTCTCAATTGAGACAAAAACTGCAAACAATTTGCATTTGTATTGAGTATAATAAATTGAAAGAATTAAGAGTTGAGACAGTTAAATAGCCCATATTGTTCTTCAAAGATATTAAGAAGAAAGATTGAGTACTTCCTTTAAAAACTAAAAAGACAGATATTATATCTGTTCACAGCAAATGTCAACAGAATTGTTAAGCTTATAAGACAACAAAAGAATTAATTGAATAAGTTTTTGTATAATATTTGATATCTTTAAATCAGAGATCAATAGAAAATAGTTCAATCAAAACTATAAAAGTTGAAAAATTGCAATAAAATACAATCTATCTGCATAATCACTAAAGCTGCAGAACTTTTAAAGAAAACAAGTCTTGAAATACAAAATGATATAATGCAATGAGATAGAGCAGCATCTGCATAATAAAAAATATTCTATGTACAGAAAACGAGTCAAAGTTTTAATATATTAAGAATTAAAAACTACAGAAGATATTTTTAATTTCTTAATATATAGTATTTTAATTTACTTAGATACACATTAAATGATAAATTGCATTCATTGGTTAAATTAATTGATCTAAGTGTAATTTAGTTAATTTCGTTATTTATCAATAATTCATTTAATTAAAAATAATGTAGCTGTTTTGATATTCTTTGATATATGGCGTGAACACAGAAAATCCATTTAAAAACATAAACAATATTCAAGTATTTATCGAATTTATCGATTCCGAAGAGTACGCGTATATTAAATGTGATAAAAATTTGTTTAAGACACTTTAAAAACAGCGTAACATGCAGTCGCAATGAATATTTATAAGTCGAACGATCGATGGTCCATAAATTAGATGAATCAATCTTGGCGAAAATTTTCAAATACTGCTACTCAAAACGGTGATTGTGATACGGTGACTGTGAATGTGGAGTCGCGATTAGTGAAACAGCAGCTTAACTGAAATGGTAACAATTAGCATAACATTTTCAAATTTATGATTTGAATTTATAAAAACAATAGAAACTCGTCTGCGTCTATAGCCGATGGCGTTTCCTAGTGTTATTTTTCTTATTTGTTGCTTTATTTTTTTTTTGGAATTTTAATATACATTAATAAGCTAAATGTTGCAGCGAAGAAATAAAACAGAAGCCGACGGCACATTCGATAGATTTATTGAGCGATTTCAGTTGAAAGCATAACAAAAGATCCCAAAACCAGGCGCTACGATTAGAGTAAAGATCAGTGTTCCAAAACCGCGACGATCCGGTTCGGCTTTGAGCTGACATCAAACGAGAAAAGAAGCAAATAAATTTTGCTTTTTTTGAATGTTTTTGTTTTTTTTTTTGGGTTTTGTGTAAAACAATTTGCATTTGTTGCTAGAGAAGAACTGCTAGAGTGCAGTGATCTTTAAAAGGAATATACACATGTTGATTTAGATAATTTATGCTTCTATCTATGGTTGAAATATTTATTAAACTATTTATATTTTTATCTTTAGAAATAGAAATACGCATAGATTCATTCACATTGATACAGATACAATATTCAGTTGGATAATTTATTAACCATTTCTTCATTTACAGACTGAGCTGCGTTCCTGCGCAGCGTGCGGCGAACCAATCTCGGATCGATTTTTCCTCGAGGTTGGCGGCTGCTCGTGGCACGCCCATTGCCTCAGATGTTGCATGTGCATGTGTCCGCTGGATCGCCAACAGTCGTGCTTCATTCGGGAACGTCAGGTCTACTGCAAGGCCGATTACAGCAAGTGAGTATCGATTTAATAAATACAAATACGAAACTACAACAATTTGCCAACTGCTTTTTGAAATCAGATTTTAAAATCATCTAAACAAGATTGGTGCCTAACTTTAATGGTCGTTTTTATAGTCAACAGGTGGCAGGTTTTTAGCATATATTTTATATACCTTTATTATTGTCAATTCGGCATTCATTTAATACTTTATTGGATACTTTCTCGGCGTTTGTTCCCATGTCGAAATCGATGCGATCATTGTAGGATTTTCATTTCATTTTCCAAGTCTTTTCTTTATTTTTGTTGTGTTAGCATGTGTGCGAGTGTGTGTGCACAAGTGTTTTCAAGTTATTTTCCCACACAACCGGCGAGTACATGATAAAGTCTAAGGTTAATTGTAACAATTCGACAACGTTGCGACTTAATCCCTAAGATAAACACCCCAGTAGAAAGATGCAACCAAAACGTTACGAAAGCGACTTTCAGATACAGCCTTTAAATGCAAGTTGCAAGCAAAGTATCTTACAGATGCACACACATACAGACACAGATACAACTATAGATACTCGTTGCTGTCGCTTGTGCTGTCCACACAGGCGGAAAACGGTGTCGACGGCGAACGAAATGAAAATAAACAAACAAACGCGCCGTGAGATGCTGTAAAAATATTTATTTTTCAAGTTAAGAATTTTAAGTGTGCATTGGGCGCTGGGCCAAGGGGCCTTTGGAGTCAAACGTGTAGATGGAGACATCATCATCATCATTATCATCATGATGGTCGTCAGATATCCAGAGAGTGAGAGGTCTCGAGGTCCAGTCATCCCTCCCATATGAACCAACCGACCCGTACATTGTTGTGCTTGTAAAAATAAGCTTAAAAGCTAACAATAAGCTGCCAAAGTTGCCAACTCATTTGGAAAAACGCAACAGCAGCAGCAGCAGCGAGAGCAACAACTTCCGCTTAGACAACGTAAACTGAAAACGCTATAAAAACGCGTGACGCTAGGAAAACGCGTGAAACACGAGCTAAAAAATTTCTGAAGGAGCTAAGATTATTATCAAGAACTTTGCTTTTTTATCAAACATTTACTACAATACTATAATAATTTAAATGTTTCTGATTCTTAACTGACACCTCCTTACATTATTTTTTTATCATTGTCAAATAAATCATTATAACGCTAGAAACACGCTAGCGAAACGCGAGCTATTAAATGACTTGTCGAGTTTCAAATCTTTACTAGCACCCGTTTTTATTATAAACATTTACTGCAACAAATAAAATAAACTCTAGTGAAAGACGAGCTGCATAACATAATTTTAAATGTTTCCGATTCTTAGCTTGCACCTCGTTACTTTATTTATCATTATCCAACAAATCATTAAAAACGCTAGCGAAACGCGAGCTTTTAAATGACTCGTTTTTATATCTCGAAAACGCTAGCGAAACGCGAGCTTTTAAATAATTATTATTGAGCTTCGTAACATAACTGGCAACTTGTTCCTTTAACAATCATTAAGTCTTATATAAATCACTAAGCATTAACAGCAATTTCCGTTCTGGTTTTTTTTCTCCTTTTTGCAGAAATTTCGGCGCCAAGTGCTCGAAATGCTGTCGCGGCATCTCCGCCTCGGATTGGGTGCGACGAGCGCGCGATTTGGTATTTCATTTGGCCTGCTTTGCCTGCGATCAATGTGGACGCCAGTTGTCCACTGGCGAACAGTTTGCGCTCATGGATGACCGTGTGCTTTGCAAGGCTCATTATCTGGAAACGGTCGAGGGTGGCACCACATCAAGTGACGGTAAGCGTAACCAAAAGAAAACTAAACGACAACGACAACAACTTGTGGCAAGAACATGTGGCACGCTTCAGTTGCAAGCGAATCGACGTGGCAATTTGGAACGCTTGGCCAGAAGTTAAGCGCCAGGCAGTCGCCATCGACCAGGTCGACAATTGGGGCTCCTGGACTGATGAAATCGTGTCATAACTGAGGCACAACAAGTCAAAAGCCAGACGACGTGATCGGCTTGAGAATGTCGTTGGAGTTGTTGCAGTTGTTGTTGTAGATGTTAGCCCTTTTGTGTAGCAGACCACCAAGAAGCTTGGGCCATAAAGCAACACGGCTATAAACTATAAACACTTTTGACATTTTCAATTTGGTCCACTGTCAAAATGCTTTTAGGCCCAGGCTTAGAGGCACGTTCTCTGTACACTGTAAAGAAAAAAAGAAGCATTGAGTAATAACACCATTCTTTACCCCTCTTCCCTCTTCCCTCTGCCCTCGGCTCTTGTGTATCCCTTAGATGGCTGTGATGGTGATGGTTATCACAAGAGTAAAACGAAACGCGTACGCACCACCTTCACCGAGGAGCAATTGCAAGTGTTGCAGGCCAACTTTCAGATTGACAGTAATCCGGATGGCCAGGATTTGGAGCGTATTGCCTCAGTAACTGGTCTGAGCAAGCGTGTGACGCAAGTTTGGTTTCAGAATTCGCGTGCGCGTCAAAAAAAACACATACATGCTGGTAAGAATAAAAGTAAGTAGTGGATTAGTGCAGCATGCCCCCCACCCGTAAAAATGTAGCCAAAGTAGTAGACTTAACTATTTTTAGTACAATTACATGTATATCTGTATATCTGTAGCTCAGTTTTATAGCCTTTAAGAGTCACCAGTCTTATTTCTCCATACCATACGACGATGCTAATCAAAGTATTTCGATTTTTCTGTTCTTGTTTTTTGACAAACGATTTCTGATTGCAGTACGCGAACCGGAAGGAAGCTCATTTGCGCGTCATATTAACCTGCAGTTAACGTATTCATTTCAGAATAACGCACAGAATCCCATGCATATGAATGGCACCAAAGGGGCTCTATATCCAGCGCATGGTAAGAGCTTTTTAATCTAACTTCAATTCAAATACCAAACTAATTAAAGACTCTCTTCTCTTGTAATTTTATTTTGGGTTTCCCCTCTAGAATCCTCAATGGATGAGCTGTCGCAGGACTCGAGTGTCCACTGCATGCCCAGCGAGGTGTGACTGGAGCAATCCTCGCCAGCGCGTGCTCATCGCTAATGATCATTATTGCAATAATCATGATGATCGACACTGGCGATGTTAGTTAATGACATTGGCAGCTCAATGCTAAGAGCAAAATGAAAACACGTCCTTTCCTAGTCAAAATTTTATGTAAAGCGTCGCCGCGGACAGCAAACGCTCATATGAAATTAAAAAAAAAAAAACTACAAAAAAATATACTAGATACACAAACACATTCACATAAAAAAACACACACACATGCATAGAAAAAGTCGTTAAAGAATTACGAGTATTTAAAATATAATCAAAGTCCATCAATGAAAGCAGTTTGTCCAACAGCTGCTGCTTTGAGCATCGGCAAACGAGCCCAGTTCAACACACACACACACACACACACACATACACATACTCACAAATATAGACATCTCAGCATACATTCCTGCATAGCCTATAAACCTAAGCATAGTTTAGTTAATTTAATTTAAATGAAATTTAAATTTAATTTAGTTTAATGTCTAATTGTTAAGTGTTTTGCTGCTATCTCTTTTCAATTTTATCTATCTAACTCACTCTTTAGTTGATAACGATTTGATAACAATTATAATCTGCAGCTGCTTGCCAAGGCTTTTGTAAAATATTTATACTTATTGTATATGCCTATACTCGTATCATGAGAAATGTTGTTATTGTTTATTTTCTTGTTTTTTAAATGTATAAAAGAAATACCTATATATGATATATATATACATATACACACACCTATACATACATAGATATATATGTAATTGGCCAGGCATTTTTGTACATAGTTCTAATATAGCCAAAATTGATAAGCATCGCAAATTGATTACACGAAACTAAACATTTAGTTAACACAAATTATAAACAACTACAATTAATGATGAATCGAAATCAATTAAAATGAAAACAACAACAAAAAATCTTTTTAAAAACAATCCATCAATGTGTTATTATTCTAAAATGGGATCAATTGGAAGATTATTACTGTGAAATAGGAATTAGTCAAGCAAAGCAAAGATCTCTGAATGAAGTATGAAACCAGGGATTTACAATAGTTTGGCATTAATTTTGAAAGTGACCATAACTGGATAAATATCAGTGAATTTTAAAATAATCCAGCGCTCTTCCGTCTCAAAAAAAAATTGGGTTTCCAGTAATAAAATAATACTCTTAAACTTGTTGAAAAATAATATATGACTAATTAAGAAGATAGCAGAAGATAAGATTTGCACAACGTGGACAAAAGTGAATAGTCAATGATTGATAATGATTAAAGATTAAACGATAGACAATTAAAAACCACTCGATTGAAGCCTTTCTAATTGCATAAAATTCAGTTTAAGGACATTACAAATAGGAGTATAAAAATTCATTAAGTGCAGATCGTTGGAAAAAGTAAAGGATAGATAAGTGCCAGTAAGTACAACAAGAAATAATCAACTCTTTTAAGCTCTTAAGTGGCAATCAATTAAAAGATCTTTTATAGACAAATATTAGACAGAGATTGCTGTTAAGATACATTTGCAAGTTGGCAAGCTTTTAAGCCAAAGTAATCAATCAGCTTGACTATGAAGCAATTGATCGCTAATGTGTCACTTGGTAACGCCAACTGAGCTTTGACTCTCTATCGATTTCCGGTGCAACTTCATCACCTGTGCACTGTTCACTGATCAGCTGAGGTTGGAGATGGAAATGGAGATGGAGTTGATGTTGCAGCTAAGATTGAAGCATCTGCAGCAGACAGTGTGACGGCGATTGCAACGGCAATTGGTAGATAAAAAGTAAGAGGGGAAGAGAGAGTGTTGGAGCTCGTCTTACCACTCGACACTCAAGTTGCCAGTCATGTGGCAGCATTCTAGTGTTGCACTTCAGAGTCGGCGTTAAGTGCACAAGCCATCGTATTAATTGAATTATAAGCCTAGATTATGCAAAGATTTCCGGCCACAACATCAGCAGCAGCAGCTGCATAGCAATTTGTGTGGATCATCATCATGAGGCGGGTGGTTCTAGTGGCTGTGGTTATAGTGGTCACTGTGGTGGTGGTGGTGCTTGCGTGACTTGGCATTTGCAGGACTGCACTTGTTTGTAATTTCTGTTGATATTATTGTGCGATCGAAACGAAACGGAACGCAGACCGAGGCCTCTCTTTTTTTTTTTTTTCTATAACACGTTACAAAAATATCAACAAATCGTCATCATTAATAATGATCACTTCAGGCTACACACACAACACACACACGCATGCATATGCACGAAAGGTTGCTATCAGTATTTCTCTTCTTTTTTTTATATATATATTTTTTGTATTTTTTTTTTGGTGGTTCATTTGTCAAATTTCACCGCGCCTCTGAGATCGACAACAAGATCGAGAGCTCAAGATCTTGAGATCGCTGTTGATGTTGATGTTGTTGCTGTTGATGTTGTTGTTGCTGTTGTTATTTGAGCAAACATTCAACACTTGAAGCAAGAGATTTTCGTGGCAAGCTACAACAACTCAATTCCAATTCCCATTCGCTCTTTCTCTCTCTCTCTCTCTCCCTCTTTCTCGCCCTCTCTTTTTGTACAATTCCCAATTCCCACTTGCCCGGCAATGAAATTATGAATGATGTGATACTTTTGCCATTGAGATGTTTTCACAGTCGCGGGCGCATGACATGCCCCAGCCATATCTTATTTGCTATATCTCTACATCGCTTCGGATACGGACACCGACAACGATACCAACACCGAGAACGGGTTGCCTGACTGTCTGTCTGACTGTCTCACAGTCTGCTTGCTGGGTTTATGATCGAATCTTGGCTTGTTGTTGCTGCTGTTGCCGTTGCTGTTGCTGTTGCTGCCGTGTTTGTGTTATTTCTGCTGGAAATGAGCGATCGCGTGCAATAATTTGTAGAGCTGTTGCAAGCGAGTTGCAGCCAGTTCTTGTTGTAGTTGCTGTTGCTGCTGCTGCTGCTGCACATGCTGCACACATCATTTTTCAAAATCATTCAAACACTTGTTAAATATTTTCTTAACCGATTGATGATGATTGTGACTTTGCATCGATATTCCCTCGCTTATTCTGTCCACAGCAACATACCGACAACGTACATTCATCCTGCCACACACTCGACTCTCTGCTGCAGCAACAAACTTACGAGTATTTGTGTTTATCAATAGATTCTTGCATTCGAGCGTGGCATAATGAAAAGGCCCAAGATTGCCCGAGTCCAATGCTGGATATATTCGACTGAAGGCATTGACTTATTACGATTTGTTGGCCTTTTCACGTCGCTGAAATTAATTGATATCTGTGGTATGCGCATTGTTATTGCCATGATGTTGCTGTTGCTGTTGCAAGGCTGCAAGCTAAAATGCCACAATGTCTGCACTTTGTTGAGTCGGATGAGCCGCTGACATGCGGCCACATTTGGCATTGATGATCGATTACAGAACGTGCCGCGTTCCGACTCCAACTCTAACTCCAACTCCAACTCCGACTCGTCATCGAAAACGGGGTCAAGTGTGAGGATGAGTCCATGATGCCTTCATGTTGCTGATGATTGTGTATGCAAATTCATGCCCACTGCCTGCATAAGCGTTGTAATTTCAGACTATTGGGCCCATCAACGCAGAGCAAACAAAAAGCCAGCTTTCAACACTTTTTGAAGACCAACCTCAGCGTTGATGTGGCACCTTCAACTCCAACTCCAACTCCAACTCCAACTCCAACTCCTACTCCTCAGCATCAGTTGGGGGTCGATCCCCTCTTCTATATCTCTTTCTCCCTCTGTGACTCATACCGCTTGGCATTTTAATTGATTTTGTCCGAATAATCTTGTGGCATGAGCGAAGCGATGTTGTTGTTGTTGTTGCGCCATGTGCCAAATGCCGCATAACTCACCTGGCACACGTCCTGCTCCTGCCAAGCACGTACGCAACGCTTCAGCTTCATCTCTGAGTTCAGCTACAGCTGCAGCTCACCTAGGTTGAGCCAGAGATTGAACATTTATCATGTGGCATGGCAATTGCTGCGGCCTCTGTCCGTCTCTGCCTCTGCGTAGGCGTTCTCTGTTGACCACCGAGTTGACTACGCCTCTGTGTTTGTGTGCATTTGATTGTATTTCTGTGTGTGTGTGAGTGTGTATGCCATCATTGGGCGTTGGAGCACGTAAAAATGTAACACCAACTGCGAGACTTACAACTTACGCAGCAGTGCTGTCTAACTAGCTAATTTAGCTCAAAATTTAAGAAGGGTTGGCAGCGCTTTATTCATTTTGTCAGCTACTATTTTGCGAAATTGCCTAATTTTCGCAGCAACGTTCTTTTTTGTGGAACAGCAACAGTTGTTGTTAAAAGAGAATTTATTACATTAATATTGACTAACCTATTTTTATCAAATTTTTTCTTTGCTTAGATACTTAAATAGGAGATTGTAACATGACGTGAATTCTGAATTATAAATTGGTCATTTTATTTTTGTATTTAATGCTACAAGCACACAAGAACTTATAGTTTATTTAATAAGTCACAAGCTGTGTATCTTGGGCTTAACATATAGAAAAATGTTAAAAACTAAATATATTTATTAAACTGTTTATCCTGACTGACTGATATTCGTGCAGCCCAAACGGTAAGGCCGAGAAGGATGAAATTTCGACACATTCTGCTGAAACAACTTTAGATAATGATATCATTTTTAATAATTTAATATTTATAATCATTTATTAATAAATGTATTAGTTAAATTAATTAAATAATAATGTTTAAGATTTAATTCATCTCAAAAATCTTGGCGATTTTTTTTAGGCCACTTTCACTTTTGGGCTGCAATTAAAGTAGAATTGCCGCTGTCAGTGACAACACTGGCTGGCAACTCTCTTATGCAGGGTTGTGGCGCTGTCCGCAGCACCATTCCTTTGCCCTCAAAGTTTGCTTAACTGTGCGCGCACAGGACACCCAGCTGTGGTCGCACTGGCCAACAAGCCAAGCGGTTGCTGCTGCTGCTGATGTTGCTGTTGGTGTTGGTGTTTGTGTTGCAGCAGCAGCAGCAGCAAAAGACAAGACAACAACAACGACTGACGACGACAACTTTGCAGTTCACCTCAATGTTTGTGCAAGCAACATTCGCATGCAAGTCAGCAAAGTTTGCATTGACACGCAGCAGCAACGGCAGCAACAGCAGCAACAGCATCAGCAACAGCCGAGACGCATTTGCATAAAGCTGCAACTGAGGGAGTCTGAAGTGAAGTGGAGGCTTCACCGTTGCTCTGCTGGTGTCATGGTGCCAAAAAAAAAGCAGACAAACGCAAAGTGCACAGCATGGCAAACAGCAGCAGCAGCAACAGCAGCAACATTGCTGGCCATGATGAAGATGGACGTGTTGCTGGTGGCTTCACATCAGCAACAGCAGCTACAGCAACTACAGCAGCAACAGCAACAACAACAACCCCATTAGGCCGCACATAAACTGCATGCACTGCCCAATGCTCCTGTGGCGTGGTCATGTTGCTATTGCTACCGAGCTGAGTTGCTGACTTATGGCAATTGCCAATGCAACATTTGTTGCCCGTTGCCCATTGGTTGCTGTTACCCCCCGCAAACATTTGTTTCAACACGTACGCGCAAATGAGTTTACAAGGTGCGATATTCATGTTGCTCGATGCGATGTTGCTGCCGTTGCAAGTTGCAGTTGCTCTTGCTGTTGAGGCTGTTGTTGCTGTCGCTGTTGTTGTCCATATTTACTATGCGCCGCATGAGCAACATGTTGCCAAGGCTTGCTTTTGGCTGCTTAAAAACATTTTGCTGGCTAATCGTATTTTTGCAGTTTTATATTAATAGCGAAAGAGCAACAACAGCAACCAAAGCAACAACAACAATAACAACGGCAATGGCAATGGCAACCACAATATGAGCAACTGTGTATGTTGTTGTCGATATGTTGCCTCATTTCTCATTCTCGTAGCAGCTGCTGCCGCTTTTTATATAATTTTAATTAACGCATTCGATGTTGTTGCTGCTGCGTTTGCTGCTGCTGCTGCTGTTGTCGTCTCCTTGCTGCTGCTGCTGCCGCTGCTGATGTTGTTGTCGTCTTTGCCCAACATGCTAAAAGGTGTTAATTGGCGAAATTTCCATGTAGGGCCTAACCAAAAAAAAAAATAAAAAGAAAAGAAGAGAACTTTGTTGTTGCTGTTGTCTGTGTCGCCTTGAACGTTGTCAACAAGATTTGCTTTATTAGCCACTTTCGGGTGGTGACTTCTCTTGCCGGCAACATGCCACACAGCAGCAATAAAAACATGGACTTTTGCTTTGTTTCACTTTTGCTTTAATGAGCCTCGCTTGGACTTGCAACTGACTCGTGCTCATGCCACACCAGGTTGCAAGTTGCAACTATGCCGAGTGTGTGTTGCAGTGTAAATATTTTCATGGTTTAATTTCATAAATTATGACAATTTTGCCTGGCGGTCGCTGACGTTGATCATTGAAATCCCTAAGTTATCGCTGCCTATTCACAGCGCTGTCTTGTCCTGCCTCATGGACTCTCCTCCTGCCCCCAATCCTGTCGAGTGCTGCATAAATGAATTATGTTCGCCACAGCAAATCAACCTAAAGTGCACAGCTTCAACACGACAGGGCAACAACAGTGCCAAAAGCTCCTAAATTTTACTTAAGAACATGTGCGTTCAACGCCATCAATGGGCTGCCATTGCCGTATTGCAGCAACAACAGTAACAACAGGAACAACACTCGGCCAGATGATGACGATAATGATGATAATCATTAACACCTTTTGCCGCACAGAGAGCAACAGCGGCACAATACGCCCCAACAACATGAACGCATTCGAATCTGGCATGCAAAAAGCAAAAAGCAACAACACCAACTTCAACGACAACAACAACTGTAGCGACAACAACAACAGCAGCAACAAAATGTATACGAAAATAATTCAAAATGAAATTTGCTTTATGATGCGCAACCGGGCGACGTTCCTACGCACAGTGTGCCCAAATAGTTTGTTTAAATGATTAATTATTTTATGTTGTACTGCCAAAAAATTCACTTATTATTAAACTAATTTAGTTGCAGACTTGATTGAATAATTTTTGCATTTTATATCAAGCTTAGCACACATAATTTTTTTTTTAATATTTTAATTTAATTGATTTAAATTAAATTATTTATGAACCTCTTCAATATTCGTCATCCACAAGAAAAACAAGACTTTCGTTATTTGGTGACATTATTATAACATAAAAATAATTAATTAGCCTTGCAAATTTTTACTTTGATTTCAGATATTTATTAATTTACTCGTAAGGTAATGATATATTTTGAGGCATACCTTTATACCTAAGAAATAAATAATGATTATTCCTTGAGTTTTATTTTTAAAGTTGTAAAATATAACTCAAAATGATTTGATTTCAGATTTTCATTAATTTACTCGTAAGGTAATGATTTATTTTGAGGTTTACCTTAATAACTAAGAAATAAATAATGATTATTCCTTGAGTTTTATTTTTAAAGTTGTAAAATATAACTCTAAATGATTTGATTTCAGATTTTCATTAATTTACTCGTAAGGTAATGATTTATTTTGAGGTTTACCTTAATAACTAAGAAATAAATAATGATTATTCCTTGAGTTTTATTTTTAAAGTTGTGAAGTATAACTTAAAATAATTGTATTTTTTAAATTAAATAAAAAATGTATAAAAAAGAATTCAGTAAATTGAAATATTAATAATAAAATTTATATATTGATAACAGCCGCTGATCTTTAGATTATACATTTTATTTTGAAAGTATGATTTTCTTCAACAAATTTAATCAAATTTGACCCACTGTGCCAGCGACTATCTGCGTTGATATGAAATATGTGTCGGTCGGCAGGCAGCGGAGATTTATCGAGCGCGAAATGTAATACGCGAGCAACGTCCAGTCCAGTCGAGTCCAGTCCAGCTCAGCTTAGTTGAGTTGACTTGAGTTGAGTTTAGTTCCGTCCGGGAGTCCAGGTCGTCGCTTTAGCAGATCAGCGCGGCCACCGTTTTGGTCGCCACTTTGAATTGGCTTAAGCGACACCGCCGACTGACCGCCAACCGTCCAAGTGGTCCGTTGACTGTTCTCGATGCGATTCGGCGCGCTTATAAACTGCATCCTGCTGGGCGCACTCCAAACGGTTGCCCCTGTGCCGGACAACGACTGGACATTAACTAATGCATGCATTTATATTTTTTGTGTATGCCTCCAGTCAAGCCACCGGCGGACCAAACGATCCACAGAGCGGGCTTCGGTGGTGCTCGTAAGTTGGCATCTGCACTGGAGTTGGACCTGGATCTGAAGCTGGAACTCTGGTGCTCCAATAACTCATGGTGACACTATTAAAGCGACGATTTGTAGCCGCGCATAAAATAAATGCGGATTAGACTTTATAAAGGACAAAATGCTCATGACTGAATTTATGCCGGACGCGTTGAGGCGTGGGCGTGGTTCCAGAGTAGAGAATACGATAGAGAAAGGGCAGGGAAGGGTAGGGACGGGCAGAGCTTCAATTAATTGCGATTTCAAAATCGTTGCATGTACACGAATGTTATCAAAATCAGTTGAGTAAATAAGCCCAACTAAACTCAGCACAACTTAACTAAACCTCAACATCAGCTCAGTCTAAGCTCAACACGACTACCGCCTTCGTCTCCAGCTCCTCCTCCCCTGCAACTCCAGTTCGAAACTCGAACTCGTCGCAAAAATAACAAACGTGACAAATTTTGTGAATTCAACTGTGAGGGCCAAAAAACGACAACGAAGCATAACAAAAACTTTGATGCAACAAAACTTTCGACAAACTGCACACGAAATGGGCGCAACTCTAGCACTAAATGTGGGCGTGGCAGCAACTACACTTTACTACTACAGTCGTGTAGGCGTTGGTCCATATGTGGCAGGAGGCGGGGAGTGGCAGTGGCAGTGGCAGCTGAGTGCTTCTATTTGCCATGTAAACAAAAGTTTTTGGCGCAAAAAACAATTGGAGGATAAAATTCAGTAGCTTTGCACAAGTATACAAATACAAATCGCAGCTTACGACCCGCATCTCCGCTAACAGCTCAAACTTCTACATTTCCACAGTTGCCTTGGGGAAAATTGTAACGAAAACTGGTAAAGAAAACGTTGCCAAGTAGGCAGAAAAAACGGGGGATATAACTGTGCTGTGTGGTAACTGAAAAGATGCTTCAGCAAACTGCTACAAAACAATGCTTAGACATTTTCCATTGTTTAAATGGGCGATGCGAGAAATTTTACTAGTCTACTACAAACTTAGCCGTAGAGTTGTCAAAGTTTGACAAAATCTAAGAAAGAGATTTGAGGTAAATATTGAAGATAGAGGATAAAGCAACTGTAGGGGAAAAGTTGTAATTTTCCAATTAATCGAAGTGGCAAAATTTATTAGAATTAGAGTTAGAACTTGAATTGGTTAAAAATTCTTGAAATAGAAACAGAATTTACATTAATCCTTGAGATTTTAGTAGTATTTTTAGTTTAAAACAGCGATAAAGTAGGCTAAAAACATACATTTAATACATTAAATAGGAAAAAGTATTTTATAGACCACTTGAACACTTCTAATTTAAATATATCAAACGCAGAGTAGAAAATGTTAAAAAAAAACGCTTTTAAAATGCACAGTTGAATATGCAATTATTTCTTTCAGATAAAAATATAGTACATATTGGATAAAAATTTGCACCCATAATAAACAGAATTATTATTTTATTATTTTAATATACGTTTGAAAGTTACTTTAAACAAATAAAATTGGCTTTATTACAGATCAAGAGATAAGTTTTTTTAAATATTTTAGATCTTTTTATAGGAATGTACTATTTTTCTACCCAGTCGATAATGTAAATGCCTCCTGCTGCTATAACATGTTAAACTCAATGAACATAAGATTCATCTAATTGCTCATCAAGGTGTTTGGTAAATATGCCAATGTTTTTTTGAGTCCGATTCGAGAATTGTAGACGAGTAAGAAGGACCAATCCCTCGAGTTAGGTTGGGTTGCTTGGGCCGTAATGAGGGTCAAAATGCGTGTAAATGCAATGCAAATGTATGTTAAAGTGATTAGCAGCCTTCAAAGAGAGAGCCATGAGGCAACTTGACGAAATCCGGGGGAAAACTGAAATACACCAGAGGCTTCATTTAACGTCAAATGGCAGGAGTTTAATCTCCGCCCACATTAATAGAAGAAAAGTGGGAGTGGGAGTGTGAAATCCCCGCACAGCAGCCGGCAATAAAAACAGTTACAGAAACAGAGAAAACAGAAACAAATACAGAGAATAAAAATAAAAAGGCAATGCAAGGGAAATCATGAAATGATGGCAACTATTTGGACGGGTGATGAACTTCCATTCGACACTTCATTGAAGTTGACAGATGTGGGCTGGTTTGGTCTGGTTTTTCGGAAGGTGTGGGTCGGAATCTCACTGCAATTCGCACCCCGCGAGGGCAAACAAACAACAAAAACCCAACGATAACTGTTGTGGGGGACATACAACACGTGTGTATGTGTGTGTGTGTGTGTGTGTGTCAAGCATTGTGCGAATGGATTTTTGTATTTATGCGAGAGAGATGCGAAGGAAACATTTACAAATGAAGTTGTAATCGGAAGTTGTTCGTTTGCAGCGCTGCCAGCTAGCCAACTCAATGTTGTACTCGTAGACTCTCCCCTCATCTACAATAAATTGAGCGACAATTGTACAAATTGTCAAGGCGGAAACGCTGCCAGGGATAGTTCAACAGTTCAGCAGTTCAAAGGTTCGACATCAGTGAGCGTCCAGCGTGCGGGCAGTCGAAGGATTAGGTGACAGTCTATAAAAGGGGTGCCCGGATTTTAGATCCTGCTACTGCTACTGTTCCTGCTTCCTGCATATGTTCACTTTGTCTTTCCTTCTACTTCTCTCTCTCCCTATCTCTCTGTGTGTGTGTGTGTGTGTGTGTGTTCACGCCTGATCCTTTTTTGGCCGCAAATATTTGTTTTTAATAGTCGGCGCGTTGTTTGTTTGGAAATGCAAATAGGATTTCCGTTTATTCCCTTTTTGCATCGACGATTTTCATTTGACAGTTGAATTGTTTTGCTAGCGAAATAATAACACTTGTTTCTTGGTCTATCCAATCCGACCGACTGTTTGTCCAACTGATTAGCCAGTTAGTTGCCCAATTTGACATATGTTGAGATTGCCGATTGCTGCGTTTAAGTATGAAATGAACACAGATCTCAAATTAATATACTTGTTGTTGTCGTTCTCCAGTTGTTGTTGTTGTTGTTGTGGCTTCCTCTATTACCTGGGAACGATCTGGCAATGATCATGTAGGGACTGTGTTCCACTCCGAGTCGGAGTTTGCCTCTGCATCTGCATCTGAATCCGAGTTGGAGTCCACAGTCTTCTTATCTATAAAATTGATCGTTTTGAAAACGCTCAAAATGTGATGTGGTGGCATTTTCAACTTGTCTGCGTCTTAATATTTTTACTTTCTTTATGGCTGCGGCCGTAGTCGGAGAACTGGTTCAACATTCAACGTTCCACGTTCCACGTTGTGTTTGCTCCAACAGTGTTTCGATCTTTTGCTGCGTGTCGCTGCTGTTGTTGTAATCGTGTCGTGTCCATTTCGATTATCACCAAAGTGAGTAATTTAATACCAATTTGGCGGCCCCGGGGCGGCATAGAGTTGAGAGAGATATGCGCACTTCAAATGTCAAATGTGAGCAACAGATGCAGAGATCGTTTTAGGTCTGGAAGCAACATCGATGTAAGCGGAAAATCTTATCGACCATTTGGGTATTTAACTGGAATTTCGGATAACCAGTCAATGGAACCGACCTACAGCTACAGGACTGACTGACTGACTTGGCCAATGCGCGGCTTAGCCAGATTATTTCTTTGAGCTAGTGTTTGTTGAGCTCTGACAATTTACATGACGCACTGGAAGATAAGCTTAAGGAAATGGTGCAATACAGGGTGAGAACTCAAAAGCCTTATCATATCAATGTAATAATTATAAGAAAATAAATATTGATATGTTTAGTAGTGAAAATATAAATTAAAAGACCTAAGCGACACAGCTGAGCTCATAACTGAAACGAATTTTATAGAAAGATTCTTTGTAAATAAAATCTTTAGAAATAAAATACGTGTAAATGAAGATTTAAAAAAAAATTACAGGCAGAATTAAAATAGGAAATAATTTAAATTATTATAGATGTCATAAATAAAATTAAATTAATTAATAAATTTAAAAAATATACTCAAAGTAGTCCTTACAATTATGAAAAAGATTTGTTGATAAAGAAACTGGTTTATTTTCCTCTTGAATCCCGAAAGTTGTTAGGTTAAGAACAAAGTTCTTCATAATATTTAAAACTTTAGTTTTCTGGCCATGATCTTTAGCAAAGGTCTTACTTTTATCGTATCTGTTAAAAGAAAAAACTACTATAAATTAAAACTTTTAAGGATTCAAAAATCATTTAATTATTTCCACATTTAGCGATCATTTTTCAATTGCAGTTTATAAAATACCATCATTGTAATATCACTTACGACAGCTTATGGGGCTCTTAAGTGGCCATAAAATGGAAATAACAAAAAAATATTATGCGCCATGGTATTGCATAGAAGATCAATTCGGATCTTTGGCTCTTTGGTGATGAATACATTTCCCACGTTTTTCCAGCGATGCGATGCGACGGCAGCACCGATTTAAGTTCGGATTTTAATTTATTCAGAAGAAATCTGGCGGCAGCAATCGAACGGGAAAACGAAATAAAGGAAAACCTGCCAGTAAATAGATAGAGACTACGACTACAACTATGACTGTGAAGACCTATGGAGAGTTTAACATAGATCTGGCCCTGGACTGGCATTGGGTTACATTCTTTTGTCGGAAATTTATGACCGTACGGAGCGTTGTAGTCGCTACGGCCACTACTGTGGAAGCAAATGGAATCGATGGAAACTGTGGAAAAAGCTGCAAACGGTGGAAACGGTGGAAAAGTGCCCGTGTCTTTAGCAGCATTTAATGGCTCATTTCAGTTTGATTTCTTTTGCCTGCATATGTCCAAGATACAACTACAACTAAGGGTACAAGGAAAAATATCTTACCTCTTTTTCGGGCTTCCCAGCTTTTCAGCATCATTTTTTTTTTCTTACCTGTTTTCTGTGTGTGTGTGTCGACAAGTTGGGGTGCTGCCTTTTTTAGCGGAAAAGCTGTAAAACTTGTTGAAGTGCTTGTAAGCATCGTAAAATGTGCACAGTGAAGAGTCTATTACAATGATGCCATATCGTTGATAACAAACTCCAAACTCAGTCTCAGACTCCGACTGTGAATATGACTCTGACTTCGTGTTGCCGTTGCAGTTGGAATGGAAATTGAATTTGAAGTTTGGGCTGAAACTGACGCTCTTTTAACGGCATTGGAAAGGTGCCATCTATTGGTTTGCCCCACAGACGACATATGGGACTGAAATAATTGTCTTTCGGATTGCCCATAAAATTGGCAAATGATTCAAGCGCCACATTGTTGCCTACTCCAAACTCTTTAACTGGAAGCGACTTGTTCTGATTTGTGGCCCGTGCACTTAGCGCGGGTGCGATTCCCAGTTCTGGCCATAAAACAAACAGCTTTGGGTCAACTTTTAGTTGCTTTGACTTGTGGCTAATAGTTATGGGCAATTGCTGGAAGCTGGCCACAAATAAGCGATATACCTCATTTTAAATTGAGGTAAATTACGCTGCTTTTACTGGTAATAGTTGAATGGGAGAAAGGACTGTAAGACTCTGAATTCTTATTAGCTAATAAACAAATGTGTTACAACTTTAAATGTTCACTATGTATAGTATAAAAAATGTATATTTTTTAAGGCAATGTTTTCGTGGACGAACGAAAAGGTTTCAGTATTTAAATTATAATTAACTTTAAGCTATTTGGTTGTGGAACTAGACTTTCGTACTTAATAAATAAATAAATAAATTCATTAGATGGAAATTACTTTGAATTGAAATAACTTTGTTATTACGGCAAAGTTAGAGTAAATAAGAATTTTAATTGTTTCTTTATAAATCTAACTACAAAACAATATATCTTTAATTTAATATTTTTAAGTACTCCTTTATATGATTTCTATTGCTATTTAAGCCTATCGATCTATTAATGCTCTTTCTATATTCTGTTTCTATTAGACTTACTATTTTTCTACCGCAACAACAAATACATTTTAGTATCCCCAAAAAAAGCGGCGTTATCAAAATTCATAAGCGATTAAACATTTAAAAGCCCATAAGAGATTTTCATAAAAAAGCGATTTAACTTGACTTCGGCGCTGTCGATGACGGTAGTCGGCATTGTCTCTCGGCCTTAAGACTGGGCGAAAGAGGGGAATGGAGGAGAGCATTTGGAATTAATAATATGCAATATATGTATGCATATGATAAGTTTTGTAAAACAATAAAACACAATAGAAATTTTTCAAACGCATAAGCCACAAAATGATAATTGTATTTGTGAAAGACGATGAAGGGAAATTATGAGCGCGAACGAAGTTTAAACAGAAACAATTAATCAAAACTTGGCTCGAAGTTTGGGTATGGAGGGAATCTGATAACTCTATTATGCATGGCCCAGCTCAGAGTACAACAACAACAACAACAACAAGAGTAAGAGTAAGAGGAGACATTTTAGTAGCGACTAGCTGCGATTTACAAGCGTTTATCATTTTGACTGCGTCAGTTGTCTAGATAAATGCGATTAAAAATGTGTTGTTCTTTTGTTCTCACTGCTTGCCCCCGGGAGGATTTATGTATGTGTCTGTACTATGTATTTTGTCTGTCAACAGGTTGGAATCGGTTACCTGATCCAACGACGTTTTCCCAAAGTGCAGTGAAAACTCTGGCTGGAAAAAGGATTGGTTATCTGAACAACCTCATCTCGTGGGGCATAAATTAACTTGTTATGCTGCTCATGGGAAAAAGAAGAACTATTGATGCCTATCTGACTGTATCTTTTATCTACAAATATAGACTTACGGCCTTTGTGTGAGACCACAATCCAGACCAAAATCCAACTAAACATGACACACATTGTCATCGTTATCGTCATCGTCATCGCAGTTGATGTTGCAAGTTGAAAGATGGGGGAGTTGCGTTGTAATTACCGGATTAAGGACACGTGCCGTTGACTTCCTATTGACTCCTGACATTCTGTCTGTGCACTTGGCGCTCCGTTCGTCCTTTTGTCCGAATGCAAAAGCCGCGTGCGAGAATTTCTCTTGATTTAATCATAGCTATCGGCGCTGTCTAAAGGCGCTGAAATCAAAATACAATTTGTTGTCGCGCAGGGCATTAAAAATCAATCAAATGAAATTAACAAGGTAACAATGAGCGATGCCCCACCCCCAAAAAACCAAAATCCAAATGCCAAATGCCAAATGCTGTGGGAAGCACCCCGAGCGATAAACTCAACTGGAACTGAAACAGAAACAGAAACAGAAACTGGACGAACGACTGCGACTTGAGTAACGTTCATTCATTGTGCAATTATGTGACAATACGAATCGCCTTCCCACCTTCAATGTTCCACGTTCCACGTTTCTCATTGATCACCCTCCTCCTTCTCCCTCCTTCCCACTCCATAACCATACATGACAAAGTCAACAATTGCACACACAAATCGCCAGAGGGCACTTGAAATCACAAAAGCATCGTCGGCTCAGCCTCATTACTTAGTTATACCCTAACCACTACATTAGATAGGGTATTTTTTAGTGATTATGAAAATATATCAATAAAATAAGGAAACAATTTCCATAGTAAAAAACTTAAATTTTATGAATATTAGAGTTTCCGATAAGTTTTAATTGAGTTGTTATGATTATGATTATAAGTCAAATATATATTAGTAATTATTAAATTATTATTTAAATTCAAATCCTGGGAAATCGCAATCATATTCTTAATTTCTCCCTAAAACAAATAATAGTACCGATATTTTCTAGTCGATATATTTATTTTATAAGTGGCTTACTAAAAAACTGTATTTTTGTTTTGTATTTTCAAAAACAATACATGGATTTCACGCCTATTCAAACTGACGTTGCGTCTCATAAATTTCTCTGTGCTCCAATTTTATGGTTGAATTTCAAATCAACACGGTCGATTGTCTAGACATAAATCGGGAATATTTCAAGTCAAAACAAGGTCCAAACAGAGTCACTAAAACTACTCTTAAAACCAATAGATAAACACTATAAAATCTATAATTTGAGTGGAGCAAACGATAAGAGTTTATACACCTGAATCGCATAAAATGGCTTTATTCTTTGGAATTTCATTTTTTAATTGATTTACCAGACAGATTGAAATAGTTTTTTAATTGATTTTCAATACCAACGCGAACTAAGAAAACTAGTTGAGCTGCGAGTATTCCACAAATATTTTTGGTTAGACATTAAATTGGAGCTCACAAATTTTATGCGTCTTTAATGTGCTGGAAAATAATGGCGGCGCTCGGGATCTAAAAACATATACTGTATAGACCTTAACCGCTACAATTTATGCATGAAATAATTTTGTTGGAGAGCATTTGAAAAACAAGCCATAAAAATCAACAAAAGTGTCAAGCGGCTTTAAGTGGTTGCCTAGTTTTAAAGATTTGTAATTCCCAAAGCACGTTCCACAAATGAGTCAAAGTCTTGAAGTATACCGACGGCAAAGGTTAAGGAAACTCTGTAAAGAGGAGACCAGATAACTATTCTTGTTTTCTATAAATTTTTTCAGTAAAATATTTACGAATATTTTTATAGCACTTGAGAGTGAACACAGTATAAAATAATTATAATTTGTCCACAGTTTCCATTTCGAGATTGGCATATTTTTATAAAAGCAGGAACAAAAATAAAATGTTTTATAGTTTATTTAAAACTAATTGTCTAACATATGTGTGTGATTTCAAAGCATAAAATATACAAAAATTCTAAGTTTGAGATGGTTTTAATTATGGAGCGAAGAGAGTATTATGTTAAATATTTTTCAGCTTAATAATTTAAATATTATAATATTATTAAAGCTGATTTTTAAAGATGATACAAATTTTAAAATATAATATTTTTTTTACTAATTTGCACTTAAAACCCATAAATAATTGTAAATATGAGGTTGTTGTTGTCGCAAATCATAAATCTGAAATCAATGCGGTATTTTAAATATTAAACATAGATATGCAAATTGTCTCATTTAAATAGTTTAAGTTTTTGGTGTAGTTTTTGGTATGATAAACGCCTACAAAAGTTGCTATTGATGTGGGGGTTGCTCTTGTGGCTGGTTGTTGTCGTTGTTGCTGTTGTTGCCTTTGACTTTTGTTTCTGTCCATTTTGTGTGCTTCTCTCTGTGTGCTTGTCTGCCCCAATTGCTCACTGGCTATGTCTGTGTGTGTGTGTGTGTGGGTGTGTATTTGTTTCACTTTGTGTTACACCAAAAATGCGCCGCAAAGCCAAACGAGAGCAGTTGCAAGCGCCAATGCAAAGTGCAACAGCAACAGCAGCAACAACTGCAGCCATTGCACTTTGCATAATAGCTCATATGTGTGTGTGTATGTGTGTGCGTGCGCGTGTGTGTTGGCGCTGTGGTGTGCAGCCATTTTGTGCCTGTGTTTAACTCTGCATGGGCTCTGTATTTGTATCCCTATGTGTGTGTTTGTATATCATTACTTATCAGATACTTATTATGAGCACACGATATCGTATATTTTGGCATGCGTTTGTCTCTGTGTATCTTCATCTCTTTCTCTCCCCTTCTCTCTCTATCAATGTGTGTGTGTGTCGCATCTGTGTGTTTGGTAAATATGCAAATGAGCCTGTTTGTTGCCACTACTGTTTGCCATTGTTGTTGCTGTCGTTGTCATTGTTGTTGTTGTTGTTGTTGTCGTGCGTTGATTATTGTTGTTATCATGTGTGTGTGCGTTGTTGTTGTCGGTGTATTTGTAGTTGTTATTGTCGGCAACGCCAACGACAAGCAGCAAACATTTGATTATGATACGAAATCGATATAATTTAAGCGATGCCAAACCAGAGAAACGGATGCCCACAGTTTGCCAGCTGGGAATGATTCGACCAGCTCCCCAACTCCCGCCCGCCGCTCTCTCTCTCTCTCTGTTGACTTTTCAATTTATTGGCCCAAAAAAACAGTTGGCCAAAGTCAGAGTAGACATTAAGTTTAGCTACCTTTCTGCAGCCGTTTGCCATTTGGCTTTTATGAGGTGCTGTTGCTGCTGTTGCTGTTGCTGTTGATGTTGCTGCTGCAGCTACTCAGCCATTCATCATACTCCGCCCATCTGCAGTTTTGTGGCTTCCGCACACATCGCGTGTCGAGAGCGGCGCACATTTTAACGCCTTTTTAAGTTTTGCCGCCAAACAAGTGCAATTCTCAGCACAACAACAGCAAACAGCAAACAACAGCCAGCAGCAGCAGCAGCAACAACAATTGCAGATACACGAAAACTAATTACAGATTCTAATCGCGTCATATTTTTTACTTCAGTTTGAGCTGCGTTTCGTGTGTGCGGCCCATCAATATTGGGGATACCAACTCCGGCCTGAAGTTTTGCATGGCCCTTTGTAACCCCCACCTTAATCCCGCCCCGCAGCACCCAGTGCCCCAAAACCTACATACATACAATACATAAGCCTACACATATATTTTTCACCTTTTTTCTTGCTGTCAGCATTTCTTGGGTCATTCCAATTTGTTATTATTATTATTTATGTTTGTTTTTTGTGCTATTTTCTGGTGTTGTCGCTGTTTTGTTGACTAGTGCAACGGAAATGGCTGTAGACGCGGAAGTGAATTGTTAGGCGCCTTCGACTAAGCTCAAGATGAATGGCTTCAGCTTGAAGTGTAGTCAAGTGAAAGATGTGTGCGAAAGGGCTAAGAGGAGGCTTCCAACTGCCAACTGCCAACTGCCAACGGTAGTGGAAACTTCATGGAATCTGTAAAAAGAATGGCGAATAGTCGTTAAAAGAAAAGTTAATCAGTATTCAGGAAGAGTAGAGTATGTATATTGTTGCAACTAAAGAGGCGGCTTCAAATAACTAAAAGCACACAGGAAGTGCTAGAGATAGCAGGAAAAACTATTTCTTATGTATGTAATATGAAAGCTGTGAGAAAAATAAGTGCTTGTCTCCAAAATCTTGAGAAATTATGATTGGAGCTTAGGAATTGTTTGTAAAGTTGAAGAATAAGAACAAATGTGGTTTCTGATATTGTCTCTTAAGTAAAAATTTGCTATATAATGCTCGCCTTTCTAATTTTTCTTATAGTACAGTCAGTCAAGTAGTTATTTGGCATTAGGAAAAATTACTTATATATGTTTTAATCAATTAAAAATTTAAAATTTATGTATTTTACTTGTTCTAAGAACAATTATTATAATAATAGTATTTAACTATAGTAAATAAAAAAAAAACTTTGAAAATTTTATTTTTGTTTGCAACATAAAATATGCGAGTATTTTGGTTTTTGTCCTAACAATTACAAGAGTAACTTAATATACAATAGCTAATTCAGAATTAATTTCCATTAAAATATTAATATATGCTATTATGACAAAAACTAACATTTTATTGTTATTTTCTCAACAGATGTAAACTTATTCATTGATTTCTACTTATAAAAATCGTAATTGAGATCATTTTTTAAATTTCTCAAACTGTTTAATACAAATTTAGAAATTTACAATAATTGCTTTTAATTCTTATAAAAACTTTACCTAGAATTAAGAAATTAGATAAACCAAAGAAACATACGAGATAGATAAATGCATTCATGAGATCTGGCGCTATAACTGTTTTGCCGGCGCTTAAACGAGCAGTCCATCCAACTCAAGAAGTGACCGCCTTCCTGGCTAGCGAAATTCTACGAAAATTCCGGCACAGGCCAGAGTCGCAGCCGTCGCAGTCAGTCAGAGTCACAGCCGCAGTCACAGCCGCAGTCGCAGCCACATCCAAAGTCAGAGCCTCAGTCAGGAGATAAAGTCAAACCAAACGCAACAAAAACTCATAACTCAAAACGGCAGCGAGCAGCCAACAGCTGTTTTTTTGAACAGCAGCTGAAACTGAATGCACCGAAACACCCTGTAATACACACGAACTCAGCTCACACTCACTAACACACATACACTGACACACTCAAAGTGAGAGTCAAGCAAGCGTGACGCGTGGCGGCGTTTTCGGCAACGCCCACTTCGTTGAGTGAGTTTCGTTAAGTTGAGCGCTCTTTCGCTAACATTTGAGTCGCTTTTTTTCGAGTGACTTTTGCAGCGCGCAGACGCAAAGTACAAAAACAAAGAAGATAAACAAAGAGAAAAAAAAGCAAGCGCACGTTGTTGGTCATAAAAGAAGCAACAACGATAACAACAGCAACAAGCGACATTCTTTTTTATGGCTTTCAAAACAAAATGGCAACCATGAGCCTGAGCACAACAATAAAAACAACAACAAACTGTTAAGCTATGCGCTGCGATAGCTGTAAAAGCTGCGATGTCGACGTTAGCGTCGCTGCCGCCGCTGCGGACGTTTGTTTGACTTTTCGCATTTTGATGTTCTCCGCTCGACAGCTTCAACTTTTCAAGTGTCCCGCGCTCAACACACATGCATACCCGCTCCCCTCTCCCCCCCCCCTCCCCAGTAAGCCGTCTGACAGGCCGTAGAAAATATTTATGCAAGTCAAGCGCCGAGCATTTATGAACTGTCAAACATTCTCAACGCAATTCCAATGATTTTGATACTTTAACATTTTCGTAAAATGGCAGCCAAGTGGCGCTTGAGTGCAAGGGAAGCGAGGAGTCTACACACACACACACACACACACACTAGCATTGGCGTCAAATTGGCGGTGTTAGTGCATATGTGGGTGTTATCCATGTGGTGAGAATTCGAGTCGAACAAGGAGAGCACGAGAATGTTGCTGCTACTCGTCCTCTTCCATGTGCGGCATAAATGTTGCACGCAGCGTATGAGCAATTTTAAGTGACTGCAAGCCTTGAAATGACATAGTAAAGAGTTTTGTTGCAACTTTAAAATGGCGCCGTTGACTGCCATATCGATTGAGAAATTTGTCCGCTTGGGGTTGAATTCGACTTGGAGTTGGGGGGACAGGCAATTGGGGATGCTTTTAAAAGTTCTGTGGGGAAAACTAATGAATGCTTATAAAAGGGGATGTACTATTAACAGAGCATATGATTTATTGATTTACTGTTTAAAGAGACGAAAACATACAAAATTCTCAAAAAATTAAGTAATTAATCTGAAAATAATTTGTATTCCAAAATAGACAGGCAACAATTTTATTTTTTAGTGTATAAATTTTATCATAGATATTTTTCAGCTTATCGGAATTGACTTATTTTGAATGTCGTTTGTCTAAAGCTCTTGAGTTTAGCTATTGTTATAATCAGTTGGTTTTATTTAAATCTAAATTGTATCGCTAATTCATTTATTTCTGCCTTCTAAAGACCCAGCAATTTCTTTGTAAGCATTATGTGAAATTTCATAGTTCTCAGCAGAAAATAAACTGAATTTCCGGGAATTTTTCTCACTTTGCAACTTTTATCATACTTACTCCATACTGAAGTCCTTTACAAAAATTACCGACAGCAAAGTGAGTAATCAAAGGCGCTACACTTGTTCATTCCCCCAGTATTTAGAGTAGTAACAACTGTAAAAAAGACCCTCGAAAAGCAAACATGATAACATCATAAAGGCAATATGCAACTTCATTAGAAGTAAACCGAGCTCAAAGGTGAGAATTACCAAATCAAAGCGCCAAGTCCAAAGGTAGCGCCGCCTTCGATCTCCAGCTTCAGGCGCTAACTGCGAGGTGTGAAAATTGGGAAATGGGGAAAGATTCCCGTGAAAGAGTCCAATCCGTTTAATTGTATTTGTAATTTTCATGCATTTTACGACGCTTTGAACAATTTGACGTCAACTTTTAAATCAAATATGGCGTCGACTGGAGAATATAAAAAAAGAAGTAGCTCAACATATTTTTTTCGACGGAAATGGAAGTGGGCAAGGGTAAAGTTGGATGCCAGAAACAAAAGGCAGTCGTTGCTCATTTGCATTGACGATCGTAGGGGAGGGGATTGGAGGGCTGTGGTGCTGTGTGGGTGCTCGGCAACACTAACAGGATATGCCAGTGAAGCACCAATAATCCTTTTAATAAATATGATATCGCAAAGGACCAAAAAAGCCACAGCGGTACCAGCACTGCTTTCTCCCTGCTTTTCCGTTTCCCCTCTGCTGCCTTGCTGCTGTTGCTGCTGTTGGCTGCTGTGTCGGCATCATTTGCATTTTATGCAAATTTCACAGCAGACGAACATAGCAAACGTTCCAAAGGATACACAGCCCAGCAGCAGGAGCAACGAGGCAACAAGGAAGCAATCGAGCAGTTGCGGAAATAGGAGGCAGTTGCCAGCTATCTACAAAGCGAATATGTAAATGGCAAAGTGCTGATGTTTTTTAAAAGCTTCCAAAAATAAACAACATAAAAATGCGCAAAATACGAATTGGAAATGGAAATGAAAATGGAAAATTCACGAAATGCATATTTGCTCTTTGTTATAGACGATGGACAAAATGGGGCAATAACGATTGGCCATCAAATTGAAGACTCGAAAAAGGGATTAAATCATATTTTTAAATACTTTTAGTACTTAAAGAATATATATTGGAGTACAGATTAAAAGTTTCTGATTAAATTTTTGGATTGAATGTAGGAACTGAATTTCCTTTCCTTACTATTAACAAAGTAAAAACATTTTAAAGTAAAAAAAAGTTATTAACTGGAACCTTTTAAGTAAGTAAGACTTAAAGAAGTCTGATTATTTGTTTAAAAACAATTAGTAAATAGAGTATAGAGTATTTTGTTATTCGTCTAGTCTTCGCTTGCATGTTTGCTTTGTTTTTTTCTTGTTTGTTGGAAAATATTGTCGAATATTTTGAGAGGCGAAGGCATCACAAGCACACATACACACACACACTCACCCACACACATCAAACACTAACACATATGCTTACGCAAACACTCATATGGCAAGAGCAATAGAAAGAGTCAGAGAGATGAAGACAGACTGAGATAGATAGAACATTTTGCACATATTTACATGCAAATTGTTTGCTTTAAAATATGCACAAACTTTTCATTTTTTCCACTCGTTGTTGTTGTTGTTGTTGTGAACATTTGGCAAATATGAATGACAAACGGAAAAAGAAATCAAAACTGACAACTCGAGAAAAGTTTTCATCGCATGTATTTTCGGAGCTTAAAAGCTGTCGAGAGTTTTTCCAGCAGCCCCTTAGCTGATAAAGGGGCGTGGCAGTGGCACTTAAATAATTATATAACCACAGCCCAGCACACTCTATAGAGAAAGAACACCTGCGAATGTAACCACAATCAAAGGCCATTGATCCTTTAGGCAATAATAAATAATAATCATAATTTTTTTTATCGTCTAATCATTAACAACAATTGACGCAATTTGCCGCTGTGATTATCAGATGCAAACAAATATGCAAAAATTGATAAATTTATGAAAAACCGAAAGTGCAAATGGGCGTAAAGTGGAAAATAAAACTAAAAAATGGGGTTGAGTTTGGATTTTGGATTGGTTTGAACTGCGGCCAGCCACGCGTTAAATTCGATTTGTTAATTTACAAATCCGCAAAACTATTTGACTGTGCGAGTGAGAGGGTGTTGCCATGGTAGGCGTAACGGGACAAGGACAAGGGAGGGGGAAACAGGGACAGGGAACAAAAGTGTCTGCTTTGTGGTTTATTCCGAGAGGGAGTCGATTGGACTGGGAGTTACAAGTTGTTATTATTTATGAGGCAAGTTCTCATGTTTCAATTGACAACGACAAAAATATAATTGTGATACATTTCACAATTCACAGTTATTTTTTGTGTGCAACAACAGCAACAACAACAATAAAATCAATTGAAATGTTGGCAAACATGTCAAAATAAATTATATAGCACATGTGCATGTGTGTGTGAGAGTGTTATGTGTGTGGGTTGTTTACCAATTGGGTGGCATGCCACACTGTGTTGGGTGTTATGCAAGTGGCAACCACAAAAACCGAATTTTAATTTGCACGCTTGCAGCATTTGTTAGTCAAACTGGTTGAAGGTGGTGACAACATCTCACCCCAAATTCAAATACCAAATTCAATGCAAACCCAAACCCAAAACCCAGACTGTAAAACCTCAAACCCTTAGAGATCTAAGCGGCTTACAAAATGCTCAACGCAGACAGGAAACGTCGCACCCAGAAACCCACAACCCAGCTGAGGAGCTGGTCCATTCATCCCTCCTCCCTTTCCCGAGAGAATTGCGCAACTTTTACGCCTATTTGCGGGCATAATTAAGTTAAAGTCCAACAAAAGAACAAGCACAAAGCGAACGGGGCAAAAGTCGAGAGTGCACTTGAAAGAGAAACACATAGCGAGAGAGAGAGAGAGAGAGAGAGAGAGAGAGAGAGATGCTGCTTAGCTTACCCCCAGACTTTGTTCCATTTCCCACAGTTCCAGTTACAGTTTCGACACCTTGCGGGCCGAGGAGGAGCAGCTGGAGAGGGTCTTGAGTATGCTTATGGTTATGTCGGAGTTAAGGTTAACCCATCATAAATCAACGGGACACGAGAAAGATCATTAAAACCGAATCTCGCTATCATAATAAAGAAATCACACGAGAAAACAAACCGAGCAACACTCGCCTCATCTTATCTCATCTCGTCTCGTCTCGTCTCTGTTGCCTCGTTTTATTTGATCACTCAATCAAAATGATAAATGAAAATTAATATTTCTGAATATTGTTTACAAAGTGAGAATTATACATACGATCCAATGATCTTTGCATTCCGACAACAACAACAATAACAACAGCAAGTACAACAGCTTTAAATGTAAAGTAATGTGCAAAGCTTAGGCACTTTTTGGGGTATCATTAAAAAATGAATGGATTTATTTGACTATAGCCTAACGATGTGTGGATGCTCTATAAATAAAATATATATTTATATATGTAGATAAATATATAGAATGAAATATATTGAATAGCTATTTATTCATATAAATTTAGATGCAATTTTTAGAGATATATTAATAAGAGAATAATATTAACTTCTTTTGAAATTCATTGTTGATTACAATAGTATAAAATATAGTCATCTTGCAGCAATTATAAGAATACTTAAATTATATTAATTTTTAATTTATTTAACATTGCACAATAAACTTGTCTCATCCATGTTGTGTGAAAATTTTAGCCTCCTAGGTCTTATGGTTTCAACTGTGCAACGATCAGTGAGTCAATCTGTGAATGTGGACAAAGAATTTTATATATATAGATTTACTTTCGGATTATAATTTTTCTTAATTTTTTTTTTTTTAATTTCAGGTTTACCAAGGAAACATCCAAATCGAATTGCCCGCTGGCAAGTGTAAAAGATCGGACGAAAGTAATAAGTGTGTAAGAATATGCCATTTATGGGAAAGGCGCTGTTGCGGTCAATATATCATAGTGGGACCATTGTTTGATAAGAATTATTGCAACAAATCAATCATGAGGTTAAGTGGATCTCGGAGCATTCGTGAAATGTGACGGGGCATGCATCAAGAGGCACGCACAGAGGCAGCTAAGGAAAAAGTTCAGCCACAAAATGAAAATATTAAAAACAACAGTCCAAAATTTAACTAAACAACATGAGCAGCAGCAACAACAACAACAGTAATACACAGCACACCAACAACTGTGGCAACATTCATCAACATCAAAAACAAACAAAAAGGCGCGAGTCAAAGCCAACAAAACAAATAAACAGCGAAAGAGACAGAAAGAAAGAGAGTGAGAGACGTAGATTGAGACAAAGTGTGTTTGAAAGAGAGTCGCTGCCGCGGACCAGGGGCCCATCCAAGTGAGCCCATCCCACAACCCGTAACCATTCCATTCCAGCAATTTATTGCGGCTAGTTGAGACGTCTCGATGTTTGGATAATGTTGGTTAGTTTTTGGTTTTGTTGCATGGACAGATGATGGTTCGTTCCCCGTTGACTTTGACGCCACGTTTTGGCGGTTGTCGCGGTTTTTGCGCCCCTTGACGCTCTGAGTTATTACCACGCACTTTGGGCGATTAATTGACTTACGGCCGGACGGAATCGAAATCGGTGTGGACCCTATGGCATACTTAGGTCAAGCAATGGGGTTCCAATTAGGGCACAAACTGAAATCTCTCTCTTCCACTCTGTTTTTTCTCCATCTATCTCTACCAGCTGTAAGTGCGTGACTTTACTGTTGTTTTCCCTGGGAAAGTTATAATAGGACAGTCAGAAAATATTATAAATTAAAATTGAATTTAAAACATATTTATTGAACTACAAAATATTTAAATAACATAATTTTACGCATATCAAAAAAATTAATATTTAACTCTTCGAAATGCTGAAAAATAAAACCAATAACTAAGAAAATAAAATTTTAAAAAAAAAGTTTATAATGGAATAGTCTGAAAATACAACACATTAAAATTCAATAAAAACATATTTATAAAACTGCAAAATATTTAAATAAATAAATAATATGACGTATATCAAAAGAAAAAAGTTTCAACTCGTTAAAATGCAGAACAAACAAAAACCAAGAACTCTGAAAATAATTTTAAAAAAACAACTGAAGACTATAGAACAAAATTAAAAAATAAGAGAACAAATAAGGGCCAAAAATTGACTTTATATCGGTGTTTTCCACTTACACTGATAGCAAAATTGTGAAAATAACAAATGAAAATTTTGAGAACAGAACAAAAAAAATGTATTTTCTGTATCAAATAAATGACCTTAACTTTTGCTATTAAAATGATGTACTATATGAGCGTATAATACTTGAGAGTATATCTATTCAATGTTTCCCTAATTCAGGTATTACTTCCGCCAAAATCTCACCCTTTGCAGCTCCCTCAATTCAACTCATTTCACCCTAAAAGCTGCACTCGAATGTGTCTGGTTTTAAGCAAATTAGCAACAATATCACATAAAGTGTTGTTGCCTTCGATTCGAATCCTCATCCAGAAATTTGACTGTGACAGCGACTCCTCTCACGCTTGGACGCAGCGGTGTTCGCCTAATCGTGGCACGTGCTTCAACATACATAATCACAGGGCTGACAACACACAAAAAGAAAAAAAAATAGAATTGAAAGAGTGGCAAAGGGTCGCTGTGGCAGCCACAGCCACTGCCACATGCGAGTGTGCCACATAAAGATAATCCAATCTTATGCTGCTAATTTTACAGCATCAGTTGGAAGTTGGAAGATGGAATAGAAACCCAAATGCGAGCACAAAAATAAAATCAAATCTCGTGTGTGGACGAGCGTGTGGCAATGTGGTTACAACTGGGTCTGAGTCTAGGGTCTGAATGCGAACTTGGGCACTTGAACTGAAACTGGAACTCAAAAACTTTGACAAAAGCAAAAATAAATTCGATTATGTGAGCAGTCGCCAGCACCCCTTCGGGTGGGATGTGGCATTTGAAAGTTGCTGCCACAGGGTGGCGCTATTGTTCAACTTCTTTTTCGCCAAATTGGTTTGTTGTTGTTGACCCACTGCCTCCCTCTGCCTCTCTCCTCAGCAGGACCCCCCATCGCTGCCTCAAGCTGGCTAATTCTAATTCGTTTATATAGTTCGCTTCGCTTTGCATAGTTGAAGAATCCTTGCACATAAAATATGAAAACTCAATAACGCCGCCAGGCAGTTGCTTACTTACTTGCATACTTGCCGCTTAATTGTGCGTCCACGCACCTGTTGGGGTGGCTCTGGCGTCAAAGAGCAGCACGTGCAACAGTGGCAGCAACAGCGGAGACGCAACTCAACGCAACGCCACGCACGAGCTGCATTTGCAAGTGGGCGTGCATAATTTATGTTAATTCGCCTGAGAAAGCCAACTCTGGCAACTCAGGCAGCAACACAACTTTTATTGCAACAACTACAAATGCAAAATAGTCATACACACATGTGTGTGTGTGTGTGTGTGTGTGTCTGTACTTGCCCCAAGTCAGCCAGCTAATGAGCATTAGCGGCTGAATGAAATAAATATGAAATGCAAATGCAGCCGCCACTTATTAAAAAAAAAGCATGCAAAAAGTATATTCTCTTTAAGATTTTCTGCAGTTACAGGTTATACATACAAGAATTCTTGAATTTTCACCCAATTATGTATAGCAGACTCAAATCGCAGTTTTCTCTATAATAAACTCAACTTATTGGAAACAATTTGGACTATTATACTGAGTCTTACCATAACGTTTTCAACAAAAGAAACATTTGTAAAATCTCAATAATATATTTATTAATATTCCCATTCCTATTCGAATAGAGCTTTAATTAAAATTCTTAAAATCAATATTTTCTTAATATAAGTTGTTCGATTAAAGAACGTACGTATCTTGGGCAATGAGAATTAAAATGTTTTCCAGAAATTTCAGACTACTTTTTCAAGAAATTTAATAGCTAATAGTACGGAATAGTAAAAAACTTAACACTATACTTACTAAAATAACAATAATAATATATTTTTCAGATAAGTAACATTATTCTTAAAAAAAAAAAAAAATGCTGAAAGCTTTTCTTAGAATATACTTATGGTATGCTTTATGCTTTTTTTTACTAAGATATCAATAATAATGTTTTTGTCAGATAGATTTAATTTTCCCTTAAAGGACCTTATGATTTCACTTAAACTAGTATATTTTCCCAAAGTTGATGAGCTGTTCAAGGGGTTGAAAAACTAACGTAGCTGAACGCTTCACGGTCAATGGTCGTCTGTCAATTGGCAGCAACATCATAATTATTATTATATATACAAGCATATGTATTTGTGGCCTGACAATCAACCCAAAAGTGATTAAAGTTAATTTTATAGGTGTATTTTTTTATTTTGGGTACGCTTTCGCAGTGGCAATTAAAAGATCATTGTGCGGGTCGCGTACTTCATTAAATGTCAATTTGTTGAAGTTCATTGACAACCCTAATAACTTCATTAGGTGTTGTTAAATTTGTTAAAGGGTTGACACATTTTCTTATCGTGCTGTTCAAAATTCGAAAAATGACGAAGAATAAGAACTTTTTAGAATTACCCGCATGGGAATACCAATTGTAGAAAGTTTGTGTTCAAGTTTGAAAATTAAGTTGGCAGCTCCTGACCGGGGCAATCTATGGAGAGCATTGCTCAACACTGACGCAAAAGTTGCTGCTGATTTTTTATGAATTTCTTATTTTCATTTGCTTTCATTTTGACATTATTCACACTGCAGTGATCACACAAAAGATACAAGATACAGATACACATGAACACACACACACAGATACATTCAAAGAGCCACTGAAAAATGTGTTTTAAAAAAAAAGCAGAGAAAAAAGGACGAGTGACAGCATAAACCCCAATGGACACAGAAAAACTTTGCTGCTTTGTAGAAAATTCATAAAACTTCCGCTTGGTCAGATTGGGGACGCTTGTGGGCGTGGCAGTTGAGCTGCTCTGCTGCTGGGTCAGTTTGCACAGGGTTAGCAAGCGAGAGGGGAGGGGGTGCTGGGCAAACAACAAAATGGCGCATTTTAAAGCGCCCAGACCCCAAAGAAAAGCTCAAGAGCTGAGCATGAAAATTTACCATGCTAAACAGCTCAGAAATTTTTCCTTTTACTTTGTGCAAACTTGGCGCCCCGTCGCCATTTTTCTTTTTCCTATTACTCTGTCTTTCCTTAGCGCCCGTCTCTTTTGCTCCACTGGGGGTTGTGCGTGTAACACTCTCCTCCCCCTTCTGACGTGTCATGCGTTTTTCGGGGGGGTTGCTTAAAGCAAAAATAAACAAAAATCAAAGTTGCAAATAAGAAGAAACTACAAAGTAAGTTAACATAAAAAGTTCGACGCCTTCGCCTTGTTTTTCCGAAGTTTGCCCCGTTGCGAGGGTGGTGGGGGGTTGCTTCTCGGAGGGAGAGGGGGGACAGTGGGGTCAGGGGTATGCGGCATACTTAGCTACCCCCAAAAGACGCACAGAAACACACACACACACAATGGCGGGTGGAAGGGGATGCATACAAAAGATTCTGTCGAGCACTTTTGGGCAACAAAAGCCGGAAACAGCACGGAAAGAAGCAGCGGCAACGCAGCCAACATCCTCTCAAGTGCTTCCTCACTCGTGCTGCGGCTCCAGGGCTCCTTCTCAGCATGCAGCTAGCGATGTTGCCGCGCAGTCAAGCGCAAGGACGAGAACGAGGACGAGGAACGACTTAGCTGTTGGCCAGCAGCCTGACTCGATGCTGCTCCTTGCTCATGCTGATCACGTCTATTTATTGTGCACATAATATGGGCGCACTGTGCTCGTCCTGTCCTCCAGTCTCTCTGGCGTCCTCTCGTCCTGCTCCTCCGGCTACGTGCGACGCATGCATCGCTGGACACGCTGCTGGCTCCACTGTTTCTCTCTTTCTCCCTCTTTTGCTATTTTTCGTCTTTTTTCTATTCCTATTCCATCTTCTGCACTGAAATTCAATTATCGTGAATGCGAATTTTCTGCCCGATTCCGATTCCGCTTCGCATGTTTTGTTTCAACATCGAAGACTCGGCGAACTTTCAGCGTATCAGCATTTTATTTGCTGTTGATTTATGCAACGTTCTACCTTCTCATTCCTGCCCCCTCCCCCTCCCCATCCCCATGCCACTCCCTCGCTCCATCAATCCATCTAAACGTGTCCCTTGTATGTCCCACCCACCGACCACCTTCCATTCACCCGCTGTTCGCTCAAACAATCGCTCTGCTGCTCCCAGCAATGTTGAATATTTGCCAAGTATGCTGATTGAATTTTTTCCAGTTGACTAAATGATATCAAGGATATTTGCCCAAGCCGAGGCCCTGTGAGAACTCCTGGGCCGCTCTGGGAACAACCTTACAGTGTCTTTAAGGTGTCCTCCAGCTGAATTTTAGTTCCACTTGGTCAACAAATGCTTGGATAGCTGAGCAAACTGATAAGATAATAGGAGCAACTCATAGCAGCTCTGAAACTTGTTTATTGTATTGTTATTTTTAATATTAAAAAAAATGTTAACTAAGTTCAGAAAATCGGGATGAATTAGAAAGTTAGAATATTAAATTTAGTATTATCTAAAATTGTACACATATTTCTGAAAAGATTAATAAGTTAAGTTATTTATTTATTTTATTTTTATTTGGAATATGTGTTCTTCAAGACAATTAGAGTATTCGATTCATTTTCAGTTATGTACAATACTTTCAATCATAAGTTCGATTTTACTTTGCCAAAAAAATTAAATTTAATAATAATCATTTAAAAAAGATGACATTATTGGGTAGTTGAAAGATCTTTTAGTACAGAAGGGATTATATTTTCGTAGAATTTTAAATTGTCATTCAGGAAATAAAAAAGTTTTCTTTTTTCTTCCTCATTAAAATCTTATAGCCAAATCCCAAATATTATTAAGAATTAATTTAGTTTGTATTGTAGATATAGTTTGGTTCTCAATTAGAACATATACATATGTATGTTCTTGTTCAAACACGCTTCTGAATATTAATTGATATTGATATTTATCTCAGTAACTTTGAATATGAGTATTCCCGTACACATGAATACTATGGGAACCTGCCCACATTGATAGTGTTAGCTATTCAGCCACATCCAATATTGCAGTTGTGACAAACTCTGAGAATCGAAGCATTATCCTGCCGGCATTTACAGTTTGTTGATGATATGATAAACGAGACGCAGAAGCAGTTCAGATGTATTAGACTCCGAGGTCATACATAAATGGGTTGCATACTCGTATTATCAATTTTCAATATTTAGACAGGCAACTACGACTAATAATCACGTTTGTTGAACGTAAAGCGAGCATACATTTTGTAAATACATCCTGGTTGTCTCCATATCGATGCTCCGTTTGTGGCAAATCTCAGGGCAGAGGGGTGGGGGGAGGTCAGGAGTCGCGTGGGCGTAATTAACACTTTGTGCCGTCGAGCAAGTCGAGCGGTTTAAACTGCACAAATGTTACTTTGAACTTCGAATGGTGCGACTCTGGCCAACCATCATCGAATGTGCAATAATTAATATGCCCAACGTGCAACAGCTCCTGTCCTGCCACTTGCCACATGCCACGGCTCTCTGGCGTGGGTGGTTGATACTCGACTCTGTCGACGGGATGTTGTTGGCGGGGTGCTATAAAAGGCGTTAAATTGACACAATTGAACACACCCTTGAGATTTGAGGGCTACAACTCGCCCTGTCTGTTTATTTGTTGTTGCTGTTTGTGTTGTTGTTCTTGTTGTTTGTGTTGTTGTTGTTGTGCCTCAAGAGGAGGCGATTGCGTTTAATCGGAAATGCTAACATCTTCATCATCATTGCACATAATGGCGCTCACGATGAAAAACTGACAAGTGTCAAACCAAAATCGCGTCCTCTTCTCACAACAATGAAAATTCTCAATTTTCCACTTCGATTTCGATTTTGAATTCTAGCTTCTGGTTTCGCAACATGTTTGGTCCATGCAAATATGTGTAACAATTGATATTTTGGGCAAATACGAATGCGTATCCAAAACGTGACTGACATGATATATAGCTCCAAGCAAAGGCACACACATCTATACATGGTTGACTCTAGGCATAATCCTTAATAGATATGGCCTTAAGTAAAGCTGCTGCCACTTGAAGAGAACACAAGTATGCACAAAGGAGCACTGAGTAAGCTTGAATATAGGTAAAGCTTTAGACTCAGGTGAAGGAAATTAAGTAATACTTATCCTCCTTGGGTAAACAAATAGCAATAACAATTTAATTTATATGTTTATAAAGATAACATTGACTTAGGTTAGTTCAAACTTTTTTACTCTTGTAAATAAAATTCTCGTTAAAATTTTCTTTCGATTAAATATAAAACTTAAGCTTATTGAAATGAAATGAAATTAATTGTTGAATATGAAAATTAAGAGAACGATATTTATTTTTATTTAATCTTCGCATTGGATTTTTTTTTTGTTATTTAAATTATTTAAAAATAACTGTTATTAATTATTATTAGAGTTTCACTTAATTTTTAAGGTTTCTGCAAGAGTATTTATTATTAATTTTTAAGTAAGGATTTTATCTTAAATTTAGAGCTAGCAAGTCGAATTGTAACAAATAGATAAATCAGTTTTATATTTAGCATTTCTCTTAGACTCTTTTGCAACGTGGCGACTTGAGGATATCTGACTACCATATCTATTTCAATTTCAGCCTCTGAGCAACTGACTGTCAAAACAGGCAAACAAATTGTGCAAATAAGTCGAGAAAATGTTATTTATGCTCGGGCGATTTCAGTGATTAAATAACTGAGCAAAACGAAACCCCTAGAGATCGAATTACAAATAGTTAAATGACATGAAAGTGCAACTAGCAAGAAGAATGATATCAATGATTGTCCGTCTGTCCGTCTGTCTGTCTGTCTGTCGGTCAGACTGCTGGTGCAAATGGTACAATGCGGTGCATATTAATGGCCTGGAGGTGTGCATGCCAATTGTCATGCGCTGAAATGCTTGTTAACAACAGCGATTGCTTTTCGAATCGGCTCCCACTCGTCGAATGTTCAAGTTCTCTTTCTTTTCTTGTTTTTTAATCAAAGCCAAAGCTGTTTCCTCTGCCAGCTGCTGCTGCTGCAACTGTTGCAGCTCCTCCCCCGTGGCAATAACGCCACACATTTGTAATGTTGCTTCTGTTTCAGCCGTTTAAAGTGGCCGGATCGGCTGTGTTGTTGTGTTGAGTTGGCTCGTATACCGCGCTTAGAATCATTTTACAAGTTACTTTAAGGCAATCAATTTGTAGCCAAGTTGCGACTGCTGTTCCTGTTGCAGTTGTTCCTTGTGGCTGAAAGAAGGAAAGTAGGTGGGTTAGGGGGGTGAAAAACCAATCAAAAGAGCGTTGCGAACGCAAATTGAACGGCAAATGGCTGGAAGATGATATTTCAATACTTGAAGAGCGGCCTCGGTCGAGGCCATAAATTATGAACGGGCGACGCCTGCGCGTAGTTGCTTACTTTTTTGCAGTTATGATTATCGCGCCAACTTCAGCTCCAACTACAACATCAAGTCAGGCAAACTGAGGTAGAGGTTCAGGTTCATTTTCAGGTTGAGCTTAACGCATTCAGAACAGCGTTCGCTTGTTGTGTGCAAACAAATGTAAAAAATTTTTAATTGACTTTTGGATTTGCGCCACCGCCAGTTGCACTTTTTATGGCCACTCGCGTGCATGCAGCTTAAAAGTTAATAAAACACGCCCAATGATAACAAGCCGCAAACAACAATAGCAACAACAACAACAACTGCAACACAAAGCACAACAACAACAACAGCACTCGCATATTTTGCCCCTGAGGTCTTCATCATCTTCACGATGATGATGGTGCTGGCGGTGGTGGTGGAAACATTGTGAGTGCTCCGGCGCATCATCCTCGCCAGCTCGTAGAAAAACAATCAATTAAGCGTGCAAGTAGCTGACACAGGAGGAGCGCCAGTTGCCATTGGCAACAGTCAGTGGCACGACTCTGATTCCTGGCCAAGAGCAAGAGCGAAGAAACAAGCAACAACAACCATCGGGCAGCGCATTTTATGGCCTGCTTTGGCAAAATTTATGTTACATTTTTATAGTTCAGTGTAAATTGACTTTTAAAATGTAAAATTTATCATAGCAAAAGGGCCCGCAGCGGTAGGAACCACATTTTAATTGCTTTATTTCGGATATGCCGCCAACATCTGGCAACGCTGACGAGAAAAGCTTGCGTTTTAAGCTCACATTGTCGGCTCTGTGATAAACATCTGCGCAATTTAAAAGCTCAACATAAAAACAACCCCCAAAACTTAAAGAACCAATGCGCTTAAGGGTGAACGAAACTCAAATACACTTCATTTAATCTACGAATTTTAAATATAGTTATAGAATCTGTTCGACTTTTGGCTTATTACTACAAAATTATATATTTGTTGTAAATTCTTCAACAATGTGCAGTTGTTAAAAATAAATAAAAATCCTTAAGGTTAACGCTAAAAATTTTCTCCTTTCAATACACTGCCTCCTCAACTTAGATTAATACAATTATAAATGGCATATGGAGCAAAAAATGGATGATATAAAATATTGGGTATTTAATATTGGATCTGTACAAACAAGTTTAAATTAAAAATTCATTTTATATACAACAAATTTTATATAACGTATGCTTGCAGATAAACAGACAAAATGTTCTACATAGCTTGCATGTTCTTAAAGGGAAAAAGTTAATCCACATGCAAAACAAACACTCAAAAGCTCTTCAAGTATCAAAACAGACCTTGGGAATGCGGCCGCGAAAGCTTTTCCAAGTTTTATTTTTTTTAGTACGTGGGAGCTGCAAATGAAGCCCCAACCCTAAAGTTGTCATTGGCAATTGGATGACGAAACAATTGCGACGAGTCGAGTCGAAAAATTAAGCAACAAAACAAGAAAAATCTATAAATTGATTAAAAAGTATACACTCAAGGGAAAAACCCTGGAAAATGCTGCTGCCCACGGTCAGATCCGGTGGCAAGTGGAGTTGTCGCCACATCTGGGAAATGCTGATATCGCCCATATCACCGCGCAATCTGCGCACCACAGCACTTCTGACGAGCATCTACCAACTGGTAAGTAGCAATTTTCACTTATATAATGGGTTCCTCAATAGATTAACCAGGTGGGGCACAGCGCACGGACTTAAATTTGGCACGCAGACGAATCTGCAATCCAGCTTCAGCCATAGATTGTGCAGCCGCCAGCCCCGAATACAAAAATAACGCACTGGATATGCAAAGCCATACCCCACTGGGCGCGTTAGGACCCATCGAAGGCGGCAATTTAGCGCAACGCCCCCGCCCAACGAGGAGCGTAGGGATGAGCCAACGGCGCAATGCGTCTGCACTTAAGTTCCTATAGTCGGAACATGCCAAAGACGAGCGCCCTTTTTAAATAAGCGACAAAATCGAAGCGCATATTGCTCTGTTCAGTGCTAAAACCAGTTGAGAATTAGTAGCGCATTCGCTGCAAATTGTGCTACAGATCATTAGAGTTCTCTTCTAAACTACATTTTCATTTGCAGCTCATCGCGCATTCCATACTGTTTGTGGTCCTCTTGTGTCTGGCACATGCGGAGCAAATGCGTCATCTGCTGGATTTAGATATAATAGATCAGAAGGATAGTGGATTCTATAATATGTCACCCTTTCACAATGATATGCGACTCAAGACGGCGGCTCAGCTGGCGGATGCTACTGAAAATGCTCTCTATGTACTGGCTAGTATTGCGACTATCTATACACTGAGTACCATAGCTCTATTCTTCGGGGTATATAAGAATAAGCCGGGTCTTATTATACCATGGCTGGTAATTGAGTTTATGGGAGTAATTGCAGTTGGCGTTTTCATATTCATGCTGAAGGAAACGAAATTGCCAATGATATTTGGTGGACAGTGCCCGTATTGTAAGTATCTGTGTTTTTTATTTGAGGTTATGTTCAGACTTAAGATCGTTTGCTATTTCAGTTATAATCTGTTATTCATTGCTCTGCTTGGATGGAGTCAAATGGTATGTGATGCACAGTTTTTATCAGAGTCTACGCACAATGAACAAATTGCGAGAGATTGCTACGGTGGCCATTCCTTGCCCTGCCCCTGGATCTGTTAGTACCTATATTACTGTTTTTAAAGCCGGTCACTATAGCTTTAATTTTTTAATCAATAGATTCCCTATCAGTTCCGTCGTGAGCACATGTACTTGGGCAGCAACGGATATAAGCACATTCTTACCGAATCCCCGGATGGACAGTGTTAAACCCAGACAACGAATAAACTTTTTACAAATGGTCAATCCCCCTACCCCAACGCCCCAAACTTCCAGCATCAAGTGTCTTAAATTCAGTTTGTTTTTTATTTAAAATTTAAGTTTTGAAACGTGTGTGATATGGAATAACCACAGATAACTATTTTATATAGAGAACGGATCGAGAGGCAGATGTATTTGTACACATACAAAGAATATATTCTTACAGCAAATCAAAGATAAATCGAAAACTATCAAATATGTATTATGGATGCTATAGTGCTTAAACCTCCCCAAAATCTCTTAATCTTATCGTGTAGTGGTTGTTAAAAATGCAACTTGATTTTTATTTAACTTAAATAAATTTTAAAAATAAAAATAATTCTAAATATGTAAAATTATATAATTGACTTACACACGATTCGAGCACAGGATCTTCTGATCCACAGCTCGACTCGCTATGCCCTAAGCCACTTCAGCGAGCCCGTCGCAGACGGCAAAGTAACATTAAGTATATCTGTACATGTTTGCTGCTGTATAGCAATTTCATCATGCTGTATAGTCATCTCTTTTACTCTCAGGGCAATCGGCATGAACGCATTTACATGGCTATATTATTGTGTTTATGTTAACACTGATGGAATGTAACATAACAGTTTTGTGCATGTTAGTTAACACTGACACTAGGCGCGCAGTTTAAATTGTTATCCAAATTCTTAAGAATAATTATTAACTACCAAATTTCAATTATAAATTTGATTAGGTTAAGGGAAATTTCCTTAGGGTATGTTTCGCAACACCCGTCTACAAGGTGAGAAATAAGTTTTAATTTTGGTATAACATTAATTTTTAAAAATATATATATGTGTATTCCTTATCGAATTTTACAAAACTAAAAATAATAACATAAACGACTATATGTAATTGTTTTTTTATTTTGAAAAATTTATTTTAAGCAGTTCTAAGTATATTTAGTTGTTGTCTAATTGCTGTGCACTGTCTATTTGTATATTTGGTTTATATTCATAGCCTCATTAAATATAATGTTACCTTGATCCATTTTAGCCCTTGCGGCCCCGCCCAGATCGGCTAACTGCCGTCATCGTTGTTGTTGTAGTTGTTGGAGCAACGGTTGTTGTGCTTGTGGATCTTAACAAGGTCATGTCATTAGACAAACTGTCCATCAGCATATCGGCGACTGTACCATTTGAATTGCCATCCCCGTCGCCCTTGTCGGTTGGAATGCTAATCTGAAACTGCAGCAGCACTACCAAATAGGTGACCATTGTGGTAAGGAGACCCTTGAAGAGAGTACGGTTAACATCAAAGAATCCGCCACAATTGATATTCGATGGGTTCATTTCGGTGGCCCGCAAAAACATATTAATCTCTGTCTGGGCATCCGAATTCATCCAATTTAGTTCGACCATAAGAAGTTTCTTTTGGAAATTGGTGCGAACATTAACGGAGGCATAATGCGCCTGATCGCAAATATAGAATAGCAGTCCAATGTTCCACAGTGCCGTGATGGTCAGTCCAATATCCTTGATGCCAAAACCCTCCGACAGCTGCGACAATAGTCCATAAATTGAAAGAGTTATGATAAAGAACAAATAGAGACTCATGAACACAAAAGTGTAGCATAGTGCGTTGCCCGTGTCCCGGGTCAACTTGCTCAGGCGTAGCCACAATACACGATAGTCTGCCACCATGGCTGCGGGTCCAACGTGCTTCAATGCCTTCTGAAAGCGTTCGGCTAAAAGATGGGCTGTTGCGCTGATTCCTTCGCAAATGAGAAACCACCAGGCGCCCAGCATGGCCGTCAAATTGTCCAGTATACAGTAGGGCACCACTTGATTAAGATTTAAATCCGACATGGTTATATGAATGATAACCACCGACAGCACCGAAAATATGGGCAACAGTATTGCAATATAGACCCCCTTTTGGCGTAGATTCAGTGGTAAGCTGTGACCCGAGATCTGATAATAAAGCACCTCAAAGTCATCCCAATCGTTAAACAAACGTGCTATCTTCCTGGCCTCCCACCACAGTATGGGTATAATAATAATGGGTAGAATGTTGACCAGAAAGAGATACGCAATGACTGCCTCCTCGAAGGGTCCGCTTAGTGAACGCACGATATGAATGCGATTGTTGGCCACATATCCGACATAGAACTGCAGTAATCGGATGATTAATTGAGAGATCCCCATACCCATTATGATAACTTACCGACAGCAGCACGAAAAATACAACAGAATAGAGAAAAGCAGCTGAATGAAGCTCAAACTTGCAACGAGATGGACCACGGCGTACAATGGGCAGTACACCGACAATGCGCAGAAACCAATTAACCGGCGATATGTTGCGGTAAAAAATACTCTGGCAAAAAAAACCGCCCACAGAATACAAGTTATAAATGCAATGGATCATATCTTAATTTATTTTACTCACCGGAATAAAGTCATTATTATTGGAGCCCACTGTGCTCACGGAACTGCGTTTACCATTGGCAGGTGCTTGGTAACCACTGTCCAAACGTTCAGCCAATCCAATAGAATACTTCCGTACGCCGTGCAGATAGGCCTGCGCATTCCCACTGTTAATGGGCTTGGCATTCAGGAATACCATGTCCGGTTTTTTGCGTCTATAGTAGCTGGCCATTGTTAACGAACTGTGAATCCATTTTACTCCTTGCTAGCACCTTGGACCCAGACATTGGCATTAAAAATGCATTTATCCTCGCCCTTTGTTTGTTTCTCATTGTTTACATTGCAAGAACAACTTAAGTTTCCTGTTGATTTCGTTTGTTTGTCTTGTGCATGCATTAACCTTAACCGTGGCCCAATTTCAAATTGGTGTCAATAGCGCGCAATCGCCTAAGCCTTTCCAACATTGCCATTTCACAGCACTGTCACGGCATTCGAACCATGAGCTTTTTACTATCTGTAGTATGCTCAGTGATGGCAACTTTTTAGAGATAATAAAATGTTTCTAGTGGGAAAGCATCCGAATAATAAATGAATTTAAGTAGGGTCACTTCCTAGCTTTGGCTTTATTTATTTTTATTTTAAGCTTAATATCAATTAGCAAAATAAAAAAACATATTTAAAATAGTTCAATTTCCGGCTAAACCAAATTTAAGGTTTTTCTAGCGATCAATTCATAATTTTCTCTTTGTTTCAGTCAATTCTTAATATAATGTTTAGTCTTATTTGAAATATTATAATTTTTTTGCCCACTGCATTTAGTCGGCTATTGATGCTGATCAAGACTATATATACTTTATGGGGTTGGAGATACTTCCTTCACCCTGTCACATACATTGCAACGAACACAATATACACTTTTATTATTTATTAAGTAACGGGTATAAAAATCAGGACAAGGATTCGAACTAGGAAACAGGTAAGTCTGAGAAGAAATGTTCTGAGGAAAGAGAATTTCAAAATCTCATAGAAGCTCTGAAGCTTAGAAGTTGAAAAAGTAACTGAAAATATATAGTACGTATAATCGAAAGCGTTGAAGCTCAAGACGAATTATATTAATACTGGATATTGATGACAATGTGTACGATGACGTGCTTCTTTTGTTCCATTTTTATTTACACTTATTGCGAAAAGCATTAAAGCATCACCGCGTCATAGGCAGCATGACTACGACGATGATATGTACGGTGAGTATGACAAAGATGTATTTATAAATACAAAAAAAAAAGTTGCCTTAGTTAACTAATGCCAAAACACAGCCAAATGTATATTTAAAATAACCAGTTAACAGTAATTTTAAAATTTTGCTAGCAATCAAGCTATGTTTAGCGTAGTTGCCAACAGTGACCACAACACACAAAGCAAAAATAAGGCGGCATAGACATACGATAATATCGCACAATTATATCGAAAATGCATAACAACTTCTATAACTATAACATCGTTCAACAATATAAATCGAGATATATTAATATAACATCAACTACCCAAGAAGCCGGTAGTGTAGTTCAGAAATCGCAGCAACAGCATCATGGACGCGGAAGCGGAAAAAGAGGTGAGAGCTGAATCACTTAATGTGTTGTGTGCCATTTGCAATGAATTTTACAATGCAAACGATATAATTTTTTCCACACGTAGTTGTGGACATGTTGTCCAGGAACTGAAGTTGACAAGGGGAAACGCTTGCAAATCCAATGGGTACCCATCGATTTGAGTAACCCTAATGTTGATCTTGAAGGCGCCGTGAAATGTGGCACTGATCACGAGGGATATGAGACGTACGTGGCTCGAGCACATATACGCGGCGCTTGGCTCCCGTCTTACTTCGTGCCAGAAACAAACTGGCTCAATAATTGTCACACGGAAATAGAGTTGTTGATCCTAAGAGATTGTGAATTCGAATGGGTACATGCAGAAAATGGCGCAATCCCCACGAACGCCCTCAAAACTGGCTACGACGAACGTGGCGACTCGTTCTACACCGGGCGTGCTATATTTAAAAACCGTTTAGTGCTTGGAAAGATCAATCGATCTTGGGGGTGTCTATTAATTCCCAATAAAGAATTTAAGGTGAGGAAAACTCACTATGAAGTCCTTGTGGTGTGGCCAAAAGCACAGGCCGAACAGTGGGACATGTTCTTTTAAACTTCCTTTTTTATCAGTCGTACTTTTAAGCAATACACTTCTCAGTGCAAAGCTTTTAATTATATTTGACTCTATTTTCTGCATACTTGTATCTAAAGCGCAACCAGTAACCAAAATAAAAAAACAACTATTTTAACATCACTTTTTCTTTTATACATTTTTATAAATATAAAACTGTAACTCACTAAGAATTCTGCAGCCCAAACCATACTATATAGTATATACCTTAGCAAGCTTAAATTTCTATATATATAACTATGTCTTTGTGAGTCAGTCAATCACTGCGGACGGCAGTTCGCGTTAGTGACGAAAGCATCACAAAGGATGCGAAAGGCGGCTAACAATATATACAGCTAAGTTGGAAAATTTGATACGACTGTCCGATCAGATCGAGTTATATACAGATCGAAAGGTTTAGTCCTAACTTACAAAATGGCATACAAAAACTTTTTCTAACCAACCTGGGTCATGAGATACGGTGGTGTAAGTGGGAAGGGAAAAATTTAAATGATTGCAACTAATGGGGCTGTTGGGGCCCTTTGGTAAAATTTTGTATTTTTTAAACTGTGAGCAAAAAGGGTGAGCTTCTTTGTACATAAAAATTACTTTTTGTGCAGTGCACAATGCCAATTTTCGCTTTTATTTTTATTTAAAATTTTTAGATTGAACTGAATTTTGTTCGTCACAAAATTGGATATCAGACATTTTGGGGCTAGAAATTGCTTTCGTCACTAGACTTTTACCTCGTGTAGAGGTTTTTTCTGTGGGTTTTTATATTATTTTTATCAAAAATAAAAAATGTTTTGGCATATGAATGTTTTTTTTAAACTTTGAAAGCCAACGAATGTCAAATTCGACATTAGAGAATTGCTCATACATAAATAAATGAAAAAATTTATGTTAATTGATATCATTTTTTATTTTAACTGATGTTGCCGCTGTGGATACAAGTGTAGAGTTTAGTTTAAAAGTACAACAGATACAAGAGGCAGTATGAAATTTAAATTTGATTATCTTTCGGGCTGTTCGTTGGGTTTAACCACAAGAACTTCATACCGACGAAACTTCAGTTCAACGTGTCTATTGGGAATGAATAGACACCTCCAGGATGGATGGATCTTTCCGATCACTGTACGGTTTTCATATATAACACGCCCGGTGTACAACGATTCGCCACTTTCGGTATGTCCAGTTTTGAGGGCGTTCGAGGGGACGTGGCCATATTCTGCATGTACCCATTCGAGTTCACAATCTGTACTGATCAACAACTCAACCTCCGTGAGACGATTATTTCTCCCATCCCAGGGTGCGTGTACAGCTCTTGTTTCTGGCACGAAGTTAGACGGGATCATATTGTCGCCTAGAGGGGCTCGTGCCACATACGTATCGAATCCCTGGTGATCAGTGCCACATTTCACGGCATCTTTAAGGTCACCATAAGCCAAAGGAAAACTTAAATCGATCGGTAACCATTGGATTTGTAAGCTTTCCACCTCCTCAACTTCAGTTCGATCAGCGAAACTCAAGTAAATGCGATTCACACGCTGCCTGTGACAAATAGTATGACATTGTGGACAAGTTTGAGAGCCGCTGAGCCAAAGGAAAAGACATTCTTTATGGAAAACATGTCCACAGTTACTTGTTGAACAAATTATATGATTTGAATTGTACGACTCATTGCAAATGGAACACAACACATTAAGTGACTCATCCATGTTGCCGTTGCTCTTATTGTGAAATCTGATATAACATATACGATGTTAGAGCTGTACCAATTCATTCAAATTAAGATCTATTGAACTAATCCCTATAGTACAAAACGAACTAAATCCCTGATTGCAGCTCATTTAGTTCAGTGACTAGAATTCCAAAAGAGTTCGTTCCAGAGACGCACACGGTTGATAGATATATTTCAAAAAAAGGATTTATTAATAAAAAATTAAAAAATATTTCATATGGCAATATGCTATAAAATAAATGTGAACTTGCATTGTAGGTATTCCTGAATGCGATTCTGAAGTTTCGTTACGGATTTGATTTCGCCGATCAGCTGCTCCATACGGAATGTGTAGGGCTGCCAGCAAATCAAAAAAATTATACGGAAAGTGCGGTAGCCCTCAGTGATTTCACGTAATCAGGTCTGAGGCTGATTTCGTTTTGATAACTAAAATAACTACATTTTTAATGCAGAATAAATACTATGGATGCCCCAAAAGGATATGACAGCTAAGAAAAAACTGTGAGAATTTAAGTTAAATCACAAAAATAGGTTAAATAGACGAAATGGAGCTGATAATGAGTAAAATTGCAGCTTACGCATTATACACAAAAAGTATTATTCTAATTATACTATACTGCAACTTATCTATTAATAAAAAGTCTAAGATAAATAGTTTTCACACTTTCATTTGGCAATTTGTGTTTTCCCGTCATTTTTTTAAATTCTCGAAATCAAAATCAAATCAGTGTGCAAAAAGGGTAGTTCCTGAAACTGATTCATATAATATTGATATATCGATAGCTATTTTTTGGAAATTTTTTTTTATGACGAATAAACAAATTTATATAATAAGACATTTTATAAGTGCCGTCTTATCTTACACTGAAATATTATTCTCAGCATTATTATTCATAGCTATATTTAGACTGTACAATGCTCAGTAAGAAGTCTGATTGTCCGACTCACAAAGACACAGTTATATACATACATAGAAATTTAAGCTTGCTACGGTATATAGTATGGTTTGGGCTGCAGAATTCTTAGTGAGTCACAGTTTTATATTTATAAAAATAGATTAAAGAAAAAGTGATGTTAAAATAGTTGTTTTTTTATTTTGGTTACTGGTTGCGCTTTAAATTCTAGTATGCAGAAAACAGAGTCAAATATAATTAAAAGCATTGCACTGAGAAGTGTATTGTTTAAAAGTACGACTGATAAAAAAGGAAGTTTACAATTCAATTTTGATTAACGTTCGGACTGTTTTTTGGCTTAACCATAAGGACTTCATAGTGAAATATCCTGAGCTCAACTTCTTTATTGGGAATAAATAGACACCCCCACGATGGATGGATCTTTCCAAGCACTATACGGTTTTCAAATATAGCACGCCCGGTGTATAACGATTCGCCACGTTCGGTGTAGCCAGATTCGAGGGCGTTCGAGGGGACGTCGCCATCTTCTGCATGTACCCATTCAAGCTCACAATCTGTTAGGATCAACAACTCTATTTCCGTGAGACAATTATTGAGCCAGTTGTAGGGTGCGTGTGCAGCTTTTATTTCTGGCACGAAGTTAGACGGGATCCAAGCGCCGCGTAGATGTGCTCGAGCCACGTACGTCTCGTATCCTTCGTGATCAGTGCCACATTTCACGGCACCTTCAAGATCAACATTAGGGCCACTCAAATCGATGGGTATCCATTGGATTTGCAAGCGTTCCACCTCCTCAACTTCAGTTCGTTCAGCGAAATTTAAGTAAATGCGACTCACACTCTGCTGATGACAAGTAGTACGACACTATGGACAAGTTCGCGAACCATCGATCCAACGGAGAATACATTCTTTATGGAAAACATGTCCACAACTACGTGTGGAATAAATTATATCGTTTGCATTGTAAAATTTATTGCAAATGGCACACAATACATTAAGTGATTCAGCTTTCAATTTAGTTTCCGCTTCCGCGTCCATGATGCTGTTGCTTCTAATGCTATTTCTGAGCTACTACTACTAATTTTCAATATAATTGTGGCGTTCCGGCGTTCTGCTGCACATACACAGTATAAACCCAGCCTCCTATACAGTGAGCATAGGATTTGTCTCTGCCGGCGTTCTTCTGCACATACACAGTATAAACTCATTTCGTGTGCTTCGGCATGTGCTTCGGCTTCGCGCTCTCTTTTGTCTCAGAAAAACGTCTCTCTCGCAGACAACTTAGGGGTTTTTCTCACTCATGCAAATACAATTCCCACTGTCAATGTATGTGTTTGGGCACCGCTGATCTACAGCGCCAACATCAAATAAAATAAAAAACGATGTCGAATTTGACATTCGTTGGCATTCAAAGTTTAAAAAAAAACATTCAAATGCAAAAACATTTTTTATCTTTACAAAATACAATACTTACAGCTTTTGATGAGCTCTGTATTGGTGCTAAGGCTGGCAAGGCTGGTGCAAGGCATTTGCATGATACAAAAGAAAAAGTCGTTATTACAGGGAACAGTGGAATCACTGATTTCAACGAAACTAGGTGTTTTGCGACTAATAGATGATTATGTTTAGTAAGACGACGTTAGTTTTAGGCTGAAGTCTAACTGCGCGCGAAAAGCGATTCGAGTCGTGAAGCGATGATTTTTGATGGTAGAGTAAAAGCTTTGAGCGAAGAGAATTGCAATGTTCAGTTGAAGTTATTAGTCGAAAATTTGAGCGCGCTGGACAATAAAAAACAGTTGTTCCCGCTTCTATTACAAATGCAGAAAATATCTAGTTAAAGCTTAACATGACATAGCACACAACATAAAATTTATGCTCAGAGCATATAAAAATTAAAACAAACGGATGTTTTAGCTAAGAAAGTAACAACAATTTGAATATTTTGAAAATAAGCTATTAAAGATCAGAATTTTGCGATAAAGCCGGTTTCACGCATCTCTCCCTCAATATTTCTAGCCAGAGCTAGCTATAAAATAAGCTAAGTGGACAACACTGAGTATGCTGGGCACTGTTAATGTTATCGAACATTTACATTTTTGCGTTTATTTACTTTGAGGCTATTATAATTTTGTTTAAAGATTGTTTAGTTTATTGTTGTGTTTTAATTGATAAGTAACGTTTGTGTATTTTGCCAGCTACAAATAATTACTATAAATATCGCGTTCGAGCTTATCAACAAATTATCGATATTTGTGTTATTGGTTCATCACAATATTTCTAGAATTTCCAAGAAAAAAAGCTGAATAAAACAAAAAATAGCAAATCAGCCAAAATGGTCGACTACAGCAAATGGAAAAATATTGAAGTAAGTAAATTGTGAAGAAGCTAAAAAAATTCAAATGACCACGCCCTGAGATTCCTACAGATTTCGGATGATGAGGATGAAGTACACCCAAACATTGATACGCCTTCTCTGTTTCGCTGGCGGCACCAGGCGCGAGTTGAACGCATGGCCGAATCAGAAAAGGAAAAGGAGGACATCAAGACGAAGCGCCAGAGTTTCCAAGCTCGTTTGATGGACGTCAAAGAGCGTATAAGCAAAAAAGAGGGCGACGAAGAAGCGCTTAAGGTAAGTCGGAAGTGAGTGCAACAAGCTGTTATCAGTGTGTGACGAATCCGTCCGTTATTACAGAAAGAATTGGAAAAGATTGAAAACGAGGGCAAAGAGCTCGATCGACAGGAGAATGAAATGATCAAGAAGGAAAAGAAGACGCCATGGAATGTAGACACAATCAGCAAACCGGGATTCGAAAAGACTGTTATCAACAAGAAGGCAGGCCGCAAACCAGAAGAAAATCTGACCGAAGAGGAGCGTGAACAGCACTTGAAACAGTTCGTCAAGGATAACGAGAAGCTATGCAAGGAATACGGCATGCTGCGCAAGTATGACGACTCCAAGCGATTTCTACAGAAGAACTTGCATTTAGTCTGTGAAGAGACCGCCAATTATTTGGTGATTTGGTCCATCAATTTGGAGATGGAAGAGAAGCACGACTTGATGGCTCATGTGGCCCATCAATGCATTTGTATGCAGTATATGCTGGAGCTGGCCAAGCAGCTCGATGTCGATCCTCGCGCCTGCGTCAGTTCATTCTTCCAGAAAATTGAGCATTGCGGCGTTGAATATCGCCAGCAGTTCGAGAGTGAAATTGAAGGCTTCAAGGGACGCATTCAGAAGCGAGCACAAGAGAAGATACAGGAAGCCATGGCACAAGCCGAGGAGGAGGAGAGACAGGAGAATATGGGACCCGGTGGCTTACATCCCGCTGATGTGTTTGAAACCCTGCCAGATGTGAGTTTGACTGCACAACATATAGTAATAACAAAACTATATTAATCTCATCTAAATTTTGTTATTACTTGCAGGAACTTAAGGCTTGCTTTGAGTCCCGTGACATTGAGCTGCTGCAAAAGACCATTGCCAAAATGCCAGTGGATCAAGCCAAGTATCATATGAAACGCTGCGTAGACTCTGGTCTCTGGGTGCCAAATGAAGGCGAGAATCCCTTGGACACAGATGAGACAGAGGCAAAGGGCGATGATGCTGATAAACCGGAAGAAACTACCTCAGAGAGTCCCAAAAAAGGTGAATCCTCAAAGGAGGAGCCCATTTATGCTGGCGTTAGCACTGAAGACGTTGATTGATTGTTCGCTGATTGAATGCAAATTAAATGATATGCTTAAACTATAAGTTTTACTTTAACTATATATTCATCCGTTGACAATTGTATCCAGCCATCATCCAAGCATTTCGCATTTCATAGTTCAGTTCAGTTTGTATATAATTTGTGTCAACTTAACCAAATTCTCAGTACACTGAGCTTGAAATTACAATAAAAATCAAGCTATCAACGTATATACTCCGATAATCAAATTGTTTATTTAGTTACTTATTGGAAAATGAACCGACCAGAGTTGGATTATTATGCGGTGCTGGATGTGGCACGCAATGCCAGCAAGGAACAGATTACCTTGGCTTATCGCCGATTGGCAGTGCGTCTCTGTCCGCATCGGGACAAGAAGTATGAGCAGGACTTTGTGCCCCTCGCCCAGGAGGGCAAGCTGACGCACCTGTCGCCGATGGGGGAGGCTAAGCAGTGGGCGTATATCAACATGGCATTCGATGTGCTGGGCAACGATCTGTACCGTGCCATCTATGATCGCTTTGGCGAGGCGGGTCTCTTTGAGGGCGTGATGCTGCCCAACGGATACTTTCCGCCGTATCAGTATCATGGGGATCACATGAAGATCTACGAGGAGATCTTTGCCAGCTATTCGCCCTATGCCAATATCATCGATGCTGTTACCAATCCTCCAAGTCTGTATGCCACCAGAGAACATGGTATTGGTGTGCGGCACAAGGATGCCAATACAGAGCGGATTATTCACTTGTCCCTGGAGGAGATACGCACGGGATGTGTGAAGCTGATGCATGTGTGGCGTCAGGAAATTGTCGACATCAAGGAGTCACGGCTGGAGAAGCGCAAGCACACCCTCAAGCTTAACATACAGCCGGGCACCACGGCCGGAACGCGTTTCTGTTTCAAGGAGGAGGGCGATCGTTATCCCACTACCATTCCAGGAGATATTATATTCATAGTGGCGGACAAACCGCATCCACAATTCGAGCGTCGCAATATGCATGATCTGGTTTATCGACATAGCATTACTCTTTCCCAGGCATTCACTGGTTTCATCTTTTTCGTCAGCACTCTGGACAAGCGCCAGTTAAAGATCGTCATCACGGATGTTGTCTGTCCCGGATATCAGAAGATTGTGCCGCTAGAAGGTTTGCCGAAGTGTCGCAATTTGGATGCAGTGACTTCCATTAAGCATGCTAACAAGAGAGTTGAAGAGTTTGGCGATCTTATTATTGAGTTTAATTGTAATTTGTTGCTAATACTGACTGAATTCCTAATAATCTCGGTTTATTTGCAGACATTTTCCCAAAATATCTAACCACTGAAATGAAGACTATGACCCGACAATTCTTTAATGAATTCCACAAAAAGGAACTCGAATTGGAGGCGGAGGAACAAAAACACATGTCCTAAATGTGTTTAATTTTATTTGTTGTGTAAATAAAAATTATTTGTGGTGCTAAAATATTTAATTTTTTCGCTGGTTTTGCTCGCATTCTGTGTGAACAGCGTACCAGTCTTAAGATATCGTATCGTTCATTGGATAATTATCGATACATCGATATGGTGTTTATTCTGTCGGAACAAATAAAAAATTACAGAATAATAAAAAAAAATACAACGAACAACAAAAAGACAACAATTAAAAAGAATTTAAGCATCTGATTAAACACGAAAACCGAATTTTTGCTGCAGCAAATGCAATTGCCTTGAGCTTTGTGCAGAAGTGTAAGAGAAAAGCGATAACAACAATTGCGAATATCAAACAAAAGTGAATTTGGGCTGCATAATTGAATTACTGACTGACACACCTGACAACCGCAATCCGCCCCCGCCCCCCGGAAATACCAACGATACGCATCAGTGCAAGTGCAGGTGGATTTCGATTTGGAAGCTGGCTAGCTGACCGAGATGCACCTGAGCGCCGATATATCCAGTGCCCTGCAGCAAATCGAGGCTGTGAAAAAGGGCATTGATGAATCGGAGGATGCAAAGCTGCAGATGCAAACGGCGGAGAGTTTGAATACGATTTTGGGTATATTGACAGATCCCGTGTTTCGCACCATTGCCCATGTGCAGGAGTCGCTGTTCGAGCTGGGCATTCAGCTGGGCCAGCATCCGTCCATGTTGCCCAATGACTTTGACATCGATGTCTCCGGCAATCTGGTGCTCAGCCTCAATGGTGGCGATGTCATGTACGACTCCTCGGCGCCCGCCAGTCCGGACAAGTCAACCTCAACCGGAGAGGTGGAAGCGCGTCCACAGAGTCAGAACTCCAAGACGGCCGCCAATGCTGACTTATATGCTACGGACTACGCCCAAATCCAGGCCATTGAACTGGTCAACGATGGCACTGGACTGGGCTTTGGTATTATTGGAGCACGCAATTCGGGTGTCATTGTCAAGACCATACTGCCAGGAGGAGTTGCAGATCGGGATGGCCGCCTGCGCTCTGGTGATCACATCCTGCAGATTGGCGATGTTAATCTGCATGAGATGGTGTCCGAGCAGGTGGCCGCCGTGCTGCGTCAGTCGGGCACACATGTGCGGCTTGTGGTGGTGCGTCCCATCGAGCAGACCATGCCAACACCACAGTATGCCTTGGAGCCGGGCAGCGCCGTTGTGCCCACCCGTGTTCTTGTCGATCCTGCCGAGCTGGAGCGCTATCTAATCTCAATTGGTTATCCGGAGATCTTTGGCGAAAGCTCGACGGCGTCTACGCCGCAAACAACGACGGAGGATGATCGTTTTGTGTATCGCGGCGAGACATCGATGCTTATAGATCCAAGCATTGATCTGGAGGAGCTGTTGGCTCTGCCCGAGACGGAGAAACTGCAGGTGGAGCTTAAAAAGGATGCCAATGGCTTGGGCATCACCATTGCCGGCTATGTGTGCGAAAAGGAGGAACTGTCGGGCATCTTTGTGAAGAGCGTCTCTCCGGGATCAGCTGCGGATCTAAGCGGACGCATTCGCGTCAACGACCGCATTATCGAAGTAGATGGCCAGTCCCTGCAGGGCTATTCCAATCATCAAGCGGTCGAGTTGCTTAAGAAGTCCGGCCAAGTGGTTAATCTGAGACTGGAGCGCTATTTACGTGGTCCCAAATACGAGCAACTGCAGCAGGCCATCGCAGCCAATGCGAATGAGAAGCTGCCCTCCAGTGCACCAGGCACACCTGCTCGAGCCCCCTTGCCCACACCCATTGCCGTATCCGTGGCCAGCACCTCGTCCACCACCCGGGAGCTGGAGGATGAGACTCTACCCGCGCCGGAGGCCTTCATGATGACCACACCGCCATCCAGCTCCTTGGCTACCACGACGACTTTGAGCAGCTTTGGCGCTGGAAAACAACTGGTGGGTATGCGAGATTCCCTTGAAGGTACCACTAAGATAGTGCCCACGGATGTGGTGCAACTGGCGGATAAACAGGAGGTGGGTCACCTTCCTCATCTTGCAATCTTTATCCATGGTAAACATCTCTCCCTTTACAGACCGCTGTGCATGCCAAGAACGCAAGCCTTATTACTCGTCACAAGTACTACACGGATCCGGAACTCAGCGAGGAGATTGAGACGGAAATCATCCGCAAGTGGCAAAAGATTGTTGGCCCTGACATGGAGGTGATTGTGGCGCAGATCAAGAAATTCGCTGTTGGCGGATTGGGCATCTCGTTGGAGGGCACCGTGGATGTCGAGGGTGGACGAGAAGTGCGTCCTCATCATTATATACGCTCCATACTGCCCGATGGCCCCGTTGGCGTCAATGGTGTCCTGCGCTCCGGCGATGAGCTCCTGGAAGTCAATGGCGAACGTCTGCTGGGCATGAATCATTTGGAAGTGGTGGCCATTTTGAAGGAACTGCCATTGGATGTGCGCATGGTGTGCGGAAGAGGCAAGGCCACTTCCCTGCTGCCCTTCTCCGACGACACACTCAAGAAGCTGAGCAATAACTTTGAGAATCTGCTGCCAGCAACAGATCGCCTGGTTAAGGCCAAGTCCGATGGTAGCCTGGCCACAGCTGGTTCCGTTGCCGATGCGGATTCTGTGGCCGTCGCGGCCTCCTCGTTCAACAAGCTGAAATCTCGCTCGCTGGAGCCACTCACTGGACTGGCCATGTGGTCATCGCAGCCACAGATCATTGAGCTGCTAAAGGGCGATCGAGGCTTAGGATTCTCCATACTGGATTACCAGGATCCATTGGACTCGAATGATACACTGATTGTTATACGCTCCCTGGTGCCGGGTGGCGTTGCCCAGCTGGACGGAAGACTTATTCCGGGTGATCGTTTGCTCTTTGTGAACTCAATCAATCTGGAGAACGCTTCGCTGGATCAGGCAGTGCAGGCATTGAAAGGCGCGCCCAAGGGAGTGGTCCGCATTGGGGTGGCCAAACCGCTGCCCATGACGGATAACTCGCTGAAGGCGTGCAGTAATGCCAGCACCACCAGCGAGGAGACGCTGGATGCCCAGCAATCACCGCCAGCACTGCCCACCGCAGCGCCTCCAACTGCGGTCAAAGGCGCCGAGCCGGATTTGATACCCGACTGGCGGAAATAGACGACGTAGGGATTGGCTCCCTCCAGATATTATTATTATTATTATACTTGTATGTTATGCGTATGTAGTAGCACCAAATGTGTTGACCAGAGCCGCTTTACGGACTCGTCTCGCCTCTATTCCGGAAACTGTAAACCGGACAGCTGCATTCCGAATATATCGCAATATTTTCATTCCCTTTAGTCTTAGTGTTAGAATGTGTATGAATTTAATGTACTTAAAGCTAAATAAATTATGCAATTCGTTTACAAAAGTTAAAAGTATATGTACACAGTGATGTTGAGATGAGTATCCTTGACATGGCCAATCATCACCAGATCCAGCAGATCCTGGACTACTGCACCCGATTCAGCTGCCGTTCAATACGCATATAGTTGCGTCTGGAGAGGACGCGATCCCGTGCATAGCTCACCAAATAGCTGAGCACGCCCAGCACGAAGGCGAGCACCTCAAACTTGATGAAATTCCGCTGATCTATGTACGCCACACGATCACAGCTTTTGGTCACAATCTCACCGCTCTTGCAGCGGAGCAGCTCCTTGTAGTGCGTGTGGATGCAGACGCCCAGACTGCGACTGACGATGTCGTAGTCGGAGCAGGGATGACACTCCTCAATAACCGTGTACGGTTCGTGTCTCCAGCACGTCGAATTATTCTCAATCACAAACTGTTGGCCTCGACGACGCGTCGTGCCGCCCTCCGCCGCATAGCGAGATTCGACAATGAGCACAAGAATGGTTACCAGGGTCAGGGCAGCCAGGCCCAACACCATGTGATGCCTTTGGCAGTTCTCGAGCATTATTAATTGCAATTAACTAATCCGAAATTAAAGTCGTGTTTCTTTTTGTCTATGATTTAACAGCTGATAAAGCCAGGGCTGCCACCCTACGAAATTTCCCGATCTGGCCACTTGTTCTAATTGGGACTGCCACCCTACAGAGTTTCCCGATCTGGCAACTTGTTCTAATTTAATAAAATAAAAAATTCAGTTGCAACTTTGAAAATTTGACTAAATTGAAATTTTCCTTATTTTTGAAGCTAGAATTTTGAAAACTTTTGTAGAATTTTTGTTGGAATTTTCTCGATTTTATGATATACTTTTTTTAGAATTTAATTTTTAACTTCTCTTACCTTAGGTTGACGAGTTTCAAACCTTCATTAAAATTTATACATATTTTTTTCGAATTTCGAATTTTAAATTTTCATCAAAATGTTAATTAATTTCAAAGTTATTGCATTTTAAAATTTGCATCAACTAAAATTCAAAATTTCGTTCGATACCGACAACTTACAAGTATCGATATCACTATCGATAAGTCACCAATTTATCGAAATACGAAAATTGTACTCGGTATCGATGTACTTGTGTTTTCGTTGTGCATAGCATCGATGCCCAATCATCGATACTCGGGCTGTTTACGAACAAGTAAAACATGCAAATGGCAAGCAAGGGACAGAGACCAAAACAATTACGAAGATAGCCGCAAAGAGAAACGTGGAAAATTTATGAAAAACTGTGAAAACTGTGTGGTGGCGCATTGAAAATGGTGCTGCGATCGGGAATTATAATTCCATTTCAATTTCGCGATACAAAGAAGCTGCTCATGATTGGCGTGCCCGAGGAGAATCGAAATTTAAACATATGGGACTTGAAGAATGTTGGTAAGCTCTTGTTGATGGACAGAGGCAGGTGCAGAGGTGCTGGGGCAATGGAAGCAGCGTGCCTGCCTCTCAGTCGGAGGCCCAGGGCAGGTCGTTAAACTTAATTGCCTTTTAGAATGTGTGTATAAAGAGCAACACCCCAATAAACATTTGTACAAAACTGCAGAATAGAAAATACATAAATACTGAATTGGACATTGGAATTGAACGAATATTTGAACTTGTGTGTTGTTTCTTTTTCTGTTTTTTATTGCTTTCAAATTTGATTGCAGTGCGCGCTGCATTTGGAATCTACAATTTCGAGTTTCGCAACAAAAAAATTGGCTTCAACATACCCGATGAACTGCTGCTGCATTATTTGGCCCAACGTCACGACCTCACAAATTTCGTTATAGAAATCAGCCAAGGTAATTAAATAGAACATACCAATTTGTAAGTTAGCCGCGTTATACACTAGCGTTTAAGCCCTATTAACCAGTTGGAGACAAACATATACTTACCTATGTATGTGTGCCAATGAACTATTTATATGTATGAATGCACATACATATATATTTATATAGATCTGTGTATATAGACGCGGCAACCGTAAACTGTGCTTTGCTTGTAAGTCTCTGCCAATTGCCTTGTAATAAAACCCACATTGAAAATGCTTCCTTTTGCAGCCCTAGACGATGGCCATGCCAAGGAGCTGCTCTCCTATGAGCCTTCCTGCTCGATGGCTGCACTCAAACAGCAGCAGCAGCAGCAACAACAACAGCAGCAGCAACACCATCATCCACATCCGCACCAGCATCAGCACCAGGTGCCACTGCCACAGCGTTCGAATGAGAGTGCCAGTCACGCCCACGACTATGTGGCTGGCACTGCAGGTGCTGCAGTTTTGCCCGGCTCACAGCCCAATTCACCGGCCCTGGGCGTGTGCAATGAACCCGTGGATTCGCCGTTGGAGCATGCAAACAATTCCAACTCGGATCATGTGGATGCAGCGCAGAAGCTGCGGCTCGCACAAAATTATGCGGAACGCACGCCGGAATCGCTAACACAATCCATAGACCCGATGGACATAATACCCAAAGCAGAGTCGGAATCTGAGGTGGAGCGGGCGGCACGTGCGGCACGTTATCAGGCACGGGAACAGCAGCAGCGACAGCAACAGGAGCAGCAACATGCCCAGGCACTGCAACAAGAAGCACAGGCACTGCAGCACGTGCTGCCCAGCCAGCAATTCTTTACCAACTATGCGCACAGTCTGCCGACGATGACTGCACCAAATACTTCCCAACAGCCGCCCTATACGCCCGGTCTGATGAGTCGCTTTAGAAGTAAGTATATGGAGATATATAAACCAATGATTAAGCTAATTTATGCACTTTATTATATTGCAGAACGTGGCGAACGCATGTCCAAGGATCAAAAGGAGCTCTATGTCAAATTCTTTGAGGATAATCCCTGTATGCTGTCGAACCACCGTCGCCACGATGGACTCACCGAACCACTGTGGGCCAAGTTAGCACATATGCTAAACAGTGTGCCTCAGGGAGCTGTGAAGAATGTGGAGGATTGGAAGCAAACGTTTGACGCCTGGCGCTATCGCATTTTTATGTACACACGCTACAACTCCAAGTTGAGCATGTCGGAGACGAATGATCCCAAGAACTTTAAACCGCTGACAGCCACCGATCAGAAAGCCTATGCCATGTGGACCAGTCACAAGCACATTGCACCGCCGGACTATGAGAAAATGGATATGTTTGTGCCGCTGGACGAGAGCACAACGGCGACCAACAGTTATGACTATTAAGCCAACTCCGGTCGAGACCAGTGCAAATGTTAAATGATGTTCAATTCGATGATGATGTGTACTTTAACTAATACTAAGCGCTAAATACATTATGTTTAAGCAACAAAAATCAAATAAGATGTTTCTATCAATGTCTAGATGTAAGTTCAATTCGCTTTTGTTCGTTGTGACTAACCGACCTCTTATTCTTTTTAGTGTACGATGTCGCCTTGGACAGCTATGTGTTGCATCCGCAGTGTCGCTGTGGAGCCGAGAAACTGCTCAACGAATCGCCCACGCCGGAGGAACCTACAAATTTGTGCCAGACAAATAATGTTATAGATGCCGCTCCCTCGACGTCAACAATTGCGATGCCCAGCTGCGATGATGATGAGCAGGAGAGCATGAAGTACCGCATTGACAAGACCAGCAGCGGTGCAGCTTCAGCTGAACTGGGGATGCCCGCATATGAACCATGCTCACCCAAAATGGACTATGATACACAGGACGAGTTGCCGGATTCGCCGCACTCGCAGCAACAGCTGCAGCAGGTGGCATCGGTGCCATTGTCCTTGCCACCGCCACCCACTCATCATCAGCATCTTCATCAGCATGAGGAGGAGCAGCAGCAACTGTTGCAGGAACGCATACAGCATGAGTTCTTGCTACAGCAGCAACATCAGCATCAGCACTTACAACAGCAACAGCATTTGGCACTACTGCAGCAACAGGAGCAACAGCAGCAGCAACAACAGCAACAACACCAGCAACAAGGAGTCAACATGGCCATTGCCACAACGGGCACAAACAACATTCGACGTAAGTAGAGATTGGAGAAGACAACGCTGAATTGTATGCTATGGTATTTTGAAAATCCTTAGATTTTTAATTGAATTTCATTAATTTACCTTGTATAACTCCCACAGAACGCAAGGAGCGAATGTCCAAACGTCAAAAGGAGCTTTATGTGCACTTTCTGCAGCAACATCAGTTTATCAACGATCACAGACGCAACGATCCTGTGCTGGATCCCTACTGGCTAAAGCTGGCAAATCTGTTGAATGCTGTGCCACAAGGTGCCGTGAAACATGTGACCGAATGGAAGCAAACCTTTGACAATTGGCGCTATCGGATCTTTCTTTATGCACGCTACAACTCCAAACTGCAGGACGAAGAAGCGCAAAATCCACGTAACTTTAAGCCGCTGACACGCACCGACAAACAGGCGTACAACATGTGGATACGAAATCCGGATACAGCGCCGCCAGATCTGGACAAAATGCGTAATGTGTTTTGCAATATGGAGGAGAGCACAACGCATCAGGACTAGAAGACCGTCAAACTGGAGGAGTCGCTATCGCAAATTGCCATTGTCGTAGTTTATAAGAATTGGTTTTTTTCATTTTTATTTGTTTTTTTTCGTGTTAAATGTGTGTGTTTTTTGTATAGCTAAAAATGTATTTTTCCTTTTCTTTGTTATGCTAATACATAAATAAGTATACAAATTTATTGACAAGACGTGAATGATTGCAGTTATTGATATTGCGAGGTGTAAGCTTAAGAGCCACTCCTATTGCAGATCATATTTTTAAGATTCCTTCGTTAAAGAACCTTGAACCTTAAGACTTAAGATCTATGTCATATTTCTTATTGTTAAAGTTGAAGTTGACAAACTCCTTTCGATTCCATTGACTGCATTGACTAAATGAACTTGCTTGTTTCACACATACATATGTTTGCACTTCCCTATCTGAGAAACATGTATCAAGATCTAGACACCTACGTCTGGGTCTCTTATGCGTTGATTAATTTGCTGCCCCCGGGGCGATCAGCATGGAATCTGCGGGTACTTGTCGCACGAGCTTCGATTTCTGCTGCTGTTTGAAACTAATCCGGCGATCATTAATTAACTGTTCAATCAAATCCGATACACTCAATGCTGTCTGTCGACTGTCGGTGTTTGGGCGCTACAGTGAACGCTCTGGGCATAATTGGTTGCTTAAGAAAAAGTCACGGTTAAATACCAATAATTTCTTCTTTTCTACTGAAGCCGGTTGGCCATTGTCTGAATAAATTTAGTAACTTCTGATTACTTTTATTTATGGCTTTTTTTTTTATTAATGTATGAAATTGCATTTAATTGTGCGCAGAATGCAAAATACAATATAGAAATCGTGTTTATAAATAACACAAATGTGTTACATAAATTATTAACTTAAATGAGTATATCAGTGTTAAGAGATACTTGTAAAGCAAATGCCTCGTAAACTGTTCACATGTCAAATCGTCTGTCCAATTGTCTCTTATCTTCTGCGTCGTCCGTTGCCAATTGCCATTACTAATAAAGATAAATGAATGTGAGCTCATTAAAAATTGTTCAAAGGCATTGAGCTAGGTTATTGGCTGTGCGATTCTGTGACTATACGCTTTGCGGTACGAATATGTTCTCAACTCTCCCCAACTGACTTTGGCTGAGGCTGTCATGTTATATCCAATCGATAACTGTAGCATTCAGTCAAGCGTTCAAGATCAATACGTGAATTCTCGAATATTATTTGCATATATGGCTTTCAGCTCTGGAAACTGTAGGCCGTGCCAGTTGACAGCCTCAACTGGGTGGCGATCGATTTATAAGTTATGACAGGCCGAGGAAAACAATGCACCGAGTAGCTCAGGTAGCAGCACCTCATGCATAAAACATTATCAAACCTTCCATATAGAGCACAGCTCACATTGATAAAGCGGCTGCCGAGCAAAGGACAGTCCAAAGTTAACCTGTAACGGAAGACTGGATATATACTTAATGATCGGGTTGATCTGAAAAAGTAATAAAATTCTATAATTTATGTGCTTTTTAATTATTTCAATTGATAAAAAATGCGAAAACTTGCTCAATATACAAATGCTAATATCAAGAATAATCTGCAGCCTTGCTCAATCTGAATATAGCTGAATGAAAATGTCATAAATTAGCCTGTCACTTTCAATAGTTTACGAAAATTACCATCAGATTATTTCGCTTTAAAAAAATTCTCCCACACTCTCTAAAGCCAAAAAAAAAATGGGAGGGGGGAAAAAAACGGCTGCTAGCGGTAGCTGCAACTTGTACGGCACACAAAATCATCAGATCAATCATAAACACGGGCGAACAGCAACAAAAATGTTGTAAAAACGATAAAAAGACCATAAATGAGATTGAGATCTTTTTGTAAGACCTGTTTTATCCAATCCCCCGCCCCATAATATACTCGTAAAAGCAACTTGTCAAGCCAAAGCGTTTTAAGCAGACATTTCTGTTGATTTACTATTGGAACAAATACATAATTGCAAAAACTTGTGTATGCTAATCGATCGTCCGCTTTGATTGATATGGCTTTATAATTATATTTACATTTTAATTACGACATTTTAAGTGCCCTGAACCTGAACTACATACGAATAAAATACATGTGAACACAATTGAATTTTCGAAAAGAGGAAATCCAATTTGAACATAAATCTCGTAATGCGCTTCAAATTATATTTAAAATTCTTTTGCATTTTACACAAATTTATTGATTAAGTAAAATGAGAATACAAATTTAAGATTTGCATTGTTATTTTGCTGAGTCATTGCCTGTTTCGATGATATCATTGATTGTACTTAATTGCTTAAGTAAATATGCTGATATTGAGAATGGTAGAATGCTAATAAACATTTAACAATGCAACAATTAACGTTCGACAAGTTGCTTACAAGCTGATTTCTCACTTATCGCAAGATAATCGTGGTCAGAGTCTTCATTTAGTCAATTTCAATGTCACTCACGTAATGTAAACTGGTAGGCCTATTTGTCAAGCCAAATTATTTGTTTTTTAAAAGAGGTCAGGGCTGTTTAATTGTATCACGTGTACGGCCTTAGCTGAGGATCAATGCCCCAGCACATTTATTATTAATTTATTGTCCATCATTAACATATTTAAGTACATAAACGTACATACTTTAACGATTTTCTGATGAAATTTGTTCTCAAATTATTGTTGGCACGTTTGTCGCTAAAAATACAACATTTCTTGACTTAATTAATAAACAATAAATAAATTTTATGTAGTCGGCATGCTACCCACCTTCATTAAGTAAATGCAAATGAGACAAAAAAAGCTCATCGAATACGAGTATCTCAGCAACATGTCCAGCCGGAAGCTGCCCTAGCAACATTTTGCAGTCAGGCAAATACTATACGAGTACATATGAAAAACCCGCTTTGGCAACAATGAAAAACCAAAACAAAAAACCAAAAATTAAAAACAAAAAAAAAAATAACAACAACCATTTGCCCGAACTAGCTGTCGGCAACATCGGCTCGTGCTTCGGTCGTCTCTGAAACCAGCTGATGCACAAGCAACTGTTGCCAGTCGGCGAGTCGGCGAATCGGGAGACTTGAGACCTGAGACCTGAGACCTGAGACTTTGTGCTGATGCTACCACATTTGCTACTTTCAGTGTGGCCCGTGTCTCCAATGTGTTTTGTCACGCTTTAAGCGCTGCCCTCGGTAACAAACACTTGTAACAACCACGAACAACGAACATCAATAGCAGCAGCAACATCAACAACATCAAAAACAAACAGAACAACGTATGTGCAGTGTCAACTGATGATGCAAATTCGCAATCAAATAGAAAAAATAAATATTAAATAATAACTGAAAACAAAAACATATTAAGTTGCATGCAATGGTGTTAATTATGACAATCACACACACACACACACATAGACAGTCAGTCAGACAGACAGACTGTTCGTTGTTCTATTTGAGTGCAGTGTAATAAAACAATTTAACAATAAGCCAAAACCCATAAAAATTCCTTGCCCAAAGCTAAACAAAAGACTTAGGCAACAAACTTGCGTGCAGCTATGCTGTCATTGCCTGTAGGCAGACAGGCAACCACAACCCAAAAAAAAAACCGAAAAACAAAAACACTCAACTGCTGTCAAAGCCGTGTTAAATTTATGCAAATAAATAAATCAATGCAAGAGCCTGTAAAGGAGGCGTTGTTGGCGTTGTAGTTGTCGCTTTATCTTGTTGCACGCACAAAAAAAGTTAATAATCATATTTATAGTTACCGCCCCGAACATTGTTTTGCAGCACTTTAAGGCCGCATGTGATTTATGCAAAAAAAGGAAGGGAAACAGTTAACACTGTAATTGTTACTAAATTAAACTATTTGAAAAAAGACTTAATTAATTTTAGTGTGAAGTTAAAATGCCTTGAAATGAGATTTGTAAAGGCCTTTTGAAGCATAAGTACTCAGTTATTCACTTATATTCATATTCATACGCGTAGTTATGCTGTTTATTTGCCGGAAACGTTTGCTCAAACTTGTAGATAATTGTAGGCACTTAGTATAAGTAGGTACTCAGTCATAGAGACTTCTTAGCTTCTTAGCTTAGGGAATTGAAATGAAGTGTGTGGTAAAAGTCACTCATAAAAGGAATCCATATTAGTAAGAACTGGAATTGTCAATCACACATCATCTACTTAGTTAAATGCAAATTTATAAACAAATTCTAGTTCTAGTTCTAGTTCTAGTACTTGTTGCACTTAGCAATGCGCTCAAACAAGTTGTGAATTAATTAAAACATTAACTCATCTTAACTAAACTAGTTTATCGAGAATATAAAATAAACTAATTCCATTTCTATTTCCATTTTGAATAAGGCCACAGACAAGAAATATGAAAATGTATTAACACCTTAAACATGTCGCATAAAGACTTAAGTCAGAGATATGTCTTATTTTATATTGAGGGACCTCAACGCGCACTCTAATATTGGTCACTCCACATTGTCACGTTTTTAATTTTTGGCTATATTCATGACATGGTCAGCATATATTCGTATACACGCATACACAGACATTATTCTTCAGTTTTCTGCTTTAAAAAACTCTCGGAAATTTACGATGCCAATTTTAAGAGACTCGGAATCGCCGGCATTTTAAATGCGTGGCATGTGCGCACATTTGGCTGCATTTGCGACACTGAAAGACCAAAAAAAAAAACTTTAAACCAATTTAAAATTACTCGCACTTTTAAATTAAAAACAACCGTACAACAATAACTACAAAAGCAAGAAAATTGTCATTTAAATTGTTATTTATGTAGGCAGCCAAAGTTGATGCGACGTCACGTTGCTGGCCAAAAAATGTTTGACTAGGTCAGTTTGAAAACGTAAAAAACGTGGTTTATTATCAGGTGTCATTTCGCTGGAGATCTATTGACGAGTGTTCGCAATTGAGACTGCAAAAAAAATTGTCAGCGTCACCAATGCAAACAATCGGGGGCCCAAATCGGACACACATTTACTGTGGCAGTAGGGTTCAGGCCAGGTTGCTGCTGGCCAAATGCTGCTGGTGATTGCATAATGAGTGCGGACAGTTAATTTGATATTGCTTCAAATCTGATTTGATTTGATATTGTCACATTGAGCGTCATCGTCATTCAATATGCGAACAATGCCGTTCGTCTAAAATTACACATCAGACGCAGTCCGAGCACAAGTCCGAAACCAAGTCGAAATTGAAGTTGGAGTTTGAGTCGAAGTCTCAATGAAACTGTTTTCATAACTAGCGGCAGCTGTGCAGTGTGAAACTAATAACAATCATTATAAACATCAAAAATAGAGGACAGCAACAACACAATTAAACGAAAGTGTGCGTCTCTCTGTATATACATATGTGTGTGTGTGTATGTAACTTAAATAATTGCAACGACATCGACCCTCAAAGGCAACTTGATTATGCGTACAGTAATAAATTAGAAATGAATGAATATATTAAATAACAAAATCAAATACATTTCAAATATTTACAGCAAAATCGGCTTAGAAGTTTTAATTTTTATTAAAAGTTTTCAATTACAAAAATGGTAAGTATCTCTATTATATGTATTAATTAATATTTAAATATTATATATAAAAATAAGCTGCTCATGCTGAGAGTGTTTGAGAGTTAAGTGCTTCATTTTGTAATTTATAAGTTATGGTGAACTCCAACTGAGTGTTAACTGTATGCAAACGAGGTGCTTAACAAAACTGAGCACATGTCGGTGTACTATATATTTATTTAAATATACATTATTACAATAAGCGTGTGCATGCTCCGAATGATTCGGCATTTCTCACACTTAAAACTGAAAATTAAAATATTTAATAAGCTCAGCCGCACGATCTGATTTAATCAGCAATCGTAACCACCAAAAAATAGCAACTGTCACACACGGCGATGCGCATAAATCTTGATGAGAAGGCAATCTCACAATCACGAACTGAGCCTCAGTCACAGCAGGCATTGCCAAATGCTATAAAACTTATGAGTATCTCATCATCGTCATCTCATCAGCCTAATCAATGTTTCTGGTCTAGTCATATGTGTATCATGCTTTATGCTTAACTTTACAAGGGTATTCAAACTTTTTCCAGTACTGTTTTGTGTTTTTGTTGCTGCCGTACAAACAACAATTGACCGAAGGCAATGACCCACAATTGTTGTTGCCGCAGTTGTTGTTTATGTTGTTATTGTTGTTGCTCATTGTTTGCAATATTCTTTGGCTTGTTTCTACTTGTACATTTTGTGATCTACCGTTAAACAATGCGAGAAGCTTCTGTCGATTTATTGACATTGTCGTTAATTCGTGTCTTAGGTCTTTTGTTTTTACACATTTTGTTTATTTTTTGCAGATGTGCGCACCGGAAACATGTTTGTGCTCTTGGTGAAATCAGCGTCATTAATTGTCAAACTGCACAGCGAAAACAAAAATAAATCTTACTTCTTTGTGCAACATCATTCGAGTAATTAACGTTTCATCTTCTTCATTTTGTTAATTGTATTTTGTTAAGTTTATTTTTGGCAATTTGTTACCCGCATAATGAAACTCATATGCAATTTAACTTCCTCAAATCAAAAGACGATTAGATTAAGTAATTTGTTGATGAATTTGAGATGAAATTTTATTTAAGAGCCGTTTCACACTTTTATCTAAATGCCATTAAATATTTTTTGCCTCATTCAGCACAATTTGTCAGCCAATTAAGTTATGGGAACGAGTCAATTTCCATGTTCATTGTGATGCTAATTTATTTATTATAGACAAACATTCGAGGCCTCCGATTGGTTAACATAATATTAGCTTGTAATTAGGAATTATTATGATTGTTTTTTATGTTTGCTTTTGGTTTTTATGATGGAATTGTCTTGCCAAAAATGCATACAAAACTTATGTAAATGGCCAAATCAATTCGTTAACAATTCTGAAATCAAAATGAATATTTTATGCAAAATTTGCAACTTAAATTATGCAAATTACTGAGGGGAGTTTGATTGTTTTGTTTTGTTTGTTTTTAGAAGCATGTTTGCCCGCCTCGAATCAATAATACTTGGTCAATTCAAATGCAACTTTTTGAATGGGCATACAATTTAGTTAACGGTAGCACATTGACCTCTTGGCCAGTTTTGGAAGCGAGATGTGGATCGATACGCTACGCAAAACAGAAAATGCTCTGTGGGCTATTTCATTGTCCATTGACGAGGCTGAAAGCGCTTTGATTTATTTATTTATTTTTCCATTTTCACAACACAAAAATTCCAGACAGACGTCGAAAAGTTCAAACAGTTAAGTGCCTGACAGGCATTAACTTTTGGGTCTGTAACCGCTGATTAGCAGTTGCTGTTGTTGTTGTTGTTGTATTTGTTGTAGTTTGAGTTGCGTTGCAGATTTATGATTAGCGCCCAGTTAGCCTCAGAGCAACAACAATAACGAAAGACGCAGCGCAGTGCCCTACTCAAAATGCAAGTTATTATGTTTTGAAGGTTTTTGCGAAATTGTTACGCCCCCAAATGCCACAAATTCAATGAGCCTCGCTGATATCAAGTTAGCCAATCAGACAGACAGACAGACAGACTGACAAACAGACCTGCAACAAAATGTTGCAATTTATATAATTTTATTTCACCGATGATGCTGCAGTTCCACCTACTTATATTTACGTATGCTGAAAGAACGCACGAGTTTAGTATGGAATTTTAATATATTTTTTAGTAATTAATTTTTGACACGCCACTTGCTTGTTTCTCTCTAAAGAGAAATCCTCATGGGGGTCAAGTTTACAAAGTGCCTGGGAACTGCACACAAACAAATAGAATCAGTCACAACTACATCTAAAGATACATCTACCATATAGCTACAGCTTCAGGAACAGCATTGAGCTGTCTGTATTGAATGGATTTTAAATTTCATTAACCCCGATTGGGACGAGTTCAAAAATATGCGCATTAATGGCCAACGTAATTGAAATCAACATGATGTCTATTTATTTTATTAAATTTCGCTTATTTATTCGTTTATTTGACTGATTGACTCCCACGTATTTTGAGTTTGACTTTTGCCTTTGCAAATCATTTTTGGGCATCAATAATTTTAATCTCCCAACTACATACAAATTTATATACGTATGTATACAATTTTTATTTATTATTCTTTTGTTAAACAAAATACGCATTTGTATGGACGGTTGAGTCGTATAAATAGCCTGGGAACATGCTGGCAATTAATCAAAGTGCATAAGCAGATTTCATTTGGCGTCGATTTGATTTGTGTTAGTCTGGAATGTATGCAAAAATTGATGGATGACCTGTTGGGATAAAGGTCTTGGGGTATTTAACGAAATTGCCAGCAATTTTAAGTTGCCAAGATGAGTTGGCTCAATTTAGAAACTGAAACTGACATTCTAAATTTTGGTTTAGAAATGGATTGTACATTCACAAAACCAGACAAATCCAACGCCAATCAACTATCATAATTCAAGCATCTTCTTGAGTATGCGATACACGAAATCGATACCATCGACATCGCCATCTTCAACACATTTCTGATCCGAATACATTCAAAAACGTGTGCGCTCCAAATGCCTCACAAGGTTGTTTGTCGGCAAACTGCAATTGAGACTTGAATTATGGCTAATACTTGAGGCTGGCTATGGCCAAAAAGCTGACTAGGAAGCCGACTTCGCATTGTATGGAACAATGTTGTTTTTGTGATACGATTGCCGAGCTCGAGTACAATGCGAGCAATGCAACGAGCCGAAACGGTAATAGAAACAGAAACCATAGCCAAGACCAAATCCAAATCCCAAAAACCGATCAATGACTAAGACCAAAGGCGAGACCTATGCCAAAAATTAATTCGAACAAATGTTTCAGCTCTTAGTAACATGAAACAAGTTTGTGTCTCTTGTTATTTTGTCTTCTTGCAGCGTTGAGTTGCGCCTTCAAATTGGCCAACATTAAGCTGTGACAAATGAGCGCAGTCGCGAAAAATGAAACCAACTACCAACAACTGCCAACTTCTACATGGCTATCAAAAATGTTTGGCGTTAAAAAGCCATGTCAAAATTTAACGCCAGCTTAGATCGCGCATGCGCAGCGTTGGCCACAGCTCATAGACAGATAGACAGACAGACAGACAAACAATCAGTCGAGTTAAAGCTGACGGTAGCATTGTGGGGGCGATGTGTCATGTTTGTTGTTTTTTTTCTTTTTTTTTTTTTCGTTATTTTCGTTTTTTTGCTGTTTTGTTTGTTTGCTCTGGCGTTCAAGGTCGCTCGATTCAGTGCGCTAATTGATGGATGCCTGCAATGAGCGACAATTTGCCAAACCTTGAACTTCTACTCCAAAGAAGCGACTAAGCAAATCGAGGGGCTAAGCTAGGCTAGGCTAGGTCATGATAGTCAGCGCTTTATATGCAAATGAGGCACATTACCTGTGCCTCGTTGTAATGCTACAACAACTACAAGCAACTAATTACCTGACACGCTTCGTCTGTTTGCCAGCTATAGATGAAGTCATTTGGTTGTTGTTGTTGCTGCCTGCCATCTTAAACCCTTTATTTATTGTTGTTCTCTGTGTAATTCTTGAACGTCAGCCTGAAGGTTAGTCAAGCCGTCATTCTGTCTGTCTTTCACTTTGAAAAACGCGTCTGACTGGCCATTCAGAGATCTGCCTTTGCCGGATGTCTTCTTTTGATTCAGCTTTGTGCGAAAAGCGATTAACATGTAAATTTAATGACCATGTACCATGAGATTACAGTGTAGAACGCTAAATTTATGGTTCATATTTTTGATTTGGACGTATTCACAGCACACCCACATTACCTAACATAACTATATCCATAGTTGTCTTTCTGCATATATCAGAATTTATATACTTATATACTAAGTAAAGCTCAAATTTCCTGTTTTCCCACAATAGCTAAAGAAGCGTTTATAATATAAAGTTTAACTTGGCAGTGTTTTTTGATGTAATGCTTTTGTGATAATTATTTATAACTCTTCCTTTTCACATATGTTTTGGGCAAAAAAAAAAATAAATCAGCGAGTCAAATCTTATTAATACACTCGCATATTTATTTGATGACTAAAAACATTTTTAAGCTGTATTTAATTTTGAATAAGCTATCCTTATATTTATTAAGTCATTTTAAAAATTATTGTTTTAATAACATATTCAACTGTGCGAAATAATTCTAACTGATTAATAAATGCCAAAGAATAATTCTTATTTATAGCTTTATTCACGATAAGTTATGACAAAGTTATAATACCACAATGCAAGTGTATGAAATATAAATACAATATATTCTATAGGCTATAAATCAAGTCTTAAATGTCGATGAAAGAGCTAACATTTAAGTGCTGATAGAAATCGTTAATCCAATTTGGCAGTTCATTGAATATTTAATTGTATCAAGACAGATCATGTTGAAAGTAAAATGATTAATGAGTTTCTTCTTCTTCCCTTTGAACTATAATCGAACTCTGGCCACTTTCATAATCATCTAAGCCATTGTCTGACTATGATCATTTCACATTTGGCTCACTTTCATCGCCCACAAATGGTATGGGTGATATTTATGTATATCATTTTCAAAACGTAAGCAATTATCAAATATTCATTATTCATTTATCGAATATCATTTATCTTATTTATTATTATGCAATTGGAGCCCGCATTGTGAGCTTGCAAAACTTTATTACAATGCACAAAATGATATTTATTGAACTCGTTTAGCCAAAAGACCCCAATATATACATATGCTCCATATCAATAATTAAACTGCAATACCAAGCCCGCAGTAACCCCCAGAAAATTTGAAAAATGAAATGGAAACTCTGTTTAAGCATTGCCCTCATGCCACAAGTGAATTATTATTTCAATTAGGGCGTTTAAAAAATGATTATGGCATACTTACTATTATCGTATTACAATTTGAACGCGCCAATTGGTAGAAATTGTTCAATATTCCAGCACAATATTATTTTTTATTTTTATTTTCTGTTGATAATGTTGTGTAATAAAAGACAATGAGCATTGCGCCGCAGATAAAAGATTGGACCACACCGGACAGCTGGCGCCCCCGTACACTCCCCCTGCCCCCGCCCTCGCCCACGCCCGCGCATTGCACTTTTTGCTTGGCCACATTAAATTAAATCTAAGCTTGACCCAAAAAATGCAATTCTACAAGTAGTCGTACTACTTAAACGGTTTTCTTGGCTTCAAAAAAAATTTCGCAAAAAAAAGTAGAAAAAAATAAGCACTTAATTTGCAGCCAAAAAGCTGAGAAACGAATTCAAAAAGCCAAGCGAGTTATTTGATAATAAATGATTATTTTCGAGCTAAACTGCGTTAATCACAGATAATGATAATGCCATGTAATGTGCGCTGTACTCGTAGTTTACGTTTGCTCACTGCCTTTTTTATTGATTGTTTTTAATTAGTATTTTGTTGTTGTGGTTGCGGTTAGAATTGACACGCCCCGTTTGCCTTAATCGCCTGAGTAGCGCCTTCCTGCTCATTACGCCAAGACAACACAAGACAAGACGAGACAAGACAAGTTAAAGGAGGCGGCATTGAGGGCGGAGGCGCAGAGACCGATATCAAAGAGGGAGTGCCGTCCAATTAATGAGATCCACAGCTGCTGTTCCACCTTTGAAATGTGCTCGAAATTGAAGTTCATTCAACTGGCAGGTACTTTTCGGCAATTCGACGTTATTTTGGAACATTTGACTAAGCCAAAAAGCCGACAAACGCACAGATTCCCAGTCAGATTCCCAGCCAGTTTCCCATTGTTCCCCCTCGCAATTTTTAATTAACACGAAAAACTGCGAAAGCGGCAAGAGTCGACAAAGAAAACTTTTCAGGTAACCACAATTAGACTGTCAATTGAATGAATAGTGGTACACTCAGAGAAAGAAACAAGGAAATAAATTAGAGATCATAAAAGTGTTCAGCAATAAACTTCTACTGGGAAATACTATAAATGTAAGATTGATTTGGATTATCTTAGTACAATGCTTACATTAATCTACTTTCTTACATTACTCTTTTATTATTGTCTTAAGAAACTAATTTTGTATTTCTTCTTTTTTATTAACTTCACATCCGTAAACGTATTTAACTGCGAATCACAAATTAAATCGGTTTAATTTTCAGATTACACAGTCCACTTTTTTTTAAGTGTTGTTTCAATTTGGAGTTAAGTAAATTTCAAGTTCATGGTCATTGTCATTATGTCTCGGAAGTGACAAGAGCCCAGACAAGCTCAAGCTATGATCATAATTGAGTGTCCATTGTTACAAAATAATAATATTTTTTGATGCCGTCATGCCACTTGACAAACTGGAGCTAAAGCTGCTCAAGTGCTACAACTGCGCCATTTAAATGTCTTAGAGCCCTGCTTGTTGAGCTTTTGGCCAACTTATTCGATCTGTAATTGAATCAAAGCAGCTAAATATGATATGCAACTTAAAGACATTTAATTAGCGATCATCAACTGTATTGCAACATTCATTTTGATGTAACTGAAAAAGCCTATTCTCTTTTACCAGCTATCGCATCATAAACTTGGCCATTAAATCAAACTGTAAAAGTGACTGCTTAAAGCTCTTGTTAGTTGAATTTAAAATAATGTCGTCATTGCTGCAATTGTGAATATTTATTGACTTGTTTAGCCATCAAAGCAATATAAAATTCGCAGCTGAAATGTCAATGAAAAACTTCAAAAATCAATCAGTCTGTTCGAGTATGTGAGAATATATTTAATGACCAGCAGATACCCTGGCAGACCTCGAAATTTAACACCAGAAGTTAATTGACAGACGGATCATTAAGATGTATTTCTGAAGAAAATAAAATAGAAATACCTAGTAAATATTTTGTAGATAATATTAAATATTATTTTACCTTGAGCATTAAACTTAAACTGATTCTTCCACATGTCTTTTTAAATGGTTTTACGTTGCTATTGTATCGAAATTCTGTAAAAATAAATCTTCACAATCTCTGATCTGTGTACATATACATATGTGTACATTCATCTCGACATGCAGTCAATCTTACCTCGCCTGACTCAGCTGCTCTTGCTGATCAAGATCGATGCCGTTAAGATTGACGTATACACGCTCTAATTTGCTTTCATTTTATTGCTTACAAGAAGGCTTGACTCTGATTTGATGTGTGGTTAATGGGGCGCATTAAAGTGGGACATCATACCCTATTAACACGCCATCGCAGAGCACAATCTATAAAAAGCAATGGGGAAGGGAATATCATCTTCTGTGTGTGAGTAGTGAGTGCAGTCCATTAAATTTACATACTATTCTACAAATATAAACCACTCCATCTACTTCACATTGCGGCCACAGGGTATAAAAAGTAATATGAGCACTTAAAACATGCAAAAGCTTTGCCAACTTTATTTATAGTGTTGCATCTAAAAGTGATGTGCCAGCACATCACAGTGAGTCAAAAAAGTATATGCATACGAGCACCGCTCACTCATTTGTTTACATGTTTATCGTAATTGCTTAAGCTGACACATTCAATTTGCAACATTCAACGAATTCTGATCTTTTGAAAAGCCATTCGAAAATGAAGCTAAGAGAATCGCAAAGCAAAAAACAAAAATAATAAAGAGGAGCAAAGGTGCAATAAGTCAGACAGTCACCCACACACACACACACACACATGTTCACTGCAATGTTGCATGCAGGTGGCATCGATAAATCAGATGTATCGATATCTTTTGTGCATATTGTCAAAAGCGCCGACCGTTTGACAAATTGGCAACATACAAAATTTGGCCAAGGAGAGCGCCGATTGCCGATTGTCTGTGAGTTGGCCAACTTGCAAGTTGCAACTATGAACAATTTTTACATTGTAAAAATCTGTTTCCCCCATTTGTCCCCCTATCTGAGTTCCGCCTCGATTCACATTAAGCACCTTTCGCGCGGTTTTTGTAGCGTTTTAAATCGCATTAGCATGTTTAACGGCTCCTAATTGATCATTAGCGGCAAAAGCACTTGGGAGCCGGTGACAATGTTCACAATGCATAAATAAATAATAAAGAGTCATAAAGTCAACAATGTTTAAGCTTTCAAACGGTTTTTATATATGTAGTACAATAATAAAAATTAATTCATAAAATACAAAAAAAAATAGTCAATTGTCAGACAATAAAAAATCGCACCTTTTTAAGCCTTGTATGAATGCAACGTAATTAATCAACTATAAATCCATTATTAAACAAACTATTTCAATTAACAAAGCAAATATTTTCATTATAAATATTTATCATAATAATAATAAATAAATCACAAAGACAAAGAATGACTTTTAACTTTTCAACAAATTTTGATCAGACAAACAATTTCTAACAGAGAGTCTGCTTTAACTTCAACATGTTAAATTATGTCAGTATGTTGAGAAATTTCTCATATATATAAAAGCAACAATAAGAGTGTAAACAACAACAACAAGCAGACGAAACAATGCGAGACAATGCCATAATGTTAACAACAATTTGCGTTGATTATTATATTTGTACGCGTACAAACTTGACATTGTTGTAAGTCGTCATGTAATTAATGTGTTATTAAATTTTTTAACTTTTGAATCGTTTTGTATCTTATCGAGTTCAAGTGCACCATGCTCGATGCATCTAAATAAAGCGTATTTAATTGGTTAGCAGAGCATTAAATACGCATTCGATTTGCAAACTATGTTGAAATTGTATAAACTAAAAGGCAAAGCGAGTCGAACGAGTCAAATTTTGTGGCAGGTGCAAATAAATTTGTACAACATGTTGCGACTGTGTTTTTGGATGTCAATACCGAATGGAAGTTTCTTAACTTTGTTAAAACTTAAGTAATCAATGTTTAATCTCTAAATTTAATTTTTTTAAATTATTTTTACGTAGTTTTATAAAATTTTTAATTACTTTTTACAGCAATCAATTCTCCTGCTGCTAGTCATCTGCCTCGGTGCGAGCTGCCAAGCGATACGCGTCGACTGGGGCACAAACACTGGACCGATTGTGCCACCGCCGCCACGTACCACGCCCACACCGCCACGTCAGCCATATCGCGAACCGGCGCCAGTTTGGGAGGATCAAAGTGATGATATACCCAACCCGAAGCCATATGTGTAAGTGTAATAATGTTACATTTAACTCGACTTTTCATTTCTTATTTTAAATGTGTTTCAGCTATGTGCTGCCGCCTCCGTCACGTCCACGCACTTGGATCATACCCGCCGGACCCTATGCGCCGGCCAACTACAACAATCTGCCGCCCAAGCGCAACTATGGCGATCTTTTGACTCCGTACAGCACACCAGGAGCTGGAGCTGGAGCGGGAACGGGAACTGTGAGTGTGCCCGCCTTGGCAGCACAATATGTGCCCGGAGTGGGCATCAAGTACACTGCAATTGTGCCTAATAAGCTGCAGGGCAAATACAATGCAAAGACCAAGAAATACAAGGCCTACGAGAAGGCCAAATATGCGCCATGGAACTATGTAAGACAATATGATAATCGCAAGCGTTATCTGCGCTACTGATATGCATATATTAAGAAGAGTATAAGGAGTCGTTGACGTTTTTGTAAATTGCGTGTACAACATCAAATTAAAGCCAAATGAAAATGAGAAAAAAAATAACGAAATCCCAACTACAACAACTTAACGCTTTTGACACTTTTATAAATGCTTTTTGCACAAGAGCTACACCTACATACACACACACGCACACACAGAGCAACACGCACACCCACCACTCGCCACCATTCGCCACCAATCGCAATCGCAACAACATTTGCTTCATGCTCATTTACCATTTCCCCACCACATCCATATCCATGTCCATGTTCATGTCCATGTCCATGTCATAATCACATGCATCATCTCTTTGCAGTTGCAGCTGCTGCCAGCGGAGGAGAAGCCGCTGGATTGGCAAGCGCCGTTGAAGGAGCAGCAGAAGCAGGAGGCGGAGGCTGACGCTGAGACAGAGATGGAGGAGTACAACGAATTGCCACAACAGTCAGTCAGCTCCTCCACAACTGTAGCGCCCAGCAGCAGCCCAACTGCCGCGGCAGTTGCTTCAGAAATAACAACAACGTTAGCAACAAGCACAACTACAACATCCACAACACAAAAGCCAACAATTACAACAACAACAGACATAACAACTGTTAAGCTGGCACATGAGAAGAGCGCCTATCTGAAGAAGCACAACAAGCTGAAGAAGCTGATCGAAATGATGCAGGCTCAAAACAACTCATCTTTGACCTCAAGTTGAGCATGCTAAAAAAAGAAAATTAAAAAAAGGAAAACTTTAAACGCAAACTTAAACACAACATTTACTTTAAGACTTGCCCAAAATTTGTAAATACATAATAATAAATCGAATAATCTTTCGTCTATTCCTTTGATTCGATTACATAAAACCAAAACAAAAGACTTAGGCAACAAACTTGCCCAGTTGCGTGCAGCGGCAACGCCGCGGCGTTAAATTGTGCTTTAATTGCACACGCCGCATGGCAAAAGGGTAAATACTCACTTACTTGGACACCCCAAGAGAGCATAGAGCAGCGTCTAGCGGCAAGGTAAACTGTTAGTCAAAGAAATAACGGTCGGTGTTATATTAACTGAAACCATGATTGGTACTTTCTTGAACGGCTTTTCATAGCCGGCAGCTAAGCGCAATTAGTCTAAGCAATTAGCAATCGCTGTGACGGCTTCTCTTGGGGGCCCATCATTTAAATGGCGGTCCCGGAGTTGATCACAGAGCGGATAACTGACGACCCTGACCGCTGCTTTAGCGTCAGCCTCACAATACATGCAACACATCAACGACATCATTAGCAATCGCTGTCGCAGTCGGCGTTGCAGTTGCTGCAGCTACACAAGAACAACAACAAAAGTGAACTCTAAATTTGGTATACAACTCTGCATGTATGTGTGTGAGTACTATATGTTGCAGAAGTCATTAACCGCAGCTAATGTTCGTCGCATTGTCAACGGTTTTTTTAAATATTTTTTGTAAGTTTTAATTGTGCGCGCTTCACAAAAATACACATACACAAACACACAATATTGGCACTCATTAATAATAATTAAGGTGAACAATTTCAAGCAGAAACGAAGCTTCAATATTTCGTTGTATTACACAAAACTCTTTAATTAAATTCAATTAGTTAAATTTGACACCAATTTTCGTGCTCATCAGTTTGCCTTTTTAAAATTAATTAATGCTGTGTGTGTGGGAAAAATTTGTTATAAATTAAATATACAGGCAGCTATAATTAAAATGTACTTACAATTATTTAATTGCGCCCATTTTAATTTCAATAATAATAATTATTAAATAAATTTATTGCAAATAAATATTTAAAATGTTTTAAAATGACAATTTTTATGAATATATCACATAAATTCAAAGTTTATTCACTTTAAAACATATGAGTATATATCTGATATATTTGCAATTCAATTATTCACTTTTAAGATGTTCAATTTTAAATGGGAACACGACGAAAGAATTTCGGCGTCATAATTCAATTTTCAAATCAATTAACTGATTTAAATATTTGGCGAATACATTCGTTGGAGTACGTTCATTTGCTTGTATATATGTAAAAAGAATTTTTTAAATGTTGTTTATTTGTTATCCATTTCAAATCAATTAAATATTGTAAATTTACTGCCGCCGCATTGAAGACTAATTTGTGTAATTTGAAAATCTCGCTAAATGAGAATTCATTGATTGGCATTTGTATCGAAAGTGTGAGAAACAAATTCTTAATATTTCGCAAGGACCTTAAATCACGAATGATATATAGCTAAAGCAGTGGCAGTCGCTTAAGGAAACCTTAAAACATTGCTTCCGTTCAAATTCCAGAGCCGAAGTTTGCATTGGCCAATAACAGCGACGACACGACGACAGCCTTGGTCACCTCTCACCTCGCAGTGAACGCCGAGCACTTCACCTTTCGGTTTCAGGTGATTGTGATTGTGACTGCCTGAAACCAGATTCCCGCTGGTCTCGATTGCGGAAATCCGAAATTGTGGGTGGATTTTCGCTGAATTATGTAATAAAAGGGCAAGTTTGGGATATTGACGGAATTAAATAGAAATTCAGTATATATTAAGCTCGCCTACATACCAAAAATTAACAAAAATTCTAGTGTCTTACATAAAATTATTTCAATTACTTTACTTTAATTCAAAATATTAAATAATTCTTTGCCTATTTTTGTATGTGCAAAAACAATTTAAATAAATAATTTTGAGCTTTTAAATCAGTTTAAAATTTTTAAAAACAAACTAACCACAAAATTAATTTTTTTTTGTTAATTAACAATATTTAATTATACATATTCATACTAAATAAGTAGTAAAATTATTCTTTATGTATTTTTCAATAAATACACCTTGGCGATAATTGCGGCAATTTTTGTAAATTTTGTATGTGTAAATGTAAAGTAGTTAAAAAAATAACATACAATTATTTATTTATTATTTTATTTACAGCAGAATAAAGTTAAAGCAAACAAAAGATCCCAAAGACCTACGAACACCTAAAGATGCTTGATTGTTTTATTAAGCAATTATTGAGTTATGCATTTATCATTGATAATTTATTTATTTATCAAGACCACATCAAGTACTCTAGTTTAGGAATCTGATTTACCATCCCTGGAAGGCATCGCTACAGCAGCTCAACGAAAAATCACGATAAATGTTGTATATAATTTTAGATTTTTCACAGAAAACTAGACTTATGGCTATGAAGTAAGTGCAAGTTATGGATAAAAAAAATTGTAAAATATTTTCGCACTAAACGAAATTGCAAGTCGATTTGCTTTGAGTTATAGAAGTTCGAGTAATGCAAGTCTGATTGTATTAATAAATATTATTGCACAAATCATAAAAACTTAGATAATTGTATGCGGCATGCAATATGACTGGATCACCCTTCACCTTTGGCTCACACGACTTTCGTCATAATTATGTGGATAGACGTTATAAAATTCAATACAAGTATAAGTATATATGGCAGTTACACTCTGCGTATGCGCAATCCCAATTTAAGACTCAAACGTGTGATCTGTCCGTGTGTGTGTTAGTGTGTTGTTGTGTGCAGCTGGCGAAATTAATTTGATTAGAAACGAGACAAAACGAGTCTGTTGTATAGTGCTTAAAAAATCATTTGAAGTTTTGGGACAGCGGCCAGTTTGGGAGCAGTCAAGCTGAAGCTGGCCAATAAAGCAGCTGGGCGACTTCCTAGCCTTTTGCTACTGATGCTGATTACATAGTCACGTTGTTAACTACATCTTCACGGTGCACAGAGAGCAAAAAAAAAAAGGGAAAAAAATGAAACCTTGCAGCGTGTGCTGGCTGGTGCAGTGGCATGCCACTGTGGCGCAATCGCATCGAATCAGAGCCGACATCTTTCACACTTCGTTAAAGGTAACGCGGGCAAAGCCACCGCCAAGGCAATTTATTGTCAAAAGCGAGAAGCGATAAACAAAAAACAGAAGAAAAAAAACTGCAATATGCACATTATGGCCAAGACTCGAGGCCGCTTCTGTAGTTGCTTATGATTGTCTGTGAATGTGGCCCTAACGTGACGGGCCACTCCACACAGGCTGGACTATGTCTGACCCCGTCAACAACTGTCCGGCGTCCGGACTGCACCCGGACTCAGACCGGACCCTTATTTTTATACCCGTTACATAAAAAAAATTTAAAAGTATATTATGTTCATTGGAATGTATGTTACAGGGAGAAGGAGGCATCTCCGAGCCTGTAAAGTATATATATTCTTGATCAGCATCAACAGACGAGTCGATATAGCCATGTTCGTCTGTTTGTCTGTCCACTGCACCCACAGATAAGTAAGATAATACGTTTTTTATGATTATTAACGTTATCTATTAATATTAACCTGTTATCCCTCTTAATCGCATCAAGATTGGACAAGTAGAACGGCAGTAATAGGTAGCCAAAGTTATTAATAATGAAGGCAATACTTGCACCCAAAATTATGCAGTAGTTTTTATTAAATAGTAATTTCTATAAAGTACTTTTAAATACATATATTGAAATAAGAAACGGGTATTCTACAGTCGGGATCTTGACTATAGCATTTCCGACTAGTTTTTTTTCTTGTCTATGCTGGCGATTGCTCCGTTTATGAGCCCGTCTAAAGATCAAGCAACTTTCTTTCTCTCTTGCATCATGATGGTTAAGTTAAGTTTTTGCTAGAGCACGTTTCGTTTAAATACAAAGATTTGTACAAGTACAAGTGACGCCATCGCCATCGACATCGCCAGCACCATCAACATGGCAAACAACAATTGGCTGGCCAGCCTCAAAGCCAGGCCTTAGCATCAGCATCTTAGCCAGGCCCATTCCGATTTTCATTCCCAGCTACAGAGATTTGATGTACAGTTCGCAGTTCATAAAAATCAATGCCCTTTTGATTAGCTACAGCTGTAATTGAGCGTTGAGTGGGGATTTGTGTTGTTTGTGAAAGGCATTCGATACCCCATAATAGAGAAATTGTCTAATTAAGCCTGCACTTTTGAGCGCGCCTTTCAATTGGCCATGGGCATTATTACGCATACGCCCCATGGCCGTACTAAGCTAACGAATCTAGACATTTCTTGCGCCTCATTACACAATTGGTTCAAGCAATATTTGAGCATTTCAACTGCAGGCTGCAACACAAAACTGAAAGCAGTCAAGCATCCCGACTGCAATTCTTTTTTTTACAGCCAAAAATTGTTGGCATAAAGTTCAGGTTTGAGTTATTAACATAAAATTATTGTCATAATTTAGGCTCACGATGGGTCGATTGACTATAATCATGGCGCATCTCCTGACTCTCTTGCCTTAAATGGCAGCTGTTGGCCAGAAGGCAAACGCGTTGAAGTAAACAGACAGGCTGACAGTGAGACGGGCTGACAGGCGGACAGGCGGACAAGGAGACAAGAGCCTGCCAGACAACTGGCAGACACTAGGCTAGGAAAAGCCAGGAAATACGAGTTTGCAGCTGAAGCGTGTTTCCTTTGGTTTGTGTTATGTTTATGGCTAATTGCAAAGCCCGAAAATCACTTTGCTCTCTTTTTTGATTTTCATTTTCATTTCTATGACATTTTCCAAAGCTGGCTAATATTAAATACTTACAGATATGTATGCCAGGCCAAGAGAGACAGCGACAACTTACATGTGCCACATGTTTATTCATAATAGTGGCTGCAACACGCAACTGGAGCCGGACCGGCTATGACTGCAACTGCGAGTGCGGCAACAACAGTTACAGATTCCCAATAGACGTGCTCATATAGCCTGGCTAAGTCAGTCAGTTAGTCAGTCAGTCAGTTGGCCGGCTTGTTCGGGTCTCAGTCCACATCCCGACGCCCCATCAATGTTAAATAAAAACACTTTTTTCTATAGATTTGTTGCCAGATTTCTTGTTTTCCTTGCAGTGTTTACATAATGAAATGGCCTCGCTGTCTCCCGGCCAACTTTGTCCAGTTGGCCAGTTGTCCCGTTGTCCAGTTGCTGCTGCCACGTTAAAAGTTTGCACAGCTATGCGGGTGCCTATCTCATTTGCTGCACTCGTAAGCACGTATGAATCTGTGAGCGAGATAGCAACACAGTTAAAGACTGAGAGAAAGGGAGAGCTGCAATCGTGTCATCAGTTGCTAACCTTATTCAATGCTTTTTGTTGTTATCGTTGCTATTGTTGTCATTGTAGTTGTTACTGTTGCTGTTGTTGTTAAGATTGTTACTGATGTTGTTGCAAAGACCTCGCAATGTCGTGGCGCTACCGTTAAGTTGTAAATGTGCAAGCTACGAGTACTGTTAACTCCACTGAGCAAAATTATAGTTAACAATGTATTTGCAAGCAATATGTTTGAAAATTAAGTACTAAAACTTAACAGAAATTAATGAGGCAAGCCTCTAAACTTTGACAATTACTTAGAGAGCTTCCTAAGAATATTTCAGAATTGTTTTAATAATTTCTATTTAATTTTGTATGTATAAAATTTATTATTTATTTAATGTACAAAATTTACTTTTATACTTTTAAATGTTTTTAATTTGTATGTTTTTAATCATTTCAGCTTTAATTTTAAATTTTTAATTTTACATATTTTCTATAATTTTACAATAATTTTAGTTAACTCTTCTTGGTTGACATTAAATAAATAAATAAATACCAATTTTACATTATTTTGATAAAAATTGATACGATATATTTGTCATATAAATCTCTGTAAAACGCACCTGTATTTACCTTATCTACAATATACAAAGAACTGCACTCACATTTCAATTTTAAAGCCTAAAGGCAAGTGCTATTTTGTTTGACATGTTTGATATTGTCGTGTTTATTTTCATAAATTTGCCAACTTAAGTAAATTGCATTTTTACCACTTTCTTGTCAACTGTTGCTTACTCTTTTGTCTGCCCGAATTTGTAGGTATTTGATCAGGGGTTTTTAATTTCCAAAAACACAAACCTTGACTCTCGAGTCTTGATTTAACATGATTTGCATGCCTTTAATTGCCATTTTGTCATAAAAAATGCACAGTGTGTGTTAACTGCAGTTGCCAATTAAAATGAGCCTACTATAAAATCAAGCGAAAAAGACTCTTTAAAAAAAGATCGCTTAATGCGATACGAATGAAAAAAACAACAATAGCAACAGGAATTGCTTCGATTCGGCAAGTCAAGTGAACGAAATTGAAAACGCGAACCAGTTTTCAATGAAAAATTTACATAATGTGCTCCAAATGGGCAGCAGGTAAAAATAAATCTCTAGACAGGTCAACAGCATAAACAACAACAAAACGCCAAAGCAATGACAATGACAATTGCATGCAAAACTTGCGGAAAAGGCCAAAACTAAACCCCTTCCCCTCTTTAAACCCCCAGCAACTTCAGCCCAAACATGCAAATTGAAGTTCATGGAAAATCAATTGCATGAAAGTTGCACCAGACTAAATGAAGGGGAACTGGAGCTCTGACTATGAATATCTCTGAACATGAGTTGAGCCTGGCAATTTATGCTATTGAACTTTGCTTTATGCAAATTGAAATTTACAGTTAACAGTTAGTTCAGTTCATTTTTTGGCAGGTAATTGTTGAAGTTGTTAAACATATATATACTTCATTTTTTACAAAAAGGAAAGGCAGGCCAAAATATTTGAGTTTCTTCCTTAACACTCACTTTATGAATTTATGAATTGTTTGGTGTTGCATGTCGTGTGTGTTGCACTTGTGCGTGTATCAATGGCAAACACTTGCAACTTGCAACTGCCACGCATGCCACAATATCTAGAGTTTTGAAGTGCACACTTTGATTTATTTACACTCCGCAGAGTTGACTTGAAAGTTGTCTGTCAGCTGCGAAGATTCTGAGACTGAAACGTGCTTATTATTAAAATTATTATATGTATGAATATAGCTAAGGCTTGCAAATTAGGTCAAATGTAATGTGATTTGGCAATCCTGCTGCAATTGCAACTCCTCCTCCTCCGCCACCTGCTTCTGCGTGTCCTCCTCCAACACGGCTGCCACTTTGTTAACCAACTTTTGGCGCTTTTGTTCCACAATAATTGCAAATGGTGCACTCTTATGAGTGCCCCTCATGTATATAGTGTGTTCGTGGTCTCCTTTGCTACCTATTCAATAAGCCCCCACCTTACGAGCTAACAACAAAAGGGCATGATGCCGCAGTTTGTGTTTGGGCCACGAATAAAAACAGGCCGGCAGTCGCTTGTAACCACAAATTAGTTTGAACACCATAAAAAGCTGGCAACAAAACTGCAACAACAGAAAAAACACTAAAAACCATCAGCAACAACAAAGCAAATCAACATTAAAGCCTTGCAAAATGTTGCAAAAAATGAAAATCCATGGCAATAATCAGCAAACCCGTTCAACATCAACTGGAAAATCAGTTGTACATTTTGTTGATTTTGGTTTTTCTTTTCAATGCTGATAGCAAAAGTGACGCATCATATGGGAAGCTCATTGTTGTTGTTCTTAATGCTTATGAGCCAATACAACACACACATAACAAACACACATATTCTCCACATTTACAACTCATTTTGCAATATTGAAAACGTGATGAGACAATCTCTTTAAAAGGGTCTTGGTCTTATGTGCGGCGATGTATCTAATGGATACGTGAATCTTAAGAATCGCCAAAGATGTTTGCACAATCTACAAACAATAAAAACAAAAAAAAAGAATAATCAAATAAATAAACAACAATAACACAAATAGAGCCATCAACCAAATGGATTTCAAAGGCGCTTTAACCGCTCTAGCCATCATTTAGACGTTTTACTGAGCGATTCATTTTGTTTACGTTTTCATATTGTCTATGCAAAAACCGCAAATGGAGTTCAAGAGAGTTTGAGTTAAGTATTAAATGCGATTTATTTGTGGTTTATCTCTCTCTTTTTTTCGTTTTCTTTTTCACACTAATGTTGAAAACTTGGCTCGATTAACGTTTTATTTTAAAGTTCAGCACGTGGCTAATTCATTTTCCGTTAACGGAAATACTCTTCTTAATAGTTTGAAGATTTGTTTAAATAGCGCATAATGAAATACAATTTGCTATATGAGATTCAGCTAAAATATTTGTTAATTCGGATTTAAGTGCTATGTAAACTATTTATAGATTTTTTTCTCGATAAAAGACAACTACAAACTCGATGAAATAAATTATTCATTATAATTATTTTAGTTTTTAAATATTCTTAGAGTTCTTATTATTGTAATTTACAAAAATAAAAAAAAATATTTTCTATATGTAGTAGTATGTACACTATTTATTTTTAACGAATTGCAGCTGATATAAATGCAATTAAATAAATTTGAATAATAATTGTGCAAGCTAAATTAAAATATAAAATTATTTGAGTCAATAGAAAAATGTATAAGCTAAGTAAATAAAATCAACTGCAATCAATTAAAAAACCTGTCACTCATGCATTTAACTCCACAGACAAGACGATGGCCTAATAGACCTCTTGATAATCTCGACAGCTAAGTCGAACAGCCTTAAGATTATCTAAAATAATCTAACAACTAATACACAGAATGCAACTCCCAAAAGCAATTAACTCACACGGATTGCTTACAATTCTCAAGCAGTATAAGATCAGATTTGTGACTAGTGGTGTGACTGGTTTTACTAGGAAGTTGACTTAAACAATATGATTAACATCTTCAAAAAAAACAAAAAAAAATACTCTGTCAATTGAGCTATCCCTGCTCGCTTTTCCTTTACATAATCTCATTAAAGCCCTTCCCAATTTCGCCCGAAAGCAAGAAATACTTGCGCTCTACTTCGCTAAATCCATTAAATTTTTGGTAATTTCGTTAACCTCAGATGTGAGCCCAACAGTCCGCATACCACCCATCAAACATTTCTCAGCTAAGAAAAATGAGGCTTAAATTATTGGCTTGGCATTTAACATGACAGCCACATTAAATTGTCCACTTTGGCAACCTGTGCCCGCACCATATATGAGTGTCTCTTGGTGTGTGTTAGTGTGTGTATATACACAGATATTTGTTTATATATAAATAAGTATAAGCAAGTTGGCTGCCGGCGTTGCTATAATTGAGGTTTGGCGGCGCTGACACTGCCCGGCTCGGTTTGTACCGCCTTGGACCGTCTTGGTCTGGGCCGGCTCAGTTCGGGCAGAAAGCCTCTGGCTTTAAGTATCTGGGCGCGCTCTCTTAAGGAAATGCAGCAGCAGACGGCACGTCAACAGTTAAAAGATTTTAATTGTCACTTTCGTTGGCTATTTTCTGTTACCGGGCGAAAATTTCAAAAATTTTAATTCAAATTTAATGCGCTCAAATGAGTGAGCATTGTGCAAGAGACCACAGACTCTGGATGAAGTATTCGTATAAAAGCTGTTTGTATTTTAAAAGGCTTTCGTGTTGTTGTTGGTGTTGGTGTTGCAAGTGCAACTCGTAATTCAATCACACTGGAGATCACTTACTATGCAATTTAATCTACATTTTATGCAAAACTTAGAACTGAGTCGCAATTAGGAATCTCTGGGACCAGTTGCTGAGTTATTCCGGCCTTGAGCCAGTTTAAGCCGGCACTAAGAAGATGACGTCGGGTTTGTAAAGTAAACCAGATAATCTGTCGGCTATCAAGAGTTGAGCAATGATTTCAATGGATAAGCTAAATGCCTGTAACTTGAATTTGTAGTTGAATCACAGCTGGACCGGTTGTAATTATGAGCAACTATTACAAAAGTTATTAAAGTCTAATTTAAATCGAATACATGTGCTAATTAGCCAAGTGTTAAATTAAATGATTTGTTAGATTTATGTTGTCTTCTGTTTCAATTTATTATGCAGGCACGATATTAAATCTATTTCTATATAAGTCGTGCTTTAATTGTGAAGAACATGGTTATAATGGGGCATATAAGTGATAAAAACTAAGTGCAAACATAAATTGTGAATTGAAATTCTTAACATTTAAAAAGTCTAAAAATTTTAAATCAGTTGCTTATTCCAAAGTAAATATTTGCCTAAAAGTCGTCTATAATTATAAGCAGCCTCAAAGTATGTTAATATTGTCATTTATTAATACAAAGCTTTCAGCTTTAGTGCAGTTACAAACCTCCGAAAAGCTTTTAAGTAAGCCAACTTAAGCTTTGAGTTTTGAGCCAAACTTATGTCGCTTTACAGCTTTGCTCTCTTGATTCAATTGGTCAACGGAAACAGTCGGAAGAAAGCTTTCAATTGCCAATTAAGACATACAAATAGCCCAACTAAACTTTTCAAATAAAAAAAACTTATATAAGAAAAAACTTGGAAATTTGTTACTGCTGCTGTTTTTCTTTTGTGGCAACATCGAGAGAAGAGCGGAAATCTCCAACCACGCTAACTATTGTCATTTATTTCAATAAATAAAACTGCGCTCAATTGGCCATGAATTGTTGCCGCAATGGAAAAAAAATGTTATGGAAATATTCAAATAAATTTCATTTCAATCGTTTAAATAATAGCAAAATACTTGTATAAGTGCAAATTATAACGCCAACGTTAAAATCCAGTCTATAAGGTGGGAACTGTTGCATCTCTTGCCATTTGAGAGAAGAGCCCACATAAGATTGTTGACTTATGGAACACTTTTATGGATAATTACGTATAGATGAAAAATATTTTTCGCTCGCAAGATCATTAAGGCTGAGTGTAAAATCGATTCCCAGACTTGTTATACTAAGCGACATTTTGCTGGGATAAATATGAGTATAAACTAGTTTAAACACATTAATTTTTTTATAAGCCATATAAATTATGAAAATTCAAATAAAAAATCGAATGGTTACACAAGTGGAAGCCATTTCAAAAAACATTCTCATTTCTACTAATATTTTATTAGTTAATCCTTTCAACTCCCATTGCCATTTAAAAAACACAAATTTTCACTTATGAAATGTTGTTGAAACTTTATTTTACAGAAAAATTCACAACTTAAATTAGCATCCATATCGTTATTATCTTACTCAGCGTCGTGTGAGTGTGTGTGTGTGAGAAAAAGGGTCAGCAAGTTAATAGTGTGTGTGGTTTTCTAAGCGATCTCGTTTGGCAGCCACACAACTGCAATGGAGTCGACATAAATACTCGTAAATATAGCCAAGCTAGGGTTGTTTATCTTTTCTTTTATACAAACTAAATACGCTTAGAGTACTTAATAGTGTGATGTCGCATAGGGACTCGCATAGTGGCCATAGTGTCCGGCATCATACTGGGGCACGTACTCATACTGAGCCTGGTTGTAGTAGCCATCATCGTAGTCGTAGTGAATGGGCGCGGCAGCGGGCGCATAATGTTTGTTAACTTAAAGTACAAAATTACCAATAAATATTATCAGAGATTGCAATTGTTGTAAATATGATTCAGCAGCTGTCGCTTATTGTCGTTGTTGTTTGTATTATTGTTGTAAATTGGCTCAAACAATTTTCTATACATTTCTTTAGTTTTGGCCCATTTTGTATTGTCACGAATTTGTACGAATTTGTAACAAGCAAAGTCAATTGGTCACAGGTGTTGTTGTTTTCGCTAGCTGTTGTGACTTCCTTTTCATCTTGTGTTGTTGTTTATGTTGCTGATGCAAATTGCTGGTGAAGTTCGTTGCCTAAGTCTTTTGTTTTGGGCTTTGGCAAAAGTTTTGCGTGGTGCGTTTGCTGTGCGATTCTTAATTATTAAAATGGCAGCCACAATTAAAATAATGTTCACATGCAGTCACAACAACAACATTTCCCAGCGGCAACAACAAAACGTTGCGACATTGAGAAAAGATGTTGGCTTTGGGGCTAAAAACGGAAAATGGGCAACACAATTTTCCGCACAGTTTTTCAGAAAAAAAAAAAGCTGATGCGCTGCCGGCGCTGCTGCTGCTGCAATATGACATAATTAGTGTGGGAAAATGATGGGAAATATGAGACTGAAAGATGTATGCAAAATGCAGAAGCAAAACTTGAGCTAATCTCTTGATCAATGTTGAGGAAAAACTCGCTCATGACATAATTAACAGTTGCGCGGGCGTGTCAATTGTATTGCATTAGTCAACGCAACAAAATGTTACACATTTCACGATGCGATGATTCAGTTTAATCGCCTGACTGCACACCAGCTAATTGCCAATGCAAGGGGCATATTACAACATGAGTGCAAGGCAAACCTAAATGATGATTATGTATTAAAATAGAAATATGGTAAAGATATGCATAAGTGTATTGTAAACTGAGAACTGTTACGAATTCAGTAGGCTGCATAGTAATTGTTAGATGTAAATGCCTCCGCTGCAGTTGTTGTCGTCGTCTGTCTGTATGTATTAAATTCAGTAGCCATCACATCGTAGATGTCATCATAATCGGCTGGGCGCAATTTGCGATATTGATTGTTAAAATAGTTGGCATGACGCCTGAACAGCTTGAGCATGCGATACGTGTTCATGCCTAGAAAAGCAACAACAGCAAAGTCAGCAATGCATTATCTACCACACTAACAATAACTACACAAACCAACAACAACCACAACTAGCTGAAAGTGCGTGAGGGCGGCTAAAGAAAGTGAGTGCTAATCCAGTTTAGCTTACCAGGAAGTATCATAATTATCATATCTATAAACTCATTGTACTCACCATAAGGCGCTGGTGAGGCAACCACAACAGGAGCAGCCACTGGTGCCACATGTGGTTCGTAGTGGGTCAGAATGGGCTTGTGAGCCACAATGGGGCTTGTGACCAACGATTGGGCGTGCACAGTGGGTCCAGATTTAGTCACAACAGCATTAAAGCCATGAATGGAATCGGCTGTATAGTCAACAGTGCGAATGGAGCCATCAGGTTCGACCAGCGAGTATTGACCTGTAATGGATGGGAAAGAGAAAATAGGCAAGGAAATTGTAATTTTGAACATAGTGTGTGAGTAAATATTGTGATTTACCCTTGACAACATCGCCATCACGAGTTTCATGCTGGGATTTCACATCACCGGTGGTATGATCTGCCACGCCATAATTGAAGGCATATTTAGGATGATCCTTATAGATAAAACAAAGCATATTAGGAATTAACACAGCTTTAATAACTATGCTTACAATTAAATTTTTATATATCCAAGAGCAACTTATTTAAATATTATTTTTAATACATTTAATTATTTGGGTATAACACTTTTGAGTATAGCTCTCATTGTCTCTTGTATTTCATTTTAAACTGGAACTCACATAGTAATCCACAGCATATCCTGGCCGCGCCACAGCAACACTGGCGAACAGAGCCAACGAGAGGATAACAAAGCACATGAAATTGGCCATTTTGTATAAGATTTGTATTCTTGTATTTTTGTATGAACTTTTCTGAGTTTTGATAATTCGCTAAAAAATAAACAACACAAGATTCAGTTAGCACTTTGCACGATCCTTGGGTGGTATTTAATTTACTTTTAGTACTGCAACGGCAACAGATACAAACAACGCCAAGTTCACCGGAATACTGTGGCTATTCTAGTTTCGAGTTTCCATTTAAATAAGCGCAAAATGTGCGAAAACAGCGACGCAGCCGAGCAGCCAAGCAGCGCAGTCAGCGTCAAGACTCAGTCACTCAACTGTAGCGACTTGGCTGATGCCGAAGTCGACGCCGACGCCGACGTTGAAGTCGTCGTTGTCGACGGCTGCGTGGTGAGTATGACGTTGCTTTGTGGGGGCCATGTGAATGAAGTTGCAGCATGGATTGGGATATTGCTACACTAACCCCGTTGAATGAGGTCTGGGTATGTAAGCAGTGCAAATTGGCGACAGATTTCCAGAGCTGTGCATTGTGTATCTTGTGTCTTGTATCTGTATCGTTTTATCCCACATAATGAAGTCATCCGCAGTGGCAGTCACTTTTCAGCTAGCTCAGAATTATGGTATTAATCATAGCTTAATCATTAATTTCCTTCTACTAGCAGCCGCAACTCAAAACGAAAGACTTAGGCAACGAACTGCAGTGCAATAATTATTTGCCCTAGACGATAACAAATAGTATGCAATAAAATGCAATTTATTTTAACAACTTAATTCTAAGGAAAATCGCTATAAAATATATCTTGTTTACCTTAAATGAAAATCAGGTCAAGTTGCAGTCAAAAACAAGAACAATAACTGCAATTGTTGTTGTCTTAACAAAAAGCCCTAGTTATTTGGCACATGCGAAATTCTCAGTGATCTGATTGAATGGAAATCCAACAAGACAGCAACAAAAAGTCCAAGACTTCTGAAGTTCGCTTTACCCCTAAGCCGCCAACTAATTCTTGCCGTCTGTTGAAGGTCAAGCGCGTCAGCAAAGTTCAAACGCAATTCCATTCTAGCCAGCGAATGAAAGCAAAACTGGCTCGCAGAATAGCACAAAAAAATATGACACCGGCAATTTAAACTAATTTATATTTTTTATTTTAACTCTAACTAGTTATGGTAAAGTTTTTAGTTGCTTAGCAATCAATAATAAATTAACAATACGCCATTTTATAATAAGTCGCCATTGGAATTCTTTTACGACTGTCTAAAGGATATAAGTTACAGCGAGAATACGTTTAGTTGAGTCGTCTGTAGTACATTATGTATATTTTATGATCTATTTATTATAATTATTACCAATTTAATCTCAAGTATTTGTTCTTGTTATTTCTAGCTTTTAAAAGCATTGTTCCCACGAATATTGTACATCAAAAAAATTAGCTAATTAAAACAGAAGCGACTGATCGTTTTTATAATGAATAAATCATACTCTTGCTGAAAATGAATAGCAATATCTACATAAAATGTATGAAATTATTAAAACCTATAATTATGTTATCTTAAGCGTACTTTTCTTTTATTAAATAGAAGAAATAAATATATAAGCTAAATTTTTTTGAAGATATGTGATAGTAGTAAAAACTATACTTAATCAAATAAAATCTTGTGCATAGTGATTATTGATATTACACTTACATTTTACGTTATGATGTTCTTAAAAAATTAAAAGACAACTACATGTCAGATGCTAGAATACCCATTGTAAGAGTATATTTCTTCTTATTTTCTATAAACTAAGTGGTTAATTAGACTAGGTAAAAAGTTAGCAATAGTTTGTGGCATTAAACAAATGATATGCATGTGAATTTAGCGCAAATTGTTAACTACTCGGAGATAATTTGTCATCGTGAAGTACAGAAGAGCGAGAAAGAAAGAGAGACTTTATTTATATCAAAGAAACCGATCGAGAATATATATATGCTATTAAGCGAGTGATTTATGGTTTCGCAGCTCTAAAAAAAATCATTCAAAGAGTAATAAGATAGCTGAGACAATTTCAGTTTAAATTTCTGTTTTCAGTTGGAGTCTAGAGATTTGCTCATCCTTGAACCACGTCGAGAACGTGCCAATTGAGGTTGGCAGCTAACAAACTTATTAGAAATATTGACAAACCGCAAGAGTCACAGCAACACCAAAACTAAAATAACAACAAAAACAATTTGTGCTCAAGTTAATAATATGCGCTAGTTTATGCCCAGGTCAAAATTTGAGGCAGCTGCCCATTTTCACATAATTAAAAACGAGGGGCGTACTAAAGACTCTAATTAGAGTGAGCTCCATATGCGAGGAGTGCGCGAAAAGCAACAGAAACTATTTTTCTTTGATTTTCTTTTGGCTAACAACCTTCAGCACTTGCATACAATTGTCTGCATCTCCACCTCCGTCTTTGGCTTTATTTTTTTTCCTCTAGTTGAGGTTTAGGTTTCGGACTGCGAACTGCGGTTTGTCGACAGCCAAAGAAAAAAAATATAACTAAATATTAGATTAAGTCAATTTGCATGTTGGCCACGCAGACATGATAACTTGATGCTAAATTCTTGAGTCTCTTAGACTCTCTTGGGAAAATCAACCAACGATTGTCGGCATTTTCCGAAGGTTTTCCATATGCAGCAGCTTGACAGATTTTCAGGCAAGCAGCCGCATGACACATGTGCGTGCCTTCAACATGCAACATTGTATTTCTCCCTCTAACAAATGCTGGCAATTAAACAACAATAAATATAACTAAGTATCTGTATAAAACGTTACGTACACGCTAATCTGAAGAATAAATTGTATATATATTCTTTTTATTGTTAAATGTGGCGTGCAGTTTGACTTTACGACAGAGCGTGTGGCATGTGGGAGTGGAATTTCCATTATGTTCACCAAAATAATGTAGAACATAAATTTTAGAGAGCTTTAAAATATAATTAAGTAGATCGTTTAAATATGAAATATAGTTTACGATTCTGAGATTATAAAATAGCTAATTTTTACAAATTCAGAAAGTGAATTAAAATTAAATTCTTCTGCACAGACACAAAAATACTTTATAAATTGTAAAGTTTGTTTATCATGAAATAAATTAAAAATTAAAATGGATAAATGTTATTCATTTAAATTATTGAAAAAAAAATTGTAGAGATTACTTGATGTAATAACTTAATATATTTAAGTGTATATATTTTACAATATCGTACTTTAATTTTGTTTTTAAATAATTTGTTGTATATTTTTTCATCTCTCCTGCAACCTTTATCCATAAATACTAAGCACTAATTTGCAAGTTCATTCTGGCAATGCAATTGAAGATGTGCCAACATCTTATGAAGCCGCACATTTAAGACAAATGGTGTTAAAATCTGCCCAAGGCAGCTTAAATTGAAGCTAGTTGTATTTTTGGCCACGATGACGACGATGATGGCGACTTTGACTTAGTTTACTTTTAGCCACCGACACATAGTTGGTCACCTAATTTGAGCTTGTTTACACAGACTAATTTGACAATGGGCAGTGGGCAATGGGCAATGAGCATTACTAAGGTACGAGTACATTGCCGCTTGCAACATGCGAAGGCGACAGCTTCGGCTTCAAGGTGCGAATGTTGCAAGTCGATGTGGACTGCAGAAAAAGAAGAAAAGAAGTATGTCTGTGTGGGTGGGCATCATTGTTGTCGCTTAGTTGGACATGGCTGAGTGCCTCAGTCACTGCCGCATCTATGTCCGGGCCAATTGACTGACCATTGTTAACAAGAGCTTGTAACGCGCCATGAAAATGACCCGTGGCAAATGTGGCCGCTGTAATAAAATGCAAATTAATGGCTTCCAGCCCCAAAGAGAAGCTACTATAAATTTTCAGTTGTTATTGTAGAGCAAGCGAAAGAAAGAGATAGAAAGGCAGTGAGCGAGATAAAGCTGGAAGTGAATTCTCGCACCTTTTCGCCAATTTGTTGCAGGCTGCTGAGCTCAGTCAAAAGATGTTGCTGCTACCTGCCATGCATCAAATTAACCCTCAAATAATCCAGTTAGCTTTGTTATATAATTGACGCTGACAGGCTGCATGCATAACTAGCCAGGGCTGATTATGCCACAACCATGATACACATCTCCTCCTTCATGTCTTGGAATTTTTACATGATGCTGTTGAAGTGTCTATTTATGCGCGGCAAAATTCAAATAGCTTATAACTCTAATTATGTCTGCCCAGTTGGTTACTTGGTCAGTTGTTCACTTGGTCAGTTGTTGTTAGTAGCTGCTCAACATTAGCTAATTATTAATGGCATTTTTCAATTACGCAGACAGGCGGCGACATTTACATTGCACAGTGGTGTGAATAAAATGAAGAAGTGAAACCTGTTAAGGAATAATTGAAAATAAGTAAAAATATAGACAGAAAAATGTGAAAATGAGTATTAGTTATCTAAGTAAAAATAGATAGAGAATAAGCTTAAATTTTCAGCTCTATCAGGGAAATATAATTTATATAATATTATAGTAAAAAAAATTGTTCAACAAAAGTTATTTTTCAATTCTTATAACTAAAAATTGAATATAGAAATTATTGTTCAATTAATAGTATAAAAATTTAAAATAAAAGTTATTTTCAATTTGTATAGTAAAAAATTAAAAAAAAAAAATAAATAAATTTTCGTATAAGAAAATTAAAGTTTGCTTCACTGTACATCTCACAATTGCGACGCATCTTAGAGATCTAGTAAGAAGTCTGTATGAGTTTCAGTAGCGCCAACGCTACATTTGATTATCTATAAATTGTATTAACAACTCGAGCTGCCGATGCATATCTTCAGCATGTATCTTAATGTTGTTCAAGTGATCCAAGCACGTGTTTATGGGTGAAGGGGGGGGAAACGATTGAACGCTCTGAAGTTACTTGAATGTCAACTAGTAGAATCAATTGGTCGAGTGCAAAACAAAAACAAAAAGTCGTTAGTAACTGTCATTTATTGATGAAGAAGATTGCCAGTCTGTCGCATACATTGCTGATATTTTGCTAGAATTGAAATGTGAGTGCGAAAAGGTTATTGGAGCAGCTGATATAGTTAGTACTATTCGTACAGGTTTCTTGCCAGTCACCGGGGGAGACATTGAGCTGATTTTACGTGAGCTTTTGGGCCAACACGTAGGCGTATTAGATTTTCGCCAGCTAGCGGAACTTCCTTCCGGCATTTCCTAGCTAACACTTATCATAGAAACCTCAACCTAAGTAAACAGATGACCTTAACTGTTAAAGAACCCGTCCACAGGGCAGCTGCCAAGTCTGCCAAATGCCCAACTTAAGTCTTTAACTAGGCGCTGTCTAATTAATGGAGTGCACGTAAAATATTTAAAGTTTTGCTTTGGTTTTTGTATTGTTTCATTTTTTTTTTGCCGTACATTTAAACGCTTCGCTGATTTTTTTTGATTTTCAAGCAATGATAAATTCGTCTTTGCACCACTTTTGAGGCGTCTTTAACGTTTCTTTTGTACCCAGACATTCTGCTCAAATTGAATCTTCAGGTGGGGACCATTTAAAGATCAATATATGTATATTTCGCATTCTTATTTTATTTTTCTGGCAGTTCACACATAAAAGTGACGGAAGTACCAAGATTTGTTGCACGGCGGAAGCGACAAAACAACAACACAGACGATGCTCTTAAATGTTTATGTTTATAACTTATTATTTACATGAATGTGGCACACGCCCCCGAACTTGTCACCGCATTGACTGCCAATTGGTAGAGGATAATTGGAGCAGGCTTCCGTCTACTTGTGGTTGCAAAGGGTTGATGGGAAAACTATGGAAGTGTCATTAAAGCTGAGCTTTTGTGGTTGCGAATGATTAAATGCTGCTGCATCGGAAATAGCTGTTTCATGACCTTCTTTGATACCATTTTATGTCTGATAATATAGAAATACTAATTGTATATTATTTTTGACGCATACCAAAAACTTACGACCGGTTTTAGTTTTTATTTCAAGTTTCAGTTTAAAAGTAGATTTCGAAAATCAAATATATTGTCAGCCTACAAGTATGCAAAAAGCAAACAGCAAATCTAACGCCATCTAACAATCATTTTAAAATTTAGATTTGGTTTTCCATTTCTAAAACCTAAATCGTTAGACGAAGATTTCTTAAATTTGAAAATTTAACAAAATAAATTAGAAGCTCGCCAACCCTAGACTCGCTTCGGTGGCGTTGCTATAGTCGAGCATACTCGACTTTCGGTGACCCCGTACTTACCATAAAAAAAGCAAAGACTGGAAAAAAAAATTATAAAATATTTTGACTGTAGGAAAATTTTAAATTTTAACAAAATTATTTTTTTTGTAAATAGATAGATATTTTCGCTTATATTCATCGCTTCGGTTGATTTGGATTTATCTAAATCATAAGTTAAAAACAGTATTTTGTTTATTTAATTTTTTGTATTACTTTTACAAACGCGAGAACATTCACTTTTAGGCTCAAAAAGTTAGTAACGTTCTTTATAAAAATCTATTTTTGCATTAAATTAATTCTGTTATAATAAATGAGACACACAAACTTTATCATTATATGTAATTCTTGCTTTTAAAAATTTTAAATTTGTATTCTATAATGTATTTATGCCGTTTAGACCCTGTAAATATTATGTAAATGTACGTATAAGCAATTAGAATATTCTAGTATATGGATACTCTGTAAAGGTAAGTGTATTCTAAAATTGTGCAAAAGTGCATAATATTGTACTTTTTGATTTTATGACAAACTTAAAAGGTATTTAAAAGCGAAATGTCAGTGGAAAGAGACAGCTGCTTTCAGTGTACAACCTTCGTCTTGAGTGTGAGAGTGTAACCGGCAATTCGAGCACTCTAGATAATATGTTTAATATGTCTACACCTGCTTAATTCTACCTTCACTTTTAAGCTTCTCACCCACAAATTAACTAACCTATACTGTATACATGGTCATAAACATTGCATGGGCTAACCAGCAATTTACATAACTTAACTTATTCAATTTGCTAAATCCGAATATAAAGTGCAACCATAATTATTGTAAATGATAAACAATTAAAGTCGATTGAAAGCGCTTAAATTGTGTGCTAATTAAATATGCTGTCATCGTTGACCGTTGAGTTGAAGCAAGAATATAAGTAAGGGTATAGATAGGGTTATAATATTATAAGATAGACAATAAGAAGTATGTAGAGTAAATGTAAAATACGGTTTGATTTGAAGTAACGATGAAGGGAAGAGGAGGAGAATTATGGTTATTATGAGGAGTATAATTTAGAGAATAAGACAGGTTAAGTTAATAAATATGAGTCAGAGTATAAGACGCGATGAGTTGTAGTAAAGATTGTAAAAGTGGTAAGAGTATGCGAAAAATAAGAGTTGAAGAAAAGACGAGTGTAAATAAGAATATAAAACAAGGTATTTGATTTTTGTAATTCACTACATTTTATATTTATAGCATTTTGTCGCAGTTTCAATTAACTTAAAATTACACAGAAATTATAAGACATGTTACAAGATATAAATTCCCAATTTATATTTGTGTTATGTATATTCCGTTCTGTAATCCTTTTTATAACTTGATCATCACGATCTTGAACTTCTTGATCCGCATGATGTTCAGTTGCATCTTTCATTTCGTGGGCGTGGCATTGTTGATGGGCGTTCGTAGTATTTACAAAAAAAGATGTTGAATGTTTAAATTACATAGAGAATTGCACGAAAGCTGTATGTGTGTATGTGAGTGTGAGTGTGAGTAAGTGAGTGAGTGAGTGAGACAGAGACGGCGCATGAGCATATGAGCAAGAGGGATGACAGATGCTGGAGAGGTTATAGTTGTGGCATTGCTCCCGATTGACGCTGTTCTGATTGATTGATTGATTATTTACAAAGTGAATGACTTGAGTATTATGCAGGCTTCAACTTCAGCTTTATCTTCAGGATCTGCTTCAGGAGGCAATGGTGAGGTCGTCAACGTGTCGTCGCGTGCTTAATAAATATGAAATAAGTAGACGTGTATTTATTGTTGGTTGTGGAAGGGTGGGCGTTCATCTTGCAGTTCCAGGTTCCTTAGTAGTGGGCCACATGCGCATGGGCGTTGTGGGTGGCATAGCCGTAGGCGGGCACGGCAGCGGCATGATGCGCCAGGGAGCCACTATAGGGGACAGCTGGAGCAGCAGACACATGGTGGGCAATGGCGGGAGCGTGAGCAACCAGAGGAGCAGCATGAGCAACCAATGGGGCAGCATGGGCAACAACATGGGCGGGTGCGGCATGATGGACAGTGGGAGCGCTCTTGTGGACGACGGCGTTGAAACCGTTGTGGTCATCGGCGGTGTACTCAACGGTGCGCACCGAACCATCGGGCTCAACCAGAGAGTAGGAGCCCTTGACAACATCACCATCGCGCACCTCATGCTGGGACTTCACATCACCAGTGTGGGAGTCGGCAACACCGTAGTTGTAGTGGTACTTGGGATATGCCTGTCAAAATATATAATGCAATCAGTGGCAAGTTGCAAGTGGCAAGATTGCATGCAACACGCCAGCAACAAATTGGCCAAGCCGACAATCGTGAGAAAATCTCATCAAATGTCAGATGGTCATATCGCACTTGGCCCTGGCACACACAGAGAACCGTATACTTACATGGTAGTCCAGACCCTCATCATGGTGTCCATGTCCATGACCATGTCCAGCATAGGCAAGACCTGGCCCAGAGGCGTAGAGTGCAGGACCACTGTGCAGGACTCCGGCGGAGGCAACGCTCAGGACAGCCAAGCAGATCAAAGACTGTCACAAAATATAAGCACATTTGAAGTAAACATATATAGTAAATTAAAGACACAGTTTATATGATATTATATGTAGTTGCACTGTTAAAGGTGAACTTTGTATTCACAGCACTCACTTTGAAGAATGCCATTGTAATGGTTTTAGAGTTTGGAGTTTTGTTTGTCGGTAGACGCGTGTGTGCGATACGTTGAGCTGAATTCAACTGATAACTAGAACCAAGAAGGAAGCCGCTTTTATATACAAAGACAACGCCCGAGCTGCTGAGCTAAGCCGAGCCAAAAGCCACGATTACCAAGCCGACTCGAATACGAGCCAAGTTAACGAGCGAACGGTCAACAGCAACAACAACAATTGCCATTTGCAAGTGAAGCCCAAGAAGTTGGCATACCAACAACAATACATCCACAGCAACAACAACAACAGCAGCCGCAGCAACAATAAACAAAGTTATGCTGACGTCGACGTCGACGCTAGCAGCGACGCCAACGCCAACTGTCTGGCAATTATTTTATGCTTTTTTGAAAACGAGAGTGAAGTTCAGTTAGATTTAAGTAAGTGGAGTGCGCATTGTTGTTTTTGTAGTTGTTACAATTGTTGCTGCTGTTGCTGCTGCTGCGGTTTGTGTCTTTGCTTCGCTTTGAAATAAAAATTAACTCAAATTACTCATTTTTATGGGCTGAATGCATGTGAATGCGGTGCATATTCGCGCTTCAAGCTTAAAATTAGTAACATTAAATAATCAAAGTGAATCATATTTTAAAATTTCATTAAATATTTCAAACCTTTTATATTTAAATTTAGACTGAAATTATCTAAAATATTTTTTAAAAATACTTCAAATGTTCTACCTTGATTGACAATGTTATGGCCACATTAATTCTATTTATAATCATTTTTTTTTTTTAGCTTTTTAGTTTTATTAATACTAAAAATATTTTATAGTAAAATATCAACTAACATTGCAAATCGAATCTAGTAGACTATGGACTGGCGCGTAAACATCCAATTAATATTCATAAATATTCATTAATAGCAAACTCAATCTATGGAAAATCGCAAAATTCACTGATTTTCCATCAGCCATCACGATTTAATTGGTATGGCCTCTCCAAAGCTGCTCCCTCGCACAATACAAGTAAATGAAAAAAAAACTAATACTTGGAAAACTTGAATTTTTTTATTCTCTTTAAAGTTTTGAGCCTAAAAAATATTAGGTAAATATAAAGATATTATTATAAAATACAAAAAATTAAACGAGAAGAACTAATACTTGGAAAACCTGACTTTTTTAATGCTCTTTAAAGTTTTGGTCCTAAGAAAAAAAATATCTTGATATAATGAAATTATTATAAAACAACTTAAGTTTCTATTAAGTTTAACATTAAAATTTCTTGATAACATAGAAAAGTGAGTCTCAAATCGACTAACAATATTAAGGTACCCTCTGTAAGGTCATTAAAACCATCTAACAGCACGAACAAAATTAGCAATAAATATTGTATATATATGTATACATATTTATAATGAAACAATGGCTTCTAAACACATTTTAGTGGGCGGAGGTGTTGCCTCTCATAATGTAACTCAGATTGCATGCGCCTCTTGCAATTGTTATTGTTGTTGTTGTTTCTGTGTGTTCTTATGCCGACTCCACCTTCTACTCCTCCTGCCATAAAAGATACAGACTCCCATGATTCATTTCATTTTTGTGGCACACTCGAACATTTTTAATTGGCTTGTAGGCCGTTTTGCTTATTAACCAAAAGCGCTTGCGCAAATGAGCTATAAAGATGCAGGTTGTACGTATGTATATCTCTGCCACATGCAACAGCGGAACAGGGCGCCACAGTATTTTTTTATATTTTTATTTTTTTTAGGACAGTCATGGACTTGAACAAGTAATACCATAATCATTACCATAACCATTAACAGGCGTCATTTTGCCGTTTGTCTTTGTTTTATGGCATATTTTTGCTGTCGGAGTAATTTTTGTCTTTTGTACTTGCCCCGATTTGGCTCATTTAATAAATTGTCTCGAATTAGTAGCTCTGACTTGGTAGCAAAGGGGTATAAGGGGGGACTCTGCTTGACTGGCCAGCATGTACTTACAAAATTGAAGTAATCATCTCAAGGTTAGCACGACAACGACAACGACAACGAGACAACAACGACAAACAAATACAAACAACAGCAACGTGTAACGGATCACTAACAGTCGCAACAACAACACCAATAAGAGGCAACAACTATTTGCTGTTGTTTGTGGCTGCAACAGCTGCAACTCTCATTGCATTTTCGGAGACACAGCAAGGTAATAAAAACAACAACAACAACAACTTGGATATCTGCAGGCTGCCTGAATTAGAGCACGATCTGATTACTCCTTTTGTTTACCAAATGACGCACACTGTGCACACTGTGGCCAATTAATTGAATTTTAGTCAGCCATAGAAAATGCACATTGATAATCTTATTTTTCCATTTTGATTGATGATTGAGCCTCCCATATACCATATATGAACATGGGTTGGTCGCGTCAATGTGTTAAATCGGTCGAGTGGCTGACGAATCATTAATAAATAATTAAATATGTTTAACTACTATAAGATTAAAGATAAAACTTGATGTAATATTTAACATTTGAATCCCACTGCATGACTTTATGTTCTTTCAAAGTTAGTATTTATTATGATGTAAAAATTTAACGAGCAGACTTACTGAATTTTAACTTGAAAAGTTATTATTTATTATTATTATTAGTTATTATTACAATTACAAATTAAAACTAAATTACTTTGTTTAGATTGTTACAAGATTGTTAGATTGTTACATGTCATTAAATTTCTTAGTTTTATGAATATTACATATTAAAATGTTAAGTTCTTTACTCTTAAAATATTAAATCTCAGTCAAAGTTGACTTAAAAAGCTACATCATTTATTAGAACTGTATTTACTTTCCTTAAGGGGATTACATCTGATGATTGTTTACATTCACACATACAGACTTGAATTGTAATTTCAACCACTGTGCGGTTTTTGGCTGAACAACGATTTAGTGGGTTTGCCAGACAGACAGACAGACAGACAAACAACGATGACAATTACAAATTTGTGCAACGACAACAACGTTGTTGTTTGTTAAAGTGTTTGTTATTACAGTTTTGTCATATTGCTCGTTTCCTTTTCATTTAATTATTCAGCAATTGCTATGAATATTGCAACGTTCGCACTCATTTTTGCATTAGATCCGGTCAACAATTGTAGCCAGGGCTAGAAGTCCAGAATCAACTAACAACCGGATTCGCAGAAACGCCCAAGCTGTAATCCATTCGCTGACTGCCTAGCCATAACATAAACTTAATCGACGCTCGTCATGTTAGATACAGAGTCTAAGACCAACTTAGAGTCGGACTCGGAGCTGCAGTTGGAGTTGAAGTTGGAGTTGAAGTTGGAGTTGGAGTTGAAGTTGGGCACTTGAAGCTTGGGCATATTTCTAGATGCGGGTGCTTGAGCCTAACAATTGTTGACGTATTTCGCGCGATTGCATGGCAGGTAAGTCGCCAAGCTAGCGAGACTTTAGTAGCAGCAATTTCCATAAGCTTGCCCACATGCGAGAGGTCCAAAGAGACTCAACTTGATACCGAGTACTCGCAAAATTTGTTGCAATTAAAGCAATTTGTGTGCGTTGCAGTTGCCGTTTATGTTGTTGCTGCTGTTATTATTCTTGTTGTTGTTGTCGCTGCTGCCGTTGATTGAGTGGCAAATTTTTGTTTTGTAATGTATGCAATAGGCTGAGCAAACGGCCAAAACAAGTTCGTTGCCAGAGTCTTTCGTTTCATGGGATTCTGTCAGAAAAATGCATTTGCGCAATTGCATCGAAACGGATCCGTTTCCAAATTGAAATCAATTCAACCACTAGACATTAAGCTATAATTTAAATTAATTATCCAAAAACAATAATTAGCATTGGCTCATACACACACATTTTCAACAAAAGCAATTCATAGCAAAACCGCCACAAAAGTAAAAAAAAAAAGTATCAAATAAACTCAAGAAAGAAACATTAATTGCTATTCACATTATATCTAAAGAAAAAACGTTGAAAAAACTGCAGCGGTGGCATTTAAATTAATTCATTTAACTGCCCGTTGACCTTGATATGTGGTTACAAAAAAGAAATCATCGATAAAGCGATATTGGAAGCTGAAATCGACAATTATTTCGGGCAAAGAGCAAAAGGAAATTAAAAGGTAAAAATGATTTAATTGATTTTGAATTTCATATAGAAAACTGCATATCATAGTAGTACAAGAATCTCTCTTATCTTTATTCAATTTCCCGCCACCTTGAGAAACTCTAAAAGCGTTTCCATTAGTTTTACCAGATCAAACCGACCCAGTTACTGACACAAAAACCAAAGTGCAACCAGCAAACACAAGGTCGAAATGTTCAATGGATTTATTTGTTGTTGGCAGCTTTTCTTCATTTTGGATGTCGATTTGAATTTTGACTTTTTAGACAGCTTAATGTCAAAGTCGCCACTTAACTGTGGGCGTTGCTTATCAGCTGTCCAATTACATGAGACGGAAAAATCTGAACAACTACAACATAATCTTCGCAATTATGTCGCTTGAAAATTTACATAGTAGATCACGAGCGGGTTCCATTGTTTTCGGGTTTGTTCAGGAGACCGACGAGCGGCCTTGAGTGGCACTTAGAATGGGGCGACAATAAAAACCAAAAAGCAAATAGATAGACCCAGACCCAGCACAGTGGAGCAAAGCAACTGGCAATTTGCCATGACCAGAGCAAAGCGGATTCCAACTGGAGCCGCCTCTTGGGTCGCCTCACAATGACTTACAATTTGGCTTGGGTCATTTCGCAATGCATTCACCAGTTGCAAAGTTGCAAAGATACTCTGGCCAAGTGGGCGTGTCAGTTGCAGCTTTACAAAATTTCCGCTTTAGATTTTTGTATCGAATTCGCTTTTATATGCTTTTGTAATTGTTGGCATTGTCATTGTTGTTGCTGTTGTTGTTGCGCATTGTTCTGAGTTTCAAATTTGTGGCTCAGTTAGCTGATTTATTGGCTCTCGATAATGTCTATGTCTAGCTCTGGTCTGGCTCAGACTCTGTTCATTGTTAGACCTGCTGCGGACAATAGCATGTCGATATTTTTCCCTAGATTGCTTATCGCATATCCATATCCGGCTTAGAATCGCTTTGACTACAAGTTAATCCTGCTCGAGTTAGGCAAATGAATGGTTGCTCGTATTGCTTTTGACGCAACAACAACCACAACATGATATATGTATGGGCTATGCCGCTTCTTATGATCTGTGACACCCTCAGCCCACCACGTCCTCGTTTTCTGACTGACAACGGTGTCGTTAACCGCAGCGCAATTGTTGCCAATCGCTCGACAAAAATTACACAACTGACATGTGGCTACGGCTGCTGTAATCAAAGATTGAGGGCTCTGTCTCAACTCTGGGGTTCACTTTGGCTGAGGTGCACCTCAGCACCTCAACTGGCAACTGGCGTGGGTGTCAACGCCTTGTTGCCGTCAGAGAGCGCGTGTATCTATCACCATCACCATCGCCATCACCAACAGCAGCCGCTGTTCAACCAAATTCAATTTGCAACAACAAGTCCCGCGTCCAGTCTATAAACCGCCTTGGCTTATCAGCCAACTACACGATTGAGGTGGTCCCACAGGCGACCAAAACGACAACGACAGCGTCATCGACATGGTTTCTTGTCTGACAGTCTGAGGAAACTGTGGCCTCTCTGAATGTTGGCCTCCTCCTTTGATGTTGATCGTGAAACAATAGCTTTAATGACAAGTCGACAGCATGAACTTAAAGAGAAATTTTAAAAATTTGTTGTTATTGATATTGCTATATCTTTTGAAATTTAATTTTATGATTTTTGCAAATTCTTTTTCAAAATTAAAAAATAAAATAATACTTGTTCGGCAAATATTTAATAACATATTTTTGATTTCGGATTTTATTTTATTTTAGTTTTGTGCTCTAAATTTTTCTCCCCAATTTTGGAATTCTTATTGACATTTGTTAAAATTCATACAGGGAATGACTCCATTTTAATATTTTTTAATTTAATTTAATTTACTATGATTCGATTCCTTGCGCTATAACACAAAGCTAAAAAATAAATAACTAAATAAATAAATTTTTGTGTCGACTTATATTAAAATACAAAATTGCATTTGAGAGCAGAAAAAAATAGATTATGTTAAACGTCTTAAAATGATACAAAAGAAGAAACTTAAGCAGTGTGACTCATATTAATAATACTAATTATTATTATTCTTGCAATTGTAATATTTAGCTAAGTGTTAAATATTTCTTGGCGCTTTCTTTCCCTTTCTTCTTCATTTCATTGTTGCTCCAATTCAAGCTGCTAAAATGTAAGCAATTACAAATCGCGCACAACGGGCAGCTAGTTTATCAAGCTGAATTACCATCAATTTAAAACTCACACAAAATGTCAATTTGAATTTGTGTTGGCATTACCAAAGTTTTAATTACCATATCTGAATGAAACTTTGCGTGTGCTTGTGTATATGTCTTTTGGTCACAACTTGTTGCTGGCAACAAAATGATGGTTAATTGTTATTTTTGCATAGACTCTTAAGTAAAAAAAAAATTGGAGCTAAAGTCGGCGACAGCATGCATATTGCATTGAATGCCTTTCAGGCGGAGCTGCCTTTTGATTAGACGCCAGAGAAGCCTTACATAATAATCTAGTTAACAAATTGTGTCATGCAGAGCAACCAAATGGCCAAACTGACGGTTGCCGCTTAGCTGGATGCCGTTGTAGTCGATGGCAGTGCTGGAGTTGACTGGAGCGGGAGTCGGAGCGGGAGTTGGAGCAGCAGCTGCCTTAGCAACCGGGGCGGTCACTTTCGAAAGTGCTGTGGCAGCCGCCCGTTTTGCCAGGAGTAGCAGATCAAGCGACAGAATATATATAAATTTATATATGTATAAAAATATATTATTTGAATAGAAATGACTTGCATAACAGTCGGTTGGAATGCTTGTCGCACAATTGCGAGGGTGTTACCAGCGCAACTATAAAAAAGTCATTAAATATTTAAAAATAAATAATCCAAACTGGCAATCTACAATTTATGCACATTTTCTATTTTCCAGGGCGCTCACGAGTTTTTACCACATTTGTGCCTCTGGCCCCACCGCAGCCAATGTCCAGCCCAACCGCAACAACAACAACAATAAACCAAAAGTTGGCCAAAATGTTTAAATATGACAGAGCATGCAATAGTCAAACCAAAGAATTGAAGAGCTCAGACTAAAATAATAATGTATAATATAAATAAGACGAAACTTGGATACACTTAATTAATACTGAAATGATTTTGAATAATTTTAGAAAACAACTTTTTTTGTGTTAAGAGAGAAAAGAAAAAAAAATTCCTTGTAATAGAAATTAATTAAATAATTATTTATTTTTTATTTAATTATATATTTCTGAACATAAAATATTTGTATAACAAAAGTTAAAAGTACAGAAATTATTATGTTTATTACATTCCAATTCCACAGCAAAATGTGAGCATCCTATTTTTCTGAGCATAAAATATTTGTAAAACAATAGTTAAAAGTACAGAAATTATTAAGTTTATTGCATTCCAATTCCACATCAAAATGTGAGCATCCCTCTTTACAAAGTGTACTAAAAACAATCATAAAACATTTAAGTTTTTGGTTCCCTGCATTTGCCTGTAGTAACTAGTTCAAATTGGGTGTGGTTGAGGCAAGGAAAACTATAAAACTTAAAAAAAAAAAATTATGCTTTGCGGCGGAAAATGACTGAATGAAAATGAAAACTGGGCGAGCAAGTTGAGGAGTCGAAGTTAAAGTTGAGCGCATGTATTATTCAATGCGATTGTGGGTTAGTGGGTGAATGTGGATTTGAGCCAAGTGTGCACATTACAATGGATACGAGTACTCTTAAGTTGTTGTTGTTGTTGTGGTCGCTGTGTGACGTAGCAGTTGCATTGTCTGTTGATGGCTGAGCAAACAAAAGACTCAGTAAACAAACTCGAATTTAAACTGTTTTCTACGTAAGTGCAAATATTCGTATAGACTTTTATGATAATCTTATATTTTTGAAAGCTTTATTTTTCTATGAATTCGATCAGTGGTTGCCTAAAGGGTCGAAGTGTCTGACGCATGTAAAATAAAAAGTTAATGACTTTTTGAGAGGAATGAGGAAGTTTTGTATCTTTGATTTAAAGACTAATTTAAATTGGGTTTTTTTGTGTTTAACTAATTCTAGCGCCTAATAATCATTAATTACAGAAAACAATAGATACACACACACACCTCAATCGGAAATTCAATTTAAAAATACGTTTCATACACGATTTCAAGGCGTTGGCCCAAAGTTGCCCAAAGCCAAAAATTATTCCGACATGGAGCTGCAGTTCTAGCTCATAATATTATTATAACTTAGGTTCCACTTTCAGTTTTAATATTAAAATTAAATTAATTTTTTTCGACTTGGGCCAACTTTACAGTGTGAGAAACTTGGCAACTTAAAAGAAACCATTTGCGCCACTCCATAGACAGCTACATGATTAATGATCCAGACATGTGTGAGTGTTTGAATGTGTGTGTGTGTCTGTCTGCAGCGCACTGTAACTAACATAATGACTCAATTCAAGCTGGAGCAATGACAGAAAGAAGCGCATTAATTGGCACAAAATGTTGTCATAATAAGCTGATTTTATTTTGCAATTGCAACGCACGTAATTAGTTCATTTGCCCACAGCGAAGTGGTACAACAACAACCATACAAATACAACAACTATTTGTCCAGCTGTGAAAAACCATAGTGTGGAAAAGATAGTCACAAATTGTGTCAAGGTCATCGCAGCTGTGGCAATAAGTTGGCATTTTGCATACCTTTTTTTTGCCTCAAAAATCTCCTCACATACAAATGACTTAGGCAACGAACTTGTTTTGGCCAGCCACTAGAACGACATGTGCTTGGAAAGATGTGAGTATGAGTACTGCTAGTAAGCTCAGTCAGCCACACACCAGCAAGGTATGTAGGCTTCCACATGAAGTTGGAAACATGGAAAGTTAAAAAGTTCATTGATATAATATGAATGCAAGTCCTTAGAGTAAAGAATATTATAGCTTGCCAACTAGTGTTTCATTAAAATATCTGTTAGCTAGGGTATCTCCTAGTCAATTTCAAGTTTCTATTGTGTCCAGAATTGTTGACATTTTCAACACGAAACGAAACAAGTTACGCACGCTTACGCATGGCTCCGTTATGAATGGAATGAGATTTGGAGCCTGCGTGCAAAGTCGCGTTGTCGCCGCATTTTTTCATTCAGTAATTTTGGCCCCAGTCAATGGCAACACGGCACGCGCGAAGGCAAACGCAGTCTCTGTCTGTCTGTCTGACTGTATGTCTATCTGCGTGTGCAACTGACGTCTGTAACGAGTTACAGCTGTGTTGCAATTTCGTGTGCGTAGTTCAAGTTGAAGTTAATTGCAATTAATTACAAAATCATTTATTCCGTGTCAACTGTGGTGATTGAGCTACCATGTGACGTTTCTTATTTAGTAATAAGTAATTACATTTCTCACTTCCGTGCATAGATAATGGCACATAACCTGTCCTGATTTAATATTATGATAGAAAACTATTTACTAGTATATACGTGTATAAAGGAAGTATTACTTTAAGCACATATACAATCATTTTTGTTTATATATAAATTTTCCTTACTAACACTCCCACATTGAAAATTTGTTTCTATTATAAAACTACACGCTCATTAAATATAGGAAATCTAACTAGAGTTCCTATTAATAATCCAAGGACAAACTTCTTTCAAATTCAAAAATAAGTGTGAATTAGTAACTTGTAACTTCCAAAACTACGAGTTTAAGCAAAGACTATAAAAGTACACCTAATAACATACATAAATACACCAAAAAAGTATTCTGAAGAAATATTCTTATGCCTAACCTTAACTCTTCTATACTAAAGTTTAAAAAAAAAGTTTAAAGTCTATTGTTGTAGGTGTTTAGCTATAAAACTCCAACTCTTTCACAGCTTCCAAAGTTAATTTCGATCAGATAACATATAAACGAGACTACATTAACCCGCCCAGTAGCTAATGACATATACCCTTTTGTCAATTACGTATAATTGCATATGAATTAAGTTCATTACAGGTTACAGGGTATTTGCATCATTTAAGTGCATAAAATTACATATTTGGACGAAAACTACACAAACAGCCAAGAGAAAGAAAGACATCAAATGGCAATCGCACCACAAAGCAGTAACCACCAAGCACCAACCACCAACCACACTCCATATTCCGTATACTATACGCCGCCATTAACTCGTACCGTATTCACTAATGGCCTTGTCAATGCCGTTGCAAGCTTTGAGAATTTACATTCACAACAACAGCAACAACCAACACCTTTGCAAGACAATAATAAAAATCGCGCATATTTGGTAAAGCGCCACAAAAAAAAGAAAAATAGAAAAAGAGCGAAACAATTGCAATTGTTGTCGTGTTGCAGTTGCATTCATTGTTGCTGCCCATTGTGTGGCATGAGAATCTGGCTAAGGATTGGGAGCTGCAACAAGAAGTTGCATGTTCGCATATGAGAAATGGCAAATGGCCATTGCCACCGCCTCTGCTCCACATTAAGATTTCAATTTATTTATAACAATTTCAACCATTAATTAATTCTCAACAAATTTGTTAACGTAACGCGGCAAGTGTGAGTTTTGTGTTTATTTTTTAATTGGACTTTTTGAAAGTTCCATTAAAAGGCGAGTTTAACAACTGAATTAACTTAATTAACTGCTCAGGTAGTTAACTACCACATATATACTTTATTTACTTTTACTTTCGTCGAACTCAACGACTCGACTTGCTTATTAGATAATTCGTTTCAAATGTGCTGATCTGACCTTGACTTTAGACTTAACTATTGGGGTCTATCTGCCAGTTTAACAGCCTCAACGCTTGGCCAGTAAAACAGTAAGCTCTTTATGCTCAACTAACTTAATTCTAATTAAATTACACTGCCTGTAAAGTTGTAAATAAGTTTTCTTAATTATATATTTTTTTTGTAAATCGGTTAGGGTCGTCATCTCAAGATCGTTTAGAAGCGCGTGAAATATTTCCAAATAGACAGACAAGCATATAAAGATTAATTGTTGACTCAAATATTTTAAGCTGGCTGGCTTAATCCGGCTTTGCTCACGATTTAAACAGTCATATAAATACGATTAGCACCAGTATGGCTGGAAATATAGTAGACGAAACTGTTTTCGACCAACTGGACCCAACTTAGAAAATTAATTTGGCTCCATTTCCTTAACCTGTGGAAAAATAAATATATATCAGTTTCTATTTAGAGATTTAACAAAAAGTTTCTATTAACATCAGTTTTCTATTTTCCCCGCAGAAGGGGATAATGTCGAATTTTTGAAGCCAGTCAAAGAGAACTCGACTGACTGACTTGACAGTCCGTTAAAATAAAAAAAACGTTTAATAATTAGTTGCACAAATTATAAATATTTAAATCCAAAGCCAGCTGACGTTTTTTCTCTCGATGCAGTTTCTATAAAAATACATTTATAGCCATCAATTGTTACAGAGATTCGTGGGAAACTTTGCTTGTAAGAGATATAATTACAAATTGACTTATTAAGATCATAATTCTAGAAATCACTAGTTCAGACATTGATCAACAATTTGTCGCGATATGTTAAGCAAAGCAGAGACTGATCGGGTCTAATTACGAATGGATTTGCATTCCAAAGTAATAATAAAATAGCAGATTTACAAACTGAGAGACAACACGAGGCGGCTTTACGACTCGTACTTATGGTAGATAAATGTGTATATAGAGTGTGGTATGAATCACTTGGACAGAAAGCAGCCGCTGGCCAAGTGGCTTTTAGTTTTAAGTCGTACTTCGTAAATGGTAATTTCAAAGCCTTTGACGAAGCAACCAATTTGGATTCGTGTAAGCGCGTTAACAGAGAATAAATGTGAAGCACAGGCGAAGGTCAGGAGTGGCGATCGGTCGGTCGGTCGGTCGGTCAACTACGTCAGCCTCTGACAGGCGGGGCCGGTCGACAGATCTCGACTCGTAATCGTACTCGTATTCTTCAACTGCAGCCGGCGGGGCAAGCATTTAGATTTTCCCACAACCACAGAGGCGCGTTTGGGCGTTATGACTGTTGCCAAGTGTTCTCGTTGTTGTTGTTCTCGTTGCTGTTGTAGAGTGTTGAGTTGTGAGCATACTGCGCTTTTATGACTAACGGCGCCGCCATGACATTATACACGTAAGCCACGCGATTGTTGGCGATCGATTTCAATATTTTATATCCTGTAGTGTCGGTTCCGCATACGGTTGCTATAAATACACACCCTCCCACTGTTGATGTCTCGAACAAATTGCAGTGGCACTTGACCTTTAAGCCACGATCCGAAACTGTTTATGTTCGATTAAGATTGGGTCTTAAAACTAAATATGGAGTGTCTTAGCCAAATGTCTTTAATACAGTATCTAAACAAAAAGCTCAAGACATTTACACACAGAACGTAAAATATTAAAATTCTTAAAAAAGAAAAAAAAGCTATCGATACTTTTCAAAGGTTGAACATTTATTGGAAAGGTTCATGTCATTTATATATGAAAAACAATTTCGGTTTAATGACCACCACGGCTGACTTGGCAGTAGCCCATTTGATCCACCCAATTTTTGAGAATATTTTCAATTGCTTCGGTGCGGTTGTCAGCAATAGCAACTCGAATCTCATTCATCAACTCATCAATTGTTTCAGGATTATTGGCATAACATTCGTCAGATCACAGCTTCTTGAACAATAAATGTTTAAAATTAAATTCCACGTTTTAAATGGAGCACCCTTTAGATAAATAGTTTCACTGATATGCATTTGCACCCTTTAGATAAATAGTTTCACTGATATGCATTTAGACAAGGATTATATTTTTATTAACATTATAAGTAAATGGACACACTTTACTCTTTAAAACGAAAGGGTTAATCAAAAACTCACGGTATTACATACGAGCGTATATGAGTCTATTAAAGAAAATTACAAATATTAAAGCATTAAACTAAGCCCAAAAGTAAGCTTTAATTTTCAACACTAGAGCTTTTTATTCTACTATGAATACTTTTAGGCTCTGAACCACAAAGTCTAAAGTTAAGACTTTAAGCAAACAACTGGTTACTGGTGATAGCTGCAAACTATCTAAATCGTTATATTTTAATTTTCTAGTAAAGCATACGGTGGTAGCAAATTTTCCATATTAGCTGTACATAAGTCGCTTTTCGCACCCTTCGTGCAAAGGAAAATTATCAATAGTTTTACAGTACTGTTACGTCAAATTGGCTCACTTTTGCTGCTTTATAAAGTAACTTGAAAAATTTTACTCCACTTCTTGCTGTAATATAAATAATACATAGTTTATATTTTATTCAAGAAAAATAACCATCTATATTTAAGCTTTAGATTTTCAATAAATATGGTATAATATTGTTAAGCACTTAAGAAATAACAAACGCCATTTATAACTAAATACAAGAAGAATAATGCATATAATAGATTATAATAATTGTACAGCTACAATTTAACATTAACAGGAAATACTTTTTCGTATATATTATAAGTGAATGTATATTTATGTGGTGTATATATGTCTGTGTATGTGGTTGTATTTATATGTATGTATTTTTGCTGTACAAGAACAAACGCGAGATAGGTACAAATATATCGTATGGGATATATATAGGTAAGTACATTATTAACATATAGTATAGTATTATTTGAGTTCTTGCGAACTCTTTGGTACATTTCTATTTAAACAATAAACAATACTTGGATTGCATATAATTAACAATTATTTTGGAATTGCAGCATTTCTTTGTCTTGAAAATATGCATATATTTTACTTTTGGGCATTGGCTGTATATATAGATGTCTTTGGGAACTGTTTAGTAGGAAACAAAGGATCCGGCATTGCGTTTGCGCCCCATGTTGCAGATCTTAAAGTGGCAAGGTGACATGTCTGTAAGAAATTAATATGATATTAATATAAAAATAAATAGTTTACTAAATTTCTATATCCACATGCTGGACTTACATTGTCTACGAACTATTTTGCGAAATCATAATACGAAATACGGGTATAATAAATTGTACATGCAACAGTGAGTAATTAAATTAGATTTCATATAAATTTGAATTTGATATGTTTGCTACTCACATTGCACATTTTTCTTGATGTTGTGCTGATGGGAATTTGAGCCTAGTCTGAGACCCTCGCTTTGCTTCTTGGTGGGCATGGCAGCCATATCATCGATCATATTGTAGCGCTGCTCGTCTCCATCTCCATTCTCGCTCAGCCTGTGCAGACGTGCCAAGAGGTGGGATCCCAGCTGGGAACGCTCACGCTCATTGCTATCCTCCAGATTGGGCAGCACAGCATTGTCGTCATAGTCCGCAGTTAGGACCAGATCACGCAACGAGGGAAATTTGTTGACAAAGTTGTTGAATGACGACAATTGTTTTTGTTGTTGTTGCTGCTGGTGTTGTTTCTGTATAGACAACAGTTGGCCATGTGAATGGGTCTGGCTAAAGTCTGAGAGTTGTCACACTCACCAATTGCTCGCCATAGTAAAGGTTGTCCTCATTACCCGGCACAGAGCCGAGCAGCTCGTTGTACAGCAATTGCGTTGGCAGTGCGCCCACTGTGGGGCGTGGCAATGCATGTCCCGGTGACAGAAGCACAATTGACAGCAGCACAATAGAAATGGCCAACTGATGGCCGATAGAACCGCCGCACGTTGTATGTGACGCCAAAGTCATCATCACGTTGTTTTCGGTGGAACTGCGAAGTAGAAAATTGTAAAATGTTCACTAGGGTTGTCCATGTGTGTGTGCGTGAATGAGGTGAGAATTTGTTGACAACTTTGGCAAAGACAATTAACCAGAACCAACCCACATTCGCCTCCCACTCCCGTCCTTCTCAAAGTACTCAAAAGGGTTTCCTATTACACTTTTCAGTTGAATCAAACAAAGTTGTCAAGTAAAAATATGCGCAAATGTTTCTTTACTCTTTTTGTTGCTTTGCTTTTTTTTTTTTGCGTCCTGCAAATTTTTCAAGTTACGAGTTTGTTTTTTGCTTTTAAAGGGTTTCATCTCAAGGTGTTTGGTATTTCAATAAAGTCACGTTGCATTCGCTAAGTTCTTACATGGAAATAGGGCGCGTCCCGCTTTGACATTGCCTAAAAATATCATAGAGCAAGTGCCTAAGTCCTTTGAAGCCCCAAGCCCGCTCACATGCCACTTCAATTACTATGCCAGTCAGTTCATACTGGGTCAACTTGAAGTATAGCAGGGTTTGGGGATAAGGGTTCACGATTCAGAGTGATAGATACTCAACTGTGCGCGCGCCCGTGACGCGGTCTCCGACTGGCTTAATTGACATTTATGAAATATTAATGCCTAATTATGCTCAACTCTGACGCCAGCTCTGTAAACTGCTCTAACTGTAAACAAAAAAAAACAAGTCCTTTAATGTGGGGGATAAGTTAAAATGACCACTAAATAATGCCTTGTCATTAGTTAAAAGCGCAATTTACAATTATTAAGAAGAGTTTACTAAGGTAAGTTGACATTAAAAACTTTAAGAATTAAATGAATGCAATTACAATGTCTGAGGAAAGATAATAAAATAATAAATTATACTCGTTTGGAATAATAAAACTGGATATACAGAATAGCAAAAAGTAATCATAGTGCTCTGTAATATAATAAAAAAATCATAGCATATATAATAACGAAGAAGGGAAGATGACACATTTTAAAAATTTGATTTTTTAGGATGTGTCAACTCATAATATCAAAATCAAATAGCAAAAAAATATCATAATTCGTTAATAAATATAATTTAAGATAATTTGAAAGAAAGCTTTAGTATATATTAATAAAAAAATAATTATAAAGAAATATAAAATTATGTGAAACTTGCGATATATAATAAACTCTTTAACATAATTTGTTTATCTAAATTAACTCAGAAAATGCTCAACTTATTAGTCTTTAGTTTGATTTTGGAATTTTCTCAAAAGTTCACTATATTTTTTTTGATATTGTTTGATAAACGAGTTATAAAAATACACCGACTGTATTATAGATATACCCAACGAACCCCAATCATATTGATGAGCATGCCTATATATTGCCTGATTCGCAGCTGGCAACATACATATACTTAAAACATTAAATAATATATATTTTCATTTTTCATTTTTTTTTCGTATTTAAACGGCCTGCTCAAGTGCATGCAGCGATAAACTTTTGGCGACATTTGCATTGACTTACACGCTCTGCGTTTTGTATTCTATGATTAATGTTTAATGGGCGACTCGAAAGACTCGTAATCGTGGCAAACGCATTTTTATGCCTCTCCCAACTGATAATGCGCCGTTGTCGTGGCTAATTTTTACCACCCAACATACGCAAGGTATATATAAATAAAATATAGTATACATAGTTAGATTGTCGGCTATTTCAGATTCATCTCAGTTTTTTTTGAAAATCGAAGTCAAGGCCTAACGCGTACAAGTTTCATTGAACTCTCAGACTCTCCCAAGTGCATGCCACGCCCCATAATTACCTCAAAGCAAATGGGCGAACGTTTTCCCCATTAAAATAACATAACTGTCAGCTAAATTAGTCGGGGTTGGGGGTGTTCAAACACCTGTCGAATTTATTTGACAGCCTCAAGTGACGGCATTGTTATTAGAAATTAACCTGTTGCTTCCGAAGGTGATAATTGATAAGCATATTCATTTCTGCTGAGTGGTACCGATTGCCTTTCAGTTTCTAATTTAAATAGGTATTCGTGAGAAAAATCGACAAAAAACCAGTGCAAGGCAGTTTCCAATTTCATTTTGAATGATACGAAATTTGTTTCTTCTATATAAAATCCAACATTTAACTCAAAGTAAAAAAACAAAGGAGTCTTTTGAGAAAGAGTCGCAAAAGAAAACTTCAAGTAAAACTCTGAAAAATAAAGCATTCAAGATTTATAATTCCACTGCGAGTTTAAAGAATCAAATATCAACATCACTGTAACTTGTTATTATGAATAAAAATCTATTCAGCAATTCCAATTACCATTAATAGCCCATTGACTACAAAACCAAACAAAAATTCCACTATAAAAACAGCAAAAAACCAAATAGAATTTTTTTAGTAAGTTCTTCGAATAATCATACGCAATAGAGGAATATTATGTTGACTATCGTCTAGAACAATCTATCAATATAATAAAAACAGCTATTAAAATTGGAATTTAAGTTTATGAATATGAAATTGCAATTCCAATTATAGGGTGTACACATTGTATATCTATGGAATAATATCATCTTAATTTTATTAAGAAATCTTTTAAGTATAAAATCGTAAAGAATGGTATTCGGATAATTATTATTTTATATACAAATTTAATTACAGAATTGCATAAATTCATGATTCTAAGCAAAATGTTTGCTCAACTGGGGTATGCCAAAGTCGACTCTTTAGGTATACTATAGATTTCCCACTTTCGGTCTATACTTTATTGACTATAAAGTGCGTCATCAGCGTGTTAATAAAAATATCGCGCGACCAAAATATTAATTTCTTATCAGGGCACAAGTCGCATCTTATGACACGCCCTCTTTTTTCAAATAGCTATCATATAAATAAAATATTGCTTGATTATATACATATAAGTATTGTTTGTTGGGGTTCCAGCGGAACTAACCCCAAGTCTGAAGTTATCGCTAAAAGAAACGCTAAGACGACGCAGTTGTATTATTTCGTGACCTCAATTTAACAATTTCAAATCACGAGATTTGGGAATCGGCATTCCCCATTGATCAACTCTTAGAGAATGATTCGGAGTAAAAATAGTCCGCCCAAGTGCAGTTTAAATTACCAATTGGCGCTGATAAGACGACTATAATAATTTTAAATTATGTCTGTTTTAGTAGCATCAAATGAAATTTTAAATATATAAATTAAATTGAAATCGTACTGTCACATTTAAATGTACGCTGATAATAAGTTAAAATTGTGATGAGCTTATAAGTATAATAAATAAACATTATCAATGAACATAATTATTTTCCTAGGCGCCATTCGCATGAACGATGATTGGCCGAATTATTGTGTAAGTAAGTATGGATAGATGTGTATTCAATAGTATTTTAGCGTTGTATTCGATAGGAATTTAATAAGAAAAATCTAATTTATAAAAGAAAAATGCAAATAACATGAATTTTTTGAAGTTCATGAATAAAATATTACGTATACGCAATGTAATATTCAACTTACCTTTGAAAAATTATTCAAATGACAATAAACTTGGATTGGGATAGTTCTCTAATCTATTTCGCACTATTCACTTTACTTTTTGTAATTTATACACTTTAGTTTGACTTTTTATTGGAAATGTTGTTAACAGTTTTTACAATAGGTTCATTTATGACTCGCTTGACTAAATCTTAACCGTTAGGTGTGACACTGAAGAATAAACGCAAATCCGTTGCGAGCATTTGTTTATATAGGCGTTGACAGCGTTTGGGAACCGACGCAAAAAGGGTAAATCAACAGGTACAGTACACGCCGAACACACACACTTGAACAGTAAGCTCAACTAACGAGCGAGAGCTGAGACGACGACGCCGACACTTGTGACTTCGGCATGTCAAATTCCGGGGCTAAATCGGTGGGCGGGCGTCAGTTTCCAATGGACGAGTGGGCGTGTGGGCGTCTAGAATGGCGGTACTCAGTTGCAGTTGGTTATACGCAAGCAAACACTTGAAAGTTGTGTCACTTTTTTTAGGCTAATGTGCGAGTAATCGAATTACGAATTACGAGCAATTCTGCTTATATGTAGTATGATTTAGGGGGCTCCAAAAATAAGACGACTTTCGACAGAGCGTTCTTAACGCAAACTAAACACGACATTCAATTTGGAAATCTTTAACGAAGATTCACTGATCGTCTCTCTGTGAGCTGAGTTATTAAAAGTCAGTCTCGGTTTCAGACCTTCGGTGAACGATTGTCGTGCCACACTTTTGACAAATCTGTCCGATAAAGCTGAGATTTATGGCATTTTTTCTATAGCAGGAGAGAGATACCACAATGTATTAGTATACGCTTTGAAGTATAGGGTATATAAGCTGTTAGAGTGAATAGATGTTTTAGAATTTAAAAAAAAAATTTATTTTTTATATATAGGTAAAATATGCTCTAAAAAGTATTATTTTCACTGCTAGACAATAAATAAACTACAAAATTGGCTAATTTTATATGATTTAACAACAATACTTAATTTGGTTATTTTCTGTTTCCAAGACACATATCAATCTGATCATAAAATTTCTACCAGCATAAGGTTCATTAACATCAGTCAAGGTACTTTTGGCAATCTATGAGTTGAATATAAGAATTAAATACCTATGTCTATCATCAGGCAGAATACCCCAATTTATAGTTCAATAAACTTGCTATGGTCTCGCTAGAAAGTTATGAAAGTTAATTGGGTCAGTGTCGAACGGATGTTGAAATATAATGAGACTATTGCATTACCCAAAACTAAAAAATAATAATGTTAAACTTATATGTCAAGAAGGGTGCACAGTAAAGTATCATAAAAAAATATGAACTTCTCTTATCCATAAAAAATAACATACTTTTTAGAAAATAAATTCAGTTTAACAAACAGTATTGTTTCCAAAAATAGAATGGAAATTTACAAATTGTGCTATCATTTACGTTTTCGACATTAACATTGAGATAATACGGGATCATTATCATTTATGCTCAAATAATTAATGTCACATTTATAATTAAATTATGTGATGAAATACGGTTCAAAAATAACATCACATCGATGGAACATTCCTTCTATACGATTTATAATTATGCTTGTCTACTTACAATCTCATCTTTTCCCGTATTTGAAATGTGTACAATTTAATTAATAAAATTTTAGCTGACTCAGTCATTAAATCATTGTATAAAAATTTTGAATTCGAGCGGGATTCATATTATTTTTATTTCTTATTTGTGATCCCCAAAATATCGAATGAAAATCTCACCTCCGCATTGGCATTAAATTAATTTTTATGGTTACATCAGCCTGAAAATGTGAGATAAGCTATTTGAGGGTATCTCATCATTGTTCCGATAAGACCACAAACCATTATGACATGCTAATAAAACATTAAATATCAAACATATCAGCACTAATTGACACTTATTAAACAACGAGACACAGACATTGACATTCATGCCGGAACAATTGCTCACACGTGCTCACGTGCTGCTTATGCCGGCCAATTGGCAGAATCAGCAGTAATCACAATCACGAGACTTTCAAAGTGCAGTCATCACTGCTCGTAGTTAAACAAATTGTGCATTCGGATATGCAATTGAACTCATTTGTTAACATAACGGTACTAATAAAAAAGAATTAATGTTCAATTTACTACTACATTGATATGAAAATCACAGTATAATTATTTAAATTGCCGCTCATATTTTCCGCAAAGCCGAAAAGGTTTTCCAGCACTGTTAAGCTGCGTAAACAAACTCGTGCTCATTTTGGAACTGTTATGACGCTGTTAAGAGCGGAGGGGATATTGAAATGGGACTAGTTAACAGTGGAGCTCGCTGTTTATAACAGTTCATCGAAATGTTAAATATCAGAATGTAAAATATTCGTCTTCTTCTTTTTTCGGCTGTTCAGCTGGGGATATTAAGAAAAGGGGGGAGAAAATTAAAAGTAAGAAAATCATCATGGCTACATCTACGCTGCAGCTGGAATTTTCACAGGCAATGGCCGATTTCAAGAAAATGTTCCCGGACATTGACCGCGAAGTCATTGAAGCTGTATTGCGCGCTAATTTGGGAGCTGTGGATCAAACAATCGACCAACTACTTGCGATGTCAACTGACAACCAGGTAAATATATATGTATGTGTGTGTGTGTTTGTTTGTGTATACTAACAGCCTAATAGCTACTAACACTAACACTAACCGCATGTAATAGAACGAAAAACTGCGCAATGAACTGGATGCTAATGTCTCACCACAACAGAGTCTCATCAATCTCAACAATGCGGACAAGGAGCTGCGGCGCAATCAGCAGCTCATTGACACCACAGATGGCGCTGTCAGCAATCCCACAGAGGGCGTCGCTGCCGCTGCCACCGTCACACTGCTGAGCACAGCAACCGCTTCACCGAATCATCACAATACAGGCGCCTCGCCCAAACAACGTCCACTGGGCGCCTCGAATAAGATCAGCTCGACTAACAATACGCCCACCAAGCGAAGTCATACAGTTGCATTGTCCAGCAGCAACAACACATCGCGTCGTTGGAATCCGCCGATCCTAGGAGCTCTGCCAGCTGGTTTTCTGCGCATTGCTCCAGTGGCAGGTCAACAGGATTTTGAGCTGCCCGACGAGCAGTTTGCTCTGATGCTACAGAATGAAGAGTTTATGAATCAATTGAGGTGGAATCAGGATTTCATGAACGCACTGGAGAAGGAGCAGAGCGGCAAGGCCAAGGGCGAAGATGATGCACCATTCCAGGAGAGGCTCAAGAACATGGGAAAAATGTCGCGCAAGAAATTCCTACAAATGGCACGCGTCTTCACCTGGCAGCGTAATAAAAAGGTGACCACCGCCAAGCAAATTGACTCGCTGCCTTTGCGTGAAGAGCCCAGCGACGATGAGGACCATCACCATCAACATCAGCAATCTCAGCAGCAGCAGTCACAGTCAACTCAACAGCAACCGCAACAGCAGAGCCAGGTCCAGCAGCAGCAGCAACAGGGTCAATTGCAGCTGCGCAAGTAAAGTCAGGGCTACCAAGAAAGTCTGGAACCCTTGGACTAGGGTTCCTTTGTTTGTTATCTTATCCTTATCTTATTATCTCATTGGGCCATAATAACGTACGTCAAGGTCATAACATGTTATGATTACTTGATGCATAAGTAAACTCGCGCTAGTATTCGTAATCTCCCCCTTTATATCGTACTCGTAGTAATCTCAATGCGAGAAATCTCCGCATATTTATGTATGATTCTAGTTTTAAATGTCGTCTAATAACCTAAAGTGCAATTTTCCCCCTTTACACACACTTCCACAAAATTCCCAGTGCAATATCTCCTGTGAATATTTTTTAAATATATTATACTTATTGTTTTTTTTTTTCAATTTTCGTTGTTGCCAAATTAGCATAATTAAGTTTTATTGAAATATATGTATATTTATATTTTTAAATGGCAAGAACATGAAGTTGGACTGATACGAAATGCGTTAATTAATAATTGAAAGCATCACAGCAAATAAAAATTATACATATATGATATGATATGGAATGAAATGATATATTTATGTATATCTAGAGCACTTGCTAAAACTCAAAACTAGTCATTAATAAAAAGAACGACAGCACACCTACTCAATTTATGTACAGTAATCAAGCTACATTTATATCTTTCCATTCCCATACCCATACCCAATCCCTATATCCCCATACTGGCCGATTCTTAGAAGTTATAAAGTCCATATTACGTATTATTATATCCGCCTGCGCTTCTACTCTCGTATACATCGTAAATCTCCAGATATACTATATTATAATGTCCATATCAACTGTTGATACTGAACAGATACCGAACACCATCATGTATGGACATATACCATCCATAGTTATGATGGCTAAGCAAACATATGCAACTATTTGATTGTAACTGTACTTGTATTATAAACCATATTTGACAAACTATTATATTCATATTCCAAGTATAAAATACAGATAAATATTTAAAAAATTCACGTCTTATTATTTATAAAGTTCTTTTATATCTGTCAATCTAGATAGAGCATCTGCGACCGTCAGCGGAATTGATAAAACTCTCTCCCGAGGCAATAAAGATCAGTATTAAAAAAATTCTTGATTCTTACATGAATTTATTTAATTTTTATTTTGTTTTTGCTTTTAAATTTTTTTGTTTTTTATTTTTTATAAACATAATACATTTATTATGGATACACGTTGGTTTTCATGTGTGTTTTTGACTTTGATTTAAGGGCATATTGGTTACTTGTTACCTGTTACTGTACTATTATGAATTGTATATTCCTTTTTTTTTTAGTTTTTATTTTTATTTTATTTATTTTTTTTTTGTAAATTTATTTCGTTTTGGATTGACACTTGACGACGAATCTTGTGTTTCATACTATAATTTATTTGTTGGGATTTGTTTGTTTCGTTTTTAATAACAGGATTTAAATCGTTTTACATGCAACAATTGCAATTGCAATCAAAATTCAACTTTACTTTGTTATCTCTACTGAATGATTTCCTTTCTTCTGCATCTTCTCATCATCACTCTCTCAATCTCTCCTTCTCTTTGTGTATTGGTTATTGTTTAATTATAAATGTTGCATGCTCTCTGAGCATGCCGGAGTGTCAGTGTGCATGTGTATGTATGTGTGGGTGTGGGTGTATGCATGTATGGTTGATGTGTGCAATTTGTTGTTTTGTTAAATTTTTTTTTTGTTTTGTTACTTTTACTTACACAGAAATTGATCATTTTTAAACAATTATTTGTAAATTTGTTTTAAACTAATTACTAAAAATGGATTTTCTGGTTGTTTGCAACATTTTGACATCTCATTTGCATACAATATTTTTATAAAATATGTGATTTTTTTCTTTGTTTCTTTCAAGTTTTCATTAAGTGATTTTTAGGCATACAATTGAATTTAGATTTACGTTTAGCTTAATTTGATTTTATTAATCATCTCTCATTTGCTTATTGTTTTGAAGAGCAACGACATTTTTTTATATTATTATATTTCGTGTATTTATGGATCTTCTATGAATTTATGTAATATGTATGTAGATAAATTTTTGTATTTTCGTATAATTATTGTATGTATGTTTAATATGTATGTTTGTATAATCGAAAAGAATTTGAAAAAATAAAATAAATACGAATGTTTTTAGTTTACGAATGTTTCCATCATTTGTTGCGTATATTGCATAATTTTAAAAAACGGCTCAAAAACGAACGACAAATATAATTGTTTTTGTTTATAATAATTAATTGTTAATCAGCAAAAATAGCATAGTAATAATAGTAGTAGTAGTAGTAATAGTATGTAGTAATAATTACAAAAACTTTGCACAGTTAAAAACATTGTCAGTTAAATATTTATCTTTTTCTTTTAGTTTTTTGTTTTGTATATTGTTCTGTTGGTTATTGCAATTTTGACAATCTTAAATCTTCCTTTCTGGGCTGTGTATGCTTGTTACATTTTACTTTTTACTTGTTACTTTACTCATTTTTTGTTTTCTTTTCTTTTTGTTTTGTTTTTTGTTTTGGAAGTCTTATAGCAGAACACATAGGGACTTTTTCGGTTTCTTTTGTTTCTTCTCGGGTGACTTCTTATTGATCTGCCTAACCAAATCGTAGAAAATATCATTAACATTCACTTTGGCTTTGGCTGAGGTCTCCATGAAGGCGCAATTGAATTGAGTGGCCAAGCTCTTGCCCAAATCCTTGCCAACGACGCGCTCCTCCTCCAGATCGCATTTGTTGCCAACCAGCACCATGGGCACATCATCCGTATCCTTCACCCGCAATATTTGCTCTCGCAGATCCTGCAGATCGTTGAACGTCGACTGCGCCGTTATCGAATAGACAAGCACAAATCCCTGTCCATTCTTCATATAGAGATCCCGCATCGCTGTAAACTGTTCCGTGCCGGCAGTATCCAAGATTTCCAACATACATTGCTGGCCATCCACCTCCACCTGTTTGCGGTAACTGTCCTCGATGGTGGGATCGTATTTTTCCACAAAAATGCACTGCACAAACTGCACAGTTAATGCCGATTTGCCAACTCCTCCGCTGCCCAAAACAACAATTTTGTATTCACGCATTTTGTGTCCGACAATTTATAGTTGTGTGTGAGTGTGTTGTTGGTATATTTTAAAAACAGACGCAGGTAGTTACTAACGTAGGCGGTTAACGAGGTGGTTCAGTTGTTGTTGTTGTTATTATTGTTGCTGTTGTTGTGCAAATGTTTATTTAAAACGCGACCGCGTTCTCTTTTGCTCTCTCTCACTCGATTAGTCTCTCTTTTGTGCTTAAACACAACAAAAAAATCACTAGTTTTAGGCGTTGTTCGGCGATTGCTTTTGGGTTGCAGTTGCAGTTCTTGCAGAAAGCTTTTGTTGTTGTTGTTGCTGTTGTTGCTCGTGTACTGTTCTTTGTTATTGATGATAACCTTTGTGCCAACAAACAACTATATATGTATATGTGTGCGTCGTCTGTTTGTGGTCTCTCTCCCTCGCGCTCTCGCTCTCTCTGAATTTCTCCACTCAGGTAGTAAAGGTGCGAGCGTGCGTTTCGTTTTGGTTGTCGTCAAATTGTTGCTTTTTGAGGGGACGATAAATAAAATTACTGCAGCTCTGCTATCCCTGCCGCCTCTGCCGCGACTCTCTGACTACGACAACAACTTCCGTTTTACAGCAGCAATTGATATCTGTTGTTGCTGTTGCGTTGCTGTTGCCGTGCAACAATGATTGCTGAGTACTAAAGTGAACACTGTGGAATGTAAGAAAGCAATAGATGTATTTATAAATTAGATTCCACTATAAATTCGTATTGTTTCGTTTTGGTTTATTGGTTTTGGTATGCTGGTGCTTGTGCTGGCACTGCTTTTAGGAATTTACTGCACTCTTTTTCATTTATTTTTTTTTTTTTTTGTAATAATGAACTCAAAGTGTTCTCCTCGCTCGCTCGCTCAGCACAATTTCGCTCTACCCTCAACATTTTATGATTCATTTTTAGAGTTGTCAAGTATCCGGTTAAACTGTTGAGCACACAACAAACAATGCGCACACTTGTAGCGTGCAAGCCAGTTTGGTCTTTAATTAAATGAGAAACACAAATTATTGCAGCTGCAAATGCTTACAAACGCACACAAAATGTTGATAATATTTTATATTGGTATAAACTTTAATTGGGGCAGGGGGCTGCACCCGCATGTCACGCGCACGGCAACTCTATTCGGAGTTTTTACCTTGTTTGCTGCGCACAAACTGTTGTTTCTGTCTGTGCAGATTTCACACGATTTGCGAGTTTGTAACGATGCGTGTATGCGTGTGCAAGATAAAATGCCACGGCTCGCGAAATGTGCAATTTTTTATTGATAACAATATTAAATTCTAAGGCAAACAGATAACTTTTTTCGGCTTAGGCGCTTCTGCTTGCTAGCTCGCTCACACGCTCTAAAGTGATTCATTTTCGGTGTTGCCACACCTTGCAGCAGTGTCATTCGTGGCGATAGGCGATAGGTGCGCCCAAGTGGCAATACCCAACGATAACTGTCCTAGGAAAATATAACGCATTTTTGAATTGTTATCGTGTTAAAGTCTATACAGCAACAGTTGGTGGCGCAATCTCAACTATGTTTTTATTATTAACAAAAACAAAACTAAAAGCTAACTAAAATTTCGTACAAGTGTAAAAAAGAAGGAGCAAGCACTCTTAGCGTATTTTAGTCACCATGCCAGCGGCAATCGTAACTCCCGCCACCCGCAGCATAATCCGTCCCAGTTCCTTAAAGTCGGCATATCGCTCAATGCAAATCGGTCGAGAGGTTTCCACCTCGACAAGTGCGCACGAGTTGTTGCCTAGGCAACGCGGCTTCTTTTTGACAACCTCTCCGGTGCTCTTGTGTATTGATGCCGTCAGTTTGCAGACAACAGCCGGCTCGATGAGCGATTGGTGGTGCAACAGTACCGGATAACCCATTGTAATTGGCACCTTGACATTGAAGACGATGATGCGGCACTGGAAACGTGTCGTCACGGGTATTGGCATCTGCGGATCACAAATGATGCAGCCGACTGTAATGTTGTTAATGTCAACGCCGGCAAGTGTTACGGATATCTGGTCGCCGGCAAAGACACTCGTCTGTGTAAGCTCGTCCATGGTGAGGGCTTTCACCTGCGCCTGCTCCCGACTCGCACCCACCAACACCTTGTCATTCAGGCAGAGTACGCCTGTCTCGATCCGTCCCGAAATGCAAAAACCGGAGCCGGTGCCCTTATAGATGTCCGACACGGACATTCGCAGCGGCCGATCAATGGCTCGTTCCGGCACCTTAAAGTGCTCGATGACATCTAATAAATGAGGTCCTTCATACCAGGCTTTAAGGCCAGGCTCCTGTGCGGCCTTTGTGAGATTCTCGCCCGTCAGACCAGAGCACGGCGTAAAGCTGACATCAGACTCCTTGAAACCCGCCTGTTTGAGGAAGGACTTCAGCTTGTGGACAATCTCTTGGAAGCGCTCTTTGGACCAGCCCACTGTGTCCAGTTTGTTAATGACCACGCCCAGCTGATTGACTCCCAGTGAGCGCACCAGAATGGCATGTTCCCGTGTCTGTCCGCCCAGTTCAAAGCCGGACTCGAACTCGCCACGTGTGGCATCCACAACGAGCAGCGCCACATCCGCTTGCGTGGCACCAGAAATCATGTTTGGTATGAAATCTTTGTGGCCAGGAGCGTCTAAGAGAGTAACTATCTTGGATTTGGTCTCGATGCGCGACTGGCCCACATCCATGGTGATGCCGCGAGCACGTTCCTCCCCAGTCTCGTCCAGCACCCAGGCATACATGAAACTCTGCTTGCCCAGCTTCTTGGACTCCTGCTCATGTTTGTGCATAACTCGCTGGGAAACGTTCCCTGTGTCGTACAATAGATGACCCATCAGTGTGCTCTTGCCCGCATCCACGTGTCCAATCACAATCATATGTATGTGGCTCTTTTGCGAGGATCGCTCCTGGTCATACAGATGCTGGGCATTGCGCTGCGCCTGATCCTTGGATACCTTAAAGATAGACGTGGCACTTCGACCCGCCTCGTCGCCTCCCACATTGATATCGACTGGCGTATTCCGGCCAGAGACAACCGGCGAGGCAGGGGCCTTGGGTGAAGCTATATCGAATCCGCGCCGGGCATCCTTCTGGGCGGACAGCGTAATCTTGGTGGGCGTCACCTTTGGCGTTGTCAGAGCCGTTGTGATGGCCTTTGTTGTGGTCGTCGGATTCAGTTTGAGCTTTTGTGGTCGCTTCTCCTTCTCCTCCTTCTTGTTTGTCTCCTCGTTTAGAATCTCATCGAGTATTTTCTGTATGTTATAGTCAAAGCGCATTGAAGTCTCAACGATGCGACGCTCGGAAACGGCATCTCCCACCACACTACGCACTTCATCGATGCAGGAACTTAACTTGGCCTGGTCCATCTCATCCAGTTCCGGCATTTGGAAACTCTCCGAATCTCGTCTGGCTTTTTGATACGCCTCATCCTCATCATCGTCGCCATCCTCGGCCTCCTCTTGAATGTCCTTGTTCTTGTTAATAAACGCCGACATACTCTGTTGCCCACGAGCTCGGTCATAAAGCCATTGTTGATCCGTTGGCGAAACACAATCGTCGTCTACGGAATGACCGTAGACATCGTCGTAGCCATCATATTCGTCGTTGTAGTCCATGCCGCGTACTATTCTGTGTCGCGACATCTTGCTGTTTTAATATATTCCCAGTGGTTAAAGTTTATATTTCACAATTATTAAAAACGAAGACCAATTGGTGAGAATTTCATCAATTTGCATTCTATCCACAACGTTGCCACCTGGCCTAAATGCTGCCACCCAACCGAAAGGCTGCCACCCTGTTTTATTAACCGATTCGGCAATATGTACCATTTTGAGTCAATTGTCTAAATTGGTAATTTAAAATTTGTTAACCTTTTTTATGTAAATTTCTTAATTTTGAAGCTAGAGTTTTTTATGTTTTGGTAGCGTTTTTGTTGGAATATCTGAATTTTTTAACATATTTTTCAGAATAAAATTTGTAACTTCTCTCCCCTTGTGATGAAAAGCCTAAAACCTTCATTAAAATGTTTACCTTAATTTTATGTAATTTTGAGGTTTAAATTAACATCAAATATAATTATTTTTTATTGAGTTTTTTCCGTTTTTAAGTTTGCTATTTTTTTAGTGATGGGCGACAATATCGACAAAATCGGCTCGTTAATAATAAAGCTGCCAACTTTTTTTAGTAGTCAGGTCGCAACCAACAACAAGTTGACAGGCTTATCAATCTCAGTGTCGTGATGCGATAGTTCTGTTAAATTCATTGCTTCTCACTGATTAATCGCGTAAGCTGTGTTACTTAGCTGTTATAACTCTGTTATCTGTTATTAGAGGTCGTGATTGTGCGCAAGTAGACAGCTGTTTGAGTCTCACTCATAGTTCTTCTACCAAACAAGTCGCGTAACTAACCAATTTAGTGTTTAACCTTTGTTTATACAAATATATTTAAATATGAAATGTTGCAAGAACAACATAAAAGTATTCAACAGTGTTTTTAGAAAAGTTGTAGTACCCACTGTTAAATAGCAGTTCAATCGAATTTACATTTTTTTGGTCACTGTTATGGTGCTGTTAAAAATGAAATAAATGCGTGGTGTGTGTTGTTGTCTTTGTGTCGCGTTAAAATATTAAGAAAAGCGCTGAAAATTGTTACGGAGCAATCAAAAAATCATTAAAAGGTTAATAACACTCAGTTGAATGTGGCGAAAAATGCAGGCGACGCAGCATTGAGCGCTCGATTTTCTTCGAGTATTGAGAACTTAAACGTACGCAACCTACATACAATTTAATAACAACAAAAGCAGCAACAACAACAGCAGCAGACACAGCTAAAGAAAACAGAACACCAGCAGCAACAACAACAACAAACAGTATGTACAACAACGGCACAAGGGGCTTCTCCATACACGATGCATTCGAGGAGGAGGAAGAGGAGGCGATACGTGTCTACGGCTCCACAGTGATATCAACGCCAATGCGCGGTGGCGTTAGCGGCAGCGCCAAACAAGGTCGCTCCACCGAAGATGTATCCATACGCATACAGGATCCAAAGTAAGTGGCGAAAACAAAAACAAAAAACAGAACGAAACAAGTTCGCCTGTTTGTCTGGTTTATTCTCAGAATCTCAGTTCTCGGTGTCTCTCTGAGCGTGGGTAGCTGCTTGACAGTTGTTGACACCATTTTTGAATCACAACAAGGAAATTTTGTTAATGACCCCCTCTCCACGCCTCCCTCCAGTCTTCCCTTCATATAAAACAAGAGTTCAATTTATTAAGTAAACTAAATTGGCACTTGCAGCGCAAACTATTTAGCAACCAGATTTAAAACAAGCTTGAATGAGTCATTTGATGAAGCAGCCGGTATTATTTTTAGCGCTTACTTGACAATAGCTAATAAACTTCTTTAAAAATAATTATGACACTTCTTAACAATTTAAATAATTTAATAGTCAGTTTAATGACTCAAAGTCCAACTGACTTGCATATTTCATGCAGCTCAGGCTGTCGCCCTTTACCTTTTGTGGGCGCTGCTCTTACTTACTTACTTCCCGCTTCCTTGCTCTTGCCGGAAGTGCTTGTCGGACATTTGCATAAATTTTCTAGAGTGTGGCACTCTTTGCCTAAAACTGAACGTTAAAGGCGCGTGCGTGCTTCTTTCATTCATACATAAATATTTACAATTACTTTTGCTCTTCTATTCGCGATTCCATTGGATTCCATTATGAATGCATGCCGTGTTTTGCCGTAAGGCAAAGCCAACAACAACAACAACAACATGAAGAAGATGGAAATGAAGAAGACTGCAAACAGCATCGGACGTAATTATGGCGACGTCTGTCTTGTCCAGTGTCTGACATGCATTCATCCTAATTTGGCATTCAATTGTAAAATCGTTGCGCATAAATTTCGTCATTCCTTGAAGAATTTTGCACGACACCCAACACCTAGGCACGAGTGTGTGTCTGTGTGTGTGTCTTTGTGTGTGTGAATCTGTGTGTGTGGCCTTCGGTTGCGGTCGCAGCACAATTGCACTTGTGCGACTTCGTTGTAATCGAGTAATAATACATACAGTCAGCACAATATTTATTCGTACTCGTACTTTTAAATTACACTACAGGATTTAATGATTCAAAATATTCCCCCAAACTAAAATGTTTATTTTTCTTCTTAATACATACATACATATATGAACACAAACTGTATAATTCAGTGACCCTCAGCTTATTTGACCCACTACTTTTACATATTACGAATTTGAAATATAGTATTAATTAACTTGCAGAAAGTGTAAAGCTATTCGGCTGGGACACATCTGAAAAACCGCTAAATGCCAGATTTTTTAAATTAATAAACAAATTTAAAATAATTGCAAATATAAATTATAAAAGCTTAGTGTACGAATACAGGTTGGGCTGACTGTACATACTCACAAAGCAGTGTAACTTATGTTGGTGTGAGTGCAGCTTCTCTTTTTGATAGCCCCACTGATAAGAAGATTGAAATTAATAATTTAAATTGCGACTTGCTTCTCATTGATTGTTGTTTTTTGTTTGTATAATTATGTGTACAGGGGCTACAACAAATACGCAGAGGACACAACGTCAAGGGACAGTGACTCGCTAATACAGGAATACGGTAATCTGCCCACGGAGGAGACAAACACATATTGCTGGCGGCATCCAAAGGTCCGGGAGAATTGGCGCACTGTTCTGGCCGCCTTTACGCTGCTTGTCGTTGGCACCGGTTTATTTGTAATGGGCACCTTTGCCATTGCCGATCCACACAATACATCACAGGGTGTTGTATTTTTTGTTGCTGGACTCATTTGCTTTATTCCGGGCGCCTATCACGTCGTCTACATTTGGCTGGCAGCCAAAGGATATCGAGGGTTTGACTTTTATCACCTGCCACTGTTTACATAAGCAACAGAATAATATGTAAATTGTATGTCGCATTGGTTGATCCAATTCAAACCGCAATCCCTGTCTGTCTATATACATAATTATATATACTTATATATAAACATTTATTTTCTATGTATGGTAAATAACTCGAAAAGTCTCCTTTTGTGTAACTGATAATTTAATGTGTGTAGCGAAACAATTTCAATCCAAAATTCGAATCTTAGCAATAATGAATGTATGTATTTTTTTAAACAATTATTTTGTTATAATTATTATATACTCAGAAAGCTTTTGGTATACCCTCAAAAGTGCAAAAGATACGTATGGTAAACCCACACACACTTACACACATCTCATACACACACTAAAACACATTCGAAATTTATTTAAAATATAACAAGAAAAACGAAAGACTTTGTATATGATGCTAATTGTGAAGCGCGCGTTAGTGTTTAAAAATAATAACAAAAAAGAAATTTAAACTGTAATTTATTGAAATTTAATTGCACCAAAAACCAAATCGATAAAAACTAACGAAATGTTTTACGATTTTCAAACACGAATCTATATTTAATAAAAATATGATTAATAAATATATGTATATGATTAGGAAGCGTTCGATAAGAACGCGCCTTAAATACTTAGTATATAGATACAGTAATCTTATTTAACAAATTTTAATGAGAACTCTTCAAAGAAAATATTTCAAAACAACAAAATAAAACCAAAAGAGTAATCTGTTATTGATATAAGTGAAAAGCGCTGCTATTGCAATATGTACGTTTTTTTATAGCTATAAAAGTAATGCGCTATTTTTTCTAACCCTAAATAACCCTACCCGTCCTCTAATAAAATTATACACTCAACTCTCACAGTCATTACACACACACAAACACACTCAGACAGACGCCTCATCAGATTTCATATAGAAAAAGCAAAAAATGATGATTTAATAATATTTTTTTATTCCGCCGTTTAGTTTTTAATACTGTATTTTTTAAGTACGCTGAATATGGTTGTATGTAAAAAACAAAAAATAAACTTTTTTGATTTATATAAAAATTGATATATTAAAAACTAGGCACGTTTTTAATACATGCCTCGTCTATACTCGAAATTTATGTATTAAATATTATTTAGAGCTTTTGCTTTGACTATTGTAAGTAAATTCATTTATTGTTGGTTTTTTTAAATGCAAATTAAATACCTTTTTGAAATTGTTTATAAATTGTTTTTATTATTTGTTATTTTCATAATTTCTTGGAAATTTAAATTTAGAATTCTTGAAACATAATTTGTGGTCGAGAGTTAATATTATATTATTTATTTTTATTTTTCTTACTTAATTTATAAATAAGGAAGAATTTTTAGCATTCCTTACTTTCTAAGACATTGCAACTCACAAGGGTTTTAGATTTCGATGGACCATTGTGTTGGGTAGAAAAATGAATAGTCTATCTGGATTACAATGAAATTTTCAAATAATACTCAATATCTCTATTTGGTGGGATCATTTAATATTTAGATTGCAAAACTTTCATTATCATGGACTAGTAACTACATGTGATTATACGTGGGACTTTGATATCCAATTTTGTTTGTCGTACGATAGTTTGCACACGCCAATGATAAGTAAATAAATATATTTTATCTATGGTCATGGTTTATTAATTATTTTTTCTTACTTGCTTTCACATATTTTGAATGTTATTTAATTATAAGAATATTTATTTATACATCTTAAGCTATCACATTCCCATACCATTATCATTCATTATGAAATCTCATTGATTGAACACTTTAAAAATCGGTGGATAGGTTGATTGATTTTTAGATTTAGTGATTGGCAAGGATAATGACAAATCAAATGCGTTGGCAAAATAATGTTGCTCAATAATACACCAAAAGAAATAAGAGGTATATAATACGGTATACTTATATTTACAATGTATTTTTATTTTCAATTAAACGTTGCTCGACTTTGACGATTAATTGATGAATGATGATTGATCGTTAAGCTTTAAATGTGGTTAGTCAAGTAAGCTGAGTGAAATAAAGTGCATAAAATTAACTGACAAGCAAAGTTTTTTTTTTTATATCTTCATACAGTTGGTCAAGTACTTTGTTTGACAAAGAAAAAAATTTCATATTGTATTAAAAACAAATCTTTTCTTGTTTCTTTTTTTCTTATTTGATTAAAAATAGTTGTCTATAGTTCCCTAGCAGTTGAAAACAGAAAAATTAAGACCCGCTGGGTGAAGCTTGCTTAAAAAATATAAAACTTACATATTTGCTTTTTGTTTATATTTTGGTTTTTGTTTCAGTCATTTCAATCTCAATATTCAAATTTAAATTTAAAACTAGGTTGAAAAACGATGATGAAAGCTTAACAAACTAATTGAATTTTCAGTTACGGTTATTCATTTCAATCGGTTAATACAGGTTAAAGATTAGGGTCCTAATCACTGCAAAATAGTTAAGCCCTTCGTTAAGCTTGCTCTAAATATAATAAGCAACTTACGGAAAAATTAAATAAAATTAAAAAACTTTGAAAAGGTATTTTCCAATAATAGGGAAGTTTCTTCGTTGTTAAAAAAATTACTTGAATAACTGTATATATTATTCTTGTTGCTGGGAAGACAAATTGTCACCAGGCATCGACCAAACATCGACAGGCTTAAAGCCGGGAGGAAGCAAAGGGTGTGCAGGGAACAGAAAGAGAAGCCTGGCAACGGTACAACGTGGCGCCAGTGGAATATCCACTATGGATAAGCATAACCATAACCGCAACAGGAGGTGAGGCCTTTTAGTAGTGCATATCCCCAAGTTCATTAGACTTTGATGGCCGACTCACTGCGTCTCCCGCTGCTGGCAATGGGTTAATGCCTGGCGCTGGGGGCATAAAGCGTTCAACGGCACGAAATGGAAAGTTTTTTTCTCTATTTGTTTTGCCGCACATAAATCCGTTTTAGCCAAGAAAAACCTTATAGCCAAATTCTAAAAATAAGTAAGGCAATCGAAGCCAGCAGAGATGTATGAGCCCGAGGCTGAATCGGACGAGGATTGCGAAGTCTACTGTAAGTAAATATAAAGCTCTTGAGTCGTTAGCCATAGTTGCTGAGAATAACATGTCGCTTATGTTGGATTACGCAGTCCTCAAGCCCGTCAACGAGTACAACATTGTGGACAAGATTAAGGAGGCCAATAAGGAGCTGTTTGCCCTAGATGATGATGATGAAGCTGGAACGACTGCTGGCAGCGAAAATGTTAATAGTAGCAACAATCGAAAGGTGACCTTTGCCTTGAATTTGGAGAACTATGAGCCCACATCTCAACAAACTGTACAGGAGCCGGAGCCGGACTTGCAGATTCCCAGTCCGCCGGATGAGCTGCTGCAGCAGTTGGCGCAGCTGAAGCTGAAACCGGAACGTGAGCGATTTGCGCCCATTGCCGAGGAGCCGATCAAGGAGCAGGAAAAGCCGCCGGAGCAGGAACCTCAGCTAATAGAAAAAGAGGAAGAAGTGGAGGAGGAAATCTGTGAGGAGATACTAGAGCTGACTGAAGTGGACAGCAACCAGAAACAACCAGCGACAACTGTTCCAGCCAGCATGGACTACGAGGAGGATGATGACTTCTCAGGCGTGGATGAGGATGATTTGACGGCGGAAAGAGAAACAACATTGGTAAATGACACACAGCAGCATCGCATTAGTCGCCAGAACACCTTTGACTGCAACTACGATCAGACGGAGGGCGAGTCGGATCAGAGAAGTCTCACGAATCTGCTCACCGAGTCCGACTGCGAGGAAGATGAACGTGCCGTGAATGAAGCACGTCTCAAGTTGCGACAGGCCTACAAAAGTCTGTACAAAACGCTGGATGCCAGTGAGCAGGCGCAGATCAACAGGCTGACTTCCAATGGCAACGAGGAAGTGGAAGACGATGACTTGTCCATCATTGCAGCCAGCTATATACCCGATGACTTTGAGCTAAACGAGCGCAGCATTTACTACAAAAATGAGGACGAAACGGAGCAGCAGCAGCAGCTAAGAACGACGTCGCCCAACAACAGCAACACCATCAGCAGCACCAGCACCAAGACTTTCTTCAATTCCCGCCGCTTCAGCTTCAGGCGAAGGGCCAGACCCACGCCCAGTGTGCAGCCGGATATTAAAATGAACTACAAAATCTGTTGTGAGCATCGACACGCGTTGCAGGACAAACTGCCGAGATACACCGGCTACATGTCCGAGTACGGATTAAGTGCAAAGCAGTTGCAGCAACGGGAGCAGCAGCTGCGCAGGAAGCAACGTTACAGCATGGAGCAAACTCTGAATCGCAATGAGCATGAGCTCAAGAAGATGCAGGATAATGAACGCGCCTTTACCACGTGGCTGAAGAACAAGATGCGTTATCCCATCAACAAGACGAGGAACATGTTTGACACGACACGCAGGAGAGCAAGTGTTGCTGCCGTCAACAGTCCCAATTCTCACCAGCAGCAGCAGCAGCAGCAACATCATCACCAGTTAAATCGAAGACGTGACAGCAACGAGGTGCATGCTTATCGACATCTCTTGGGCAGCTGGAACAAGTAGAAACAATAGAATCTTAAAACGCTAGTTTATTACATACAAATATAATCGTATTATGTATAATTATTTAATTTGTAATACAACTTGCAAAGAAGAAGCCATTTAAGGAGGAGGAGGGTGTTACAGTTTCAACAGTGAAATACATCAAGTATATCCAGATATTTGTTGTTTGTTAATTGTTTCCAGATGTGTGTGTTTGTGTGTGTTTCGAGCGTTACAATGACAGAATGTACAAATGTATAAAATAGACAAAAATTAATCTAAAGTTAAGGTATACTGTGTCTCGACTGTTCTCTGCTTATGTGTGTATGTGTGTGTGTAAGTGTTCCTGTGCTATTTTTTGCATGTGTGAGTGCTACAGCTAATTGTGGATCCTTAATGCCGCGACTTCTTTGATTTGCTGTGGCCATTGTCTCGACTGTCCTCACGCGAGCGCTTGCGATCCTTATCCTTGCTGCTGCTCTTGTGTCCCGCTGACGAGGAGGAATGATGCTTGTCGCGATTGTGATACTTATCCTTGGACGATTTCGATGGGCTACAATAAACCAAAGCAATACAAATTGATTAATTAATTCAATAATTGCGCCTGAAATGAGCAAAATTTTGGTCGAGAATGCAAAGTTCTTGCAACAAGCAAAAATAGAGAAAAAATGTGTTGTAACAAAATCAATTTTGAGCAGAATTTCTCATAGTTTATGAAGTATTTTCTATAAATTTATAAAAAGCAGATTAATTTCATGATTGAAGTCGGTTTATAAAATAAAATAATAATAATAAATAGATGTTAATAAATGTTAACAATTAATCGAATCGAAAGTAGTAAACACAAAAGTTCAGTCCAACTATATTTAGTAATTTAAATTTGTTTTCCATCGAAATTTCAAATTAAATATATTTCTAGACAATTACGGAATATTTCTAGTCTTTTTTCATAGTTCTAGTTTTCAAAGCTGAAGTATCAAATAAAATTAATAATTATAAACAAAACGAAATAAAAAGAATAAAAACGAAACAACTAAGAAAAAAAACTTCATAAAAATCAAATCAAATTTCCAATGTTAATAATGTTCTTTTTAGTTTGAATAATTATTAAATATGTGAGTGTTGTTTTCTGTGCAAGTGTGTGTGAATTCATGGTGTGTGCAAATGTGTGTGGTGAATACGTTAACAAACCTAGATGAGCTGCCATGTTTGGAGCTGGAGGATTTTAAATGTGAAGAAGAGGAGGAATTCGACTTATGCTTTTTACTGTGCGACGATCGCTGCTCCTCACGCTCGCGACGACTGTGTGTGTGCGTGATGCGGAATAGTTATTAAATAAATAAATAAATAAATAGAAGAGAGGATTTGTTTCAATTGGTATTTTGAATACGCTCTTTAGGATTAACAACAATCAATGTGGTGAATTCTCTCTGCATACCTGTGCTTGGAGCTCTTGCCGTGTTTCTTCGTTTCGAATTTGCCATTGCGCTTGTCATCGGTATTGTAATCATTGTTACGATCCTCTTCAGCGGCTTCGCGCTCCAGATCAGACCAATCCTTGCCAGACTCCTCATCGGATCCCAGTTCTAAAAAGATAAATTATTAATAAATTTGTATATATTTTTAAAAATAATATTTTGCTTACCATCGCTATCATCGCTTTCGTCCTCGGAAGCCTCCGAGTATTCGGAATCATCTTCGTCGGTCTCATCGTCGGACTCAGCGTCTGTTGGATTATAGGCTTCATCCTCTTCCGACTCGGCAGACTCGTTGTCCGCTTCGCTGCCTGATTCGGGATCCAAAAATGTCCAACCTCCCTGCTCAAAGAAGCCTTCGGGATCATCGGTAATGGTCTTCATGATCTTTTGCCAGTTGAGCGATTGAACGCCCTCCGAATAACGAATGTCGCAGGAACTGCAAATGTAAAGGATTGGATACAAATCAAACGAATAACAAGCTAGATAGATTGCGTACTTAAGCCACTCCTTAACGTGATCCAGCATGTTCATGGGAATGGCATTGACCATGGCCACCTTTTTGATGTACTCCTTGAACACAAAGATCATGTCAAAGTTTCGCAGATGGAACTGTACGCGCTCAAAGTGAACTAATTCGACATCGTCTAGGGTGATAACAAATGGCGGCCATTCTGTAAGATTGACCAAGGATCCGGATGTTGGCTGCAGCGTGACCGTACTGCGGAAGGGCGCACCAGGGAAGCCCAGCTCACGGAAGGGTGTATCGAATTCGACCTGTGCCTTTGTCATCGCCTCGACCTTCTCACAGAAACTTTTGAACGCCGTTTTTAGTTTGTGGCGCAACTCTCGCTCCGCCTGCTCGGCGGCCAAATCATCGCGATCGTGCATGTGCTGATGCTTGCCGAGATCTGTGGTAATCTCGCCCACTTCCGTGTAAAACTGAACATCCACATGCTTCTTTTTGCCAAACATGATTGCGTATTTGAGATGGAAATGCAACAGGATAATCATTTCACCATCACAAGGTTGAAAGAATGCGCTCTTAATATTGTTGTACAGAATGTCCACCTTATCGCCGCGCACGGAGATGTAGCGGAAGCCATTGGTGTGTGCCTCCAAACTACCTGTCATGCGCTTGGTTACAATGTTGGGACGAATGTACAGATCCTTCAGCTTGGGATTACCCTTGTTCTGTGACAGTATCAACGTATCCTGCTTGACCAAATCCTCCTTTTCACGCTCCTCCGCCTCACGGGTCTTGAAGCGTTTTTGCACCTCTTTAATCAACCGAAAAGCGTTGTTTAGATTTGCTGACGGAGCTGCCACCTCGCCATGCTCCTTGACATTCGAACTGCGATAGGTGCTGCAAATCAATTATGATTATTATAAAATCATTTAAATGATAACAATCTAAAACTTACACTTCCTTGACAAAGGTGGCTTCGGGCTGAGGATAAAGTCCGCCTTCGTTTCGGCCCATTGTGGCGCCAGGATGAAAGAAATTGATACGCAGATACGTGTACTCGCCCTCCACAGATTGGGAAATGTTCTTAATGGTGGAGATGTGGAATGGCACCTGAATGCCAAAGACGGGCATTATGACCGTCTCGTATTTCTTGTCCACATACAGTTTTAGTTCCTTTACTTCCGGCTCTCGTGGAATTTGGCTCATTGACTTGTAGGAGACTGTGTTCTTGCGCACCTTCTCCACCTCCTTGGAGTTGCCCTGCTTGGCCAGACGTTCGCGAGCACGTTCGTTCAACTGTTGCGCCAACTCACGTTGATGCTCCTTGCGTTTCTCTTCAGTGTTGATCTCGTTACGTAGCTTGGAATCTAGCACAGCGTTACGCTTACTCCGACCTAGTATCTCAGTACTCTGATCTGGCTTGGTAGGCTTCTTATCATCGACATCCTCCTCCTCGTCATCATCGTCTTTGATGAAGATGCCAACGTTTTTAATTTTCTTTTTGGACGGTGTCATCACACTGGCTGGCGCCTGATCGCCAACCAACACAGTGTCACCAATAAACAGAGCATAGGTTTTGCCTTCCTTGTCGGCAGCATCGGGATTAGTCAAATTCGAGATGCCCACGTGCAAATTGAAGACCATATTCTTTTTGATGAGCGCCTGGCACTTGGGTCCAATGACAATTGAATTCTCACGGAATTCCAGGCCCATGGCAAAGCCAAAGCTCTTGGTAAGATTATCCACCATGCTGGGCTTCTCCTTTTTTACATAGGCCAGCGTTTTTTCATAGACTTCACAGAGCTTGGCATTAGGTATAAGCAGCTTGAGTATTTCCTCCTGCACGTTTACCAGAAACGTGTAATTCTCCTGCATTGCCTCTGTGGGATTCACCAGAAAGGTGCGCGATATATTGGAGCAATAGGATTTGTAGCGTGCACCCAGCGAGCAAACAATCACTCCAAAATGCAAATGATTTTTATCGGCAGCCGCAGAGAACTTTAAACTGTAAGCGCCTCCAGATTGAATAATGGGTGGATAGGCCATATCAAGTAATCGAGGATCCAAGCCACTGGTGTACTTCTTTTCTCCAATAGCTGCCTCGCAGCCGTCCGACAGCTTTGTGTGCTTGACTTTCTGCAAGTATAAATAAGAGGAGATTAATCTATTAACTTAATCTCAAAGTTAACATGGCTTACCCGATCAGAATCAATGATGTCCATGATTTCATCCTTCAAATACTTGTTGAATATGTCCATGGATACTAATGAAGCTTTACGTACATTATTTATCTCGGACTCATCTTTGGGACACATCAGATAAGCAATAATCGTGCTGATGTCCACATGTTCAAATTTCGCGGCCGTCAGCATCTTTTTCCAGGCTTCGCTAAATTCACCTGGGAATGCATCCTTGGTGAAAACGCCCAGCCTTTTGCCTTTCTTGGAGTTCTGTATGGTCTTGATGAGCTTTTCAAAGTTGGCCTGATCTTTGTCCGTCTATTAACGATAATTTCATTAATAACTGAATGTGAATTAGTTGATGAAATGTTTAATACTTACACGATCACGAACGAGTAGCTTTATTTCCGGCACACCCTCCTCGCTGATGTTCTGGGCCTGCTTCAGGAACTCGATTTTCTTCTTGCTGGTTAGAAAATAGATGGCATCCGAGGCAAACACAGAAATTGTATCTGTCAGCTCGTAGCCAAGCAGCCAGAGCTGCAGGGCCATTGATTTTGAGTAGATAACATCTTCATCCACGCCCACCACACTCATGATGCAGTCCAGATTACTCAGCGCATCATCGTGGCCAGTGCTCGGCGCCTGTCGATAATTCAGATTAACAGATTTACAAATTATTGCCGCGATTAAAAAGCCGCATCTCATGCGTTCTAACCTAATTTGTGACTGCATTTGTTTTTGTTTTACCTTTTTTTAGTCAAATATTACCGGCAATTTCACAATATTTGCTAATTTGTGACTATCTAAATGTCATTCTGAAAACAACGTGGAGCCGGAAAACCTCCTAAACTCTTTGATATTGTGTCTCCGGCAGGGACAGAGATAGAGACCGAGTCAGACTTACCTTCCATTCTGTGTAGAGGCGTTTAATTCGCCGCACAAATGATTCTTTATCTAGCACAAAGCTCGACATGTTGTCGTTTCAAACTTAATGCGTTTAATAGTAATTATGACCGTCTAACTCAATAATTTAACACATTTATATTGCAAATTCCGCCAGACGAGCGTTTTGCAAAAAAATGCGCGGCGACAGACGCGTGGACATTCACATGTGAACGTTCAACATATTATCATCGACTTGACGCAATCGAACTACGCTCGATTGTTATCGAAATCATCATTAAGTTGCAGTGCTATGTAACAAAAAATTTTTTAATAAACGCTTTTTTAAAATTTTCATTTGTGCAATAAATATGCATATTTTAATAAAAATGACTCAATATTTAAAATAAATTATCTTTTATCAAGTAAAATATTTAATATAACTAGCTTACATCAAGAGCACGCACTAAGATCACGAACCCATCTCTAGGTTTTGGGCGTAAATAATAAACAGCTGTTGCGGTGTTTTGATGTTTTTGCAAAAATGAGCGAATTTCTTTCAGAAAACAATGCGTGCGGACAAAATTTGCTTAACATCGTATCCGTAGGCAACTCAATAGTTGCCGAAATACTCCGCCTAAAAGAATACGTACCCAGCATCTACAGGTAAGACTTATTTTTAGATAAAATCATTTGAGTTTAACTGTGTGTTTTTTTTTCTCAGATTGGACAATGCAGCTGACAAGCAAAAATATGGCGAAATTATATTGGATTTTAGCTACTTTAAAGTGGCAGAGGCGCACGAAAAAAAGATTGAGCAGAGTCAAGTAAGTAGAATTAGCTTAAAAACTATATAAATATTAAACTTTCAGTATTTGCTTAGGAGCTGAGCGACTTGGACTTGGAAACACGAACGAATCATCTGCAGTTGATCACACGGTTTTATTTGGCTTTCCAGAGTGTGCATCATTATGCCACAGACTTGCAACAGTACATTGAGGAACTAAACACTGGTTATTATATACAGCAAACCCTGGAAACCGTGCTACAGGATGAAGAGGGCAAACAGTTGCTGGTAAGTCGAATTAAAATTAAGTGAACAGCTTAAGCAACTATTTACTTTGTCTGCAGTGCGAGTCTCTCTATTTGTATGGCGTTATTTTGCTCGTGCTGGACTTTCATATACCTGGCGATGTCCGCGAGCGACTGCTGATTGCCTACTATCGCTACAGCGGCGGAGATGCCACGCCCAGCGGCGATGAAAGCAACATCCATGATGTGTGCCTGCTTCTGCGCTCCACTGGCTACATTCAGCCGGCACAGACTAAAGCTCTGGTTGCTGGCAGCCAGTCAGTGCCTGTGCCTGTCCAGAAATATCCGGAGGCTTACTTTGCACGCTTTAGCTTCGATGCGAACTTTATAGATTTGGTGTTGGCTCGTCTGCGCTGTGATGATATCTACAATCAGTTGGCCATCTATCCGCATCCCTCACATCGCAGCACAGCGCTGTCAACCCAGGCTGCCATGCTCTTCGTTTGCCTCTACTTCTCACCCCAAGTGTTGCACACTCAGGGTTCCCAGATGCGTGAGATTGTGGACAAGTTCTTCTGTGACAATTGGACGTTGTCTATTTACATGGGCATCACTGTCAATCTGATTGATGCCTGGGCGCACTTTAAAGCCGCCAGTAGTGCAGTGTCCAATGTGGTGACACCGGTCGCCATTAAGACGCTCTGCCAGCAGGAGCGGGAACAACTTCAGAAAACACTGCAAAAGACCCAAGAGATTGTGCGGGAAGGAGTTCTAGACGACGCCTTTGTGCTGGAGCATGCCAACCAGATTATTGTGCTTATGCGACAGGCTAACGTATTGCTCCGTTGGCATTGCCTGCACACAAGTCCCGCCGTATTCGTTGTGTCGGGCCAGGCGGCGGCTCCAGTACATCAAATGCTTCTGCAAGAGCTGCAGTTTGATCAGAATAAGCTCTACAATCTGCTGCTCAACTGTGGCCAACTTGAGTTGACAGTCCGAGAATTGCTGGCAGACTTGCAAAGGGATCGAGAGAAGCGCTGGACGAGTAGTCGCGAGGAGGCAATGCAATATCTGCGGGAACTCAGTGAAGCATTTGCGGGTTCACGTCCGTTGACCAAGATTGAAGCCAATCCACAGCTGCAACAATGGTTTGGTCAGGTGGCACAGCGTCTCCAAAAACTGGACATTGTCAAGCCACAAAAGGCGGGTCGCTTGATCATTCAAGTCATGCAGGCGCTGGATGAAGTTCAGGAATATCATAATCTACATGCGAATATGCTGGTGAAACAGCAGCTGCAGGAGACGCGGGATCTGTTGAACCGAATGGCTCAGGTGAGACACGATTAACATCTTCTGTTTTTATTATAAAAACATATATTCGTTCTCTGTATTTCACAGTTGATCAACCTCAAGGAGGACATCGAAATTCACATACAGATGATCAGCGACTTTAGCTACGCCTGGCAACTGCTTCAGCGGGATTTCATTGGTATTATGCAGGATCACATCAAGCGTCAGCCACGGGCAGTCATTGGCATAAGAGCGGTATTCCTGAAGCTAGCCAGCACCTTGGAGGTGCCGCTGATGCGCATTAATCAGGCGAAGAGCGAGGATCTTGTCTCCGTGTCCAACTATTACAGCACAGAGCTGGCCAACTTCTTGAGACGCGTGCTACAAATTGTGCCCGAAACGATGTTCAGCATTTTGGCCAGGATTATACAGCTGCTGACAAATGTTATCAAGGAGTTTCCCACGCGCCTGGAGAAGGATAAGCTGCGGGAGTATGCGCAGTTTGAAGAGCGCGCCAAGGTGGCACAGTGGACCAACTCCATAGCGGTCTTTACCAAAGGAATTCTCATGATGAAGAAGACATTGGTGGGCGTCATCGAACTGGATCCCAAGCAGTTGCTGGAGGATGGCATTAGGAAAGAGCTGGTCAATCATTTAGCAAATGCCTACAATCTGGGACTGATCTTTACACCTGAGAAGGGCAAGACGAACGTGCAGCTGCTGCAGGAGAAACTCCAGGCGCTGGCCAAGACAATCGAAGGATATCGCAGATCTTTCGAGTACATCGAGGACTATTTACGAGTGCAGGGATTACGTATATTGCTGGAGGAATCTCAGCGTATCATTAACTACAATGTGGAGAAGGAATGCAATTGCTTCCTGCGCAATAAGGTGCAAGAGTGGCAATCTCGCTTCCAATCTCAGACCATACCCATTCCCAACTTTCTACCACTGCAAGGTGATCCAAACAAGTCCAACAATTTCATTGGAAGATTAGCACATGAAATACTACGCTGCACGGAGCCGCGTCAGACCATTTTCCTGGATCTCAAATGCACCTGGTATGATAAGCGTCCACCACATTCGGAATTTCTTGCCGGCTCTGGATTCTTTAGTGTGCTGCGCGAGGCAATGGCGCCAGCTGGCATGGTAGGATTGGAACGCCTTTACGCCCACATGCTGGCCGATGAACTGAAGCGCAATCTGGACAAGCTGCAAAAGAATCTGACATCGGATCGCATGTGGTGCGATGCTCTGAGCACCATGACCAAGGAACTGGAATCGCGTGACTTTCCCGGCGAGCTAGCCAAGCAGCCCATCAAGTATTATCAGAGCTATACCCAACGCTGGCTGAAGGTGTGGCCTACACTCCTGGACTGGATTTTATCCCTGGGACACAAGCAGCTGCTGCGACAGCAAATTGCCAGCGAACTCAGTTTCAGCAGTAAATGCGATGCAAAATTGCTGGAGAACACCACGGATACACTGAATCGGTAATTGATATGATTACTATGATCATTTCCGGTTTTAATTAATAGCATTCCTCTGTTCCACAGCGCCTTGATGTTGGAGCTCTCGTGCAACAGCAAACTGTGTGATGAGCAGGGCGTGGGCATGTTGACTGAACTGCAGGAGATACTGCAGTACACAGGGAACTACGAGCCACTGGAGCAGATCTTTGTGACCACCAAGAATACGCACAACATGTCCTTGTTTCTGTTCCTCTTCACCATTGCCCACGTTGGACGATTGCAGCATTCAAAACACACGGATAGCCTGCTGCCAAAGTCCTCTAAGGATAACATAGACTGTGTGCCATTAATTATGGGACTGCTCACTGTACTTCAACAGTTCCACAGGAATGTGAAAATGCTCTACATCTCCTACATGAGTCAGTATGTGGTTACAGTTGCAGAAGCACAACTCACGTGAGTAGTTAAAGAAATTGGTGGATCAAAGAGATCACTTAATAAACGTTTCCTCCATTTTAGGGATAAAGAGATGTTGGGACCCGAGGTTGTCACCATGTTGCACTTTCTGCTGGCATTTGTCCGCTTGGCCCGCTTGCCACTGAGTGTCCTGGAGCAGCGCATACCCAACATGATACTAAGCGAGTTCGATTATCTAGCCACACCCGTCAAGTAAAACTTGTCGCTAATTAAATCACTATTCCAATATATAAACGGTTATACATAAACAATGCACATGTTATAAACAAATAAAGTAAATAACTAAATAATGATAAGATTGGTATTCCTGAAGGAAATCGTTGAAAATTTTTACAAAATTATGACAGATTGAAGTTTTCGAAAAAGTGTCAAGTATGAAAGAGTAGTAGACAGTGATAGTAAAAAATTGATTTTTCCAATTTAGACGTAGATCGGTTAAGATTTGATAAAATTATGACAGTTTGAAGTTTTTGAAAAAGTGTCAATGGGAAAAGTATAGAAAAAAATGGACAGTGATGGAATAAAATTGAATTTTCCAATTTTGATGACGAAGCAAATTAGAGTTGAGTTATACATTTTTCAAGTTAAATCAACTAAAACTCAAAAATAAAATTTGGTTGCCTAGTTTAATTAAAAGAAAAATTGAGTTTGTGTACAATAGAATTGGTACATGCATATATATTTAAGGAATATAAATTAAATATCAGATTGTGTGAGGATTCTCGGACTTATTTTATTGCTTGAATTGTTGCCACACTTTGGTTTAAGCTGAAATAGAACTTCTGAGGTGCCAAGTGGATAGATTCGAAAACCAACAACAATATCGGATGCGATACCTAATTGGCAGTTGATCAAGCTTATCCCTCAACAAACTCCATTTATGTGATGACTGTGGGTGCACTGCGTCCGGTGAACTTGGGCAGCTGTGAGATTTCTAGAGCAATGTCGATGAGTGGCTTCAACATGACACTGGCCTGGCCCAGCACATTTTCCCTCTCATAGGAGTCGATGTACAAGCTGCATTTAAAATTAAACAATTTAATACAAATAAAATATAGAAATTGGAAATGGGAATATTTACCGCACGGTGGCACCGGAGCTTCCTGTGCCGCTGAGACGCATCACAATGCGGCTGCCATCGACGAAGACAATGCGCAATCCTTGCTTGGTGGCCAGAGACTTGTCCACGGGATCAGTATAGCTAAAGTTGTCCGCCTGCTTGACCTTGTAGTCCTTGCCTCCACTGGAGAAACTCTTGCCAATAAACTCGGCTGCGGTGATGTTCTTCTCCATGGTGGCCATCATCTCGTTGCAGGGCTCGAGATCGCACTCCTCATAGTCGTAGCGGGTGAAGTAGTTGCGTCCGTAGTTGGACCAATGCTGCTTCAGTATATCCTCGATGCTCTTGCCCGTGTGCTGCATGACGGAAATCCAGGCCAGCACTGCCCAGATGCCGTCCTTTTCACGAATGTGATTGGAACCGGTTCCGAAGCTCTCCTCGCCACACAGACACAAACGACCGGCGTCCATGAGATTGCCAAAGTACTTCCAGCCCGTAGGCACCTCAAAGACCTCCTTGCCCAGTTTCTTGCCCACCAAATCAACGGCGGAGGCGGTGGGCATGCTGCGTGCAAAGCCCTGTACGCCATTCTTCTGGAAGTAGGGTATCGCCTCCAAGTAGTGTGCGATGACAGCCAAGGAATCGCTGGGAGTTACAAAGAAGGCCTTGCTGCCAATGATCATGTTGCGATCACCGTCACCATCAAAAGCAGCACCAATATCGTAATCCCCCTTGGCCACCGTATCGACCAGATCCTTGGCATATGTCAGATTCGGATCGGGATGCAGTCCACCAAAGTCGGGCAATGGAGTGGTGTGCACCACCGAAGCTTCCGAAGCACCCAGACGATTTAGGAAGATCTCACGCACATAGGCGCCAGTGACGCCATTCATGGAGTCAATGCACATCTTCAGTGGCTTCCCATTGGACTTGCCGCTGACAAAGTCACGCAGCTTGGCAAAGTCAAAGATCTCCTCCATGAGACTCACATAGTTGGCCACCGAATCAATGACCTCAACCACAAATGGTTTGCCGGCCACATCATAAGTGCTCACGCCCACCTTGGAGATGTCAATCTGTAGTCCACGCACCAATTTGTAGTCCTTAATCCCAGTTGACAACTTGTAAATGTTGTTGGTAAAAGCATCCGGAGCTGGGCCGCCATTTTCACAGTTGAATTTGATGCCAAAATCATTCTCTGGGCCACCAGGATTATGAGAAGCGGTCAACACAATGCCACCTTTATTAAAATAAAAGAAATTCAATTTAATAAAAATTCTACTTATAAAAAATTGCTTGCCGAATTCTTTTTAAAGATGGTTTTAAAATATGTTTTAAGCTATTCTATTTGCATTACAAATTAAGAAGAAGTAAAAGCAATTGAGATAATAAAACTTTTTTGTTTTAAATTAAATTCAGGGATTGTAACAATTAATTTTAAAAAAAATCTAATATAAAATATTACAATTTTAAATTTTAAATAAGGGATGAGAGCAATCGAGATAAATAAAAAATACAAATTTTAAATAAGACTTATTTTTTAATATTTATAACGAAAATTGAACAGAAATATTTTTCAATTTCGAGCTACACTCTAGTCTTCAAAATTTTGAAGGCTTGCCGTCTGTAATTTCCTATATGCAAAAGTTGTGTTTTTGTTGACCTTGGGACTCACAATACTGTCTAGTATAAGTATTTAAATATGTTTTTTTTTGCCTAGATTATCAGTTATTGCCTTGCGGGGATTACATGCAGTTGTTTGTGGTGATTAAGTAACGACACCTACCCAAAGCCTTGTTGTGACGTATAAGACTGGAGACGGCGGGCGTCGAGAGGATTCCATTTTGTCCGACCAGCAGTTTGGCAACGCCATTTCCCGCTGAGATGCGCACGATGAGTTCAGCGGCCTCCTTGCAGTAATAACGTCCATCGCCGCCCACAATGAGTGTGGAGCCTGTCAGAGCAGCACCGTTGGCATCCAAAATGCATTGCACAAAGTTCTCCGTGTAGTTTGGTTGAGTAAACACTTTTACCTGCAAAGTTCAGTAAAATTTACAGATCACTGGGATTTCTTGTGGATTCTATTCTCACTTTTTTGCGTAATCCGCTGGTGCCTGGTTTCTGACCCTCAAAGGGTGTTGTTTGCACTGTTTCCACGCTTAGGGACATTCTGACTATAGTTTTCCAGCTGCTGGTTAAATTCCGACTACCAACTTGTCTACGCGTGTGATGAAAACTGAACTGAGCTGCTGCGTCGCGTCGCGTAGCCGCGCTGATAAGCGTATAAACCGGCTGTAACGACTCTGATAAGCGCTATCATGCTGAGTGCGTGCAAAACAAATCGTCACAATTATCAGTTCTTTTGCTTTTTGATGAAATTGCGTTGTCATTATTATCAGCAAGCGTTTAAATAATAACAGTTAATTATTTTCGTACAATTTATGCATTTCAGAAATGAATTGCAAATGGAAACGCATAAGTGTCGCCGCAATGTGTAGGGTGACAATGTCATTCAAGGGCATTCACAGGTGCCGGCTCACCAATTTCCACCCACACGTTGTCAACAATGCTGCCCCAGTTGTTTACATGTAAACTTAAATATATTTAATATTGTTAATGTATATTAAAAGCTGCAAAAAATAGTTTTAAAAAAATTCGCAAATGCATAAATAAATTAGTTGACAGTTTGTTATTGTTTTGTTGTCTCTCAGCTGTGCAAATAGAGTTGCTGCTGTTGCTGTCGCAAGTAATCGGTTATCGATGTCGATACTAAACTTTCACAGCACTCGAACGAGTCGATACAACTCTGTACTCGTACGAAGTTTGACAGCCGACAGTTTACACGTCACGAAGCAGCCAGCCACGAGAAAGCAGCCGCCGTAGTCGCTTGCGTTTAGTTAGTTTTATTGAAATAGCTGCAAATTAAGTAACAACAATTCATGTAAGTTGCTAATAAATAATATGAATAGGTTTTGCTGTGACTACAAAGTGTTTATTAATCGCTTTTGTGTTAATATCGAGCATAATTTCATAGAAGAACTTGGCCCGCTTTCATTTTACGGCAGTCGGCCCTTCCACGTCAACAAAAAAAAGTGAAACGTTCCAACATTTTTATCTTGCAGCATGTTTAGAAAAGCGTTAGCCTTGTGCGCCCTGTTCGCTGTGCTCAGCGTTTGTGTCTCCGAGGACGAGACACGCGCCCGTCTGCTGGTCTCCAAGCAAATACTTAACAAGTATTTGGTTGAAAAGAGCGATCTTCTGGTGCGCTACACAATCTTCAATGTTGGCAATGGAGCTGCTACCAATGTGCAACTGGTTGACAACGGTTTCCATCCCGAGGCATTTGAGGTGGTTGGTGGTCAGCCCACAGCTACCGTGGAACGCATTGCTCCTCAGACCAACTTCACTCATGTGCTGGTTGTGCGTCCCAAGGCCTTTGGTTACTTCAACTTCACGGCCGCCGAGGTGTCCTACAAGCCAGTCGAGGAAGCCGAGACGGTAAGCCATTAACATAATAGGTTTTTAAGTAATATTGCTAATTTATTTTTTCTGCAGCTTCAACTGGCCATCAGCTCAGAGCCTGGAGAGGGCGGCATTGTCAACCTGAATGAGTACAACAAGCGTTTCTCATCGCACTTCTTTGACTGGGTGGCTTTCGCCATCATGACACTGCCATCTCTGGCCATTCCCCTTATCCTGTGGCACTCGTCGAAGAGCAAATATGAGCGTCATGGCAAGAATAAGAAGCATTAAGTCACTCCAGACTCGTGTCTCTTGCATTGGAACAACATTTTAAAAGAGATTTATTTCCACCCACTACAATTCCGTACAACATAGTCGCTTTAATATCAATCCATGCGTTCCATGCGTTCATCCAACAACCACACATTTTACATAGTTTAGAGTACAGCTCCTATTGGAATTGTAAAGGGTCCGACGAGCCAAGTATAGCGTTAAATCGTTTTAGATTTGATTCGAAGACGCATTGAATAATGAGAATTGAAGAAATCCATTGAAAGTTAAGCTATTTTTGTGTCATTAGACTGGTTTTCTAAATAAATTAAAATCAAATTTACATTTCTATTTATGTTCTATTATCTACAAAACAAAACTACGATAACAAATATTTGCGACCAAAAATTTCGCATTTCTTCTCAAACATTGGAGACTTAATCAGAGTATTAATCTTGTAGAATGCGTTCATGGAATGCTTAATGTACGTATCGTACATTTCATTAAAGAAATTTTTGATTCCCTCGTCGTTTTTGTTGTCGTGGACAATAATGAAGCGTATCTGGGATGCGGTGATGAAGGCGGACACAAACCATTGATTAAATCGATCTATTGACTTTAACTGCATATTTGCCGTCTTCCACTTGTGCTCATCCACCAGATCTAGCGCTGCATGGGCTATAAACTGGCTGAGATGCCTCTGATCCTCCTTCTGCAAATGGAAAATATGTTAGTTGAAGAAGTTACAATCAATAAGCATCAACTTACACGCAGTTCTTTGTTTACGGTGCTGAACTCCTTCTCATATATGGGATTGTCATTGTGGCCCACAATTACAAAATAGTAAGTGGACATTGTGGGCGTTGCGACTTAAAATTATGAATAAAATAAACAATTCCAATCTGGACAAGAAATTTCTTCACAGCTGATTCAATCTTATTTAATGTGATGGCAGCTCTGTCCATAAAGCGTTGCCAGCCAGCTTCAAAATACATTTTGTAAATAGGTATGCAGCTCATCATTTAACAAAATAAAACAGATAGTGCTGAATACCATTTGAATAAAAAAATTTAATTAACCTGATTAACACTTAAAATTACAATTAGCCAGTATAAATCAATTGAAATTTTTTTTGATACTTAAATTTAGGCATTACATATATTTTTATTTAGCGCTTAAGCACCGTATGGCCCTACTAAATATATCTTGACATTTTGCAGCACTGCTAAAAAGATTTGTATATATGTGATCAGCTGAGTAGTCAAAGCGAAATAATTTTTACTTGTAAATCAAATTTTGAGTAAATAACAGTCGCTGTTATTTGTATTCCGTGTTCGGATGTGTGTGACCGCAGATCAGGCAAGCAGCGTGCTGCTCTAGTAGTTACGTAATGGCAACAGCTTTGCGCCTGGGCGGCGAAATGGCAATGGTCGCACTTTGTCAGGCGCAGTCCATTCATAAATTTGGAATGGTGCGACGAGCTTTGAGCCATGATTTGACAACGGCACTGCGTCCCTTCTACTTTGCCGTGCATCCGGATTTGTTTGGACAGCATCCGGAGCAGAGGCAGACCAACGAGAATTCATTGAAACTGCTCAGCGCACATCTGGAGGCGCTCTATCAACATAGCTATCCCAATGATGATGCCAAGGTGCTCAAGTTCTATGTGCGGGAGAGCACGAGTGCAGAGAAAAGGGATTCATTCAAACTGGTGCAAATACGAATGGACAAAGGTACTCGGGATCCCCAGAGATTTATCCAGAATCTACTGGAGTCATGCAATCTTTCCACTGATTACATAAAGACCGTAAAGCCAACGATGCAGCAAAAGCCTCAAGAAAGCATGGCCAATCGTCCCAGCCAGGATTATCACTACAACATGGAGTTTGCCGAGTTCGAGAGGCGCGTTAAGAATGTAAATTAACTTTATTTATATTTACGTATTATCTTCAAATGGGTTCCTTTTATTTCCATAGGAAGCCGCTAGTCGCCGTCCAGTTCTGTCCAGTTGGTTGGCGGAGAATGCGGCCACGGCAAGACAGCGCGCCAAGGAGACAGCTGATTTGGAAGCTGAAATAGACAAGCTGAAAAATGTGCTGGTGAAGGATCTGGAACTAAGCGACGCTCGCTATGAGTGTGGCTGGAACATTGAGCACTATCGTGGCTGCCTTAAATCACTGCAACGTCTCGCCCAAACCCATCGCGCAGAGCTGAGCACATTACGGAATAGGGTTGTAGTCTTTGCACCGTTTACGGGCGTCAGTCTCGAGGGTCACGTGATGCTCTTCACCGGCGACGTGCAGAGCAACTGGATTGACTTTATCAAAAACATTCCACAGCACGATAGCTACCTCAATGTAGTGCCGCTCTATGAGCTGGCGCTCTCGCAGGTGTTGCGGGGCATTCAGATCGGTCGCCGCAAGTTTATGCCCAAGACACAAGCACGCGGTTACGCCAACTACCTCATGAAGGTGACGACCTCGCTAAATGATTTCCTGAGTAAACAAGCGTATCCAGATAAATGGCCAGCCAAGCTGCAGGAGTTCACAATTGTTGTCGAATCGGAGGCGGGTCCTCTTATGGTCAGTCCAACGGGACAGTTCATTACGCCCGCCACCTGCCCCGGTGCCATACTCGTAGACTTTATTACGCAAAATATGAAATTGGCAAGCGAGCGTATGACAAAGTATGCCACGGATAAATATCTCGAACAGAATCTTATTGAGGAGTGTTTGCGAGAGCTTAAACTGCAGGCATTAACCAAAGATGACGCCGTTACGCCGGATAAAATGATATCGGCGCTAACTGATTTACGCCAATGTCGACCGCAACATTTTGAACAACTCAAGCTGCATATATCCCATTATTACTCAGTGCTCACAGATGGCATCGTTTGTATACCCTGGGATTTTATGCAAAAGTAGTCCATGCACGACCTCTTTAATTCTCATGTGCCTTACGAACGTTCACAGACAATAAGCATTCAATAGAAATTTATACATATTAGCTTTAAATTAACAACGTCAAGTAATTGTTATAGCCATAAGTACAGATATTATGTCTATAACCAGATGCTAACCCAATCCCATAAATAAATTATGTATTTGTTTTAATTTAAAAATAAATCTACCCTGCTGATTGTTTTTCCTGCTTAAAAACCTGCTCATTACATTAAAAGGGGAAGCCCGTAAATCTTTAAGTTTATTAGAAAGATACATGCATTAATTTTACTGTTGGTAAATTAAATTCAAATACTTAAAAGCATTCATTTATTTATATTTAGTTACATTTGAAAAATGTGTTTGCTTTTTAGGCCGAGTCACTGCAATCCTCGATGCTCCAGATGCACTCCCAGTGATTGGCGCCAAATTGTTGAGCACTGCGTGTATAAACATATCGCTCCTCGCCATCCCAGTACTGAGGATTCCCGCCACAGAGCACCGAACTGGATGTGGCAGCATCGTAAAGTGCCACGCCTCCGCCCTCTACCTGAACAACACTCCACCAACTGATGCTATCGCGACTGTACACGTTTTTCAAGATGGAATTGCCGGCGGTTTGATTGCTGGACTCTATGGCAATGTAACGATTACGCCAATAGGCGCTATAGAAGGCAAATTGTAAGCTATTGTTGGTATCACCATTTCTACGCTGCACATAGTAAGCCGCCTTTTTGAAGTCCCGGGCATTGGTGCAGATCAGATAGGTTTGTGGACACTCGTATATGTAGGCATTGTCATTGGTGACGTTGCGCAGGCAAACCTTCTGGGCGGTGTACAATACCCGCTCATCCGAGGGCAACAGGGCGTATACGTCCAGGCGCAAGGAACGCTCCACTTCCTGACTATAATTTGCGTGCTCCAACAGTTGACGCACATTGTCCTGCAAGGCTGGCAGTGCATTGGGTTCCAACTGGAACTCAGTTCGCTTGGTCAACTCCAAGTTGGCCAGGGATAATTGAGTTAAACTGGCGTTAAGGTTGCCCAAGCGCTGCACCACACTCAACGTGGATTCCAGGGATAACACCACATCGAAGAGAGCCTCCAGTATATCGCGCAGATAATCCAAGGTGCTTAAAGTGAGACGCTGCATCAGGTTGGTGACCAGTGGAAAGTTGGCACTGCGACTGTAGGTGTAAAAAGGCGCCGATAGCAACTGAGCACTGCGGGAGACGAAGGTCTGATAGATCTTCTCCAATAATTCTGACGGCACATCCGACTCCTGCTCGAGGTGCTCGTAGAAATCCAGAACCTGGAGGGGATTATGGATTTGCCTCGTCTGCTGCAGCTCCAACCACAGTGCCTCATAGATGGCATGCTTCAGTTCCAAGGTGTGTGCCTCACTTGCCAATAGCAGCACGGATCGAGCACGTTGCCAGTCGCCATTGATCTCGGCACGGATAATGGACTCCAGGTCAATTGGACTAGCTTCAGTTTTTTGTGGCGCAGAATAATCAGAAGCAGCCAACACATTAATGCGAAGCAACACATCAAATGATGGAGCAGAGGAATTAAGGTCTTCAGAGGAATTCAGGACTGCAAGGAGCTTGCTATTGCTTCCATCGATGGACAGTGTGTCCCCGCCTTGGAGACTGAGTCCAAGAAACAATACCAGATAAACTGCCGCCTTCATTATTTCTACGATTACTCACGATCCCACACAGCGATCTTCTTATAAAGCCCAGTCTCGCGCCGTTTTTATTTGTAGTTGAGTCGGATATTTGCATTGGCATTTCATAGAATTTCAGCAGCACAGATAACAGACAGCAAATTGGCAACTGATAATTTGTTTGCAATGGTAATAATTTGTATATTATGGCTACACACTATAAAACGGTATCCCACTTTTGAGTGCGTAGCAAAAGAGATTGTCGGCTTGCTATTTAATTATATTTATTTTAGTATTAATTTCTTAAGGTGCTCACACACGACAGACATGTGCTATGAGATTGCTTTTGTTATTAATTTGCTAAACTATTATTGAATAAAAAACTAAGAAAAATTTAAGTTGCGCGCCGTTTGCATTTTTTAATACATTTTTCGAACTATCGAGGCGCCCTCTAGCAATCGCCAAACGAACTAATGGCGCAGCAATCGACAAATGGCGCTGGCATATTTAGTTATCGATTAATATAATTCAAATGTTGGATCGGTTATGAGTTTTTTATTAGGCCAAAATGGCAACGATATTACTTAAAATTAATATCACATCGTTAAAGAAATCACTTAAATTAATGAAACTTATGAAAATGCAAGACTATAATTACTTTATATCCTATACTATAAGTTATTCACATCTTACAATTTGGTGGAGTTTCGAGATTGAATGGATCGGCGTAGAATACTTGAGCGCAGCTCACCTCGCGTCGAAGCAGTGAGGGATGCACCTGTTTGAGTGCCACGCACAAAGGCCTGAGAACGCACCTCCTCCACGTCTGTGTTGCACTTGGTGTCCTCCTCGTCTAGCTGCTTGGCTAGACAGGGGAAATCCCATATACTCTGACCACGTCCAAATTCTTCGCCATCGCTTAATGTCTGTGGCAGATCATGATGCAGTGTCTCGGGCAGCAGCAACGATAGAAGACCACCAAAAATGCCCAGCAGACCCAAAATGATCAGTGGCAGAGCCGCCGATACGTTGGCCAAGTACACCACAAAGGGTGCAATGATGCTGGCCACATAACCCATGATATGGATAAAGGCCACGCCCTGGGCACGCACCACCGTTGGCAGAATCTCTGCGGCATACTGCAGACCAATGTTGTAGCTGATGTTGACGAAGAAGCGACCCATGATGGCCAATGCCGCCGAGTAGACGCCCACGGGCACCACAGTGGCCAGGAGACTGAAGATGCCACTGGCAACCATCGAACCACAGGCAAGCCAGCGACGTCCAAAGCGATCCAGAATGACGGTTAGAAGCGTATCCGCTGGCAGCTCCGTAAAACTCGCCACAGTGAAGGTGAAGAAGATGTCCAGACCCAAGGAGCCCACATTACGCACATGACCATCGAAAACCAGAGATATGGCCATCCAGATAACAATCAGGAGCAACGTGGTGCGACGTAGGCGTGGTGACTTGAACAGATCCAAGACTGAGTAACTGGCATTCTGTGCCTTCTCCTGATCCCGCATGCGTTTGCAGCTGTCGCCGAAAATCTGATAAGTTTGCTCTGGTACTTGGCGTCCATTGCGCTTCTCCAGCTTCTTGAGAATGGAAATGGCCTTATCCACCTGACCCTGGGAGACCAGCCAACGCGCCGACTCCGGCACCACCAAAGGCGTCAACACCACCAGCAACAGTGGTGCCGAGGTGACAATCGTCAGCAGCTTCCAATCCGCAATATAGTAAGCAATCCAGGGCAAGAGGCAGGCGGCACCCGTGAAGAAGATGGCAATGGACATGTTGGCAACAAAGGTGCGATACTTGGGACCCACATACTCCAGCACTGGCAAACAAAGGTAAATATGAGTAGAGAGTTGATTAGAATTCAAGGTGAGCCAAGTTTCACTTACCCAATATGTACATCATGGTGAAGCAATTGTCGAAGGCAAATCCCACAAAGAAACGCATGGTGGCAAACTGCCAGAAGTTGTTAACAAACGCCGTTGCCACGCCCGCCACAAGACCCATCAGATTGCAGCTGATCAGCGCTGGAATGCGGCCAAAACGATCCGCCACCCAGCCAAACAGCAATCCTCCAACAATGGCGCCCAGAAAGAATATGGATTGGGCATATGTGGGCAGAGCAGCATCATCGCAGACCCAGTTCTGTTCCGTGGCCACCGTGGAATAGGGAATCTCCGTAAAGTTGTAGGACCAGCCACTGCGACACTTGACCTGCGGCCACTTGGGATCCGCCATAATCAATCCCTTGGCAAGCACTTCCGTATAGTTGACATCGTACATGTAGCAATTGTTGTATTCCCCCTTCACCATGGGTATTGACAGCGCCAATCTGTGGAAGAGAGAGAGAGAGAGAGGCGAAAGGTGCCACAATTTGGGGTTAGTCTTGACTTTCAAGTATTCGAGTTGTCGGAGTCATTAACTCATCAGGGTCAGTTGAGCGAATTGTCGTCGTTCTCAGCTCCAAAAGTCTCGCCCCTCAGCTTCAGCCCCAGCCACAAAAGACCATAGACAGCATAATTATCTCATGATCTTGACTAAATCCGCTGTCTGCGGCTACTGCGATTGAATCGTGTACGTGTACTTAAACAGATACGAGTACGAGAAGTTGTATATGTACAATACATATGTATGTACTTTTGTCTTAAATTATACACCATGCAAGATTGATTGTTAGACCCCCCTCTCTATAGACTTAACAATAGTTATAACTCAAGATTGATATGTCATGCGGGAAACGATCAAAGTTTGTTGCTGTTTAATTGCCAATTTTATGACGGGGTTTACTTTAAGCACAACCAACTGATATATGGATTTACTATGGGTCAGATAAAAAAAATAAATAATATAAACAATAATGTGTTTAAAGAAAATCATTTTATAACCCCGCTCGACAAATGACTTAAAAGACCAGATGAATTTTTTATAAAATTTATTTATAGGTTTAACATCTACTATTCTTACAAAACTATTATTCGGCTTAGAAAACTAATTTTCTATATGAAGCTAATCGAACTATTTGATAGTCATGACATCAGCAACAAGTCAATTAACACCTCCTAATTTTCTGTAAATAATATATTGGTTTATTTTGAGTACTGTAGATAAATTAATTAAATTATTTGAATACTAAAAAACGAATGTATGTTATATGGCGAAAGCTCGAAACAGTAAAGACTCTTTATGACTGAATTGAATTTAGCTTGAATTTAATTGTTTTTTCTGTCCTGGTTTTAATTCGATTTATCTTAATATTTTTAGAAAGTAGACTAATATAAAAAACCTGTTTCAAAAATCAATAATATTGGTCTTACAATTTTTGTTTTGATAAATAACACAACATTAATAGAAAAATACAAAAACACAATTTACAATAAAGTTGTACCTTCTTGTTTTTATAACTTTTGGCTTTTGACGCACTTTAATTTAAATTTTATTAGTAAAACATTCATTATGATTAAAATAAATTAATTTTGCAATGATTTCCTGATCAAACCTTTATTGTTCGTTAGCTTAACTTTCAAAATATTGCACAACTAGTTCTTTAATTGAATTAAACGTCAATTAATGCATATTTACTTGTTAAGTCAAATAAAATAAGTATAAATACTCTTATAATGTTAAATACTTTCTATTGAATTTTACGAGTAATAGAAGAGTGTTGAAGCCGAAGCATAAAATTTGTTTTCTCTCTCTTTTTTGAATGCGGTAAGTTTTAGCTCGTGCTTTGCGTCGCCACACAACATTAGTTAGTCAGTTATTTAGTTAATATTTACAGTCTGTGTTGTTGTTGTTGTTGCTACCACGATTATTTCACTTGTGAGTCTGTTGTTGCTACTGCGCTGTCGCAACATTCGCTGCTAATTAGACTCCCGCTGCCCGCCGCCCGCTGCCCACTGACCACTTCGACTCGGCTGCTTATCTAACTGCCACTGCCACTGCCACTGTATTGGAATTTGCCTTCGCATTGACTGCCCCACACTCTCTCCCTTCATGTGCCTTCCCCTAAAGATGCCTGTTCGTAAGGTTCTTTGCCTTATTAAGCCGACGCCCAACTTAAAAAACCAATCATGGCACAAGGTTAGTCGGCATTCTAAGCCAACTTAGAGCATTTAGACGAGTTAATGACTTTGGTCAGAACACTCGAATTTGTTTCGTTTGCGTTTTCATTTTAATTTAGTTTCGATTTGAATTGAAAATCGTTTTGCTGCTGCTGCAAAACACGTTTGTTAATTATAATTTGGCTAAGAATAGGCAGCGTTTGCATAGAATACATAGAAATCGAATTACTGTTCGATTTAAAACTCTGGTAACAGCCCAGTTAGGGCACGCAAACCCAAACCGGTCGATTTCAAGGCAATAATTCAATAACTGCCGATCAAAGTCAATCTAAATAGTTCAAGTAAAAATAATCGATCACAGTTTGCCTTTGTGAAAGTTTACGGAACCGCATAGCTCCAGAAAATATGTGTTTGCAATACGCACAATTATTTCCGTCTGATCAAGCGACAATTTCAGGGAAACTATGAAAGTAGCATTGAAATATTTGTAACTATTAGTTCAATTTTTAATTGAAATAACTTTTAAAGCATTTAAAGGCTGAGTCAGCTCAAAAAATAAATTAATTTCAAACATGTTCCTTAAAATCACTCATTTTTTTAATATTAGCATAGAAACTTCAAAAAGATTTGAAAAGATCTATTTTTAATAAAAGTTAGAAGCTATTGAAATAATTGAGCTTTTAATTTATATTAAGATTATTAATTCAAAAGACATTCTAATTTTTAAATGATAAGAATAGAAGTTCAACCTTCGCTTAGAGTTTTTGTTCTTCAAAGCTCTCGGTTTCTATTCTTTAGTTTTTTGGCTATATTCAAGGTCAATGCTTAATAACAATTCAATACTGTAAATTATATTTCCATTTGCGAGATTTCCTCAATATTTCAGTAAAATCCACTTAACGGTGTCTATAGTAATTTTGCTAGTCCAGAAGTAGCTATTTCGGACTCGTCCCATTCAGAACGATTATCATAAAAATAAAAGCCAACAAAATCAACATAAAATTCACATAAAAAACATTAAATTATGCTCACTCGCTTCTAATTGGATGCAAACGACATTCCGACTAACCGAAAGTGTTGTGCTTGAATATTATAATATGTACTTAAACTACTGTAGTAATTAACGCGTCGTCTATATCAACTTTTATAAAGCCATTACGTTTGAATGTCCCCCACACACACTTAGACACACTCACGAGGCGATTACATGAATTTGCAAGTTGGAATAATCTTAGATTTGACCAGTTTTTGGAGCTGTGAGTGACGATGACGTTGATCTGTTTTGTTTTATTTTGTTTTGTTGCCAAATTTACCTTGGACGGGAAAACCCGCTGGCTTAGGATTTCTCAAATGTGTATGAATCATATTCATTCACATTTAGAACTCGTATGGAACTCACCTGGCTTCTACATCTAGGGCATCCAGTTCGGGGACATGACACCAATGTTGTTCGGGTATGAGCGTGAGAAATATTTGCGAAAAGTAGACAAAGGCCACAAAGAACGAGAAGGGAATCATGCATAGAAACAGAATCTTTTGATATCTGCCAAATTCGCCAATCATTGGTAAAATGTCATCAAAATCGATGGTGGGCGCAGTGGGAGTATCTATCAGATCTTGTGCTTTTTTATTCGATAAATTAAGTTGCAACTCCTTTGTGTTGCCACCACTGCGACGTCGTGGTAAATTGTCAGCCGTGGTGTCGCCTCCTCCGCCCGCTCCATGCGGCTGCTCTTCGTGATTATATGCTTCATTGACGAAGTATGCTTGCTTGGCCTGACCTTCCATGTTCACTGTAGTTGTAGTTGTAGTTATTGTAGTTGTAGTTGTATTGACCTTGATGTATCTATGTCACTATATAGAGACTTGTCGAGCTTGGAGCTTGTAGCTGAGTAGTTACAAAAGAAATTCACTTGGCGGTAATCAAAGTTAAATGCCAAAAAAAGACCGAACTCGAGAGCTGACGGCGCACGCGCGCGTTTCCGTTAATGTTCTTCAACTGAACTGAGCACGCGCGCCGGATGGCGTTTATATATCAGCCAGAAAAGCCAGAAAGCCAGAAAGCCAGTAAGCCACCTCTGTAAGCCGATTCAATCGATTGACAAGCGGCAAGCTTCGTTAGCTGCACTTGTCGTTAAGAACAAGAAATGGCAATGCCGGCAGCGAAAGTTGAACAGCTGTTTCGCACAGCTGGCAAACCGGTTCATTTATCGATCCTAATGGTCATTGCTCAGCCAGAGCATCCGCAGCAGTACCGCCGGCAATCTCGCGGAGGCTCATCTTTGGTAGATTATTTTTAGGTATTTTTTGCCAAAAACAACAAATGACAGACGCTCCCAGCCGCGGAAGAGCGGGTGTTCACGTGAATCACGCAAATATGCGTAACAATGAAATGCCAAATGTTCAATTAACATAAAAGACAACAAAACTCTAAAACGTCAGACAGACCATTCATATTTGTGATAAGTAAGTATAACAGCAAATACGGGGGATTAACCCCTTAAGGCAGCTGCCATAGGCGTTGGTTGACTCATAAACACCCTGAACCACCCAACCCAACCAAATACCCCTCCCCCAAAAAAAAATTAAATTTATTCCGAATGTGAATTTCATATTTTTTTGTTTCTTTCTCGAGACATTTGCCCCCGGATTAAAATGTGTGTTTTTGAGATATAAGCACATTACTACAGGTATGGTTGCATAATTAGTCGTATATGGAATCTGATACATATTATTTGTGCGAATTATTAACCGACAGCTTAAGCTTTACTTAAAACATGTTCTTATTATACCCTGTAACCATTAATTGTGGCTAAGAAGCGGGTATATAAATGTATCCATCTCTGTCTACCTTTTTTATGAGATATTATAGACTAGTTTAACTAAGTTTGGCTAATTTAATGATTTAGTATTAAAATTTCGAATTTCTTTAACAACAATTCTTTCAACATATTTCTTAGCTATTGACAATTTAATTAATAACATAGGTTTTTAGATGAAAAACATTAAGATACATTTATGCAAGTTCATTTAAATATGTATTCTAAACTTTCAGACTTGTGGCTTAGATATCTCATAGTCAACCATTATTAACTTTAATATGCTCACATATTACAAGTGCGAAAGTTGTTGTTACTGTTAAGCGCGGTTAAAATCCAGCTCAATCTTGATTTAGTTGCAGTGTGTTTTTGTTTTTTATGAAGTTACAATTCGCTAGTTAGCTACGCATTTAATGTTTTAATTAGCGCCGTTTGCAGCAAATTCAAGGACAATGTTTGTGCCCCTGTCTCAGTCTCTCGGTTGAGTTCATAGCACCCCGCACTTGAAATGACGGAGAACTAGTTGAAATTTGAGATCGATTGAGATCTAAATAGCATCATATGGCTAATTATTTGATTTGGTTTTGTTCGCATGTTTAGACCTGCTGGCAGGTGTCATTTGATATATTTGTTCGGATCAAATTTTAGAAAGTGCATATCATACGTTTATTTCGCCAGATCTCGCAAAGATCCATCTAATTAATGGGTAAACATGTGACAACGTATTGTTGCCCAGGAATACATTTTTATTATATCTTAATTGAAAAAACATACACTCGTATACTTAAACGGTTTATACATGTATCTTAAATATTAACAAGTTACTTTTCTTTTGGCAATAAATATAATAAATATCATAATGAAATATAAATGGACGTGTATCACACTTAGGATGTTTATAAATTTATCAAACATGAATTGAATATTTCTTTCAATACAGTTCCAAATTCTCAAATTCTTAGAAATTTCAAAAGTTCGTAAATCCTAGAGCACACAAAATTCGTTTTGATTATTTTTTTATAAATGTTTTGTTTCTGTGTACTTAGATTAATGTAACCTTCAATTGAACAAACATATATTTATGTATTTAAACCATTTCCGTTTTTATTCTTGGTTTTCTGCCTTTTCTGTTGTTGTACTTTATTAAGTATTATTTTTATACCGAAGTGGATAAATGTGCATAAAAGTTTCAATGAATTAAACAGTTACTGTGGGCAAAAACAAAAAAAACGTTCAATTAAAAGTCAATTTAAATTTGAATTAGGTGTGAGGAAGTGAGTGTAAGTAATGAACATTATGGATCTTAATGTATGTTTGTATAATGTCTTAATAGAAAGGTGCTTCGATTAGATTTTATTTCATGGAATACCTTTCACATTTATTTATACTCATAAAAAAAGCTCGGAAATGTCTGTGGTTCTTATCAATCTTATCTTCTATTCCTGGAAATCTTAAAGATAAGTTTATTGTAAGCTATAATCAAACGAAATGTAATTTATTAGAAATTAAATGAACATGAATATTTTACATTTCGAGTACAAATTCAGTCAGAACAGTTCGATATTACGTTCGATTGTGAAATATCCAAAAATTTAGCACTTCACTTTGTATGTGTCCAAACATGTCGCCAAAATAATTAGAACCTTTTGCTGAACAATATTTATTTAAATTATTTACATTGGAAAATAACCATATCTAAGTTCAACTTGACCCAAAAATCAAAGATAAAATTATAAATATGGTCAAGTTAAAGGTTTTCCCTGAATGGAGTTAAATAACCCAATTCATGGACATAACAGCACGCACCTTATCATTGCTATCGCCCTTATCATTATCAATGATTTAAAATATATACAAGCATAAGCTTAGTATAAGCTCTGCAAACATCACTATAAACTATTTTTTCCAATTGTAAATTAAATGTATTGCCCAAATCGAGATAAGAGATAATCCAAAATCAATTTCGTGCTATACGGCTATAAAAGGGTGTTCAGTTGGCCTATTATCGTCAGTTGAAGTCAAAATGAAATTCGCTTCTGCAACGGTACTCTTGTTGGCCGCCGTGATCGGCGCCAACGCCCACGTGGACTGGAGTTCAGTTAAGTCTATGGACATCGAGGTAGAAGTGCCTATGCTTCGTCGCTATGGTATTCCCGATGGTCGCATTACCAAGGGCAAACTAGCTGAGCCCGGTCAGTTCCCGTACCAGGTGGGTCTAATGCTCTACGTTGACGGAGGTGCTGCCTGGTGCGGTGGCTCCTTGATTAGTGATCGTTGGGTCGTTACCGCCGCTCACTGCACTGACTCTCTAACCACCGGTGTGGATGTCTATTTGGGTGCCTGGAATCGCTTAAACAAGGCGGAGGAAGGACAACAGATCGTTTTTGTTGAGACCAAAAATGTGATTGTCCACGAGAACTGGGAGCCAACAACCCTCAGCAATGACATCTCACTGATCAAACTGCCCGTTCCGATTGAATTCAATGAGCGCATTCAGCCCATCAAGCTTCCCGCCAAGACAAGCAAGGCCAACACATACGCCGGTCAACAGGGAATTGCTTCCGGATGGGGCAGGACCAGCGACTGTAAGTAATCCCATCCTGGTCAATGTTTAACAGCTTATTAATTCATGGTTTATTTTGTAGCCGCTGCCGGTGCTACCGACATTCTTCAGTTCATCGAAGTGCCCATCATGAACAATTCGGGCTGCTCTCCCTGGTTCGGAGGTGTCATTGGAGATGCCCAAATCTGCATCAAGACCACTGGAGGCACATCTATTTGCAACGGCGACTCTGGCGGTCCATTGGTGTCAGCAGAGACCAAGGAATTGATTGGTGCCACATCCTTTGGCATTGCTCTTGGCTGCGAGAAGGGCTGGCCAGGTGTATTCACCCGCATCAGCTCCTACCTGGACTGGATCGAGAAGCACAGTGGTGTGACCAACAAGGGTTTCTAAATGTTGTATTTGCTTAACTTAAAATAAAAGTTTATTCTCTTGCACATTTGAAAGCTTTGATATTTTAAAAATGAGGCCTTGACAATCTGTATCGGATGAATCCTCAATTTTATCAGATTGGAGTAGTGGATGATGCACAAAATGCCCTGAATTAAAAGTGAGGGTAGTTATGTAAATGATCATTATGGATCATAATGTATATCTAATTGTATAATGTCTCAATAGAAAGGTGCTTCGATAAGGTTTTATTTCAAGAAGTATCTTTAAGATTTATTTACACTCAAAAGAAAGGTTATTTGATTAGATTCCATTTCAAGGACTATCTTTAAGATTTATGTACACTCATAAAAAAAAGCTCGAAAACGTCTGTGGTTCTTAACAATCTTATCTTTTGTTTTTTGTTATCTCACAGAAAAGTACATAGTTAACCAAATTAAAATGAAATGAATTTTTATTGGAAATTTAATGATTTTAAATTCCAAACAATTCGATTTTAAGTGTGTTTGATAGTGAAATATCCAGCAATTTAGCACTTTACTTTGTATATGTCCAAACATGTCGACAAACTTATTCGAACTTTTTGCTGAACTTTTTACCGGATCAGGTACCTTAACCGTTTAATGAAAGTAACCGCTTAATTTTTAGTACCGGAACCGTACCCGTAACCAAAATAAATTCATTTTCATGAACCGAATACTGAAACTTTTGTAACTGTATGGTTTCGGTACATTTTTGCAATAATAATTTGTTATTTTTTGCATGCATATCATTTTTTTTTCTATTAAAACATAACTAAAATTTTTATTTGTAAAGTTGCTATGTCATAGGTTGAACCAACTTAAAACTGTCATAACTTAATCAAAAGTGAACCTATTTTCATGCGCAATGTTGTTATGATCATGTTACTATTTGTTTCACCGAAATAGTGGTTTCGGGACGTAACGGAACCGAAACCGATAGAACCATAGTTCAACTGCACTTGACCCAAAAACCAAAGATTAAAATAAAAATCTGGTCAAGTTGAAGGTTTTCCCTGAATGGAGTAAAAAAAACCCAATTCATGGACGTGGCAGCACGCGTCTTATCATTATTATCGCCCTTATCATTATCAATGATCTGAATTATACGACTATTATAAGCTCTAAAAATATCAGTAGAAACTGTTCCCAATTGTAAATCAAATGTGTTTTGCAGCCTGATTTCAGATAAGAGATAATCCAAAATATATGGCAGGTCATTTTGTGCTATGTCGCTATAAAAGATCGTCCAGTAGGCCAAGTAGCTTCAGTTGAAGTCAAAATGAAATTCGCTTGTGCAACGGTACTCCTGTTGGCCGCCGTGATCGGCGCCAACGCCGACGTGGACTGGAAGTCCGTCAAGTCTATGGACATTGAGGTTAAAGTGCCCACGATTCGTCGCTTTGGTATTCCCGATGGTCGCATTACCAATGGTAAACATGCTGAGCCCGGTCAGTTCCCATACCAGGCGGGTCTATTGCTCTACGTTAACGGTGGTGCTGCCTGGTGCGGTGGCTCCTTGATCAGCGATCGTTGGATTGTTACCGCCGCTCACTGCACTGACTCTCTGACCACCGGTGTGGATGTCTATTTGGGTGCCTGGAATCGCGCAGACAAAGAGGAGAAGGGACAACAGATCATTTTTGTTGAGAGAGATAACGTGATTGTCCACGAGAATTGGGAGCCAACAACCCTGCGCAATGATATCTCACTGATCAAACTGCCCGTTCCCATTGAGCTCAACGAGCGCATTCAGCCCGTCAAGCTTCCCGCCAAGTCAAGCAACCCCAACACATATGCCGGTCAGCAGGCTGTTGCTTCCGGCTGGGGCAAGACCAGCGACGGTAAGTACTCTAATCTTCATTCATTGACAACTTATTAATCAATGGTTTCCTTTTAAAGCCGCCACCGCTGTTACCGACATTCTGGAGTTCATTGGAGTGCCCGTCATGAACAATCCGGGCTGCGCTCCCTGGTTCGGAGGTTCGGAGATTATTACGGATAGCCACGTCTGTATCAAGACCACCGGCGGCACATCGACTTGCAACGGCGACTCTGGCGGTCCATTGGTGTCAGCAGAGACCGGGGAATTGATTGGTGCCACATCCTTTGGCATTGCTCTTGGCTGCGAGAAGGGCTGGCCAGGTGTATTCACCCGCATCACCTCCTTCCTGGACTGGATCGAGGAACACAGTGGTGTGACCAACAAGGGTTACTAAACGTTGTCAACAAATCTTTGCTTAACTTAAAATAAAAGTTTATTCTCTTGCTGAAATTGAAGCTACAAGAAATAATAATTATTTTCGGACTTGGGTTTTGAATGAGGCCGTCGACTGACTGCTTCGGATGCATCCTCACTCTCATCAGATTGGAGTCGCGGATGATGCACGTCCAGTTCATCGGGCAGATCATCGTCAAAGTTCTGCTCGGGTCGCAGCTTGCGATTGTGTCGCTCCTTGCCATAGTTCTTGATGTATTGATCAAAGAAAATGGCCTCCGTGGTGTCCTGATGTGAGTGGACGCCCGTTTCATCGCTAATCCAATCCAGATACGAGGCCACCTTGGTAAAGGCCGCTGGATAGCCGCGATCACAGCCGTATATGCTGCCAAACGAGGTAATCCCCACCAGCACCCGTTTCTTCGAGTGACGCCGTTGCAACACCAACGGTCCACCCGAGTCACCATTGCAGGTGGACTTTGCATTGCGGCCACTTGTGCAAATGTTCGTGCCACGAAAGGACAGCGGAAAGTTGCGCTTACAAGTTCGATCATCGACGATCTGCAGTTGCACGTAGCGTAGCACATTACTGATGGCATGCACTCCTGTGGCATAGCGACCCCAACCGGAGGCAATGCCCAGCTTGTTCTTAAAGCTGCGATACTCATAATGTCGCTTTGGCAGCTGTATGGGATGTATGCGCTCTGGAATCAAAAAAAATATTAAATCTTATTACAAGCAAGAAAAAATTCAGGATTTCTTCATAATATCAATCCAAAAGTTTGTTAAAAGCTCGATAATCTCAGAATTTCTTAAATAGGAAAATACTTGATTAAAGTAATCTCTTTTATTTCGGTGTTAGGAAACATTTATATCATCGGGGTTATTAAAAAAAAATGTTTTTACTTGAATCAAATATTTTTGGCATGTTTTTCATCACTAAGTGTATTTTAATGTCTCAACATTAAACCGCATAAAGTCCTAATTAAACAATTTTACATTGAATTAATACTTTAAAAAGTACATCAGGAATTTTAAACTTGAATTTCAGAATGTGGCACAGACTCACCGTTGAAGCTAACCGCGTGTGGCAGGCGTATTATTGCAATGTCATCTTTCAGACGCTTGGGATTCCATGTGGGATAAATGTGAAAATTGCTGCTGGGCACCATAAGACGCACCTGACCGGACTCCTTGGCGTTCTTGATCTCATTGGCGCCCAGAAAGACCAAGGCGCGTTTGGCCCTGCAGAAAGGGGAGATTATTTAATATATGGAGGCTATCTCCAAATTTCGGATTTCCTACATATCCACGCAATGTGCTGCGGTTAGCACATGTTGTTCGGAGATTAGGGATCCGCCGCACCAGTAGAGACCTTTGGGACGCTGCAGCAGCATGCCCACCTGGTAGGGAAAACAGTGCGGATTGCCCACATCTCCGCCAAAGATGCGATCCATAGCCATAGCCCCTTCGGGCAGCATGCTATCCAGCAGCGGCGTCGTCTCCAGATTCAACACCAATGGCTCTCGTTCATCAGCGGTTTGAATGTTGTCTTCCCTGCTGCTGCTGTCGCTGCTGATGCGACTGTCGTCATTGGTAGCGCTCATTTCCGCGTCCAGTTCGGCGGACAGTGAAGTGGTTGTCGTCTGCGACAAGGCCATGCCAAACGGGCCCGGATACATGGACACTAAATACATTGGCTTAACCTGTTGCCAGTCCAGCGCCGCAGCAGCGCTGCCGACATGCAGCAGCAGCAGCAGCGCAACGCTGACGACGCAGCCGAGCTGCAGTCGGCGTCTGCGTCTGCGCGTTGTTAATTTTGCAATAATTGAATAAATTGCTGCTGATTGTAAACACATTTGCGTAGCCTTTTTTTGTTGCTTGTGTGTTGCATTTAGTTTTCAATTAATACTTAATTAATCTGCACTCTGCACAATCTGTTTCCTCTTTTTTAATTTAATTTAGATGGTTCACTTTTAAGTTTTCCCGTTTTTTGATTTAAAAAGCCGTTACGTACTCCACTCGCACTCGACGGCGACGCCGACTGCGACTGCAAGACTGTTTTAACGAACGCGTAATTTTATCTTTTCTTTTTTAATTTTTTGTTATTTTTTTTTTGGTTACTTTCTTTGGACTTGGACTCGGTGTCGGTCAGCGTCTCGTTTACAACTGTGGCGTCGCGCGCATGTTGCAAGCATTTTTATAAACTCTCTTGCTACAATTTCTTGCAACCGCTTTAATTATTTCGTTTATTTCGCTGCAATAATTTGACGTCGACAGCGACGGCAAACGCTGACTTCGCATACTTTCGCAGTTGCCGCCAATTGCATTCATTTGGTTTGATTTGATTTCGCCTCTTTCAATTTGCATTCGATCTTTACGCTCTTCTTCGCCTGCCACCCACTCACTATGTTACGCTTGCGCTGTTACAACCTTTGTGTCACATTTCTTTCTGTCTTTGTCATTCATCCAAATTTGTGTTGTGCCCTTAGACGCCGGTTAGCCTTATGTATGTGTGTATTAGTAAATATGTTAACAAGCGTCGCCAGCGTTGACGGCGCTGCTGCTTCGCTCTTTCTTGTTGTTGTTGTTGTTTTTACCATTTAAATATGAAAAGCAAGCTAAGTTGTAACTCTAGTTACTTATCCTCTACTTGCTTTGGCACTATTACATCACATGTGTGTTTGTGTGTGTGTTTTGTGGGTAATGCGCAGCATGCGGCAAAATGCTTTCATTGAGAAAAATTTCATGTTGTTGGTGTTGTTGCTTTTATTGTGGGCAATGGTAAAACAAAAAAATATTACACGAAACATTTGTCTTTTGCATTTTTCCCTTATTTTTACCGCAAATAATGAACCGACAATGGGCCAAGCATTATTCATAAATCGGCTCTGGATTTTAGGGCTTAACAGTCAAGTGTTGCCCACTGTGCAGCATCTGCCACTCTTGACGTTGACGTTGCGCCTCAGCTTCAAGGTTATTGCCAGGCCACTTGGCGAGTCATAAACAAATTTACAGCATTGCTGCATTGTGTTGCATGTGGCCATTTGGAGAGTTCTATTAAGGAAATCGAATTTTCATTTACACGACCCCCTTCGATCACTTCGTTAACTTGTTGCATGTTTTTCTAGTTAAATTAATAATTCGTTAAAATAACTTTAACTTGGTGTTGAAAGTATTTCTTGGTTGGTAAGCTGGCACTGTTTTTGTCTATTTAGGAAATTGCGGCTTACTTTGTCTGCCTAGCGAAGCAAATAAATCAAATCGTCTCGCGATCGGTGATATGTTCGAATGTAATGAGGCTACAAAAACAAAATACAATCAGCGCCAACAGTAACACCAACACCAATAATAACAGCCACAGTAACAGTAGCAGTTGCAAAGCAGCAACTAGTGGCGTTGATTATGCAAATGCTTGCCCCCCGCTTTGTAGACCAACTTTTGCGGCTAACGTTTGCTTATTGTGCAGTTTATTTGATGCTCTTACTAACAGGTTTAATAATTTCTGCAAAGTTGGATCTTTCAATTTCAAATAAATAACAGTAATATGTTATTAAAATTGGTAAACAGAAAACTTTTACTGTTAACCGTTACCATTCTCGGTTGCAGGGTGGTAATGTTTAAGCAAACTGCCACAATTGTACCGAAAATGGTACATTAGTGCAAAGAAATCTAAAAATTGTACATTTTAATCATAAAAAGATGTGGTTTCCATGCCAGCTAAAAAAATAACAGTGGTAGTCTTGTTTAAGTTTAAATATTAAGAAAAAAAAATTTAAATGATCTCTTTAGTTTTGAATATTGATAGTGTATGTACACTTCGATGCTCGTTTAAAATTTTATAGTTTTCTTTTCTTGATTTGTTTTTCTGCCTGACTTTAATTTCGTGCTGTGCGTCGATATTTAATGCATAATCGGGAATTATGATTACCACTCTTGCATGTAGGTACTTACATATTTAATAGTAATAAGCACATACTTTTATATTATTGCACTTGTTAATGCACTTGCCGTTATTCAATTTAGCACCACGATCGTACTATTTACCAATTGATTAGTAATGGCCGTTGTATTTATTTGTTTTTATATACATTTAATTGCGGCAGTAAAATAATAATGTACGCAGTTCCTATTTGGTAAGATGATAATTTATTAAAACTACTGTTTAATACAGTTCTACCCATTCATTTAGGACCACTAATAATGTTGAACAGAATTGTATTCTTACTTAGCTTTAGTAATGCGCTATCAACAAACATTACATTTCAACGCAATAGATTAAGTTACTTCCTAGATGGAAATTAAATAAAAAACCTTACATTAAACATAGTAATTGGTATCAGTTCATTTGACCAAATGCCAAATTGCCCAGTGGGACATACATGTGGTTGGTTGGTCACACCTCAACTTCACTCGACTCCAATACACTTCAATTTCTCAGTCCTCAGTCTATTCGAAAGCTGTTGACTGTGACGACAGCGGTGGCAGTTGCATGTCGTCCATGAATGTGGTGACAGTTGCTCTCTCTGTCTGCAGATTGGAGTCCGTGCTACCGCTGGGTGCATCCTCATCCTCGAACATGGCGCTGTCGAGACTTTTGTTGAGACGGTCATGGAACTCAGTCATTGAGATCTTTTTGAGTACAAAGCGCTTGCCAAAGGTTTTCTTCACCTTCAAACGTCGCTTCTTGATCAGATTCTTGTTTTTGTTGAGGCCATCGTTGAATGAGATGGCACGACGCAGCTTGCGGGAACCAAACTTTACCATCTTGACCTGGCTAGTGATGGCACACTCCTCGCTGTCATCTTCGACATCGGCGGCGTTCTCATCGCTGGGCTCCTCGAATATCGTTTCGAGATTGGCGGGCGTGAACTTCTTCATGCGCTTGCTGGTGTAGATTTTCTCGATGCTCTTGAGAGTCTGTTCATTGGTGTGCAGCGTTTCCCTGCGCTTCTTTTTGCTGGTCTTCATGATGGTGCTGCAGACGCGATTGAAGTTGTCCTTGGACACACGAGCGGGCATGCGACGACGCGAGACGCCACCGCGATGACCATAGCGGTGACTACTGCTATCGCTTTCATCGTTGTCCTCGCTCCGGCTTAGCTGGGAATCTATCTCATCCGACTGGTCGGTATCTCCAATTTCCGATTCCCACACTTCGTCCATTATGCCAGCCCTAGGCTTGAAATTACAGCCAAAGTTGTTGGCCGGTGGAAAAATCGGTGCAGAACTGCAAAAATGCATACATTTTTTATTTTTTAGCTGTGCGCTTTTTTGTGACTTTCTCTCACTTACCGATTTTCGGTCAAAACAACCTCCTTTGGTTGAAAACTTATTTTCGCGAAATTGTGAACAATGTTTTCCATTATTCAATGTCTAACATTCTGCTGTTCTTGACAATTTACTTTTATTTTCTCTCTTCAAATTGCTTGTTATTTACACTTTTCCTTAACGTTTGTTGCCACTGTTGCCAGCTTAGCAACTTTATAGCTAGATCTAGCTATTTTCATAGTTCGTTTGCTAGAGAAATTTCAAATTGAAATTAGCTGGAAATCTGGTTATTTAAAATATGTATTCAGCTTTGTTTTGCTATAAATATTTTTGGTAAAACTGTGAAAAACTGCACACAATAACAAATGTAAAAGAGTTTAACAGAAACAGCTATTGTTCCCCCCAAAACTTGACAGCTCTGGTGAGAAAGACTGCCACCCGGTCCAAAGGCTGCCAGCCTGCAGAATTGACCGATATGGCAGCTTGTTCTAATTTAATCAAAATGAAAATTTGGTTGCACCTAAGAAAATTTACCTAATTTGGAATTTTTCTTAATATTGAAGATGACATTTTTTAAATTTTTGTAGAGTTTTTGTTAGATTTGTTCGGTTTCGGTTTTTTGATATATTTTTTTTTTAGAAATTTGTAACTTCCCCTGTGGGTGAAGATCTTCAAACCTTCATAAAAATGTTTTCCTTAATTTTATCTAATTTCGAAATTTAAATTTTCATCAAATTATTAATTTTTTTTAAAGTAAGTGCATTTTAAAACTGGCGTTAAGCTTAATTTAAATTTTGCTAGTGTGTACACACTTGGCGCTGTATGTGTTAAGTGCTTGAAACTGTCACCATGTTAAGTTAATTCCACAAGATGGCGCTTTAAAACGGTTACATTTAAATCAGACTACTAAATGTGCATTGTTGAAGTTCTGCAAATATTTATAAAATTCTAGCCAAAAATTTAAATTTTGGAAAAAGGTACAAAAATGTAGAATAACTTTGTTTGGAAATATACTTATTTTTTAAGTACAAAAATCAAGCCAGATCAAACATTTCTAACGAGTGCCAACCTTCGGCTTCTGTGGCGTTGGTTGCCTTCTGATCGCTAGGTGGTGCTTTATAATTTGTTGAGCCGGGCTTTTCGGTTGCATTTGCAATAATACCCTGTAAAATTCTTTAGTTTCATATGTCGGTCGTAGTATTTTAAAATCCATAAAAGGTGTGAAAAATCTGTTTTACTATTTTTGCAATAATCTATAATTTTGTAAAAAAATATTGATTTGGTTATCTGACGCCGACTGAGTAGCTGATCCTCGATCTGCCCTAATGGAGATTTTCCCTGGTAACATCCGAAAAGTATCTCAAGCTGATGGCGTCGCTGTTTTTGCACATGGAAATTGTTTATTTGCACTTGAAATTAAGAATTTTTTACTTTTGCGTCACAAATATGCAAAACCTTTTTGGCATGCTTATTAGACTCAAATAGGAAATAAAATTATTTTTGCGCATTTAAAATAAATTTTAATTAAAATGTATTTTTGAACTTTCATATATATAAACAAAGAATCTTTTTAGATAGGTTATTAAGTGGGTGCAAATAAGAATAAATAAATAGAAGGTAAATAAGATAAGCCAGCCAATGACATGGGGGCTTATCAATGTGTATATGATATATTTCAGCTATAGGAAATGTCAATGTGCGTTTGTTATAAAAACTCCTTAGCTATATTGAATTAAATTAAATTAATCGTAAGACATGAAAGTGTTTGTTGCATTAACTTTAGCGCTTGTCGCCGTCTCTGCGGAGATTTTGGAACAAGAGTATCCCAAGGACTTTCCCAAGACTACTAAGATCGAGGGACGCATTACCAATGGCTATCCAGCCCACGAGGGTAAGGCGCCATACACCGTTGGCCTAAGCTTCAACAACGCATGGTGGTGCGGTGGCTCTTTTTAACTCTATGAAAACATGTCAGATTTTCATACCGAATATCATTTTGATCATACAATGGCCTCTATATTATTCCTGCCTCTACATTTAGGTTATTTAAAATATATTAAACTTTTTGATAGTAATCTTATGTATAGTATAATAAATTATTATATCCGTTGCAGCTCTAACGGGAATCCCCAAAGTTGTCAATTTACAAATTTCGACTACCTATCATATTTACATCTTTTTTGAAATTTATAAATAGTAATAATTTTACTTTTTTTTTAAGTGTTTGGAGTATACAAAATGATTTGACTGCTTAGATCAGTTCGAGTGGCAATTGAAGAACCGTGTCTGCCTACTTGGAAACTTGCCTCGACTGTCAAGCTGTGAAGCTTGTTATCTGCATTTTTGATGGAAAGTGTTCAGATAGATTAATATACTCGCATTGAATGAGTACCTGATATCTGAAGAGGGGGGTAAGATATGATATGGAAATAGTATAAATTCAGGCATGTATCAACGGATGAACAGCAATCGTGTGTGGAACATGAAGGCATTCGTAGTATTCGCATTGGCCATCGCTGCCGTCTCTGCGGAGGTAGTCGAGCAGGTCTACCCCAAGGATCTGCCAAAGTCCGATAAGATCGAGGGACGCATTACCAATGGCTATCCAGCCTACGAGGGCAAGGCTCCCTACACCGTTGGCCTGGCTTTCAATGGTTGGTGGTGCGGTGGCTCCATCATTGGACACACTTGGGTGTTGACTGCTGCTCACTGCACCAACGGTGCCAGCTCTGTGACCATCTACTACGGTGCCACCTGGCGTACCAGTGCCCAGTTCACCCACACTGTGGGAAGTGGCAACTTCATCCAGAACCGCAACTGGCCCAACCAAAATGGCAACGATATCGCCCTGATCCGCACTCCCCATGTCGATTTCTGGCACATGGTCAACAAGGTGGATCTGCCCAGCTTCAATGATCGTTACAACATGTACGATGGCTGGTGGGCTGTTGCCTGTGGATGGGGAGGCACCTACGATGGCTCCCCTCTGCCCGACTGGCTGCAGTGCGTCGACCTGCAGATCATCAGCAATAGCAAGTGCTCCCAGACCTATGGACACCAACCCGATGGTATTCTCTGCGTGGCCACTCCCAACGGCAAGTCCACCTGCCAGGGTGACTCTGGTGGCCCATTGGTTCTCCACGACCACAACAAATTGGTTGGTGTTACTTCCTGGGTTTCTGGCGCTGGATGTCAATCTGGACACCCCTCTGGCTTCACCCGTGTCACCGCTCACCTGGACTGGATCCGTGACAACTCTGGTATTGCTTACTACTAAGAAATTGCATTACTTAAAATAAATCAATATCATTGAACATAATGAATATAATCAGTTTTTCATTACTTCCTTTTCTTTTTCATAAAACAATCTAAAATGTCTATATATAGCTTACATATATGTATAAGTCTAGACATCTAAATTATTATTATTATTGTTGCCATATCAGAAAGTACTCACTATCAGTAGAATAACGACTTTGATTTACTTGGACTACTGTTGCGACTTTTTATGAATGGCTACTCGAAGTGCGTAAAAATTAAGTGCGATGACAGTAGTAAATCCACGTCTGGTGCTATTAAAAATACCCCCAACATAGGCAACATTTACTCATAGCTTTAAGTTTGTGGATCGATTAGATTAGAAACTTAAGTATTTTGAAATTTAAAGAGCCCGATCATCTCGATAAGATTATAGTAACAACGGATGCACCATTTGAAAGAACATTCGCATAAAATTTTAATATTTTCTTTGCTAGAAAATAATCTTTTTAAAAGTCTATAACATGATAACTTTTCCATTTTTTTTCCAGTCCTATCATTGGGACCGGATGCGATTATTACTGAAAATATGCAAATCATAGGTTATCTTATCTTAGAAAAGTACTGAAACCGACATTTTTAAATCGTAGTATCTAAGCAAATAAATTAAAGTATTTTCAAGTCTACTTTAAATGATTACAATTGAGTACACTTTCTAGATTTTTTGTGCGACTTTTTTATGGAAACTCCGAGCAATCAATTGCTAGGATTGAAAATTATCTATATTTATATATATTTTACTTTTGTTTCATAGATAATTTACAATTCTGATAAGGTTAAGAAAAAACCTTAATGTTAATATATTGACAAGACTGTCTTTTACTCTCTGAATTTTGACCCATTTAGAAATCGGTATTAATTAGATTTTTAAGTTAAAAGCCTTTGGTGCTGTCTGCAAATACGTATAATTAATTTGCTTGAAATAGTACTTACAAGTTGAAGTATTTACCTCTCCAACAACCTGGCAACAACATTATGAGTATTTATTTTAATTATCAGATAATATTTCCACCCAACTTTGTTTAATTTTTATTATAAAATTTTAAAATAAGTGTGAATAATGAATATTGAAAATATGATACAAATTTTAATTTTTTTTTTAAATTTACCTGATCCTTTTAATAGTATAATTTTCTTTATAATGAGTGAAAAAATACTTAACTATAACAGCATTAAAGCATTGCTACTTCGCACTTCAGAAGTTGATTTTATCACAGCAAATAGATAATGATGACCTTATCAAGAATACAACAGTGTTGTTAAAATCTCCCAATTTCTATGAATGAATCTTAAAAAGTGAGTACGAGTAAATCTACGTATAGTACAAATATAAATACTCCTAGTTGAGTAATATTTTCGTTTATGGGCTATAAATAAAATTAGTTAATAAACTGAAGATTAGATTCTGAAAGTCTTTGCGTGCGGGCTCATATTATTTGATTGGACATAATACACAAAAGTATTTGTACTATAAAAGAAACACATACCTGTCAGATGAACCAAAGGATTTGACCAAGAAAGGAATACATGGATCAAGGTTAATCATTTGGATATAATTCGTAAAAAGCTTAGGGCTTGTAATTATTTTAAGTACTTCATTATAATCACGGCTCATAAAATTTCTTGGAGTTTTATTAGAGCCCAGTCTGCTCGATAAGTATAATGTCTAGAAGAGGGCTTGGCCAGTAATACAAATTTAAAAATTCGAATGAATATTTTGTCGATAGAAATACCCTGTATTTGCAATATGTGCAGACAGTAAATATTCAATGTTTTACGTATGTTTGCACACAGTTTTCTATTAATAATATGTAAATAAATTAAAACCTTAATTTTTGCAAAATATTCATATTTTGAATAACAAAATCGATTTTATTTATTTATCTACTATGGTTCTTTTTTGATTTTACTTATAATTCACAACTCAGTACAGGGCATCTTTAATTCGTACTTAACTTAATATCCAAAGTGTCATAAATAATTCTTTGAATACATTCTGTGTAGCACAAGCTTTATTAAAATCACCTTGTAAATCTTAGTCAAAACTACATACCCGCAATATGCCTATCTAAACTCAATTTTTACCACTGTACTGATATTTTTGCAAATAAATTATTATAATAAAAAAAATTGTGCAAAGTGCTCCCCCCTTCTAGCTTGAAATTTTAAAGGCATAATTAATGAGACCGGATGAGATTATTACCGATTGGCAACATATTGAAATTAATGCAAATAATGGTGAAACTTATCAGTTAAATGAACTCAACCTACTAAAACTTTATAATCCTGTTATCTAAAGAAATAAATTATTAGTTTCAAGTTATCAGAGTAAGTGCCACACGCTACCTTAAATGATTACAAATGATTATCAAGTACGAGTACAATTATTAGTTTAATGATGAACATTTTTTCTCAATCCTCATTTATATTATTGAAAGGTGCCTTATTTTAAGAAGAATATGAAGCTAGTTATATAAATAAATCCAGTACAATTAATGGAAATTGCATGATGTTTACTAATTAGAAAAGTTTAAAAACTTCACCAGACAAACGTTTTGTACTCTGAAGTGTTTACAACTTAAGTTGGGTTTTAAAGTGCCCTCTTAAGGTATTGATTTATCAGTTAACAAGGATGTAAATATATATTAATATCCACTATATTTATTATTATTTCGATTACTTATTGGCTTATATGGGCTCTAATTACCCTCGAGTCTATTCCAAGATATAAAATAGTATTAAAGGCTACGTTTGTCTTCAAATTTGCAGTTAAGCTCTTGTATACCAAATATTAGACATATATTTTTAAGACTGGTAAAATTATTATCAACGAAAAGCTTATGTCTGACTTATGACTTAAAAAAAATAAAATGAAATGAAAACAATTCTTTTATTAAAAATTTTTCTCCATCAAAACTTTATTTAAATGAACTTTTCTGTTCATAAATCTTCAACTTGTCTCAAAACTAGATTAGATATTGGTTTCTCACTATAAGACACTTTTATAGGGCAAATTATTATTCTGGAAAAATTATGGCCCATTCACTTGAAGATAATGAACCTAACGACATTACGAGATTACGTTTGGTATAAAAGCAGCAATTTTGCCCTTAGGAAAACAAGTTGTACATTCAGCATGAAGGTGTTTATAACAATCTTAGCTTTGGCCATTGCCTCCGCTTCTGGCGCTGCGGTTCCCTCCGACTCTGAGAAAGTGGAGCAACCCGTCAACCTAAAGGACATTACTGGCCGCATTACCAACGGCTACCCAGCCTACGAGGGTAAGGCTCCTTACACGGTCGGCCTCGGCTTCAGCGGTGGCTGGTGGTGCGGTGGTTCCATCATTGGACACAACTGGGTCCTCACTGCCGAGCACTGCACTGGAAACGCCGATTCCGTCACTGTCTACTTCGGTGCCACCTGGCGCACCAATGCCCAGTACACCCACCGGGTTGGACGCAATGACTTCATTAACCATCACAATGCTGACATCGCCTTGATCCGCATTCCCCATGTGGACTTCTGGCACATGGTCAACAAGGTGGATCTGCCCAGCTACAACGATCGCTACAACGACTACAACGGATGGTGGGCTGTTGCCTGTGGCTGGGGAGGCACCTACGATGGTTCCCCTCTGCCCGACTGGCTGCAGTGCGTCGACCTGCAGGTCATGCACAACTCTGAGTGCAGACAGACATATGGTGGTCATATCCAGGACAACATTCTTTGTGTGAAAACTCCCAATGGCAAGTCCACCTGCGGTGGTGACTCTGGTGGTCCCTTGGTCTCCCACGATGGCAACAAACTGATCGGTGTTACCAACTTTGGAACTACCTCCTGCACATCTGGCGCTCCAGCTGGCTTCCAGCGTGTCACCTACCACTTGGACTGGATTCGTGACCACACTGGCATTGCTTACTACTAAGCTTATAATTAAAACAAAATAAAGTTTATTCAAAAATAATCTATGCTTCTTGAATTTTTATACCAAAATCATTGATCAACTATTTCTATTTCTATTTCTGGATCAACTCATACTATAGAAATTCGAGTATTTTCTTATTTAAAATTTACTCAACTTCAACCCTATGAATATCATCTTTATTATATATACTTGTGTTATTTAGGTTAACTTATCTAGTATTGATTGAATTCAAGAATTCAATTCAATTTACTAAATTAAAGCAAGTATGAAATTTTCAGGATATATCAGGACTATATTTTTTATCATCCATGTTGTGTAACGTTTAAAATGTAATTAAAAAATTATACTTATTTATTTATATTGAAAAAATATAAGAGTTATTTCGTAACTTAAAGATACAAAATGCTTTATAATTATTATTTTTCAGTTATTAAATTAAATTATTAAATTAAAAATAAGAGTTTTTAGCAACTTTTAGGTGAATAATCATCAGATAGCAATTTGTATTATAAAACTTATAAAAGTTACGGTCCCTAGTTTCTTTCAAAATAATTAACTATTTAGGAATCTAAGCAGATTACGAGTATTATGAAATGCGTTGTTGGTTTCATTTTAATTGCTTTATTTATTGCGTTAAGAGTGTCATTAATTAGTAGTAAGCAATGCCAGTGTGGTCACGGATCCAGTCCAAGTGGTAGGTCACTCGCTGGAAGCCAGATGGATGACCAGATTGGCAACCGGCAGCAGATACCCAGTTGGTAACACCGATCAGTTTGTTGCCATCGTGGGTAACCAGAGGGCCACCAGAGTCACCACCGCAGGTGGACTTGCCATCGGGAGTCCTCACACAGATGATGTTTTCCTGGATCAGACCACCATATGTCTGACTGCACTCAGAGTTGTGCATGACCTGCAGGTCGACGCACTGCAGCCAGTCGGGCAGAGGGGAACCATCGTAGGTGCCTCCCCAGCCACAGGCAACAGCCCACCATCCGTTGTAGTCGTTGTAGCGATCGTTGTAGCTGGGCAGATCCACCTTGTTGACCATGTGCCAGAAGTCCACATGGGGAATGCGGATCAAGGCGATGTCAGCATTGTGATGGTTAATGAAGTCATTGCGTCCAACCCGGTGGGTGTACTGGGCATTGGTGCGCCAGGTGGCACCGAAGTAGACAGTGACGGAATCGGCGTTTCCAGTGCAGTGCTCGGCAGTGAGGACCCAGTTGTGTCCAATGATGGAACCACCGCACCACCAGCCACCGCTGAAGCCGAGGCCGACCGTGTAAGGAGCCTTACCCTCGTAGGCTGGGTAGCCGTTGGTAATGCGACCTTCGATTTTGCTGACCTTGGTGATGTCCTTGTTGTGGACAACTTCCTCGAAAGCCGAGGCAGAGGCAACAGCCAACGCCAATAATGTTATGAACACTTTCATGTTTTAGACAAATGGTGCTTCTTTGATTTGAGGGCAGATCTTTTATAGCTGTGCTGGTTGTAAAAAAATTGCGAATACAGAATTCTTATCGGTTAGTTGGAAGGTTCATAAATATTCCTTGGACACTATAAAACTCTCAGAGATAATTGTGATTTAGTTCATTATTTCTTATCTGATCCTTTGTGTATACATAGATTCTTTATACATATAAACATAATTATCTAAAAATTATTGATTTGGAATTTGTTTACGTTTCGATTAAACTTGAAAGCTCTGTAATATGGGATTTAACATACCCTAGATTAGTGAGAGTGTTTTTGTCCATAGTTACCACTTTAAATAATATCGCTACTTAAAAAAATTTAATAGAGTGCGGGCACTTATTTAAAAAAAGCTTAAGTAACTCATGCAAGTATCTTTAAATTATTACATACATCTATCGCTAATCCTTTTCTCGAAATTCGATCATCTGCAGACAATTGCTTTAGTTAAGTGGGTAAAATTTTGCACAATTTTAATCCAAAGTTATTCCTATATTAGACTCCATGTATCGAAATAAACCTTTTCATTAAAAAAATATAGTAATAAGAGATTTGTATGAATTACGTCTTCTGAAAACGCTTAAAAAAATGTGTATATATTTCTGAAACATTTCAGCTTGAGCTAAACTTAAAAACCTCCCGAAAACAATCTAAAATTTGCAGCATTGCATAAATATTGTAGACTAGATTTATATCTTTAAGTACAACGAATAGAATATTGAGATATATCAAAGAACATGCTAATTTAATCGCATCAATTGCAGATGTATTCTGTTATGCCCATTAAATCCTATATATGGATACAGGGTACTCAGCTATGGAGACATAGGCATTTCGAAATGAAAAGAGGAATAATTTTGTTATATGCAAAACTGAAGAGGCCCTTAGCGCTTTCTTATCATTGACTTTTTCTTATTGATAAAAGTAAATATTTATGATCCATAAATATTTTTATTAGAGAATGGTAGAGGGTGTTTGAAATGTGTCAGCATTTCTGAATTACTCAATAGAAGTATAATATGTCGTCTCCGTTCATAAGAAGGATCTATCAAATAATTGAAGACGTAAATTCTGTAAAAGAAATTTAGCAGTAAGGGGAAAGGATAAGATCAGATTAGTAAAGAAATATACATTTTTATTTTTGATCATAACTCAAAGATGATATCATATTTTGTTGATATCTTATATTCAGAAACATACAAATTTTATCTCCAAGTGTATTTATGTTTCGGCAGCCGGAAGTGAACTTTAAATTCGAAATGGCTGATAATATAAAAATATTTACAATCAAGCTTGAAGCTTGTAAAGATAATACAAATAAATCATTCACACTTTAAGATAATTCGTACGAACAGAACGATCCATTGAACGGCTATAAAAGCAATGATTTTGTGAACATTTCACAAGTTGCAATTAGAACATGAAACTATTCATAACAATTCTGGCTTTGGCAGTCAGCGCTGCCTCAGCAGGTCCCTCGTCAGGCATTGCCTATCCCAAGGATCTGCCGAAATCCGATAAGATCGAGGGTCGCATCACCAACGGTTATCCCGCTTACGAGGGCAAAGCACCCTATACCGTTGGCTTGGGCTTCAGCGGCAACGGTGGTGGCTGGTGGTGCGGTGGTTCCATCATTGGACACAACTGGGTCCTCACTGCCGAGCACTGCTCCGGCAGCGCTGAATCTGTGACCGTCTACTTCGGCGCCACCTGGCGCACCAATGCCCAGTTCACTCACTGGGTTGGACGCAATGACATGATCAACCACCACGATTCGGATATCGCCTTGATCCGTATTCCTCACGTGGACTTCTGGCACCTGGTCAACAAGGTGGAGCTGCCCAGCTACAACGATCGCTATAACGACTACAACGAGTGGTGGGCTGTTGCCTGTGGATGGGGAGGCACCTACGATGGTTCCCCTCTGCCCGACTGGATGCAGTGCGTCGACTTGCAGATCATTCATAATTCCGAGTGCCAGCGTTACTACGGTACTGGTCTTATCCAAGACAAAATCCTCTGTGTGCGCGTTAACGATGGCAAATCCACCTGCCAGGGTGACTCTGGCGGTCCATTGGTTACACATGACGGCAATAAACTGGTTGGTGTTACCAACTTTGTACCTGCAGCAGGCTGCCAATCTGGTGGTCCATCTGGCTTTGCGCGTGTCACCTATCATTTGGACTGGATTCGCGATCACACTGGCATTGCTTACTACTAAAATGCACAGAAAATAAAATGATATATTGAATATTAATTAAACAATTTTATTGCGAATTTATATGCTTGTACCCATTGAGAATGCTGTATTTTTCCCATCCTTTCTAAGAAATTTGTTATAGCTTTCTATTTTGGGTATCACACGCAAATTTGTCAAAATTGGAGCATACTTTTTGGGTATGAATTAAGTCTAATTGCTGTTGAATTTAATTGTTGTTGCATACTTTTATGCGAAGAACTTTAATTCGTTCTTTAGCACATTGTCTTTTTAATGATGATAGTCATGGTTATATTGATAGAAAACTGAAGTAATACAAGATTATCAAGATAGATATGCTTTCTTGTCTGAAACAATTGAAGGTCTAATAAGACCTTATACAGATTATTTATTAAAGTATGTATTTAAAATTGCAGTTTAGTAGTAAACGTCTGAGACGCTTCTGATCCATTCCAAGTAGCTGGTAACACGGGTGAAGCCAGCTGGCTCACCAGACTCACAACCTTTGGTGGAAACGAATGAGGCAATCCCAACCAGTTGTTTCTTGCTGACCAGGACCAATGGGCCACCAGAGTCACCCTTGCAGGTGGAACTCTTGTGGGGTGTATCGGTGCAGATGACATTTTTGTTGGCGACAATAGAGCCATAGGTCTTACGGCAGACTTCTTCGTTGACAATATTGAAGGTCTGGTATTGCAGAGTTTCGGGAAGATCGCTATCTTTATTGGAGGTGGTGCCCCAGCCGGAGGCGATAGCCTTCTGCCCATCGTAGGTGGAGTAGCTGCTGGAAATTTCCGGCAACTTAACGTTATTGATGTATCGGTTGTATGGTAGCTCGAATGGTAAATAGATCATAGAGATGTCGTTAGCTAGTGTTCTGGGATTGTAGCCCTCGTGCTCTATAAACTCATCGCGGCTAACTGTATAGGTGAGTTTGGCGTGGGATCGCTTGGTGGCACCAAAGTAGGCGATCACCGAGTGGGCACTGCATAAAAAGAAGGAAAAGTTTATTAATTTTTTTTGATTAATTCAACAGGATTAGCCACTTACTCTCTGGTGCAGTGAGCAGCAGTCAACACCCACTGTCTGGCAATGATTGAGCCACCGCACCACCAGTCGCCCTTTGGGCTGGAGAAACCAAGTCCCACCTGGTAGGGGAACTGATACTCGTCAGCGTTATGGCCGTTGGTGATGCGACCCTCAATAGAGGCTGCATCCTGTGGCACGACGCCAGCGGAGACGGAGGCAATAGCCAGAGTCAGAACTACGAATATTTTCATGTTGATCGTTTGAAGTGCAACGAATGATTTTCCACTGATCAATGCAGCCATTTATATATAGTGTCCAAAAGGGGTATTATCAGTAGACAAACCCCCATAAATCAACGTGACATTATAAGTTACCCTTCCGCCTTTCCTGCTCTTAGTCTCTACATTCAACTGTTTGGCAAAACATTTTACGTTTTAAACAGCTTAAGCGTGTGCTATGAGTATTTTAAATTCTATATTCTATATCAGGTCTTCAAGATTACACTACAAGTGCCACATTTAAGAGCACTTGTAACACTTATCTGATAAGAACTGATTTTTATAATTAAAATCAGAATGATTAGAATCTGATAAAAAATTTGTGTCGAATTTATGATTCATTTAGTTACAATTGTAATGAATGGCTCTAAAAATACATTTATGAAAATCTTTTTGATAATTATACAAACTTTTTCAACAGATCTTAAAATATATTAAATAGACTTAAATTGAAATACCCTTTATTGATTATTTTTAATACGCGTCGGCTTTTTGACAATAAGTAAATAAGTTCCGGCCCAGCACTTACAGAGTTAACATACATATTCAAACCCAGAGTCAAAGAGATCAATGTGTCTGAATATGTTCTTTTTTAGACCCTTCAAGACAATACTTTGTTGTAACTTATTAGTGAATACGTTTAATTTTAGCATATTTTTCTTTGGGTATGAGTTTATTGAGTTTAGTTGTTTTGAATTTATATATTTCGGAGCCTACTTTTAGGCGGGAGCTTTAAATTTTGCTTATACTTCTGATGGGGTCTTTAAAAGCTCATCGCAAACTTTTTCAAGCATCTTGTCTTTAATATAATGTCAATCATGATTACATTGCTAATAAACTGTACTCCTACAGGAGAAATTATGTTTGTGAAGTCTGTTTACTAAATCCATATACCCTGAGCCCATTGAAAATGGGCAAAATAGGGTATAATGTGTTTGGCAGAATGTATTTAACAGGCAGAAGGGGATATAATATATATATATATATATTTTTGATCAGGATCAACAGCCGAGTCGATTGAGCCATGTTCGTCTGTCTGTCCGTCTGCCCGTCTGTATGAACGTTTCGATCTCATAAGAGCTAGAGACATCAAACTTGATATGTAGCAGATCAAGATTGTTTTTATTTTTGGATCAGACCACTATATCGTATAGCTGTCATAGGAACGATACATCGAAAATGAAGTTTTTGTATAGAAAAGTTTTTTGTGTGTTGAGATATCAGAACCAAACTGATAGAATATGCATCTGGGCTGGTATTATACATCCTAACAAAATTTGGTTAAAATCGGTCTACTATATTATATAGCTGCAAAAGAGACGGTCAATGGAAAGTTAAGTCTTAGTATGAGAAAGTTTTTTGTTTTTTGAGATATCTTAATCAAATTGATAGAATATGCATTTAACATGGTTTTGTCCATCCTGGCCGAAGTTCGTTCAAATCGGTCGACTATATCATGTAGCTGTCATTGGACCGATCGGTCAAAAATCAAATTTTAGTATGAACAAGGATATTTGTTTTTTGAGATATCTTCACCAAACTGTTAGAATATGTCTTTAAGTTGGTTTTGTACATACGAACCAAATTTGGTTTAATTCGGTTCCATATATTATATAGCTGCCATAGGAACAATCGGTCGAAAATCAACTTTCAGTACAGAGTACCTGGGCACAGGGTATCCAACTGTTGAGCGTGCTCTACTGTTGACGCCCATTAGTTTTGTTTTTCTCTACTTGAAGTTGGTTATAAAATGTTTTTCAAAGTTTGGCGTTTTGGTTGTTTAATGTAGTGAAAAATTGTTTTAAATTCGATATTCACTATACCCAAAGTAGGCTGTAGTTAATCTTTATATACAATAATTGCATTAAGAATATATTTAAGGAGGCGTCTGGGCGGAATCTTCTGATTCATATTCTTAAACATAGATTCTGATTCATATAACAAACTGCAAATAAAACAAATGAATAAAGCAAAAAGTGCAGATAATTGATAAAAATAATTAAATAAGAGATTTGTTATTTTATAATTGCATTTTATTTTGAGTTATAATTTCGTTGAAAGTGAATTTATGCATAGTAAATGCCAGTGTAGCTCCTGATCCAATCCAAGTAGCTAGTCACACGTGTGAAGCCAGATGGAGCACCAGACTGGCAACCAGCGCTAGACACATATGAGGTAACACCAACCAGAACTCCGTTGCTGACCAACACCAATGGGCCACCAGAGTCGCCCTGGCAAGTGGAACTCTTGTTGGGGGTGGCAATGCAAAGAACATTCTTGCTGGCAACTGCACTGCCGTAAGTGCGTTGGCATTGATCGACGGATATAATATCGTAGGTCTGATACTGCAGGTAGTTGGTAACACCGGCTGCTGCATCGGAGGTCTTTCCCCAGCCGGAGGCGATAGCTCTCTGGCCGGCATAGGTGGAGTAGCTGTTCGCCAAAGCTGGCAAAGCGACCTTGTTGATGTAGTAGGTGAAGCCCACAGCAGGTGTTTGGATCAGAGAGATGTCGTTGGCAAGTGTGCTCGGGTTGTAGCTGGCGTGCTGTCTAAAGTTGGCGCTGCTAACAGTGTAAGTGAGCTTCGCGTTGGTGCGCATGACGGCACCGAAGTAGGCGGTCACAGATTGGGCACTGTGGAAGAAGGATTTCACGTTCATTAACTTCATTTGAGCAGTCCTTGAAGATTAGCTACTTACCCGGAGGTGCAGTGAGCAGCAGTCAGCACCCACTGGTTGGAAATGATGGAGCCACCGCACCACCAGCCACCGCTGGAGCTGGAGAAGCTTAGTCCCACCTGATATGGGAACTGACCCTCCAGGGCGTTGTAGCCGTTGGTGATGCGACCCTCGATTGAGGGCTTTGCGGGCATGTCACGAGGATGCATTGGGACATCCTGTGGCATGACGCCAGCGGAGACGGAGGCAATAGCTAGAGCCAGAACAATGAACACTTTCATGATGATCGGTTGTGGAAACACGATTGATAATCCATTGACCAATGCGTCGTTTTATATACTGTTCTTATCAGTTGCCATAATATCTAGATTTTATTGACATTTTTAAATACCCTTCTGCCTTCCTTTTGTCTTTGCCTCCGACAAATATCTGTGGTTATTATTAGATTCGAGATTCTATCAAGTTCCCCAGATTACTCGACAAGAGCCACTTTTAAGTGTACTTTAAACATTTGCCTGATAAGAATTTCATGCAATGGCGAAAATCTGAAAATTCCGATCAGACAGATGATAAAAGGAAAATTATGAAAAAGATCATGTCGTATTTATTATCATTCAAGATATCATTACTTTAAAAATAAAAATTAAAAACTTATATATATTATGAAATATTAAAATGTATTATTCCCTATCATAATCCACTTTATCAATTAATCTCAAGATATGGTATTTTAAACTTAAATATTATAGTTCATATACTTGAAAGAATTGATAACAACCGCAAAATAAAATAATTTTTTTTGATTATAATAATATTTTAAACACAAGTTAAAAAAAAAGACTTTCTTTTTTTATTTATAATTTCTTTAAGATAATTTATTTAAATTATAAACGTTTAAATAATTTCACGGTCTACGTTATGAATCGCGTTTACTTCGTTTTATTAAATAGATTAAACAGGTTGATTTACAATTGGACTTCTAAAATTTATATTACCATTTATATTTTATTAATATTAATTTTAAACGCAGACCCTACTTAAAATTAAGGACTTACTCAAAAAATTATTAAATTAAATGTAAATCATTTCAAATATAGTTTATATTTAATTTAGAAAACAGTAGAAATAATATTTAGGTCATTAAAGACTTAATCAAAGAAATAATGATATAAAAACTTTATGTAAAAATTCTAAAGTCAAGTTAAATCGCTAACAAAATTTGCATTTTTTATACTAAAAAATGTAAATGACTTAAAAAATAGAGTAAAAATTTATGTTTTAATATTTATTATACTTTTTTCATTAAATGAAACCAAGGATCGAAGCAAAACCATAAATCTCCCTCTGTGGACGAGCTACTAATCAGATTAAATGTTCGGATATGAAAGCTTAATGCAGGAGACAAATTTAAAAGAAAGAATTAGTGCTTGACTTGTGATAGTTTCTCAAAGTGAGTGCAGTGTTTGAAATGGCTAACTGAAATGGCCTACGCTATTCGTTCCGTATCTCTAAATCATTCATGTCGAAAGTTTCTTAAGTTAAGTTAAATTCAATTTTAGTAGAGCAGTTTATTTAGATAGTTTTCATTAAAGAATGTCGTCAGGAGTGAATTTAAACGCCTGTGATGTCCCTGATCCAATCCAAGTAGCTGGTCACACGGGTGAAGCCAGCTGGGGCACCAGACTCGCAACCAGCGCTGGACACGAATGAGGTAACACCAACCAGTTCTTTGTTGCTGACCAGGACCAATGGGCCACCAGAGTCGCCATTGCAGGTGGAGATCTTGTTGGGGGTGGCAATGCAGATGACCCTTGAGGATGCGATCAGTGATCCGTAGGTGCTTTGGCAAGTGCTGACGGACACAATTTTGAAAATGTCGTACTGCAGAGTGCTGGCAACACCGGTAGCTGAGTCGGAGATCTTGCCCCAGCCGGAGGCGATAGCTTCTTGGCCGTCATAGGTGGAGTAGCTGTCGGCCATAACGGGCAACTTGACTTTGTTGATGTCCGCGGTGAAGCTGACAGCGGGAGTTTCGATCAAGGAGATATCGTTTCTCAGTATGGCAGAGTTGTAGCTGGCGTGCTGAATAAATTTGGAGCTGGGCACTTTGTGGGTGAGCTTGGCAATGTTGCGCACAGTGGCGCCATAGGTAATTGTCACATCGGAGGCACTGGAGATAAGTTAAATCATTTTAAATGTACTGGAAGGAGCATATCTAAAAGATTGCTTTCTTACCCGTCGGTGCAGTGAGCAGCTGTCAGCACCCACCTAGTGGCAATGATGGAGCCACCGCACCACCAGCTGCCGCTGGAGCTACCGAAGCTAAGTCCCACCTGGTAGGGGAACTGACCAGGAGCGGCAGTCTTTCCGTTGGTGATGCGACCCTCAATCGTGGCAGCCACAGCGGGCATGTCACGAGGATGCATTGGGGCACCCTGGGGCAGGACGCCAGCGGAGACGGAGGCAATAGCCAGAGCCAGAACTACGAACACTTTCATGATGATCGTTCAAAGAATAACGAATGATTTTGCACTGACCAGTCTAGCAATTTATATACTCTACAAAGCAGTCTTATCAGTAACTTATTTGTTATCAGTCAAGCCTTTGGTTTTCCAAGTATGAGATATTCCTCTCTCGTCTGCTCTCTTTCCGGTTCTTAAGAACAACCGTCTAAATAATGATTTCAGGTGGCCAAAACAAAATTCATATCTGCCAGAGTTCTTGAGATAAACCTGCAATTAAGTGCTCTTAAGAACTGAGAGTGCCGCAGAATTTGGAACGTGGGCACTTGAGTGATACGAACTGATTGATATTTATGACGGCAATAGATTTAATTTTGATATAGTATTAGGTTTCCCAGAAATAGTCTGTTGAACTCACCTTTTGCTAAGTGTATTATTATTATATTATGGCACATTTATAATTGTTATTATAATTCTTATTCTCATTTCAGTTCATAAATTAATTTAATATTAATTTTAATTGGTAGTTCATTATATAATTTTTAGTCTTATTAAATTATCTTAATATTTTTTATTGCCGACTGCTTTTAGTCGAGTATTAATAAAAAAATAAATAATTTATATTGTGAGACAAGCTGACTTTTAACTTGATTTGATATTGATATTAATGGGTAAATGGATCATTGGTTGATTGAAATTAAATTATAATAATAAATCAGTTCTTTGTATTTATATATAACAATATTATATATTAATTTTATAATTATATTTATAATTTTACCAAAAATTTCTTAAGGTTATTGTCACTTCAATATCAGAGTTTCAGGTGAATCCTTATCGATATTGATAAATGAAACAACATCTGAAAATTAAAACCGAATGGATTTTGTTATCTGTGCTGAACTTTAGCAATGTCCAGATATGTTATTTTTAGCTTAAATTTGACAATTCATGTGGTTGGGAAAAACACCTTTAAAATTGATAAAAAGAAGCAGCCAGGAAAAGAGTAAATAAATTTAGTAATACACAGATTGAATGAACTGAATTTGATTAGTTGAAATGCGCCGTAATGATAATTGATTGTGTTCAATATTATCGCTTGAGTACAAGTACTTTGACTAAATTTATGTTTACCCTTAGCCTGAGTCAAGTGGCGGATTTTCCTATAGATTAGCCAAATCATTGACTTGTGGCATACACTCGAATATTCCGCATACGCAGCGTTGTCCCAAATGTTGCCAGGTCATTCCATTAAAGTAGACGCCTGGGCGTTGGGCAGTTGAATCTGGAAAATTGAAATCAAATCACTTTACGTGCTGGGCATGCAAACAAATCAACTAGGGCACAAGGACAACACATCTTAAGACAGTTGACCAAGCTGAGAAGCTGCAACATTAGCACATAAAAACAATTCATTGCTTGTGATGCTGACACATGTAGTTGTAGAACAGAATCTGTCTGGGTCATAAATGCCGAGCACATTGCGTCCTGCAGGATGTGTGCGTGAGTTGCCTAAACTCAAATAGTTTTCGACCAAAAACATTGTGTGACAATTTTGGACGTTACTGATGATCTAGAGATTGACTTTAAGCTTTCTCAATCGGATTTGCTAGGCAACTTAAATAAGAAATGTGTATTAAGACACTCTCTTTCCACTGTCTGATTGCAATGAATTGCTGCGCATTTTATATTTTGAATTCCCAGACCATTCTCTTTCTATCTCAGTTTGTTAAACAAATGAAACTAATTTTGTAGAAATATTTGCCTTCATTATTGCAGCTTTAAGTGAAATCAACTCTGGCAGACGGCCCATCAATTTTGCAGCACTCGTAGCACTTTAAATTGCCAGCTAGCATTTTCTATATTACGTATACGTAATGCGCTTACAGCTCATTCAGTCACACGCACATATACGCTTATTAGACGCATATCCTGCAGCAATAGAAGACCTAACAACAATGTCCAGTCCATGCTCAAGTATCCTTGCCTTCTGTGTCTGCCGCTCAAGTTGATATATATCTGTATGTGTATATGTGTATGTAAGGCATTCGAAGTGTCCCCCAGCAGCGAGCTCCTTTGACGACGACAAACAAGATTGCAGCAATAAAATTTCGACAAGTGAACAACAAATGATAAACGAAGCAGCACACGATAAAAACCAGTCCGAACAAGGGAGAGAAGGATGGCAAGTGAAAGGCGCATTCGAAATGCTGCTGGCTGGTCTAAGGACCAAGGAAGAAGGACCACAGAGAAGGTCATCCTGCTTTCGAAAGCAACCTAATGTGAGCCGCATCGATTACGCTCTCCGGACACAACATTCCACTCGTCCTGTAGATGTTTTTGGCTGCTTTTTCATTACATTTATTTGCCTTGGCCCATTGTTGTTGGCAAATAGAAAACTTTGCACAGTTGCGTTAAATTGTCATCGTGAAATGGCCGTCGCCGGTTGCCTGTCGCTTGCCTGTGGTCAGCTTCCGAACTGCTTGCTTGTTGACCAGAATTAATGACAACTGTCTGGCACAGCTGACCTATCCGGCATTCCTTGATGACTTATCACATTGCCACTTGAATAGCTAGTTCCATTTCCAGCTATAATTCAAAATTGTGAGACGCCTTCTCGCTTGTCAACGGCAGCCGACTCATTAATCATTACAACGGGTCGTATGAGTAATGCATTTATCAATGTTCCTTCTGATAATGCTGGAGATGTTGCGAATGTTCTCAGGTTGTGCCGCACCAAACAGATTGCAGCTTGCCTCAAGATGTTGGCGCAAATGCATTTTTAAAACTTTTCAACAGCAATTTGTTGTCGCACATGATTTACGCACACAATCAATGGCACACTCACACATGCGACTACTTACACAAATACTAGCATAGAGTTAAGCCTTATACCATGCACTTACATCTCAGTTTGCTGCAACAACTGGTCAAAGTTTGTGTCGCAATTTTCAACTCGGTTTTTAATGCGCCTCGTATTGAAAAAGTTTTATTGGCACAGCTGCTTGTCAGACATGTAGCGAAAACCTGAATACCAATTTTCATTAGCTCAACTTGTCAATAAAATCGACTTAAAGCGACCATATAAATATTCTGCTAAAGCTTTAAGGACAGGTAAGATGGGAAGATTTGGAATTCTTTAGCGAAATTTAATCGTTGGTCCAGATCGAGTCTTTATTTTATTTTTCATTAATAAGAAATATGGGGAGATTTGGAATTCTTCAGCGAAATTTAATTATTGGTCTAGATCGAGTCTTTATTTTATCTTTCACTAACAAAAAATATTCTCATTTAAATTTTAAAGACTTAAGATATTTTTAGACATTTCAAAAATATTTTAAATTAATAGAAAATAAAATTGAAAATAATAAAATTAGATAGAAAATAGAAACAGAAAGTCCAGACTAACGCAATCTTCATATTTTGATATTTTAATTTCGACGAACTTATTACTTCGCCTCTCTCGGCGCTTTTATCGCCGACTGATGCATATTACACATACGCCCTGGCTGCCAATTGCTGGTTTTGGCAATAAAGAGGCTCTGAATAACTGTCAATATATTTTTGACACAAATCCGAGGCACAGACGACAAACACAAGTGACTGGCATTAAATTTTATGAGACGGGATCAAACTATGTAATATTCCACATAGATATCAATGCCTTTTCAGCCAAATATTTGAGTTTCCTTTTTGTCCTCTTTTCGTTTGCTATCAATAAGCAAATAGCTGGAACACTGACTTTTTGCATATGAAAATGTCTTCTGAATAAATATAAATATAAATAAATATAAATATACATATATAAATTCCGGGCATACAAACAAATCCTTTTCGATAGGTTGGTTGCCATTCGGCTGCCGATTTTTTTTTATTGTGCTCGAGGTTTCATTTCTTTCTTGTTTTTTGTCTAGTCGACAATTGGATTTGGGAGCGCCTTGGCATGTCTATGCGAAATTGAGGGATTTACTCGCATCGATTGCCAGAGAATAGCGAGACAAATACGTGTCCCAGTCTCGAGACACAGCTCAGCTTATTGGCGCATGCAAAATGATTGCCACTGGGCGTATCAATAGCACGCTTTCAGATTTTCCCAACTCCTTTTTGCTTCCTTTTTCAAAGTATCTAAAATTGCAGGCTGTGCTCGGTCTGGGCTTTTGTGCAATGCAAATAGTTAATATTAAATATTATCAAAAAGCAGCTTAATGCAGTTCCCTTTCTTTCGCTTTTTATTATTCGAGTATGAAAAGTAAAGCCTTTGTTACAACTTTATTATGTATATTTTAAAAAACATTATGAAAGTCTATGCTAGTCTCGTAAAATGAAATATAACTACTCATCAAATTTTAGCATGCAAATATATATATGTAAATTTATATATTTCTTGCTTCATTTTTGTTGCTGGTTGGTAGGAAAATGCTTTATGGCTTATGAACATTTTGTTTGCCAATATTTTTCTTGTTTTCTTTGCTGTCCTCTTGTGGTGCTTTTGTTGTAATTTCGGTTTATTGTTTTCTATATATTTTTCTGCTTGAACGCACTAAAAGCTACTCGAATGCCAGTCAGCCAAACAGTTGGGTATCCACCTGCTTACCCCCTCTACCCTCTCCTTCCCACTCCATTGTTCTATTCGTCTTTCTCGATGTGGCATTTGTTTGCTTTATGTCTTTATTTTGTATCCTGCCAAGAGGAAGTTGAGTGGGAACATGTATTATTTTTTCTGTTGAGCGATGGCTGCCATTTGACTGGGTAATGGTATTGCCTGTGAGTGTGTGTGTGAGTGTGTGTGTGTGTCTTTGCATGTGTATTTGTGTGTGTCTTTTACTTGATACGCTCTCTTGTCAATGGTAACTTTTTAATACTTAAGACAAAAATGTTTCAATTATTTTGTGTAAGTTTTGCCAAGTTATCAATAAATATTTGTACTCCTACTTGTATGGAAAGTATATTGTATGTGTCTTTGCTTTATTATATATTCCTGCAGTCTGAGCACTTAAGTCATTAACTTTTGCTGTCAATCAATTGTCACTCGCCAGGCAACAAAACAAAAACACAAAATAGAAACAGAAGAAACAGAGCATGACAAGACATTTTTGTGAAATAAAAATCAAGAAAGAAACGGCAGCAACAAAATCTTTGGGAAGCTGAATTAGTTGGCAACTGTTTGGCATATTACGTATCCAAATGCTCTACATATTAATAGATACTCACCTCTAGAAATAAAGTTGGTAAATCAATACAATTTGACTACAATTTCATATTAATTTAATTATTTTTTTTTTGTGAAAAGTTCAACCTGTCGATCTAATTTGGGTTAGCCTGTTTTTAATTCCATATAAAAACTCTGTGACTATTCTCTGCGATTCACATTGGTTTCTAAGCTGTACTTTTGATTCATGCTCGAACGCTTTTTGCTTTTAGCGGCCATTATGAGTATACCCCAGCAGAACCAAAGGTATTACCACTCAATCGGCACAAACAGCACAAAATCAAAAAACAGAAAAATAATATATATGTATAGAAACCGAACCGAAGCAAACCATCAACAAAAGTCTTTGTCTTTTGTGTGAACTGTTGAGGAAAAAAGCAGCGAACTTTGCCGTCAAGTCATTGTTGTAGAAGTTGAAGTGGTCGGGCAACGAGTTGGGTGTAAAAAGAGAGAGGGGATGCGGGGATGCGGGGATGCCAGGATGCCAGGATCTGTCTGTCAGGCAACCAGGCAGCTGCTTGAGCGTTGTTGCCGCAGACAAGTCAAGCCAAAGTGTTGTTTGGATTTCATTATACAATTATCTTGTTACCAGAAATAATGGTGTCGGGCCGGGCAACATGCCAAAAACATTCAATGAGCCTGTGATGCGCCTTCCTTTTGTCTGTCTGTATGTGTGATACGAGTATGTGGGTGTCAGTTAGTTCTCAACTCACTTACACACATGTGCTATTGTGTGTATGTGTGGCAGCCGGAAGCTGTGCGCGTTGGCAAAAGCAGTAAGTCATTAGCCAAAAAAAAAAAACGCTGCGCAATGGGGTAAAGTCGGAATAATGCGATAAATAAATGAAAATGTTTGAATTAAATGAATTAAGTGTGCGATACTCTAAGCATATGTATGTGTGTGTGTGAGTGTGTGTGTGTGTGTTGTCAGAATGAGGACTTTGTTAGAAACACTTTCTGTGTTGACTGTCAGCGCAAGTGACAGCCCGTTAAATATACATAGAACTTGAGTGTAAGTGCTCTTGGCCAACTCTCTCCTTCTCTCTCTCTCTGTCTCTCTCTCTCTTTCTCTCCCTCTCTACTGCTTTCTTTCTCGTAATTGTGTGGTAGCTAATTATCCAAACATCACTCAAACTGTCGCAAGCAAAAGTCATGGCAGTGACTTTTGTGACTCAACTAAAACTACAAACTTGGTCAGCTTGCCTGCAATAGTTTCGTCCCGTCATAGTGCTTGATTTATAATCGTCGAGCTACTTTATAGATAAGACTGCTGTCTGCTTAAAGTTGCCACTCATGCTGCATCAATATCATTATCATAATCATTATTATTGGCCGATGTGTTAAAACTCACAATGGGGTGGTTTGTGGCTTATGGACAGCCCAGTGGCGTGACCGAAAGGGGATGACAGAAAAACAACGGAGTAGCTTACATATTTCTCTGAAAATCAAATCGATTTCTGTTGTATTTACTCGAGATTTAAGCCCCCCTTTGCCTACGCGCCACTGCTGTCAATTAGCAATACACACTTGCGACTTTATGCGTGTGTGTGTGTGTATGTGTGTGTGTGTGCAATGTGCTGTCCTTGCAACTTTCATCTCACTCTAGCTCATAGGGCATGATAGCCTGGATTTTTTGTGTCTGTTTCAACTTAATTAATTATGTAGCCGACTAGTTGGCCATCCAAAAATCGTTAATTAACTTGATTGCTTTGAATCGACTGCGATTTGTTAGCCAGCATTGCATTGACTCTTCAGTCAGAAAGTTTTCACACACACACACACACACTCAGACACATGTGAGAGTCTGGTAGTCGTATAATTGATGAGCTGCCTCTTTGTTAATTGATTTTGCTGTGTGGCAAAAACTTGATATATATTTTGAAACCAAATTGGTTTTATTAGCTGGCAAGCAACTGACTAAATAATTGATTGGTTACAGCAATTGAAACAATATTGCTGACCCGGAATCCTTTTTCTCCCACTGGTGACAGGCATAAATTGAAGAAATTCAAAGTCTCAAAACTTACTCGACTGACCCAATAGCCACAAAGTGTCATGAGAAATATCGAAATGAACTTGTTCAATGATGCGACTCAAGTTTTGTGGGCCAACAAACCCAAAAGCCAAAAGAAGCACATACAATTCAATCAGAAAACTATAAACTACAAACTACGAAAATGCATTCGCAACTGAATTTGTGACTGTCCAAAGTGGAATTTAAATAAAAAACTTTTGCAATAAACGCTTGCGGCCCACGCGGCGTATGAGTAACCAATTTAGAGTGAGAGTCACGTCAAGTTGCCTACTTTGACATTTTAACTAACTTTTCAGCCACACACACACACACACACTAGCACATTCTTGTGTACACACAAAAAACTATGCATATACTCGCATTGTAACTTTTTGGATATATGCGATATTTTGTCATATCTAAGCCACAAAATATGAGTGCAACTTTTTGCTGCTGTCATAAATTTGCGCAATGCAAACATTTATCAGCTTGGCCGGACTCGCACTCAGCTAGCAGCAGTCTGTATTCGGATATTTTAAGTTATTACACTCGGAAAAAATACTAAAGAAGAGTCTAATAACGTCATGTCAAAAAAGACATTCTTTGATTTTTCTATATCGAACTACAAAATTTTAATTTGACAAATCACATTGTTGAAAAGCGAGAGTATTTTTAGTTTCTTTGTGTTTTTCTTGACTCAAAACTATGATTGACGGATTTTTTTCACAATTGCAATATTTTCTGATATGTAATTATTAGCAAAAAGCATTTTGAATACTTGGCAGTAGAAAGTTCTATATTTTTTTTTATTTTGTTTCTATACTCTATATTTTTGAAAACTATTATTATGTTTTGTTTAGATGACAATCTGCATTTTTTTCTGTTTTGAGAAAGTTCAAATTTTTATTTTTTTTTGACTCCGAGAATACTTGCCATACTTTTATCCTCTTAAATTAATAATATTTATTGATTCGATTGACTAATTAAATTAATTCATTGATTGACCTGCTCAGCACAGTGATTTTTCCGAGTGCAGTTTTGTAGTTTCGCATCCAGACTCAAGCTCAGCTGATTTTGCCGCTTTCACTGACTGACTTTGCGAGTTTTTGTCGTTGGACTTCGTTGAGTAAATGCTTTCTATTCAAACCGCAACAGCAGCATATGTGTGTGTGTGCTTGTGTGTCTGAAGTACCCTTTCCTTTAACGAGTACTCTAACCAAAAACGAATATGGTGAGTGTGCGGCAGACACTTCATTGTTGGACAACATTTTCTTTGCATATTCGTGTTCGCCTTTTATGCACTTTCATGAGATTGAAAAATTTAAATATTTACTTGCGTTTTATTATTAAATATTATTTTTTGTATAATATTTGAAATTGCTGGAAGCAATGTTAAATTGTTTAAATTTCAGTAAAATTTGCTTCTTCAATGGCATAACTTTGCTTCAAATTAAAAAAAAAAGGAAGAGAAAACACTCATAACAACGTAGGGAAAAAAACTTTAGCCATTATTTAAATGCGTTGTAATAATTTAAATGTTGACATATTGTCAGCCTGCCACGCCCACTTATACTTGCTGACAATTTTTTTCCGGCGTTCTTTGCGTTTTTTTTTTTCAGTTCAGTTGTTTTCTTTGCAGCTTTTTCTTTTATTGCGTTGCCGCGTAAATTTAATGAATTTTAATGAAAACTTATGTGCGATACGCATCTGCTGTCGCTTGTAACAGCTGCTTTCAAGCTATGTTATCCCCTTTTCCTTTTTTTCCCCTCATTTACATGCCAAAACACTTGCCATTGTCGAATAATGTCAATTTAAACTTTTGATGTGCGCGACGCCATTGGAACAAATTTGTGTATGTGCGTGTGTGTAAATGAAGAGAAGAAGAAGCAAAAGCATAAGGGATTTCGTTAGATACTTTTATTGTTTATGTGCAAGTTGAAGTTCCTGGTATTTAAACTTGGAGGCCAGTGTTATCGGCGATCCAAGTCAAGTAGCTGGTAACACGGGTGAAGGCAGCTGGATAACCCTTCTCGCAACCGGCAGCGGCACCGAAGGAGGTCAAACCAATCTGGATCTTGGAGCCCTTGACCACCAATGGGCCACCGGAGTCACCATTGCAGGTGGACCTGCCGTTGGGGGTTCCAACGCAAATGTTGGAGGCGACGACAATCGAAGTGCCGTAGGTTCTGGCGCATTCAGCGTTGCTGATCACTTTAAGGTCGACATACTGCAGGTTGTTGGCAACGCCGTTAGATGAGTCACCCAAGCGGCCCCAGCCTGAGGCGACGACAGTCTCACCCTCATAGGTGGAGTAGGAGTTGGCTCTAGCGGGCAACTTGACAGCAGCAATCTTGCTGGAGTAGGTGACGGAGGGGATCTTGATCAAGGAGATGTCGTTCCTCAAGTTCTGGTTGTTCCAGCCGGAGTGAATAATGATGTTGGAGCTGGGGACGGTGTGGGTAACCTCAGCGGAGGTACGGACGGTAGCACCCAGATAGACGGTCACAGACTGAATACTATAAGCAATTGTTAAAGTCCGATTCTCTTAGGATTCTTTGGTGTTTCTTGCTTACCCATCGGTACAGTGAGCAGCGGTCAACACCCACTGGTTGCCGATCAAAGAGCCACCGCACCAGGCAGAGGACAGAGCATTGACCCTCAGGGATAGACCGACCTGGTAGGGGAATTGACCGACAGTAGCGGTTTGTCCATTGGTGATGCGACCCTCGATGTCGTCAACAACGGGCATCACACGGTTGCGGTGCACCAGCTCGCTCTCGGGGAAAGCCGAAGCAGCCACGGCCAAGGTAAGAATGATCAGGAACTTCATGTTGATTGGTTAAAAGTCAACTGTGTATTTACCCAGCGAACTGTCGGCCTTATATAGCACCACAGCCTATCAGAAGTTCAGCCAAAATCAGGCTGCATTTCAACTGTAAGTCTCTTCTGATAAGATAGCCACTAGTCTTGGCTCACGTCACTAGTCTGGACGCGACATTCAAGTCAATATCGGATCGCCGTCTTACTCTTATCTCAAAACAGGCATAACCATTTTGAGCACTTCTGGAGCTCGCTGATTTGCTTCCCCCGATATCAATGGAGATACGACCAAGTTTGGCAAACAGCTGCAAAAGAAATCCATCAGCTTTGAAATTAATTTTATTTTCATAATTTTCTATATTTGAGAAATTATGGTTTTGTTGTGCACCTGATCCGATAAGCAAAGCCCTTACTAATTAATGCGATTTGCTGGAAATGTTCAGCAAAACCTACACAGAGAGAAATTATACCTCATTAAGAAAATAATAAAAATACAATTTTATAACAAAGAACAAATTGTGTTTAATCTTGAATTAATACAAAGTTGAGATACATTAAAAATGGAAACGAAAATTCGAAATTCTAGGTGATTATTGTGTATTTTTTTCTATGAACTTTTCTCTCGACTGGACAAAGGTGACGTGCATTAAGTGCTCTCAATTTTGATACCCATGTCCAACTAAATAGCTCTGCCTTTATCTCTATGTCTATCTTATCTTTAAAGACAATGAGCTGCTAGTTCCGCTCCAAGATCGGTATCGATAGTCACCTTGCAGATCTGAGAAGTTAAATGCATTTCTGTGCTTTAAGTGTCAATTGATTTGAGTCTATTTCATTGACAGATTTCGCAATTATTTATATTTATTTATAATATAGTATTTCTTTGTATTTATTTAATTCCCTTGGCCCTGTCACCCTGACCACAAAAGTTGTTTGATCATTTGTATTTATCGACACTCGCCGCGTGATTGCGATTTCCGACGCGTCGCTTTTGAGTGGATTTTATGTGTGGGTCTGTGTACACTGAACAACACAACAAAGTGACCACAGAACTGCGGTTAATTGCCTATTCAAAATACTCAATTAAAGCCGATTAGTCGATTGGCCAATTCTTTCCCAAACAAGATAAAACACAACAATTTTAACTTATTTTTTCTATCGAACGAACGATTGAATGTTTCTTTTATTGTTTTCTTTCTTTTGTAATTTTTATGAGTATTTCCCTATGTATATTTAGCAAGTATTTCGATTTCATTGTTTATTGTTATTTATGGCCTACAATATCCATTTGGGCCAAGAGCCAGTATAACGACAAACACTAAAGTTTAACTTGGCCAGGACTCGATTTCATTGTTAGTGTCGACTTAATTGGTTTTATTGTCCTGGACGTGCTCTGGCTGCTGTTCCTGCTGTCTGCCAGGGCTATATTGTTAAGCAATTAATGGCCAACAATTAGGCGTTAATTGCATTTAGCTGACTGTCGACTGTTGACTGTTGACTGCTGAATGCTGACTGACTCCCATTCAGTTGTCGCTGTCGAGACCCGCTTCATCCATAATCCACTCCAAATAGGAAGTTATCCTCGTGTAGACAGTGGGAGCATCCAGTTCACAGCCCATGGCGTTGCCAAATGAGGTTAGCCCTATCAAATAGCTGACATTGCGCCACTGATAGACCAGTGGACCACCCGAATCCCCCTCGCAGGCCCCTCTCCCACCACTACCATCGGTGCAAATGTGTCTCCTCGCGCTGACCAAGCCCGGCAAAAAGCGGCAAATGCAACGCTGCTGCTCCAACACCTGGACATTTACGTATTGCAATGGATTAACCTCCTCCACAGTGCGTGTTGCGGCATTCAGCGCATCTCCCATTGCACCCCAACCCGAGCTGCTGACTAATTGACCCTGCAACAGCGGCTGTTGCATGAAGCGACGTGCCAGTGCAATTGGTTGCACGCGTGCACTGGGCGTGGCACATTGGGGCAGGCGTATCAATGCCAGGTCATTATAGCCACCGAATCCCAAATAACCTGGGTAGATATTAAAGTCCTGCTGTTGCACCTCAAAGCTCTGCTCGGCTGCTGTGGCATTTGCGTAAGTTGTGGCACCCAAATAGAGTTTGCCACTTACTGCATCTGTCAGACAATGTGCCGCCGTCAGCACAAACTGTAGACTTATCAGCGAGCCGCCACATTGCCGCAGTGTTCCTTGGCGCAGTTGCAACAGCAGTGCCACCTGGTATGGAAACATGCCAGGCTCGGCAAAATCTCCACGAGCAATGCGTGTGCTGAATCCAGTTGCTGCCACTTGCAGCTCGTATGGCTCACACTGACGCTGCCACTGCTCATAGCCAACTTGCCAGCGCAGAGACATGAGTTCCTCCTCAGAGTCGTCATCCGTTTCCGGTTGAGTGTTCCACGCGTGCGCCTTACCAGTCAATAATAACAGTAAAAGCGGAATCAGTTGAGTTAAGCTGCCCATTTCAGAGATCCAAGTGGTCTCTTCACTCGAGTAGTTTGTTGTTTTTATAGCCCGGCACGTGTCTCGCTCCCCGCTGTTAATTGAATTTGCCTCTCCACCAATGCGAATTACATGCCACACATACACACACAAACAGAGAGAATATAAGCAGCTGCTGTTTGGCATTCAATTTCCACAGTTTCATGTAATTGCCGCACGTTTTGGCGATTATGTTGCTTAGGCCTTCAGCCTACAGTATTCTACCTTCCCCCAACAACCTTAACCTCCCCCTCTCAACTCCAGCCTTACAATCAGCATCTTGTCTTGACTGCAGTGCTTTTAATTACACACAGACAAGTTCAAGACTCGAATGAAAAGGCCGCCTTTCAATTGCAGCATTAGGCTTTTGTTTATCACTTGCTTATTTATTTGTTTATTTAATTTTATTTAATTTACAACAAATGCTTTTATTTTCTGCAATGTGCGCCTTTTATTATTAATTAATACTATTGTGATTTGTGGCAAACTTATCAATGGTTTTAAAAGCCTATTGTTGATTTAAAATGCCAGCGTTCCAGGAATCATTGAGTAAATCGTGAGTAACTGATAACATACCGTCTGATATCACAAAACATTTGCAAAGAAAATCAATAACTATGTTTTTTTGTTTTGCTAATTGTTGAAGAGACAAGAAGTCTATTGATAAACTTGTACAGACAAGCATGCCTACACAGAAAAAAAAATCCATTCCAAAAATCAAGTTTAAAAAACCTATTTTAGCTTGAATTTTTTAAGTATGTATGCAGGATATAAATTCTAAATTAAGTTAATACTTAGATAAAATGTCAACAATATTAAAAAAGGCAAAGAAGCATAAATTATTTGATCTAACAGAAAACATATATTACAGAGCCCCAAAAATAAAATTATTTTTAAGAAAAATCTGACTTGATTTAAGTATTTCATACTTGGTTTATGAGAATCCGGGACTAGCGACACCTTATTGTATTAATTTTAGCCCGGAATCCTGGATTATTTTTTTCTGTGTACGACAAACTAATTTAACAAAACTTGCTCTGTTTGTATTCAAATTAAATTATAAATAAGTATTCAAATTAAATTATAAATAAGTTATTTTTTTCGTCCTATATTAAAAATATCTATAAAAAGTAGTATTATCTTAAATAAATTTTATTTTTTTTTTACTTATAAAATTATAGATATTTTATTATATTGACAGCAACTTTATAGATCTTGTTTTTCCCTTTCTATGCTTAAGCCAATTTTATTGTATTTCTTCTGTTTGGTTGTAGATGTTGTTGTTGCTGTAGTTGTTGTTGCCATTGTTGTTGTTGCGACTATTGTAGTCAACATTCAGTTGCGACTGGAAGCTTAGCTTTACTTTGGCCCCGCCTCTGTTTTTATGTTTATGCGGAAATCTGCAGAAATTGTGTCAATATCAATAAAATTAGATTAGTATCGACATCAGCCCAAACAAGTAAAGTGCGTCAGCACCCACTCTCCCATTTATCCCTCCACTCCTCCGACACCACCATGTGGATGCGGGTGGAGATGTGCGTGGGAGTAGAAATTGGTTGGGGAGTATTCACATCCGTTATTGTGTATGGCGCAGGGTTTACATCCGGCTTGCGGCCTAACCTCGGGTACAGCCACTGTCTGGGAAATTGTCTGTGTGTGACAAATGCTCAAATGCCCTGAAATTGTTGCAACCCAACGGGAGAGCAACAAAAATTTGGAAGTAGAAAAAGTTTCACTCAGTTAAAACATGCGCCACACTTAATCTCAGTTAATTTTCTTAATGGAAAAGTTTTCACGGATTTTTCTTACATTCTCTTTTTTTGCTGTTTCTGTTGTTGTCGTGTGCCACATCAATTTTTCGTCCATTCTGCTTTGTGGCATTTGTCGCCTTTACCGTTTGTAGGCGTTCAAAGAAGGATCCGACCCCATGTACATAAATGGGCAGCCCTTGAAATTACTTTTGGTCCTTTTGGTCGGGCGTTGTGGAATTTTGGGACCCTCTGCGAATAATTTTCATAATGCGAAAATTAGAAAACTTTGTGCGCTAAAGTTTTTTTTGCTATTGGTTTTAAATTTTTATTGCTAGCGGCGGTCGTTTTGTCCTTTACACTTTCCGCCAGCGATTTTCATTTACTTTAAAGCTGTTTTCCTATTGATTTCGCATTCAACAACATTTACGTGCCATTATCGCATCGCTTACAAAAGCCTGGCGATACCCCAAAGCGACTCCATTTCCAATGCTGCTTTGTTTCTCCGCCTTTTCCCCCAGATTTCCCCGCCTGACAATGACGTAATCTTTTATATAAACACAGCCGCGCTCCAACACTTTTCACACGGCTGTCCAAGCTGTAGAAGCATTGGCAGAAATAGCACTCAATCCTCTTTTTTCTACTCCCACTTTTGCTCCATTTCCTCCTCCTGCTCCTCCTCTTCCTTTTCCTGCTATTCCTGCTTTTCCTGCGATGTGAACTGGCAACGAATCACGTGACGAATGATTGAGTGCACTTCTGTGTGCGCTTTTTCACTTAAAAATGTGCGATTTCAATCACTAAAAAGCAAAAGGTACACATCGGAAAATCGAATCAGCCATGGCTGACTGATGTCTCCCCATAATGGCTATGGGTAAAACCTGCTTGATTTTCAAATGCCGTTAACCACAAGGTGACTGAGCCACAGCAAACGGGGAAAAAACAAAAGGAAAACACTTTTAAAGGAAGTTGGCAATAAATGTTAAAACAAGTTATGTGCAAAATGTCCGGGACACGTGACAGGACAATGCTCTAAAAAAAACGGAAAATATGTATAAAAGTATAGTCCAAATTTATGTGTGTATAGCAGAAGAAGAACTCATTGGGTGTAGGAGTCTGGTGTTAAACATTCCGTGCATCAAAATGCCGCGCCACTTAACAAATCCCAAGTTGTCGTTGCGTGCCACGTGACTGGAATAGTCGAGGCAACGTCGCGTCGTGGCCACGTCGAGAAACAATAGCTTTGCTTTGGCCAGTTGGAATTTGGGTTCGTCTGTTTGTTGCTTGCCGAGAGTTGGGGCAAGTCCAGGAATAGGAATGGAAATGGTGTGCCGGGAAAACGCTTTCACGCACGCTCGCCTTGAAGCGTCGCCTGGCGACCTGCCGCGCTTAATTTCCGCTTGTAATGGACGCACGATAAATCTTGGCAAGCGTTTCCGTTTTGCCCACAAACCTGAAACCTCGAGAATCTCCAGCTGCACGCAATCGAAATACATCTTTTGTTTGAGCTTCTTGTTGCTTACACCTGAGCGACGCGACGTAGTAGCTTTCGGGCCATTCAAGCTTTTCAATTTGGCATCACGTTCAAGTTGAAGTTGAAATTGTAGCTGAAACTGTGGCATATTAAGCGGGACAAGGTGTGGCTGGGGCTTGGGGAAACAGAACCTTGCCTCAAAATTAGCAGCATAATTAGGAAACTTGGCCTGTGGCTGTTAAATAAACTTTAAAGTGCTGAGTGCTGACTTAAAAGTCAGAGCAGGAAATACTTTGCTAAGACGTATACCTTAATATATTGCTGGTCGCCTTTCATCCATTTCGTGCTGCTTTCGCCACTAGCGTGGACTGACGTTCAAAGTAATATGTCTACAATTTTAAAGTTGTTTTCTTAATAAGAATAATTTGCGTATACTTCGTATTTTGCTAGTCGCCTTTCATTCATTTCGTCACTAGCGTGGATTGGCTTCCATAAAAATGTGTCAACAATTTGGAACTGTATTCTTACTAAATATATTTTGCTTAGTTATTTATGAGGCGTATACTTACTCTACTCTTACTCTAAATTTTTTGCTTATTTATATATAGGGCGTATAATTAATATATTGCTAGTCACCTATCGCCTATTTCGTGCTGCTTTCATCACTAGCGTGGACTGGCTTCCATATTAATGTGTCTATAATTTTGAAACTGTATTCTTACTTAATATATTTAGCTTAGTTATATATAAGGCGTATACTTAATATATTGCTTTCGTCACCAGCGTGGACCATAGTAATAACATATGCCGATGATTTTGAAGTTATTTTCTTACTCTAAATATTTTGCTTAGTTCTATATAAGACTTATATGTTACTTAATATATTGCTAGCCACCTTTCGCCTATTTCGTGCTGCTTTCATCACTAGCGTGAACTGGCGCTCATAGTAACTTGTCTAATATTTTGAAGCTGTTCTCGTACTCAAAAGTATATGCAAATTTCAACTTATATGCCAAACAGTTGTCTATTTCTAAACTCTGGCTATTCTTAGTCCATGTGTGGATTTTCTATCATTTATACTCTCTTTATTTCTCTCTGTCTATCTCATGCCGTACATTCCCCATACGCTACCATAATTTAAAATCGTAAATCCTTTTAACTTGCTACCGCAATGTGCCAATTGCCGGGGCCATTTTTATTGTCGCCTCGTTAGTCAGGGAGTCGGGACAACTATTACCAAATCCTCGAGTGATGTCCTGCTCCTGTCTCCATTTTCCTCTCATTCTCTTGCCGTGCGTGTCGCCTAAGCCGGCGATAAGGTGTGCACATTCGTTGTATAACCCCTCTGCAACCCCATCCCGCTTCATTCTCTCCAGTACGTGCCTTTCCTTGGAGCTGCGATAAATTGCTATTGGTATGCTGTTTGGCCAAAGGTAAAGCTGCTAATTTATTAGCCAAAGCGGCAAACAAAACGGCAGAAAAACATAAATAAGCCAAGAGAATGGGGTAAGGCAGGTTTGCAGTTCGAATCTGGCCAAAGCATTCTTGAAATTGAGCAAATCTGGCAACCCCAAAGACTACTCTTTGCTCTCGTTTACTTTCTCTCTCTGTGTGTCTCTGCTGGCTATTTGGCTTTAATGTGAAACTTAGCAATGTGTGAAAGTGGCGTATAAATTTCAATGGTCAAAATGCTCGCTAAGCTGCACCTTTGTGTGGAGTATCAAGCCTAGTGTGTGTGTGTGTGTGTGTAAATGTGTAAGTGTGGCAACAATGGGACAACGGCAACGCATATTCAATAATGTCCTCGCTTTCAACTTTTATGCTTTGTAAATGCAAAATCTGCATGACATAGCGAGTGAAAGAGTGGGCGAGAGAGAGAGATATAGAGAGAGAGAGAGATGGCAACACATATTTTACAATGTTGCCAAAGCCGTGGACTAAAGTTCTTGTGAACAATAGAAAAACGAATTAAACAAAAAGCCAGGCTCGCTACATATGAATGTGTAAATGTGTTGGTGTGTGTGTGTGTGTTGGCCCAACAACAATAACTACAAAAAAGCAAATGCAACAAAAACAATAACAACAACGACAACATTAGCAACAATGGAACATGCCATGAACAGTGGCAACAATGGCGAAAGGCAAAAATGAATGCGTGTGAATGTGTATGTGTGTGCGAGTGTGTGTGTGCGAGTGTGAGTGCCTCTGTCAGTGTGTGAGTGCGTGTTAGTGTGTGTTCGGCTGCTAAGACGGCAGTTACTGTAGCTTTAACTGGCTTTTGTTTGCTCTCCCAACTCATGTTGTTGTTGTTTCGTGGCATCTGCATTGCATTTGAAGCTTTGTTGTTGTTGTTGTTTCGTTTCTTGCTATTGTTGTTGCATTAGCAACTGTAGTGCATTAATACCACACACTGTGAACGAGTGTGAGTTGAGTGTATTTTGGTGCGTATAAATGTAGTTCACAGTTTTTGTCAACCACTTCACACACTCAGAACTTGAAGTCAGTTTAGGCTTAACTTTTATCTTTGTCTTTCTGAAAAGTGTTCTTAAATTAATTCTTATTTCAAAAATAATAAATAGAATTTAAAGTTCGGAAAATGGGAGCAAATTGATTATTTTTAAATGCCTGTTATTTGTGTAATCCAGCCTCATACATGCATTATTTGAGTGAAACCAACAGGAAGGCGATTCTCACAGTGGCCAATGCCAAAGGAGCTAATACCAATAAGTCGGGCCTTATCGGAAGTGACCAGAGGACCGCCAGAATCACCATGACAGATGGAGTTGCCTCTTAGAGTGCTAGCGCATATGATTGCATTAGCACACAGTTTAGCATTTATTTCAGTGCAAAATTTACTATTGATAGTCCTCAGGTAGGTATATCGCAGATTTTCGGACAGTGAACTATTTGTATTGGTGCTGCCCCAACCAATGGCAGCGCTCCATTCCATTTTCTTATAATACGGCGTAGATTGGCTATCGATAAGGGGAATCTTATTAACCAATCTAGTAAATTGGATCCGGGGAGTGTTGATCAGGGCTGCATCATTTTCATAACTTATTTCGTTGTATTTCGGATGATTAAATATGACGATGGACTCAATTATAGTTCCTTGCAGATGTTTAAGTGAAGCATACGAAATCAGTACTTTTGGTGCGTTAATTGTGCAGTGTGCTGCTGTCAGAATCCACGTTTCGCCAATAATAGAACCGCCGCAAAACAAGTGATCATTTTTGGGCTCGTTTCGAGTTATCAGCAGTCACACAATGTATGGAAAATCACCTTCCGCTGCAAAATTGCCATTGACAATACGACTCTGATTATTGTCAGCCTGAATGCCTTTGACCACTTCCTTAACTGAAGATCCCAGTGCAAATACTGAGGACAAAGTAAGTATTAGAATTACTTGAAACAGCTTCATGTTTACAAAAACTTTGTTGTCTACAATGAATTTGAGCTCTCCCTTATATACTCCAGTGAACAGAGCAGTTTTCTTTGTAGCTACCAATCTTAATTATGTTAAACATATTCGTTGTCTTTTTTTGAAATACTTTTCAGATCAGTTATAAATGAAACAAATTGATGGATTTATTGACTAAATTGTTTCCAGTAAGTTTTCGCATTCCGCAAGCACAAATTGCAAGTTTGCTAACTGTTTTTTTTTTTTACCTTCAAATAATCATAAATCATGACGACCCGTTATATACAAAGGGGCTATTCGATAATATATTATCAGCACTGTCGGTAAGGGTAAGCAGTTCAGAAACAAAGTACAAACCGCACCGCTTGCTTTCCTTGCGACTATGACGGCAAGCAGTGAAAATACTTTGGTCTGTGAGTAAACTTGATCACACCACCTTTCATTCTTACTTGCAGGGAGTATAGTTGTTCACCTACTATTATCATATGTACATGTAACGCTTTGAAGGAGGAGTCGCATTTATGGTCCAAATAGATCACTTAAGGTGTATTCACCGTCATATTGAAAAACGCATAATTTAGTACACAGCAGGATCAATCTATAATTAAATATAGATAGCTGTTGATTTAAATTATATTTGAGTTAAGCAAATCAAATTTGTATATAAAAATAAAGTTCTTTAAGATAGTTTTTATTAGTATCTATTCAAATTATAGAATAAAATTCAAAAACATTTTGTGATGCAAATTGTAGTTTATTTAGTTCAAGAGAGATCGAGACATGTTGTTAGTCTATGCCTGTGTGATCACGTATCCAGTCCCGATGAGCACTAACTCGGCTAAAACCAGCTGGCAAGGAGCTACGGGTGAAGAGTGTAAAGGAGCTAACACCGACAAGTTTGGGTTCGTCATGTGTAACTAATGGACCGCCAGAGTCTCCACTGCCGATAGTTTTGCCTTCCGAAGTGCTAACACATAGAATGTTGTCAGATTCTCGACCAATCCCTTTCCAGCATTCATCTTTGCTTAGAATCTGCAAGTCGGCGTACTGAAGATCCTCTGGTGAATGACCGTCATCAGAGGCGTCTCCCCAGCCACTGGCTATAGCCCAATTACCTTCATAGTCATTGTCGCGATCCGCAAGCTCCACTTTGTCGACTAATTCTGTGAAATCCACATGGGGAGTCTGAATGAGTGCGACATCATTCTCTAGACTATCATCATCATAGCCATCATGCTGAATAATTTTATCAGCGCCGACCTTATGACTAAATTGACCCTCTCCACGTTTAGTCGAACCATAGAAAATTTCTATAGACTCAGCGTTATGTGTGCAGTGAGCGGCAGTCAGAATCCATGAATGGTCAATGATGGAACCACCACACGCTGAACCCTTTCCATTGTTAAGAGTGATGCTCAGAAAGACTATATATGGAAATTGACCTTCCTCTGCCTTTTCCCCATTGTAAATACGTTTCTGAACAGTAAAATTTAAAGGCAAGTCCTTGGGAGAGTGAGGGTGTCCTTCCCATTCCCATTTAATTCGACGAAGTGAAGACGTCTCAGCTTTAAGTGCCAAGAAACTGATCAGGGCCAGAATGAAAAGTGTCAACTTCATGGTTACAAAACTGACTGTCTTTAGCTTGAAGAACTCGTCTTTATATATGTTCAGATAGCTTTGAATTTTCCAATCAGGTGTCTTATATTTTATGAGCTGCAATTTCAAAAAATATTTGCAGTAAATTTCGGACTTATGGAATCCTTATATACTAATTAAGTATTATCTGGCGAGCCCCCATAATAAAGTTGATGGATCTATTGAGTTCTCTCTGCATTAGTTGGTCGGTTCTCTTTAAAATTTTAAAAAGAGTTCAAGTCTCAGTTTATACATTATTATTAAAGCTTTTCACTTACTTAAAAAATTCATTTGAATTAGTCATTTCTTTTATTATATTTGCTATAAATCTTAACGGATAATGTAAGCAAATTAAGTTGTTTATATGCCTGTCATTCGGTTAATCCAATCTCGCACATGGGTTATTCGAGTGAATCCAGCAGGAAAGCGACTCTCGCAGTTGCCAGTGACAAAGGAGCTAATACCAATAAGTCGGGAACCATCGGAAGTGACCAGAGGACCGCCAGAATCACCATGACAGGTGGAGCTGCCTCTTAGAGTGCTAGCGCATAGGATTGCATTAGGAGGCAGTTGAGGAAAAAAGGCAGTGCAAAATCTAGTTCTGATAGTTCTTAGGTAGGTATATCGAAGATTTGTGGATGTTGGACTATCTGTATAGGTACTGCCCCAACCACTGGCAACGTTCCACTTCATTTTCACTGCTATAATACGGCGCAGATTGGCTATCCATAAGTGGAATTTTGTTAACCAATCTAGTAAATTTGATATATGGAGTGTTGATCAAAGCCGCATCATTTTCATAACTTTTTCCGTTATATTTCGGATGGTTATATATGTTGATGGCCTCAATCACAGTTCCTTGCATATGTTGGATTGAACCATAAGAAATAAACACCTTTAGTACGTCAATTGTGCAGTGTGCTGCCGTCAGAATCCACGTTTCGCCAATAATGGAACCGCCGCAAAAAAAGTATTTAATTTCGGACTCTTTCTTAGTGATCAGCAGCGACACAATGTATGGAAAATCACCTTCAGCCGCAAAATTGCCATTGACAATACGACTCTGATTATTGTCAGACTGAATGCCTTCGACGACTTCTTCAGCTGAAGATCCCAGCGCAAATACTACGGTTAGAGTTAGTATTAGAATTACTTGTAACAGCTTCATGTTTGCAAAAACTGTGTTGTCTATAATGAATTTGAGCTCTCCCTTATATACTCCAGTGAACAGAGCAGTTGTTTATGTAAGTACCTATCTTAATTATGTTAAACAAATTATAGTTATTTCTTGTTTTACTTAGAAGTACATCTCGGTTCAGTTATAAATGAAACAAAATGATGAATTTGTTCACTGATTGCAACAATGCTTAAGAAAATTAAAACTCGTCTTACATTGTAGCATAAATATTAAATTGTTTCTAGTAAGTTTCCGCATTCCGCAAGCAAAAATTGCAACTTTGCTAACTGTTTTTACCTTCAAATAATCATAAATCATGACGACCCGTTATATACAAAGAGGCTATTCGATAATATATTATCAGCACTGTCGGTAAGGGTAAGCAGCTCAGAAACAAAGTACAAAACGCACTGCTTGCGACTATGACGACAAGCAGTTTAAATGCTTTCGTATGTGAGTAAAGTTTATTACAGACAACCTTTATCTTAATTGCAGAGAGTATAGTTGTTTGGTGTGCAACACTTTAAGTTCTTATTTATGGTACGAATAGACCACTTTAGGAATCACCCTATATATTTGAGATCAGAGAGATGAGTTTGTCTCTGTAGTCATGCTTCCCGACATTAGTTTAAATAATTAATTTAAACTTGGCAGACATAAAATGTAGTAGAGAGCAGGATCGACAAATATAGCTACAATATATAATAACTGTTGAATTTAACTAAATTTGAGCTTTAGCTACGTAAATTAAATTATTGTAATTAGATTAAGTTGTTAAGTACGAAATTTACAAATAAATCATCTAAAGATATCTTTGTTATATTTGCTCTGTAATTCCATTAATTATTAATTTACAAGTATTCATTCATTTTGTTAAAATTTACAAAAACACATTTTGGAATCCAAATTGAAATTTATTTAGTACAAGTATTAAGTAATAGCAAAAAACTGATTCAAAGAAAAAGAGATCGATTTGTTTTTACAATATGCCTGTGTGTGTCTGTATCCAGTCACGATGAACACTAACTTGGATAAAACCAGCTGGCAAGGACGCATCGGGGTTTATAAAGGAGCTAACACCGTCATGTGTAACCAAAGGACCGCCAGAGTCCCCATCGCCGATGGTTTTGCCTTCCGAGGTGCTAACACATAGAATATTATACTAATTAAATATTATCTAGTGATCCCTTATAATAAAGTGACTTGATGGATCTATTTAATTCTCTCTGTATTAGTTGTTCGGTTATCTTTAAGCTTTAAAAAAAAGTTCAAGTATGATTTTATACATTATTATTAAAGCTTTACATTTACTTGGCTCTTTTGTAAATGCAAGGATACTCCCTTTGCCTACGCCTCTGTTAAGAAGTCTTTCAACTCCGTGTGACAGACTGTACAAATGTATTATTGCATTTGCATTGTTTTGCTTTCAGAGCTCTCTTTGTTGCTGCTTTTGGTACTTTTAGTTGATCGAACTGGCGCGGAAAAGTGCTTGCAAAAACTTTCAAGTTCAATCGATGGGAAAAGTTAATGGAAAATGTGAATGCGGCAGCAATTGGCACGATCCTTTGCAGGCGGCAGGCATATCACTTGAAAAATGTTGAATTCTGGTCAATAGCATGCAATTTGGGTTAGGCAAACAAGTCAACAGCAGCGTGGCCCGGTTCGAAACGGGCTCCGAGTTTGGCAAACATTGCGGCATAATCAGCATGGATGCGGACGGAGGGAGAAGGAACACGTCCAAATCTTTGTCTGCAGCATACTCTACGATTGGCCCGAGGGGGCATTGCGCAACCTCTGCCAATTGGCCAAAAATGCCACAAAAACATATTTGGCAACGTCAGAGCCGCAGTTGCAGTAGGAGTTACAGGAGTGGCAGTAGGAAAAGTTACCAATACCACAAACTGCTCCTGGGTCAATGTTGATGTTGATGTTGATTTTGGACATGAAAGGGGGGCGATGTTGCCAGTCAGAGCCATAAAATCAGACAGTCAATGAGCCAAATGGCCAAATAGCTGTTATTGTTATGGCCGCAGCCTGGCAAATTAATGAGGTGTCCTGTTGGCCATCCATGCATAATCATAGAGCCCACCAAATGCATCAGTTCGCCTACTGCAGTCATCGTTGCAGTTTTGTAATTGACCAGGCCGGCTGGGGATATGCAAAAGTGAGAGAGATAGACTCAATTTAGCCAGATTGGCAACTGTTTGGCATGGACTTTAAGGACATGACTTTAAGCAGCAATGCGACCAGCTAAGATTAGCATTTTCCGTTCAGTTTCTTTGCTTTTCACTCTACTTTTGGCAGTCAGTCCAACATTTCCCCAGACAATATTTGCATGAAAACTGTTACTGCCACTTAAGCATATCCTTGCCAAAAAAACTTCCTTTACATGCAGCGACAACACACAAAAAAGAAAATACTTGGCTGGTTGTTGCTTTTTATTGTTTTTTCTTTCATTTTTTTGTCTCTTGTCTCTGGCATTGTTGTAGTTTTAATGACAGCCTCCGAACAACGAGCAGCACTCAAAATTGTCGCCTTAATGTCAGCGAAAGCGTCGCGACGCCTCAAAGTATGCAACTTTTTTTGTTGTGCACGAAAAAGTTTTCATTTTTATGCCGAACCAAGTTAAGCGAAAACGCAGAAATGCTAAATGTTAGCACAGGCCTCTGGCTTTCAGTTGGATTTTAACATAACTGCTGAGTTCTAGAAATTATGGCTAAAATGTTGTGACAGTTTGGTGAACGCTTAGAAACAGATGAAACTTCGTTAAATTAAAAGTAAGGATTGTAAATATAATAATTTAAATTTTTTGTCTTATTTTCTGATCGTAAAAAATAAGAAACTATAATAATAATTAAATTAAAATTTTTATTTAGACATCATTGTCTAATTATAACTTTTAATTTTTAAAGTCTACTTTTTCGTGATTCTAAAATGCTGGGGATTAGATGGTTTGTTAAGAAATATACTCGAAGCTATGGTTTGCTTTTTATTTCCATCTTTCACAGTAAACCAATGCTCGCGGCATTTAGTTCCATTTAAATGAAAGTTATAAAAGTAGCTGTCTCGTCGTTTACCTCGCAGTCATAAAACACTCAGCGCTCATACGCCATGTGTTACGCAAACAAAAAAAAAAACAGGAAAACTTTCAAGACAGTGACAGACATAAAACCCAAACCAATCTACAGCCAAACATTTTTAATTAGCCTAATGAAAAAGTTCAAATGTAAAATTTTTTTTCGCAATTTTCAGAGAAACTGCTGCTGCTGTTGAGGGTACAACAAAAGAGACAACGACGGCTGACAAATGAGGAAAACGCAGCGTAAATAAGCGAGCAATAATTTCTGCCATTGTTCAGCTGCAACGTTAAGGGGGCAAAGAAAGAGGGGAGAAAGCGAGTTGAGAAATGAGAGTTGAGGCTTTAATGCGATGTCGCAAACAAAGAAATGCGACAAAATGAAGCAGGAGAAGGAGCAAAGAATGTTGGTAAATAATACAAATATGAAAGACGTCGCAATGTCGCTGCAACTGGAGAGACCCCTCTTACTGTGCTCCCCTCCTCTCTGTCGAGACCCTACCAGACTGAATTGTAGAGCCATTCTTCGCAATGGCTTTTGGTTTTGGCCGACTATTTTATTTGCCTTTGTCCTTCGGCCGATCGGCCATGAAAGCAAATAGCGCTCATTACGCAAATGACATTGGGGAGAGAGCGAGCTAAAGAGAGAGAGAGAGAATGGAGACATTGCAGAATGTTCAATTAAAAAACTTTTCATTTTGTTGAATGGGCGACCCAATCGAGAAAATGCTTACGACATAAATACATAAGTATATACACGTACACGTTCACATACATAAACCACTTAAGAATTATCCTCTTCACAGAAAGTAGGCAATGGCTCATAATTGATTTTCAACATTTGTGCCTTTGGTTGTTTTTGTTTTTGTTGCTGTTGTTGTTGTTGTTGTTGTTTCTTGGCCACTTTGGCTTATTAAATATTTAATGGCAAATTGTCAAAAGCAGGCAAGTGAATGACAGGCCTCTTATCCCTCCGGGCCGTCTTCTCTTTTCTGCGGCAATAATTGACAAATAAAGTGAATTGACAGCAAAAACTTTTGCCAAAAGTCGCGTCGAGCTCTCTTATGAATACTTTAGGCTGCTTAGCAGCACAATTCGAGCTGTCCGACTGCCAATTTTCCAATTATTTAAATGTTTTTCACTGTATTTCTTTTCTTTTCTTTTCTTTTCATTTTATTTACGCACGCATTCGTGTGTAGCGAGCCCGATAATTGCAACAAAGCAAAAACTTTTCACAGAACATGAAAGCAAAACCAAAAAAGCAGAAAAGTAGACAACACTTTGACACCAACAAGTAGAAGTATCCAAAGGAAGAGAGCATTTGGAATGAGCCAAAAGGAACAAAGGAACTGAAAAAAAGTCGCCGTTGGCTAAAAACTTTTTCCATGTTGCCATCGAAAAGATTTGCCACAACTTTTGCGACGACGACTGAGGAGGAAAAAGTGTTTGGCCGAGGCTGCAATTAAAAAAGGGATTACGTGGCTGGTCAGACTTTGATTTGGCCAGGACTGTTGCTTCCTTTGCTACTTTTCGATTAAAACTTGAGCAAATTAAAATTGTATAATGACGGTGATTAGGCCAACAACAGACTGCAAATTGCCGGACTTCAATAGCACAACAGATGATTCTTCATCTATTCTTTTAGGGAACTTCAGTGATATCAATACTGTAAAGGACAATGAACATTTCTTTTTCTGAATGATGAATAAAAGAATTATTTGATTATATAGAAGAAGAACGTGAATGACAATTTGGAATAATGATTTGGAAAATTAAAAGTGTAAAAGATTTGTTAAAGAGTTTATAATTAAAATATTTAGATAAAAATAAACAAATTCAATGTAAAGACGATGGGATCCCATTTCACATTTGTTTAATGCGTGTACAAAGAGAATGAGAAAGCAGAGAGGAGGCGAAAAAATGAAAAACAATTTGAAAGCCAATGGGGAAAACGGAAAAATGGAAATGCGCGGCGTTATTATTAATATAAATCTGAAACTGAAATTGTGTCGCACTTAAAAGGCGAACATAATTAACGTGCGAAAATTTATGATTTCGCAGCTGCTGTATGGAAATTTGCATAATGAGAAATTGATTATTATTATTTCGATTAAAAATATTTTTGTTTTTTGTATATAAATTAAATAACTTTATTTACTCAATTATATTAGGGTACTGAATTATTTACATATTTAGGTTTATGCGTTTTTATTTATCTTAGTTTAAAATATGCAATACATATGCTTAGTACATTTATTTACGCTTAACAATTGAAGCAGCAACAACATTTAACATATAATTTTTTAATATATACTTTATTTATTTATATTAATTTAATTAAATACTTATTTACTTTTAGGGCCAATTGAAATATACTGAATAAAATAAACAAGATACAAACTAAACTTCAATTTATTTCAACTCAAACCGAGTTGAGAGCAATTCGAAATCTGTGTAATATTTAGAGTGTAACAAATTCACAATTTTCAAATTTTATACTCTTTAATATGTTCTATCAATTTGGGGGCTTTTATTTATAGCCAAAATTCGAAACTAAACTAGAATTATTTTCACCATTTATCAGCTAGGCGTTTCATTTGCAGTATCCGTGTGAGTTTTGTGTGTCCTCTGTGTGCGTGTGTACGTGTTTGTGAGTAACTGTGTATATATGTTTGTGTTTTTCTTTATAGATTATCACATTTTTGTTATAGAATATTCAAGCAAAATGATTTTGCCCCATGCTTAAGTCTAAATGTAATATTGTGCTAAATTTATAGTAAGAGATCCTTAAGATCCTGAATTAAAACTTTTGCTACTGCTCCGCCTCCAGATTCTTGGCTCGCAAATACTTGAGCAGCATCTGCAGCGAATCATAGGTATCAAAGTCATCCAGATTTCGTCTCGAGGAGGATATATTTGTGGGTCTGGGCATGGCCAGAGGCACGGGCAGCAGCTCCGGCATCACGGAATGGTGGGTTATTAATGCCTTGAGACTTGAAAACTCCTTGCGAAATCCCTGAACATACAATAATTGTTGAAGTCATAGAAAATTTGGTCATATTGTTTAAGTTTACCTTGATCTTGTAGCCTCGCGGTGATCGCAAAATGATGTAGTTGGCAATGTTGGGACCCGGAGGCGAGGGAACACGCAGAGTCAGAGCATAACATCCTGGCTTGGAGCTGCTCTTGCGTACGAGAAAGGCGCCAGGACTCTTGCTCTGCAGCACCTCGACGGCAATGTCCCGCGAGATGCCCGCCTGATACCAACAGGCATCCTTGAGCTCGGCATCCGCCTCCTCCTCGCTGCTGTGTGTGTTGGCCAGGCTGCTGCTCCGTTGATTGGCGGCCAGAGTTGCCGCCGCCGCAGCCGCCGCATTGTTCATCCGCAGGCGATTGGCAAAGATCTTGGGACTGGAATTGGCTGTGAAGATTACAATTAGAACTGATTTTTGCTACTTCTTGGGGTTCATCTCTTACCGCTGCTGGTTTCGCGCAGATAACGCTTCTTGAGATTAAACTCGCTGTTGTCGTTGAGATTCACATTGTCCAGCATGGGAATGGCCGTCAAGGATTGACGACAGGAGTCTCCAAACTTGCTGTCGATATAGGAGTCCTCATTGATGTAGCCATTTGAGTAGATGGGCTGACTGTCCTCGCCTTTCAAGGCAGCTCCGCTCATGGGCGTCACATTGCCCACAAGGGGGCGTGACTCCTCGTTGTGACGCAGCAGACCCATGGTCAAACGCTTAACCTGTGAATGAAAAAAGATGGCGAAGCAGCTTTAAGATTTAACAGTTGTCTGCACTCGACTCGACGCTTAAAGGATCAAGAAAAGGCAGCGCGTTCAAGTGGCAACAAAATTAACTACAATTTAAACACCTTGTAAGCCGAGCTGGGACTCTCCGTTGGATGGAGGGGGCGGCGTGGCCGTGCCCTGCAGCCATAGACCGGGGGAGGGTCGGAAAAAAAAGAATTTATTACCAAAAACCGCAACTAGACAAAAAGCTTGGCGAAACGAGCAGTCGAAAAAAGTTTTTTGCGCCTGCACTTAAACAGGAAGCGGATGCTTGGACTAGGAATTACTTGCAGCAAGCAGAGGGAAGAGGGAAGAGGGAAGAGAAGTGGCCCAAAGAAAAGGCAGGCCATAAAAGGCGCATAAATTGCTGGCACAGACGCAAACGCAGACGCCGACTCGCATTGCAACCAACGCACGCGACCGACTGGCAGACCGACCGACCGACCGACGGACAGACGCTTAAAATGTTGCAAGCCATCCGATGCGGCGGATGCGGAAGTGGCGTGCTAAGCGGAAATGTGCCGCAGGACTAACAGCAGCACAAGTAATACAAAAAGGAACAGAACAGAACAGAAATATATATGGAAGCGAACTATGTGGGCATAAAGGAAACTGAGAACAGGCGGCGATAATTCAGCTGCACTTGTGCGCGCATGTTGAGATCGTGTTCTCTGCTGCCTTCATCCTCTATTTTTTGTATTTTTTTTGTCCCTTACTTTTTTTCTATTTTTTGAGGTCAGTGGCTTTGAAAAAGTCTGTCTGTCCGTCTGTCTGTCTGGCTGTTCACAGCGGCTGCTGCCTGCGAGCCTGAAAGTAGACTACAGTTCAGCTCCCCAGCCATAGGAGTGTGTGTGTGTGTGTGAGTTTGGCATAATTTAAGGCGACATTGACAATGAGACGATGAGGCGGCAGGCGGCAGGTGGCAGTGGCAGCGTCGGTTTCATTTGGCGGTTGCTTTACCTGGCGAGAGCCTGACAGCAATTGTTTGCTCATTGCTGCATAATTTAACAGGGCTGCATACTTTTAGGCTGCTTAAGCAAACATTGTTTGCATATTTCACGGCGCATTGCACAGTGATTTGCCTGGCAGTCGAGCTCATTCTTTTCCCACTCACAACACACATTTTATCCTGTACTCTATAAACACACACAAAAGGTGTGCTATGCTAACACTCACATACACATACATTGCACAACTTGCTGATATGAATTCATGTATATATTATGCATTTTCTAACAAAACACGGTACACCCTTCCTGAATACAAATTTTGAATACATTTTTGCAACAATTTTTGAAGAATTTTTCAACAATTTGGATTTGGAAGCTAAATTAACTTGAAATTGAATGCAAAAATGATGTGAGAAGTGAAGAGCATTTTAGAAAGTATAACTTAATAAATAAATTTGACATTTCTATTTAATAAATTGTGAACTAAAACTTGCAAAAGTTCAAAAAATTAAATTTTAAAATTATATAAATAGTTTCATTTCAAATATGAGCATAATTATATAAGGTCTTGCAGCCCAATTATATTGAATTAAATACGATGGAGTGTAACACTTTCCTTTTAAATTATCTTATAGAAAAAACACTATTTAATTGTTTTGTATTTTTGATAATATTATTTAGATAATGTTTAAAAATAAATTTAACAAACGTTATCATTTAAAGCAACTCTTAATCAAACAATGTGTGCAGAAAGCAGTTCGCTTACCAAATCATATCGTACCGTATCAAATTCAAATAAAATGAAGAGAGCAGAAGAGAAGACTGGGTAAGCAGGTATCTCAGGTGTGTTTGCCAAAGCACAGTCTACTTTTCGGTGCTTATTTTTTTTTTGCCAGGTCTCTGTTTGTTTTTGGGGGTTGTCGAGAATTGTAGCTCTGTCTGTGGCTGCATATTACTTTATTACTTGCTGAGCTTGTCAGACACATTTGCTGTTTGTTTTTGATATTTTGATGGCATTTTAAATTGAATTTTGTTTTTCATTAGATGGTCCACAGTCATTTCATTTATGTGCATAACATTCTACATTCTACATTCTACATTTTACATTTTGCTGGCTATAAACAAAGTGTGTGTGTTGCAGACTAATTGCCTCCGTTGGCTTAATGAAGTGCCTAGCAGTCCGGACATTGGCATCAGCTGTTGCCAAGAATTCAGCACGTGCAACAGCAGCAACGAATGTGGCCAAAAAGCATTTATGCAAATTTAATAAACTGCTTGACTTGGACAGCATTGGTGGCAACTGAGCCACGTTTAAATTGGGCAACAGATTGCGGCCTTTTGTGGGCGTGGCTGCGTGTGGCCCACAAAATATTATTTATGGCATTTGAGCCGAAAAATATTATTTGGCCCCCATGATACACGAGTAGGCGTGTCGCTTTGGCCGACCACATGTGGCTGCCTAGCTGCTGTCACTCAATGCCAGCCACACTGCCAGCAATCCTGGAAGGACGAGTGCAGGACGTGCAGGAAGAGGACTAGATTCAGTATATTTGGTTTGCTGTTGGGCTCTGAGGTTGTTGTTGCTGTTGTTGCAGTTGCTAAACAAACATTTAGCGGCAACGAGTCAACAGCATCGATGCATCAACGCCAGCAACAGGACGACGTCAGGATCAGCACCATTGACAGACAGAGCGTTATTTCCGGCATAGCCATGCTCTGTCTATATATATATATATGTATAAATATTGTGAGTATGGGTGTGTGTGTGAGTGTGTGTGTCTTGTTATGCGGGTAAAGTGCATAATGTGCCATCGCATTTGTCTTTGGCTGCGTTTCGGTCGCTCGGTCGCATGTGCAACTTGCCTGCTTTATTTTGCTTATCTGAAATTGAATCAGGCAGCCAAGCAGACGACACTGCGATGGCGATGGCAACTTTGCCGTCGGGCACAATTAGGGTAGCTGCCATGTTCACCTCCCTTTATTCCCGTGTCCCTGTCCCTTTCTCCTGCCTAGTACTACTCGTACTTTATGCTTTGGGCCAAAAATTAATTTGCTTATCGCGCTGCAGCCGCACCCTGCTGCCACAAAATGATGTTATTGACAGGCAGCCAGGCGGTGTATTGAAAAACTATGTAAAGTCAGTCCTGCCAGCTCTGCCAGCAACTGCTGCCACGTGGCGTATGCGTGTTATGTTTATAGCAAAATTGATTTATTGACAAAACAGAAACAGGAGGCGAGCCCCAAAAAACAAAAAAATATGAAAAATGCCAAAGCAAAGCATAAGAGCTGCCTCTGAAATTGAGTAAAAGCGTTGTGAACCCTTTTCGACATATGGTTTTGTTTTTGTTCTTCTCCATTCTTGTGTTTTTGTTCTTGTCCTTGGCGAGCATTTTGCATATATACATTGCCATTTGACTGCGGAGTAAAAGGGCAAAGAGATTGACAATATTTATGGCTTGCCATTAGAGGCAACTGATTGGTTTTCGCTTTCGTTTTTAGCGCTGCAGGAATTTCAATTTTGTCGAGTGTTTCGTTTCGATTGCTTCGATTGCTGTTTTGTAGTGTGACATGGCATTGGAATTTGAGTTGCTGTCGCTTTTTGGGCTGTGACTGTGGCTGCACTTTTGCTCCATTTAAGGGCCATTAGCTCAAAACGTAATCATCATAATGCGCCCCAGTAGCAATCCGGCCATAAATAAGACAAACACATTACGCATACGCCGTGTGCACACAGCATACACCATAGAGCATAGAGCACATGGCACAAGAGTCTTTCTCAGAGTTTCTCATATGAATAAACTCGCACGTACTTATCGCATAGACTATGCTCGACTGCGCACAGCTGCCTCTCTGCTCCTATGATTATATCTACATATCTATGTATAAATGTCTGTGTGTGTGTGGCTGTCTGTATGAATATTTAAGGCGTAAAATTTATGAAAACAACGTGCCTCAACTCAAAGTCGAATACCGCGTCTTCCGTCCACGATTTCTGTCCCAACTAAAGGCCAAAGTTGTGCAATGCTAAGTTTTCGGGGTTCTGGTCTCCACGTGACAAAAAATGACAAAACATTTGATAAACATTGCACATGTGAAACAGTTCGACATCTCCCACTATCTCACTTTTCTCAGTCTACGTGTTATGACAATAGCCTCAAAAAAGGGTAGGAGAGTTATAACAAAAGGCAACAGCTTATCTATGACACAGCAAAGTTTGAATACTCTTGCAAGTTCTCATACACAAATAGTTTCTCAGCTTATGTGCAGCTCCTGAGGCTTACATAGTTTTAAAATAATTCATAAAAGTTATATTTACAAGCGCGTCAAAGTGTAAAGTTCAGGTTGCTTGCCCTTGTTTTAGGAAACCGACTACAAACATAGCTATGCTAAAGTTTCTATTAAATTTAGATATTGTTTTTCAATTCTTTAAGAACGCAAAAGCAAAGCAGAATTTCTATTATTAGGTTGAATAAAAATTAATTTATTTAAATAGTTTAAAGTAATTTTATGATGAAATAAAACCAAGATTATTTTCAGAAGTTTACTTATTGTATACCAAAACTAAATAGATTTCAAGTATGTAATTTTTAACAGCAGATTTTTGTGATTTCGAAACTATCAGGTGTGTTCCAGCAATCTCCAGAGATTTTGAAGAGAAATGTTTTTCAAGACACCCGTTCTAAATGTTGATCTTCCTAACATGTTAGAGATTTAATATTTTGGAACATATTTTTTTACATTTTTATTCAATTTAAAAATATTCTAATTCAATTTAATAAATAATTGCTTTTTTGTTGCTTAAGCGCTGTTAGAGATTTGTAGAGCACACCTGTATGTTCGAAAATAAAATTTCTGAAATTCCAGAAAAACTGGCAATTCGTCTGGATGTCTAATAAGCAAAAATCTTAGACGAAATAAAAAGTAAAGCCTACTTTTGGGCGTAGCCGTAATAAATGTCAGTACTAAAAGCTGAGTACTGTGAAAAAAATATAACGTGTTCACTTTACTTTGAAAAGATAAAATTTTTAGTAAAGAATAATTTAAAAAAAAAATGAATTATTAAAATGCTAAGCTGTTATCTTAAAGGAAATTTAATTTTATCTGAAACTATTATAGTTTAAACGAAGCAAATATTTGAATTCAGAATTTCTAATCATACATTTAACTCCAAAGCTATTAATACTCTTAAAGAAGCCATCGCAAACCTTACTTAATAGTCGCTATACCCTAGCTGACCAAGCAAGTGAATACAAATGGCATCAAATGGTGTGTAAGTCTGCAAGGGCTGGGTCAGCTGGGGTTTGGGGGCTGCTCAAGCAATTCATTTGGGGTGTGTCTAAACTTGCTTCAAGTTTTTTCTCTTCCGGTTCTTGTGAATTGCGTGCAAGTGGAAAAAGTTTCGCAAAAAGTACGAAAAAAAAAACGAGCTCGTCGAAGTCGCCCAAAAGAAAAGAAAAGGTTTAGCTGAGCTTAGGCAAAAGCTTTTGATGTCCTTTGGGCACACACTTTATTCAGCCAATAATTCATAAGAAGCGTCAAATGCAGCAGAATAAACAAAACCAAACAAAACAAATCAGCAAAAAAAATATAGGATTCATAAATTTGAAATATCTGCGAAAAATTGTCGATGACAAAAACCAATAAATGGCCGCAGTTGCCATCGCACCCTTATCAAAGTCAGAGTCAAAGTCAAGGCGCAGAAAACACATCTAATATGCAATGATTGAGGGGGGGTTGACCTTTGATCTGGTTTGTAGTCAAAAAACGGAAATAGATTGAAATTCTTAAGGTTTCTTGGGGGCTTTCTTACCAGTGGTGGTTTGTCCGTCAAACGCTTGCAATTGTTTAGCTCTGTGGGTGAGTTGTCCTCATCGGAACTGGGCGTTTGTGCCACCTTCTCGTTGTCATTGCAGCTGTGGAAATTAGGGGGGAAAGTGGGTGGGTTTAGCATATGAATTTGGTCAGATTGTATAGTCAAATAAGTGTATTATGTGGTTCAGTGTCGGATGAACATGAATAAAGCTCTCTGTAGGGGAATCCAAGCCACATGCTCTCTACTGTACTCACTTGAGATTCGCCTGGGTGAATAGCTGCAATGGACGACGTCGCCCCAAGGTGGCTGGCGATAAAGGTGTCGCTGTTCTGCCCCTCGCCATGCTCGAATGGTGCTGAGAGGATCTTGTCACTGTCGTTGCTGTATTCCTGGCATTATCATGCACTTTGCCCAATTGTTGTTGCTGGCGACTGTTGCAGGAGGAGGAGCGAAAGCGGGCGCCAGTTATAACCGCTGCCAGATTGGCGGCAATGCGATTGTCGAAGCGATTAAAATATGAAATCGAGTTCGAATTCGAGTTCACATTCGAATTGGAGTTGTTCAAACTGTCGGCAGTTGGTGACGAATTATTGCTGCTGCTGGCGCTGCCATTGCTGTTGCTGTTGCTGCCGCCAGCAATTGTTGCTGTCGCTGTGTCTGTTGCTGCCGTTGAGCTCTTCTCATAATCCAAATTATTGTTGGTTATCATTGTGGCGGCTTTGGCTTTGGCTTCACTCGCCTCGCTTTTGGGCATTAACTTTAGCAGTGTTTTTGAATTATGTGCGCATATAAAAACGCTGCGGGCGGCTTTTGTCGCACTGCGTGTGATCCCCGGCCAGGACGAGAGCAGCAGCAGCAGCCGGAGCAGGAGCAGGAGCGACCGCCAATGAGGGCGGCCTTTATTAAATTCTCTGCTTCTTTTTTGGGGTGTTGGGGGCGCAGTCTCTGACGGGGAGAGGGGATGCCAACACTAACCGCAGGGGTCGCTCGCTACTTCAGCAAACTGCAGGCGTGGATGAGGATGAGGATGAGGATGAGGAGATGGACGTGGTCGAGGACAACGACGCAGATTTAAACACAGAATTAATTCAAGCGGAAATTGGCAAAAAAGGAAGCAAGAAAACAACAACAAAAATAAAGCAAAACAAAATCGAAAGCGTGAAGCATAAACAAAAATGGAAATAGAAATGGAGATGGAGACAAAGGAAGGGAAAGTAGATGGAGACGGTTGCATAAAAACGCAAAATAGAAAGCGAAAATGGAAACGCATATGAAAATGTTTTAAGGGGAGAAGCCACAAAAATGCACATAAATAGCAGCGACAACAATAAGGGGGAGTACAAAAGAGTGGGGGAGAAGGGATTGTGAAGAGGGGAGCGGGGTTGTTGGCCAGGGGGAAGCGCAGCATGTGACGTCACGTTGTAAAGCGCATAAATAGCAGGATTTGCGGGTTGTTCATGACGATGATGATGATTGTTTGTTGTTGTTGTTGTTGTTTTTGTTGTTGTTATAATGATTTTTGTGGGTGGTTGTTAAATACAGAACAACAATGTATTTGTGTTGTTATCGTTGTTGTTTTTGTTTTTGGGTGGAAGCATTTGAATTTTGTTTTTAGTTTCGTTTCGTTTCGTTTCGTTTTGTTGTTGTTAGCCAATTTCACAGTTGAACATTTTTGCCAATTAGTTGCCAATTTTTATGCCATTTGTTGTTGTTTTTGATAATTTTATTTTTTTGCATTTTGCCAATTTGAGTTCGATTTCGGTTTTGGTTGGATTTTGATTGTGTGTGTAGTCCATATTTCATGTAAATAAAGAGTTCAGAGCACAAAAATAAGAGGATTTACTCTATTGATAAGTGTTTTCTCTATATACATACATATATTTTGTTTTTAAAAGAAACTTTTGCTGTGCTATTTTTTGCATTAAAACTTTTGATTATTTAATTTGATTTGATGCACAGGATTTGCCGTTGGCAGTTTGTTTATAATAGAAATTTAGCATACTTTTAATGGGTCAGCTAAATAAAAGTGAAATGCAAACTAGCACAGCTTTAGTTTTATTATGTTTTAACTTAAATATGCTAAGGATTCACTAAATACTCACGTTGCTTCGAGGGCAACCAAACTTTTCATTGAATTGTCAATGGGCCACGTTTAGAGTTGTGAAAACTGAAGCTGAAAATAAAAAGAGAGATAGAGTAAAAATTACTTAAGCAAACTGTTAACTGTTGAGTTAAATTGTAATTACAGTTGACTTAAAAGCGAGACTATAAATGGCAGCCATTCATGTGTGCTGGTGTGTGTGTCTCTGTGTGTGTGTGTGGCAATCATTAGACGCCCATAGTCAACACCTCATTAGGCGACTAATCAAGCGTGTGCTGGGCAAGAAATAACAACCAGTTCAGACACAGCCACAGATTAAAGCAACAGCAGAAAGGACGTTGCTGTGGAAAACCTAAAGCAAGTCAACAACAACAACAACAATACCCAACAGCATTGGAAGGCATTGGAGCCTAAGATCAGACGAAGAAGCTGCCACCACGGTGCAGTCGTGCGTTGGCCAAACGGAGTAAACAACCAGTCATTGCCATTGCCAGGGAATGAGACTGAGTCAGAGTCTGAGCCAGAGCCAGAGCTATAGTCATGGCCATGGGCCAGGATTGTGCCGCAAATAAAACGCACAGATTAAAGGATGCCCGGGTGAAATGTCTTCTTAATTACTTCGCAATGAACAGTACAGAGTACAGGGAGCTAAGGCGAAGAAAGCGGAGACAAGCGAGTGTTGTTGTGGAGCGCCAATGGGAGGTTGACTGCAGTGCTAGTAATTGAGAAGTCGACGGGCTGGGATACAGCAACGGTTTGGGATTGGAATTGGTATTGAGATTGGGATGGGGATTGGGATTGGGATGGGGATTGGGATGGGGATTGGGCAACCAATGTCTCAGCATGGACCGCAGCGTCATGTTGGCAGCGCACTTTAAGCGGAAGTAATTTAATTAATTACAAATGAAACGGAAACACGGCGAGCAAACGAAAGTCCTGTATCCTGTATAATTATGTGTGTGTGTGTGTGTCTGTATGCGAATGTGCGTAGACCATGTCAAATTTAAGCATAATTTAGTTAGGCTACAGCATGAGGCAACTTGGGATCCACTTGACGCTTGGTTAAGCGCTTTTCAAAAAATACGTCCCGGCAGCGCAATTAAAATTTTTCTATGCTCGTACCGCAAACTATTAGGACAGTGTATAAGCACACACATACACACACACACACAGCGACGCATTAAGCACAGCTCATTTGCATTGCGGTTTTAATTGCCAGGCAACCCCAAAGAGCTGGAGAGAAAAAGGAGTATTACTGAAGAGAGATAGAGATAGAGTGAGTGAGAGAGCGAGAGAGGAGGGAGTTGCAAAGCTCTGCCCGGCAAGGCTTACAAGGATAATGAAAACAATTTAACGACTCTCTCGACGATACACTGGGGCGACCGTCGACTGGGCCTGGCCAACCAACTCCTGACCAAAATTCAGGCCGTGCACTTTGAGCGCTTAAACAAATAGAAACCTTTTTCATATACCATTTTGCCAGTATTTTCCATTTCCATTTGCTTGGCATTTTTTTTTATTTTCTCCATTTCCTCATTCCTGTTGTTATTGTTGTTGTTGTTGTTGAACTTTGCGTGTCTGCGCAAAATATTTGCAGATATTTTTGACATTTTAATGAAAATATTTTGCGTAACATTTCGAACAGGCAAAAGGCAAGCGCCAAATGGTTGATGAATTCCCCGCATCGGGTTGGCTTAATATTATTTTAACGAAGTGAGTTTGCCAGGACGACAGAGCAGAACAGCAGTGAAAGCAACAGCAGCAGGATAAAGATTGCTGGCGAATGAAGACGAGCATTTTTAAGCTCCTCTGATGGCCAGTAATTAAATGCTTGACATGCCGTTGGGTGTGAGTTGCCGGATGAAGTGGATTAGCGCCGGACTGAGAGGATTGTGCTGGGTCTGGATCCGGGTCTGAGGTAAATTAACGCTGATGTTGGCATTATAATTATGGCATGTAGTTAAGGCGATTCCTGTCCAGACCAAGGACCTGACCTGTCCATGACAGGTTGATAAGTTAAAAGTTGCCAGCGACAGCGCAAGAAGTGAAAAATCAAAATGTTAACATTTAAATTTTATACTTATTAACTAGGGACACAAAAGGGTTAGGTGAAAGTAATTAAACACATTACTGTTGATACATTAAATGGACCCTATTTATGTACATATATTTTTATTACGTGTATAAATAGTTATTGTCTCAGCAGCTTGCACATTAACTATTGCGAAATGCTTCAAGTGTTATTGGAGTTGATTTTCAATTTGAACTTGAAAAAATTATGGAAGAAGTTGATACATACAGCAAATTAATGCAAGCACTTTTTCTTGTGAATTTATTTTATATTTTATGTTGTTTTTATACTGACTACAGTCAATGCAGACCGATAGTAAATAAATTCGTATAAATATGTAAATTTTTCATATCAAATTGAGAGAGATCTTAACTATAATATTATTTAATTACTTATTCTTGAATATCAAATATTTACTAGCAAGTAATATCATTCAATTGCTGCTCTTGCTGCTTTCCTGAGTAAATACAAAAATACAAATATAGATTTTCATATGGAAATGTTTGGCCATAAAAATGGTACATTAAATATTAAATATACTCATTTGACTAAGTGAGTGAACGATGGTAACAACATTGCGTAATAAAATCAACAGCCTAAACAAAAACATTAACAAAAAAGAAAAAACATTTGCCTGCAAAAAGTAAACAAACAATCTTGTTGCTTGTAGCTGTTGTTGTAGTTGTTATTCTTGTTGCTTTGGTTGTTGTCGTTGCTGCAGATGAAGTAAACAACGAGACAGGCGAATTTTGGCAGCCAAATTAAAACAAATCAAAATCATATGAGCATTTTCAAGTGATTGCCGCGAACGTCGACTGAAACTTCGCTCGCGAATCCTGTTGGCGGGCAAACATAAACAAGCAATTTAACAGGCACTCACACAAGTACACACACGAACACACACAAACACACATGCACGCCTACTCTGGTGTACAGCTGCAGAGAGATCCTTGAAGAGGCGTCAGGCAGTTGGCAAACAAACGAAGCGTTCAAGCGCAAAAAGCCAACGCAAAGCAAGGCAAAAAAAAGTGGAAAATAAAAGAAGAAAAATCGAGGAAAAACGCAAGAAAAGCGGGCAGGCCAAAGCAACCAAAACGTTTTATGTGGCACTGTGTGAACATCTGCCACAGCTTGCCTGTGTCTGAGTGTGTGCGTGTGTGCGTGTGTGTGTGTGTGTGTGTGTGTGTGTGTGTACCACCGCCACCGCAGATTTCTCACACATGCTTTAAAGTATGCCGCAACTTTTTGTTAATGAAATTTTAATCAAGCTGTAACCGAGTGACTTTGCATAGCATCCTTTTTAGCGTCAGATGTGTAAACTTTCTCTTATCCCTTTTTTTTTGTGTACTCTTTCGTTCATCTCAAAGCAGAAAAAAGCTCAAATAGCCGGCAGCTTCATTAGCAGCTGCCAACAACGCGGCGTATGCGTAATAATTTATTTAAAATGCAATTCGTTTACGCGAAGCATTAATCATAGCTCAAAGACGAGGCATCACGTACCGCACGAAGAGAGACAGAGAGTGAGCGAGAGTGAGAGAGAGGGAGAGAGAGTGTGTGAGCGAACAAGCTGCATTTATTAACAATTTATGTCATAAATAAAATTGAAAAACATTCATAATGTCAATGGGAGAAGTTTTGGAGACGTGAGTGCATGTTGATGATGCCGCCAGAGACATGAAGAGAGTTTGAGAGAGACATAAATCGCTCTGCGCCCAAAATTAGGCAACAAATTTACATGCAAAACGAGCACGACACACAGGTAAATCACCAAGAAAAACAACAATAACAACAGCAGAACGGAAACAAAGCGAACCCCACAAAATGACAAACATTAAAATGTTGAAAAAAACAACAAGAGTAATGGCTAGGAGGTAAGGAGGAGCTGCCAGGCAACATTTCCTGGCACCAGGACCTCCGAGCTAAGTAAAACACTTTTGCTTTTCCAAGCGCGTTTTCGACTGCGCCTTTTGTTCAGTTATTTAACATATTTCTTGTTGTAACGCCTTTGACTGAAGACCGAGGATTGGGGAACTGTACACCGAAGACCTAGTGAATAATGTGCACTTCTCACGCCAAATAATTATTTTCGCTTAGCGGCTTACAAAACGGCCAACTGGCATGCAATTTTTAGGCCATTTGACTGGCTGTAGTTTTTTTTAATATTTTTTTTTGTATAATTTTTGAGCTCTTATCGTCAGTCTAACACTTTTTGGCCTTCTCCCCCTTAATTTTGCTCACTTCCCGTTTTCAGTTCATTATGTGAATTTTTTTGAAAATTGTTTAGCTGCAGGGCTTGGGGCAGAAAGAGAAATGCCAACACGTCGAAGGGCTGAGTCGGAGGGTGATTCTTTATTTTATTTTGTAATTTTTGGTAGGTTTGAAACAACCCCCAAAAAAGGTGTCGAGTCAAGCAAAATTAGAAGGAAAAAAAAGCGAGCTGCTGTTTAAAATGTTTTAAATATGCGCATTTGTTATTTAGCCAAAGCAAACGGCAAGTTGAAAGCAGAAAAACTCAAAACAAAAGAATTCTAATTAGTTTTAATTTTGTTTTTTTTTTTTTTGGCAATTAAGCAAACGTTGCTCGTTATGATTGCTCTTTGTCAATAATAAACAAAACAATTATTTTCTTAACTTATGCACGAAAATATCTGCACAGTAAAAGTTGAAACTTTCGTTTATGAAAAGAGAATATGTATCAAATTTATTCATTTGTTTAAATACCATTTTTTTTTTTAGTGAAGGTTAGCTTTATATCCTTAAAAATTTGTTTTATGTTTAAAAGCATAAAATCGTTAGAAAACTAAGCTGTTTCTTAAATTCGGATACAAGAAACTCAAACTAAAGTAACTTAAACAAATTTAAATTTTTACTGACTAACAAGAACAAGGATGATGGAAGGAATTGAGTGCATGTAGGAAACATGCAAACTATTGATTAAAAGTTGTGTAATTTTATGGCCCCATAAAATTTGTCTCAGCCAAAAAATAGAACATAGAAGACAGCAGGTGGCAGGGTAAAGGAAGCTGGAAAAACCTGACGACTGAATAAAGAAAACCGAAGTTGCTATAGATTTCTTGGCTGGCAAATTTAAAACGACAGGGCACCAAGTAAAACTATTTTATATTCGACGACAGCAACAAAATAATGTGACTACCTTTCGGCCGCCCTCGGGGCAGACACCAACTGGGGGAATTTCCCTGGCTGAGGACGGCAGTCGGTCCAGTTGTCTGAGCAGAGCTCCCACTTCGACTCACATTACCCCAAGCAATAAATGTTCAAATCAATTGAAGCGTTTTGCTAAAGCCTCACACCTAAAGGAAAGTCGTGGAATGGGAAGACGCATATAGATCGAATGCACGAATAAATAGATTCCTGGGCAGCTTAAGGCTGCGATTTGCTATGCGCAAAAACCAAAATCGATAAGGGATGCCCAATACCACACAAAAACAAAAATATAGAAACGAAGGAAACGTAACGAAAATGTCAACTAATTTTGAATGTCGAGCAAGTGCAGCCTCCAAGAGGAAAGAAAGAAAGAAAGAGTAGAAGACGTTGCTCATACGCCGTGCGGCCACAACGTGGCGTCTTGTCCCATATTCGAAACTAGAATTCGTTCGACGTTGTCGAGAAGCAATAAAACGCAATTCGGTCATAAAAATAGTCGAACGTCGAAACGAATGAATGCCAGGACAAAGAGAAGAGGCCGCTTGACTGGCAGGCAGTTAGGCAGACAGTCAGACCAACAACTGCCCCTGGGCTGCCGTCGTTCTATGCTGTCGTCGTCCTGGGCCCATCGTCTGGCATGGCAAATTGCGAATTTTGCATATTGCCAGTAGCCGACGTCCCTTTGCAGCTGTTTCTACTGGCTTTCCTCTTTAGAGTTCGCCCTCTTCCTGGTCCATTAGTCATTTGGCCAGGCTACCATTTTGGCGTGTCGCCACTTTGCAGGATGAATGACCCCAGAGCACAGTTTCTCCCCTACTCACTCCTTCCTCCATTTGGCAAGTCGACTGCCCGCAACGGAAATTGCACACACGTCGTAGTCAAAACCGTTTTCATAGAAGCGATTGCTATTTTTTTTTAACAGTTCACAGTTCTCTTACCTAGCAAATCAAAAGAGTAAAAGGTTGAGTTAGACAAAAGTTAGCTGTTAACTTAATAACAAGTTGGAATGTGCTCTAAGGAGCCTCAATTACAGCAAGAGCTATAATTCAGTATGTAAAACGAATAATTGTACAGATTTAGTTACTTGAAATTAGCAGAAAAAACTTTAATTTGGAACAAACTTTTTTTTTTTGTGTTTTTTTTTACTTTTTATTCGATGACAGCTATTAAAATCTAAAATTATCTAAATTAGGCTCACTTTAATATCATTCTGTTTCTGCTGACTTATATCTGTCATTTAATTTATTTAAAAAATTGTTATTATTATCCAATAGTTCCCCTTTAAGAACAACGTTTTTTTGGTATATCATTAAACTCAACAGCTGCACTTTGCTGCTTCTGAAATTACAGTAGCAAACACAGAACCCATTAACCACACCCACTTGGCCTCATTATTAAACACACAGTGGCCTATCTTGAACATTGTCAGTTTTATTTTTTCCAGGCTTAAATTAAATATTATTTTTAATGCCTGGGCGCATTAACAAATTGTGCGCTCAGCTGAAATCATTGGCTTGTAAAATGTATATAAAAATAACTTTTGAAAAATATGCAGATAGTATGTTGTCTCCCGTTTCTGGTTATCCTGTTGCATTTTATGCATTTCACATTTAATTGATTTTTTGCATTCGAGTGCATCAAAGATTCATGCGTATGCAATTAATGACATTTGCGATATGTGGGAAATGTGTAAACTGCAAACTGACACTTCTCTCCAATAATCATTAATGATTTATGTAAATTATAGGACAATTGAAATATGTATAATTAAAACACTTATTAAGCCTAAATAATTGTATTTAAAAAGTGTTATGTTAATAAGAAATATGAATAAATATTTCAACTTGTATAACACACTTGCTTTAAGGACTGCTCTCAGTCATTTAGCAATCGCTTCAATACCCAGCAACAAATTGTTAGATAACTCAGCTCCTCTTTCTTCTCACTCACTCCCAAGCAGCCCACACTTCCGCCCGCCATTTCACATGTAGGTCAAACTGGCACAGCACAAAAAGCATTGCATACCTTCAGGCTGTCAATTTATTTCTCGCGCTTGGCACATTTTGCCTGCCTGCCTGTGTGTGTGTGTGTGTGTGTGTTGTTTATGTTGATTCTCTGGTCGCTCATCATGCGCAACGCGGCTCCAGTCACGGCTTGGCACACTGTCTGACTCCGTCCGTTGCCAGCTGGGCAGGCTCGCGTCCTTGAAATTTATGCGTTCGACGCAGGCGATGCGCCAAGCTTTGAGAGAACAGAACTCGCTCCTCGTGGGGCTCACCATGTTTGTGGCTCTGACTATGACTCTGGCAGTGGCACATGGCGTGTAAAGCGCTCATTATGATGCTACACACTCGTTTGGGAGATAAATGGCCATGCAAAACTAGAACTACTTACGCTTCATATACTTTGGCTGCTCCTCCTGGAACTGGGCCAATGTGAAAGGCATTGTTTCCTTTTCGCCTGCCAGCACAACAAATTGTGGCATTGGCATGGGACTACTGATAACTCTGCCACAGATCGGACCACACAGATAGCTAAAGCACAACACAACACAAAGCCTTGTTGCTCAATCTCTCATCAGCTCTTAATGTCTTTGGCTCTGGGCCGTACTTCAAATGGTGCTGCATATTCTCAACTTGAAGTTACAATTTGCCATTTTGTGCTGTGTCCTTCATTTGGTGTCTGCTTTAACGATTTTGGCCATAATCATTTTGATATTTTCGCGCTTATCTGCATGTTGTCAATCAGCTTAAGACCAGCCATGTCCAGACCACAAAAAGCAGCATTAAAATAGCAGCCAACTGAAATGTTGCGCATACGCAATGTTGTCTTGGCTTAAATTGTTTCCCTTGCCAAATATTCGCAGGCAACGCGCTTTCATTCCATAACTTCATGTCAATTTCATGGCAACAGAGCCACAGAGCCACAGGAGCCACATCCTTCCTTTCCGTGCGAAAGCCAGATTATTGAAGCTATAAATTTTTATGATTTTCCATTGGCTGCGTGGGAAAATGTATAGCGCACAACACGATTTTTATGTGAATTTAATAGCCCTGCAGATACGATGCAGAAAATTATTATAGCCTCGAGTATCGCGGCAAGGAGCGAGTGGGCCAGAGACACACCTAGGAGTGTCACAACTTTAATATTTCGATATTTCCAGCTGCAGTTCGGCGGCCATTAAAAGAAAATTTGATATAAAACTTAGAGATGTGAAAAAAGGAAACCCGCAGCTGACAAGGGCGCTACATAAAAAGCATATTGACATCATTCATCAATCACGCATGACAGGCGGTCCACTTGGGGGCGGGCAGGCGTGGCAACAACAAAAATTTATCAACCAAAAGCAGACAAGCAGAGGCAGCAGGACAAAAGCAGGAACAGGAGCAGGAACAAAACCAGGAGCAGGTAAAAGAAGTAATCTAATCCAATTACTCAACAATGGCAAACAAGCGGCAAGTGGGCGTGGCAGTTGGGTTGCGTGCTGGGCGCTAATGGACGACAACGAGCCGAGTCGAGCTGAGCCAACAAAAAAATCAAATGGAATTCCGTATACGAGCATATCACATGTCTACGTGAAAGTTAAATAACCAAAGGCAATCACAAAGTATCAATAACCAAACCGAAGGGCAGGAGAACAGGCTAAAGCCGAAGACGCAACGTATGTATCCTGTGCCAAAATCCTTACAAACTAGCGAGTCCTGGCAAATGCGTTTGATCATTAACTGGTAGAGAGTGCAAATCCAGTCAGCAGTCGAAATTGAAATTCATGCGCATTCAATGAATTTTTGTGGGCTTGCCATTGTGTTGGGTCTTTGAGCAGGATACACAGCCCTTCAGGACATTGTATTGACGAAATTATCATTTTTGTTGCTTCAATAAAATGACAAAGCAAACTAATATCAAAGGGGGAAAGGAAGGGGCAGTATTTCCTCTGTTCTCCCCCAAGTAAGCTGGCTTAGGCATGAAATTGAAAATGCGCCCCTGAAAGCTTTTCTTGCGGGGTAAAATGATATAGAAAGGGGATGCGGTTATGCTGATTGGATGTGGCCAACAACAAGGCTGTTTATAAGCTGTTACCAATGGGGTGGCATATTAAAGTAGCGAAAACTATTGAAGGCAAGATTTAATAGATATCTGCAAGTTCATGAGTTTTCTATCCTTTGGAATTTAACTCTTTTAGCATTCATCAAATAACAATTATGCCGCCCAGTTTTCAAATATTTGTCATTGACACTCTCTGAACTGAAATCGTTTATGTAAATATGTCAAACGAGCCAAAGAGCCAACGATTTCATTAAAAGCCAAACCGACACGCCTTATCTGTGGTGCCACACTCCCACACACGCACACACACACAGAGGGACACTCACACTCTTGCTCAACACTAATTTCAATATCAAAACCGCCTCAGGATAGTGCATTAATATTCACTTTAGCTGGTTTGCCAAACTGTAGGCGTGTCCTTGCTGATAAACAGCCAAAAAAAACCCACGTTTAGTCCTGTAAAAGAGGCGACAAATTGAACAGGCAACAAAGTCCGTACAAAAGCTCATAACAAATCCTCACACTACAGGAAAGACCAAAAAACACACACTCACACACACAGACCAAAGGGTCAATTTGGAGCGCATCGAAAGGACAAACTGTTGGCAGTATTTACTAGAGAGATATTTAGAGAGAAAGGAAGAGAGAAAAGGGACAGACAGGCGGCAAGTTAATAAACAGACAGAGGCCAAACAGCCAGCATATTTATAAACGCATTAAAAGCGCTTCACTTGATCAAATATTTAAACCTATTTCCAGCAAGTGCGTACAGTTTTGGCTTAAATGCCTGAAAGGTATTAGATGAATGTCTGGATAGTTGGTTGGTTGGTTAGAAGCTGCTTAACACTTGCCATGATACTGATAACAAGTATGCGCAACGTGGCAACTTGCAGAATTAACACAGCACAAGTCAAAGTCAATGTTTGGCAATGCTCAGCTGCACTCAGTCAACTGAGAATGTTGCCCCAAAAAGGGAAGGGCAATGTTGAAAAATGTCAGCTGCACATGAGAGCAAAGCGGAATTCAAGAAGCTCAGTAGCAGAAGGGCCTCTAAGGACATACACTAGATGTGTGTGTCAGAGAGGAGGAAGCTTGGGTGCTTTTTGAGGTCAACTTGCAGCTGGCGGCTGTTGCACTTGTCAACAAGTCAAAATGCAAGTAGCAGCATCTTCCCCCAATCAAATGCAAGTCTCTATTACAATTGGCGACTTGCAGCTTCATTTGACCCGCTTTGTGACTATCTTTTTGACTCTGTTGCCAAAGTTAAGCGTTTAAATGGCATTTAAGCATTTTATGGTTGTGGCGATTTGTAACCTTCATGTTAATGCGCTTGCCAAAGTTATTTATGTAAATTACTTGCAACTGCAACCAGTTGCAGTACTTTTACTTCTACTTCTTCTGCCACTTTTTTCACTACTCTGAGCTGCTTTCATGTTTTATAATTAAGTCAGTAATTTAAAAGTGTCGAGCATTGTGGGAAAAGCAACTTTTGTCGAGTTTTACTTTACTGCGTTTCTTGTGGCTTACAATTCGGTTGGGCAAACTTTTCATTTGTCGAGCAGGACAGAGAGTGAAAGAGCGACAGAGAGAGAGGAAAATTGTTAACAACTACTTTGACATTTGTGCTGTGCGTGTGAAGCAAAGTATTTATATTTGTATATGTATTTGTGTGCATTTGTGTTGTTTGCCAAGTTGAAATTACATAAGTGCCAGCGCGACGAGGCGTATGAATGGCAAACCGACTGACTGAAACGGAGGCCATCATCAGGTGTGAGTTGAGCTGAGTTGGCTCATAGATTAATGCCCATGCATTAGGTTGAGTATTATGAAGAGCTTCACACTGTGGCCCACATGCTGTGGTTGTGGCACACTCAGCGACACCCTGAGGCAGACAACAACTGGTGTCAGTGATGGTAACCAGTGTTGTCGAAAAAACAGCACAGAAATGGATGAAAAAAATTTAATAAAAAAGGACTTACTAAAAGTTCTGATATTTTAAATCTTTATAATATGCGTAAACTATTTATATATGGCTTCGTGAATGATATTTTAGCTACTATAAAACATTTTTCTGTCCAATATTTTTACATTTTTGTGGTGTTTTAATTATTGAAATAGACTGAAAATTAATTAAGCATGAGCATTCTTTTTCTGCGCTCAAGTGTACAAGGATTTTATAAATTAAAAAATATGTATACAAAAAAATTTCTAAATCAAAACTTAAAAACGATAAATCTTAAAATATAGAATGCTTTCCAATTATTCAGTCTGAAGTCGATTAATAAAGGACTCAACTATCCGGAAAAAGGCTAAAAGGGCAACACTGGCTGTAACAAAAATTCAAGCTGTCGCAGCGAGGCGTGAAGGACAACGAAACAGGACTACCAGAAAAGAAGAAAGAAAAGAAGGGAAAAAAAAACTATAGCATACTTTACAGCACGCCTCTCGCATGTCAGTGCCGATCCACAACAACAACAACAACAAATGCGACTTAAATTTGTTGTTACATTTGTTTTTTGCCCCCAAAAGGTATTCACATAGAGAGACTCAGAGAGAGAGAGAGAGAGAGAGTGCGATGGCAGAGAGATACGAGTACTCATGTTGTTGGCAACTCAACTGCATTCAGAGTGCATAAGTCAGTCCATGAGGCAGCAACGAATACAAATCGCACAAAAGTTGTTTGTTAGTCCAGCGAGGACACCCCAAAAGAGCTTGAGTTGACTTTTTGGCAGTTGTTCGCCTGTGAAATAAAAGGCCATTTATTTGTTTTATGCTAAAGTGTTTGAAGCTATCTCTCTCTCTCTGTCTCTCTCTAACCCCTTATCGCGCTTTAAGCTTGCCAAGTAAAGTTTGTGGCATTAAAGATTACACTTCCCTTTTATGCCTTCACTCGCTGTCCTGTCCTAAAATGCCTCACTTTGATTTGCCTGTCTAGCTGCAATCTCTATATTCACTAAGTTTACCCCCTTGCACAAGAAGTCTATCTATTGTCTCTGGTCTTTTTTCTGTGTTGTGCTGTGTAGACTGTCCGTAATAGCCTTGAGGTATGCATTAATTACTGTGACCATAAAAAGCGTCTCGTGCGAATTGCAGTGCAGTTGCCAAAGGAGTTGAAGCTTCTGTGCCGGCGAGCAAGTCCTTAACCCTTTTACTTTGTATTACATTTTGCATTTTATGACTCCAGACTATTGTTTTCCCTTACCTTTGACTGCCTTCCTTTTCTCTCTGCCTATCTCTTTCTTCAATGCATTGTTTTTATGCTGCGAATCAAGGAGATTTAGTGCATCGTTTATGCTTTTTAATGCTCTACTCGCTGTTTTTTGTACTCGTTGGCGTTCCTTCTACTCTCCTGTAATCTTCGTTGTTACTTTCTCAATTTAAGTTAAGTTTATTTCACTCGCTGTTTCTTGCTCTCGTTCTCGTTGAACGTATCAACTCTTAGTACATTGGCTATATTTTTAATGATTTACTCGCTGCTTTATTTCATCTATTCTCGTTAATATTCTGTACTCGTCGCTGCCGGCTTTAAAATAGCGCTGCATACTTTTAGGCCCGCAATAGCCAAGCAACAAATGACAAACTCATGTTGAAAGCTCATTTGTTTTATGGCAACGCTTAGACAGACATATGCGTCCTGTCACCCATCCCCCTTTTACACCCTCCTGCTCCAGTTATTTGACACGATTTTCCAGCTAGAGATGAAAAAAGGGCCAGACTACATCTTCGTTCTGCCGCATTCATTATATTGTCTGCTGCTGACACACTCACATGCCCTCATCCTCACACACCCGCAACACGACTATTTATCGGCTTACACTCTTTCACACACACACGCACACAAACACACATATGCAGAACATAATTGCGCTGTTGCAAAGAGCAAACTCGTTGCCTACTTTTTGGTGATTTTCTTTTTGAGCATTACAAAAATATTCAGCGTCTCGCCGGCGTATCAACTTTATTATGCGCGCCAAAATTAACAGACTTCTTCGCAAGTCCTGCCGCAAATAATTTCCCTCACTCTATCCCTTCTCACTTTCGCCCTTTGCAGCATAATAAATGCAGGGAAGAGTTTATGAGGAAATCTGCCTCTTTACAGCAATTGTGTGTGTTGTGCGTTTGTGAGTGTGTGTGTGTGTGCATTTATTCTCCACCTTGCTTTCTCGTTGTTTTGCCTGTTGTGTCCTCCTTTTAGCGTCGTTTGGCCCAAAAATGTGTCTTGCTTTGCCAGCTTGCAGCACGATTTTGTGCCCCTGTTTCAATCTGTTTGTATGTGTGCCTCAACTGAGTGTGTATGTGTGCGACGGAGAGTGTAAATTTGTGTATATGCGTGTGTTTGTGTGTGTGTGTGTAGTGCGTGCTTCGTTGTGTGTCTCGCTGATGTTGTGGCTGCCAAACGTCTGCTGTTGTTCCTGCTGATTTTGTGGCATTGTTCGCCGGCTGCTGCGCGCCTGGTGTGAAATATTTTGTTTGTGTGGGTGTAACGCACACAGACACCAAATACCATGATAGCTGCATGCATGTATGTGTTTTTGGGGGCTGTGTGCCTGTGTGTGTTAGGCTCAAATGTTGCTGGCAACATTTACGTTTACTGTTGCAAATGTTGCTTGCAATCGCAGTTTGATGTGTGCTTTTTACACATGTGGCACAAATACAAAGGCACACATAAAGAGATTGACAGACAGACAGACAGACAGACTCAACTCGGCAATTTTAAGCCGCTTAGAAGAGCCGCAGTTGAAAAGAGCCTGAGCCAAAATTTTCATTAAAATGCCAGAGGTGAATCCCCTAAGTAAATCCATGGCAGCGAATGAGCAGCCAGCTTCACATTACGTACTCGAGAGGTTTCTGAAAAGCGTTGGAGGCAGCAGCGCAAAAGCAAACAAAGATCAAATCTTATCGGCAATCATTTGATGCGCACTTGAGATGTGAGCAAACTGTGCTCCAAATTTGTAGACGTTTTGTACGTTGAGTTGCCAACAGCGCAGTCAAAGGCACAAGCAACATAATGAGCTGGGCAGGTGGGCAGCAGTCTTATCAAAAAGTAGATACTTAGCATAGACTTACAGACAGGCAACGACAACAGACAACTGACAACAGACAACATCGTCATGGAAATTCTTCATTAACTCAACTTGCGCATCTGAGAGAAAAGAAGTTTATGTTATTAAGAGTAGCGAAAGGGAAGGTCTTGTTGCCAAGTTACATTGAGATTGGATTGGCAATGGTAGGATGCTAGGAGGACGGGCAGCAGCTGTTGTTGTGCTGCTAGAGAAATGTGTATGTTTCACTTGACGACTGAGAGATAACGGTAAATGAATATGCAGCAATTTGCACGCCCACATAATGAGCAAGGCTCAAACAACGAATGAAGGCTGCAGTATGATAGGGTAAAGTAAGGTGTGGGGGGGATAGGGAATAGGGAGAATAACAAGTGCCGCCAGGCAAAGACTGAAATAATAACAGCAGCAGCAACAACATGAGGCAGGCAGGCGACTAACAAAAGTCGATAAACAACATAAACCAAGGCAGAAAGCGTGAGTTCAGCGAGGGACCAGATAAGTATGCTACACTTTTGAAGCGCCTCAAGTAAGTGCGTGCGTATGTGTGTGTGAGTAACTTCACATATATGTGTGTGTTTGTAAATGCGTGCGTGTGAATAACTGCGAGTATATGTATATATATATATGTGTGTGTGTGTGTTTGTGCAGCAAAAGTAAATTAAAACGATTTTAATTACGGTTGCCAAGACGATGAATGAAAATGTCAACGATGAAGTAGCAGCAACAGCGAGATGGCAACTTAAGCTTTTGGGGGCGTGACGCAGCAGGTGGGCGTGAGCCAGAAAAAAGAGGACCATGCTTAAAAGCGTTTCACTGTTGCCAATGCTTTAGAGCTGGAGTGTGAATTATTGCACATGTGTGTGTGTGCGTTACTGAAGCCTCTTACTTAAGAGCTTCATTCGAGATTTTCATTTAGGCTGCCACTGCAAAAAAATAATAAAAGAAGCAGCCAAAAACAACACAACAAAATTGTTGCCTTTCGCTTGCTGTTGTTGGCCACTCAGTTCATGGTGAAAGCAAAGTCATTGCCAAGAGCAACAGCAACAAAAACCTTGGCAAAAAAAAAAGCGTAGAGCGAACTGAGAAGCAGCAGCAAGAGGAAGAGTAAACTGAATGCAGCGCCAAGCTAAACAAACAGCCGCCATTTTTATGACGCTTTTTTGTTTTCTTTCCCCTTTTTTTGTACACCTTATTAACGGTTTCTATGGAAAGTTTGCCCGTGGTGACAGGCGTGAAAATTTCTGCGTTTCACAAGCTAAAAAGCTGCACAAACCGCGTGGCAAAAAAAACAGAAAAAAATATTGTCGCGGGCTGATTAACTTGACACCATTTACCTCTGCGGCAGGTGGAAAGATGGCAGCTTCCTGGGGGACACAGCTTCATGGTTTTTCATGCAGCTGACAGGCTACACCTGTCGTCATTGTCTCACTCCTCTCGTTGCTCTCCCCTCGTTCCCGCGTTCCTCATTCTACACCCACCAGCTGCGGCTGCCAAACCGCTCTGACATTTCCTTTTGCTCACCGCTGACGTTTGCCTTGACGACGGTTGTGAAACCGCTGCGGTTGCTACACATTTCAAAATATAATTCTACATAACTCACACTGCAAATTGCAGCTTAAAGTAAAACCACTTTAAATTTAATACAAATTTCTAGTGCACATTTAATTCAGTTTGTAATCTTATTTATGCTGACTGAATTTGTTAAATTTGAATAAATAATTCCTATTCAATTAAAAAATGATTCAATTGAATTTAGAGCGAATTTAAGCTGAAGTTTTCAATTATTTTTATATTTGTAGAAGTTTTTAAATTCAAATTTTTCTCTGAGAAACCTCTTATGATTTTTACTTTATCAGGATGGTTTTAATTTTTAATTAGCTTAGGTAGTATCTTAAAGCTATAACTTCTTTCATAAATAAATACTACTAAATATATGTTACTCCTAGCCAAATCAATAATTATTTTGAATATAAATGAAAACTGTTGACAAGCGAAAATTTTTTATTTGAGTTTTGAATTAGTTTAATGATTATGGAATTACTGTAGTCAATTTTCCTGATTTTCATATTCACGAATTTCCCTGATGATTTACCTTATTAGGAATTGCAGATTTCACAATTGTTTTTATTTTTCACATTTTTGAATAATATTATTTAAATTACCTTCAGTAAAATAGGAAGCATTTATTTGGCCGTTATTTTCATCTTACGAGTTAATAAAAATATCTTTAGTCTGCACAGAAACTCAAATCAAATCAAATCAGTGGCACTTTAAATTTGACTGCCCTTTTTTTTATTTTGAACTAATTCATCAACTTTGGTTTATGTAAGATCAACTTAAAACTTATTTAAATGAAAAAAAAGTATTCAAGATGCATTTTAATTTTATTTAGTGCAAGTTAACACTGTTATTTATGTTAATTAATTTGCATTTCATTTATATTTTAATCAAGTCTTTAAATAGTAGAGACTCATTTCCTTCGCTGCACTGTTCAAGTTTACTTTCGCCACAATGTCGACTGCATATAAAACAAGGCACAAATATTTAACTCCCGAGGCAAGTTGTAACAGTTGACTCAAAACATGTTGACAGCTTAACAAGGACTCGTTGCCAAACTTAACCAAGAGGCAGCATTAGGTTGCCTCCCCGAGAGGAATAGCTTACAACGCTGATGGAAACTTTCGGCAAGAAGATGTGAAACAGTTGCTACAGTTTCTAATTCACAGCTTGCAAAGTTTGTGTTGCATTTCGATGCGTTTTAATATGCGGCAAGTGCAGCGCTAAATGTCAACCAAAGTGTCAGCCAAGGTGGCGACAACGTTGATGTGGATAAGGATAAGAGAAAGAGTAGATACTGCAGCCGAGTTGTGGCATGTTTGCATAATGAGAGACACAACATGATAGAGTATAAACGCCTACTAAGAAACCTTAACGAGATCAAGGTCAGTGAACTTGTTGTACATTTAAAAAAGGGTTAAAGAAAAGGATAAGCCAATTCCGAATTTATTTCACTTTTAAATTGACCAGAAAATATTACAAATTCGCCATTAAAATTTATGGCACATGACAAAGATATTGTTGAGTAAATTTACCTGGTATAAGCTTCTGTTTTGTGTTTGGTTTTTGTATATTTTTTTTTGGGCTTCTCGTTGACAATTGTCGTAAGTGTTCAGCGTTATCGGGCCAGAAACAAAACAAAAGCTATTTGACAGCGAGCTGAAAAAGCCGCCAACTTTTCACATAAAATTCAATTACGATTGCGAGCGCATAAATTTCAACACTTTGCGCGCGTTTTACGAGCGGCTTTTGATTTGCCAGTTTCTTATCGCTGTTATCAGTCGCAGACTGGCAATAAAATTAGCCCGTTGCCGACATTAAAAGTTAAGCATCCCTTGGCCTTTTTTGTTGCCAAATTGGCAGTTTTGTTATGTTAAGTTTATCGCACCAAATGCGCTACTTTCACACTCGCCAAAAAGATACGTATCTGGCAGATACTTTAGCTATTTTGAACAGAAACTAACAGCTGTTTGGCGCCGTCTGGGCAACCGTTGCAGTTGAAAGCGCGCAAGGAACTGTTTATGCTCGACGAGTGTTAAGGCATTTTAGACTTGCTTGCGACGAAACTTGGCCAATGTTGGCCGAAACTTGGCATCCACCAGAACGCATGCGCTGGATGTCTTGCCACTTCCAGTCGGACTCTGTTTACGTGGCATGCAACTGGTGGTTGCCACAACAGGCAGTCTGAGTTTCCACATCAACATCAGCTTCAGAATCAGCATCAGCCTCGGTTCCCATGGGCAGCCATATGTGACGACTTTGGCTTTGACTGTGACTATGACTTGGCTTTGACTCTGGCATTGGCTTTGGTTGTCGTGACAACTTGATTTCTTTGTAATTTGGCTCGGCCCCAGAGGTTTTCATTTCAAATGACTTTAAGTTTAATGAAATTGTATTTTGATTTGCAGCTGCCAAGGAAGCTAACGCCATTGGCAACCTTTGAACTGTCTCCATTTAGCTTGGAAACTCAATGCTTTTTGGCTCACTTTTATGCCTGACAGCTTGTCAAATGAACGTTTATCTAATTATGGGACAGTTAAGAGTCGCATTGCATACTTTCGGGCGCAGCGGCAAACATCTGAGATGGGTCAACGGAAAAGGTCCCAAAAAGGACTCGCAAAACTGAATGGCATTATCAAAGCAAATCCGCTTAGTGACACAAAGTTACGCACAGATACAGTTGCAGTTAGAGATAAAGATACATAGATGCGGATTGAGATTGAGATAGAGATACACACGCATTGTTCATGCCAGTCTCAGCTCAGATATGCAGATCAGCAGCTACCACACCCTCATCACACCCACAAGAGGAACGTTGCCAGTTGCCAGTTGCATGTTGCATGTTGCACGTTGCCTGTTGCTGCCTTGTGGTTGCAAGGATGCCGACTGCTTAGTGCAGTAATAAATAGCCAAACCGCAAGGCGTACTCGAAGTGTTTGCTTGTGGGCGTGTTCCGGCATCTTTAAGACAACTGCAAGTAACTCGGCAGCTGGCCAAGTATCTGTAGCTGAAACCAGCGAAGCACAAAGTATCTACGAGATAAGCATTGTGGCAACAAGGCTGCGGCAGCGGCAGCGGCAGCTTTGTTGTTCTCATTGTTGCCTCACAAGCAGCTCATTACCAGCCCAGGTACAGACAATAGATAAACGGACTGGCAATGTTTACGTCTACCTGTCAGTCATGTGTGTAACTCAGCACCAAATTGATATCGTATCTCATAGATGCGTGTACGTGCGCACATATAAAAAAAAGCTAATAAAATCTCCACCTTTCGCACTGTGATTTTTCAGCGTTTTTCATGTCGATTTTTGTCATGCAATTTTTATACACATTTCTTTTTATTTGCATTCCATTTTATTGTTTATTTAACGCATTGTTTAGTTGTACTTGTTGTTGTCGTAGGCTTTGCTCTGATTTAATGGTTCTAAATTGGAATGGTTTTTCCGCCGAGCGAGTTTATTTCACGGAATTGCAAAAAAATATTGCGATAAATGCTTCGAAGGCAGCACGTGAAATGACTATTTTGATAGAAAATGTCTCTGTTGACACTCCAATTTTTGTGGAGAGGTGTATACCCTAGCTTATATCCAGGGTATTTTGATTTTATAAACGAGTTTATAAATTATATTTATTTGATTATAATTAAAACTTACAAAAATGCAATTTGTCAACTTTGGTATCATAAAGTATTTCAAATAATATTAAATCAAGTATAAAAACTTTCTTTTATTGCTCCACTTTATTACTATGTTAACTATTTTATAGCTATATAAATCTATCAATCTAAATTCCTCTGTCATAACATTTTACTACATTTTAAATCGATATTCCATTTTCTAATCAAACGAAACATTTGGGAATTTTGTGTATATTTGGACTTTCTCAGTTGCAACCGGAAATTTGATTTGTTACTGATAAATGTTATTTATTTTACTTATTTAAGTTGAATATTTCCTGGTTCCCTCACTCTTTATCTCTATCTATCTCTCTTTCACCATCTAATGCTATCAGCATCGACTTTGTTGTAAAATTCAATTGCCAAATTGATTCAACATTTTGCCTTTTCGCACGCTTCTTTCCCCTCTTCCTCTCTCTCCTCGATTGGAGGCAGTCTACAGTCGTGCTGAGCCGCAGATAATTGAATGATTTGAATTTTTATATTGAATTTTTGTGCCTTACACGTGCCACGCCCACATTTCCGCATGGTGCCCACGCGGCTTTTCATATTTATTCTATTTTTTTTACCATTTTTTTTTTGTATTCTTTTGTGTAGATTTTTTTCTATTAAAATGGAAATTGTTGGCGAATTGGAAAATTGCTTATCAATTGGCAGGCATATGCTTCAAGGATCAAACGGAGTCGAAATTAAAGTATGCGGAGGGCATAGGGGCCGTCAATGTGTGACCTGACTGTTGCCCTCCCCCGTCTGCCTCGCTCCTCCCTCCTTTCCTCCTCGCAGTTCCCCTCGTCGAGCTGTTTATGCTGCAATTAAGAATTAAATTAAGTTTTTCGCTTGGCAACTGTGAAGGCAACTTAATTGAGTCGTTGTTTGTGCTCTACTACGAACATAATTTAATATATTTTCACACACACACATATATATATATTTTTTTTTTTTTGTCGGTCTACTGAAGCGTTACGCCGACAGAAATGCATAGCAAATTTTTGATGCAGCGTCAAGTTTTTATTCTTTTAATTGTTTGTGCAGCTTATGTCTGGGAATTATAGACAACTGCCCGCATAACGGACTGGAAGTTATATATATATATACTACTCCGCTGATGATGTAACTACGCTGAGGAAGGGAGCGAATTTGATTAACTGAGAAGAAAGAGAATTGACACAGGACGGTACAAAATATTGCAGACTTTCTGTCGTCTGAGTGCAAGGTGAAAACGTGGTCTTTGTTCTTGCAACAAAAAGCATTTAGTTATTGCTTCGTGGAAGGCAACTAGAACACAAAGGGACTCAAGTGCGACCTCATTCTCTTTCTCATTCTCTATGCGCATTGTTTCGCAATCGAGTTTCAATTCAAAAGCAATACAAACATGCTCTGCGGGTTGCCACTTGAAAGGCAATCGCAATAACCGGAGCAACTGCGTCTCGTTGCCAACTGTAATTACCCAGAATTCACGCGACCTTTGCAACGCTCCTCAAGTGAGTGTCAGACGAGGGCGTTTGCTAGTGACGCCCGCCCGCTGCCACCAGGTACCGTTGCAAGTGGCAGCCATGCTGGACCCATATGTGTCACATAACTCGCTGACTGTTCCAAATGAATTAGGTTGGGAAACTGAAACATGCGCAGGCGCGCAGCTTGACTTCTTGAAATTGGGCAGCAACTTAATGCCAGACACACAGACGTCGACGTCGACGTCGAAGCATGCCACATGCTGACTTCTACCAATGCCCCATCAAAGTCATTGGCATTTCTAATGCAAAACGTGTGGTGACATTGCCAGCAATAACAACACATCAAGGGGCAGACACAGATACAAGTACAAGATACAGATACAAGATATGCTAGCTTTGAAACTTGCACACGTTCGCATCTGCCTGGCAGCTGACTGTCCCTTAACAAATGTTTTCTAAAATTATTAATACAAAATACTGTGGCTGACAGTAATTGAAGTGTGACATACTCATAATATGATTACGAGCTGTTTTAACTCAAAACTCATTCCGAATGCGTCGAAACTGTCGAAAGTGTCGACTGATGGCCAGATTACAAAGCATAAAGCCAACATTATACCAACAACATATATTATTATTATTATTATGTGGTGTGAACCAAAAGCGGATGCAATCCAATTAGATGTCAAAGCTGTTGATACAACAAATGCATACAAAATGGCAACCAATCAATTTAATGTATTTGCTTTATAGGTGATAAAATTTGACTTAAATATGTATAGTATATGAGAAGGACTTGCTAAATTATTGAAATATATAGCAAGAAAATATTATAATTTAAAGTAATAGCCAAACACACAAAATTAGCTAAATTTTATTAAATATGTATAGTATGTGAGAAAAGATTTGCTAAATTATTGAAATATATATAGCAAGAAAATATTATAGTTTAAAGTAATATCCAAACACGCAAAATATTTAAATTATATTAAATATGTATAGTATATGAGAAAAGATATGTTAAATTATTTAAATATATAGCAAGAAAATTTTATAATTTAAAGTAATATCCAAGCACACAAAATAACTAAATTATATTTAATATGTATAGTATATGAGAAAAGATTTGCTAAATTATTGAAATATATAGTAAGAAAATATTATAATTTAAAGTAATATCCAAACACCCAAAATAACTAAATTATATTAAATATGTATAGTATGTGAGAAAAGATTTGTTAAATTATTGAAATAAATAGGAAAAAAATTTAAAGTTATATCCAAACACACAAAATTAGATAAATTATATTATTATTACTCAAAATATATAAATAAATTATTAAAATTCAAAAGCTTTTTTTGTTATGATGCTAAACAACCCAGGCAACTATCTTATACGTAGTCGAAATATATTTGTATTCGTTTAAAATATCAGTTTCCTTATCTTTTTTAATTTTTGTTACTATTTTAATATCGTGTTAATAATCATTAATTAAATTATCATGAATTATAGATGTTATTATCAATAAAAATTAAAGAGTCTCAAATTGAAAAAGAAACTAACTCTAAATTGTACTTCTCTTTTATAATGCTTTTACTACTTGAATCATTCTTTGTTGAATGTCAACTGTGTGTGACAAAATAATAGAAATTTAAAAGAAAGTCCAGCTCAACTGCTGTCAACTGGTTAAACTCTCATATTACCTGTCACACTTTCACATCGCAAACAGTTAACACACACAAAGACACAGTGACGGAGACAGGAAAACAAACAAGTTGCAGTCTCCATTCTGATGGCAATCCAATTCAATTCCAGAACGGATAAGGAGAAGGAGAAGGAGCTCATATCAATAATTCGGAACTGCGGTGCACATAAAAGTCAAGAACTTAATTTCCAGCTGCTGTCGTTTTAAAGAACAATATCAGTTTTATGGCTCTTATGTAGAGCTATCAAAGATGGAGCGAAAGAGAGAGGAGAGGGAGTGTGGGATTGAAAGGGAGAGAGAGTGTGAGAGGGATAGCGACAGTGAAGAAGTTGAATACCAGGAAAAACTTTCGATATCCGTGGTCATATCCGGCTTACACACACACACACACACACACATACAGATATAAAGCTGCAGCCGCTTTGTTGACTTTTGTGCACAACTCGCAGCTTAAAACAAACAAAATGCGAATGAAAATGTATTTTATGCATGTTGATGCCGCTGTTGTTGTTAAGTATATGACATTGTTTTTGCAGTGACAACATAGACGCAGTTGCACCTGCACACACACACACACACACACACACACACACACACACACACACACACATAGACACACAAATACACACAAATACACGTGATGTTTGCCATCAACTGCAACTGGCAACTGGCAACAAAATGGAACTTGAAGCTCCCGAGGAGCTGTCTGTGGTTGCGCTTATCGGGGCAAGACTGTAAGATCTTTTTGTGGTTGCATTTAGTTTGTCTTTGTCTTTGTTTTCGTTTTCGTTTTCGTGTTTGTTGTTGTCTTTGTTTATTTGTTTGCTTGTTTGGCAAGTGGCTGCTGCTTCTGCTGCGTTTACCTATGCACAAGTTGAGCAAATAAAGTCGTTAAGTGGAGTAGGAAGCTGCTGCCCAGGTGAGTTGTCCCTGCTGCTATGGTATGTATTATCTTGATGATAACATCTCAGTTGCAACTCAGTTGCAACAGTTGCTGTGGCAACAGTTGCCGCTTTTCATTGCGTTTTATTTATTTTTGTGTACAAATGACAAGGCTGCTTTATGCTGCCAATCCAGTGACACGATAAACAAGCTAAAAACCCATCCTAGTCAGAGTATTCCCTTGGTGAGACTGAAAAAAAGCTCTTACTAATGCTAACGTCAGCTTTCTCCTACTCCTGCTCCTCCTTCTCCTCCTGCCCCATCTACTTTATCCTGGCAGCTCTTTTTCCTGTCGCTGTTTTGCACATTTATCCTGTTAGTGACACCTTCTTTGTCCCCATGTTTGCCGTCTGCATGTCACTCTTCATTCAATGCTCCCCTCCCCAACAGCTCCTTTTGCTCCTTCTCCCCCAACACGTAATGTTGCCGTCGTCGTCATATGAAATTCAAAGCAACAACTAGCATGCATGTTCTATTGCCTGTCTCCCTTCCTCCCCCTCTCTAGCCACATCCAGTGTGAAAAACGTGGAAATTGATTTTCTATTTTGCTGCTTGCTGTGGATTCCCTTTTTTCAGTACACTCTGCCACTGATTGTCAGTGGCAGCTACACGTGATGGAGTCTTATCTTTAGTTTTGTCACTTCAACTGCTGGCAGCTACTTTAAATGTCACCACAGGGCATTCCCATTCCCCCAGCCCCTCTTTACCCTCCTCCTTATCTATAGTCCCTCTCTCTCTCTCTTCTCTTCGCACGTGCTTGTGCAAATTTTTGATTTTTTTAGGGGGCGTTCCCCTAACTCTGATGTCTTGTCAAAGGCTTAACCAGCGCGTGTGCTGCATATGAGGAGTGCCACACTCCTTGTCCTTGCCCCTTGTTGTTTTTGGCTGCCCCTTCGTTAAGTGCAACACATGTTGGCACTTTGTTGAGGGATTTTAACACACACATGCGGCGATTTTAGCAGCTTGTTTTAAGCACATTTCACAAGAGGCTGAGATAATTTGGTTTAAATTGATGGGATTTAGTTAAGGTATACGACAAAGTCAATTGGCTAATGTTGAGAAAAAGGAATTCACAAATATTGTAATGTCATTGTTATAAATCAATTGAAATGCAAATTTAAAAGAAATTCGGAGAATCGAACCGGAAAGTGAATATGACAAAAATTTCATTAAATAAAAATGATCAAATATATAATATATATATAACATTTATTATTTAAAATAAAAAGAAAATATTTACAAAACAATAATTTATGAAAGTAATTTCCACACATATATTACGAATTTTACAATAAATTTTTTAATTATTTTAAACTAAATTTAATAAATTGTGGAATAAAAATTGAGCATCGAATCGAATCCCTTTTTGAATCTCTCTTCGAACATTTAATATTCTAAAGGTAAGCCATTGTGCTGTCAGTTTACTTAACTTTAGCTCAAAGCCTCAAAAGCCAAGTGGACAACAAAATTCGCAGAATTTACCTTGTCCCCACACTGGTACCAATAAATGAATTTGTATGTCCTTGTCATCCTGCTGGCAGCTTAGCCAAAAAAAAAGAATCACTTTTAAACAATTTTAACCAAAATATTTGTCTACACGTCAACAGCATCTAAATTCTTCCTGTTCCTGTTGTTGTTGCTGTGGAGAGTGAAATCAAAAGGACCGCAAAGTTTATTTAAGGCGCTGAGATGAGGACGCCTTTCTCCCCATCCCTGGCTAGGTTCGCCCATCAGCAAAACGGCATGGGACACATTAGCGCCAGTGCGGGAGGACTAACGACCCGCGGCCCTGGCCAGGACATTACGCTTTAAATTTATGTGATTAATAAATTTCCATAATTTTTGGGCAGCAAACGCATAGGAAAATATAAAAATGCCTGGCAGGCAAATAAAGCACAGCTTCATCGAGGACCGGAACTAGGAACACGGCCAGGAAACAGCATTACAGCTCCGCAAGGAATCAAAAGAAGCAACATCGCAACATCGTTTTCCCTGTCAGCAGTATTTCCGCCACTCTCCTTTCAGCTTCATTTCGAATGCGTGTTCAAAAACTGGGGAAACTGAGATTGCCAAAAGATGAAAATTAAAGATTGCCAAACAAATAAATGGCTCTGTCCCTTTGCCCACACAGAGGGTAGACTAAAATTTCTGTTCAAGTAGGTGCGGTAATAGAACGAACTATAGGAACTCCTTGAAACACTCTTCAATACAGAATGTAAAATTTAGTACGTAATCATTTGGTTTATATGACATTTTATAGTTTTATTCGCTTCACAAATATTGGCTTAAGTATTAAATAGATATTCATATATTTTTTTTATTACATTATTTATCGTCAACTAAAAGCGGTCGAAAAAAGTGATGAAAAGTTTTAAATATGTTTAAATTTGAAGTAACACTTACAATTAACAATTTATATAATAATCTTAAATTTTAATAGAAATAAAATTATTAAAAGTCTGAGGGTAGTAATAAATTTTAATCATATTAGTTATGTAGCTCTAAGAAAATGTTTTGTAAAACATAAACATGACTGTCTCCATTCCCTGTAAAATGCCTGCATAGTAGCATCAAAAAGAGAACAATAATTATATATACTATCTTTGTTCATTCAACCTATTAATTTTATCTAATTTTTTAATCCACAGCTCACAACTCATATAAAGAAGTGTAATTTAAACCAAAACACCCTTTTCTCTTACATTCCAAAGAGTATCCCAGCTGCGGTTTTATAGAGGTTTTCCCCCGATTTTGCCTGGGTAGGACATTTGCTAATTTTAGATATTTTTCTTGTGGTATTAAAATAAATTTGCGCGCTTAGATGCCAGCTTAGCTGTAGCTTCGTAGCGAGCGTAGAAAATTAATAAAAATTAGTTTGCAGACCATAAAAAATTAGGGCAGCTTAAGAAGGGCAAAGGAATGTGAGAAAGGAGGCAGGGGGTGTGGCAGCTGGCCAACGGGGAGCACTCTGGCAAATTTATGACAGTTTGCGCTCAACGCATAAATCCTGGCAATTGTGTACGATTTTTAATGCTAGTTAAATCGACTGAAAATGACAGTTTAATGATTGACATGCGCCACAGTTGCCGCTGTGGTTACGACTGAGCTGGCCCAGAGTCCCAATCGCATTCGAGTGTCACTGACAGTCCAGGAGTCCAGGGGAGGGCACAGGCTCAGTGTGTGGTTCTGGAAGGGTAGACAAGGGAATGAGAATGGAAATGGAAATGGAAATGGAAACGGGAGCAAGAGCAAGAGCGGGTTCATGAAGCGCGCAAACGTTTCAAATGAATGTCAACTGTCTGCTCGAATGACGAATACACTCGTTAAAGGGCATACGCCGGAATGAATACGATTTTGTGGAGCGTAACGGTGGCAGGGACGCTGTCGGGTTAGTCGGGTAGTTGGCCGGCACGCCCACTTGTCAGTGGCATACAAAAGCAGCTAACATCAACATCAACATCAACATCAACGTCAATGTTTATGACAGGCGCAGAGGATTAGCGGGTTACCCAGTCGGAACCGTTTCTAAGTTGGGAAAAGGGTATTCGAGGGCGCTGCAACGTTGCCATTATGCAAAATGCGCACAAGGGGAATATGTGAGCTGCCCCATTTTCCCCTAGCCGCTATGTGCTTATCAATCAGCGCCCATATTGAGAATGATGAAAAGTGCATAATGCAGCAGACATGACTGGGAGAAGGAGAAAGGGAAGAGGGGGGGTCTTTTCATCTATCCATCTGACCGAGCGACCTCCCACTGAATGGCGACCACACTTGAAGCCGTGCAGCATTAAACGAGCTGCCCCATTGCTGCAATCATGACTGCTGATCTCATTGTTGATAAATGCAGTGGCAGCAACATTCCAATGATGACCGACGACGTCTTCAATTGTACTACTGTGTACACTGAAAAAAGAAAAACTTTCATCTTAAATATTTTGTTCTTAAAATAAGACCATATTACTTATACTAAGAATATTAATCAAAAAATTATAGTTCTTAATACAAGAACAAATATCGTAATTTCTAAGAAAAGTATAAATATGTCATATGTTACTTAAAGCCAATAGTGGGCTTAAACACACTCTTAACAAGGAAAAAGCGTCAGTAAAATAACATTTCAAAAATTTCTAAGCCAGAATAAAATGTAAATAAATATTGTATATCAAAATAAAACAATAAAAAAAATTGAACTTTAAAATTTTCCTTATTTTTGACTTAAATTTTAAGTACATTTATTCATATTATTAATTTTTTTCGTATTATAAAAACTTTGTCTTGTTTGAAATGTTCTTAAAATAAAGAAGTGTTTACTTACTTTAAAAATTTTATGTTTTCGATCCATTATTTAGACCAAAACTCTTAGTTTTCAGCTTAAAATCTTGATTTTAAAACATTTTTTTTTATCAGTGTAGTCTGTCTGTGGCATGAAAATGACAAAAACTCACTTGAGACAAATTGTGAATTTACTTAAGCATCTTTTTCAAGTGCGCTCAACACAATTTGTTTGCCACAGTCACAGTTGCTGCTTGAGGCAATTGAAGTTCTTGGTTGCATGTTGATTAGTTGACGTTTTGAGCTGCCCCTTCCTCCACCTCTTCAGCCCCCCTCTTGGTGGGGGTGCTTGTCGTGTAGGCGTTTGATTCAAAATGCTAGATGATGATTAATTACAAGCACTTCAAGTGGCTTGTGCAACTTCTGGATGGCCAACGCGAAGGGCAATCAAAGGTCGTCTGTACTCCCTACTTATATCTCAAATGTATAAAGCTGATCAGCTAGCAACTATCTTTATAATTGGCAACTGGATCGTAATAAGCTTAGTAAATTGGTTTGGCCATCATTACCTTGGCAGCGCTGACATAATCTTTGATGATGGCAAAGAAAAAACCGTGAGATAAACATCGGCAAGGTATCATTTTCATTTTCATTTTCATTTTCATTTGTAGCCAATAGCAGATTTTGCAGCTATGGCAACTTTGCAACAGGGTTGCAAATGGGCAGTCATTCAACTGAAAAATAAGCAGACACACGTGCGAAGGGAAGCGAATGGAAGAGTAGACTAAAGTTCTCCCAGCACTCAACACAAATTATAATAACTGTAATTACCAGTAGCGGCAACATACGCCGTGCCACAATACCATCGTGCCACAGTGCCACGCACTTAACAACAGCAACAGGGAAACAGCTGAGGCACAGACAGAGGCAGAGACCGAGTCACAACTTACGTGTTTCCTACAATACAATTTATGGCTCAAGTGCAGGACACCCCCAACATCTAAAGCAACCCCTTGGCCTATAGGTAAAGCAATTCCTAACAACAACTTCAATTACTTGCCAACAATTTGGCATTGGCATCTATACTTAGTTGCATGCCGCTTGTTGCAACTAGCACTAAAGTCGCGAGACGCATTTGATAAATGAGGCCACGTGCCTTATCAGCAAAAGTAAACAAGCAAACATACAGACTTATAAAAATAGACCACGCTCCGATCACGTCGAGTACCCAGAGACACCCACTACTTTCCCCTCTCCCACATGACCCTCCATTCCCCTTCCTTCCTACACATAGCCTGTGATTATGCAGCAAGGCAAAATAGATGTGAGTTGAACACGAAAACCAATTTGTAAACGACAAATGCAGGCAACGCGGGGGGACACAGTCGGCTGCCGGGACGGGGGAGAAGGGGGACCAGAGACGGGGACAGGGACACGCTTATTTGACTGCCATTAATGCGCCATGCAAACGAAATTATATTTAAAATAAGTGGAAACATTACAGTCAACAGTTCAGCTATAAAATACCCCATATACCATTTACATGTTTTGAAGATCAACTTAATTTTAAGGGGAAAACTATTCGAAAACTGATCTTTAATTAATTCCTATTGATATTAATGATATTTATATAAATTGTTATGACACCAATAATAATAAAAATAATTAAATTAATATATATGGACAGTAAAAATAAGTAATAATAATTTTAAGTAAAATAATAATACGTTTTTTATACGCCCCGATTTAGCTATCTTAAAAATTATAAACAATTATAAGTAAGGTCTAATAGATTTTTTGTATTTTAAAAGACATACAAACATATAAAATAAACTCAAACTGATCAAGAGTATAAATATTATTTATATATAAGCTGTGATTAACTTCCTTTGTAAAATTAGATGGAATGTAATAAATATAATATTTATTTTATATAGAATATTCCATCACAATATACCCTTTATTTGCTTTCAGTTACAGGGTAAAAGCAACAATAATAATAATAATAAATACCACAGTGAAAGTAAGTGAAAATACATACGAGAGAGAGCATAAAGAGAGTATTAGGTTCCCCCACCACATTCTCTTTTGAGTCTTCAGTTCGCCCTAAGCCGCAGGGATCCCTAAGGACTTTGGCAACATGTCGCCAGCGTCAATGGCCCTCTCCTCCTCCTTCTCCCTCTGCTTCTCTGTACTCTTTGTGTATTGGTTTGCTGTTTGTTACCTTTACACATTTTGGCCGCCTATCGGGCTTTCATCAATTTTCGTTTCTTTTTTCATATTTTGTCAATCGGACAAAAGTCTGGCGCGCGTGTCCTGGCAGCGTTTTGAATTAATTTAATGCCCAGGGATGGGCACAGATGATGGTCATGACGTCACGGCGTCACAGCGTCAACAGAAAACATCATAATTCAAAAATTTCATTCAAAAACATGACGTTTTCATTTCGGCACGCGTCTATTCGTCGCCCCCGCCCACCGCCTACTTGCCACAACTGAGGCACGAGGGTTGGCCGAGAAACTTTTTTCGGGGTTTCAGTTTTCATAGTGCGCTATTCGGTGTGAAAGTTGCCGCTGGCGTTTGTTCTGCGTTTTCATAATCATAATTCCATTTCGCTTTTAAGTGCTGAGAAATTATGTTTATGTTAAGTTTAATTTGCAGTTAGCAGCTGAGACGAGACGAGAGCGGGGGAAAAGGACGAGCCCAGCCAAATGTTGTCCTGTCATGCAAAGGCCAAACTAACAATAAGAAGCGTCGAATTGTTATTGCTGTGTGGCCAAGCACAAAATTGCACAATAATGCAGAATGGCATGAAGATGGAGAAGTGAGTGAGAGTTTAAGGGTTGCATGCAACTGCAGACAAAAACAGACAAAGACAGACAGAGAGTGAGTGAGAGCCAAAGCTAGTCCAATGTCAAGTTTGGTGGTTATCTAATGGACTTGATTGATGACTCATTTGAGTGGCGTGCAAAGTGGCATATGTTTAGCCTGTGTGTCCTGTGACAGCTAAAACAAGCTCTATTTTTAAATATAAGTTGGCTAATGGGAAAACTTAGTACCAGCTGCCAAAAAAGTGTACTTAAAAAATCAGAGACAGCTCCAGAAATTCCTCGGGGAGTTGAGCTATAAACTTAAGCTTTAAATGAAAGGACATTAAAGTCACATTTCTCAAATTTCAACTGTCAGCTGACAGCAGCAAGCATTAAAAATGAATAAAAATCAATTTAATAATTCAAGCTAAATACCTTTCAATTAATGGAACAGCAGACCACAGTCAGACCACAATGTCTAAGCGCTCCTAACAGCAGGACGTTTCCTCTTAAGGCAACAGAATAACGCCCCCAAGCAGCTGAGCCATCAGCCCAATGACCCAATGGAGCGGAAGTCGATGATGCTGAGCTGCCAAACTGCCAAACTGCTGCTAAACTGCCAACCATCAAAACCAATAAATTTTACGATGTGGGAAATTATGAAAAACGTAATTGAAGCGTACAAGAAAGGAAAAGAAAAAAGGAAAGCGCGCATTTTGCTCATTTAAGAGAAAACATATAAAAACCCCGAAATTGTCTTTTATACTTCAACATTTACCTGTATTTGTAGGTGTATCTGCATCTGTAGGTGTAGAGGGTTCTAAATGGTGGGCGTTGGCCGTTAATAGCATTTCTAATTGGTCGATCAGGCAGTCGCTATTCTGAGTACTGAGCGGATCCTTTGATGACTACCCGTCTGACCCTCTAGCAAGGACACACACACAGCTTAGACTTTATTTATGTCTTCTTTTAAACAACGTCTAATTTTAGCGGGTTAATGATAATGGAATTCTAAATAACAAATTTATAGTTACAATTCTTTGTAAAATTATTTGTACTTAACCAATAAATTAAATTTTTATATATTCAAAATTAACTATTAATTATTAATTAATTATTCTTAATTATTCTTAGCGCAGTAAGGAGTTCCTTTGATTAATGCACTAGCTATTATTAGTGTCTGAGATTAACAGACTTTAAGAACTATAATAGTATATTATAACATTATCTTAAATTATATTTATTTTTCTATTTATTTGTTTATGTATGGTATTAAAATATGTTTATTTACAAAACAGCAGTTAAGATCTACATTATAAAGTTTTCTGTTTATCCCAAAAATTTCATGACAATCAGCTAACAAAAGTTAAAGTTAATTAATAATCCTAGCGTCAAAGTGCTGCCATCTAACGTTCTTAGGTGGAAGTAGGGGTAAGGTTAATTTAGAACTATCCCAGGGTATCTCCAAGTGAAACCATCTTATGTTTACTTGTTTAGGCCACAAATCTTGATATGTCGCACAAAGAGAATTTCAAAGTTTATCGATAAAAAAATGAGGAAAATCGGCAAATAATAAGCAAAATGTCGCGTTTGATTTATGGCAATTGACGCCTTTTGAAGTAGGTGCCATCCAGGCAGCAGTACGAGCTGAAATCCCTGTTGGTCTTAGCCAAACTCAGGCTGTGTGTAAATGTGCCTTTAATGGCGCTTTGTCATCATCAACATTTGTCCTTATGCCGAGTGCGTAGCCAGGATATGATTTATGTGCTCGCCTTGGCACCCACGCAAAAGGACTCACATACACACAGAAACACATGTGTATTGCATACAGTATGTGTGTGTTGTGCTATTTTTTTCAATTCAGCCAAAAACCACAAATACTACTAACGGGAAAGCCGCAGCTAACTTTTGGCTTTTTGGCATTTCGTTGACTTGGCTCGAAGTTTTTGTTCTGGCTACTTTTTGGCATACTCGCTTTCCTTTTTGCCTTTTGTCGTTTTGCCTAATGACAATTTTTCATGTCGTTTGTCGGGCCGACGCTTTTGTGTTCTTGTAACTTCCTTGATGTCCTGATAATAGTCCTAATCATAATTTATATACATTTGCTGCCTGCTTACGCTTTGTTCTTTAATTTTTGCTGGTATTTGCTGGCTTGATTTATGTATTTTAGTTTGTGCCCAGATTCGATTGGATCTTAATGTTGAATTGTAACTAAAGTTAAGCGACAATTGAAATTGAATTCTCAACTAATGAGCTGACATTGCCAGCAACTAAAGTTCTCTTTTGTCAAACTCTACTCTGAAGTGTAGTCTAACTGTCACACCCAGTCGAAAGGGAAAGATACAATTGTATCTCAATACATTGTCGCATTGTCTTGCACTTTGGAATGCTCGTAAATCATATTTCTCTTGACATTTCAACTCAGTTTCAATTGAAAAATCTTCCAACTGCGCTATTCTTTACATAAGCCAATTTGATTACGTTCCATTGACAATTGAATTGCAAGCCATCAATCAGACTTGAACTCAAAATCTATGCACTACTCCCACTTGGCCCAAAGAGCACACACACAAACACACACACATACACTGAGTGCAATGTAGTAGAAAAGACTGTAAAAGTTAGAATTGCAATGGAAATTGAATTGCTAACCAATGACAATTATGGCGGCAGCAATTGCAATCTCAAAGACTGCGTTGTCAATAAAGTAATTGAGACTGGCGCCGAGGAGCTAAACAAACAAAACAGATGGGAAAAGTGCTTGCAGGGGTTGCCAAATGCTGCTTAGAATGCGGGCCTGCAGTTATGCAAATAGCAGATACAGATACAGATACAGATACAAAGATACACTTACCGACAGCCTGTTTGACTGACAGACTGGGAAGCTAAATAAATATTTACATAAGCAGCGCTCACATTTAAAAGACATCAACGCGAAAGGGTTAAAATGATGCCTTGAATTACCAAAATAAACACAAATACGAAAATACTTTTAGGCAGTGAAGCGGGCAACTCACACACAGACACTCACACACACACTCACACGCACACACGTGCAGAGGGGTTAATTGGTCTGCTTTGTATCTGAAAGATACTAGCTGACAAGTCTGTCGAGTCTGTCGCTCACTGCTTATGACAGCTGTCGGTTGGCTAAAAGTTTTCTTCTGTTGATTTTGGTTTTGCCTTTGCTCTCAAAAATGATGACTGAAAGGTCACAGAGGAGTTTGGGGCGCAGTTCATTAAACATCGATTTCAGTTTATGAAATGAAATTATTTCGTATTTTCTTTTAATTTTGCTCGACAATGCAAAGATCCGTGCAGCATGAGAATGAGGACTGCCTGCTGACAGCACCATTTAAATTGGCCATTGTGCAGGATTTTATGCAGGATACTCGATGCTTGGCACAGGTAGTAAACACCGATCGCAGCTGCCTCATTCGAATTGACTTTGATTCGTTCTATTTCTGTCTCTCTCTCTCTCTCTTTTTCTTTGCTGCTCTGTGTTTGCTGCATGTTGCGGTGGATAGACGACATGGCGCGTCCTTTGGCAACGCTTTTCAAGCCGGGAAAACTCATTATTTCTCGTTTGTTTTCAATTGCAACGTCATTAACTGCCCGGTGCACTATAAATTTTACCCATCACCTTGTTGCCTTTGCCAAAAATTCATTTGTCGCTCAAGCGTAACGCCATTCTATCCATGTCTGGGACTCCTTCTGGGTCTGTTTCAGGACTTGTATACAGGACACTTCAACGCGCACAATGGGTGCCGTCCAGACAGTCAGGCACTTGGCTTTGTTTTCCCATCTCAGTTTTTTTTTCATTTTCCCGCAATTCTTTGTCCCAGTTTTTGGCATTGTTTTGCAGTTATTTTTTTTCGAAGCAGCGCAGCCTTGAAAATTAGAAAAGTAATCCATATATATGTGAAAAGGTATAAGTTATGGAAAAGGTGTAGATATAGATATACATGGACAAGGCTCATTGCTTTCCACTCGAAAATCGCATTAAGCGGATTTTCAGTTGTCTTCTTTCGCGCCTTTGTTTAGCCGCATCTTCATCCATCAGTTTACTTTGACATTTTGCATTGGAGTTGATGCGATTTTCTTTAAGTTGAGGGAGGAGGAAACGACTTACATACTTAAGATACTGTTTCATATGACAGTTGGCTAAGTATTATATCATAGTTAAGGCGTGTGTGTAGAGAGATCTAATTTGGAACATAATAAAGTCGCAGAAAAATCTTTCTTATATCAATAAGACTTGCCTTTACTTTCTCTACCTTTGATGAGGGTATTTTAATATTGTGAGGATATGTGTAACTGATTACCAAAAAAAAAACTTTTGTAATCTTAGAACAATATGAAAATTTCTGTATTTAGATTTAAAAATCTGCATTCGTTAAAAACAGTTGGAGGAATGAAGAACTACTTTAAAATATGAATTTATCTTATGTATCAAATCTTCCAAATTTCGTAAATCTTAAAGTCAAATTTTTTTAATATTGAAATAAGTTTTTAGATATACAACCTCAAAAAATATATATAAAAATTTGCATAATGTCTCTTAAATCAAATTAAATTACTTATTTATTGTCAAGCTATTAGCAACACAATAAATTTAAATTAAATATTCAAATAAAATTGTTAAATACCAATGAAAATTAAAGTTAAAATATGTAGATTTAAATTTAAATGATCTGGGTATCTAAAATTAAAAAATAAAACGGGTCGTAGTGTATCTAAGCTTCGTTAATCTCTTGACATTTTCGATCCCTTATCAAGCTCAAAGGATTTACATGCACATTGACAATCACATTTGATTCTCTTTTCAGTTGATATGCAAACAAACAACGAAATCACTTTGAAAACTAAAACCAAACACTAAGTTTATATAACTTAAAGAGATTCACCCCAAAGTTGATCCCTACCATAGCATATGCCGTAATGACCTTATGGATAACTCAATTCTAGCTGATTACCCTTATGGAGGAACATCAAAAACAGGACATAGGACACGGGACCGACTTTCTTTTTGTCTCTCGACACTGTTTGCTTGTTCGAAAACATTTTTATGTCTAAATTTCATTAATTCCAAACAAATACGAGGACGTTAAAGGCGACCGGCGCCCATATCGAAAATTACTTCCTCTCTGTCGAGCGTCTAGGAAAATATTAAATTTCCACAAGGCATATTTAAATGCAGGAATACAAGTTTCCCGGGCAGCTGGTCGCGCCTTGTTTGGGCTGCCATTAATTCAAAAGACAAGCCAAATGCCAGCTCAGTTTCGGCGGAAAACGGCTGTTGAGTAAAAGGATAACGAGCCTGGAGACTGAGAGCCTCAATGCACATGTCTTCATCCTCATTCTGATTAAGAATATGTGCGGCAGACACGAACTCAGTCACAGACACAGTCTCAGACTCAGACTCAGACAGAGACTGAGACGGACACACACACGTAGGAGGCAAGGCGCCTTAGTGCTCTGCACCTTTAAAGGTCGCCCTGAACAGGATGCGGCAGCAGGAGTCTCGAGTAGCTGGCATATTTTTTATGTTAAAGCGGCAAGTGTGACATTGTCACTTGGCCGTGACACCTTACATATGGTTGGGGAGAGGAGGAGGCGTTGCTGGCCCTGCTTCTAGAACGCATCCTTTTGAGAAATTGTCACACATTTGTTGCCAGACTCTAAAGGCTTTCTCCCAGTGTCTTTGCCTTGCAGCTATTACATATGATTTGTGTGCATCTTTTGTAGTTCATTAATCATGAGGGTTTTGTCGCTATGATGGCTCAGACATGTCCGTAAATGGGTCACTAAGGCACTGACATTTCGTAGGCACTGTCGCCTAATGAGCACACACAAAATACTCGAATCTGAGACATTGACTTAGGACAAGGAAAAGTACATTTTTCGTAGACAACGCCAGCAGCTTCTTTGACATTTGTATAATAAATATTCCTTGCATAGATTTATCATCCAATTTGAGCATTGCTTTTTCTCGGATCTATCGCAAAATTCGTTAGGCTCAACCCTCGAAATATTGGCAGCTGTTCGCACTACTCTATCTCTAGATCTCAGCTTAACAATGGACAGTAGCACCTACAGACGCCTGGAGGGTCCTATCATGAGTGCCTTATCGCTAGATTTTCCAGTTGCGATAACTCAATGCATTTCCGTTCAGGTTTTCCCGTTTTCCCAACAAAGACCAACCGCAAACGCCACGGCGTTGATTTTCCTGTCTTGGGATTTTTCACGCTTCTCCTTTTCGCTTTCGTATATGGTTTTTCATTTAATGAGCATGAAAATAAAATGCAGTACAACACGATTCGGCACTCTATCGCATATAATATAAAAAACAAACCCCTCGCACGCCAATTACGATTTATTTGTCTGTTTCAAGTAGGAACGTAAACAAAACTACCAACAACAACAGGAATGAATCCCTGTATTGGAAAAACTGAACCCTGACTGCATTTAATGCTACGATCTCTGCGTGTTCCACCTTATCAAGCACTTCTCGCTTTGTGGTTTGTTGAGACTAAAAAATAGGGTCATACTCGTGGTTTTCTATCGCTCGCATTTTGTCACGTTTTTTTATGGTGGTTTTTTCATTTTTCCAGCGATTAAATGTATCATGCATGGCATTAACAAAAACCCAAATAACCGAAACTCATTTGTAGTGCATTCAGTGTCTGCCTCGAATTAAATGCCCACTGGAGAACTGGAGAATTGAAGAATGGAGAATCGTGCTCAGAGTAGATGTTCAATCTAATTTCCATGCATGTTGGTTGCGTAGTTAGTTCTCTCTTCGCTTTATTTTTTTAGTAATTGCCCTTACAGGAAATTAGTTATTCAACTCGAGTTGTGCTTAATTTATGCATCGTATAATTGTTTGTGCTGCTGGAAAATCGTTTTGAAGTAGTTTCAATCGAAAGTTCTTGTTAATGTGGGCGTTATCGAATAAGGGGAAAAATACTCCGTATAAATATTTGATATGTAACGAAACGTGTGAGAAATTCAAATGCAACGCAACTCCAAGAAATGGGGCGAGTCTTTGACTTGGATTCCGACCACAGCGAAACTTGATGGGAAAATGTTGAAAATAATGTTATGTTGTTATAGATGTGCCACAAAGTTATCTACTCGTCTGTGCTATTGATAAATGACTTATTGATAAAGAAAAGTCTTCAACTTGATGGAAATTCTGTGGCAAGTCAAACAGACAAGTTAATGCCACTATCAGATAAGTACAGTAAACTGTTTAAACCCTCTTGAAATGTGTGTTGTTCTTTGTTTTTTTATTGATCAAAAAAAAAATACATAAACAAAATTTAAATAAATCAAATTATTCAAAATATGCACGCCCTTAAACATGCTACATAAACATAAACATAAGCATAACTATGATCGTCTGTCCCCCCTTAAATGATTTATGATAGAAGGCGGTGCCTAACGGGGCAAAACATCCAATGGGGAAACAGAAAAATAGAAACTGAAACACTGGAAAACATAAACCAAAAACGAAGCACAGCAATTAAAAATCTGTTGAACTTGCCGCTAGACATAAAGTAGAATTCCAAATGAGAAACCCAATGTCGCTTACAGCCAAAAAAAAAAAAAAGAAAAGAAAAGAGAGAACTATCTATTAAATACACTGTAACTATGCGGTTTCATTGCCCTGAAGACATTGACAATGCACAGAGCCAACAGAATTATAGTACATTTTAATGGTTTCACACATAATTCTTCAACTATTTATTGCCGTTGGATGCATATGAAATGAAGGATTACCGCATACGGACAAACACTTTAGGAACCGACTGAAGAATCGACCAACAGACCACCCTAACAAATCATTTATAAACATAATTGCCAGAGTCACTTGTAAAAGATAAAAGGGAAATTTAAAAAATAAGAAAAAAAAAAAACAACGCCATACAAAGACACCGCGGGCCACATTTTCTCAATGAAAAAAGCAAATGAAATGAGTTGAATTTCTGGAGTCTCTTTGGAGTCTGCTATATTACATTTTTTTCGAGTTATGTGGGCTGCCTGTGGCTATTTTTTATGCATTTTCACTAAACAAATTGTTGTTAAAGAAGTGATTTAACTACATTTTTAACACTTGCAGCACCCCTGGCGATTTCTTAATGACGTTTCAACTATGGGAAAATTAATTTACTCACATTGAGTAAAGTGTCCCCCCCAAACAACTATGTAACTCTAGTCGATCTAGTCGATCGAACATATTTGTTTAGTTGTATGTTGTTGATTTTTAAAGACCAAATAAATAACATTTATTTGCGGCCATAAATTAAACAAGCCAAGAACAAGAACAGCGTTGAGAGTGCTTGTAGGCCATTTATTGCTGCCAAAGACTGAGACTGAAACTGAAATGATGATGATGAAGCCATTAGAAGGGGAGGAGGATACAGAGAGGGGGGTGTTGGGAATTGAAACCGATGCTGAGTAGTGCAGTCAACAGTCATGTAAGTGCAAATGGCCATTAAAAACAATTTAGGGTAGTTTACTCGCAGCAATCGCACTGAAAATCCCAGCCAAAAGCGTTTAGAAATATTGCAAATTACTGCAAATAATTGACAAACATTAAGAGCACTTTTGTTGTGTGTCGACAGAGAAAGAAGAAGAACTGAGTGTGTGTGTGTGTGTGCGCGCTTGTGTGTAACTACAGCTGGCAATAAAAATCAAAAAGTAGATGAAATTTATGCAATTGTCTGGCTAAACAATTTGACAAATCAACGTAAAAGGTCACGCCACGTAACATAAAGAAGCAGAACATGCAAGGAAAAGCATAAAAGAAAAGAAAAGCTTTTTATGTAATGAAATTGAGTTTGCCACATGAGGAACACACATATATGTATGGAGTACTCGTTATCCTTTATAGTTCTCCGCTCAGCTGCAAAACGTAGGGGTTGCACTTGATTTATGAATGACACTTCGAGTGTCCTGCAAATGCTTTTCTATTGATAGCTGCAATATATTAAACGCTGCACAAATTCAATTTTCGATTTTCGCAACTGTTGCCAAATATCGAAAAGCCCTTCCCCTTTCCCCTTTTGTTGCACCCTTCGCCCTGGGTGGTTGCCAAATTTGAACATTTGTTAAAGCGACTTATTAATGTCATAATCTAATTATAAGCAGAGGTTTAATGCTCAGATTTGAAAGCATATTTCGCTAAATACGACTTTACCATTGATTATTTCCCTTAGCCTTAGCGAGGGATTTGTGAGAGGGCGTTGCGACCATAAAAAATTATATTCTATATAATACAGGGTGCAAAATATGGGTAATAAGATTTCAACTGTATCAAACTTACCCCAATTTGTAATTTTTTGAACGTTTTCGGTTTTTTTTTGTTTTTTTTGTTTTGCTGGCAACAGCTGAAAGGCAACAATAAAATGGATTAATAATAAGCTATAGCCGTTTTTGTTGGGAGTTATGACCTTAAAGGACCTGTATATTAGCAGTCTTAGTAAATATGTTGTTTAAATTTAAACAGCTGCTTCGAAATAAAATGCAAAGTGAATTTAATAGGCTTTAATATAACCCAATAAATGTTTCAATAAAAGCAAATACGTATGCAACTATTGCTTGAATATATATACATTTATTTTCAACGATATTGTATGGATTTGAAATCATCCAAGAAATGTCTACTTTGTACACATTTTTTGCTTCTACAGCTATTGAGACAGAAATAAACGAAAAGAGACCCTAATATATCCTTAATATCAACTGCAAGTAGTTTTATAGTGAAGAAGACAAAGTTTTTATACACCTCTCGTATATGAAAGTCTGGTTAGCTTTGGGGATCTCTTTGTGCTGTTGGTAAATCCAAACTGTGTACACAGTTTGCCAAGCAAACTGTTTCAATTAAGTGCATCCTCTTGCTGAATAACCACAACGTTTACAACGCAGTTGCCTCTGGCCGTGGCATGCAAAGTGCTGTCCATGTCCATGTCCATGTCCTTAGCCATACCGTTGAGCTAATTAAGCAACAAAAGCAAGCACAGTCTCGCTTTCTCTACATATTCTCTCTCTCTGTCTGCTCTCAGTCAGTTGAGCTGAATCTCAACCTCAAGCCAGATGGCAACTCAATTAAAAATGCGGCGAGCTCGTAAACAAGCCACAAAAACTTGAATGCCACACCGAAACTCATAATTTGCGGAGGTGCTAATAAGTTGCAGAATAATTTTCAATGAAAATGGCGCCATGGACTTGCAACAAAATGGCAAGTCAGAGACGTAGATGGTTGCAGCAAAAGTTGCCACAGCCAGCCACAAAGTAGAAAAAATTGACTTCAATTAAAGTGCCATAGTTGGCCATATAAACAGCGAAATGAAAAGCACAAAACGAGTAGCAAAAGGATAATGATAATTACGGACACATGCAGCAAGCAAAAGCGGTGGAGAAGGCGGTGCGGGGGCGTGGCACAGTGTGCAAATGAAACGTTGAAGTTGGACAAAGCCAGAGAGAGCGACAGACAGAGAGAGGTAGTTCCAAAAAGGCATCCTTTCTGCTCCTGAATGAGACTGCAAAGTTTTTGTGTTTATTTTATGCTCAAGCACAAAAAAAAAAAATGCAAAAAATACTTTTGGAAAAACTAAAAAAAACAAGGGGGCTCCGCCCCCTGCTCGCTTCGCTCGCCTACCTGGCTCCTTCGCTCGCGGTGAGGTGTGGCTACAGTCGAGCACGCTCGACAGTAGGATACCCTGAGCCCATGTCCTCTTTATAAAGTTGATTGTTGCCCATTTTCAATGGGCTCAGGTATCAAAAATTACACACGCGAAACTATGAACAACTTTCGGTTTTCTGAAGTCACTGTGCTTATCACTGCAGACTACGTTATTAATGCCTCACTGAACTAATACATCACTCGATTACGATTACGACTTGCGATTTACCAATTTATCAATTTCTAATTAATTTTAAATAAGTTTAATATAATAAACTTTAATATAATAAACTTGTTTAAAATTAATTAGAAATTGATAAATTGGTAAATCGCAAGTCGTAATCGTAATCGCTTGCAATCGATGAAGCGTGTGTCAAGAGTAGCCACAAACTACAACTTTGCTCAGCCTGCAATCTGGCAGCACCCATTTTCGTCTCTCACTCTCTCCCACTTACGCAACAAATTCAAGCCTGCCAAAGGCTGCTGCAGTGCGCGCGAAATTTGAAATAAAAGGCAATGTCTAATTTTATGAGATTCTTAAAGCGGAAAATGCTAAGCTTTTTTTTACAACGATAATAAGCAGATACTTATTATATATATGTGTAAGGAATCGAAAATATTAATAATTAAAATTATTATTTTGCAGCTTTCAGTGCTCGGCAAAGATGCAAGAGTAGTGCTGCAAAATGATCGCTATTTCTCTCATGCAATTTCATACATACATAGCTATCAGCTTCTGCTGATTTTTGCCATGCAAAAATACATATTTATATATTAACACAATTATATTTCAATCAAATTGTATATTTGTATATACATAAATTATACATTAACATTTTCATTACATGATATCGATAATATTTTTGCTTATCGCTTAATTCTTATTTGGTACCAAAAAAAAAATGGGTACTTATTCGTTCTGTCTTTGTGCGCGCCTTGCATACAAACGTGAACATGCTGTCTCGCTCGCACGTTTGATTTGCCATCCAAATGTAATTATTCAACTAAATCTAAATTCCGAAATAACTTCTTTATTTATGGGTCAATCGCTTTGAAATTTTCAGGGTCGTTTAATAGACTTACTTCTCAACTGATTGTTCAGTTAGGGAGTGCTATGTCAAAAATTGCGCCTGTAAATCGTTATTTTTCAATTTGTGGGCGAAGGAGGCGTGGCATCAAAAATTGGAAACAAACTTGACCTGCGTATGGTATCCAGGAACCTACATAACAAATTTGAAGTCTCTAGGTCATATAGTACTTGAAATCGAAGCACAAAAGAAAATTGGTACTATTTCTTACTGTGTTTGTGCGCCTTGCATACAAACGTGAACATGCTGTCTCGCTCGCACGTTTGATTTGCCATCCAAATGTAATTATTCAACTAAATCTAAATTCCGAAATAACTTCTTTATTTATGGGTCAATCGCTTTGAAATTTTCAGGGTCGTTTAATACGCATACTTCTCAACTGATTGTTCAGTTAGGGAGTGCTATGTCAAAATTGCGCCTGTAAATCGTTATTTTTCAATTTGTGGGCGAAGGGGGCGTGGCATCAAAAATTGGAAACAAACTTGACCTGCGTATGGTATTCACAAACCTGCATTCCAAATTTGAAGTCTCTAGCACTTACAGTCTCTGAGATCGACGCGTTCAAACAGACGGACAGACAGACGGACAGACGGACAGACAGACGGACAGGGCTAGATCGACTCGGCTGTTGATCCTGATCAAGAATATATATACTTTATGGGGTCTGCCACCCCTCCTTCTGCCTGTTACATACATTCTGCCAAACACATTATACCCTTTTTTGCCCATTTTCAATGGGCTCAGGGTATAAAAATAGAACGATGATGCAGCGCTTCCTCCACGTGGCAGGGGCAGGGGCAACAACAAGTAGCACAGCAGCAACAACAACAACAACATGTGAGTACGTTAAGCAAATAGGCAAAAGCTGAAATGAAATGTGCAGCAGGCAAATGAAGTAGCGAAATGTGGAGCACACATACAATGACAGCGATACAGATACAGATACAGATACAGATACAAATAGAGATAGCTATAGAGTTAAGCAAAAGAGACAGCGCTATATAGAGACGTCAATAGTCGTAACTCGTAACTCGTAACTGAAAATGAAAAGTCAGAGTCTGATCCGCCGTTTGGTCAAATGAATGCGGTACGTGAAATTGAATGTGCCGCCCAAGGGGCAACAAATTGCACCACCCACTCAACTTGTTGACGAGACGCTCTGAACCACCCTTCAGTCACCCTGCGTCAGTCACTCAAAATGAGAATCTGAATCTGAATCTGAATCCACGTCCGTTTCCGAGTTCGAGTTCGAGTTCGAGTCTCTGCCTTCAACTACAACTCACAGAGTCTCTTCTCTCATTTCATTTCCATTCACTTTGCCGTCTGCCCAAAATGAAGTTTATTTAGTTCTTTCTACTGCTTCGTCTCTTTTTTTTTGTGCAGTGTATATTCGTCGTAGTAAATTTTTCTCATTTCGCTTTTTGTTGAGTGGTTTTTCTTTTCTATTTTTCAGCCCTGTCGCTGTGAGTGAGTGTTTGTGTGTGTGTGTGTGTGTGTGTGCGTTGGTTAGTATTTTCTTTAGTTCTAGCTGTATCTGTGTGTTTGAGTGTTGTGCTCACACACACACACACACAAGCGCACATTGTGAGCTAGCGGTAAATGCTGTGTGGCAGCGGCAGCGTTGCATGAACAACGCCGTTTGTGACGTCGACAACGAACATCGACGTCGCCGTCGTCGTCGCCGTCGCCGCCCTGACATGAAATTTGTATCTCTGTCTCTGCTGCTGCCGCTGTCGCTGTCGCTGCTTTGCCTCCCTTGTGCGCTGTTGTTGTTGTTGTTGTAGTTATTGCTGACTGTTGCTTTGCCTCTGCCGCTGCCTCTGCCGCTGCCTCTCTGCTCTCTGCCGCGCTCTCAGTCGTGCTCATTTTCCGTTGTACTTTTTCGAATGCACTCAGTTGTGGCCCATCATTCCCTCTGCGACCGTCGCGCTGATCGCTAGCAACGCTCCCGGTACCCGGCACATATATATATATATACAAAATATACCCGATACTATTCGATTCAACTCGACTCAACTTTACACAACGTTATTGAACACTTGAAACAGTTGCTCTGTTCTTTTGTGGAAACAACGCAATAAGTTTGTGGATATTACGAGCACGCGTCTGTGTTTCAAAACTTTTGCACATTCTGCGTGTATTTGTGCGTGTGTGTGTGTGTGTGTGTGTGTGTGAATAGACAACGAGCAACAACAACCAACAGCAATATCAACAAAAACGTTGTTTATTAAAATTGTAAACAGTAGAACACACAAAATGGGTCGTCTGTTTCAGTACAATCGCTTTGGCGCCTTGGAAAGTGGCAACAAGCGCAAAAAGGATACACAAAAGAAGCCACATGATAAGGCCAAGATGGTAAGTGTTGACAGGAATACAGCCTAAGTTAAAGATAAGCAAAAGGAGCATAGAGATCTTAAAAAATTAAGAAGAGCAATATCTAGAGCTGTATGGGTAATTAATAGGTTGACAAGATTTTGTGATATTGGAATTGGTAATATGATATTTCAATAGAATAATATGGGGATTGTATTACTTTGATTTTTATAGAGAAAATTAAAGTCAGTAAAAAAAAAAGAACATGTTTCGGTTACAGAATTCATTAATTAGTAAGAAATATAATATTTTAATCACATAAATTGTTTATAAGAAAGACAATTTATCTATAAAGGTAATTTTACTCACAGAAAAACTGAAATTCAGACTTCAATATAGAGAGTATATTTATAAAATGAAAGCACTTCTCAAAAAAGATATGAAGATGCCATATTTATACTGAAAACAAATAGCTTATCTAAAAGTAACCATAGAACAGATTATAAATGGTATAGAAAAAAGCAAATGCACTTTTCTACACCTCTTTGTAAAGATAAAAGTTGGTAATTCCCCATTGATATGCAAAGTTATAGAATCCCACAAATTCCACCGACAACAGTAATCTGTTAACTTCAAAAAAAAAAAAAAAAAATCCCACGTAAAAAAACAGAACACGCACTCGAAGTTCATATGGCACTGCATAAATGTGGGGAGGAGTGAAAAAGGGGCGGGAAGAGCAGTAGAGGGAGCTGCAATGAAATTCAAAACACGAATGACAACAATTAAAATGATTTAGTGTCAGAGATAGCAGCAACCACAACAACAACAACAACAATGACAACTACGCGTTGTTGGAGGGACAACAAAGCATAATAAAGTCGACTGTCGACGTAAATCAGCCGCACACTAAATCAAATATAATCAAATAAATATGATTTGCATAAAAACTAAATCAAACTGAAGGCTAAAGCGTTAAGCTAACAAACTGAGAATTAAATCAAAGAGAGAGAGAGAGAGAGAGAGGGGGAGAAAGAGAATGGGAGAGAGCTGAGAACTGCAGAGATTTTGAAACAAAATCGTATAAATCAAAGCGAAAAACTGCGTCGAGTGTTTCCTATCGATAAAGCAAACATTGAATATGGAACTGGGAACATGGAAAACATATGTTGACTCATAAAGATAATGATTGATTGAACTAAACGCATTTAAGTATATTTATACACATATGTTATTTGTATTTCGTATTTGTATTCTTGTTTGATCTGTGATAAGCGCTAACTAGCCAGATATCAGACTATAAATGGCGACGTCTGGGTGCCGTTAGCTGACCGGGTTTATAGAGAGGGGGAGAAGGGGGAAGGGTGACCGATGCGATGCCAAAGCTGATTAGTCAAATGCCTTAATTAAGCTCTTACCCAGCTACCTGTATTCCCAAGTCAAATCTCTCTAATCTCTTGTTTGACTGTCAGTTTCAAAATATTTGTTGAGGTTCAAGAAAATACAACAACAATCACAAAATGAGGAGAAAAAGATAAAGAAAAAGTTTGTAATTTCAAACTGCATGACAGTTTGCGTTTTGGCTTCTGCCTTCTGCATCTTTTATCATCTCGTATCTGAGTTCTATTGCTTTGCTGTGCATTTTTCATCATCATTTTCATTTCATTGTTTCGCTTGTCATTTTTCACCGGAATTGACACCCATCCGTGGTCCGAGGCACTTTATCTCATTGTACTTCTCTCCTCTCTCCCTCTCTTTTCATATCACTGTCTCTGCTTCTTGCGTTCATGTTTTGTTTTGATCTATGAAAATATTGTTGTTGTAGGTGTTGTTTCAGCCAGCTCCCTAAAGGATTGTCTCCGAAACAAGCGACTATTGTTGCTACCACTCTTGTGGGTGTGTCTTCTATTCGTACTTACTCCGCGGGAATTGATTTTACTAGAAGAAGCAAGCGTGAAATGTCAAAAGAATCTTTTGAAAATCACAAATGAACCTGATAGTTGAAGTGAAGGAGAGTTCCACGAATACTCTACTTTAGATAGAACTAAGGAGACAATTGATGTACTTCGAATAAATACTTAAATTTCTTAGGTTTGTAGTAGGAACAACATAAACAATTTCAATAAAATTATTTTTATTCTTTTTCTAAACTCTTCTCCAAAAATTTAAATGAAATTCTTGCGTGAAATAAGTCATTTCAATCTAGTACTACTACTCTATAATAATTTGTTGATTTTAAAGAAGCGAAGGATCCTTAATTATTTTATAAGAATGACTAAATCGATTCCAAAGCTATCTTTATTGTATTCAGCATTAATATCTGACGATAAAGAGATTTATTGAAACTAAAGGGAGAACAGTATATTTTTTTTTAATTAATTATAACTTTGAAAACAAATAAATTATTTGCCTTTTAAAGGTATACTCGAATTTATTGCTGACACTTCCTTTCCTTTATTTAAAATCGAACTCCATTTGTAGCACCTCATTCTAGTATCTGTCTAGCTTATTACGAAAATCCCTTAGATCTTTTCGAAAAGCCCAAAACCGAAAATTTCGTTTATAAGCACGTCTATCCGGCATAAATCGTTCGTCACCTCAGACGAAGATTTCCACATGCCGCCATCGTTGTCGTCGACGTCGCCAACACATCCGTTATCAGCAAACGAACCGAAAAATTTTAGACTAAAACATTTATTGGCAAGACAAACGAAATGCAGACGCAGAGTAAAAGAAAGAGGAAGAGAGAGACAGAGACAAAACATTTCTGTTTACAGTCGCTGACAAACGTTTTCAATTAGTTTGTTCGAGTTTCACTTGAAACAGGCGAAAAGGCGACGCGCGTATTGCGGGTCAAACGATAAGGCAACAAACTGCAGACAAAGTGCACACACCACACACAGACACACACACAAACACACCACACACACACATTAAAACAAAACTAATAAAGTTGTCACAGAAATGTTAGCAACAGAGTACCAAACTCGACCATATGTCGCCAGAATGAGCCCAAGTGGACGCCGAACTCAACGACCATATTGCCAGATTAAAATCTAAAACAATTAAGCAAAGATAAACACTTTTTATTCTCTGCTTTTCTTTCAACTAAGGGAAATTTAATTTGTTGGCGAAATGCAAGCAGAAATTGACAGACGCTCCGACAAAGACAGAGGCAGTGACTGTGCTCGGAATCAGATACAAAGACAGATACACAGTCTATATAGAGTGGAGCTAATGGAGTCTGGAGTCGCTTCGACACCCTCCCTAAGTGGCAAACACACAAATACACACACACACACACACATTCTTATAGATCTGCCTCATAATTTGATATGAGCTCTGTCTAAATTTAAATTAACTTTGAGAACGTGCAGCGATTAGCAGCAATGAGTGAAGCATTTAAATTCAGAGGTATTTTAATGCTTACAGCCTGCTTTCAAGGGCAATGATTAATGCAAGTACAGCTATACAAGTGTCTATATATGCATGGCTAGCAGTGTGTTTATAAATAATATTACACATGTCATGCTATGTTTTTGGGGTTTGAATTTTGATTTCTAAGTAGTCTGTTTGAGCGTTGAAAATTAATTGCGCCGCTTTTAAGTGCATTTAATTTTGAAATTTCCATAAAAGCAAACCAACTGAACTGAAGTGCTTGGCCTCGTTAAGATTTATGGCCAAATGCAACTGCAACGTCAGCTTTTACTTTGGCGCTGGCGACTGCTGCAAATTGATGAGCATAATTAAATGACTGGCGACGGCTTCGTCGTCGGCGCATTGCATGCATTGTTGTAATTTATGCTCCATATTGCACCGCAAATTCCCCTCCTTTACATTGTCCCCTCAATCTACCCCCCTCGCTCAATTTGACTGCCCTGTCGTTTTGAGTAAACAACAATTTCACTTATTTTCATGCCGTCTGCCCGTCTGCATTGTTATTTTTACGCTCGACTCAATATAAATTTTCGCTTCGTTTTTTTTCATTCTCTCTCACTTGCTCTCGTTGCTGTTGTTGCCACATGCCACGCCAGGAAAATGTAATGCAAATATGCAAAAAAAAAAAAATAGAAATACAAATAAAAATAAGAAAGAGAAAAGCTTTCAACGGCAATCCAACAACGTCAATTCCCTCCTTCCTAATCAACATAACACCCGCTGTCTGTTGGCCAGGCCAACAAATAGTTTAGATGGGGGTTTACTATGCTTATGGTCTAGCCATCAACGTCTGACCAACAACAACAACAGTAACAACGGACAACGGACAACTGACAACATCATCGTTATCATCAGCTCGTCATGTGCTGAGCCGCGTTCGTTGAGCTGTTTGAGTTTCATATGGCTTCCACAAGGATTTGTGTGCATTAGAGACATGGCCAGAACAAGCGCAAGAAGAAGCGAGCGAGAGAGAGAGAGAGGGAGACTGGAAAAAACTATTAGCCAAACTAAAAATGTGGCTAGACATTGTTGTAGAAGAACTGACCAAAGCTGTCGAGAGCTCAACATTTTTAAAATATGCTTAAACAAAAGGCAACTCTATCATTGACCATAAAAAAAGTTATGTAAATTCATTTCAATGTTGAAGCACCTTATTAATATTTCTATTATTTTTATTTCATTACCATAAACAATTCCCAAGTTCATTGCACTTTCAATCTGCATATCTTCATCTGCCTCTTGAGACAACGACTTCAACAAAGATACATCTTCTTTTCTCAGAGATTCCCATGCATCTGCCCACATAAAAAATGCCCATAAAATACAATTAAAAAATTTCAACAATTTTAATTTGCATTTAATAAACTCATCAAAATGTTTTTTTGTTATTTTTTAAATTCCCATAAAAAAAAAATACAAAAATAAGCTAACCAACAGCTCAATTTGAAAAGCGTTTGATATGACCCCATTTTTTACACCTATAAAAATGTGAACAAAAAACGTGTCGAACGGCGTTAAAATAAAAAAAAACCGACAATAAAGCGACTACACAATGCCACATGCCACATGCCACAGATGTCTGTCTATGTGTCTAAACAAAGGATTTTCCAGCGAATGCTACGCTAATTGCAGGTTCCAAATAGATACAGCATATCAAAACCAAACCAGCCAGAAACTATAAACTATAAACATTTTACATTTTTACCTCGGCATAAAATGAAATTAGTGGAAAAAAATGTTAAAATCATTTTACGATAGTTTTTCGGGGCAGAAGTTTCCTAAACTTTTCCCCGCACACATATTTAAGTAGTAGTCCCCCCTCCTCCTCCACCTCCTTCTAAGAAGAAGTAGAGAGAGAAGAAAAATACCGAGTTCATAAATTTTCAAATACACCGCAGGGGCAGATAGACGCGTGTTCCACAAAATGTCATAAACTAGTCACAGTTCCATCTATATCTCTCACTCCCTTCTCTGACATTTTGAAAGCCCTGAGACACGTGTGTGTGTGTGTGTGTGTGTATGTGTGTGGATTATGTCGAACTTTTTGGTGTGGCATAAAACTGTCAAATTAGCTGGCAGCGTACAACAAAATGTGTCTTTCAAATATTCAAATAGCCAAGTTGCTGTTGCATATAACTAATTTACAGCTGTATCTGAGCATAGTTGACATGCCACAGCTACAGATACTGATATAAATGGAGCAAGCAATAGTTTTAGATACATTTTAGTTAGTTGCAAGCTAGACAAAGATACATTTAATTTAAATCTATTTAATAGACACAACTAGACCAAGATAATATTTTTAAAAATATTTTAGGTTAGCTGCAAGTCTTGAAAAATGGCCTAGAACTTATAGACACATTTACCTGCATCTTAAGTATATTCTATGAGTATAGATACTTTCAGTTTTATTGTGTGTATTTTCTTCGCATACAAATAGAGCTAACTAATAGTTATTGATACTTTTTCAGTTAGCTGCTAATATATACATTTAACTACATCTTAAGTATACTCCATGACTATAGATACATTTAGTTATATTGAGTGTTTTTTTCTTCGCATACAAATAGAGCTAACTAATAGTTATAGATACTTTTTTAGTTAGCTGCTTATGGATACATTTAGCTGCATCTTAAGTATATTCCATGAATATAAATAGATACATTTAGTTTTATTGCATGTTTTTTCTTCACAAATAGAACTAGCTAATAGTTATAGATACTTTCCAAGTTAGCTGCAATTCGGCTGTAGTTGTTGGCGGTTTTTGCGGTTGCTACACTGATTGGCATTGCGTGTGGATTGCATACCACTTTCAGGGTGGTTTTATTGAACCACTTGAGCAGCTGTTTGATTTTCCAGCATAAAATTTGTGCATATGCCGCGTGTGGTTCAAGTGCTTTCTCAATTCAAAGGTTTTATTTATACCCAAAAGCAAGAACCTTAACAAAAGGCAACATTTTGAACATTTCAATAAATTCATCAGGCAACGAAAAGGCGCAACTCATGCCGTGTCCACTTCAACTAATTTCTTTGGGTACCTCAATACCACTCTCTCTCGCTCTCTCTCTAAATGCACAATAAATGGAAAACTAACAACTGTTTTTCAAAGAAGTTGGTAAATGTGCCCCCGGGCAGAGAGCACTATTGTTGTTCTCTCTCTCTTTGACTCTTGTTTGTTGTTGTCAGCTGGCAGCATAAAGGTGTTCCATTTTGAATTTACCTGAACTCGGTTCATTTTTATTGTAACACAATTTGATTACGAAAATATATGCTAACACCTCGCTGGCCAAACAATGAAAATGGCCCCTGGCCATGCTTCATCATCAATTAGAGTTACCTTTCCGCAGGACAGGATCAGAAAAAACGTTAAGACGCTACGTCGATCCATCCCCATCATTATTGCATTAGCACGCACACAAACGTAGACAGACAGACAGACAGACAGACAGACAGAGAGAGAGAGAGATAAAGAGAAAAAGGTGCAACACCTTTTGGCTGCCACTGTACACGCACTCTTGTATTTACTACTCAAGCGTCTCTGCTCTATAATCATTTCAGTTGTCTTGCATAAATTAAAAATCATGTATTTGTGTATTTTCTTTCGTGTCGTTTCGTTTTTTTTTTTTTTTTGGCCTGGCTATTAAACGCCTGTTTTTCCGTCCATTTGGCCATTGTGTTTGATTTAAGCCGATAAAAGGTAAACTTTAACGCTTCTTACACGCCGCTTACTTGGCTCACAGCTTTCAACGGATTTATTTATGTGCTGTGCGTGGCCAACACATCAAAAGAGTTGGCCACGGCTTGTTGGCTTTGAATTAATGGCCAACAGTTTGTGGGTAATTTTAAAACATGCACGAAATATTCAATATATTTCCGATACTGCATGCAAATTAAAGCAGCACGGAAGTGCAGCAGTTGTTTTTCCGGAGAAAACTGACAGCAGGCACTAGAGAGGGAGAGACAGACACAAAAGAATGATAGAGAAAGACGCTGCCACTCAAGACAAAACATCATTATGATTATGGATCGTCTGGCAATCCATGCCATGTTCAATTTCAATCAAATTCAATCAATTTCAATTTGGCTTAACGCTCAGACTCATTTTTTATGAGGATGGCTACCTGGACTGTCATTGTCCTGCTGAGCAACTCCATTGAATGCTCATTATTTTGCCATTTTATTATCCACACTCGCAATGAGTGTGTGCGTATGTGCGTGCTGAAGTGTCATTGTATTGTACTCCCCCTCTCTCGCTCTCGCTCTCTCTCTCTGCCTCTCACTCTGCTTGAGTTGATTTTGGAGTGCATTGCACACTCGAACGCACTTTTCGACAATTTATTGAATACTTTTGCATAGGTGAATGGACTCGCATTGTGTGCCCAAGTGCCAAAAAGGGGTGTGTCAACAAGCGGGCGACGGATTTGGAATTGAAGAGGGGAGGCTGATCAGGAAGCAATATCGAGCAAGTTGTTAAACGAGATGATTTCCCATAGCAAATGCTAAGAGGAGCAACTCAACTTGGTAATGACCATATGACATGAAAAAGTAGCCCCAGGCAACAGGACCTTTTTCCTTTTAGCATATGCATATTTTATGGGGCAAATGAAAAGCAAACAACGCAAGTGAAAACAGGCAAATTACAGAACAATGAAGAGTTGTAACAAGCGCATTACAAGGATATCACGACAACAACAGCAACAACAACAACAGTGGTGAACCAAAGGCATTAGCAGCTCAGGGAGATATGCTGACAATAGCAAAAGTAGAAACCGAATAAAATAGAAAGAGTGAGCAAGAGAACAGCAGCGGTAACTGTGAAATAAAATGCGCATAATATGTATGTGTGTTATCAGGCCAAAAAGAGAAAATAAAGGACTCGACATCCTTTTGTCTATGCTAGTTACATAAGCGACTGAAATACGACTCTTTGTTTTGTAGATTTTTCAGGTAGTAGAGCAGCTCTTTTATTCTCACATTCTCTTGTGGCAAGTTGACTTGACCAAAACTAATCACGGTTTTTATCTTTTCTCTTTGCTTCATTCTCCCCACAGTTACGCAATGCAATCAATTGTCCGAGCTACACGGACATCTATTGCTCGAGCAACACAAATGCCGGCAAAAATCTTGACTTGGCCTTCAAGAAGTGTCAACAATGGAGCAACAAACTGAAGTTGCAGCCAACAACAACAACAACAACAGCTGCTGCTGCAACAACAACAACAACAGCTGAAGAGCCTGCAGTTCAGAGTCGCACGCATAAAGTCTATGACAGCATGAAGAACTTTCTGCAGCGCAAACTATTCGCGCATCCCTCGCAGCACAGACAGACCGAGGAAGAGGCAACCAGCGATTATGATGAGGTGTGTAAGAAATTTTATAAACTAGTTTTTATTTATTTAACGTGAACTAAGAGAGAAATTAATATTAGAAAATTGATTTGATTTAAAAATTTTTAGTTTTAAATAAACATTTAAATTAAAAACTATTTAAACTAAAAAATTATATTTGAAAAGTTAAAGAAAAATTATAAGAGTTATCTGATCAAAATTTCTTATCAATGACCTTCTCGAAAAATTAAAACTAGAAAATTATATCATTTTACATGTACAAAAGTAAAAATAAATTTTAATTAGGAACTAGAATGATAAATAAATAGAAATAAAATTTTAAAGAAAAAAAATTAATAATAATAGTCCACTGTTCAACAAATCAAAATTTACTTCTTATCAAGGACTTTCTCGAAAAATTAAATTTAATTTAACAATTTAAAAATATATAATAATATGTACATATAAATGCAAAATTAGTATTAATAGTTTTTAAAAAGAAGGACTTTAAGATTAACTAATCAAATTTAATTTGTTTAGCAGGACCTTCTCGACTCCTCGTACCAGGCAGACGCGGAGGAAGACGAAGAGGAGCTGGTGGCCGACAGTTGCAGCTGCAGCTCCAGCAATGCCACGCCCAAGCGCGCCCACAACAACAAGTCGCCACAGAAGTCGCTGCTGTCGCTCAACTGTTGGCAGAGCAGTCAACCGAGCGATTCCAGCGGCAGCGAGGAGGCGCCACCAGAGCAGGTGGATTCCGATGCTGGCATCTCCGATTGCTGTCAACTGTTGAACGAAAGCAGCAACAGCAACAGTGGCAAGCGACGTGGCACGCCCAAGAAACGTGCAACACAGCGCTACAACATCAACACGGACGATGAGGAGGATGAGGGCGAGGAGCCGGAGTTGTTGCAGTGCGCCTGGTATCAGCCACGCATCACGGCCAAGGCGGCACAGGAGCATCTGCAGCAGGCAACACCGGGCAGCTTCCTGCTGCGCCGCAGCACGCCTCGCAGCTTTGAGCTCTGTCTGCGTCTCGACCACAAGGTGAAATCGTATGCGGTGCAGTGCAGCCGCAACGAGATGTACAGCCTGAAAGGCGCCAAGAAACAATTTAGCACCCTAAAGGCACTCATCACACATCATTCGGTGATGGCGGAGCAGTTGCCGTTAACCCTTGACATGCCCAGGGAGCGACATTTGGTCAAATCCTCCGCAGTGCGTTATGCGGATGACTTTGAGCCTCTCGAGTCCCTCCAATTGCTGGGCATCTTAAAAAGTCTGCAGGCCAAGAACTTTGAGGCATAGTTAGTAATTAAAAAAAGGGGGAATTTTATTAGAGCATAGGGATTTATCGAACTGCAAAGGGAACGATAGGTGAAAAATATAATATGCTAAGTTTTATTCTTTCGGCCAAGGCCTTGTGATATAGTTTACGAAAGATACGATTTACGATTTAGATCTTAAGTGTGTGTACATTAAAAAAAAGAACCAACCTACACGTAGTTTTTTTGTATTCAATTGTGTTTATGCTTAAGTTTTCTATTGTACAGTCAAATATTTTGTGAGTTATGAAATAATAAAAATTGAACAATGCAATCCTGCAAATGCAACCCTCGAGTATTACTCCATTTGAGTTGGCAACCACGCCTCTTAAATAAAATTGTTTCCTGCCTCGTTTTCCGCCTTCATTGAGGATCTCGTTAGCTGCGTAAATTCCCAGTCCCTTGAGTAAATTGTGTGTTCCTGGAGGGTAAACCTGGACTGACTGTGCTTCACTTACATGTGATTAGCGTTTCAAGTGCCTCTCATTAAATTTTCAAGTGCGGTTCACAGCGCACTTCTCGCAATGTGCCTAGCAGCATGTTGCTAACAGCTTTAGCAACATTTCCGACTGGAAGACAAAATGTGTCTAAGCTTATTTGAACAGAGAACATCTTATTTAAAAACAACCGATCGGAAGTGCTCAAAATGTATTGGATATATAGTTAAACGTCTTTAACAATATCATTATGTTAACAATGTTTGATTTTATCACGCGCTCAAAAGTATGCCACATTTTAATTAGTTATTTCTATTACTCAGCAGCACAAAAGTATGCTACAAAAATATATTCTATCAGTAAGCATTTTTAGTGCATACTTTCAGATGCAATATTTACGTCAGCTGTAAGTTATGCAACATAATATTAAAAATAATACCAACCGCACTTACATTTTCTTTTATTTTTTTTAGCAAAAATTTTCAAAAAATTAACAATTTAATGAACATTGTTTATTCAAAATTAGACGATATAAAGGTACATTTTGTTGTCTCATAATGAATTAGTTCATCATTATGTATTTATTTTAATAGAACATTTTGTAGCATCATTATAAAGCCATCAGCAGAGGATGAGGATTGATAAACAATGTAGTTTACAGACAATCAGCAGGCTACTAAATAAATCAATGTAAAATGCAAATAATCACACTGCCAACAGCCCATGAACGTTAAAAGGTCGTTAAAATAACGACCCAAATAAATACAAAAAAATAACATTTGTAATAAAATTGCAAATAAATTAAGTAGCTGACACTCTTTATTGTGCAACATAATTAATAAAGAGGCATCGAACTGAATAAAATAATAAATATGGCGAAAGATTAAAGATTATAACAATATAACAAAACCAAAAACAGACAGGTCTTTAATTTAAACTGCTCTAAAAAGTGTGATAAATCCAAATCAGTTAAATTCAAACCAGTTCAATCGTAGTAATCCAAAAGTTTTGCTTCCGAATTTTTATCAAAAATTAAAATGATCAATTTAAAATTATATTTTTGTAATACTTTGAAGAAAATTTCCGGTTCATCAATTCGTGTGAGCATTTTTAATTGGCCTCATTTTCATTATTTTGTGCAAACAATTTGCACTCGATTATTTATAATGATATAAAACGATGGGATTTCAAAGTAATTTGTTTCTAATGTGCCTAATCGGTCTCTATGTAAGTTGTACTCTTGTTTTATTTATGAGCTATTTAGCAAATTGTTATTGAAATTCCAGGGCGTCACAATAGCCGAAAGAGAGTCTGTGTCAAAAAAAGATGGTACTGTTGTCTACAAATATGTTGATCGGGACGGCATGGAGTGGGAATATGAGCAGAAACTGCTTAAATTAGATAACAGTCTAACGCCATCTAGTGTGATGGTCTTTAATGGTCCCTGGACTCCGGAAACAAAGTCTGGTTCTGTCAAGAGTTCGCCATTCGGTTTATTGGTACTTGTGCTCTTCCCAGGAACACTCACAATTGTCTATTCATCAATTTAATTCATCGGCCTAAATATATGCGCTTACCTATTTGTAAATACGAGTAATTAAATATATTCTACATTTGGTAATATGGTCAACTCTGTTTGGTAATGTAATTTTGACACAAATGTTGGCATCATTCAAAATGAGAATTCAAAGCAAATGAGTGTAAAAACAAATATTCAACATTCTCTCTCACTAATGAACCGCTTTCAACTGCAATGTGTGCTCCTGCATTTATTTAATTTCCATATTTCCATACACTGCGCCTGTAAAGGACATGCCTTTCACTTAACTCCTGTTTGTTTAGCTTTTCATCGCTGACAGAGTGCGACACATATTCATACATATCAGTCATAAGGATACTGTAAGGACACAAATATTCGCTCTCGTTTTCATTTATTCGTTTGTTTATCGCGCACTAATTATGAATATTTAATTGCAATTGAAGCATCATTTTACTCAACATAATTAAGAGCTCATATCAATACAACAGACAAAATAATCACTTAAGTATATATATGTGTGTGTGATTTATATAAAAATTATATTTACAAAAATCATTAATATCTAAAGATTAACATAAATACGCTGCAGATTTTACTGCATTTATCATTCTACAATCTACAAAAAAACAAAGGATTAAAAAGGTTAATTAAGTACATTTTTAAACGTTAATCAGTAAATTTTAACGTTCGAATGCTCAAGCATTATTTCTCTATTCACCCAAGCATTTGAAAGAAAATGACTCAATTTAAATTAAAAAAAATAAGACGAAAATAGTTTAAAATAGTGATGTGAATCGAGTTTAAAATTGAAATAAAAAATATCTAAAAAAAATAAGGAAGTTTATGGAAAAAATGGATTTAATTTTCCAATTTTTTTTGGTCGAAATATAGTTGTTTTTCATGAAAATCGATTTAACTAACTCGATTGATTATCAAAAACTTACATCACAAATTTAAAGACTGCAAGTCAACCAACAAAATTTAACGGTTGTTGAAGGGAAAAAATTAAATAACTTCAATTCAGAATACAGTCTCATAGAAATCAAAAATAAGAGCAAACAGCATTAATGCATCCAATGCATTTTCAACCACTTAAATTCTTGAAAATTACCACAACGTCAACTGCTGTCGCAAGCAGAGAGTTGCAACAGATGCGAAACGAGTTTTGGCTTTTTGATTAATTAGAAAAACAGTTTTTCTAATTGAATGCACTCGAAATAGGAGCCTAGAACACGCACACAATTGCGAAATTGCCACGCCCCTTGTCAGGCTCAGTGATGTGCAGTAAAATCAATAAACGTGACTATTGAGATGCGACGACGATGGCCAATACATTCAGTTAACACACACACAAGCACACACACATCGCAACTGGCAGCAGGCATTCACCTGTAGCTGGCGAGCCAACATTACAAAGGAGTCAGGTGGAGGTGGAGAAGGAAGAGTAACTGCAGCAAGGACCAAAGCAATGAATGACGTTTGCCATGCTGTTGACGGGATTATCTGCTGTTTATATGCGATTTATTTGCCCCAACGAGCGGGAGAGAAAATCAGAAAAAGAAAAAGAGATAGGAATAGAGAGAGACAGGTAAAGTGGGTCCTTTTGGAGCAACTGCTTCTGTCTGTGGGCAAACTGGTTGCCATGACGGCCGCCATTGGCTTTGTACTCGTATGTTTTGTGCCATGTGTGTGTGTGTGGCCAAAGTGCAGCCTGGAAATTGCATAAATGTTGTGCCTTTTAATTAGCACACACACCCACACTCACCCAAGCACACACCACATTACATACACAGAGATTTTCACATCCTCTCGATTATCTGCTGTGCATAATTAGACGCATAAGCCGCGATACGTTTGGCATTTAATCCGCTTAAAGCTGCCAACGCAGTTGATGATGAAACATATATAAACCCAAAGTTGCAACTGTGCAACAACTGAGAAAATTCAATCAATTGCCAAGCGTAATGCAATAAGGAAAAATAACGAAGGGCAACCGCAGGATCGACCACAAGCTTAACGAGTACAGCTTGCCCGGAAATTATGTGCCACTCGAGTGTCCAACGAGGCGTCAAGCGACGAGCTCTTTGCAAGCCAAGTATGATGTAAGAAAGTGCACAACTGATGTGGCAAGAAATTGTGTCAGCAGTGTGGCAGCAGCTGCCAACTTATTAAGCTGATCAGCAACACACGCACAAGGATGGATAACCACGAACTGACTCAGACTCTGACTCTGACTCACTAACAGACTTATCCTTGTTACTCGCTTGGCCAGCACAAAGTGGTGGCAACATGTACGCTCTGACCTCAGCATTGGGGCACGAATGCATCACAGCAGCAGCAGACGAGGCAGCAACAGCAGCGCCTGAAAGTATGCAACAAGCAGCGCAAAGTGCACTCAATTGTGTGCAGCACATAAAGAAAGTAGTAGAAAAGGCTAAATGCCCAGATGACATTGAAAATGCAATCTCAATCTTTATGAGAAACATAATATTGGCTGCATCTTACGCTACTCCGGTAAATCAATGATTTTCAAGTCACCGTCGACAAGCTACTCTTCCACCAAGTGCCGATGCCCTCTTACGACTGAAAAGAAGAGTGAGAAAAGAATATGCAAGAACTGGTGATATTCGTATACATCAAATCTACTTAAGATTATCAAACCGTTTGCAAAAGGTTCTTGCAAAAGTCAAGCAAAGAAAAATTGATGACATCTTAGAGAGTGCTGGTCCAGATGCATCCTTTAACTATACTCTCTGGAAGCTAACGAGTCGCTTTAAACGAGTTGTCATTCCGAAAACTCCAATTAAAGACCCAGCAGGTGGTTGGTGTTACTCAAGTCAGCAGAAGGCCGAAATCTTTGCAGACAGCTTAGAGGAAAGGTTCAAGCCTCTTAGGTTATCATCTGCGGTTATTCGAAGGGCGGTTGAGCTACGTTTGGATGAGCCGTTTCAAATGTCCTTGCCTACAAAGCCAGTCACACTGCAAGAGGTGGTGCAGCAAATCAAGAATCTGAAGGCCAAAAAATCACCGGGAGAGGATCTTTTAGATAACAAGACCTTAAAACTCATGCCCAAAAAAGCCCTGCTGTTTATAGTTTTGCTCCTCAACAGTATACTCAGGCTGGGTCACTTCCCAAACAGCTGGAAAACCGCACTGATAACTATGGTACCAAAACCAGAGAAACTACACACAGAAGTTGATGGATACAGACCAATTAGTCTGCTCTCAGCGCTAGGGAAAATGACGGAAAGGGTAATCCTCAACCGTATGCTGCAGCTCGATCCCGTGATTCAAAGAATTCCAAAGTGGCAGTTTGGATTCAGACAAGGTCATGGCACGCCGGAGCAACTTCATCGTGTGGTCAATTTTGCCCTAGATGCAATGGAGCAAAAAATGTATTCAGTAGCTGTGTTCATGGACATTCAGCAAGCTTTTGACAGGGTGTGGCATGATGGCCTCCTCTTTCCAACTTGTAAGTAGCTTTCTCAAGAACAGAAGCTTCAGAGTAGTTGTCGACGGCGCAATATCTTCGAAGCGCCCAATCTGCGCAGGCGTCCCTCAAGGCAGCGTTCTTGTTCCTACGCTATACACTCTGTTTACAGCCGATATGCCTACCTCAAGCGTTATAACTGGATTAGACGAGGACGATGTGCTGATAGCAACCTACGCGGATGACACTGCTGTGTTGACCAGAAGTCCAAGCATTTTTCTAGCTACGGAAGCCTTGCAGCAATACGTGTGCAGCTTTGAGAAATGGGCTGCGAAATGGAATATAGGCATCAACAGCAGCAAATGCGCAAATGTTACCTTTGCTACAAGGACATTGTCGTGCAGCGGCATTACGATGCTGGGCTCCACCCTTATGCACAAGAGCTCCCACAAATATTTAGGTGTTGTACTGGACAGGGAACTCAATTTCCAAGCACATACAACAATGGTCCGACAATCGGTAATGGCAAAGGCCAGAAAAATGGCGTGGTTACTGGCTCCCAGAAATAAGCTGTCATTGTACAGCAAAGTCACTATTTATAAATCCATATTAAGCCCCATATGGAAATATGCACTTCAAATTTACGGCATTGCGGCAAAAACAAACTTAAACAAAATCAGAGTTGCCCAATCAAAAATCCTGAGGCGAATATGCAACGCACCATGGTACATGCGAAATAGGGACATCGAAAGAGACTTAAAGGTTCCTAAAGTGGGCGATGTTATGCAACTACAGGCCTCGAATTACGTTCAACGCCTTGGTGGTCATCCTAACGCGCTAGCCAGACGACTAACTACCAAACCCAGAAAGAGAAGACTCAAAAGGTGCCATCCATTGGATCTCCCTACTAGGTTCCTTCATTAATTTGTAAATTTTGTAAATAATATACTGTAAATAATATAATTCTATATATGTATCTCCTGTGATCAATTGTTCCTTCCCTTAAATGTAAAACTAGATTAAGTTGCCACTAATGGTAGCAGAAAACCAGTTTAAATAAAATATACAAATTTTTATGAAAAAAAAAAAAAAAAAAAAAAAAAAAGAAAAGGCTAAAATGAAGCAAACTCGACTGTGCGAGTCCCTGTACACATTGTGAAAAAAAAAAATACAATTTAAAAATATAACAAAATTATATTCTTTCAAAATAAATAATACAGACACTTATATTCCTGAAATAGGATTCGAAACGCTAATTACTAAGTCAATAAACCTTGTACTTGTCAAGTACAGGGCCTAAACCAAAGGGTTGATGAGGGAATGTCTACCCTTAATTATAAAGTTTATATATATAAAATAAGAGAGGCGAATGCATTGTGCTTTCTACAGAAAATACAAAGAGAATCAGTTGGCATTAAGCCAGAGCTGCAGATTAAATGCAGCATATCCTTTCCTATCAAAGCACCAAGCAAGTGGGTCACCAGAGCAGAAAAAACGCATAGACAGCAACAGCTAAAGGTGGATGAGATAAAATTGATAAAAAGTCAGTTAAAGTTGGAAAAAAAAAGGGATTTGTTTGTCTTAAGCCATGAAACAAACTATGATGACAGCTTAATTTCAGTTCAGTTAGAACAACTGCAGAACGTGCTTATCTGATGGCATTTATTATAATAATAAGGCTTAAATTGAGCCATGCCAAATACTTAAATAGCAACCCTCTGGTATACACTCTCCAGATACTACTTAATTAGTATTTACAAATTGCAGCTCATATAGTGTGAAAAACCCAATTAAAAAGCTCGGTGAACATATGTATATAAATGAGTTAGTTGAGTTAGAGACTCACAGTTCTTTAACCATGAAGTTGTTACTAGTCATTCTAGCTGTGATCGGTTTCTTAGCACTTGAAATTGATACAGCTTCGCTTGAACGAATTCGCTCGTCTTTGAAAGGGCATTCACGCACTCGGACAAAGGACTTGCCCAAAAACTTCACTATCCAGCAACGAACCTACAATGGAGTACCGGCAAACAAAAGAGAATTCCCATACATAGTCTACTTAAGTATTACTCTCAATAATGGAGATGATTATTCGTGTGGTGGTTCCATCATTGACAATTCATGGATTCTGACTGCCGCTCACTGCACAGAAGTTGCAGAATATATAGAGATTTTCTATGGTTCAACCAAGCCTGGAGTGGGTATAATAAGTCACAAAGTCGGCGCTAGTAATATTATTCAGCATGAGGACTATGATAATGAAAGTCTTGAAAACGATGTGGCCCTCATACACACTCCCCATGTAGAGTTCACCAAACTTATCGACAAAGTGCAGCTTGCGGATCGGGACAATGACTATGAAGGTTATTGGAGTGTAGTCAGCGGCTGGGGAGACATCAATGATGAGGGTGATTCACCAGACGAGCTTCTGTACGCCAATTTACAAATTCTCGAAAAAGATGCATATGAAGAACAGGCTGATCCTGACATTGTTCTGTGCGCTACTTCATCTGAAGGAGTAAACATCGGAAAAGGCGACTCTGGCGGTCCATTGGTTACTTTTGAGGATCACAAACTTGTTGGTGTTACCTCGTTTAACTTTGAATTTAATGCCTTGCCAGCTTGTTTCAGTCGAGTTAGCGCTTTTCGTGACTGGATTGATGAAAACACAGATATAGAGTAAAACCAACGATCTCTTTTTCGCTGAACCATTTAAAAATAATTCAAAAAATTAGTAGCAATCTCAGTGGTTTATTCTTAAAGCATTGTTGCAATTAGACAATAAATCCATAAATTTCTAACTTTTCTAACAGAACTAAAATAGTAACATTAAACAAACAGAATATCTTTAATATAACAATTATAATAATTATGAAAAATAAATTAAAATTAAATAAATAACTGATGGCATATTTCAAATAATACACGTATTTAATGATACCATTTGATTGTTATAAATTACCAGCTCAACATTAAATTAATATTAATGAATTTTCACATATTCATTTAGCGATTTCCTTTTTTCTCAAATCTAAACTCAAATCACTTCACTTCCGCTCCTATTTCCATCCCTTGCATATTAATTTTCCGTTTCCCGTTTCAATAAATCAAAAAGCGAACAACACATGATGAGGGTGTCTGTTGGCTTCAAAACTTTTAGCTTTTAATGTCTTTAATTAATCGATATATATATATCTCCCACCATATGGCTAAGCCTCAGAGCCAGACAAGCAATTAGAAAAACGTAGGAGAAGCAACAGCAACAGGCAACAACAGCAACAGCAACAATAACAACTGACTCGGCCCCGAAGGCAAAGTGAACAACAATAAATGAAATAACAATAACAACAACAACTGAAACAAACTGACACATATGGCAGAGGGTATGGTGACCCTCTCTTATATGATTTACAGCCTCAAATACACGGAACAACGACTCTGAAAAGCCGTCGGCAAAAGTTAAGAAATGAAATTTCAAGAAAATTGCACACACAAAACAACAGGAAGCCCACAACAAAAATAGCGATTGGGATGAGCGAGAAAATATTGTAAAACTCTGGCTATAAAGTAAATACACGATACGATATCGGCAGGCAACAGCAAACAGACGGAGATGCCAAACAATACAGCCAAAAAAGAAAGAATAAAGTAATACTGAAAAAGCCAGCACAAAAGTCGTTATCTTAATTACTTTTATAGCTTCGATTTGGGGCGAGAGAAACAGCAGTAACATGAGACCAACAACAGCAACAGCAACATGAGAATAACAACTACAAATAACTCAGACCCAATATATCTCTTTGGGGTGCAGATTTGAGTACTTAAAGCAGCAGTTTAAAGCCTGCCTGCCTCACATATGTGGCAAGCTATCTGATGCTGCCTCATTAACGAGTCTTTGCCATGGAGAGAAAATCTTTTGCATATTTTCACAGTTCATTATGACACATTTCTTTTACAGCTTTCATCAAGTGTGGCCTCATGTGTTTGCCGAGTTAACACGCCAGTTAATGAACTGCTCAACGCACACAGAAACATTCCTCCCCTGTATGTGTGTGTGTGTGTGTGTGTGGGTATTCAGGTTACTGGGGCTCGTCCTTGAGCCTGGTCATAGATATTTAATGAGCATGCCTTGGATATATATACATTTCATACCTAGCATATGCATACATATTTCATTTTCCGCCTAATTTCCAGCTCAACTTTCAGCTTTAAACTAGCACTTAATTAACATTGCGTATACGACAAGTGAGCCTGTCAACTGACTCAGCTTTACACGAGTACAGAACCAATTTCCCTGGTGTCCGGAAGTCCTCTAGCGGATATGAAAGACGACTGCCTATGGCAACAATAACAACCAGCAACAACAACCGCAAACATCAACGAATTGAACAACCACAAAAGCAACTACAACAACAATAACAACTGCAGGGCTGTTTTGAGAGTTAAAATTATTTTGACATTTGGCATTGTCGCAAATATTTTTCGGTTATAAAATGTTGAGAAGCCAACATCAATAAACTGTTGACAACTTGAAAGTAACAAGCAAGGTGCCGTGGCTGTGGCAGGGGCAGGGGGCAGGGGGCAGAAAGCTGGAGTGGGGGATTGAGATGGCACTTCGTTTATTGAAGTACGCTAAAAGTTTTAGTTGCCGTCGTTGCCAGCGTCGCTTGTTAATATTGAGACGCGCATTATTTATGGCAAACTTTTAGCAACACTTTGGATTGATGGGCGTGCCAGTCAAAGGTGTGGGGGGCAGGGGTACGGGATTTCTCTATATAGTTTGGCTGAGCAACTTTTAACGAGTTAGCGACTCACTCGGGGGCTGCATTTGTTGAAAGTTGCTGCAAATGTTTACACCTAGGCACTGCAATTTTCTCGCTTAGTTTTACATCAAATGCTTGCAAAAAGTTGCAAGCTGCTTAACTCGTTGCAAACAGTAGCAGCCAAGTAAAAAGGCTACAACAAAAATATACAAAATAAAAGTTGCTACAACTTGACAATCATACGCAACGTTGGCCCCTTGTTGCAAGTAGCCTGAACTGCCTTCAACTGGCTTTTTGCTGACTTCTGTCTTCCGACAGCTTTAAACAAGTTGTGTCGTTTCTATGGCAGCCCAACAATAAACACAATCAGCACAGTCTCTTTCCACTGCCCATTTCTAAACAACATCAAGCCATAAGCATTTCATTATTAGAACACAAAAATGTTGAAAATTTCATTAAATGGCTGCGTTGTGCAACCAAAGAACTGGACTCTAGTACTGCCCCTTCTACTGATTATGCCACAAACTAAAGCCAAGTTGAACTTATGATGGTTCTTTCTTGCTGTACAACTGTATACACTAAAGTACTATACTTGTATTAATATAAATATATTTAAAATATCAAAATTTTACAAATATACACATATCATCATCATATTCTGAGATAAAATTTTGAATTTTAAAATGTTTTGTTCTAGAGATAAAATCATATTATTAACTTTAAAATAAATACGTTTCAAATTGCTTTCCTTTTTTATAAATTAAATTTATGCATTTTTAAGTAATTAGTAGTATTTGTGAAAGTGTAGATTTATACATTACATTGGTAGAATAGTCTTAAAAATTTCAAAAAAGGTGATATCATACAAGGTTATGTTTTAAATGGAAGAAATAATATAAATATAGAGTATTTAAGCTTAGATTTCTATACAAAAATTAACTAGAAGTTGTGAAAATTATTTGAGAGTTACTTGCTCTGCTTATAAAAATATCTCAATAATTTTCTAGCTTAAATTTAGGGTATTAGTTATATAAACAAACATATCTAGCTCTCTAGATACCATCATCAGTATAGAGAACACATTTTAGCATTTATATGACAACAAATATGCATAAAGTTTCCGCAACAGCAGCTAGTTTAACCAACAAGTGGCAACCGCATCCCAAAACAACAACAACAACAATCTGAGCAACCGCATGGAAATTCATAAAAACGTTTAAAAACACGCAAAAGTGAAAAGCCCCACAGTCTGAATGCCCCAAACGCCTCGAATTGACCAACCGAAACCCCAAACACGAAATTCCCAGACAAACAGGAGCGAAGGGCAAAATGCAGAACTAAACAGGGTGAAGGAGCAACGGAGGCAGGACCAAAGGAGGCAGGACCACAGGACCATGACTGCACTCATAATGAGGGTTTGAGCAACTGGATGTGCTCCGAGTGCTTCGGAATGGGAATGGACTCATACTTATTTGTGGTGCTGGTCAGTGGCAAACATTGCAATTACATTTAATAACAAAATATTTGGTCAGCACAAGCGTCCCACTTAGATGCCAAGACGGAGGGGAAGAGAATGGGAGGGCGAAAGCGAGAGGGAGAGGGAGCAAATTATTACGTCTTTATGCAGAAATTATTTATGATTGGATTGTCTAGACTTCATGGCGCGCACACAATGCACCGGAATTCCGCGACGCCCGAGCAAAACCTTACAATGTTTTTTGTCTATAATTTATGTGCTGATTGCTCATACGCCACGTGTGCCAGTTTGCTTAAAGACGGTTAAATGCCGCTTAGCACGCATTAGGATGAAAGTTTTTAGGCATTGCACAGATTAATTTGCTCAAGTTTTACATTAGAGCTGTGTTTATTCATTTAAATTTGTCTAAAAGTTTTCTTTTAGCAGTTCTTCAAGACTTGAAACTAGGTCATAACATCAACTTTCAAGAAAAGAAAAAAATGATAGTAAAGCTTGGCAAAAGTAAAAGTTTTGCCGCGTTGACTTAAATAAATATTTATAAGGAAGATTTGCTAATGATGAAAAAAAGCAACGATGGATATCAAAATAAATTAAATCTGGAAGAGCTTATAGAACAATTTTTGATTAATAGGGATTAGTAGAGCTAGGCAACTAAATATCTTAATGAAGTTTCAATAAAATAACTTTTATAATTCAGACATAAATTTTTTGTTCCTGTTACAGATTCAAAAATATTATTTTTGACACTTAAAAAATATGATTCATGTCACCAAAAAATGCAACTTAAAGCTGAATTGCAGCTGATCAGGCAACAGCTGCCAATTGGCGGTTGGCGCAGCAAAAAAACATGGCTGTAAATTGCATTGGCAGAATTTAATTAACGTCGCATTGAATTTTAATCAAGTTCATTCAACAGCGACAACGACAACGACAACGACAACGTGACATTATTTGCATGCGAAATTAACCTGCGACAGGAGAAAGAGATTGCGTGGTTTTGGGCGATAGGTGGCGGTCGCGGTCGCGCTCGACAGGTGGCGCCCTTTGACAAACATGACACGACACGTTTGCAAAAAGTATTGGTATGACAGTAAACAGATTTTTTACACAGTACTCGTAGGTTGTTTGCTTTGTCATTATGTCAATAGATTGAAATTTTGTGATTTCAATAGGATTACTCCAATCAATGGTTGGGGCACTCTCTCAATTAAAGCTGGCTTCTTTAAAAATGGATTATCTGCTATTAGCCAAAAATCAAAATAATTCTAAGCATTCAGTTTAGCAAACAATTCAATTGCATTGTGCAAATACGAAGCATTTTATGGGATATCCTTTACCTCGACTGCAATTTGTAGTTTTGGCAACAATTACAGCCCAAAATATGCAAACAAATTTTGTAACAATGCCGTAGAGAGAATATGTCTGTCTGGTTGCCACCAACAACGTGCAACATGCCAAATCTGCAGGTTTCGTTTTCTCTCTTTGCCTTGCAATTCTGTTGATTATTTCACACTGCCTGTTTTTCCACTATTGTTGTCTCTCATCTCTTACTGGCTGACTTTTAATTGAAATATGATTTTCCGACTAACAATGATTGAAAGAAGAGCAGATGTTGCATATTCCAATATGTGGCTGATGCCACAGCATTTGATCTCTGGTTGCAACAACAAATGCAAAGTGCATGCACGACACGTCTGTTAGATGTCCTTTGGCTAGGACATGCGAATAGTGGAAAGTGGCAAAACTAGAGCCAACTAACTCTTTCTCCCTGGGACGCAACTTTATTCATATGCCAGGCACATAAAACTACACAAAACTGTCATGTTTCAGTCCATGTTTCAGACAAGGGCGTCGACTTCACTGCCAAAAGTCACAAAGTTTTGTGGCATTCAACAATATGCAATATGCAAAAATGGCCGAGGCGAAATATGCAAATCTACTTTTGCCCAGGAAAACTGAGAAACGCCGCACAAAATGAAAGCCAATAATTTTAACAGCAGTTGCGCTCGGAAAAACCACTTGAAAACCAAATTGAAATGAACTGAACATGGAAATTTCGACTGGTACAGTCCGACCCAAAAGGGGAAGCCAGAAACTCATGAGTAATACGAAAGTTTTGGCCAACTGCTTGCCAAATTTAATTAAGTTGTAAGACGGAATTGAAGTTGTGGCTTAAATAAGTTAATCTCTGACAGCAACTAAATGAGAAATGTAAGAGAAATGTAAGAAAATATTTATAAGAGTTAAGAAAACTGTGTAATGAATGTTGAATTTTCACAAAGTAAAATACTGTATTTATTAGTTTGATTATTTATATATTTTATTTATGCTAAATTTATGTTTTTTCAACAAAAATTTTTTTATTTATTTGTTTATTTATTTAATGTCAACTAAGAACAGTTGACTTAAGTTAAATTAAAATTATGATAATACCTTTAAAATTAAAATTTTAAGCTAAATCGGTAATGATAACAAATAAAACAAATTAAAATTATTTAAAGTATAGAAAAGTAAAATTCTGTTGAAATTAAAAAAATTATTAAGTGATACAACATTATCAACAATTATATGGTTAATATTCTACTTGAAGTGTTATCTTTTTTCCGCTATAAGATTCTGTATACTCTTCAAGATTAAGTTAGATAATTGAGTTTCTTTATGCCTTTAATAATTATATTAATATTTTAAGGAATCTATTTTTAATGCTGTACAAATTCTGTAAATTCTGTTATAAAAGTCTCTCAATTTCTAAGTTTACTTTTGCTTTGCTTTTTCTACTACATATTTCTGAAGATATTTTATTTCTTTCTTCTTCTTTCAACTTGCTGCTGGTCATTCAACAACTGTTCCATCTGTTCTCTGCAATTTTACATCATGTACTACCTTGAGCTGGCGGTCCAGTTAAACGCTTGACATATGACCATCATCATTTAGCACAGATCTCGGAGTCTCTTTTAAAGTTGCGCTTAAAACCATTTCAAATCACGCACTTCTCATCAGACTACATTTCCTCTCCCTCTCTACCTCTCTCTATGTCTCCACTATTGTCAGACCACATTTCACAGAGACAACAACATGGCAAGTCGCATGAAGTTGCAACTTGCAACGTCGCCAGCGTTGCATCAACAGCAGCAGCCCATCGAGTGGGCGTGTCAATGGCTCATTGCTGCATTTACGTAGCCCATTCCATTTGGACATTTACGATGAGGCAAACGATGTGCAGCAATTTCAGTGTCCCCATACCTCATCCCATCCCATAGTCCGACAACAGGACCGGACCGGACTGGACTGTAGCGGACCTTACCCTGGGGCAACCAAAATGCACTTTTCGGGCCACGACTAATTTTATGGCCAAAGAACTTTGTATGCGTCGGTTTTAATGGTTGTCGATCCGTCGAGTGATTCCTCTTAACTCATAATTGCCCGCATAGTCAAGCTCTGTGGCAAGCAACGTCTTGGCCATTATGACAATTGGCAATGCACCAATACCACAAATACGAGAGCCAGAAGCAGCAGGACGAGGCCAAGAACCCTGAACCGAACAAAGACATTCAAAAAGTTGGCAGCTTTGGCAATGCGTGCAAAATAAACGCGAGAACAATTAAATGACAATCCGTTTAATGACCAGACTGCGACGACCATTTCGTCGTCATCGTCTTAATGGCCAAATTATTGTCACTTTGAAGTCGGCGCCATTAAATTAGCTTCAAGAGCCGCAATGCTTCAACATTTTATGGCCACAGTCCAAAATTTAATTTGTCGCGATAAACTTTTCGCATGACTTTATTGTCGCTTCAATTTATCGTAATTTACAAGTATTTTGCACAACTTTTGCATTTTACATAATATACTTTGGCCATTTGTCAACACTCGACGCGTCACGGATTCCCCAATGGACCCAAAACAAAAGCCAATTCTCGCCAGAGTTCACATTGAATGAAATGCTCCCAAACTTTAATGGCAACAACAAAAATATTTGCAGATTTCGTGAACTCTGTCTGGTCTATTACACTATGCGAGAAAAATATGATTTTATTTTTCCACAACTCCAAAATATTTTTAAGCAATTTTAAGCTTTGATCCTATATTTATTGTAGAGATTTAAAATTATTTAAGTACTGACTAGTGTCAGTAAGTCCCTTACTCAGTTGCATAGTGTATTTACATAAAAAATTGACATTAATTGATAAATCGATTTATAGCGCCCACTAGCGTTGACTTTTCGTTTTATACTCGGTTCACTGCGCTCCGTTAATTTTTGTTTAAAGCTATACCCGCATTATTTTATTAGCACCTATTTAAGTTAACAAACTAATCAAATGTTTTTGCTGTTGGGCTGCCAATAATTAAATTTCTACGCAAAAATTTCAATTAGCTTTTTAATTTGATTTCAAAATGTATTTGCTTTTTCTGTTCGCCTGATAAGTTTATTTAATTATGCTAGCTAATAAAGCATTAAAATGCGTTCAACAGTAATTTTATAATGAAAAAAATGACAGCAAATATTTACTAATATTTGCATAATAAACTTGATAAGTTTACTACAATAATTTAGTAATATGTAAATGTAGAGTTTCCATTGAATTATAAACTTGATAAAATTGTAAACATATATTTTTTATGGATAGAGAAATTTAATTGAAAAAATGTAGTATTCATAGTATAAACAATTATTTATTCAATATACTTTTCATATAAATTAAAATGCTTAAAAAAGTCATAACTAAAACTATTGTAACTATAAATAAAAATGTCAAAAAAAGTTGTTTACTTTTTATTATTCTATGACAAATAAATCAAAATATTTGATTTGAGTGTAATAAATATTTGTTTAACAATTTTAAATAATAACAAGTTCGCTGCCAATTGTTTTTTATAAAAACGAATTTAATTTAATTTTAATAAATTCGCTTTCTAACCATACAACAAAATTGAATATTTGAAACTGTAAATATAAGTGACCACAGCAGCGAGAATCATCAAATTATTAGGTAAACGATTTGATATCATTGTCTCCATGTGACACAGTTTATTTAAACATTAACAACGTATTCAACTAGCCCCTAAAAGGAAAACAAGCTGAAAATGAGGGTCGACTTTGGCAAATACGAGTATCTTTGCCAGCAGCATTAAAACTCGGTTAACAATCTCTGGTGTGGCCAAGATACACATAACGCACGCATAGACACACAGCACAGAAATACACACACATCTAAACAAACACACACACACACAGCACAAACACACACAGACAGAGAGGAAAAGCATTTTTAATTTGCGTATTTTAGTCACGTCCAGGTAAATCTCAATTGAATCGAATGTGACACCGGATGTGAAAATTGTGCACATTTTCCAAGCATTTAACATCAACACACAGTGAGAAAGTGATAGAGAAAGAGGCAGTGAAAGAGTGAGTAAAAGAGAGAGCCATGTAGCAATGTTTGTTGTTGCACAGTTGTCATCGACGCGATGTTCGGTTGTAATTGTTGCTGCTGCAAAGCAAAGCAAAGCAAAGCACGAGACACAAACAAAGATCGCATCACTAAACATGCTGCAAATGTTCAGCAGCCAAAGGAAAACACGTAGTCGCATGTATCTCATACAGATAGATGCACATGACCAGCACTCAGACGGACAAACGGTCGCACATTGAGGATGAATGGCTACGACACGGCTACAACAACGATTCCAATTCCGACTTCCTACTGCGATTCCTTCTCTCGACATGAGGCAGCAACAACAACGGCAACGGTGTAAACAAAACGTTTAGAGAGTGCGCAACATTTCTACACCTTCCTTGCCTGTTCCACTTGCCACTGATGACGGCTAGTTTGTGTCGAGAGAACTGTTATAGCGATAACTCTATTTTATTTAAGGGTAGTATAATTTGGTCACGACATAAGTAACGCATTAGAGGAGACGTGTTAGACCCCATAAAATATAGGATTTATTTATATTCCTTATCAGAACGGCGAACCGAGAAGATATAGTCCTATCCGTCTGTTTCTGCATGTTTAGTATAAGAAACTTTCTTGCATTTTCAGCTGTGATCACAAATAAGAGTTATATTTAATATAAATCTTAACCCTGAAACTTAATTTTGATAATTTTTGATTAAAGTATAGCAAAATAACTTTCAATTTTGATTTTTATAATACAAATACAAAATAAGAGTTATACTATGATTTTCAAATAAAAATTAAATTATTATTATTATTTAAAAAATTGTATCAGAACCGTTAACTGAAACTAACCGTTTCATTTTTAGTACCGGAACTGAAACCGTAACTGATACGCCTGAACCGCTATGGTTACAGTTAAGTTGCTATGTCAAAGAGTTGACAAACTTCCAACTATCATAGCTTAAAGAAAACTGATCCGATTTTCAATCGGAATGCCATTTTGATCATGATTCGGTCTCTTAATTCATACTGCATTCAAATTTTGTTCATTTATTGAAAAAAAATATTTTTTAGTAAAATTCGATTTTGATGGTAAGGGTACCCCCTTTGAAATTTTGAAAATTAAAAATTTTAAATCTCAAGTTTTTACTTTAAATCAACTCCTTATATCGTGATTTGTATAAAACAACACTTTGAACTTGTTTCTGAGGCCTTTCATTTCTTGTCAAAAATCATGGGAAATTGATCAAAAATTGTGACTTGTAAAGTTGCTAAATCCAATGTCTGACCAACTTCTAACCGTCATAACTTTGTCAAAACTTAACCGATTTTTAATAGGAATGTCATTCTGATTATGGTTTGGCTTCTTAATTCATTCTGCATTCAAATTTTATTAATTTATTTAAAAAAATTATTTATTGCTAAATTTCGATTTTGATGGATCAGAGGCTTGAGCAACTTCGAACTGTCATAACTTTTACCGAAATAGTTGTTTCATAGCGTACCGGTTTGATTCCTTGATTGAAATACATTTTTATAATAAAATAAAATCTTAATTGTGATCTCTCTTACAAATTCAGTAAAGATTGGACTATATCATATATCAAATTCAGATAAAATCTGTCTACTTTGTCATCTATAATTCAGAGAAGCGATAAGTCGATAACTGAATACAGAACTCTGCAAGAGTGTATAACCTTCGGTGTGCCTAGAATAACATTTCTTTTTATTTTCATAAAAGGTCGGTGCGAAATTGTGAGTTGTTATAGCAGGCATTCACATTCAACACAGTTGGGAAAAATAGAAAATGTTTTCCTTTTGGCCGTTGTACGTACATGTTGTTGACCCAAGCAGAGGTGGCAAATACCAGCACAGAAAGGATACAAAAGCGTAAACGTCCTGCAGCTGGATAACTTTTGCTTTGATGTCGTAGCGTTTGCAAATATTGAACCAGCACATTAACGGCAATTCAAATTGCTATGTGAGAGAAATGATTTTCCATTGTCCGATACAATTCCCAGCGGCCTTTTATAAATGCTTTACAACATGTAATTGATGCCCTACTCATCGTCCAATTTATTTATATAGTTTTAAGCTGAACTCATACATCAAATTGCCGCAGTGTTCGGTTTGGTTCTGTTCAACACGTAATTACAATTTTTATTTATTGAATTTTCGCCCCATAATAACAAGAACAACAGCAGCGGCGACAACGACGGCAACTTACAATTTTGTCGGTTACCAAAAATTGTTTAGCGACAAATTGTCACAGACGCTGACGTGACCGGCTCATGTTGTCGTCGGTTGTCGGTTGTCTGTTGTCGGTCGTTGCATCCACATCCATATCCTCATCCGACTAACTAACCGACTGACTGACTGACTGACTGACTGTCCTCACATGATGCGTTGCTGTTGCTACCACAAAATATTCCACAAAGTCAACAACGACAGAGCTGCAAAATGAGGTCAACCATGAAAATTGCACCAGCGGCAGCAGCAATTTCTCATTTTGAGTTTAGCAGCCAAAATAAAATCCCAAAAACAAAGACAGCAACAACAACAACAGAAATAAGGTAATACAAAAAAGGAAGAATTTCGCGATGCGGTCCACTGGCAACAACGACAAACGTGTGTTGTTGTTGTTGTTGGTGGTGTTGTTGTTGTTGTTGCTTGTTCCTGCGGTCGATCCGTTGCTGCTGACGCTGCTTGTTGCTGTTGTTGCTGTAGTTGCTGCTGTTGCTGTAGTTGCTGCTGTTGTTGCTGCTGCTGGTGTCATGTCGTTCATCAGCATAACAATTTTTATTGCTCAGCGACCGCAACATTGTTGTCGATAAAATTTTAATTCGCATTGCCAATTTTTTGTATATTATTTTAGCCAAGTTTTTGGCAATTGCAACTACACCAAAAAATGTGAAATAAACTAATTAAAATCATTATACAAGAAAAGTAAAAATTACATGTAAATTAATTTATTAACGTAAATTTATCTCAATTAAAATACCCTGCAATTGCAGCGCATTTAACTGTCTGCATTGCTTTAACTTTTACTGCCTTTTTGCATGTTTCCCTTTTGCACAGCTCTTCCGCCAAATTGATTTATAGCGTTCGAACATGTTGCAAACTCCCCAAAAATTTATATCAGAAATAATAAAGGGAAAAAAACATTTTAAAAAGCAACAGTTTTTGAGAGCACGTCCCCAATTATAAATGCAACTAATTGCGCTCGCAAATGTTGCATGAAAGCGTTGCAAATTCATAATAACATGGCAGGCAAATGTTGTGCTAAATTGACAACATTAGCGGCCCCAACAAAAACAACAATAACAACAACATCAGTTGACAGTGTGGCATCAACAGCAGTGTCAGAGGCAACATTAATGTAACAACCATTCACAGATTCTATGGACTGCATTTATCATGGAGCATGCAGCATGTTGCAATGTCTGCCGGCTACCGTTTTTAGACTGCACGCTTTTGACCTGCGCCGGCGCGCGTGCCATCAACAGCAACAACAACAGCAACGACAACAAACAGACAATGGCAACACGAATTGTGGCCAAGTTGAACTTGCTGCCTGATCTTTGATCTTATCGCGGCCGCCAGGCAAAAGTGTTAACTGAAACTGTATACACATCTCTTTCACTCTTTCTACGCTGTCTCTTTCAACGACTGCCGCTTGCCTTGTCTCACATTGATTAATTGAAATTTCACTTTTTGTGCCGCAATCTTCATTTATTTTGTGGCACTTTAATTTATACCTTCCCCAAAAATAATGCACACGCCCCAAAAAACATGTTGCAAGTGCCACTTAGGGGCGCATTTGTTGTCGCTTTTAAGGCGTATGCGGGACACGCCCCTTGGGCATTGCGTTCCCCCTTTTTTTTTGCAATTTTGCACCAAGCAATTTGGCCAATATTAAAAATGAGTTGCACCCTCAGCTGTCAACCGAGTGAGCTTAATCATCCTTCATGTGGCAAACAAAGTCAATTATACATGCAAATTGCCAAAAACAAGAACAAAAACAGATTCTAGGCACTACCATAAGTCAACTGACTGTTTGTACTAGACCAAAAAACCAGATTCTCAGTTGCATCTGTAAATGATTTCCTGGGGGCTGCTGCCAGACTCGAGAGTTCATTAGCAGCTCACCAAGCCAAGAGCTGTGCGGCATCATTAATTTTGGCCATTATCAGCAGACTGATGGATAAACAAAAAATAAAGACCGAAAGCAAAAAAGGCCAAAAAATATATATGAAATAAATCTGAGGAAAATATATTTAACAATATTTGCTAATTTACTCATCTTTAGGTCGACTAAAAATTAAAACTGTTATTTAATGTCAATATAAAGCAAAAATAATTAAAATAATAATAATTATTATTATATGTAAATAAACATTTTTATGCAAAATTTTCGTTTATCGAAATTACTTTGAGAAATTAAGATTAAAAACGCATTTTTAAGTTAACTCAGAAAATTTGTTTAAAGAGTGAAATGTACTAGAAAATTTATTTATTTTAAAGTAAAGACTTTGTATCAGTTAAGTTTGAAACTGAAATTTTATTTTGCAGCCAGCTAACTTCACAATAAACTTGAACTTATAGTCATTAATAGGTTATTTAAAATTTATTTTAATAAACAAGAAAAAATTATTTTTGTATAGCTGCAATTTAAGACAAGATATTTTCTCAAAAATTTAGTTTACCTTACAATAAATACAAGAAAATAAGCTTAACATTTTTCAACATAATCTAAGAAAAGCAACAGATCAAGAATTTAGTGTACTCAGATTTTGAAATTGTTTTTGACAACCTGTTAACTTTTTAAAGAAGTCGTTAAAATGCGCATAAATAAGTTCTAGCAAGTTAATCTGTAAGAGTTTGATAAGTAAGAAAAAGAATCATGTACAAGTTAAGACACGATTCCAGTTGACTTCTAACGTTGAGCTGTCATTCGAGAGTTTATAAACAGAACTTAAAACAATTTAGCTTAACAACAGCCACACATTCACAGATAATCTGTTCCACTCTCTCCCATCTCTCTCTCTCTGTCTCTCTCTTGATCTCTTGTGTTTTTCTAGTTTTGCTTTGACAGCTCAGCAACATTTGGCCCCCATGGCAACATTCCAGGAACGTGCAACCAAAAGCAATGTTGCCATGTCGCTCGTTGCTGCTGGCGTCGACGCGGCGACAAAAAACACGCTGCCAACTGATGCGGCGCACAGCAATGAACTGCACGTGGATGTCAGCAATAGGAGCAACAGCAGCAGCAGCAACAACAGCAGCAGCAGCAGCAGCAACATAAGTAGCAGCAACAGCAGCAGTAGTAGTAGTAGTAGTAGTAGTAGTAGCTGTGAGGCAGCTAGCAACGTGTGGCACGCAAAACCGCGTGGCAGCAACAACGACATTCGCTTCGTATGAACAAGTTCGGCTTCTGTCTGCACTTCGTGTGAATGTGGATGGGAATTGTGCTTGAGCTGAAGATGTTGCTGCTGTGGCAGCTGTTGCTGTTGCTGTTGCTGCTGCTGCTGATAATGTTGCTGCTGGGAAATTGCCAACAATTGCCATGTGTTGCCAGCAAAGAAAAGAAATGATTCTCAAAAATTGCATTGGGGTTAAGTTGATGGCTAGCTGACTTGCTTTCTATTTTATTTTTTATTTTTTGGTACTATTCTAACTTGGCTCAGACGAAGGCGCTTATCAGTCAACGCTTCTGCGTCTTGTCATAAATTATGAGCAATGTTTGCAGCTGGCTTTTGTGTGCAACATGAGTGCTGCATGCACCCACACTCAAACTTATTCACATTCGGCGGTAACACTCACGCGTGGTCGCCTCGATAACTCATCCTTCATCCAAGTCACGCCGTCTGCGGTCTCTCGACATGTTACGCTTGCCTGCCCGAGTTCAAGCTAACAGCGGGAATAACTAAACCAAAAACCGCCTTGCATTTCCTGTCTCCCTCTTTTAGCACTCCCACTTCACCCACCGCATTGCAAATCATTTTGAAATGCAGCCACGCACGCAAAAAATGAGCTCGTTTGAAATCCAAACATTTTAGCTGCCTTCTTGCCACACACTCCCCTTTTAACTCCTCTCAATTCCCCATCGACATGCCTCCTTCAGTCTCGACTATTTATTCATTGGTGCGTGTTGCCAAATGCCAAACATTTTTAGATGCGACTGCGAACGATGCTTGTAAATACTTTGGAGTTGTGCAAAAGTGGAAAAAGATTTGCTGTCGCAGCTGTTTTAGCTGCCACTGCCGCTGTTGCTGTTGCTGTTGCTGTTGCTGTTGCTCTTGCTTTTGATGTTGTTGTTGCTGTTGTTGTTGTTGTTATTTGGTATTTACGAGAGAATTCGCTGTGTGCTTCTTTGACTTGATTTCAGCATCCACAGACTGCCTGGCAATGGAACACTTTGTGCGGTCCCCAAGCAAACGTTGCAAACATTTTTAATGCATTTTTAATTAATTTTCGGCGCAAACGTGCAAATACATTTATATTGTATTGAAAGCGCAAAACAAACTTCAATTTTTTAAACCAAAATCAAATCAAATAACCGAGTTATACATTTATCTTCTAGAAACATTCTTTTCATCATCTTCAAACATTTTATAGCCCCTTCACAATCTCAACAAATCATTGGCACATTTAACGATTATTGTCTAAAACTGCAGTAAACGCAACTTTAATTACCCAACAACAAGTTTTATAAAGTCATCAATTAATTAAGCAGCAAATAAACATTCAAAGCAGCAACAACAATTATCAATAAGCTGCACTTTACTTAAGACCAAGAAGTGCCACTAAAAATTTATGAAACTCCTCTAGCGTTTCTTATCATAAAATGACCTGTTATCATTAGAGATAAGGAAAGCGCTGTGGACGACGCCGTCAATGTGGATGCTGGAAGTCTAAACTTGTCTCTCTATAGGATCCTCACACAAGCACATAAGCACACACACTTACACACGTCGGCAAGCAGCAGTATAAGTGCGGCCTCACTTAGGTTCCACAAACAATATCCATGTGAATGGAAGGAAACTGGTTGTTGTCAGCACAGTGGGCCAGCAGCAATTGTTATCAGACGAAATTATTTGGTACTTATCAAATTTGTAATTCAAATACATATTAATATTGTCATTTTGAATTTAACTATTTATTAATCAACATTCTGTTTTTTTAGAGAAAATAAAATGATTTTAATTTAAATCTATAAGTATTTTCAAAACGGCCGAGTTGAAAAGTGTAAGATCTTGTTTAAAATTTTAAAATATGCCAGTGATACACAAATTTAGATTATTTATCACTTTAAATTAAATATATTAATGAGCAGTTGCTAATACCATTATTATTTATGAGTCAAATATTTTATCGTACATTGACAACTATTGTATACTATACTTTTTGATAAATTGAATGATATAAAAAACAGTATATCAGATTTAATAAGTACACTATAAATTTAATTAAATAATTAACCATACATATTCTTATAACTCTATATAATTTATTAATACATTATTTATAAGTCAAATATTATATCATACATTGACAACTCTTATATACTATACTTTTGGATAAATTGAATGATATAAAATACAGTATATCAGATTAAATAAGTATTCTATAAATTTAATAATATAATAAACCATACATATTCTTATAATTCTATATAAATTATTAATATTATTAGTAAATTGAAATAATTTTAGGATTGATTTCGAATATGTAAGAAAAGAATATGAAATTTATTATAATCCAAAATTTAGTAACTCAGCATTTTATTATAGAACTTCAAATGAATCTAAAAAAATTAATTTTACATTATACACTAAATAATATTTGTAGCCCACTGTGCGGCGTCGACGTCAGCTGCTGGCTGTGTTTGCTGGTACAGAGCGGCCGCTGCCTGGCTGCCTGGCTGACTGCCTGGCCTATTGAAATTTATGTGGCCGTTTTTAGTCGTTTACGCTTAGCCAGCGGAAGCGAACGTCGCTGTCGGAATCGGAGTCGGAATTAAAAAACGGGCTACCAAGTGAATAAATCGTCGGTGTCGTCAACAAAAAAAAAAAAAAAAGTTGCTCCACCGTTGCCTTTGTTTGTTCATTGCTGATGTGCCTACTCAGATTCATAGGTGCAGCTGCCTCCAAACCCATTTCGTAATACGTTTGAATATTGTGTAAATGATTTATAAAGTTTCACAGTGCAAAGTGTTTGAGTAGTGTCAAAATTGTTTATATAAAATTCAATAGTTAATACTAACTTAAACGGCAATTGATTAGTTTTTCTATGTGCTCGTTTAGCTTAAATATTTTGAAGGCAAACATAAACGTTCATTAGTTAACATTTGAAGCCAACGGTTTGTGGAAAACCTGTTGCTGCTGACGGTTGCCAAAGCGGATATATATGTAGCAGAGTGTAATAAAGTTACGTTCTTTAAGGTTGGTATAATTAAAGTATTTGGTGTAATTATTCAAACATGATCATCTAATCGCTTGCTCAGAACTAACAAGCCATTTAAATTAATCAACTTGACATACACAACTTATGCAAATTATTTATATTGAGGAAGTCAGAATAAAGAAAGAAAAAAAAAAACTGTTACACTTTGTTGGCCAGCAGAATGCAAAAGAAGCAAACAAGTTTCATGTTTTCACTGTGTGTGTGTGTTGAGGCTTCCCAAGCGTGAGAAAATTCACAGCGCATTAATTAGCAAAAAGTAATCATTTTAAGGTAATCGACAATGCGGGTAGCACTACCAATACCCAAGTCTCTCATACACAGTCCCAATCCCCATCGAGTTTAAGCCAGCTCTGCTTTTGGTCTATCCAGACTCTTTCGCATGTGAGCTTCATTTGGCCAAACGTGTCAGTTGACACGCTAGCCTCAGAGGCTGCAGCTGCAATTGATTGCAACTGCAACAGCAACAGCAACACAAACTGTTGCTAGCAGCAATTTTGGAATGTAACTGGATTTCTCACAGGAAAATCGTACAAAGCAGAGCTTATTATCTACTTATCCAACAACATTTAAGAGCATTTTTCCATATGTAGAATCAGCATTCAATCACAGCTGCAACAATTTCAGTTGTACATTTAAAATGGCCAAAAGAGGCGCATAAATTACACGAAAGCACAGCATGGTCCAAAAGCCAAACCAAACCACGATTCGTACAGACTCATTAAGGTTTTAATTTACAAGTTTAGCTGGAGATTTAGGCACTGCGATTTATATGCGTCGCAAGGCAATAATCAACAGCAACAACAACGTGCAACAAGCGGCAATCACGCAGCGTGCAATACCAACAACATGCACCAAGTGTCCTCCTACGCAGTCCGAGAAACAAAGCCAAGACTTTTAGGGCTGGCCAAGCAAGGGAAACGCTTGGGATGGAACCAAAAAAAAAGATAAAAATTAACAAACACGACAGCAATTTTAGCAGCGACAATAATGTAGAAAATAACATGAAAATGATAGCAGAAAAGGGTTGGGTACATCACAAAATATGTTGCTTTGATTAAACACAGCTTTGACAGGGTTTTTTGATTGACTTGGCCAACTGATTGGCGACCTTAGACAACAGCAGTCAACACCAGCAGCAGCCGCAGCAACCGCAGCAACACTCACTTTACACACCTGCAACCGCTGCCAATTATACAGAGAACTTGACTCGACTCGACTTGACGCACGTGCATGTGATTTGAAAGACCAAAAACCGTTCTAATTTCTCAACTGTCAGTGGCAAGAGGCAATTCAAGCTTGCAACAAGCCCGCACCCGAACTCGTTAGGTGCTTAGCAGCAACAGCAACAACAGCAACAACACTTGCAATTATGTAGCGCGTTTACAAAAGAAGGTCGTCAACGTCGTTCTTGCTGTTATTGTTGTTGTGGCTCATGTCTTCATTTTGGGCTTTTTGCACACACAACAACAACGGCAGCTACACATGTTGTTGCTGTGCACCAGAGCAACAGCAGCAGCAGCATCAACAGCAGGAGCAACGCTTTTTGTTTGTTTGTGTTGCCAACACTTTTTGGCCTTTGGCGTTGACTCTAACCCCAATGCGCCTGGTCCGCTCGCCCTTGTTGCCTTTATTAAGCGAGGACCGTACCAAAAGCCACTTGCTGCAACAACAACAATGGCCTGGCCTGCAATCGCAGCGCTTTTTTAATAGTTTTTTTAGCTGCAAACAAGTTTTTAGCCCGGCTGCTGGCACTTTGGTCCCCTCCGGTGTTGACGTCGCCGCTGGTTGCCGATTTTTTCTCTAATTTGCACCGCTTTAATTTTACCTTTTTATTTGCAACACTTGTCGTTTAAATGCAGCAGCCGAGCCAAAGTGTTGCCAATAAATTAAATGCAATGCAAGCAATGAAAAAAGGCCAAGAACGAATTATGTTTGGTGCAAGCCGAAGCTAATATACACTAATTGTAAGTAGTGTAAGTGGATAATTCTAAATAGTAATAAATAAGTTCACTATGATTCGGATTAATTTAACAAATGAAATCAAATTTTGTAAGAATATTTATTTTTATTATTATAAATATTTGCAATTTTATTCAAGTGTAATAAAATAGATTCAAATAATTTTCAGTTTAATTCAAAGTCTACCTTATCGCATTTATGTCATTTTATTTTTTTATACTCTGAAATTCTCTACTAACAAATACTTCTAAATTAGGCCAATAACTCCATAAACAAATATCTTAGCTTACAATTTTATTGACTGTTATTAAAGTAATAACTTAAATATTTTAATTGAACAATCTTGGTCGAGTCGTTGGGTTTTAATTTGAACTTGGCGCCGCGTAAACATCATAAAGAACTTATTAAACTTGCTGCAAGGGTATGAAAAATCCAACTAAAGCTGCAACCCAAGTGCAGAGCATGATGGCTGAAAATTATCTATGTGGCCGGGGCAATTCCCAGTTCTCAGTTCTCAGTTCGTTTTTGTGGCACGACGCAATCGCAACAAATGGCATTTTTATTGATATTTCGGTCGGTTTGCCTGCCTGGGCAGCTTCATGTTGAAATATGTGCGCCACCTGTTGATTTTGTTTGGCGATTGGAGCTCAGAAAGACTTCAGGTCTTCAGGAGGATATGAATAGCAAATGGCAAAAGACTTAGTCTCTGTTAAAGTCTCTGAATATGGCTGTGGGGAGACTCGTGATTTGCAGCACAAATTAAAAGCGAGGGCGATGCATATAAATAGCAATTTGGACAGACGAATTAAGGCAAATGACTCCCAAGTACACAGAACATGGACAAAAGTTGTAAAGTTGTCGTGTCACAGAAATGAACTGAAGTTATGTCAACAGCGTGACTCGATAGTTGTATGTTATGTTGTTGTGGGCAGAGACCAAAACCAAGTCATGTCAACTCATATGTAGAGTCTATGGGAAACTGAAAGAATCTTGCGTAAACTTACAGGCGGGTTAAGTTTCTGTCTAACAAATTGGCCATTTGTTAAACTTGTTTATGTCTATCGTACAGACTAGGTATCTATAAATGAATATTTTGTCCATCAATTTTAATTAAACATTATTAAATGCAGTGTAAATAAGTATATAATAAAATATAATATTCATTTATAATCTGCTATCTCAATCTTTTAGCTAAAGTTAGACATTTTATGAGGCTTTGCGATAAGCTAGAATGTAACTTTTTTCTTCAACTATTCAAGACTTCAATTGAGTTCCATAGACATTATCAACAATTACAACTTTATCAACTGCCTTCATCCAATTAAGAGTCTTCTTGCACGTTTTGTTTGGTCCAATAAGATAAGCAATCAGATGGTAAACTTCCCCTGCATTCAAAGTGCATTATAGACTTCAACTTCTTCATGTTGACAGACGAACGACAGGTAGATAAGTAGAACGTTGATAAGCAACAAATTTGACAGCCATAAAGCAAACGGGGCAACTGACATGGGGCAGGTAGAAAAGATGTCAAAACGGACAAAGAGTGGGAATTGAAATAGTGACAAGGAAATGAATTGTAGGGGAGAAAACACAGAAGCAGTTGTAGGTACGAATACAACTGAAAATGGGGCAAAAACCAGTTTTGGAGAATTTTTATTGTATTTTGCGCATGTTGCTTAATTAAAAGACAATCGAAAGCTGCAGCTGCATCAAAGACAAAGCAATAATGCAGATTGAATCTCACAGAATCCTCTCACAGGTTCATCAACAGAACAAGAGGAACAAGAAGACACAGCAGGAGATCCAATAAACCTGCTCCAAAAGCCCCCGAAAATGACATGTTTATGAGCCTCAGACATAAATATTTAGACGAAATCTTACGAAAGAAAGGGGAGAGTATTAAGACGGGAAATTTGACATGCCGCCTCTTAATGAAATGCTAACGATATTCATTGGAAAAAATCAAAAGCGTAACGAGCCAACTGAAACCACAGACTCTGAACGCCCAGGCAGAAAAAAAAAAAGAGTTTACATTTCCAAACGGCTTTTCCAACAAAAGAAAATTATGTAAATGCTGGAAAATTGTTTTGGCCATTCTCGTTGTTGTTGTTTCTGTTGTTGCTGTTGTTGGCCAGCAATTTGCGCTGCCTCCGCTTAGGCTCGACTGCGCTTTTGGGCAAATCAATTTGAAAAGGCCCCCGCGGTAGGGGCGGCTGCCTGCCGAAGGGCGTGGCCCAGCAGCCAACGAAGGCTTATAATAATAATTGAATACATTGATGCCGCCAGCAGTATTTTGACTATTTTGCAATTGAATTGAGCAACAGCAGCATCAACATCAGCATCAGAGGCTGTGGCAGCAACAGAGGCAGGTGCAAGTTGGGCCTGGCAAAAAAGCTAGCCAAGTGGAAATGCTATCTGCCGTTCTTGCTGCTGTTGTTGTTGTTGCCCCGCAGCTATTGTTTTGCCCATTCATTTGTGGCAAAAATCAATGCCAAAAAGCCTTTAGCAAAAAAAAGAAGCCAAAGCAAAATTATTGGTTATCAAATTTGGGTCATAGCAATTAAATTTTGCAATAAACTGATTACAATTTATGGCAAATTGAAAGACATTTTAAAATATATGTTATACAGAGATTTAATATTTTAGCATGATTTAAGTAAACAAATAAATTTGCAGCATATATTTTAAGTGGCAATTTGCAGTAGAATTTATATTTTCGTCGTATAATATACGACCACACAGCAGAGTGATTACGAGTACGTTGCATGCCCCATGCACCCGTCAGCAGCTTATTTATGCACATGCAACTGTAACTCTTCATCAAAATAATGTAATTATCCAAATTGTTTTCTTTGAAATTTGTTTACATCATTTTTTACTGGTTCGCAATATGCTAAAATGCCAGAACCATGCAATGCGAAACGCTTCCCGTTAAGAGCCACTTCAAGTTGAAGTTGCACACGCCTCGAGAAGTGGAAAGAGGGCGGGGGGCAGGGATTGTGGCAGGGACAGGGACTGGGACAGATGTGGCACAGCCAGAGTCAGAGCAGAGCCGCAAGCAGCTTTGCCACTGCTACAACTGCAGCTACAATTTCATTATGCATACAACGACAACAACAACAACAACGAGACCAACAACCAAACACATCAACAGCATCCTCAGCTACATCCATATCCACATCCACATCCTCATCCTTGTGCTTCCTCGCACACTCTTTCACCCTCTCCTTCTCTTTCTCTCTCTCTCCCCATCTCTCGTCTCGCTCTCCAATGCAGCGCCATAATCTTCATTATCATTAAAGCCTCGCGGAAAGCGACGCTAAACAGTTTTAACTCTTTTTGCAGCTTCCGTTTTGATTTTTTTTCATTCATTTTTATTTTATCTATCTTTCTCCTCGTTTTCATGCTAACTGCTTGCATGTGCCAGATAGTATAAGCACATATAAGCATATAGCAGCATTATCCAACTCAGCGCGCATTTTAATTGCATTCCACACCCACACACACACTCAAAACACACACACACACACACACACACACACATGGACAGCATCTCATCATGTTTTCGGGCTCGTTTTTCCAACTCCAGCATCAATTTCATAATGAAATATTTTTAGCAACTCAATTTTTTTGGGTTCTGTGTAAACCTTGCCAAATTACTTTGGCTAAAATGCGCGAAAATTTGCTAAATAAGCTTAGCCACGGTTTTATGAAGGGGAATCGAGAAATTAAGGCACTCAATAGTTTGTTCTTTAAATTAAGGAAATTACAGATTTTTCATTGAATTCAACTTAATTTTGAACTTTTACCAACGCTCGACGTCTCAAAAATTTTGGCAAACAAAGTTAGGTACAGTAAAATACAAAAATAATTGTTGTGTTTTCTGTAATTTTTTTATATCTTGATTTCTCAATATTAAAAAGTGAAGAACTTAAGCATTACTAACTAAATAATATTTTTTTTCAGCTGAAATTCTGAATTGAAATAATAAATTGCATTCATACTAAAATATTTTGTATATTTAAAATTTTATTTAGATCTGATTAGAAATACATCTTCATATTTCCTCACCCGATTCAGAATTTGTCGGGAATGTGTAAAGTTAATAACTCAGTACTTAAGTGATTATCTGATTAAATTGCTATAGTCGTAAATTGCTGATGTTTGCTGTAGTTGGATGCATTTATAAAATTGAGCCGGAAAAAAACGCTTAACTCTTAAACTTTGAAGCGCCATTAGAAAGCAGTTTTCAGTTTTCCGATTGCCTCGAAACGGCAGACAAGTGTAAAAGCTACACTTGAGCAACGTCAACTATGAAGTGTGTGCCTCCGTTCAGAGATGGGATAAGATGGAATAAGTTGGGATGCAATGTGATTCTCGATCACTTGGCGGTCTAATTGCTTTGAATTTTGACTGGGGACAGCTGTCTGGACATGGCAGCCACTTGGAGAAAGAGAGTGGTCAACACCCAACGAGAAACACATACTTGAGATACTTAGAAGGCAGGCAGTAACTCTGGCTGGTTAAGTAGGCGCCTCTTGTTGCTTCTATTGTGGGAATAACATTTCAATGGCGATGGCGAACAATGCAGGAAAGGCAACTCGGAAAAGCCACTAAATTGTACGCTGTCAGAGTGGAGCGGCATGTCAACAGCAATAATAATCGTAATAACCAACAGAGCACCATGTCCCCATTGCTGTTAGTATGTGAAATACACACACACACACATAAACACACATATCAAACTATTAAGGCCATGCAACTGAAGCTGGAGCAGGTTCAGCGGGTTGAGAGTGGAAGTTGACAGGCAATGCGGTGGGGCAATCAAGGCACAAAACTCTCTGCCAACGATTTACTTTGAGAATCGTCGTGTGGGGCGTCCCCGTCTTTAGTCTTCAGTCTTCAGTCTGTAGTCCATAGTCTTCTGTTGTAATAGTCTTGGTTGTTGTTCTCTTGTCCGGATGAACTGGATATTGGCCGCTAAGAATAGCGCTAGTCGCTAGGTTGCAGACGGACAATGATCTGCACACAGGACAGACGAAGTGCCTTGTAATAAAGAGCAAGGTTGCCAGATTGTTATATTGTACCTCCTGGCTATGTTAAGAAAGGCCATACGTCTAAAAATGTTGATGTGCGGAAGTTACAAGAAATTTAGTATCTCACAACCATCACTTTTGATAAACTTTGAGATTGGTATCTAACGGAGTTGCTATTTCCATCAGCTTGATGGAATTTCCAGTTTAACAAGACCTTTATAGGCTATTTCCACGACCACTCACATTTGGCTCATTTGGTCACATTTGGATGTGGCTAATTTTTGGCTTTCCACGACCAAATGTGAAACTGTTAAGACACTCAAAGCAAAACAGCTGTTCGGCTTCTGTGCACAAATTACAAAAAGCAGACAATAACAACATTTTATTATTTATTATGATATTTTAATTTGCGCAAATTTAATGCCTACCGATTTTATTGATGAAAACAGCTGGTTTAGGTGATAATTGCTATTTTTTAAGAGTTTATCGATAAACATCGCGTGTTCGATAGAAAAATACTAAAATTCACGAGGTCGAATGACAAAATATCGGCTCATTCATTATGGATGAGCCAACATCATTATCCGGATTTTGTACTGAAATGAAGTCCACATTCGGGCCGGATGATGAAAATGGCGTCGGATGAGCCAAATGTGCTGTCGTGGAAATAGCCTATTAATCTAAAATTCCTACTCCAGACTATTAATTTTCAGAATCTTTCTTGTGTTTTTTTTCTCTTGCTCTTTCTGTATATATTTCGGTCGCTCTCATTGATGATAAAATTTCTGCTTTAACTAAAACCTTGTTCTTTAACATTATTTAGTCTTAAACCTTATACTCGTAGTGCTATTTTATTGTCCAACCAATTCAAAAACTAACTTAATTAAATTTTGAGTTATAAAAATATATTTTATTATAATAATTTCTTTTATAGTTTATACCACGTTGCTAGAATTTTTAGAATTTAACTATAGATCTATAGATCTTTTTACATAAGATTTCGGTCAATATTATTTTCCTAATCCTATCCACACTAAGTATAGATCTTTTTAGGATTTCTCATTTTATCACCTTTTTCTGTAGTAAGGTCGTCCTCTTAATTTTATCTTAGGTCTAAATAGCTATTTGCCCATTGAAGAAGCTGTATATTTTCCTTTGTTACTTAATAAATATAATATCATTTTTATTACCATCTCTCGCTTTATCCCTCTCTCTTTCTCTCTCTCACTCTCTCTGTCTGCTATCCCATCAGTTTTACAACAATCCATCAGCTTTGCTAGCCAGTCCAACACTTCCTCGGGCTGAATCACCCGAAATTGCCGCAACTTGATTAGCAATTCCAATTAGAAGTTTTCTCATTTCTGACAGGCATAACATTCACCATGCCACAGCCAGAACACAGAGCAACAATTTCCAGCAACGAATCCACATCATCATCATTATCGTTAACATCATCATTGTAATCATAATCAAGATAATGAACATTATCATCTGGCATGCACAATAAAAATAAACAGATCATAAATAATATATGAATTCAATTCATATCCGAAAGGATTTGCGGTTAAGATGCCGACGCTGACGCTGACGCCGACGCCACGCACAAGTATGGACAGAAAACAAGTTCCAGAAACTGAACACTGAATGCACCGATTCTATGGATCAGGAACGTAGTGGGGAGTAAAAAGAATCGAGCTCAAGATCGCGTAGATGCGCTGCAAAAGAAAACAAGAAAAACACGTAGACAGCCGGCAAAGCATCTCTGTGTGTATGTGTGTGTATGTGCTGTGTCTTTCAACTCACTTTTTCACAATTTCCCGATGCCGGTTGTGAAATTTGCCAGAGCATCGAATGTTTCATGGCCAAGTTAACAGGCGCACAGAGCTCAGAGTTGGCAAACGGAGCTAGATAAACCAAACCAACCAGGCGAAGCCACTGAGAGCGATCTACTAGCCAAGCCAAAAGAGAGAGAGAGAGAGAGACCATCATTAACTCAATGTCGTGCAACATGCAACACTGAAATTCAAGTTCAACGAAAAGGCAACGAGTTATTGTTTCTAGACAAGATTCTTTCCACTTATTACACAAGTCATCAAGTGGCCGCAACGTCATCGTCATCGCTGTCATCTTTTGACATCACTCAAAGATCTTCTTGCCACAGCGAGTTGATGATCTTTGCCCCATCCGCCGACTGTGCTGGCTGCGCTGCCTGTCTTTGTTTCTGTTTCTGTGTCTGTTTCTGTTAACGGTCAATGTGGTTGCTACCAAATTCAGCAGGCGTTGCCGCATCATTATCAACTGATTGTACTGTACGTTGCAACCCCGGCTACCGTATCCTGACGATGCACCGGAAAGCGACGCGCAACATCAAAAAGTTGCCTCCTACCCTTTTCCTTTTCATTCCCTCCTTCTTCCACTCCTAAATCTTCCTATCAGAGACATTTCAGCGTTGTTGCATCTGTCTGTCTGTCTGTCTGTCTGTCTGTCTGCTGTTGTTGTTGTTGTTGTTGTTGCCGCCGCGCCTTTGATGGCACTAATTGTTAATTAATGGAATGCAGGCGGCATGCTGCATGCAGCATGTGGCGTGCCCAAGCAATGCCTTGTAAGATTAGCGCTCTGAGCATCACCTTGGCAAAAGTATCGACAGATTACCTTGTGGCTGCTCAAGTTAATTCGAATGGCTATTTACTGCAGGCTTTTATTTCACCCAAAGTCAACACAAATCTTCAACATATAATTATTATTATTTTTAGTTCCTTTAAACAAAATTCAAAGTAAATTTAGCTGGAGAGGCAATATATATATGTAAATACTCTTTAATCTTTATATAAAGACAAGAACAAATAAATATAAGCTGACAACTTTATAGAAAACTTAATAGCTTTGTTTTGAATTAATTATAGAAATATTGTGACTGAAAACTGAAAACATATTGAAAAGAATTTTATCTTAGTCACAAGACTAGATTCAAATAAGATAAATTATTTATAAACTCTTTTAATCTACGATTTTAATAAAATTTAAATTTTTGAAAGCAACATTTTGTTTAGAAAAGTTCAAAATTAAAAAGTATTTTTTTATTTAAGCAATTTAAACGCCTTAAAATTCCTCTTAGAGAATAAAAGAGTTATTCCAGTTTAGCTTTCTATTCCAAATTCCTATTTAATGTAATTTAATCTTCAGAATATTCCCATTAAATTAACTATAGTTTCCACTTAAATATTACGTCAATTAATATGCAATTATGTATGTTTAATTGTTTTTATCAATTTCATCTCATTTTCAGAATTTCTATGGCTTTAAACAAAACAATAGGCAAACAATTAAAAAAAAATTCTAGAAAGCCGAAAAGCTTAGCGAAACCCATGCAGATAAACTTTTTATAAATTAACCAAATATTTTGGGAAATCGAAAAAAAAAATAAAAAGAAAACAGGCTCACAAAAATAAAATCCTCGACGAATATTATTTTTTAAAACTTTCAGCAAACTTTACCAATTATATTTATAGATCTCATGAGATTGAAAAGCGCTTAATAAACCGTATACGAATCATATAAGTTATACGCTTTGCGGAATTGAAAAACTTGTCAGAAAACATGTCTCGTTGTCTGTGTCAACCGTTGACAGCAAAAGTAACTTAAGATCTGAGCGAGAAACCCAGTCATGTGACAAAGGGAAGCTGCATTTCTCAAGCGTTTCGCTTGTCTCCAAGGTGCTTATCGATACCAATGCCAGAGACTTATCCACATTCACAGACAGCATTCGCAGCTCAACTTTGCATTTTGCAGCGTTTGCTGTTTCCCCCAAAAAATTGAGGCGAAGGAGGGAAAAAAGTGAAACGCTGAAACATATTTCATTTTCAGCTTCAACGAGGCAAAAGTTTTTCAATCTCACCTGGCCAACCCTCTGGCTGCAACATCCTTTCACCCAAGCTGCAACTCGGGCCACAAACTGTGTCATCAGACGTCGTTTGTCGCCTAACTTTTATTGAACTGTCGCTAACGTGGCAAGGTGCGGCAGCGGGTTGGGAGGACAGGAGGGGAAAGGTGACAAGTGGCAAGTCAAAAGCCGCAGACATTTGTATAAATTATAACAGTCGCATGCGTGGGCGCCTTGGGGAGTGTTTGACTTTTTTGGCCCCCAACACTGCGGCGTTATGCATTTATGATTGCATGTGACATTTGCATGGAAAGTCCCTTGACTCTCCACCCCGCTCCTCATCTTACTGCTTGTTGAAATCAAAGTGCAACAGCTGAAGTTGCCGCTGCGGGGCGTGAAAATCGTTTGCGATTTTAGTTTCTTTCACCAATTCGAGAATGCTGGCAGCATTCAAGTTGCACGTTGCACGTTGCAAGTTGCTTTGCTTTGGCAGTTGCACGACACAATCATTAAATAGCCATGGCCAAGTGCTGACAACAACAGCAACAACAACAACAACAGCGACAACGACAACAAATTACAAGCGCACATTGTCAATGTTGCACTTTAGGCGACATAAATTTCATGTACATTGCCAGAGCAACATGGCTAAAAGGCAGCAAAAAAAAGCTAAATAAAAAGTAGGCAGCCATGAGGTGTCAATGTACAATTGCGGCAACAACAACAGCAACAACAATACCAACAACAGGAGCTGGCAAAACAAAGACGCGATTGTGGTTTTTGTTGCACTGCGCATGCCAAATGTGGACACGACGCCAACTTGCCGCATGCTGCATGTTGCCTGCCCCTTAACAACAACAATGTTGCACTCGCCCTTGCACTCAGTTGCTGCTTATTGTTGCTGCCTCATCCGCAAGAACGCGCTGTGGTTTCATAGCATTTGCAGCCGCTTGTTCTATTGACACACGCGACGTATGAGTAACGTCTTGGAATGTTGCCGCCGTCATCGTCAACGTCGTCCTCATCCTTATACTCGTCATTGTGGTTGCTATTGTCGTTGTCGTGTTGCATTCCGTAATTACGCAACATTAGCACAACATATCGAGCACTGCATTTAATTAGTGGGCACCAGGAGGTACAATCAAAGGTGGCAAGACTCCAAGTAGCAGCATTGAATCAAAGCAAGACAAACTGCACACATGTCAAATGAAATTGTTGGCATTGTTCATAATTGAATTGCAATTGCAGCTAGCTTGAAGGCTACATAAATCTTGTTACTGACAATGCTACCAAAATTTCACAAGATAACAAACTGATTTTTTAAACACAAAATTTTTATATACAAAAAATAAATTCACAAATTTCATGACTTTTTAATATTGCCAAATTGTTTGAAACTTATATTAAAATATCCCAATATAATAAAACAATATTAAATCAATCTTAAATTAATTGAAATAAGATTAAAATTTAACTTAATTAGTTTTACTTACTTTAAACTTTAAACTACTTACTTTAAAATTTGAACAAAATTAAAAACAATTTAGAAAATAATAATTAATTAATTAAAATCTCGCTCTATGTCTCTATAATATATATATTTCCATTGAAATTACACCGTGAAACTTTAATTTATTTTTTAAATTTGTAACTTTTAATCTAAATGTATAGTTAAGTGTCGGCTGATAATATTTAGCTTGACAATAAATAAATAAGATTTTTTAAATTTTGTCGATATCCAGCCTTAATTTTGTGTGTAAAGTCTGAAGAGACGACAACTTTATATCTTAAATATATAATAGTTTAAAAAAGTCAAAATCAAAGCAAGTCAAAAGCAAAGACTAAAGTCGCCTGTACCCGTAGTTGCTGTCTCATTGTTAGCCTTATTATTTGGTCTCTTTATGCGCCAACGTTGTCGGGCCAAAAGCGTTGCACATTTTAAGTCTCATTGTGGCTGTTATTGCCACTGGCAAGGGGCAAGAGAGGCCGACCAGGGCGTGGCTACTTACATGCCACATTGTCGGCGGCACATGAAACTGTGTCGCGGATTGTCACATAACAAAGACAGAGGCAGAGTCAGAGTCACAGACGGGGACGGAGACGGAGACGGAGACGGAGACTTGATTCCGAATCCACATAGTCAACCGTTAGTTATCACTCAGCAGAGTTGTTAACTTGGCCCTTGGTATTTTATTACAATGACCACCCAGGCGGCGGCTTGGGAATCGGAACTCAAAGTTCAAAGACTGCAGCAGACTGTTGACATTTTGTGCTGTTGTTGTTGCATGCAACAACTGCTGATTGACATAAGCGCTTTAAAAAGGCAGTGATATGTCCCAATCGCCGATTGAATATCACACTCAAAGAAAATATGAACTCAACGAGGAAACAGACAAAAATAATACAATAACAGCAAAATAATAACAATCTCAGGGGCATGACACTTTCACAGGGCAATCAACACACCGACAGCAGTTTCTCGAATCTATCCGAAATATTTCCAAGCGATTTCACAGTGAATTTCGTAACAAAATCTCTATGAAAATTGAGATAAAAGTGCCCACAAAAGACAAACAGAGACAGTCAGAAAGACAGACAGACACACATGGTATTGCCATCGTTATATGGAGTTAGCTTGATGGCAACTTCAACATAATATCAATTTCAATAAACTAACAAGCAAATGTCTCTCTGAGTGTGTGTGTGTGTGTCGCTGGCAATATAAGAACTTATAGTGAGAGCAAAGCACTTGGATATAAGGTAGTCATATGTGCTCCGTCTGGAAAGTATATCCCACTTTTGGAATGGGAAGAACAGCAGCTATAGTAAAAAAGAGGATAAGACAGACAGAGAAACAGCATATAAAGGTAAATTTCAATTGCACACAATGAGACTTTGACGATAGTGCAAAGAACATAAGAAATTCAGATACAAAGGATACAATTAAAGAGCTTATAGAGAGTTTGACAAAATATAGAAAATAAATTGAAGAATTAAATTTCATTTTAAACCAAACACTTTATCTAACTTAGTAACAAATATAGCAATTTTATCCAACTCTGAAAATGTTTGGTCGACTTCTTTTATTTGAAGTTAGTTAATTTAATAAATAATATTTATTTTTTGTATAACTTCACTGTTATGAGTTACAGACCCTCAAGAAATATTTATGTAAAGAAAAAATGCATAAGAAATGACAAAAGCGGATTAAGAGCTAAAACAGAAAGAAGTCAATATAAAACAGAATTACCATATATTAAAAAGGTTTTTAAATAACTAACTTGTAAAGTCTTCTGGTTCAAGACATTATTATCAAAGCAAATAAAAATCATTATTATAAAAATTTTGAACTTAAAATATAAACCTTATTCAATTATCTAAAACTTCTTAAATTAGTCATTTATCTATTAGAAAATTAACTCAGCTTTCAAATTATAATTTCAGCTCAAATTCAACTCATAGAAATTTGTTTTACTGTATTCCGAAAACTAAACAACAACAAGTCAAAACATGATAACGAAAATTTACTCAATCTTGTTGCAATTTGTATAATGCATAACAGTTGCAGTTTGTTCCAACTTACTACATTGTTGTTTTTAGGCACAGCCATTTGCCTGAAAAGATAAAAACTTTGCATTCCCTAATAAAAAACAACAACCGGAAAAGCAATAAAAATAAAGTTTGTAAAAAAAATTGAATCGAACTAAACTTTAGACTTGACTTGCAGAAAAAATTGCAGCAAATAAAGCAGAAATATGTAAAAAGTTTGCTTGAATAAAAGACGCATAAAATTATGCTATGAAATTTGTCACGCTGCAAAAAGTCATTGTAGTTGTTGTCGTTGTTATTGGTCTTGTTGTTGCAAGTTATTATCTGTTGTAGCAAGTGGGTACAAAAACATTTTGATGCATTCGTGTATGACAAGTTAAATGAACATGTTGTTGGGCGTGCCTCGAGATACAAGTGAAAATCCTATGGAATTACTATAATGCCAGATAAGCCAGTTTTCCTTCTAGTTGTTTTTGTTCTTGATTTTGTTGTTGTTGTGAGTGTTTCCGTTGTGTCTGCTGACATTTCGCTAGCAACTTTTACATGAAGTGCCAAATGTCAGCACATTTGTGTCTCATTGTAGTCGTCGCTTGTTAAATTAATGCAGAGCCAACATGGCGTATACTTGTTAAATGCAGAACAGCAGCAGCACCAGCAGAAAGTGCACAAATTTGCATAGCTTAAATTTAACTTGGCTAAAGGAATTCTAGTATGAAAGCAAAACCTCAACTGCAGCTATACAAAGACTCCTCATTCACTTTTATAGTGAGTCATTTGTGCTTTGCGCTGATTACCGAAATACCCTGTAACCCAAGTGGACTGAGGTGTAAGCCGTATTTCTCTAATAAATACATTTTACTCTTTAAAATTTAAATCGATCAAAATTTAAGATTAATTGTGAATGATAAATAATGAAATAAAATAAGGAAAACAAAACTTGGAGACTTTTATAAAGCAACAAAAATTAATATATCTATATAGAGGCAACAAATTTTACAATTTTAAAATTACAAATATTTTATTAATTATATCGTGATCTTAAATCAAATTTTTTAATTCTGACTTTTGCACTTTTTAATACTTCCATTTTAATATTCGTCTAAGATACCAAATTTAAGTTGAGTTTAAGCAATCATTCAATCTAGCTAAATTTTGTTCACCGGAACTTAAATTTTACTGAGCACTTTCAAGTCACGCATGCCCTACTTAAGTACCGCAAGGCACGTCTTCTTTAGAATGTTGCAATTCCTTTGTTATCGGGACTGACAGGCTTTTGTGCCTTGGCATTGTTGCAACTGCCTATTGCAGAATGTAGGTGAATGGCGGCAAGGAAACAAGTGATGCGGCAAGCTCAAGTTGCCCCCAAGGCAACAGGCAGACAATGTCTGTCCAGCTACAAAAGTTGGTAGCAGTGCCACAACCTTAACCCAATTTGCAACAGCTTCGCTTTCAATTAACACACACTTTCAGATCCCCAAGAAAACCAAAAAAAATATACAGATTTTTCAACTTAAAAATTAATATGCTGAAAATCTTTTGAAACGATTTGCAACTAATAGGCAAAGGCTTAAAATTGCATTAAAAACTTTGCAAAACTACGCACAAGGCCACACACACACACACAGACACATAGACACACACAAACACATATGCATAGTTAAATTCAATAAGTCAAAAGTTGTATAAAAGTTTGCAGCCATGGTTGGCTTTTAAGCCAACATGAGAGTGAGCTCTTAAAGCAAAACTTTTGCAAAAACAAGACCACAAAATGTGGAAATATGTTTACTCCCAAATAGGGAATAGGGATGGCAGGAAATCTTGAGCATTTCCATAAACTTAAAGTGACCAGTGGGTTTGCCAGTTGTGGCCAAGAAGAAAGGGTTGCCCAAACTTTTTAACAAGCTAAACTTAGCTCTTAATTCTTAATTCTCATCTTGTCAGATGCTGTAAGGATACCAAGCAAGCTTATGGCCATGCAGGATATACGCCTACGTCTCGAGCCGCAACACAGTACAGTCGCGTTCTCCACTTCGTGCTCCTCCTCCTCGCAAGCAGCCAGCACATCGACATCCACATCTCCATCTCCATCGCCGGCCACCGTGGAGACAACGCTCATTGAGACTGGCAAACCGACGACGACGACGACGACGCCGACGGTAGCATCGCCCACAAGGCGTCCTCAACTGTTGCCGGAGCTAAGCTTCAGGTAAGTTGCATTTTTTTTAATACCCTTTACCGAAAAAGGTCATTAAAAGGGTATATTGTAACAGGGAGAAGGAGGCATCTCCGACCCTATAAAGTATATATTATCTTGATCAGCATCAACAGTCAAGTCGATAGAGCCATGTCCGTCTGTCCGTCTGTCTGTCTGTCTGTGTGTCCGTCCGTCTGTGTAAGCGCCTAGATCTCAGAGACCTTAAGAGATAGGGATACCAAATTTGGCGGGCAGCAGGTCAAGTCAATTTTAAATTTTTGACGCGCCACCTTGCGTCAAACTTTTAAGATAATTCGGTTTTTATGGCAAATTAAGCTATCAATTAACATTATCAATTATCCCACTCAATCGCAGCAAGATCGGACAGTTAGAGCGGCAGTAATAGCTAGCCAAAGTCATTAAAAATGAAGGCAATACAAACACCCAAAAGTATGCAGTAGTTTTCATTAGGTAGTAAACTCTTTAAAGTACTTTAGAATATATTGAAATAATTAACGGGTATTCTATGGTCGAGACCTTAACTATAGCTTTTCCGACTAGTTACTTACCCGAAAAGTATGCAATAATAAATGGCTTCTTTGCAGCGAAACAACAAGTGCAGTGAATACAGCGCCACAACAGCATTATTATCATCATCATCATCACCATCCGCACTCGCATCCACATCCACATCCGCATCAGCATCCGGCACAACCAAGAGCCCAGCCGCGACATCAGGTGGAGCAGCTGCAACTGCTGCACAGTCACCACGCCCACAGCCATGACCCAGGGCTGCAGCAATTGCCACGCTCGCCCAGCTCCGAGGAGGACAATTCCCCAACAGAAATGAATAATTGTCGTCGTTTGGTTGATAAACCACCTCTGGTAAGTCCACATTTCCATTGATGACCATTCTTTTTGGGCCTTTTCCGCCTGCAATCTGCTTACGCTCATGAATTCGTTGGCAGGCGAAATCAAATCGATACGATTTCATGCGATTTGCGATTGCCTTGCAGCTGCCAAGGCAAATAAACCATTCCGAGTAAAATGCAAAAAAAAATATTGCATACTTTTGGGCGTCTTTCAATCCAATAAATGCACCAAAGTGCCAGAAAAGTAGCAAAAGTTTCTAAAAGTATCATTAATATTGACAACTTGGACTTTCTTTAGTGTTTTTTATCCATTCAACTGCGCTTTTGCCGACCAAGGAATATTACAGAAAATTGAATAAGATGCGCAAATATTGATAAATATTGGCATAATTGAACGTTATTGGAATTGTGAATGAATTTCTTAAGATGCTTATAACAAATAAAGGCAGTTAATAGAGTTCTTTTCTTGCATTTATTTTCTCAGTTTTTAATTAAAATCAAAATTGAAAACGTAATTAAAATTTATCTGATTTTTTTAATTTCTCTCCCTTTCTTCTTGCGATTTAAGTTGAATAGAAAAACTATCAACATGGAAGAAAGTTTAGATATTGAAATCTATTAAATTGGATTCACAGACAGTTCACTGTGACTCTCTTTCTGTGGTATTTTTGTTATTTCTTGTCACTTGTCCGTAAACGTCTAACACTTGCTTAAGTAACATTTGATTCTTTAATTCTCTAATAAAAAAACGTTTACAGCTTTAATGAACTCTCTTAAGGGCTTTACACTCCTCAATTCTTCTTTATCAGTCATCCGTAAACGTTTTTGTTCTGGCGTAATACTCTTAAGAACAAATGCTTGAATTATGCTGCATTTTAAAGTAAGAATATATTGAAATTTAAATTGTAAGTCAAAAAAAGAAAAATATAAATCCCTTCAGGCAAAAAGGTAAAAAATCCTTTGAGCCTGCAAAGGAATTGCCGTCACTCAAAAAGCAAATGGAATTTAGCAAGCACTTGAGTCTATAGAAAAAAAGTGTTTGCCACTGAACAAGACCCAAAAGCGTTCATTAAATTAATTTGCAAAAATGCAAATTACGAGCTAACGGCACTTTGGCACGCGCCGCCGGCAATTGCAACAAAAACAACTGCAACAACAACAAAAAAAACAACAACAGCTGTGGAAGTGAAGTGCAACACGCCATTTTGTAGTGCATTTGCTGGCACAACGGGAGCAGGAGAGCGAGAGAGCGAGAGAGAGAGAGAGAGTGTGGAAGAGTGAGAGGTCGAAAGAACAAATGAGAGTGTGAGAGAGCGGGAGATGAACAAGTTTCAGCAGTCATGTCAGGCAAATGGCAGCCAAATGCCGTTAACTTAGTGACTTTATGACACATAAATCGCAGCAACAATGCCGACGTGTCCTCTTTTCTATACACACATAAATACACACAGATACAGATACATATACATATATACACACACATTTGTAGGCCTACAAGAGCAGCTGACAGTTGCAGCTGCAGCTGTGGGCAATGGGATAAAGTTTGCTGCCAACAAAGCGACAGACAAAAGGTGGAGATAGCGAAAAGGAGCAAATCAAATGCCAACACAAACTAAACTTTTGAGTTAATGCTCGAATAGAAAATACCCTCTATATACATATGTTAAAACGAGATGTCTTGTTTATTTATTAACCGATTTAAATTGCAACATCTTTATAATATTAGAAAATTATATTTTTTTGCTAATCTGTCTAGATATGTTTGAACGCTAGCTTGAAAAATAAATATCATGTTTATTTACAAACCAAATAATATGATATATGAAAACTTATAAACAAAAATTGTTAAAATTAATTAATTAATTACAAATGCAATTTTTGGCGATGTTTCTTTTTTACGGAATAATTTTAATATGATTATGAAGTTTAAACACTATATAAAACAGAATAGAAGAAAAATTTTGCATTTAGTTATTAAATGCGTTTTTGAACTTATAACAATACCCAAGTATATTTTAAAACATATTTTAATAATTATAGCCTTTATAATCTTAACAATAATAATATTTGGTTGCTCTAGAAGTGAATGAGTTCCTTGACAGCTTAATGCATATAGTTTTAATTAAAAATAGGCTTACTTTTTTCTTATATATATATATTTTTTTTTTTAGTTTTCAAGAGTTTATTAAATAAACGTACTGTCAAATTTATAAAAGTAAAACACAGTTGATATCTTTAGCTTGTACTAACACTCTTAATGAATTGCAATGCATACAGGGTATAAAGAGACGTACTTTACAACTGCTTTCAACTTAGACACGCCCATGCCCAATTGTCCCATTGTTCCCAATGCGCCTACCATGTTTTCTACCGTCTTCATGTCTATTCTTTTGCATTGCAATGCATTTTTCTGCTTTATATATTTACGCCTTTTTGCTAGCAGAGAGTTGTACGCCGGATTTGTCGAGCAGCGCCTGCCGAGTGCCACTTGAGCGCATTGTCTTGCTAAGGACTTTGCTTACTTGTGAGAGACTTTTCCAATGTCATTAGCATAATGGGGGCATTAGGTTGGCTGCCTGCCTGGCACTGATTGCATACTTAACGATAAGGAACTGCTTGAGTACCAATTCAATTAGCTACAATTGCAGAAAGATGCACATTCAGACAGATCAAAGAAATACAGCGCAAGAAACTCATCAAACTATCCATTGGCAAATGAAATATATTATCTTTAATTTGAATCTTAATCAAGCAATCAATGAAATCATTTTCCTCATACTTAAAGTAAAAGTTCATAAATGGAAATTTGTACGAGTTAGTCTAATAAGTTAAATATTAATCGAACAATCAATGAATTTCCTTAGAATTCAATTATTTTTTTCTTAGAATTCTTTGAGTTAATCTTAACTGACGTAGAGCTTAGGAATATCTATTGTACTTTCGCATGCATTCATAAATAAATAACTAATTATGGCAGTTCATGCATGAATCTTTTGAATGCAACATGCTGAATAGAATCTAAGCAATGCCACACAATATTCCTATTGAATATATATCTGTAATAGCCCTAGAATTTAGCTGAATTCAATAGGCGCCTTGAACACTACGAAGCAGCAATTGAAGGAAGCCACATCAAAAAGGCATTTTGGCCAATTCCCATTCCCCTTGGGCAACTACATAAAATCAACATAATTATAACAAATTAGGCAAATAACTTATAAGGCAAGAAGCAGATCAGAACGGAACCAAGGGAACAGATGGGATAGGGGGAATAAAGTAACGTAGTCAACACTTGAGCAACTGTCTGCTAATTGGAAACGCTTTAAATGGGCTCACAAAAAGCAGCCCCAAAAACTTTGAGCCTCAACTCATTTCAAAGTAATTTACCGCAACCCAAAGCCAAAGTGTGGGCAAATCAGGGGCAGGGGCAGAGGGGAAGGAAAGGCAACGAGGCAACACTGACTACATAGTCAACATTTTATTGGTAACCAAAAATGTTACACATCGATTTGCAGGCGTCTCCTTGTTGTTGTTGAAAGTGTTTTGCGATGTTTGCTGGCTTTGTGGCAGGCAACAAAACTCAACCAGCAACAACAACAACAATAATAATGGCAATGGAATTGTTAAGGATAAACTAAATTGCAATTATTGCGTTGCGTCAAAAACTTTTGGCCCCCCCGGAGTTGTATACAGTGCAATTGTAATGGTTTCATTTCATACAAAATCTCTTTCAGGTTAAACGCCTCACCATGGGCATTGGATTGTTGCGTGGCACCGAGGATAGCCGCCCATTGGTGCACAACAACTGCTCCTCCTCCCTCAACTCGGGCTCATCGCAGACCATATCCGATGGCTATGTGAACGAAGCCATCTGTGAGCCGGACAAATATGTGGCAAGCAAATTCGGTGACTCCTGTCGTCAATCTCTGACGGCTCTGGAAACTGCCACACAACGTCTGCAGGCGGAGCTGCCCAATAGCAAAAAGTATTTGCGGGAAACGTGCAGCGGTAAGAAGACGGATTTCCTTAAATATTATAGATTTTTCATACATACAAATTTCAACAGCCATAACTTTTGAGAAATTAATACGACTCTTATGAGAAATGTCATTTTGATCATTATTAGGTCTCCAAATTGATTATGTATATAAATTTAGTGCATTTTGAAAGATCCATATTTTTAAAAAAAATTTACTTTACAAATATGCATAACTTTGTCAAATCTAACCCGATTTGAATGCGGCACGTTTTTTGCTTCTTATTTGGTCTCTACATTGATAATGTTTATATAGTAAATATAGTAAACTTTGGACAATCATTTATTTCCAAAAATTTTCAACAAATTTCTATTCCCTATGGTTTTTTTATTAAATTTATTTTTTAAAATATAAATATCAAGTTTTCACTTTTAGTCAACTCCTAAAGTCGAAATAAGTATAAAACATGACTTTAAATTTGATTCAGAGAAATTACATTACATTAAAAAAATTACATTTAAAAACATTTTAAAATATCTAGTTTTAATCAACTCCATATGATATTAATATATATTAAAAAAAAACAACTGATTACCATTTGATAAGTCCTTTTAATCATAATATGATCTCTTAAATGACTCCGATAATTTGTTATATTTAATTTTACGACTATTAATGTAATTTTTTTGAATAATCTGTAAATATTTATTTAATTCCAATGATATAGCCAACTCGAGTCCAAAACTGTTTGCACACGGCTCCTCACTGCGTTTGGACAACCTCAGTCTGGCCGAGCAGCAGGAGCTGAAGGGCGCCGCATGGTATCAGGCGGGAATTCCGCGGGAGATCTCACTGGAGGTGCTGTCACGTCAAAGTCCAGGTGCATTTCTGGTGCGACAGAGCAGCACAAAGCCAGGTTGCTTTGCATTATCCTTACGCGTGCCGCCGCCATCGCCACGTGTGGCACATTATTTGATACTCCGCACACCGCGTGGCTATAAAATTAAGGTAGGACAGAAATATATAGTTAATTAGAACACACTGATAAACAAAATATCAAAGATATTGTATTAAAGCATTCTTTTTTAAGTAAGACAACTTTTAAAGGAAAATATTTAAAATAAACACAATCTTTCAACGAAGTTTTTTCTCTTAATTTTAGAATCTAGTTTCTCAAGGCCTTTTTTAAAGTAATATTTTCCTCAGAATTTTCGACTAAAGTATACATTTAAATTATTTTTTTATCCGTATAATAAATATCTTTATACTTTTCAGGGATTCACCAAGGAATTCAGTTCGCTGCGAGCGCTGATTACGCATCATTCGGTGATGCCGGAGCTGTTGCCCGTACCGCTGACGCTGCCGCGGCCGGCGCATGTCCGGGCACAGGCTCAGGCATATGGAAATGGTGGCGGTGATTTTGAGATGTACGGCTCGCTGAATGACTTTCGGAAAATGATGGCCGATTTGAATGTGTGACCGTTGGGCGCATCTAATTAATTAAGTAATTATGTGACGTTGATTGAATTAAGCGCCACACGACTGGACATATTGTTCGACCCGGTCTGCTGCCTGTCTGGACAGGATAACAATCTGTTTAATTTGCTTAATTGGCTGTGCTGACGGTTGACATGGCTACCAAGTCGAAAGCCGCTCCAAAAAAACTCCAACAAACAGTGAAAAAAAAAAGTTAAAAAAAATTTTATGAAAATTAATAATCAGAGTTGAATCATAGAATATGTTGCCCAATGGCAGCTGCAGGGTATACACATAAACACACACACACTCTGACACACAGATTGTGCCACAAAAACTGCACTCAAATGATGCAACTGATTGAAAAACAAGTGCAAACAAAACGAATATGCAACAAATATGCAAATCGAACCTTACAATTATTATTTTTTTGAATACTTTTTTTTGAATTTTAATTTACTGTTACCGCTGAGTGGCAGGTGCAACACAATTCTGATTGCAGCCAACGGGATTAAATGTTAATGCCAATGGGAAAGCCTTTTGTAAAATGTTTTTAGCAGCTGCCAGATTTTAGTTAGTATTAAAACATTCTTAGTTAAAGCTGAAATTATACATACATAAAAGTATCTGATACAGCACAAAATGCAGCAATTAATATATAATATGTAAACGTAAACAAACAATTAAATGTGGTGTAATATTAATCATATAAGTAGCTAGGTTTATACAAAATTATGTTTACTCTGTAGTGTTTGTAATTTGTGTAATAAAAAATATTCAAACAACATTTTAATTAACTTTATTCTTTATCAAATTATTATTTAAAATATGTGCGCCAAACTTTTGAATCAGCTGTTTAACGAGGGCTGCATTTCGCATTCATCGCAACTATCTGTTTAACTAACATTAGCTGGTCACACTATTTATATCGATATGTGTCGTGCTATTGTGGAAATATCGATATAGCTATCGATAGCATTTGCAATGGCGCGCAATTTAAATTTTTTATTGCAATAATTAGCCAAAAAAATTACAATTAAATAAAAAGTTTTATTTGAAATTCTATGAAATAAAGGTGAATTTTTACTATGAATGTTGAAAATGGGCTTAAATCCGCAAACAAAGCCTGCCAGCCCGTTTATTGTTGCAATCTGCCTATTAAAACAAGTTGGCAGCTCTATATTTGTAAATCAGCCGTCTCGCTGAGCGTACGTCGGTATTGGTGCTCGCTCGCTCGTTTAATTTATTTAAATAAAAACTTAAATACACAAGCAGCGAGACAGGTGCGCTCAGTGGTTCGCCGGCTGCTCAAAGAGAGAGTTGTCATTGCGGAAAAGTCAGAAGAAACCGTAGCTCGTGCGTTAAAAAAATAGCTGGGCAGCATATTACAAAAACAACATAAAAAGTAATTGTACATGTATATCATCACTTAAAAAGCATTTAGCTAATATTAAACATTAACTGTGCATTATTTGTCGTATAAATTAGAGAGTGTTGTTAAACTGTTGGCGTTGACCAGGAAACTTGAGTTTTTGCTATTTTGCCACATGTATTTTTATCGTATTTGTGTACTTTATCGATTACGTCGGCGCGCTCAGCATAAAATGAGAGGAGAAGAGTACCAGGAATGGAAGATGAAAGCCCGAATGGTCGAGAAGATGTGTGTGAAGCGAATCGCGTGTTTTTCTTTTTTTTGCCAGGGCAGCGCGGTGGTGTGACAACATAAAACAAATATATGTATGTGTGTATATACATACATTGATAAAAATCATTGTATGTATGTGCAGTATGTGTTGAACAAAAAAAACCTTTTGGTTCATCGGCAACAGCAAAAATTTCACTAGAAATTTTGAAAGCGCTGGGCCGCGAAAAAAAACCGGATATGATACTCAAAAGCTAACCAGCTTACAGCAACCAAATGAAATGAAATTACCTTAGTGCAGTTGTGTGCGTGCTTGTGTGAGAGTTTCTAGCGGTGTATGCGAGTGTGCGTGCGAGAGAGTAGGACTGTTTTCGTGTGCGTACCAAAATTGTCGCGTGTCTGGCATGCAATTAGGCATTCAAATAAGTACAACAATTACACATGTACATATATAAGCTTAGGTATATGCATATGTATGCTTTTACTTCTGGCTACCTTGTTTATAGAAACAAATAGCACCCGCCACCGGCACCTGACAACCGCCTCTTGCAGTTGTTGCTGTTACCTTTTTATTTTCGCATTCTGCTTTGTTAGACATTTCGTTTTTTATTTTGTTGGTGTGCCAAAGCTCTTTTCCGCACGAGACTTGCCACGATTGAACGATTGAGGGATTGAATGAATGACCCAAAACAGCCGCCAGACTGGCGCGCGCCTTACCTACCACACCCCCCTCCACTCTCTTTATTACTTGTGCGACAAGTGCATGAAAGACACGAACAAGGCACGAGCTGAAGCTGCTGCTGCGTTTGTTGGAAGGTGTGAAATGCGGAAGAGGGCGCGATTCATGAATGAGTTGCATTTGTAAGAGAGCTTATGCTCACACACTCTCTCCCTCTCTCTCTGTGTGCACTGCTCTCTCAACATATGCATGGCTTACAGTCAGCATGCAAAATCAATGGACTCATCTGTGGGCGGCTGTATGCATCGGGAAGGTCACACACTCTCTCTCTCTCTCTCCCTCCCTCCCTCTGAAAGCTGAGACAAAACGCGCGCTTTTTGCTTATAAAGAGAAAGATGTAGCCATACGATTAAATCAGGGCAAAGATTAATGTTTATGTTCGTGAATGCTATTTTTATGATTTTTGAGTGATAAGAACCAAGAAATCCGAATTTAGAATAATAAATGTCACATATTACTTTCAATCTCTGTAGATTTCTCGCGCCTAATCTCAACGGGCAACCTAGCAACACTTAAGAAACATTTTCACAATAAGAAAAAAACACAACAGACGGCCGCAAAATGATCAATATGGACATCAGCGTGACGCCCAACTATTCCTATATCTTTGATTTCGAGAATGATTTCATACACCAGCGGACACGCAAATGGATGCTGGAAAACTGGACATGGGTGTTCTACTATTGTGGCATTTACATGCTCGTCATATTCGGTGGTCAGCATTTCATGCAAAATCGGCCGAGGTGAGTTCTATATATAAGTAAATAAGTACTACATATATAGCTATATAAGTTGAAAACCAAAACATGTGTTAATTTGAAGAACTTGAAATTTGCATCGGTTGCATAATTTCCATTTATGTATGTGTATCTGTATCTGCTTCTGTGTATCTTTTGTTGAATTTCAACTGCATTTGACATTGACCAATGTCTGTCCGACAGTCTGTTTGTCACAGCAGTAAAGTAAAAACATAGTCTATATAAAAGCCCTTGAACCCTCCTTCAGCAGCGTCTTTGCCCTCGCCCCAATGGATTTTGATTCTTCTCCCACCGGACAATTTTGTTGTTGACTTGGCTACAATCTCTCTTAACAAGAACGCAGGAAAAACAATATTGATTCTTTTTCTTGACTATAATATATTGCTTGGGAATATATTAAATATACACAGAGATCAGAAAAACTTTCCAGTAAAAGTGAAAATAGCTTTGAATATAAAAATTTTAAGTAAACATAGTAATAGAATCGTGTTTATGTATTAAGTTAAACTTTAACTGCGAGATATTATTAAATTTTACTTTCATTTCCATATATTTTTCGTTAAAACACGATTAAAAGCACTGATAATTTAACCAGATATTGAGAAACTGCGCCTCAAAGAAAGTTCTACACACATTTTATAACCGTATAACTATCGTAATTGTTGATAATGGAAATTTAGATATAAAAAAACTTGTTGGCTTTTGAACTTTGCACAGCAAATGGCATTTATTATAAAATATTTTTGGCGGCTCTTTCCATATTTAGTAGTATTCTCTGAGTAAACACCTACGCCAGTTCATAAAGAACCTTAAAAATGTAGCTACCAGATATTCAAACTATGCTGACTTCACCCAATCGGAAAACAAAACAATGGGAAAAAGAAGAAGAAGCAATTGGAACTTTGTATCAAGGTATAGATACGTAGAAATGGGTATAGATATACAATGTCTCTATAAACTATAATATCATATGTAGACATTTTTAAACGGAATCTCGTGCAGCTGTTGTTTTCGTCAGATTTGTAATAATAAAAGTTTTGCTTTTCTAATTACAATGCTAAGTATTGGTCGTTAACTTTCAGATGCCATTACTCCCTCGCTCATTAGAATTTCTAGTTATACCTGTACCTGTCTAAATGAGAGAAAATTATAGGTAATCCCAAGACACTTGCGAGTTGATAGGGTCAGATCACGGATGCAGTCAAGGTCAATGCACAATTCCATTTATAAAGCGCCTAATGCTTACGTTATTGTTGCGAAGTAACCCAAAAAAATTGCATGTCGAATTACCACAAAACTGTTTGCAATCTTTTGTTGTATTTATTGTTGGTTGTTGCTGTCGCAGTCGTTGTCGCCGCTGTCACTGCAACTGTCATCTGTCTGGATTGCAAATATGACGGGCGATTATATAATTCTCCATTTCTAATTGTCGCCAACGCCAAATTCAATTGGCGCGTGACTTGGCAACTATCTATGATTTCACTCTATAGGATATGTCATTTTGAATTACCTATTGTTTAATATCAGCACTGTGCCAGGCTGTCCAGAGTAATTTAATAGTATGCATGTTAGAATTAAACAGAACTTTGATATTTGAAATCATAAATTTTCACTAGAAATCGGAATGTAAAAATTCATAAAAAAAAATTTAAACAGAAATGTTAAATAAATTTCCCATTTTTTTGGTATATTTCTACTTTTTAAAGTATTTGCAAAAATATGCTGAAATTCCATGAAATTGAGTTTCTTATCATAAATTTCTTGTCAAATATAGCAATTTAAATGGTGCTCATCAATTCCCCCAAGCAAACTAAATGTTGGCATACACTATATATAAATATATTAAAACGATACTACAGCCCACACTTGAGACAACCTACGCTCCTTTCGAGTATCCAATTCAATGAATTATCATTAAATGTAGAGGCTTGGCTTTTCGTTAAATTCTACGGCGTTTACAAAAATGAAAAATGAAAAACCCAAAATCAATATTTAAAATTCTACACACATTGTACACTTTAAATGTTGTTTCAATATTTACAGACATGGAAGTGGACTTGGTACAGAAAGGTGTGAATTGGGAGGTACTTGGGGAAAACTACGAGACGGAGTCCAGCACGCTTCGTTTGTAGTATGGACGTCATAGAGTCTACAGACTACAGGCTTTTTAGTCTGAGATCATCTTGATTGTTTGTTGATTTTTATCACGTTGGAGCTTAACCTTTCCACTTTCTAAGCGAGAATTTGGTTGCCCTTGATTCTCAATTGCGAATCTATTGCGGGTTGTGATTGAATTTCCATGCCACCCGTAGAGCATGCCGTAATGAGCTCCACACAGTGACTGTTATCAGTAAAGCCATGTGTTATAGCAATGCCGGCAAAGTCGTCAACATGTCGAGCATTCTCTTATCAGGCAAAAATGAATTTCAACAAGTCACAGCGACAACACAATGTAAAAAAAAGAAAGAAAATACAACATAAAAGTACATAAAATATATATATGAATACAACTGTGAGTTGTCGTAATTGTTAATGATATCATTTGCAATGATTCACAAAAAGAGGGGTAAACTATAATTCGATCAGCGATTCAATCAAAATGTGTTGACCACATACATATTACTTATGTTTCCACTTGGAGAGTCAATTCAAAGTCATTTAAATACGACACAAGTTTTTCCCACGTAAAAGGCATTTCCATATATATTCATTATGTGTTTCATAATACATGAACCCACTGTCTCACAACAACACGCCAGAAGTGGGTGTGTCCTTAGCCGCTTGGCAACAATTTTCCCAAGTGGGTGAGGTAGAAAGAAGAAGACAACCCTGGCAAGCGCCAGGACATTCAATTACCTACATGGAAAAAATTGCGGCACGTTTTTTACACTCTCCAACATGAAACAGCTAATTGGCCTTTGACTAGCCTCAAGGTGCTGGCGACAACACACAACAACAAAAACAACAACGAAAAAACCAAAAGTAAACAAACATTGTAATTGCCTTAAAAGGGCAAAAACAAATTTCCAAATGAGAGATGTGCAAATATTTTGTAGCTGAGTGTTTGTTTCGGCCTCGACGCGTGTTGCGTGTGCTCCTCAAATACATATACATATGCATGCTGTAGGTGTATGTGTGTGTGTGTGTGTGTGTGTGCCCAGAATAACGGGACAGCATAACAGTGTTGTTGTGCGTGGGCGGTAGACACAATGTGGCGTGACACTGTGCAACAAAATATGTTACAAGTTTGTGTAACCATATATGGAAAATTCGTGGAATTCAAGTCTGTCAACAAGAGACTTCATTTATATAACTCTTAACTAAATCTCTATTTACAAATCACAGACTTTTGTTAGATTAAATAACCAATTTTTATCGAGAACGAACAACAAGAGTTTCTTTCGAAATTCGCAAGTTGTTGCAATTTACATTGTTTGTAAACGTTTCACAGATCGTTGACTAACTATATGAGTAATCCCACTGTAAAAAATTGATTTATTTTTATGTCAGCTCGCATAAAAAGCTAAACAACCGTAACGAAAGAGTATATATGTATGTATGTACTTTATAATGTAGTTCATCCTTACCCCTCTCATTGCTCACTCAGCCAAGTGAAAAGTCCTTTAATATGGGCACAACACGCAATCAACAGAAATTCCCCCAAGCACAGTCTTTAAAATTATTTAAAGAAATACTAGACCAGAGGGTACCCTATACCAAGCAAAAAATTACTGATTTTATTAGTTGTCTTTTTTTAAATATAAGTCAAAAATAATATAATTCATTTAGCTATACTATTTTAAAAAATATAAAAATTTAAAGTATTTTAGTATATTTAACTACCATTTAATACTTTAGCTACAGGGTGTTAATAATTGTGTAGCTTCTTAATGCTCACGTCTGGAGTTTACAAGCTTCTGTTGGAATTAATTATATTAATATAATTGTCCGTCCTGCCATGATGTGTCGAATGGGCGTGTCAGTTAAATAATTAGCACAAGGCACTTGCAATTACAAGTTACATCAACAATAACAGTTATACTACATATATTTTTTAATCGTATGTAACAATTACAAATAACAAAAAAATACAAAAAGTTTTTGAGACACACTGAAATATTTAAAAAAGTGAAACTTCAAAGCTTTAATTGACTTTGAAATTTCGGTTTGGGCTGCTCAGTAAAAAATAACCGTTAGCGTTGACAAATTCAAAGTAAGAGAGCAAGAGAGTTGTTTTTGGAGAGTACTGTGTGAGAGAGATTTGAATAAAGTGTGTCATTCAAATATTGACCACGAGTCGAGGCGACAACAGAAAGGAATGCAATCAAAGAAGAAATGCCGATTCTGTTTACCTGTTAACACGTAACTCCACTCTCTCTATCTCTTACTTTTACTCTCTCTCTCTTAAGCTCTCTATTTGCAGCATCTGTGTGATCAACAATCACGCTTTTACTTTCATCACGATTTCATCTCTTTACTGACTTCTGCTCTGGTTTTTTTACGATTTTTTTTAATTGACTTCTCAACTCGTTTCAATTGTTACTGTACATATATTTTTGTTACCTTAAAATATTAACAAAATGCGCAAAAAGTGGCACATATTTTTGTCCCAAATGTCAAATGTCAAAATCTTTCGCAATCGATTCCTATAAGTTGTTGCATTTAAATTCGATCGGAAATAATAAAAATGACTTATAGGCAAGTTTGCAATCTTTGCTGATAACCAAAATGTAGCAAATTTTAATCAAAGTGTGACCAAAAGTGATTACAAACTTAAGTATTGCAATAATCAACTCAAGATTAACGATTGGATTTATTTTGTTTAATTCATTGATTGTTTATAATTGAAGTGGCTAATTGTTTTAATGATATAGATGCATTTGCTTCCCCGGAGTTTCCTGATAATTGCTTTATTCCCAGACTATATAATTACCAACTGACAAAACATCTGTATAAGATATTGCTCTATCTAAAAGATACAAAATTGAACTTTGGAGTCGATTTCACCAACTCTAAGAAAATGTATGTAAATTGGTCAATAGGGCAATGGATGGTGGAATGCATAATTATTAACAACAACAAAAATTAAATACGTAAAAAAACGAAAATATATAAAATTAAACATAGGAAAAATTGACAGTCTCTAAAACTGGGAAACCGCAAAAATGTTGCAATGCCAAAATTGTTGGCCAAATTTAATGAGAGAGAGAAAGAGAGAGAAATACAAAATTGAAACGCGTCAGCTTCGAGACAATGTTGCGAATTTGTGGCCCAAAGGCAAACAAAACAAAGTGTAAAGCGGTCATAAGCAGAGAATACAATACACAATCATATAAGTGTGTGTGTGTGTGTATTTGGAACTGCATAAATCAAGTCCAACAATAATAATCAACTGGCCCAAGCATTTGATTTCATTTGTTTCGTTTCGTCTCGTCTCGTCTGTTTCTTATCCGTTTGTATACAGTTTGCATTTTGGCTTGCATAATTTTAGAGTCCACCTCATTGCAAAATCAGGTTTAGTGCCAACTTGTCGCTCTCTTTTTTCCTCACTCTTAACAGGAGAGGGAGAGTGGCACACTCTTAAAAGCTTTGCCTGCTCTCACTTTTGTTCGACTCTCTTTTTCAACTGCCCGCAGCTTATGCAATTTCGCACAAAGTGAAAACTTTAATTGGAATTTAGGGTCGCTCTCTACTCTTCTCCTCCCTTTTTTGCCATCTGCCTTAAAAGAAAGTTATCTTATTTTGTATGCATTAATCAAGCGGGCAGATCGCTACACCCAAAATGACCAAACAGCAGCCCGGACACAAAGTAGGCGCCGGTCCGCCGCTTGGTGCATCCAAAAGGGGACGACCTGTGCCCTGTCAAAAATTGAGCTTCAAGGAACGCCGACGACACGAGGTCGCGCGGTTATGTCCCTCTGCCTAGAAGCCAAACTGCCAAGCTATCAGCAAGGCAAAATTGGTTTTCCTTACTCATTATGTTTTGGCACAAATAACACAGCGTTGCCAATGCGCAGCTGTTGCTCGCGTTGCTAGAACCGTTTGGGAATTTTTACGCAAGTAAAACGTAAAAATTCACAACCGAGCGCAACAGCAGCCACAGAGCAAATTGTGTGCGGTCGTTAAATGCGATTGCTTACAGCGCAGCGCGTCGTCAAACTTAATGCGGGTTAATAAAATGAATTAGAATCAAGATATATATATATTTTTATATACATATATGTATATGTATGTATGTATGTGCTGTTTAAGTGACCAGTATACACGCAGCTTAATTGTCAAATTTATTCCCCTTATTCTTATCTGTGGCAATTTAGCAGTAAAAAATTGCATACGGAAATTGTGTCTTTTCTCTTGAACAGAACAGGCAAGCTAAAAATCTCAAGTTGTTTTATGATTTCATTAATTAAAATTGTATAGTTCAGATTCAACTGGTTTTCACATAACTTATCTTTATCACAATGCTGAGTAACCATAAATTCTATCGAAAAAACTTTGTACTCTGTAATTAGTAGTTCTATTGATAATACAGAAAAGTTAGTTGAACACCTGTTTAATTTTAGGAAACTTTAACAATAACTGTTTAAACATAATAGAAATGCTTTGAACACCTGTTTAATTTTAGCAAATCTTAACTTTAATAGTTAAAACATAATGTAAAGAAATACTGTAACGATTTGATTTCGCCAAAAAGTGTGCGCAACAAAGTAGTTAATATATTCCAGGAAAACTTTAATGTATTCCTTCCATTTGCTTCCATTTCGACATACATAATTAGATTTTACTGATTTCTAATTTAAGCAAAAAACATTTGCGTACACATGTACAACCTTTTGAAATTTGAATTGACCCCATTAAATAATGCAGTTGCCAAAATTACCCAAAACATTTACCATGCAGTTGAAATTTGCACAAGCAATATTCGTATATTGTGGAACTGAATTAAAAACACGCCACATTCCCTGATAAGAGTCGAATCACTTTTTTTATTACTTTCTGATTTAGATTTCGCTATGACTAATAAACGGGACCTTATCGGATTGATTTTTTTCGTAAGGGTAGACAAAAATGTGCAAAAAAAAAAAAAAGAATACTATTTAGTTGAATGGCAATTTAATTGGAAATGCCTAACGATATGATTATCAGCTGATCAAGTGGCTGAGTCGTTGACTGATTTCATTCCCATAAGCTGTTATTTTTTCAACCAACTTTTTACCGGGCACGCCCTTGAGTCATGCTCGTCCGCCGACAAATTTACTCACATTTCAGGAGAGCTGTTATTCGCCGGCGGTTTAAAGACCCATTAAATCTGACTTGAGACGCCCAAAAACTCATTCAAAATGCAAAACATGTTTGAACGGGGCAAGTTTATTATTAAATAAGAAATTAAATTAAATTAAATGTGATAAAAATGATTGATTGTGAAAACGAATTTTAACACGTGGCTAATTTATGTAAAAATACTCGTTTCCTACATCTTGAAAACTTCTACTTACCTATAAAGTACCTATTTAGTACATAGGAAATTTCTATTTCTCTATAATGTATATGAAGATTTTTCTTAAAAGGGATCTTCTGTTAAATAATAATCTTTTGATCATATTTAACTTTGCTTGTCCTTCCTGAAGGGTATATACAAATCGTGTCATTCATTCATTTGTAATAATGTCATAATCTCAGGCGATCGTTCGATTTCAGCGTGAGATCTGATAACTCAATACAGAAATCGTAACACTGTGCAGTGGTCACCTTGTTTCATTAACGTTATTAAGTTTGCTTACATAAATGCATTTAATGAACCGACCGAATTGACTCTCCGTCAATTTAAGTGCTTAAGGATATTAACTTAAATCATTTGGTTGAATAGCTAATGAATTCTCAATGCTATTTTCGAGTAACGACCTTATTTCGAGTCATTGTTTTTTTTCTTTTCAAAAAGTACTTGATCTTTTCCCACCTCCCGCATGAGACTGAAACCAGTTGAAAAGTTTATTGATCTTTGTTTTATGCAATGCAAATTTACATAGATTAATGATCAGTCGAAACAAGCCCATTCCACATGGGTGTCAATTGAATAAGTCTAAAAGCTATTTACAAATCTTTTTACTAACTGTAAAATAAAGATATAGGTTATTTTTATACCCTGCAAAGTTTGCAAATTAAGATAGTAAATAAACAAAGCCGTTACAAGTAGCTAAAGTATTTATAGCAGCTAAATTAATTTATAGGTTATTTGTAAAGTTAAGAAAATTAAGACAATATACAAAAGAAAGCATTTTCGAGTGGATATAGAATATATTTTTATTAAGAATGACAGTTCAAATATATTAAAATAATGTTTGAGTAGACTATGCTGTTTAAATTTGATTTTAATCTTGAATATTTTGCACAATTTCATTACAATTGCATACAAATTACAAAAGTTAGTATGTATTTTGATTTATATGGTATTGTATCTGTCAGGTTTTAAGCTTGTAAACTTCTGAAACTAAGCTTCTTATTATGAGAAATATTTATTGATCTACTTTACATCAGTATACAAAGTATTCTCTAGTCGAGCACATTTGAGAATTATAAGTACTTGAAATGCAGTAGCTAATTAAATGATATTCCTTTACAGATTTCAACTACGAGGCCCGCTCATCATATGGAACACACTGCTGGCGATGTTCAGCATAATGGGAGCTGCTCGCACGGCACCTGAACTGATTCACGTGCTGCGTCATTATGGACTTTTCCACTCGGTCTGTGTACCCAGGTAAGTTTTCAACAGACTGTCACTGGCACTGTCACAGTGTGTGAGATTGTCAAGGTCATCGGGTATTGTAACCTGATTTTCCACTGTGATTACTGACCGTGCACTATCTTTATATCTGTCAATTGTAGCTATATTGAACAAGATCGCGTTTGTGGCTTCTGGACCTGGTTGTTTGTGCTGAGTAAATTGCCGGAATTGGGCGATACGATATTCATCGTGTTGCGTAAACAACCGTTGATCTTTCTGCATTGGTATCATCACATCACAGTCCTGATCTACTCGTGGTTCAGCTATACGGAATACACAAGCTCCGCCCGTTGGTTCATCGTGATGAACTATTGCGTCCACTCGGTGATGTACAGCTATTATGCACTGAAGGCGGCACGCTTTAATCCACCCAGATTTATATCGATGATCATCACGTCACTGCAGCTGACGCAAATGATCATTGGATGTGCGATCAATTTGTGGGCGAATGGTTTCCTCAAGACTCATGGCACATCATCATGCAACATATCGCAGCGTAATATCAATCTATCGATTGCCATGTACTTCAGTTACTTTGTGCTGTTTGCGCGATTCTTCTACAAGGCATACCTGTCACCCGGCGGACACAAGAGTCGTCGGATGGCCGCTTCCTTGGTTGCCCAGAATACCGCCAAGCTCTCCAGTCCGTCGACCGCCGAGCCGCATTCCAGTAAATATGTTGGCGGCATTGATGATGCCCAAAATGCCTATCTGCGCAAGGCCAAGGCGCAGTAAGGTGTTGCCCCATGCCACATGCCACATGCAACAACTACAACTACAACTCCCTCTACTCCTCCCACTATTTCTACTACAACTGGCAAGCGCCCCTACACCTCCCTCTAATGGCTAAGGACATTTTACGATGCAGTACCGGTATAAAAGTTGTTTTTTAATTTTAACGGACACACACACACACACAACCTAACAGACATACAGCAACACGGAGACGCACACGAGGGGCGTTTGAAGAAAAAGATTAATTATAAGCATAGAGTTTTACCAGGCGGCTGGCTTATACACATACCAATAAACAGATATATATCTAGATAGATATATATGTTTATATAAAGTCATGTATATAATGAAAAACTCTCCGAATTGTGTTTTGTAAAAAGTTAGCAATGAATGATCAACTTTTCGAAAGCTTGTATACTCGTAGAGTGCAGCTCCCCTCCCTCTCGTAGAATCGGATAACATCTACACATATACTTGGGGAGCTACATGGATAAGCCCCTAGGCGAACCTCAGAGATAAACATAAATATAACATAACATAATATAATTTTCATTAAAAATTTCAATTGTCAATTTTGGGTTCAGACCGCCGCTCAGTTATCCAAGAATACGTATATGATATATCCCTATATACAATATATAAATATATCTCTTTATGTATCTCTCTTCAAAAATTATTGTGTTGGGACGTAGCAAATGTCTTTTGTAGCTGGAACCGAATTGTACTTTAAGTCTCGAGATATATACTTGTATTTTATGTATATTTATATAACCAGCAAGTTAACAAAACAAACAGAACGAATATGCTAAAATAAGTTAGTCCTTTCAAACTTGTTCAACATGATGATGACGATGATTTAAGCGCAAATTGTTATTGTAATGTAATAAACTGTATACAATATTTAATTTCATAACCGCATAGCAAGAAAACAATTACAAGGGGCGTGCATTTAGTAACCTTTTGTTTCGAAACTTTTCTTCGAAATCAAAGTTTCTACACCGCAAGCAAGCAGGAATGAAGGAACGATTAGGTCCTTGATATGAACGTAACAAAACAAAAAATAACAAACAAAATAAATGTTTAAATTATATATTTATATTTCTAAGAAAAACCAAGGAAAATGAAAACGTAATGCAAATAAGCAAAGAAGTCCTACTTGAAAAGTTAATTTAGTATAAACGACGCAGAATGAATGACTAAAAACAGAATGGGCGGAAGCGAGAGAAAGAGATTTATGTAGAGAGAGAAAAAGAAAGCTGAAGGGAGAGCGATTCCCATTTGGATCCTTTGAGCCAGTCAAATTTGTAACTAAATGCAAAAGTAAGCTAACAATTTGGATTTTTTGTCGGGTAATTAAAACTAAAAGATAAAAAACAACGGATAAATAAAACGTAACAAAGGAAAAGGAACTAAAATATGTATTTTTATTTTTTTTTCGATTCTGTGAGAAATATTGCAGGATCAACCAGGAACACATTCTAGTAAACCAATTAATGAACCTTTGGCTTTTAAAACACTTCAGACTGTAAGTATATGACACAATTGGATCTGACTTATCTCATAATAACAACCTGAAAAGCATAATACAGATCAGTTTATTCGACATGCATAGATAATAAATTTTATTTCTTTCGCATAGTTTACTCTGATGTATTTATTAATTTATTATTAAGTCATTTAAGTTTACATCAAAAATGGGGAAAAAACATTTATTTTTCTTCTTGGCTTTTGGAAAATGTTTCACTACACACTGATGTACATTAATATGTATGTATATAATTTTTTGTTTTTCTTGTTTTCGTTTTTTTTTTTAATTGTTTAAGTTGCATAAATTTTACGCAAGGAAGTTAATTCTCCAATGATGCGATAGGAAAATATTGAAAAGTCTATCGCTTAAATTTAAATACTAGACTAGAAAAAGTTGCTAAAATACATTTCACATATTTTGTATAATATGTTTAATGTATTCTTGTATCTGTATTTAAGTGTACGCACATTTCAAGACCCTAGAACCTAGGCGTATTATTACAATATATACGATAGATTACAAAAAACCGGCTAAGCGCTAAAAAAGTACACATATGTTTATCTATGTATGCATGATTTATCATTTCATTTAATGTATGAATATATATATGAATGAATGTTATATATATATATAAATTTATGAGAACAACCACTAGATGAGCCATGTGTGTGTGGGGAAAGGGAAGGGAGGGGATTCGAATTGAATTGAAAGAAATCTGTATGTTGGTTTTTTTTATGTGTATTCAATGCCATTTTTAATGCATAAATAGTATATCCATAAATTAGATCAAGTTTAAAAAATAAACTCAATTTTTTGATGTAACAAAACAATAGTTTATAGTAAAATGCCAAATGAACAAAACATTTGTTCCAGCCATGAGCACAAAATGCAATGCTTTGTAGCCATCGTTTTAATATCATTATTTTGATGTTATTTTTTTTTAATTATTATGTTTAGTTGCTTGTTGTATGAGTGTGATTGTGTTTGATGATATTATTGATATTGAATTACAATAGTAGAATTTTTGTCAGAAATTAATAAAAGAAAAAGAAAAAAAAATAGTGGGTAATGTTTATGAATCTTGGGATTCGATATTGACAAGTTGCGCTCATAGTTGGTGCTTATTTCATTGTTGCATGCTTCGATTGATTGCTGTTGTTGTTATGTTTGTGTTTTTCTTTTTATAACTCGTTCATTCTCCTCGTTTTGCTGCTGCATTAGTTTTGACCCGATTTTGTTTGGTTCTACAGCCTCCCGATAGTGCTTCATTTGCGTCTGCTGCTCACAGTGCTCCAACCGGACTCGTGCTGTTGTTGTTGTTGTTGAGTGTGTTGCTGTTGTCTGGCAATTCTGTGCGTTGGAGCGGAACTTGCTGCAGTGGACGCAGCAGCATCATCTCACTTTTTACCGGGAGGCGCCATCGGTTGGCCGCGCTCCTTGCCTCGTAATTTCATGCCAAGCACACGCTCCATTTTACCGAGTATCAAGTTGTTTGGAATGCCGCGTCCGGCCTCATAGTCAGTTACCACTTGCTGTTTCTCACAGATTTTCTGCAAATTGAAAATTCATTAGATATTAGGATTTATAATTATATGTTGAAGAGTTGGAAGTTACCGTGGCCAAGTCCTTCTGACTGAGACCCTTGTTCTGGCGACCCTGCTGAATTATTTTGCCCACATCGAGCGGAATCTTGTCGTGCCGCAATTCTTCAGTCTCACGATCCAGCTTGGCAGTGTTCTTGGTTGTCACATGCTGCTTGTTGGTGCCAGCACCATCTAAAAAAAAAAACACCAAAAAATTAAATCAATTAACTGCAAGAGACAACATTGGTGTTTGTAGGTCAGCGATAAATTTGTGGACAATATGGCCGACGCTTTTGAGAGGGAGGAAAGCTTTCAATTTCACATTGTGCACAAATGCAAAAGCGTTGCGAAATTAAAAAACACACTCACGCAGACACACACACGTGCACACATACTAGCTTATGATATGATTAAGCCGAAGAAAACAACAACAAACGCCACGCAATCCGTAGCTTTGATTGCAACTGCCCTGCTTGTCAACTTTCCACCTTCCCCTCCCTCATTTACCGCTGGCGCTGTTAAATTAGGCTAAAATAAAAGAGCCGACGGATTTATACATACATTTTTGCTGTGTATCGACTGCAACTCCCTGACGGCGTGCTTGATTAACAGCTGATTCGGTCTTCAGTTGGCTAGACTTTGGTGCCTTTTTTCTCAACACGGTTACCGTATCCCAGTCCGACATCTTATTTTTGTGTGGCGAAAATATGAAATAAACATAAAATATGAAGCAACGCGTCTGGCAACTTATTATAACTTCAACGTGCTTACCTTGGGTGCTTTGTTAATGCTTTACTTAATATGAATATATGACTATTTTGTAATTAAAACTATGAATTCCAGAACTATCTATTTATTTAGAGGTTGTATCGGAATCATTCAGAATAGAGTTGTACTGCCTTAAAAGACAAAGCATTGCCACCTTGCCCAAGTGCTGCCACCCTGTTAAATTCACCGATTTGGCAGTGTGTACTATTCTGGGTCAATTGTCAAAATTGGTAGCTTAAAATTGTTCTACCGTGTTTTCACAATTTCTTAATTTTGAAGCTAGAATTTTTAAATTTTTGCAGAATTTTTGTTGGACATTTTCAGCACTTTAAATATTTTTTTCAGAGTTAAATTTCTAACGTTTCTCCCCTTGCGAAACCTTCATTAAAATGTTTACCTTAATTTTATGTAGTTTAGAATTTTAAGTTTTCTTAAAATTATTAATTTATTTCAAAGTTAAGGCATTTTGATATTTCAAATACCTAATTATAAAATTAGCTAAATGGCGCCAACTCTGACCAAGTGAATAATGAACTAAATGACTGAGCGAACTAATTAAAAGACTTGTTCGTTCAAATACTGAACTAAATCCTTCAATTGAGCTACGATATGGGCGATAATTAGTCAATTATATTTTTTCGATAATGTAATATAATCGATTAAGTAACTCCCAGTATCTCCAAAGTTGGCAGCACTGTGCGATGTTATATTTCATTTAATTAATGTAAATGTTAATTTTAAATAACATTCTATATATTTGAAGTAGCGCAATTCATTTTTTATTTTAAATTTTTTAGCAATAATTTGCCAAAACGTAAACATTTTATTTCGAAATTAACAAAATTTGAACAAAAATTGTGCACAAACTTAATAACTTCTTTCTATCTTCATTATTAAGAAAAATTTAAAAAAAAAAATGAAGTTTTCTTAGTTGGAAATGGAGTTGAAATGGAATATGCTGCCAGATTAGAAAATTTTGCAGGGCTGCAGCCTTTGGGTCGGGTGGCAGCCTTCCACACCGGTGCTGCCAAGCTTTAGGGGGAACAATAGCTATTTCTGGCTGAAAATCATCTAAATCTGTTTTTGTGGGTGTTATTGCACAGCTTAACCAAAAATTTTAGCAGCAAAACTTAGCAGAAAATATATTTCAAATAGCCAGATTTCCAGCTATTAGCAATTTTGAAATTTTTTATTATAAAACGATCTGCGGAGATAGCCAAAACTAGCTAAAAAATATCTAAGTTGGCAACAGTGCTAGCCACCGACTAGTCAGTCGTCTTGAAAATTTCAATAAAGTCGGTCGGTGTCCGTGTGTTGTGCGGGTGGTAATTTTTGTGTGTGTGTAATAGGAAAAATGCAAAGCTACAGATAAACTTGAAAGCTGCAGTTAATACTACAGTATAACTCAGTATCTTAAGTACGTTGAAAATGCGAAATATGTAAGAAACGCAGCGGACGACACGCAGACGCAGCGAAAAGACGTAACGGGCAGACAAAGTGCATTTTAGGGCGTGTTTGTAGCCAGCCAGACCCCTTCTCCCCCCCAAGGCTGACACTCAACAAATGTAAAAAAAAGCCAAGCACTTGCAAACAGATTTAATTGTTGTCGCCCACAAAAAAATTTGGTGAGCAAAAATCGCAACATCCTTGAATTTTGTCTACTCTCAAATTGCAAAGTGGAGTGGCAAAACGGAACGGTGTGTGGAGCGGGGAGCAGAAAAGAGCGTATCTCGTGAAAGAAAGAAAAGAGACGACGACGCACGAAAGAAAATGTGTAGAGCAGCGAATTAAAATAAAGCAAACGCGAATGCGATAAAATACAAAAAAGAAAAAGTGCATACAATTATTTATCGCAAGGGAATAAAGCAAAAAAAATAAGAAAAATAAAAAAACGCAGTTGCAACTGAAACAAAATTGTGCAAAAAAAATTGATATATAGTATAAGAAAATAGTGTATAAATTGTTATTGCTGCGCAAGAGCGTATCAGCAGCAGTAGCAACAACGACAGTAGCAACAGCCACCCCCACCCACCACCAGTAGCAGCAGCAGCTCCATTTGTGGGTGCATGTGATTGAAGATGGGGGCTCAGCAGGGCAAGGAGCGGGGCTCACATTCGAGCGGGGGCGGTGGTGGACATGGCGGCACTGTCAGTTGCATCGGTGTCTCAAGCAGCAGCAGTCCAGTAGCATCTGGATCACCACATTGCATTAGCGTGGGCAGCTCGGGAGGCGCCCTAAGCGCTGGCTCCACATTACGCGGCTCACGCATGAAATCACACCAGTCGGCGGGTCATGGCAGCAGCGGCATCAGCATTGGTTCAAGCGGCTCCAGTGGATTGTCATCACATCGGGGTGGCTCCAATACCTCCCATAAGGATAATCGTTGCAATCCAACCGTCGGCCTAAACATATTTACCGAACATAATGGTGAGTATGCGTTTATGTATGTCTGTGCGTGTGTGTATATATGTACATCAGCCACCCGCAGCAAACAAATGCACTGACAGTGTGTATGCCAGTGTTGCCGCCTTAGCCTTTTTTCGGATAGATCTGTTATTTTGAGGCTGCTAAAGTCGCAAAAAAAAATATCAAGCATAACCTATTCTAATTTATTTTTAAATTTAATCCTGTTTCATTCTCCGAATAATAATATCTGTTAAAAATCATAACTTTTGCGGAATATCAATATATCCTATATTCTTTATTTTTTTTTATTGTTTTCTTCCTGGTTGGTTTGTCCTGTTTCTTTGGCGAGTTGTTGGCATCACTGGTGTATACACTCATACAATCACACATACATACAAGTGTACATGGAGTTAACATTTAGCTTGACAGCTCATACTCTCTCACTCTATTTCTTTCTCTTTCTCTTGCTTGCCTACTCTCTGCCCCTGCACTCTGTGGGCGGCCGCTCTCCAATTGAGCCAATTTCTTTCTTTCATTGCTTCCGATTATCATAGAAGCGGAATGTGCGTTGTTGTTGTTGTTGCCGGCATTGCCAATGCACATATAGTTCTACATGTTGTTGTTGTTATATTGTAGTTTTTGCTGTTCGCTTTTGTTTACAAGAGCAACACAACGAGACACGCGTCGAAGAAATGTATTGAATTTGGAAAATTGTTGTTGCTGTTGCCGTTGCCGCTGACAGGGCGGTTTCGGCTGTTGCTGCTCCTTTTAATACGCACCCGCCCCCGCACACACTCTCTCACTTGCTTCCCCCTCACTTCTTTGCTTCTTAACAGTGGTTGAAATTGCGCTTGTGACCTATGTACGCAGCAGCAACAGCAGCAGCCACCCCCTCACTAAATGAAAATGAGAGAAAAAAAAAACAGTTGACAGGCATTTCCTGCGTTTTTCCTTACGCATTTTTCATCCTTTTGCCTTTTCCGCATTTCTCTCTTTTCTATTACATATTTGTTATTTGTTTGCCTTGGCAAGTTGCAACATTGCCCCTTCATGTCAATTTTCTAATAGCTTTTTTATGTCCCTGTCGTTGTTTCTTATCCTCCTCTACTCTACTCTCTCCACTCAGTTGTCGTCCTACCGCAACGAGAGTGGGAAACACTCCGGGGCGTATGATTAGATTTATTATCAGCCAATCAGCATGTACTCGGGAAATTACATGTTACTGTACACCTGACAGCTCATAACTCATTAAATGTCTCAAGAGTTGCACAAATGGCACAAATTGTATCAGTCAGAGACTAATTGCCTCTCGTTCCAATTAGAACGCTCTTCTTCTTTTTCATCTCCTTTGATTCTGGCACTTCATATTCCCATTTCCACTTCCACTTTAGACTTTTTTGAGATTATATCAAAATTATTGCATTTCATTTGCTTGCTTATTGTTGTTGTTGCTGTTGCTGCGATGCAATTAATTTGCAATTATTGTTATTTAGCTTTACGAGTACTACGAGCTCTCTAACTGCTCTGTGATAAGCCCCTAAATATATATATGTGTGTATGTGTGTGTGACCGCATTGAGTCACACAGATTGGAGTACACATTCAGCTGAGTATGCAGCTCATAACCTTTGTTTACATCGAACGGCAAAAGCGAAATTCTAGTATTTATCAAGCAACAAAGTGACCATTTATCTAAGTAGTATTCAAGCAATTTCGATAATGGATGAAACACACTTGCATTGTTCAACATAATTGCAGTGTTTTCTATTCTTTTTGCTTTGTTTTGCACCTATATGATTTTGTTTTGTATTGTAAGTGGTATTTATTGAAAAAATTGTTCAATAGACATTCCTCATCAAAAGTTTAAATATAAATAAGTTGAATTTAGTTGGTTATTACTAGTTCCGTTTACGTTAATGTGAGTTTAGGCGCTTTAGTGACTTGCTGCAAATGTAGCTTTATTTCTATTATAACAGATCAGCATACTTGCCATTAGAGCTGAAAGTTCATCAGCAATCAAATTACACTTTTTTTTGTTTTATTTCGTGTAAATTTCCCACACAAAATTATTCAACCAAATTGCAATCGAATAGAGGCAACATAGAAGATGCAATTGCCTTTGTTGTTTTCGTTTTTCTTTAGATTTGATTTGTGTGTGCTTGCAGTTGTTGTTGTAATTACAAAATTACATTGTACAACTGTGTCTGGGTACAGATTACAAGCCACCGACCGCAGTCGACAGTCACTCACCATTCGCCAGTCGCCACCAGGTCGATCTCAGACCAGACCCAGACCGACTGGCAGCCGCAAACTCTAAAACTGAAAAATCACAGTCACACACAAGCCAAATAAATGCGACAAGCGACTAGCAAACAAGTAACATGGCAATTGACGACACAGCACAGTGGGACGAGTGTTATGTTAATAGAGATTCAATGCAAATATACATGACAAACAAATTCTAGCTAGAGCCGCGACAGCTTATAGTAAACACTCGATATGGTAAACATCAAAAAATTTTAATATTTACTTGCTATTCAGAACAATCGATAACCTCCAGTTTCAAATATAAATTTTGAAAGCAACAATATCTGCTATGTAAAAGTAAACAGTCCTTGCCAAAATTGGTTCACCATATAAATACTTTTCTTGAGTTTGAGCTCATAATTTATTTATAATATACAAGCAGACATCATAATTTAAACAACAAAAATGCTTGAGAATTTTCAATTTCCTTTTCTGACTTTATTTATAATAATTATTATACAAAACCATAACTAATCGCTATAAAAGCTTTATTATTATAAACTTTTTACATATTTTAGATCTTCCATTTAATTTCAATATTTTTGCATAGATTTTATATTAATAATAGCTGAATTCATTTCACAACATTTACTATAATTTCAGCTAAATTATTGGTATTTTAATTTTTATAGCGCCTCTAAAATAAATGTCTGTGTTTAGACACATTTCAATTTGTGGTTCATAAAATTAAATGCTATTTTAATGGAATTTTGAGCTTCTGTAAGTCTTTAGCGTTTATTCACGTTTCTATTTGTTATGTTAGTTAATTTTTCCATCCCTATGTGCTCACTGTGCGACTTTTAGTCTGCAGTTGTAGGCGTTGCCTCTGGCGGAGCGGAATTTGACTATAGTCAGAGTCGTTATACGACACGATGTAATTAGATACTTTGGGGGCAACGATAGAAACTACATTGGATTGGATTTGGGTTTTGTGTCGCGCTGGGAATGCTGCTGCTTCAGTGGAGCTGCCAATTGCAAAAAAAATAAATAAAGATCGCACTTGTGTGACAGTGACAGGAGAGACAAGAGATGGAAATGGAAAATGGGCATGGGAATGGAAATTGAGTCTTCAACATGGGCCACTGCAAATGTCTCAAAATAGCCTCAAGTGAGTGTTGGAACTCCTTTTGGCATATGGAGTGTTTCTCACTTTCTCTCTCGCTCTCTCTCATATACACACTCTTTGTAATCTGAGTAGCCTGGACTAGAAGCGGAAGGAAGAAGAGGGAGGCGTCAATGGCCGTTGGCTGGACGTTTATTTGCTAACATGCAAGCGGCAAATTATGAGACGGGGCAAATGAACTTTTCACATGGCTAATGGACGCCACACGCACACACACACACACACACGCACACACACTACACACATGACCAGACTAGATACACTGTGTTGTGTTGTGGACACACGGCAAACAGGTGATGTGTGTAATAGGAAAATGGATGTTGGAAAGATTGCACTGTAGTGTGTTTACTTAACAGCTTTCCCACTCGCATATGATTATGTAAATATATAAATATAATTTCTTCAATCATTTTATGCGCTTTAACATCATTGCTGTCTGAGTGTGATAAACAGAGAGAAATAAAGAGTGAGAGGGAAAGAGTTCGAGAAGTTGAAGGCGTTGTCTCCACTTTGCCACTTTGTAGATTTTCTCAATGTCTTCTTCTTCGTCTTCTCTGTACCCATCATGGATTTTCTATTATTAGCCTGGCCATATCTTTGTGTTTCTTCTTCATCATGTCGTTGCTTTTTATAATTTTCTTTACTTTTACTTGGTTGAAGTTGCAGTTGCAACGTTGGAACGTCGCGTCGCCTGTTTCCTGGCAAATGCCAGCTCCAAAGTGCCACTCATCGTCATCATTATTATTATTGTTGCCTCAGTTCCCTTAGTTGCTGCTGTTGTTTTTGTTGCTGTTACTTTGCATGTTCTTCTTTTGGGGCCAAAGGGCTGTTTTCGATCAAGCTCGTAAATCCTTTCGTGCTTCGTATTTCGTGCATTGCAATGCACTTTGATGTTATTTTTAGAATTCAACACACAAAATACAAAAATCAACAACAACAATGCCAGTTCCTGCTGAGCATATTTCTTATTGTATACCATACAATCCAATAAGAACATCAACTCCATACAACAGCTGTGAATACGAACTCCAATTAGTTGTCGAACAGTTGTAAATATTCATATAGTAATAGTTTTGTTGACAATTCTACCTATAAGAAGTGTTCCAATTGGACAAACAGCTGGAAAACAATGACAGCTAATAAAGATACAGTTAGTTGAGTCATTGTTTTCAACACAAAAACATTTTTCATATTTTTTTTTTTTTATTTAAAAAAAATAAAAATACTCAATGAATCGCTTAATTTTTTCTATTCTAAGAACAAGAATAAGACACATATTCAAAACAATATTTAAAAGTATTATGTGAACTGTTTTCGTTGGCTATTATGACAAGTACAAAAGAGCAAGCCAGGTTTTTAAAATCTCGAGACAACTATTTATTTTGAAAAGTAATTGTGTAATTAATTAATTAATATTCTCTCATTTTATTGTAAATATTTCCGCCTTAAATCTATTTTATAAATCATAACGATTTCCTAACGTTGCCGTTGACATTTTCATGCATTTACATTAAAGTAAATTCTTGCCCATTTTCTTAAAATGTTTCTTTATTTTTATATATTTGCATTCCCAGTGAAGCGTTGCAACCGCCCACACAGCACCCGCATTGCTTGCCCCAAAAAAAGAGCGCATGCCGCATTTCCATGATGCGGTCCCCTTCAGGGATGCGCCTCATTGAAAACTGTTTGCATAAATTAGCTGACGAAAAGCGAAAGAAAGAAAGCGAGCCAGCCAATAGTAGGAAAAACAAACATAATTTGTAAACAGCAGAAATTGAGAGACCCGAATATTTATTTTCCTCAAAAAGACGAAAGGGAGGGAAGTATGGAGGGAATGCGTCAACTAATTATAAGCACATGAAACGCTTCCATATTCAACATTTTCTCCTCCGTTGTTGTGATTATGTTTGAGGTCATAAATTTTTGACGCCAGTTGATTGATTGACACAGAAATATAGATATGTTTATATGTGTATATTTATAGTGTACATATATTTATGTACAGAGGTGTTTGTTTAAAGGGGACGCATCAAATGAATTATATTCCCCAAACAAACAAATGGGAACTTTACCCCCCTGTACAATCTGCCTGCACATTTGTTGCAATTGATGTGTTTATTAAGTTTAACCACTTACTCTGCTACCCCCTCTCGCTCACACTTACCCCCCGCCCCCTGAGTCTGCGTTGCCCGTTAACAAGCACACAAGGTCAAACACATTAAGCTTGTGCAAAAATCAACAGCAAAACAACAAATGTTTCACTTTTTATTATAAGGTATACATGATATGCTATATCTTATTTAAACGTACATATGTACATATGTACATATTTTATATATATTTGATATTAAACATAAACAAATTTATAAGTAGTCTGCAATACGTTTCAAATGCCATAAGAATCGCTTTCACGACAATCCAAACAGAACCAGGGAAACCTGTTCTTCCACGTTAAGCTGTGGAGGTAGCATTGAGAGGATTACAGGGGAGATTGTGGAATAGGGGAGGGGAACAGAACTGCATTTTGAGGCGGCGTCAAATCCATCAATGAGGCAACCTGCCTCCAGTCTCGATATGAGACTGCAGCACAAATCACGTTCGTAATTGTAACTGTAATGAGAATTGAGTTTTCTCGCTTGCCACAGCACGTACCAGCTGTATATATATGTATGTGTATGTGTGTGTGTGTATCTGAATCTTACTGCAATTTACCTGTAGCTAGATACGAGCTGCAGATACAAACACCTCTCACATGTGCCACAATCTTTCTCTCTCTCTCTCTCTCTCTCTGAACTGAGAATGGGGCATGGAGATTGGGGACTGAAAAATTGAGCGCCTTGAGCCTCAATGCCAGTGGCCACTGATTGAATTTCAGATGCCGACTTGGAGCTTAGCTAGATATAGAATTATATGTCTGATTATTTTTCAAGTATAGAGTGATAACCAGATATAAGGCCGCAATCAAAGTAAAGTATTCAATCTGTGAAAACTTAGCCCAAAGACCATAAAGCTCTGCAATTTAAATCGAATTTCAATTTAAATGTCATAAAGTCATGGTATTTATCTACGATTTCCGTGAAAGCAAGTAACTTTGCTAAAAATTGTATTTTAAAAGCTACGGAAATGTCTTTTCCATCGATAGTATGCGACATGGATTCAACCATAGCTGAACAGTTTTTTATATGCACTTAAAAAACATTAACAACATAAAAAAAAACAGCTTTTAATGCCTAAAAGTCAAGTCTAATCTTTATGGAATGTGTTAAATAGATTCCCAAAATGGCAAAAGTCGTTAAACAGTCATCGAAAGTAACTTGTAAATGCAGCTTGTCATGTCCATAATTCCGCAACTATTTACATTCCTAACTCCATAAATGTCTAGGTCAATATCGATTTAATCATATTAGTAAAAGTCTTACAATCATGGCATAATTTAGTTAAATTTCACTAAAATTTCTCTCTCCAAATAAAAACAGATGTTCTTAAAAAAAACATCAAAATTATTTGCCAAAACGAATCAAGAAAATTGGCAAGCATTTGTTGTAAAAGCGAGCTCCAAAAATAAAGTAAAGAAAAAGCATAACAAATGAGCCATGGAACAGCGCAAAACCAGTTCTTCAACATTGAGATGATGATGCGAGAGCATCACTCTCTTTCCCACTCTCTTCTTCTGTCTATCTCCTTTTGTTAACTCTCAGCTCCCAGCTGACCGGCGTCCGGTGTTCATTGGTGTTCCAACATGGTCAGTGAACCGTCAGTGTGGAAACATGAAATGAAAATTGTGGCCAAAAAAAAAGTTAAGTAAATAATAAACAAAGTAATCTCTAGTTGAGTGTACTCGACGAGTAGATGCTATATAAAAAATACTTAAGTTCTTTAATTCGTACTGAATGGTTCTTGTAAATTTAATTTAAAACTTCATGAGAAACTAAATTCATTTTCAATAATCCTGAGAATTATAATTTTATACTTACCCTAAAATTTGGATTAATTAATTAAATAATAAATCATTATTGAAATTTTATTGATTTAAATATTTCTGCCTGCATTACAAATCTGAGAAAGATTTATAAAAAATTATTGTATTTTAGGAAAATGGTATCTCGTTCTCACAATCTTATAAAACTCCTTCTACTTGTCATGCACAGAGTATGAAGAAAGAGCACCAAAAAGCAACAGCAGTTAATTTGAACTTCATAAACAGCTCTTTGTGTATGCATGTCTCCTGTCTGTCTCCTAAAGTATTTTTAAGTAATTAATGTGAAATTTAATTCATTTAATAGCTGCCTAATGGCTGAACTGCCGGTTCTTCTGTTCAACACGGAATTCGGAATTGAAGTTCCAGTTGAAGTTGTCGCCACTTTCGTTTTTTGTCTCTTTTCTGTTGTTTTTTGTTTTATTCTTTTTATGTGCACTTTTATTATGATTTTCGCCAGGCCATTCAGAATTTTGTCTTTTGTGTGCTCGTGTTTTTTTCAGTTTCTTGATTTTTCTGTTGTTTTTTTTTTTTGTGGATATGCGACGTCTGTCAATTTTTACGCCGTCTGGCAATATTTAAACGACATCCCACATCCGCAGTGTCTCGTTGTGGCTGTGGTCTCTGTCGGCCTGTCGGTCCTCTCCATATCCGTCCTGACTATTGCACTTGATTCCCGGAATCGCATTGCTCGAACAGTCGACGTTGAATCACCAAAGAGTTGATATTATACGTATACATGTAGAATGTTTACAACTGCCAACGAGTCAGAGTCATAGATACTGCCTCTGGCTGCAGATACTCTCAATATTACCCTCTTGAGCTCATTAAGTGTGTTTATACTGCTTTGGTTGAAGATCTACGTCAATATGTCCCAAATTGGGATCTGTAAATTAAATGCGAATTGTTTTATGAAAAACTCTTGTTTTCCTAAGCAAAATTTATCAATTAATAACTGCAAAATCTAGCAAATAAATAAAATAAATAGCAATTGCAAAATATTTAAAATACATAAATATCGACCAGAAAGAGCATTAAAAATTCGCCACAATTGTAGCTTCTATTTTAATTTTCAGATATTTGCATTTACCAGTTGCCAGACCGACATCTCTTTAGCCATATTCTGCGAAAACGAATTCGCTCAACTTTTCCTTGTTGTGTGTATTCCATACGGCGTGTTTTTGTATTCCGTAAACCACAATCTAGATACGGACGGGCCAGTACTTTGAAGTCGACACGACCGCACCTTGTCTGGCACTGTCAGTTTTGATAAGAAACTCCGACAACTTTGTTGGAAAAGTACAAAAGATGAGGGGAAAAGTTAGCAGAGGACATGTTGGACATAAATTACTATAAAACTTTGAAGAAATTATATAAAAGGTTCTAAAAAGTTGCAAGAAATTCGCTTAACAGTTTGTAAAAAGTTGAGTAAAGTGAGAAAGTATTTGATGCTTTGAGATACATTTCAGTAAAACTATTAAGGAGCAATCAGGAAATATGACGAAAGTTTGCACATTTGAGATACATTCAAGAAAAAATCCGTTAATGTGATGGAAGTTTGGGATTGAGATACTTTATAATTAAATTTGTAATTTTCTTTCATAGTCATCAAATTGCACAATATTTTTATTAATTTATTAGTTTATTAATCCCAGAAGTTCAGTCAGTTTCTAATGCTTTTCCGGCTTTGCCATTAATAACTCAATAAGCATCCACTTAAGCAGCTCCCATCTGAACATTTTTAGGCCTGTCAAACCATTTTTCGTAATTTTAATAAATGAAATTGCCGCTACCGAAGTTGATGTTGAGTTTAGAGATCAAAGTTTCACTTTGTGTGCGGTGAATACATGTGAAAATGTACGGTTGTATTCACTTTGCTCGAGCGTGTAATTACAGATTGTCATAAAGTGCCGCAATAAGATACACACACTCAGATACGCACACATACACTCATTCAAGCACTCACACTCAACTAGCAATCAATTTAATCTATGCACTCGCATCATATTTTGAAATATTCATTCGTATTATTGCAAAGTGTAAAAAACAATTTGATTATCTCTTTTGGGGATTGTCAAGTAAAAAGCATTATTTTTATAAAAAATGGTTAAGCCCCGCCCGCTTCATCCATTACCTGCCCACTTGCTGCAATTATATTTTGCTTTTTCCCATTTTATTGTCCGTCATTGTCAATGGCGGCGCCAGCGCATTTTTCATTTTCACTCGTTTTTTTTTCGTTTTTATATAATCGCCAAAGTGGAAACCAGATTACTGAATGTCGGGAAAAATGTCGAAATAATTTGAAAGCAGAGTAAAACAAAATCACAAAAACCGGAACCCGCCATGTTACAGTCTGTCGCATCTAACGTCCATTTATATGGCTAATTGCCTCAAAATTGCAAACACCTCAAAAAAATGAATAAAAAGCTGCGATAGAACTTGAAATTTTATTGTAGCTTTTCCAACTGCGTATTTCCTCATTTATTTTACATTTGATATACCCACTATTTATTAAAAGTGAAGGAACTGGGAATGCTTATTAGATATATATGCTCTTGATCTTTATTTTCACTCATCTCTTTATGCGTCGACTTTAAAGGGTGTCTCATAGTCTTACAAGTTACTTAAAGAACCATACATTACAATAATTCTCAGCTTACATAATTCAACGGATAACTGCAATTGAATAATAATTTCCTACAATTACAATTACGCACACTCGTTCTCTCGTATTCTCAATTATTATTCATTTTCGCGTCAAGTGATTTTCTGGCTATTCACGTTTTGATTATTCGCTATTTTCGTTGTTGTTTTTATTTTTGCAGTTTTCAGTTTCGTTTTATGTGTTTGGCTTTCAGCTTCAGTCGAGCGTGGCGAAAAGAAAAGCTTTTCGAAATTTAAGCTGAGCTTCTTTTCAAAAAGGAAACTTTTGATTTCTATTTATTGTACAAATTAACTGACTGACTGAATGACTGATTGATTGAATGTATTCAGTCGTTTGGCATTGTACAAAACTGTTGAAATTGTGAAAAACGAAATCAGCTCAAGGAGAAAGTTTAGCACATTTTTCCCCACCTTTTTTTCATTATTATTTTTTTTGTTCGTATTTTGTTTAACAGTTTTGCACCTGTTTATAAATTATGAACAAAATGAATAAGTTGAATGAACTTCATTTGGATACAGGTGTCTATGGAAAAGTGAGTGTTACTTATAGACTTAGTGTGAGTGGCAAACGTGAAGGCTAATAAGATACTTAGTTAATGAAATGAGGATTTATTTGATATACTTAATGTTGATGTTTGTAGATTGTTATAATACCATGATGACTAAAATGATATCTTTACGATAACGAGATCTTAACATATATAACAAAAGACCCACAAATTGGCTTTATCTCAGCCACATAATCGCAGCCTCGTAAATTACGTTGAAAATGTGCATAAAATTATTAAAAAGCGACCTCAAGACAACCATTTCAAACAATTCACAATAGCCACAACTGTCACAATTGAGCTCAGTGCCAACTTTTTTTCTTTTTCTTAAAAAAAGAACCCACGGATTTGTTTTGTTATCTTTTCCCATGCTTTGAGTGAGGAAGAACCCAACAATAAATATGTAATACCCATTGTTGTGCTCATATCTATTGCTTCTTATTTGATTCTTCTCACATCTGTTGTTGGAGCTTTTCTTTTCATATTTGCTTATCAAAAAAATATTTTATGGTCAAATGCTTTTTTTTTATCGCATCTTAAATTTATTATCTGTAAAAAACGCCCACGCGATTCGCTGAGAATGTGAATGCTACGAGTATATTCATTCATTCAGCAGACGGTCACGAACAGACTGACAGTCAGACAGGCCGAACACAAGCAAATGCAAATGAATAAGCAATAACAAAAACAAAAGCAAAATGTTAAAAATACTGAAAAATACTTGACAAATTCCACGCACTCGTTGCCTGCATAAACAATAAGTCATAAAAATCATAAACAAAACAAGCGACAGGACAGACAGAGACAGAGCGAAACGAGAAATATGCCCACAGACATACGATAAACATAGAACATAGGAAAAATGAACCGTGGTACGAGTACAATAGAATTTCAATGCTAATTTTTTATAATTGTTGCTGTGAGTAAATTAATGAAAGATCACGTTCTAAGCATTGTAATCGATCAGTTAAAAATTTTGGTATTTAAAATATGAAATATAAAAATTTAGAAAAATCATTGAGGAATTACGATAACATAACATTAAAATAATTGATTTTTGTTGTTATTGTATTTTAAGTAATTAGATAATAAAATTATATATTATAAAAAAACTGCCAGAAGGTTTCTCTCTTAATAGCTAAGAAATATAAGCAGAAAAATTATAAAATTTACCAATTAGTAAAATTATTTTAAAATTAATAAGCAAAAAAAAAATGATAAATTGGGATTGAAGTTTAGTTAACGACTTCAGGAGATCGGTTCTTTAAATGCGTCTAACTTTTTCCACTGTGCAGACTGACTCATTCAGTTGAAAGTGTTGCGAGAATTGTGTTTGACCAACGTGGCGTATACTTGTTCTCTCACTCTCTTAATTTTTATATGCAAATTCTGAATCATATTTGCATGCCAGGCTACAAACAGACAATAACAAAAATAATATAAAAGGCAAAAAAAAAAAAAAACAAATGTGCATACCATTGCTTTTCTTGTTGGTTCTTTTTTTTTTTTTGGTATTTCTGTTTTGGCCGCCGCCGACTGCCAAGTCAACAATTAAAAGCCAATTTCATTCACAAATAAATGAGGACTATGAACAATGCGATTGACCATCGGGCACGTGATGACTGCCATGAGGATTGCCGTTGAGTGCAGCAGGCACTTGTGTACTTGGGTAGCCTTGACCGAACACCTGGACCTGCGCCAAGTAATTGATAAGCAGATGAGTCAGACATGAGACAGTAAGAAAATATCATTTTAAAAAAAACCTTATCAGAATGAGGAAGATTATAAGGCAGACAAGTTTACTTAAAGATAGAATGATTTAAGAGTAGAAAATTAGTATCTATAAAACTTTCTTTGAAATAGAAACACGATATCTATCTATGATATTTTATACCGGAATCTACAGAGTAGATAACTATTCATAACTATCAATCTTTTGCACATTTTGAACTTGTGAATAGATTTCAAAGAGCTGAAATAACTTATAAATTCTTTTCAGCATTTTTCAAAGAAATTTCTCCACTTTTCCCATAAAATACTCAATACAACCCACACATTTTAAATAGTGTCAGCTATTTATGAACATTGTAAAAGCTTTACATAATCCTATCAAATACCCTTTTGTTCATATCGATCCAATTGCTTTTGGGTCACATAGGCTCAATGAGTTGACCTTTGAAGTACTTGCATATGAATAGTTAATGTTTGTATGTATGTGCATACTCGTGGTGCATAAATTGAGGATGCCAAGGTCCCTTTGTATGTCGATTCAATGGGTTTCTAGTCATATGAGCGTCATGAAAGTGTAATTAGAATCTTTGTGGAATCTATTCAGCTGACATTTCAATGCCAACAATGTTGTTGCAAGGACACTCTTCTATAGTTGTTGTTGCTGTTGCACATTCATAAGTGGCAGTTAGAAAGATACTTGTATCTATATCTACACCTCGAACAGATGCAGACCAGTATAAATGCTAACTGCAATCGATAAAATCATTTCTATACATTTTCTATGGCACCCAACGACTGCAGCATCAGTCTGTCCCTCAATTCTGTCTGTTCAATTAATTTTCTCAATGATATGAATGGTTTATAATTATGGTTTTGTCAACCAAAGTGCACTCCGTCTCAAAGTTTTTCCATTATTGATTTTACTTCTTTTTTGTGCTTGACTCTTTTAATGTGTATTTATTGCACTCACTAGATTTTCATCTTCTCGACAACATATGGCCAGTCTGGAGCTCTGTGAGTGTGTGTGTACGTGGGGGGCGTGGCAAGGGCTTGACACACGCCTGCAGCGCTGCGTCACTGTGAAAATGTTTCGAGTACTCGCCATACCCTTCATGATATGCGTATTTTACGACAGGGACACGAACCACGGCCGCGATCTGGGACTGGGAATGGGAATGAAAGTGGGTTGGAGGACTAGCCTTGAGTGGAATCCTTACAAAAGTGGTAAAAATTGCCAGTGGCATACCAAAGTCGCCGAGTCAGCCAAGGGTGGATTTACCAAGTGCAGGGACAGACTGCGCCTCACCTCTCTCTTACCTCAACTAAACTGAACTCAACTCTTCAGCCCCATTCTCATAGAAATATGTTCCTTTGTTTCTTTGCATCTTCTCTCATTTTTATTTCAATTTTTTTGTTTGTGTATGTTTCGCATTTCTCGTTCTCTGTAGTTTTTCTTCGCACATTTTTCGCACTTTGTTGGTTTTTTGCGGCAAAGAAACTGGAACTGAAACACACCGAGCGTCCTCCACGGGAGGTTCCCTTTTTTCTCACCTTTATGTATACAAGTACATACATATGTAAATTTTTACCGGCAAAATTAAATTCTTTTACATTCTCAACATTATGTCAAAGTGTCAGTTACTTAACATGCGACGTCAAATTGAAAAATGAATAAGGGGAGTATGTATATAAAATATGGGAAACTCTTTTGATTTGTTGCCTAGATAGACCATATGGTTTTTGGTTCAGGGAGTACTCGCCCTATTGCGCAGTTTGAATCTATGATACATTTAAAAAATGCTAGAAATTTTGTATGTAAGGAAATTTTAGTTTGATGGAAATATTCTTTAATATAAAAGTTCTTTAAAGATACAATTCTGGGATACATTCATTTATAATTTTCTGCATCAGAGATATTTTTTAATACCATTAGAAGACTTCAATATTATCTAACAATCTCTTTAAACTAGACAAATGTTATATATTCTATTACTTCAAGTTAAATCAATCTAATTTAGTGAAAATTGACTATAAAATCTTTGATTTTTTTAAAATATGAAACTTAACTAATTGCTTGTAGATCTTTACATTTTTTTGTTTTATAGTTCCCATTTAATCCCTGCCTTCTGCAAGAAAGGATAATTTCACACATCCATAAAGTAGTAGTAAAATAATTCTCTTGGATAATCCGATCTGTATTCATGCAATTTTAATGATTGACCAAGTTTCACCGCAAAGCAGAAGATTAAATTAACTTATGCTTAGATATGCTGCTAATTTGGTTGTAAATAACTTATGTACTTGGCCTAAACTCGTTCAGACGATGGCCAGTTTAAATCAAAGCAAACGGCTCTTGCAATCGTCCAATTTGTTTTCATATTTGCAACGGAAGCCAGAAAAATGTCTAATTAAATTTAACCCGTAAAAGTTTATTACCATTGACTGTTGACGTGGCTAACTGGCGGACTAACTGACTGACTACCTGACGATGGGTGACTGCTGACTGGACATGAACTGCGTTTTGCCAAAGGCGTCGTTGTGAATGAATCCGACAAGCGAAGGCGAAGCCAGTCAAAGGCCCAGAAGAGTGCCTAGACCCGAACTCGAACCCAAATCCAATGGAGGGCATGACACAAAAGCCCTTCAGCTGAAGGAAAAAGCTGCAAAAGTGGCAAAAAAAATATATATATATATACAGCAAGAAGAAGAAGACAAGAACAAGTCAAGAGAAAATGAAGCAACTAAAACGAGACGTGCTCAAATGCAAAAGATACAAATACAAACGAGCTGAGAGCTAAGGGCCCAAAGACAAACCAAACCAAATGAAATGAAATAAATGAATGAACTGTGAAGCGGCTAATGAATGAATGACAAAACGACTAACTGACAGACAGACAGGCAGACAGAGTGAGAGAATAACAGGGAGAGAGAGATAGACACTAGCGTTGAGTGAATTATTGAATAAAACGCAATGCAATGAATGAAGTTTTGTGGTGCTTAAAGACTTTTCTTTACAATAAATCACACATTGAAGCGCATTTAGCTGACAGCACAACAAAGAGGGGGAGAGAAGACGGTAAATAAGATGAGGGGAGGTAGACATAAATAGCAGACACATCAAGTTTAATGCAAGGACAAGCCAGTAGACAGAGACAAAGACTCGAGCCACTGAACTGAAGAGCCATCAAATGTTTGGTCAACACATAATACGAGTAGTTTTTTGATTGGTTTAGCTAACTTTTGAAGAGTCCATCAATTGGAGGTCGATTGTATATTGGCTTTATCTTTTTTTATACATACGTTATCCATCTATCTTTAGACTGAACAATTTTCCGCTGCAGTTTGCATATTTACTCGCGAAGCTGCTGATGAGAGAGATAAGCTAGCTTTGTTGGTAATTGCACTCGAGATTCAGCCCTCACCCCATTTTTACTCACTTACAACTACTTCTATGATTAGCTGTGCGTCATTTCATCTTAAATCTGAGCGTAGTTTGCTCCAATTCTCCGTTAATAACACTCTCGCAAGTAGCTGACGCATGTGTATCCAAGTATCCGTGAGTCTGGTTATGTCCGGACTTCTGTTCGGGAGACGAAGCTTTATAGTTCGTTGGCCTCAATTCCGACTGCCAACTTTTTTAAATCGCATTTGATGAGGGCGACCGAAAAACCAGCATTTTGTCAAATGTCTAAAAGGAGGCGTGGCAGCTACTCTCTATTTGTTTTTGTTATTACACTTTTTTCCAACTAACGGCTGCGTTGTAAAAATGGCATGGCATCCGTCAGATACTTTTCTTATTTTCTTACCCCACTCAAGATTACAGCATTTAACATGACTTTGTTATTATTCTTGTTGTCAGCCTTGTTGTTGTTGTTTTTGCTGTTGTTGTATACATTTTTCTATGTTCTGTGTGTTTTCTGAGTGTGTCGAGGCTCTAATTGGCCTCTGGCTTTGGCTTTCAGTTCTTCTAGAGCGTATAACTAAGTAGTTTTTTATGCGAAGCCGCTTTGATGTCATTCAACTAACTGTAAATAGATTTCTATGTATATAAAATTATTTATTTATAATTGTATATATTTAGATATTGTGTACATAATGTATTTTCTTTTTATTATTATTATGGTTTAATGTCTGGGATCTCATCATCATCCACAAGTCATTGTATAAAGTATTTAAGCCATTGCATTTCAATCTCTACAATAGAAATATAAGGAATAATAATTGGAAACAAGCGATGATATTTTGTTTCTTCATTTTCTCGTTTGATCACGATGAACACGATGTATTGCTCTTTCTTTTTTCTCACTCTCTCTCTTTCTACAGGTACCAAGCACAGCTCTTTTCGCGGCCATCCCGGCAAATATCACATGAATTTAGGTAACAAAATTTAAACGTAGTGTCATTGATAATAATTATAGAATGAAAACTATTTGATATATATAATTAATGCATGATAATCAAAATTATTCAAGGGGTTAAGCAATAATAAAAGGGGTATGGCAAGCAAATATATACACAAATCATATGTAGCAATAATCTTTACATTAGATGTGGTTCATAATAAATCACGAAATTCCCTTATATTTGATAGGAAATTTTAAAGACTTTTGCGATAATAATAAAGAAAAGCATTGACTTGGTTTTATAATGAACAGTTTCATTAAATTAAGTCACTAAAATTTCATCTAATATTTGTAAATTCAGCTAAAAATTAAAAAAAAAAAACCCATATCTCAAATTACCATCTCAAAAATATATAAAAATACTTAAATTGTTTAAATAAGTTGTTTGCCATTGAAAGACCACAATTAATCTGAAAACTTATCCGATCGATGAATCCTTCTACGAATCATTATTCTTACTCATTATTATTCAAAAATGTTTTCTTCAGAGTAAGGTTGCTGAGTCAACGCGCTAGAGATGTTTTGAATATACGTTATGTTTATATACATAAATAAATCTAACGACCCCATTTCTTTATAGAATAACACAATGAGTCACCATTTGAGTTATAATTGAACATATGGTCTGGGAGGTCTGTCATCACAGGTTAATCGCAAATGCATTGACCAGACATTGCTGTGATTTGGATTGCGGACAGACCACCACGATAAGCTCGAGTGGAGAGAGCTCTAAGCTTCCGCTCTTCTACCCCTCTCGTCTTCTATTAATTCCAGAATCTATTGCTATTAATATTTCCTGCCTCGCGCGCATAAATTAACAATATGCGCATTGGGCGACAAGGCAATTGAATCGAATAGCAAATGTTGTTTGAAATGGATCCAGAATGGGAATACTCCAAAGGGAACCCTTCTCAAATCATTCATTATGTTTTATTATTTTGGGTTTTATGACTTTCGGAATCGCAGCGCACCCACATTCAAGACTAATTTGAGGCGGCTTTCCAAAGTGGCAGGCAGAGTGAGATACAAGACATGAAAATGGAAAAACCCATCGTGTGCTGTGAGCGAATAGAACGGGAGAGGGAAGTGCGGTGTCCGGTGTGTGTGCTCGCCCAGAATCTGGGTGCCAAAGCGGAAGTGGCTGCTTAATGAAAAAAAAAACCGTTGCACACACAAACGTATAGTAAATGTAAATTTTCTCAATTATTTGTGATGCCACCAAATGTGGCATGGAAAATGCGGCAAGTTGACAGTAGTTGAAGTTGAAATACTCTAGACGTCGAAACGAGATACTTTTTTTTTTTGATTGAGATCTCAATTAAAAGATTGCCTTGAAATTAGAGAACTGTTAAGTGGTTAAGCAAATAAAATAGAATACAACAATATTACCAGTTATACAGGCAGAATGCGCTATGAACAACAAGTTTGATATCTTATTTAATAAGAAAAGAAATCTTAAAATATTAGCATATAGATATATGAAAATATTGTTGAAAAAGACTTAAATTTATGCACTTATATGTATACATATTACAAATTAAATTACTAAACTTATAGTTTACAAAATTTTAATATAAAAAAAAAAAAAACATTTGACTTATACACGTTAAAATGCATCTTAAAGACACAGAAAATATATATAAGACTTTATTTATATAGCAAAATCGTCTCAGTTCTCAGCCATTTGACAGAGTTGAAATACTTTTAACAAGAGTAAAATAAAGTGCCACACAAACCACCGCTGTGGTGTCGTGCATCCGACAGATACAAATACAGCAGCAGAGATAGATATAGATAGGCATATACATAGATACACATTGCGATACTCGGTTACTGAAATCTGTTAGAACTTCCCACAATAAATGCGATGCCGACTGGGACGTGGTCGTTGTTGCTGCTGTTGTCGTTGTCGTTGTTCCTGGGCAACGTTTTGTGTAATTTTATGCCGTTTTATGCATAATTTATTTTTTTCAATGAAAGAGAGTTGAGGGTCCCCCTTCGTCCCCCCATCTGCCCGGGGCAGCAACAAATTGCCCGCATTCCTGATGTGAGAGAAACGGGTTTACCTTGAGAGCGTAAAAGAGTTGTGCATTGTTTCGTGACCAGGCAGATTGAAGTTAACATAACGTTCACTCACCTTGCTCTCTCCCATGTCATTCTTGTGCATCTTGCAGAGGCACTGCTCCAGTCACGTCCATTGCCACACATTCCGGCCGGGAGCACAGCGGCCACATTGCTTGCGGATGCCGCTGAACTCCAGAGTCAAGAGTCAAATGTCGGTAACGTGCTCGCATCTCTCGGTGGACACAGTTCGGCGACATCAGTATTTGAGTCGGCGCATCGTTGGACATCCAAAGAGAATCTGTTGGCACCTGGACCCGAAGAGGATGATCCACAGCTGTTTGTGGCTTTGTATGACTTCCAAGCAGGCGGCGAGAATCAGCTGAGCCTGAAGAAGGGCGAACAGGTGCGCATCCTTAGTTACAACAAATCCGGCGAATGGTGCGAAGCTCATTCCGACTCTGGCAACGTTGGCTGGGTGCCCTCCAACTATGTGACGCCGTTGAATTCGCTGGAGAAGCACTCCTGGTACCATGGACCCATCTCCCGCAATGCCGCCGAGTATCTGCTCAGCTCAGGTATCAATGGCAGCTTCCTGGTGCGTGAGAGTGAAAGTTCTCCCGGTCAGCGCAGCATTAGTCTCAGGTAAGCCAGGAATTCATATTTATTTTTAATATAAATGGAATAGACAACACCTATCCATTGATATACCAAATATCCCAAAAGGATTATTCACATAATATCAGTAATGTCCGTTGGAGTTTTTAAAACTAATTACAAATCTTGTCTAGGTACGAGGGTCGTGTTTACCACTATCGCATATCGGAAGATCCGGATGGCAAGGTCTTTGTCACGCAGGAGGCAAAGTTCAACACGCTGGCGGAGCTAGTGCATCATCATAGTGTGCCACACGAGGGACATGGTCTGATTACTCCACTGCTCTATCCAGCGCCCAAACAGAACAAACCAACAGTCTTTCCATTGAGTCCAGAACCCGATGAGTGGGAGATTTGCCGCACAGACATTATGATGAAGCACAAATTGGGTGGTGGTCAGTATGGCGAGGTGTACGAGGCGGTGTGGAAGCGTTACGGCAACACGGTGGCCGTCAAAACACTCAAAGAAGACACCATGGCGCTGAAAGACTTTCTGGAAGAGGCGGCCATCATGAAAGAGATGAAGCATCCCAATCTGGTGCAGCTTATCGGTGGGATTAGTCGATGAAACACTTGTTTATCAAAAATATATATGTAACCTATCTCTTATCTTCTAGGTGTGTGCACCCGTGAGCCGCCCTTTTATATTATCACTGAGTTTATGTCGCACGGCAATCTGCTCGACTTTCTGAGATCAGCGGGCAGAGAGACGCTGGATGCGGTGGCTCTGTTGTATATGGCCACGCAGATAGCGTCGGGCATGAGCTATCTCGAGTCGAGAAACTACATCCATCGGGATCTGGCGGCGCGCAATTGCCTGGTCGGTGACAATAAACTGGTGAAGGTCGCCGACTTTGGGCTGGCGCGGCTGATGCGCGATGACACGTATACGGCGCATGCGGGGGCCAAGTTTCCCATCAAGTGGACCGCCCCCGAGGGATTGGCATACAACAAGTTTAGCACCAAGTCCGATGTGTGGGCCTTTGGTGTGCTACTCTGGGAGATAGCCACTTATGGGATGTCGCCATATCCGGGAATTGATCTCACCGATGTGTATCACAAGCTTGAGAAGGGTTATCGGATGGAGCGACCACCTGGTTGTCCACTGGAGGTGTACGATCTTATGCGACAGTGCTGGCAATGGGATGCGGCGGATAGGCCCACATTCAAGAGCATACACCATGCGCTGGAGCACATGTTTCAGGTGGGTGACGGTGACATCGATTTCGAGGTCGAGGTGTGGGATGATGATGATGATGACGTCGATGATGTCGATGATGATTATGATGGCGACAATGACGATAATGACGACGACAATGGCATTGAGCTTTGATTTCAATTGGCGTCGTCGCCGCTCATGGAATGCCAACGCACCAAATGTGATAGTCTCACAATCATCCGTAGTGATAGCAATAATGATCCACGTGCTGCACGTCTCTCCTTCTTCGCTCCGCAGGAATCGTCCATCACCGAAGCGGTCGAGAAACAGCTTAATGCCACAGCCAGCGCCGGCTCCACAGCAGCAGCAGCGGCATCTGGAGTGGCAGCCGTTACAGCGACAGCACCCGTAACCACGGCCAGCGCCTCCTCATCGGCATCGGCATCGCTCAGTCTGACGCCACAAATGGTCAAGAAAGGTTTACCCAGCGTCGATCCACAGCAGCAGCAGCAGCAGCAACAACAACAACAGCTGGCCAGCACACCCATGTCAGGTGAGTTAAACGTTTCCATTTGAATTGCAACTGTTTAGATTCATTGCTGATTCATTAAATCATCCTAGAAACCGGCTCCAGCTCAACCAAGCTGAGCACCTTCTCCAGCCAGGGCAAGGGCAATGTGCAAATGCGTCGCACCACCAACAAACAGGGCAAACAGGCGCCACCTCCACCCAAGCGCACCAGGTAAACCCAATCCTCTCAATCTCCCAATAAATATGAGAGTCATTTAAATATGTATCCATTCAATTATACAACATAGAAGATGCCATATTTACCAGAATAGTTTTTTTTAAATAATTTTTTTTATTTGTTTATTTAGATTGTTGTCATCTACTAAATTTTTAAATGCGATTTTCACTAGCAGTATATTTTTAATTTTTTACCACCACCTCATTATCACTTAATTTAGAGCTGTCATTGTAACTATCAATAAATATTTATTTAGTTGTAATTTTCACCACCCTTATGTATCCCAACAATATATATAAATCTATTAACTAATATCCCTTTATACTTTTATGTAGCCTGCTCTCCAGCAGCCGGGACTCAACATATCGCGAGGAGGACGCAACACACAACTTTATCGATGAGCTCAATACGAATGGTAGTAGTAGCAACTTCCACTTCAAGTCCAACTCCAACAACATTTTTAGCCAAACCCTATGTAGAAATTTTAAAACCCAAATTCCAACCCAGACAAAAATACGTACACAACAACAACAACAACAATTATTACAATCAGTACAACAACAACAACAACAACCACAGAAACAACAACAACAAACGTATTCTATTAAGAAATCATCCTCCTGCAGTAGTTTCCTTTACGACATCCTATTTCGAGGTATTTGTCAATGGAGTAAGAATTCCTATTTACAATTTATGTTTCGTTTTAATTGGTTTGTGATGCACACAGCAAAGAAAAAGGAATTTCCCTTTTTTTCCTGTACTTATTTTTACTTTTCTTATTTTGACTCTTGGTATATTTATGTAACTGGTATATTCAAAATTTAAATCGTACTTAGAACGCAATTTAAGTTAGTGATGAAAATTACATTTTCTATGTATTTTTACATCACTAATTTAATTGTTTTGCTAATAGATTTAAAGCCTGAATATCCATCGCTTTTTATGTGTTTCTGTTACGATATTATGATTCTTTCTATTTTATATTCGGGGCATACTCGAGTGGAATCTATACATTAATTTAAAACTGATAGCAGTCGAAAAAAAACATTTTGATTTTAAGCAATCCAAACTATGAAGTTAAAATTAAAAGAAAATATAATAATTTGTATTATAATGTTGCCAGTTCAGCTTATAAAATGAACAAAATTTTCTCTTAATTTCAAATTCTGGCAAATATAAATGTTAATAACCTGCTTTTACTTTAACATTTTGGATATTATGTTAAATACATTTAATGTAAAGGTGTATTAACATTTAGATTTATGTTAATTAAGCCTTAATTAATTTTTAAATAATTTTTACTGCAAAAGCTTAATTTAACAACAATTAATAGAACGTTTAAGAAGTACTTAAACATGTACTAAAATGTATAATATCCCAAATAGCCTGACAAACTTAAATTCCACCGTAAATGCCCCGAAAATGTATTTATATTTCTGAATTTTCCTTCTATATGTAGCTTTTTTGGTGTATGATTTAGTTTTAAAATTTGTTTTTCTTAGCTATTAATTTATGAAGTTTATGTTAAATTTGCTTTATGTTTGTTTTTGGTTTTCTTTTGTAGTGCTTTTAACTTTTGTTTGGTGTTGACAAATATTGAGCAAAATGGGTTTGTCGCCACGACCACGACTCTCAGCTCCCGCTAATCCAAAAGATAAAATAACCCTCAGTCCCCAGCACGAGCATGCAATTGCACCAAACGGCACTGGCACTTAACTGAATCCTTCCCTGCTTTCAGGTCTTACCAGGGATATAAACAATTTGACGCAGCGTTATGACTCGGAAACGGATCCGGCTGCAGATCCCGATACGGATGCCACTGGCGACAGTCTGGAGCAGAGCCTAACGGCTACACCGCCAAACAAGATGCAGCATTCGCTGCATGGCGGCGTCCCAGGGATGTCGGTGGGCATTGGACCGCGTTCCTCGCAGCAGCACAGCTCCTTCAAGCGTCCTGTGATGGGCAATCGGGGACTGGAGACGCGTCAGAGCAAACGTTCGCAGCAACATCCAGCCAGGGAGCAACCTGGCAATGGGAATGTGAACACCAATGGAGGAACACCTGTACTGCCGGCTCATCCCATCACTGTGGGCGCCTTGGAGGTTATGAATGTGAAGCGTGTGGTCAATCGCTATGGAACATTGCCAAAGGTGGCACGCATCGGTGCCTTCCTGGACAGCTTGGAGGACAGCAGCAGCAGCAGCGGTGAGGCAGCCAATGGACATGCCACGCCCCCAGCACGTGCCCCACCGGCGGTGCCAACCGCACTGTCGACGGCAGCCTCAAAGGTGCAGCAGCCACAGCAGATGATACGCAGCAACTCTTCCGGCGGCGTGACGATGCAGAACAATGCAGCCGCCAGTCTCAATAAACTGCAGCGACATCGCACCACCACGGAGGGCACAATGATGACATTCTCCTCGTTCCGAGCCGCCGGCAGCAGCAGTTCGCCCAAACGTGGTGGTGGTGGTGGTGGCAGTATTACCCAGCCGGCATTGGCCAATCTGGAGTTCCCGCCGCCACCGCTGGAGGAGTTTGAAGCATTGCCGCCGCCACCACCACCGCCAGCGCCGGAAAGTGCCGTCCAGGCCATACAACAGCATCTGCATGCTCAGCACAGCAGCAGCAACGATGTCAGCAATACGGCGCCCAGCGTCGAGGAGGCCAGCTCCCGTTTTGGCGTCTCGCTGCGCAAACGTGAACCTTCAACGGACTCGTGCAGCTCACTGGGCACGCCACCGGAAGCAGCACCAGCGCCGCTGCCCGAGAAGAGTCTCAATCTCAAGGAGAAGCTCATCACCGAGATCAAGTCCGCCAGCAAGCAAACCGAGTCGTCCAATTCCGGCTATGCCAATGGAAGTGCACCAGCAGGTGCTGCTCCGCCTGCCGTTGTGGATCCAGTGTCGCAGCTGGTGACGGAGCTGGCGGAGAGCATGAATCTGCCCAAACAGCTGGCTACAAAGCTGACCAATGGCAACAGCAATATTAACAGCAACTCCAACACCAATACCAGCAACAACAACTTCAAGGCACAGCTGAAGAAGGTGGAGCCAAAGAAACTGAATGCGCCAATGCCAAAGGCCGAGCAGCCCTCAAATATAATTGACTTTAAGGCGCATCTGCGCAAAGTGGACAAGGAGCAGCAAGCTCCACAGCAGCAACAACAACAGCAACAACAACAGCAGCAGCCGCAATCCCAGAGCAATCCAAATCCAAATGCCAACAATTGCAACAAGTTTAGCAGCGCAACAGCAGCAGCAGCCGCAAATCAAAAGACTGAAATCAAAATCGATGTTAGCAACTCGAATGCTGATGCGGAATCCACCACGACCACCAACACCATGGAGATGGGCACAGATGCAGCGGGCAAGCGACGCAGCACAGGTAGTATTAATAGCTTAAAGAAACTTTGGGAGCAACCGCCTGCTGGGGTGACAGATTATGCCAGCACCACAATCCCACAAGCGTCAGTGGCCAGCAGCAATGGTGCAAATGGTGCAAATGTTGTTGTTGCATCGCAGTTGTCGCCCAAGTATGGACTGAAGGCGTCACTGCCAATGGCCACGACCAAGCTGTTTGGTAATAAACCGCCACCAGCGGCACCACCACCACCGCCCCCCATTAGCACCACACTGAGCACATCATGTCCGTCAGCACAACCCAAACCACAGCAACCACAGCAACAACAACAGCAACCAAAGCAGCAACAACAGCAGCAACAACAACAAAAACTAGTAGCAGCAGCAACATCTAAACTAGCAACAACTGCAATAAAAACATCTCTTTCAACGCAACTCTTCACAGATGCCGAGATCAGCAGCAGCCCCACCACCAGCAACAGCAACGAGGAGCAACAACATCCAATATCCGAGGGAGCACAGACGGAGATAATGACGCAATCGTTGTATGGCAACGAGCAGCAGCAATTCCACAACTCGACTCATCAACAGAATCAGAGCAATTCCAACAGCAAGCTGAGCACCTCCAGCATCGTGACGAGCAACAGCCAGAATAAGCCTGCCGTGCCCCATAAGCCAACCAAGTTGACCATCTATGCTACGCCCATTGCCAAAATAGCTGGTGTTGGTGTGGGCGGCGACAACATCAATTCCACGCAAATCTCCAGGGAGAGCATACTGGAGCTGGTGACACTGCTGGAGGGTTCCCTAAAGCATCCGGTGAATGCCATATCTGCATCTCAATGGTTGCAACTGAGCGACAAGTTGAACATATTGCAAAATTCATGTGTGGTTTTTGCGGAGAATGAATCGATGCCGCCGCACTCGAAATTCCATTTTCGTGAGCTGGTCACGAGAGTGGAGACACAATCGCAGAATCTACGCACCGCTGGCAGCAAAAATGTCCAGGACAATGAGCGATTGGTGGGTGAGGTTGGTCAGTCGCTCAAGCAGATTTCGAATGCGTTGCATAGGTAAATGATAAGAACGGGGATGGATCAGCAGAGGAGCGGTGAACCGGACAACAATGGCGCTGGCATTTGGCTGGACGCCGAGGGCAATTTTATCAAGCGAAGGCAACCACAGTGATAATAACAACAAGAACAGCATCGCTCCCACCATCCCCCACGCCCCTCACTGGCGCAAACACAACGAACGAACAGATACAGATACAGATACAGATACAGATAGAGATATAGATACAGATACAAATACAGATGACGACAAAGATACGCAACGACGGAATTAGAACGTATAACTTCAAGCCCAGCGAAGAAGCGAAGAACAGAAAGAACAACAACAACCTACAACTATATTTAATTATTAACTATGAACTATATAAATATATATATATATGCATATATATATATAAATATCGTAAAGTAATACCATCATGAGTAGTATCTATCTTTAGTAGCCGTAGCGATTATACATACATACATACATCTAGTCATATATATCTGATGCATCCGCTTAAATTCGATTGAGAGATTGGGGCGGAACACAAGGCTTCTAACTGAGTTGCAAAGCAAAAAAAAAAACAAACATTTTCTATATAGGCATTTCTCGCGTTTCTCTTCATTTTGAATACCTTTCTCCCATCTATTTACTTTTTAAATTAAGAAACATATATTTTGCAGATTAAGGTAGAGCTTCGTTTTATAAACAAACGTACATACATACATTGAAAGACATACATATACATATACATACTGACGACGAGAAAGAAAGGCAATACGAGGAAGATAGAGAGACAGAGAGTGCATGATGAATAAAATATATATTCATAGAATATCTCAATAAAGTAGTAATTATACATACATATACATATACTTGCACTCACACACAATGCAAATATATTTATATATATACAAACATACATTTATTTACATACATATATACTAGTCGGTAAAAGTGTTTTTAGTATATCTACATATATAATATATATATATATATATATATGATTTATACGTGCGTTAATTATAATATGATGCCCGTTAAATGCAAATCGAAAACTCAATCTACAACGTTTAGACTTTTCTTCGTGTTTTAGTACTCGTAATACCTACAATACATTAAAACAAACAAATATATGATCTATGTGTACTACTTGGCATAAATTATAAACAGTAGCAAAGCCCAAAGATATTATTATTAACGACTACTCGAAAAGATATATATGTATATGTGTTAGTTGCAAAGACTAATCGGACTTATTTTTTAGTTTTATGTTGATAATGCAAAAGAAATAAAATTGGTGGCAAACGCTTTTTAGACATACTTATTATACACAACAAATTGTAATTATTATCTGATATTTTATGGATTTTAAAACTACTTTTATACGTAAACAAAAACACATACACACTCACACGAAAAACAAAAACCAAATAAATATTCATTTCATATATGCAAAAATAAAAATGTGGAAAGCAAAACGGATCAACATTGGGGTGGGTCATACATATGTAAACCAAGCTGACATACTTACATATAGATATGAATGTGCATAACCATTAATATACTTCACCTTTATCAAAATTATCTACCCCAAATAACAAACAAAAGACATTGTGCATTCAAAAGATATATAAATATACATATATATATTTCTGTAATTTCTATAATATCTGTGCGTTTGAATGCGCTTAGAGCATATATTATTTAAAAGAAAAACCGGATCAAAAATACTTCAAGGAGAAATAAAATGATATTAAAACAAAACGACTGCAGTTTTATAAGATTTTGAAGAGGCAAATGAAAGGGTTGGTTTTTTTTATATTGATATTTTATAATTTTATTAAACAAGTAAGCAGTTTCATATTAAGAGTTTTAAATTTTAACTACGCGCCTCCCTGTCAGTTCCCTTTAGTCGAGCCGATTGTGGCGGTCGGGCGATATGTATTGGCTTCCATCCCTTGCGATTGCACGCCGCTAACGAAAGACGTTTGCCTGCTTTTTAATTCAAATTCGAATTTCATATAACCAGTCTAGTTCAATTTACACTCAAAGTTTTACACATTTTTGCATGAATAATAATTTATATTTTTTAAATTTGTTGCTTTATTCAAGTACCGATGTGTGGCAGTTTCACGAGAAATCACTCGCTGTTAATAACAGTTGATCAAATGGTAATGTTATTTTGCTGTTATGTTAAATAACATATCTGTTTGGCATTCGTTCTTTTTTTTCATAAAGAAAATAAGAAGAAGAGAAAGAGGAAAAAAGACGAAATAATATATAATAATAGAATATTATTTATACTGTGATATATAGCCAAGCATTGTTTTGTGTCTGCAAACAAGTAAATTGAGCAAACGAAGCAACAGTAATCGAGCAAGAGAACGAGAAAGAAACAAAGCCAATTGCAATACACAACAACATCAGCAACAGCAAAGTCAGCAGCCAAAAGCAGAAGCAGCATTCATTTTACAATGCCACTGTTTGGTAAATCACAGAAGACGCCAGTCGAATTGGTAAAGTCGCTAAAGGAGGCGATAAACGCACTGGAGGCGGGCGACCGGAAGGTGGAGAAGGCCCAGGAGGATGTCAGCAAAAATCTGGTGTCAATCAAGAACATGCTGTATGGTAGCAGCGATGCGGAACCACCAGCGGATTATGTGGTTGCCCAGCTGTCGCAGGAGCTGTATAACAGCAATCTGCTGCTGCTGCTGATACAGAATCTGCATCGCATCGACTTTGAGGGTAAGAAGCATGTGGCGCTCATATTTAACAATGTGCTGCGACGACAGATTGGCACACGATCGCCCACAGTGGAATACATATGCACGAAACCGGAAATTCTGTTTACACTGATGGCCGGCTACGAGGATGCACATCCGGAGATCGCACTCAACTCGGGGACAATGCTGCGCGAGTGTGCACGATATGAGGCGCTGGCCAAGATCATGCTGCATTCGGATGAGTTCTTCAAGTTCTTCCGTTACGTGGAAGTGTCCACCTTTGACATCGCCTCGGATGCCTTCTCCACCTTTAAGGAGCTGCTGACACGCCATAAGCTGTTATGTGCCGAATTCCTGGACGCCAACTATGACAAGTTCTTCTCGCAGCATTACCAGCGACTGTTGAACTCGGAGAACTATGTGACACGACGTCAGAGTCTGAAGCTGCTCGGGGAACTGCTGCTGGACAGGCACAACTTTACCGTAATGACACGATATATATCAGAGCCGGAGAACCTAAAGCTGATGATGAACATGCTGAAGGAGCGATCACGCAACATACAATTCGAGGCGTTTCATGTCTTCAAAGTGTTTGTAGCGAATCCGAACAAACCGAAACCGATCCTAGACATCCTGCTGCGCAACCAAACGAAACTCGTCGACTTTCTCACCAGTTTCCATACGGATCGATCCGAGGATGAGCAGTTCAACGATGAGAAGGCCTATCTGATCAAGCAGATAAGGGAGCTGAAACCGCTGCCCGAGGCTTAGTGGGCAGCGGCAGCGGCGTCAACGTCGGCGACAGTGCTGGCAATGTCGAGGGCGATAACGAGAACAGGAACGAAACGAAGACGATCTTGGCTGTATGGATGGATGACGATAGCGAAAACGAAGACGAAAGCAGGAAAATGGACAAAGGACAATGGATACAATACAATAATATGTGTTGGCAGGGAGTGGGTTAAACAATTGCAGGACATAATAATACACGTATTTAATAACAACAACAGACGATGACAATGAAGACGATGACGACGACGAGGACAGGCACTTGTGAGTAACTAAACAATAATTTAGACAAAGCAAACAACAAAATGATAACGATAAATAACGATAATGCAAAATACATAAGTAGTAACAACAACAAGTACACATATTATGAGTACACATTTATTATAATGTATGTATGGAATAGCGTAAAGGAATAATTGCAGACGCAGAATATTTTGCGAATTTAACTATATTATAATAACTAAACAAAATGAAAACGAAAACAAAATATCAAAACTCACTCACACACACACACATACACACACCTTTATTTACTTATTTCCCAATTTCGATGCAGCTTCGTCTAGTTCGCTTTTAAAAATGTTCAAGAGTTCGACTTGTTGTTGTTGTTGTTGTGGTTCCAGATCGAGATCCTCGTTCGCTTATAGACAGAGACATATAGACCTATGTATGTATGTACGTACACCTTCCTGTTACTACTACTTTTCGTAAAAGGTTTTTTTGTTTAAATTAATTTCTTCTTTTGCCTATTTAAATAGTTGTTGTAATGAAATTTAGCGTTTTTGAAACGAAAATCCCCAGGACAATGAAGATAATATGAGTTTTGACTTACAATTTAGACATTAAACATTTCAAATGTGCGCCGAAATTAACAATTACGGTAAATTATTATTATTAAATATATATTATATGTATGAAAACAATTGTAATTGCACACAAAATGTTCATTCAAAATACTGCATAATAATTATATACATATATAGTTATAATTGAGAAGAGAAAGCATTCAACAAACACACTCCACCCACACAAACATCCATACGTACATAGTTAAAAAACAAAAAGAAAAGGGAAGTAAAAACAACAACATTACGAGCAGCATAATAAAATATCTGATTATTATAATTTATATTATTCCCAAAATTAAAGATAACAGCCAAACAAAATTCCATCATGTGTCATTCTGATTGGAAATTGGGGGGTGGGGAGAAACGGAAACTGTTTCAAAATGCTTAAGCTCCTGAGTCATGTGAAACTTACAGGGCTGCACAAACAAATTATTGCTAGTTTAGTTAATGATTATAATGACTATTTCTGATCAATAATAAAAATGGAGTTCGAAAGAATATTGGTGTATTTGACATTCTTTCAAAGTTACTTTATATCAATAATTTCTTCTGTTAACAAAAAATAATTAAAATAATCATTATTTTCAGTCCCTGGTTAGAAATTTTAGATATTTTTACTAACCAAAATAATTAACAAAGTAAACTATGAACTCGTGTGTTTATATATTAATTATCGAAATACATTTTATACTAAATGTACAGGGTATCAAGCAAACAGACTGGCGTGGCATCTTAATAGTGTCCAGCCCTGGTGCCGATCAGCTGTCTTCAAATTTCGGCGCCAGTAAATCAATAAAAAAAAATGTAAAGGCAGTATCAATTGTTTTATACTTGAAGATGTATAAGCGATTTCGAAAATCAAGAGATCAAGTAGTTATAGGAGATAACAGCAGCAGTGATGATGACGCTGCAGATATTGTTGAAATGAGCAGAGTTCTTGTCAAAAGGCGTCCTGCAAATATGCAGAAATATGTACGCATTCAACGTGTGGAAACTCTGGATAATGCTGACATTTCGGACACGAGCAGCGATGAGATCAACAGCCAAGACCAGGAGAACAGCAGGTGTATTCTAAACACTAGCAGATACAGAGACAACTCCAAAGCGTTGATAGCAACACCCACAAGTAAATTCCAACCATTATCAGTAACCTTAAGCGGCAAGAGAATTTCACCAACGCCGTCGCCAACTCCATTGAGCACTAGAGTGGGTGCTTCTAAACTGGACAAGTCCATTGCCGGAACTCCGACATCAACATGCCGTACAGCTTGGAGCAGTTTAAGGGAAACGCTTTCAACGCTTAGGCGGGATCGTCGAGGCGTGCTGCAGGAGGCATTGGAGGATACGTTCATTGAATGCTCACTGTCTGCCACATCCATTGAGGCCAACTTGAGGACATTGGTCGACAAGCAGCAGATGCCAAACAGTGCCAAGATGAATGCCTTACTTCGAAGGAAACAACGATGCGTTAAAGGAGGTTATTTGCAGGAGTACAAGCGACTGATGCAGAAGGAGCGCATGGATCGACGTAGTCTTAACCATAATCAACGTTTGGGCATTAGCCAAGGACATCGAGTACTTGTGCTGAGTATATGTGAATCCTTTGGCGCCCACATGGCTCGCGTACAGTCCGTAGACTCCAATGAACCCATTTTCAACGTCATAGTAGCTCCCAGCATGGCACCCAAGATCACTGTTGGCTCCAGTCTAGAGCTTTACTTTGATTTCAAGGTGAACTCAGCGCTGTTGTTACCAAACAAGGAGCTCGTATATATAATACCAAATAAATTAGTTTTATTATAAGGACGAGTACACACACTTAAAAATACTTGGAAAATAATTTGTAAATACATTCAGATATGATTAAATCCCAGCTAGCGTCGCTTTTTCTTCTCCAGCTTGCGTATTTTGTGCAAACGTCGAGCATTGGTCGGAACAGGCTCATCGATGAGTCTCCCCTCGTCATCGCTGTTATCGTGGGACTCGTTGCCGCTCATTAAAACTGCCGCTGATATGCAGATAAACTGAAATATCGCGCCCACGAAGAGCCCATACCGTACAAGCATGCTAAATAAGTCTTCCTCTCCATATTTATCCAAAGAAGCGGCAACACTCAAATGTTCGGTTGTCATTTCATTCACTTTTGTTTTCTAAAAAAAAATTACTTTTGTTTACAGTTTTGTGTATGCGGCGCAGTGTTGCCAGCTAGCTATAAAAAGCTAAGCTACGAGTTTTGACATTTGAACTAATTGATGCACATTGCCAGATCGGGGAATTAAACAGGATGGCAGCCTTTTGGTCGGGTGGCAACATTTGGGACAGGTGGCGACGTTGTGGGTAGAAAAGCGTTTTGCATAATTAGTTTTTTAAGTATTTATTTTAATAGATTTGCGAAAAATATGTCGTGTTTTCGATTAGCTATAGCAGTTAATGCCACACGGCCGCTGCCTTTAAACGGGCAGAGTCTTCGTCTATTGCCCAAAAGAAATCAGGAAATTTCTTTTACGCGCCGGCAATTCTCAAAGGCATTGGAGGAAAGCAGTCATAAGAAGAAATCCACTGGGACATTGAAGCTGGCGCTACTGGGAGCAAGTATTGGAGCTGTCGCTGGATCCGGTTACACGTTCTACTCCAATTTCACCGACAAGAATGCACACAAGGAGCACGAGCGAACTCCGCCACAAGTTATAGAGTCTCTGCCGGCTGGTCTGCGAATAACGAAGCGGTATTTGAATCCCAAAGACAACTCCGGTCTGGACATTGTGCTGTTCCAATTCCAGACATGTCCATTCTGCTGCAAGGTGCGTGCCTATCTGGACTACATGGGCGTATCCTATTCAGTGGTTGAGGTGGACGCAGTTCTAAGGCAAGACATCAGATGGTCATCGGTTAAGAAGGTGCCAATGGTGCTAATCCGCCAAAAGAATGGTCAATATGTGCAGATGACAGACTCCAGTGCCATCATTTCTCTTGTCGCTACCACGCTGAACGATAAGCGCTTGGATGTCGGCGACTTGGCACAATTCTATCCGCAAATCTCGTTCTTTGATGATGAGGGCAAGAAACGACATGATATTATGAACAAGTACTTCCTCATGTACCAGGATCGCACACCAAAAAATATGACTAAGGATTTGGAAGAGTAAGTGATTAGATTTCTACTTTATATGTACTATATAACTAGAAGACTCTTCTTAAGGAATGAGCGCAGGTGGAGAACATGGGCGGACAATCATCTAGTACACCTGATATCGCCCAACTGTTACCAAACCCTTAACGAGTCCTTTGAGACCTTTGAATGGTTCTCCAAGGCAGGCGAGTGGGATGTCTACTTCCCCAAGTGGGAGCGGAATCTGATGGTGTACTGTGGAGCAACGGCCATGTGGGCCATAGCCAAGTTATTGAAGCGGCGACACGACCTGTCCGATGATGTCAGATCTCATATATATGATGCACTCGACAAATGGAATACGGAACTTAAGAAACGTAACACCAAATTCATGGGCGGTAAACAGCCCGGTTTGTCAGATCTCTCAGTCTTCGGTGTCTTAAGCAGCATGGAAGGATGTCAAACATTCAAGGACTGCTTACAAAATACCAACATAGGTAACAAAACAACTATTTAACAAATAGTCAAATGTATTAATGATTTCTCATTTAAGGAAAATGGTTTTACGATGTCAAGGAGCTTGTAGAACAAAACCGCGGGCAACTTCAAAGAGAGCGCATAGTGGGAGTGGCACCACAAGCTTAATACAGAGTAAATCTATAATCAAGTCAATATTCAAGTCATTTACAGCCACACATATTGTTTACAAATGTTTAATAAACGCCACACTTTTTATTTTAAATTGCTCGTTATGGCAATATTTAAGGAGAGAACGCTTTATTATCAATATAGGATGTGCATATTTGTGGGAGGCTGCCACTTTTTTTGTTTGACAAGCCCTGGGTGCGACCAGATCCGTTTTTACAGAAAGATCCTTTTTCCAAAACTAAATTCATTAAGAATTTCGAGGTCTGGCAACATTTATATTATCGGATGCAAGAGGCTGCCAGACTACTGTATTATTTTCTGGGAGGTGGCAACCTTCAGATATTGTGTGAAACGCCGCTGACAGCAAAAAGTGCAAATCACTTTGGAATTGGTTTTCTTGTTACAGAAATTTAATATTATAACAAAAATATGAATACTCTTGGCGTTGAGCAGTTCCCGGACTACAAAGTTCCCGGAGTACAGCATGTAGACTTTAACCCCTACGAGTCGAATGGCGGGTGAGTGTGCAAATTCCTGTTCATAGATTGTACAATTTAATGGAATTCGCCTTGCAGGTCTGTTGTGGCCATCGCTGGTGATGACTTTGTGGTTATTGCCGCCGATACACGATTGAGCAGTGGATATACCATTCATTCGCGCGACCAGAGCAAACTTTTTCCAATGTCGTCGCAAACAGTTTTGGGATCCACTGGATGCTGGTGCGATACGCTGTCGCTCACTGGTCTGGTCAAGTTGCGCATGCAGATGTATGAGCACACTCATTTGAAGACAATGACAACGGATGCTGTCGCCCAAATGCTGTCGATCATTATGTATAACCGGCGGTTCTTCCCCTACTATGTGTCCAATATTTTGGCTGGCCTGGACAAGGATGGCAAGGGCGTCGTTTACTCCTATGATCCCATCGGTCATTGCGAGCGTGCCACTTATCGTGCTGGCGGCACTGCTGGAGCCCTGTTGCAGCCGGTGCTTGACAATCAGATTGGTTACAAAAATCAAAATTTGCCTGCCGATCAGTTGCCGCCATTGACCAAGGAACGGGCTGTTGCAGTCGCTTCCGACACTTTCATTTCGGCCGCTGAGCGTGATATATACACCGGTGATTCAGTACTGATAAACATCATTACTAAGGACGGTATTGAGGAAAGAACGCTGCAATTGCGCAAGGATTAGTAGTGCTGAGGGCAAAGGGTACAATTTTTGCATTCTAATAAAACAAATGTTCGACTTAAAATTGTAACTATATAAATAAAACATCTTAAAGATAATCTAATTAATTTTTATTTGTTCAAGATACTTTAAAATAATATAAAACAATATAAGCTTTATAAGCGACCCTCGGTTCTTAGCTGTCACGATCACTGTTGCCTACTTAGCCATTTTATAGCTGGTTTTGGCTATTTTAAAAGTTCGATTTATAGAAAAATTTGAAAAGCTCAAAAGTTGACAGCACTGGTCGCGATTACAACTCATCGGCAACTTGACAGCCCTATCAGCTGGCTTTTGTTTCTTTCGAGTGCGCTCATTGGACGCCCAGTTTTTTTTTCATTTAATGTACAATTTATTTTTTATATCAGTGTTTTTGCTGATTGCGTATAATTTATTTATCATCCCCTGTCAAACAGATATGTTGGCATCAATTGTAAAGCCTGGAATCTTCCGGCACATTATTTGCCGTAACAATGTGTATCCCCGTAGTAGTGTATCCCGTTATCCAGTGCCGGATGAAGTTGTTTTTTGGACAGAGTCCTATGATGAGTACTGCCCGCCGTCTTACACAGCACCACACATAGGAGGGCAGAGCTGGGCGGATGCTCCGTTGCCCAGCGAAACTGTTCAGCCAAAGTGGAATTACAATGATGGCATCGTAAATCGCGTCTCTTTCCATGGTGAATATAAACTAAAGGACGGCCTGCCTCAAAATCCAATGGGACGCACTGGACTAACTGGCCGTGGCTTACTCGGACGCTGGGGTCCTAACCATGCCGCAGATCCTATCGTAACACGTTGGAAACGGGATGAACAAGGAGAGACTCTACGCAATGATATTAGTGGAAAGTAAGTGACAATGGATGCACTGCATCAAGCATATATTTCAGCTTTTCTCAGGAATATTCTACAGATGGTGGCCATACAACGATCTGACAACAAACTGTGGGCCATACCAGGCGGCATGGTCGATCCCGGCGAGAATGTGACCGTTACGCTCAAGCGCGAGTTCACCGAAGAGGCGCTGAATTTCACCGATAAGGGCAACATGGTAGAAGAGTTCTTTAAAGACGGCGATCCTGTTTACAGTGGCTACGTGGACGATTTCCGCAACACTGACAACGCTTGGATGGAGACAACTGCGCTGAACTTCCATGACGAAGATGGCACCAAGGTTGGCCAGCTCCAACTGGAAGCCGGCGATGATGCCACAAATGTCCGCTGGACGGACATCGATGCGAATCTCAAGTTGCACGCAAATCATGCGGATATTGTTAAAGAGGTGGTACTCAAGAGAAATGCTCATTGGTAATTGAATAGACGATGAGATTTCTACAAGTTTCAAATAAATATTAATATCTCTAATTGTGATCCTTTTGTACTCTGTTATTGCCATCACTTTAATTTAGTAATAAAAGTCTCAGTCATGTTTCGTGTATATTTATTTCAGACTATTCACTATTCGTACAATGCCCATTTTTGGGTAATAACAAGTTAAGAAAATGTAATTTCAGTAGGAAACCATTTCGATTGTGTGGTTTTCTATTAAAACATTGGAATTCTTCAAGCTTCGCTTGCTTCGCCAAAGTCGTTCAATAAATTAAGCTGCTCCAGTGGAATTGTAAAAAATTATAGCGCCTGCTTTAGATGATTTTAATTAATGTGTGGGTATTAATGTGTATAGAAATGTGGTTAAACTGCTGCCGAGCATTCTTATAGGGTTTGCAAAAAGTTGTAGACTTCAGGACTAGAATTGGCTACGTTGTTGTATTTATCTGCATATTGTGTGCTTATTTCCTTGAGGAAGGCAATTGCTCGAAGTTTGCTTTCTTGCTCGGGCACTTGATTCTTGTGCAATGAGTGTATGATGACAGCCAGAATCTGTTCCAGGTGATCCAAAACAACAGGACGTGCCTGCATGTATACAACTTCGAATGCCTTAAGGATCATATCATTCTCATCAAAGTCTTCGCGTAGTGGCAAATTTGATAGAAAAACGGGCAGCACCTGGGCTAAAGGCACCAAATTATGATTAATTACAATCATGCGGGCCACAGCTCCGCAAATGTTGTCCAGAGCCGGAGGATTTGTCTCCGAGGCAATGGCACCGGATAGAGCTTGTAAAATGACAGCGAAGGATCTGCATAAAAAGAATTATTAATTTCTTTACACTTATCAATATAGTATTAATTACTCACTCAAATGATTTCTCCTCGCCATGCAATACAAGCTCGCCCAATCCGAAGTAACAATTCTGACGAGCCTTTGCCTCGGGATCGCTTACACCGCCAATAAAGATAGGACATAGGGTATCAAAATATGTGGGTACACAGCTTCCCAGAGACTGGAAAGATTCGGCCAACACGCCATAGGCAAAGATGCGCTGCTCAGACGATTCATTTTTCTTGCCTTTCTGCTATAAATTAAGTTGTGTTAATATCTTTGAAATTTAGTTGCAAACTAAGCGAATTACCAGCTTATTCAAGAAGTACTGGAAGAGGCGTCCAAAGTACATGGAGAACACTTCCGGGTTCAGTGCCTTGCCAAACTGAGGCAACAGATTTCCGGCATTTTCAATAAGCAGTTCATCAAACTCGCTGTCCTCAATATCTTCCTCATCGCCGGCACCACCGGGTTCATTAAACTGACAAGCTATTTTGTTGTTTAGCACATCCTTGATACACGCAAAGATCAGGTCGGCAATTTCCTGAGAAGGAACCGCCTTATGTCTTACATCGTTGAACATGAGGCCAACTACATCGAGCAAATGAATGACCACCGTCTGTTCATCATCGTTTCGAATGATATCCGCAAACTTGGGCAGGATAATCGAACTGGCACGTTTCACGCCATCGCCGTCACCCAATTTGTTGAGAGCAGTCACAAAGGCACAGAGAGCTTCAATGGCAATCTTGCGAATGTTATCGTGTGGATGCTCAACAATCTTGTAGACGTTTTCAAAAGACGTCTGCAGGTAGGGAGCAAATGCGGCACCCGTATTGGTCGCAAATTCTTTAAGTGTACTAATAGCTTCCTCTTTTTCATAAACAAAGTCATTCTCCACCTGGTAACCATCATCTTCATCGTCATCCTCACCATCCGTATTATCCAAGTCAATGTCCTGTTCAGTGCCAGCGTCTCCGGGTGTGGGAGAAGCCTTTGAGATGGGCAGTATGTCATCCGTAGAGATTACCGATTCTATAATGCGATCCATGATCTTTGGAAACACGGTCGACATGCTCTCGTTCACTACAATAGACAAGGCTCCCATCAGGTTATAAATGCAGCGTCTAAAGTCTGGATCATCAGGACCTTCGCTCAGCATCATTAGGCAATAAGCCATAGTATCATTTGCCAAAGGTATAAAGTTATCCTTGCCCACGACGCGTGTAATAGAGGCCAAAGTTTCAATTGCCTCGTTACGCAGTTCGATCATGTCTTCAGCGCAATCCTTAACCAGATAAACCTGCAATATCTCAACTATTTTGGGGAAATATGGCATCAAGTGCTCCTTGGCGGCAATAGCTGCTGCTGATATGGTAGATAGCGCCATTACACGTAGATGTGGCGAGTTCTGAGGTTCCAATGTTTCGAAAAGACTGCAAAGACGGAAGCTGAGCAACTGAATTCAACCTGATCATTTGATTCTTACCGTTCCATCAACAAAGGCAAATGGGGCACAATATTCTCTTCCAAATTTTGGCAGTACGTCTCCAGAGCATAGAACATGCGATCCGTATGCTTGGGTTCAGGTTTTCCCATCTGAAATGTTTTCAATTTAAAATTTAGTTATCTAAACATGACAATAGAATTTTTGTGCTGGATGATCATGCTTTAAAAAAATGTGTTGTACTAAATATACTTGCGCCATTCATCCCTAATCCCAGATACTTGATTTATTTTTATTAAAAATATACCAAGCATCAGCGTTCAAATTGAACTAGATTTTGGATAATTTTCTAAATTTAATACTATGATTCCTTTAGGCAACACAATGACAGTAAGATGAAGTGCAAAAATTGTTTGATTAGAACTAGTAATTCGAATTAAAAGAAAAGCACCCTGTATTTGGTGAGAACTGATTTGCGTTTGATTTGCAGTTGATTTATGTATAGAATAGTATCTTTGCCAGGTACGGGAATCGCCTCGTTGCTGTTTTTCTCAGCCTTATGGACGCAGCACAATCAAAATAAGAGATATCATGTAGAAAAATATGTGCGAGATCAACTCATGAATGCGAAAATCTTACCTTTAGCTCGACAACCAACTGGTGCAGAAAATCGAAAAGTACAGGCAAAATCTCTGACGCATACTTGGATATATCTGGCTGTAAATGCTCCGAAAACTGGCCCAGAGCAAAGAATGCAGCAATGCGCACCATGGGCGAAGCATCGACAATGCCACCCTTAATGATATTCAGCATCACTTGCATGTATTTGCTGCAGATTGCCTCCGAGCAGCCTTCAGCGATTACCGCGATGCAGAGGAATGCGGCACGACGGCGCAAATGATCAGCACTTTGCAATGCTGGCTCGAGCAACTGCAGCAATGGTGGTATTAGCTTCTCGGGTGCTATATTGAGAGCAATCAAGTCGAGAGTTTGAGTTGCAGCTGACACTGGATTATTGGTGTTCTCGCCCAGAAAGATCTCGTCAGCTAATAAAAACGAATTCAATTTATAACCAATAAAAGAGAAAGCATCATCGACTTACCATCATCCAATTCGGTTTCGCAGCACATCATCTCAAAGATGACGCCCATAATGGGCTCGAGCAGCTTTTGTTTGACCAGGACCTTCTTCTTAATACGCACAATGCGTCCAATAAAGGTAACAACCTGAACGCGTATAGATTCATCAATTTGCTTATTGCCGGCCGTTGCAAGGCAGAATTCCATTAGAGGCTTAACATTATTGTTCAACAATTTGGGCACATACTCCGCAATACTGTCAACGACGTCGAAAACAACGGAGAACTGATCCTCATCACCGTTTTGGGCAAATGCATAGGTCATCTTAATGATAAGAGGTAGGACCCCCAGCACGGTTTGCTCCGCAGTTGTGTGCCCACTCACAAACGGCATCAGAGAACACATGCCCATAGTGATATTCACGATTGTTGGTGATATCAAAGTACCCTTGGACTCGGCGGCCAGGAGCACATTTGCAAACATCTGGCAAATGGAGTCCATGTGACAGACAAACTGATCGGGTGCCGAATCGGTAAGTGTGGCGAATATCGAGGAGCCCAGCTCACTCTCCTTGGGATCTTCGGCACTGCACCGGCTGTATATGAAGTTTAACAAATCTGCCATCCATGAATCCTTCTTTTCCTGCTCATGACGTACTAATGAGCCAATGAGCATTGCAATCGCGTTCTTGACTGACTTCTCATTTTCAGTGATTAATGCTTGAAGCATTCCCGTCTTGATGCTGCAAGTATAGTCAAAGTTTTAACTATCTAGTAATGAATTCCTTGATTTGCATGCGTTTCTTACCTTTCCTTCTGCTCAGCTGGCACCATCTGCCAGTGTCGGAGCTTCTGGAGCCGCTTATTTAGCAGGACGGCAGCAAATTGACGTATTTGCGTCTCGCGATTGGAAACTACAATCCGACATAGTGCCGGAAGTGTCTCGGGATTCTCATGGGCCTTGTTCAGCTCATTGGTGGCCTAGCAACAAGACAGAATATGAATTTGAAATTGTACATTAATTAATTAATATCCGGCAAACGTGTGTGAGTGTGCCAACAACGTGCTTCCAATTACATACACAATTAAAATACGTACAGTTAGTCAATTGTGTTTTGACAAAAATATGTATTTTACTTTTAAAATTAGCTACATCCAATGAATTTTATTATTTCGTATTTGAACTTCTTTTAAAAAAAAATAAATACAATTGTAATAAAATAAAAGAAATAATAAAAACCAAGAAAGTGGATTTTATGTTGCAAAATTAAATGTGATTCTTTTTGTCAAAATAATTACTTGACTGACTGTAATTTATTTGAATGTATCGGTATGCGCACATGTTAATAACTATGCATGTGTGTATAACAATTTCATCTATAATTTGCACATATGTATGTATGTACATATATGTATGCAAAAGTTATTGAAATTATCTATATGTTTAATAGTTTATAGAAATTTGGCAATCTTATTGTGACACACATGCAAATTGTATTCTCAAAATGGTGTCAGAAAATGAGTGTGTCAAATGGGCGCGATAAATAAGGCGTCGGCACTCCCCGCCAACAGATACTGAAGGATATTCACCAATGTACAATTATCATGCCGGTTTCTTACCTGGGTAATACGTGCATTGTCCGCGCATAGCAATTCTGAGATGATTTGATCGAGGACAGCCTCCATTGCAATGTTACCTTAAATTATCAATTGGCCGCAGAGTCAAATAAAGGAGCAAATATATTTATTATGCCGCCGAAGCACGAACTCGAATCAACTTTGGCGAATTTCCAAATGTGAGTGTGGTGTTGCTAGGGCTGAATAAATATTATAACCACGTTTTGAAACTTTGAGGGCTACAGTAAATTTATTTTGTATAAAATTATAAAATATTTTATAAAATTTGGTTGCTTTTCTGTTTGTCCTATAAATTGTTGTAAAATAACTACTTTATATATATGCTTACAAAATGTAATTTATATTTAAATAAATAAAATATGTCAACGGAACTTCGATAATATATCGGCAAGTGTGACCAGCTTGACATACAGAATAGACGTGATTCACGAGCACCATTTTGAACGCAAACGACGCGCGTTTTTGTTAATCTGTAAAATTTTATTGTATTTTGTATTGTAATTGTTTTGCTAAACTCGCGCGATATGGATAAAAGTACGAGCAGCCGCAGTAGCAGCAGCAACATGGACCAAAACTCGTTGGGCATTCTAAGCATGGACAATCTTAGAGGTAAGTAAGAAATCCAAACTCTGCTTCACATCCAAACTGTAAATTTAATACTTTTGGTTTTTTTTCTATGCAGTGTTTGGTGATTTGTCCAATTTATCTAAGAATAGTAGTGCTAATAAGAGTAGAGAAAATACAGATGTTCATGAACGACTCAAGGTAACTATAAAAATACAGTTAAACACACAATACAATTACAAAAAAGGCGCTCTTTGAAATTTCAGGCGGGACGGCAAAAGGCATTGGAGACATTGGAGAAACCTCGAACGCGTCTCAGTTATCAGGCAGGATCAATGGAAAGAAATTATAATCTCGGAAAAGCCAAGCGTGAGTGGAAAATGTTAAAAGTAAGAGGAGTGTGAAATATTCCTTTTTTATTTTATAGCCACCAGTCGTGCAAGTGCCGCGCCCAATAGTGTCGGAAATTACACCAATATATCTGATCTGATCACTGAAGAAACGATTGATTTAAACTCGAGCGGTTCCCTTTTACTGGAAACTCCAGCGCCAACGGGCTCAAACGTATTCTTTGAGCCAGGCGAGATTACAGGTCGTTCAACACTCTGCAGGAATGAGTCGCGATCGTCCAAACAAAGCAGTCAAATCTCTGTGGCAGACATATTAAAGTCATCCTTTGTCGAGAAGGCGCGGGTGCAATTCGCCAAGCGGCTGGAGAACGCGCCCAGCGATGAGAATACAAACACCAGTACCATAAGTGATTCATTTAGCTACTCTCGCAGTTTGCCGCGTACTGCGGACTTGAGCAACATGAGCCTCAATGGCGGCGGTGGCTTCTCCTTTAACTCGGCAGCCGGACAAGGCTTCGACGAGAGTTTCGCTCCCGCTGAAATGATGCAGTCCAAGCTGGTGATGGGAGAAATCTCTTGGGCACAAGAATTTGCGGCTGTGCCAACGGCAACGCTGAGCAAACAGGCATTGCAGAAAATTGCAGCACCACCGCAAACGCCAGAAATAGAGACATCAGTGTCCAAGTGAGTAGTATAATGAACTAAATTATTCATTTATTAATGATCAATTGAGTCTTGCAGCTCAATTATTGCAGGCGATCCGAACTTTTCATTGGGCAACTATTTTCAAATGCGCTCGGAGAGCATTTCGATGTTTGTAAGCAACGATAATCGCAACAGAAACCAACCAGAAGTTGCTCTTGTAGAACCACAAACAGTGGCAAATAGCGTAGTGGAAATAACGCCACATATCGAGAATAAAACATACACAAAGGCCGAAAGCGCCAAGATGGAACGCAATCTAATGAAGAAAATGCAGCAGGATAAGTTTAACAAAGCACTGCAAATCGAAGGAAAGAAGAAGCCACCAACTAGCTCGGAACTGCTCAGCCTGTCAGCAATAGATGAAGCTCTACGTAAGTATACTATGATCATGCAGAATAATAGATAAACTAATCACATTTTTCTTTTACAGGAAATCTGGATTTGTATTCCGACACTTCTGTCAACGACGTGGTCGAGAGGCTTCGTCACCATGGATATGATCACGACAAAGATGACGAAAACAAAGAGAATGAAATTGCCGACAGCACACTATGTAAATCAAAGTCGAAACTCATGGATACAATGAGCTTCACGGATTCCTTGTTGAATACGACTGATTTTAAGGAAATTCAACACAGTATTGCGGTGCCAACAAAACGTCAACCTCTGAGTCCGCTGGCGGACCTCAGCAATCCAAATATTCTGGTGACGCCTTGTGATGGTCACGATGCCGACATTGATGAATGGCCCTCTACTCCAGTGAAGTCGCCAGGACGTCGTGTGCGTCACACCAAATCTCCAAACTCTCAGAGAGTCGTTAGTCCAACAAGCAGTGATGGAATTCAGCCATTGCCGACTACTGATGAGGATGATGACGAAGACAAGACTCCGGTAAACAAGAAACACAGTGTTTCTGTGGCAACCGCTCGCAATCAGAATTCCTTCTGTTCGACACGGCTTGATGGCTGCGATGCTGTGCCCTCGTCTACGGAATGTGACTTTGGAATATCACCAAACCTAGTGAAAAGTGTGCGTAATGTGTCGCCGTTATCCTCTCCCCGTAGTTGCCTGTCGTCGCCTTTGCTGGACAGTACAACAAATTCTGAGCGTCGCATGTTGCTTTCAGGTGCTGGTAATGGTAATGCCTCCACTGTGGCCAGAAGGGTCAACTCTTCACCGGCTGGCAGCGAAGCTAGCTCCACGAGTGGATTTAGCACATTGCGCAAGGGTGTTAACGGCACTCAATCAAGTGGAGCTCCACGCAGCATGTCCCGCTGCTCAAACTCCAGCGAGTTTAGTCATCGAGATGGAAAAATACTGCCCCTAAAGGTGACCCACACCAGCCTGGGCTGGGGCAGCACTAAGCTACGCACGGATGTGCGCAAGTCCATGCAAATCAAGAACACATCTGACAAGCGTCTGATGGTACGTTTGTGCATACAAGGACCCGGATTTCAGTTGGTTGGCGGCGATAGCAACACTATCACGTTGCAGTCAATGGAATGCCGCAGCATCTGCGTCAACTTCTGTCCGACGGTCAGCGGAGCAGCCATTGGAGCACTCTCTTTTTATGCGCCCTATGGCGCCAATAACTGCCAGCAGCCTGGCATGGAAATACCGCTGTACGGCTACGGTGGCAACGCATCTGTTACCATTCAAGGGCTGCTCAAGGGTCCGGTTGGCGCAAGCTTCCTAACCGTTGGCAATGTATGTGAATTGGCCTCCGGTCCACTGACTGCCTCCTTCAAGTTTTACAATAAGGGACCGTTGACAGCCTTTGCTGGCATCACAGTTGACTCCACAGTGTTGCTGAAGCCACGACTGAATGCGGCATTCGAGGTGCGTCCCAGCAAGATTATTTTGCCCACAAACAGTGAGGCCGTGGTCCAGATTATATTCCGACCCAATCGTGAGGATATCAAAAACATACTGAAAAAGACATCGCAGGTGCTGACGTTGGCAAATATGCGAATCTTCTGCGGAGATGAACCCAACAGGCAGCGCATGCGTGCCTTGGTACAGCGCATGTCCGGCGAGCAGCGGGAGCAGTTGACCTCGTCAATGCTGGACAACATTTGGTGCAGCTTTCCAGCTGAGCAGCCCATACGCAGCATTGCCATGTTGAACGAACCGCCGGAGCTTATACTGGATCTGGTGACGGGAGTCCGGATAGTAGATGTGGCCTTGACCCTAAATCGTGACTTTGATGAATCCGCTGAGACTTCGCATCTCTGTTTGCCCGACGCGGAGGAGACTGTTCTGTTTCGTACAGTGTGTGCTGCCAATTCACCAACGCCAAGCAATATGCTGGAACCAGTCGATGAGCTGCATGAGGCGGATACCACTTCTGCAATTGATCAGCAGCCTCTGGAGCGGAACTGGTCAGTGCAACCTGATGCGATTACCTTTGATTTGTCTGGTGGCAGCAATGCAATAGACGTAAAAAAGATTTTTATAAAGAATAGCTTCAGATCGCGCCAATTTATTGAGATCAATTGCAATGTACGAGATTTTCTGCATATTTCTCCAAGCGAATCTTATATTACACCAGACGGTGGACATGTCGATGTTACAGTTCGTCCACTGCGCTCTCTACGGCGGGAAATGCTTAAAAAAGATTTCCAGGTCTTCATTGAGGTGTCCATGGAAAATGAACGAATCAATGTGCCCGTTAGTTTTAAAGTTTAAGTCTTTATTAATTTTACTGTGTCTTCATTTTATTGATGTTATAATTTAGTTATGTTGTAAGAATAACACATTGTACTTTATAATTAATTCTTTCTGTTTGTCATAATTTAATAAACGTGCATCTTAAATTTAAATCACGTCTGTGAAAACGCTCCATTTTTTAAATGTCGGATTGCTTCTATTGTCAAACTTAAAATGCATATTTATTCCGTGCCGAAAAGTATGCAACAGTCTTGTTGTCAATTTAGTATATTCAGTGCTGCCAACTTTTTAAAGGAAAAATAGAAGTTTCTGGCTGGAAAGCATTCAAAAAATAGCTAAAACAGCTGGTTTGTAGTAGAAGTGCTGCCGACTTGCTTAAGACGGGCTGGCAGGCTCACGCTATCCAGATTAACCAAAACAAATTCTGCATTTGTGCCGATTTGTGATTTTTAATTAATTGATAATAGTAAATTAAACATAGCTGAGCAATAAAATTATTAATATTAGTTAACACAATCCAATATGCCTTCCTATGAATTATCGTTGGTGCTGCGGCAGCTTCCACGGGTTTGTATAAAAAAGAATGCAGCAGTTATGTAAAGTAAATACTGAAATGTGCGTTTGTTATAGCCGGAACTGATTTCTGTCATTAAGCGAACAGCTGAGTCTATTTTCAACAAAGGCGGCATTATCAGGAAGCTAGAAAACCTGGGATCACGTCCGCTGCCCCACAAAGTGAGTGAGCATGGTGTGGTTCATCGGGAGGGTACGCACTTCAACATTATGTTTGATACGGCGCCCACAAAGATATTGGATCTCAAGGAAGAGTTTGGACGAGACATCGATATTATTCGGAGAAACATTTACAAGGTGGAAGAAGCTGTAGAGTTCAAGTGCACGCTACATGATGAAATGCTGCCCCCGGCTTATCGCAAGGATGTGCAGGAGATAATTGATATCGCGAAAAAGAAACAAAAGCCCAAATACAATTATAACTCGGGACTCGACTATTATCCTTTCCAGAAGTAGTTCAACAAGAAAAGAAAATAAATGTTACGAGTTTATAAATACTTTTGTGAATCCTATAATAATTTAATTATTATTAGTACCCGCAATTTATTTCGTATTACGACCAACTTTAGTTCTTCGATGAAATATTAACTTTATCAAGCTATGTATTTGCCAATGTTTGTCTTTATTAGGTATATGGCATACAATTAATGTTATCGCAAATTGATAAAACGACATAATCAAATCAGCTATAACTTTGCAGTACCTAATAAGATAGTACCTACGAATAGTCGTAGTTCAATAGTCAAGAAACGAGCAATCGAAATTCGAGAAATGCCAGCCCAAATACGTCCAATCTCTGAGGAGTTGCAGGCCAATGCCAAGGAGTTCCTCAACGAAGTCCCTGAGCGCATTGAGAGTGACCTGGAGGCATTGAAGACATGGATCAAGCAGCAGCCCCATCTGAATCCTCGCACAGATGATCAATTCTTGATTGCCTTTCTTCGCGGCTGCAAGTACAGTCTCGAGAGAACCAAGGCCAAGTTGGACAAGTACTTCACATTGCGCACCAAGTACCCAGAACTTTTTAGTGTAACTGATGTTGACAATCCCAAGCTGCGTGAAATTCAACGATTAGGGTAAGCTGAAAATAAAAATATTGAAATGCTGAAGGTCGATTGATAATTTCAAAACCTATCTAAAACAGACCCATAGTCTACCTACCGAACCTACTAAATGGATGTCGTGTGGGCATGTTTAGAATCGGCGTTTGTTCAGCTGATAAATACACGATGTTGGAGGTAATGCAAGTCGGTCAGGTTATGCAGGAAATTGCCCTGATGGAGGATGATCACGCTATAATCAACGGCGTTATTTTTATTATGGATTTAAAAGGTGCAACTCCAGGTCACTTTCTCCAAATGACACCTGGAATGGCAAAAAAGATGACCGCATTTAACGAAGAGGCCTTGCCGATGAGACCCAAGGGACAACACTTTATAAATACGATTACTGGATTTGAAACCATTTTCAACATGTTTAAGCCCATGATGTCAAAGAAACAACAGGGACGACTATTTGTTCACGGCAAAATAGAATCGCTGACAGAACATGTTCCTCTCAAATACCTGCCCAAGGAGTATGGTGGTGAAAATGGCTCTATTGAAGAAGCTATTGCTGTCTGGGGTAAAAAGTTTGACGAATACAGAGACTTCTTTAAGGATAATGCCAATTATGGTACCAATGAAAAACTTCGTCCTGGAAAGCCAATTGATTTCGATAGTATCTACGGAACAGAGGGTTCATTCCGCAAACTAAATGTTGATTAGAATTTTGTCAACTGTTATCCATTATTGTGAATTAACTTTAAACAAAAAGAATTTTTTTGTTAAAAGCTGCTTGTTGAATAAATATTGCATGTTGGGTGATCCAATTTAAATTTACCGCCAAACAATTTGCCATGTCACTGTCTCTAATTAAATTATCGATAGATCGTTTGCTCATCTGTCAAAGTCACATGTTTGTTAATATCAGTGGAGGCAATGTTAATGTTATTGTCGCTGTTAAGTTAAATAACACCTCTGTTTTACCATGACGTATGTGCGACTTTGACGTATGGAAAAAAATGTATCACATAACACTGTCGTAGTTGTATTTTTTATTTAATTGAAACGTATAATCGTTAAATTTGTGGCTTGCAATTAGTTAAAAGTGGTTGTTGATGCCACCAACTACGTCACAGTTCGCGAACACACCGACACAATTGTTAAATCGATATCTATATGTACATATAACGAGCATCCGATAATTGCGAGTGCACGCGTTTCGTTCGTTGCGTATTTGCGTCTTTAAGAAGATGCAGTCGCTTAATTGGACATCGCGTCTAATCTCGCGTGCGTTACGTAGCAGCTTTTCGACACTGCTCGACTCGGCAACGGGCACAACAACAACCAAAGGTGCAGGTGCTGCAAAGTCAACCTCAAATCGATCTCGGCCCCGATTCGTCTCGGTGGTTTGTGGCTTTGCCAAGGACAATCTGCGACACAAATACAAGCCGGGCAAATACGGCGAGGACTCGTGGTTTAAGGCGTCCACAGACACAGCGGATGTGATGGGCGTGGCCGATGGCGTCGGCGGCTGGCGCAGCTATGGCATCGATCCAGGGGAGTTTTCATCGTTCCTCATGCGCACATGCGAACGCCTGGTGCGATGCACCCATTTCAACCCGCAACGACCTGTTAACCTGCTTGCCTACAGCTACTGCGAACTGATGGAACAGAAGAAGCCAATTCTGGGCAGTAGTACAGCCTGTGTGCTCATCCTGAACCGGGAGACGAGTACGGTGCACACGGCGAATATCGGTGACAGTGGTTTCATGGTGGTGCGCGAAGGCGAAATTGTCCATAAATCGGATGAGCAACAGCACTATTTTAATACCCCATTTCAGTTGTCGCTACCGCCACCCGGGCATGGTCCCAATGTGCTTAGCGACAGTCCCGAATCGGCGGATACCATGAGTTTCCCCGTGCAGGAAGGTGATGTCATTCTCATTGCCACCGACGGTGTCTTCGATAATGTGCCCGAGGATCTGATGCTGCAGGTGTTACGCGACGTGGAGGGTGAACACGATCCCGTCAAGCTGCAGATGACAGCCAATACTCTGGCACTCATGGCCCGCACTTTATCCTTGAACAGCGAATTCCTTTCGCCCTTCGCCCTCAGCGCTCGCCGCAACAACATCCAGGCACGTGGCGGCAAACCGGACGACATAACTGTGGTGCTCGCGACCGTGACCATGTGAATCGTTAGTCGCTAGTCGTTAGTCCTTATCCCTAGTTCTTAAATGTAATTAATTGTAGCTTGTACTCGTTTAGTTTTTAGGAGTGAGTTTGTTCGCTAGTTTTGTCTAAGTTTAAGCTGCATGTTGAGATTGAGAAAGCGAAAGATACATTGATTGATTGTTATCTACACACACACAACCACACCCACTTTTCATACTCTCATATACTCTCTTACTAATCGACGCATCCTGGTGAGCGACCTTAATTAAATATGCAAAGTCCAAAGCAAAGCGAAATCATTCAAAGCGAATGTAATGCCTTGAGCTATATATTATAATGTATAAGCAGAAGTGCTTTCAAAACGAAATTATCAGCCGAAATGATCGTTGTCGTCAATGACAATTTACTTACGAGTTCTAATCAACAATAATATACATGCATACATACTATGCAGTATGCAATACACACTTACATATACACATGCATACATAACATCCCTCAAACAGTTGAGCAAGTTGAAGTGCAAACTCTATGCTTATGTATTTATTGTAATTATTGAACTGAGGATTTATCCAGGCGACTGTCTTAAAAACTGTTAGTCAAATGTACTCACTGATATTGCGATTTAATAAAAAAAATATTCATTGAAAATTAATACATTTGTGTCTTTTTATCTGTTTTCAGTTATTTTCATATTATGCAGTGCATGCAAGTCTCTAAACAGAGTACAAGGTTCAATTATACAAAATCTGGTTATAATTAAAACGGTTGGATATTTCCAGCTGACTCGAAATATGTCAACAGACACTTCTGTGAATGTATGTGTGGGACTGGAAAGTTACCAGCCCAGCTATCTGCACCAGAAATTGTACCCTGTGTACCCTGCAATCTTTAATTTATTAAATAGGGTATAAAAAGAGTCCAGTTAAAAAAAGATGTCGCCCCCGTTTTGAATTAACAATCTTGGTTTCTAGGAAAAGGAACGATATCTATATTTGGCGTCTTTTTTAAAAGAGGATCTTCCTTTACTCTTAATTTAAAGCTAGAAAATTACAAATTTTTCTTAATATTTTTGATTATGTCGAGTTTCAAATTTTTTATTTAATTTTTTTAAATTAATATAATAAATTAAAGTTTACTCCCAAAGGAACAACATTTATAAACGTTGTCAGCTTTATTTTATATAGTACTATACAAAATATATACTAATATATACTATACAAAAATTAAAATAAAATATATTTATTTTCTTTAAATTGTGCGCAATTGAAGGGAAAATTATCTGTTTTTGGCTTTAAAGCATCTAAATTTGTTTTTGCCTGCAGATTGTGGCGGTCCGTCTATATCAGCTGTTGCGCACTGCGCGACGTTCATCAACACTGAACTATCATTTGTGCAAAGAAAACCAAAACAAAAGCCAAAAAACAACGAAAGAACGACAAACAGACCTAAACTAAACATTTGAATGCAAATGGAGCCGTAAAGCTAACAAATAAGATGAAGCTTTACAAATTGAACACGCACACGAGGGGCTGCAATAAGTCATACGGTGAGAAATGGCAAAAATTTATAATCTTCAAGGTTTCTAAAAGTATGTGTATTTGCGTGGGTAGATGCCGATTTGGTGTTGAATCCACAGGATCATCCGACAGCCAAGGTTGGCAATGTGGTGGAAATCTATGCGCCTGAGGATGAGAATGGTACTCATCTGCTGCTCCAGATAACTGAGTTGAATGAACAGAGCAAAACCGGTCGCAATGTGATAAGCATCGAGTCGTGTATTGCGACAGCATTTAAAATGCGCTCCTATTCCAATGTTGTTATGCAAATTGTAAATCCCGCTGATGTCGCACTCGATTCCATAGAAATAACATTCAAGGATCAGTACATGGGCCGATCGGAAATGTGGCGTCTGAAGACGTATCTGGTAAGTAGTGTGTCGCAAGCAGAATTGGCATGAATACATCTTCATTTATTGATAACAGACCAATACATGCGTGTATGTGAACAAGAAGATTGACTACAACGACATGCAGATACGCTGTCAAGTGTACGAGATGTGGTCACAGGGCGAGCGGGTAGCCAGTGGCGTTATCACAGACGATACAAAGATTGTCTTTCGCAGCAGCACATCGATGGTCTATCTGTTTCTGCAGATGTCTTCGGAAATGTGGGACTTTGATATACACGGCGATCTGTACTTTGAGAAGGCTGTCAACGGTTTTCTCACCGAACTCTTTCAGAAGTGGAAGAAGCTTGGCTGCAACCACGAGGTCACCATTGTGCTCTTCTCACGCACCTTTTATGCGGCAAAAAGTTTGGATGAGTTTCCCGCCCACATGCGTGACTGCCTGCAACAGGACTACAAGGGACGCTTCTACGAGGACTTTTACCGCGTCGCCATTCAAAATGAACGTAACGATGATTGGTGTACCGTGCTGGCACAGCTGCGGAAGCTTTTCACCTCCTATCAGGAAACTGTTTTACGCTATCATGAGCGTCAGAATATGCGCATTCCACAGGCAACTAACTCGACGGCAACGCAGGGCAACTTCCTGGAAGTGTTGAACATATCGCTGAATACGTTCGAAAAACATTACCTGGATCGCACCTTTGATCGCACTGGCCAGCTGTCCGTTGTAATTACTCCTGGTGTCGGTGTATTTTCTGTGGACAGAGAACTAACCAATATAACTAAGCAGCGTATCATTGACAATGGAGTCGGCAGTGATCTCGTCTGTGTCGGTGAGCAGCCGCTTCACGCGGTGCCGCTGCTCAAATTCCATAACAAGGACACTACTTTAACATCGGCCGATGACTACTCCTTACCCCATTGGATTAACCTAAGCTTCTACTCTACCAACAAGAAGATTGCCTATTCCAGTTTTATACCCCGCATTAAGTTGCCCATATTATCGTCTGTTGATGAGTCGGATGTGGAGGAGAATGAGCGTAACTTTCTCAGCTGCAATCAATCGGAGTACATACACAACTCGCTCTTTGACTATGATGCATACGATGAGCAAATCTTTCAGCCACTGCCAGCGCAAAGCACCTGGTAAGATCCTATATACACTTTATTTTTAAATGATCTTTGCTAACCGTTCATTCTCCAGTTCCCTGCAGCGCGTGGTGCGTGCAAAGAAGACATCGGTGCCCAGCTTTGAGACGTATGCTTATCGTAACAATGATTGGGAGAACCTGACGCCCACTAAGATACCCAGTTTGCGACGAAAAATGTCTGATCCGGACATACATCATGGCACGTCGGGCATGCTGGCTGCCTTGACGGACAGCACCAATTTATCCGAGTCCCTAGCCTCTGAGAAGAATGCCAGACGTGCCATTGTTAGCATTGCACCAATTGTACGACCTGGACGAGCGCTTATCAATCCTTTTGATCCGTCGCATGTGACGATTAAATTGACCTCCAATCGACGCCGCTGGACACATATATTCCCAAAGGGACCCACGGGTGTTCTGATTCAGCAGCATCATTACCAAGCCGTGCCTGCCAAGACAACGCTCGCTGTCAGCTATCATCGGCAACTGCAGCAATCCAATAGTAACAACAACAACAACACGAATAACAATAATGACAGTGATTACAATTCAGCTGCTGGAGATCAGTACGACCAGGTGTCCACACACTCAATGATAAGCCTCAGCAAATCCATCGTATCACAGAACTTTGTAATGGGCGAGGAAAAATCAGATTGTAAGTAGTAATTTGTAGTCATTTGTTCATCCTAGCGCAATATTTAAATTCTAATAATTATATTAAGTTCAGCTTCAGTTCTGTTTTATTTAAATTCAATTTAAACTTATATTGAATTATAATTATAATTACGTTTAGCTTAGTTTCAGTTTTGTAATTTTAATTATAGTATTTATATTTTTATTTGTATGATTTTATTTCAGTTATTTTAAATAATAATTCTAATCTTATTAAGTTTTTCTTTAGTTCTGTAATCAACTGAATCATTTCCAAGGTCTATTAAAGAATATTGAATGAATTATTGCAGTTTTCAAGCGACGCACCAATTCCCTGTTAACTGCAACGGCATCTGCTGCCAATGTGCCCAATTTGACGGCCACTCAGGCCAAATCCTATGTGTGGGGTGCCACGGGGGAGCAGGAATGGACGCCCGCAATTACAACTGGTATGTTTGCATTGCTTGTATTAGTTACTAATTTGCATCTGTGTGAGATCTTATCGAGGGCGGGTACATAAGTTGGACACAAGTCGGTGTCAGTCGTGTCCTGAGTCTCCGAGCAGCATGAGGCGTCTTCTGCTACATCTGGTGACAGCAGTCATGGCAACAGCAGCTTGGCCAACAGACGTGGTTCAGTTGCTGGATCGGATTGGACGCGTATATAAAGTGGAGGCAATCAGCATAATGCACAGCGCTGGAGCCACAAATCCAGGCTTTCAAGATGCACTGCATCGTGCATTGTCTGTAAATGACAGCAACTACTTTCGTTGGCTTCCTAAAATCACATCCACGGAACAGCAAGCTGGACCCTTTAGCACATTCACTGATGAGGCAACGCTCTTTGTGATCTTTGCACGACATTCAAGGGATCCCGTGATCAAGATGCAGACGGAAAGGGCACGTGGACGTCGCTTTTGTCTCAGCTTGTTTGTGTTGGAAGGTGACGAGTCACGTTCAAGTCTGAGGTCCTTTTTTGAGTACTTGTGGCTGAAAGGATTTCGTGCTGCTTTGGTCATGGTGGCTCAACGGCGACTCTATCACATGGATCCGTATCCCACTCTCCGTGTGCTACAGCTCAGTCCAAGTCATGATGAACGCTCGCTCTTTCCGCTGCCCCATCGATTTAATTTCAAGGGCTACAAGCTGCGTGTGCCCGTCCAGCTGGATGTGCCGGCCACGTTTTGGTATCGTCAGCAGGGCAAGCTGCAATTGGATGGCTCTGGCGGCACCTTGATGAGGGAACTGATGCGACATCTGAACGTGTGTTTAGAATTGTATCCGCTGTACATCAACGACTCCAACAATATGAATATGCCCGCTCTGGTGCAGCTCATTGTCGAGGATCGTGTGGAGCTCAGTCCACATCAGTTTACGACATTAAAGCAATCCACGAAGGTGGATTACTCCTATCCCTATCGAGTGGTGCAACGATGTTTCATGCTGCCATTGGGTGATCCGATTCCACGTAGCTTATATATCTTTCTGCCGTTCAAGCTGCAATTGTGGCTCTGTCTGTTGCTCCAGGTGTCACTTGTGACACTTGTGCATCGTCTGACGAGATTTGTTAGACCTTGTGAGCCGGTTTTGCGCCTCTGGTCACTCCTGGGCGTACCAGGAAATCGCGCTGCACAGGTTCCCGAAGCCAAATGCTGGCTGAGGTTTCCCTGTGTGATGCTGCTCTGCTGCATCTTCGTCTTCAGCGCCTCTGTCATCGTGCAGTTCTATGCCACCAGGTTGACTGCTCTCCTGGCTGTGATTCTGACTAGCAAGCCTTCGATTACGCTGCTGGAGCTCTTCCAGCTACCGTTTCCTATAGAGGTGCTGCCCAGCGATGTGGACGCCATTGTGGATTCGTTCGGTCACGAGGAGCAGTTTCTGCGGCAATTTAGATATGTGGACGACAGCGCTTTCTATGGTCATCGTGCGGAGATGAGTACTGGGTATATCTATCCGATCAGCACCACACGTTGGAAATTTCTGAGCCAACAGCAGCGTTATCTAAGGCACAAGCGATTCTGGCTATCCCAGCTATGCTATGGCACATTTCCCATTCAGTTCCAGTTGCGCATTGAATCGCATTTCAAGAATCCTCTGCATCAATTTGAGCTGCACGCGAATGAGGCGGGATTAATTGATTATTGGAGGAGCGACACTTATCGTCGTGCTTTGCAATTCGGATTTATCCATGATTTTGCCAGCCTCGAGTATTTTGAGCGGATACATGAAGTGCGTCCCATGAATCTAAATCTCTTGGCGTCTGTTTTTTATCTGTATCTTTTTGGTCTGCTCGTGAGTCTGGGCGCATTTCTGGGCGAGATTGTGCCACAGATTGTCCTGTAAACGTAGCTACTACTAACCGCACTTTTGTTTTAAGGCATTCAGTAATTTTTGGATTTAATAATATACATATTCAACTAATTAACTTATGTACTTATTATTTTTGGATCTCATTTTTAACCCATTATTTTATTATCGACGATAATCGACTTGAATTGAATTGAAAAACCAAATTTTGAAATTATATTAACTAAATATATATATATATATGTATACTATATGTATTTAATGGCCAATTCACAAATCCCGCTACTCCACCAACACATCAAAACGCTGCGGCATCAACAACAACAACAAAAACAACAAATAAATCGACAACAAAACTCCCAATTGGATTCTCAACTCGATAACCACAAATTCAAAATTCACCATAAAAATCGAATTTATTGACATCGAAACGTATCATCGGCATAACGGTATAACGTTTAGAAAGTGGGATTGCAACGGGAAAACATATGAAACCGATTATCGAAAGTGACCATAGTAATTTTGGAAGCTCACCGCTTGAGGCTACAACAGAGACGGTCGGCAAAGGAAAGATCATCATAGGTTTGGCAAAAAACAAAACAATTCACAATTTTGTACAAAGCAATGCATCCAACCCCAACACACACACGCACACACACACACACACCCCACACACACAAACAAGCCTACCATTTACACTGTAGCATTCTTAGACAAGAACATATGTAGTTATCCTTATCGTAGTGTAGAACTTGCACCCACCTGTGACTAAAGCACACCCAAGTGGCTTCTAGAATTTTATGTTGTCGCTGTTAAACGAAGCTTAAGCTTAATTACGGTTGAATTATATTAGAATAATGTTTGAATTATATTTAAATCTTTTTTCTAATATAACCTTTTTCCATTACAAAGAGTATGTACTTTTTAGTGCATTATAAATATTAAAACCGCTTGAAAGAGTACATATTACACATAAAGAGAAAAAAGTTGAAGATAGTATGCTAAAATTAAATGTCTAAGTTTTATATGCTTAATTAAATGAAATTAACCATAGAAATGAAAAAAAAAATTTTTAATTTTTTGTATAGAAAATATTTGTAAATTGTAATTTGAAAAAATTGTAAATTGTATCATGTATGAAAAGTTAGCACTAAAACTATGTTGTCTTCCCGCTCAAATTAATTGGCATAATATCATTCGGACTATGGGATTGGAGTCCTGTACATATTCGACATAAGCGCGACGCTTCCACCGACACCATTTTGTAATAGAAGCATGTAATTAGTGCCCATTAAAAATCCTTATACATGTAGTTCAGTACTCCAGTAGTTTTTTAGAGTGTCCACCAAACCTTTGCACATATGTATGTATCTTGTCACCACATCTGACCGAGGTGACGGTTTCGGGTGTAAGGTTAATCCTCACGAGCATGTGGCATGTGGCATGTGATCCGTTATCAGCAATCTTCTTTAACCTTTTAATGTTTGCATGCTTTTCAGACACGCCCACCTGCACTGCACGCACGCACCTGCTAATTTAAATTGATCACAAATCCTTAAAAATAAAAAATAAAAACCCCAAAATTTATAGCTGGTGTTAATTTCTGTACACTTGGAGAACCTGGTCTTATATAGCTTGAGCGTTTTAAAAATTGTATAACTATATATATACTTATAAACACTATTATTTAATACTATTGACTATTATTTATACTATTACTACTACTTATGTAATTGTATCTCGTATCGGCGTTGGCTTTTTCTATTTGCGTATCTTCTTGAACACTTCTTGCCCACTGCACGCTGCGGCGTCCGCTGCTTTGTATCCTTCTTACCACTGCTACCGCTTTCAGGCGTCGACTGGAAATCTCTGTCCATACCCGCTTGCCTGCCCATCACCACGGACTACTTTCCGGACAAGCGTTCGCTGCACAACGACTACGTCATCTCCGACTACACATTGCTGCCGGATGACGTGAACCTGGACTATGCCAGGAGTCGTGCTGTCTATCGAAAGCCTCTGTCCACGGAGGAGGTCTGCAAGGAGATTGTCTCACAGCGTTTGGCGCAGGGATTTCAGCTGATTGTCGTTGAGGAGAAACCAAGCAACTCGAATAGTTGCTGCTCGGCAAGCGGCTCCGGATGTGCTGTTACCAGCAATCAATCCACTTCTGCCGTGTTGCCGCCGTCCAGCGAGACAAAGAAAGAGTATCTGCTCTCCATTGGTCGCATTTTTCACAAGATCTCGCTGAGCGGTTCGGTAATAACCGTTACAGGTTACAGACCCAGGTGAATTCACTTCGAAATTAAAACATTAACAATTTGAATATTATTTCCATTTACGTTTAAGGCATCCATATCCGCCCATTAATGTGGATTACCGCTATCGTTTTCATGCGCCGCAGCATGAAACCTACGAGATTTCAGGCGTTAACTTTACCACAGAGAAGCTGGAAAACTTCAACTGGAATCACATGGATTTGTACATTTGTACACGCGGTGACGTGGACTATCCGCTAATGGAGGTGAGTATCTTGAATCAGCGGAAATTAAACAAAAATGTTGACTTGTAAAGTTGCTAGATCCATTGTCGGACCAACTTCGAACCGTCATAACTTTGTCAAAACTTAACCGATTTTCAAGCGGAATGTCATTTTGATCATTGTTTTGCTTCTTAATTCATTCTGTATTCAAATTTTGTTAATTTATTAAAAAAAATAATTTTTTGCTAAAATTCGATTTTGATGCTAAGGGTCCCCCCTTTGAAATTTTGAAAATTGAAAATTTTAAATCTCAAGTTTTCACTTTTAGTCAACTCCTTATATCATAATTAGTATAAAATAACGCTTAAAACTTGATTCTGAGACATTTCATTTTCTTGTAAAAAATCATGGGAAATTAAACAAAAATTTTGACTTGTAAAGTTGAAGGTCAGAGTCTTGACTAACTTTAAGCCGTCATAACTTTGGCAAAACTTAACCGATTTTCAAGCGGAATGTCATTTTGATCATGGTTAGACCTCTTTATTCATTCTGCATTCAAATTTAATTTATTCCGAAAAAAAAATATTTTGCCTCTGTTTTCGGTTTGATTCCTGACTAAATGTTATCTTTGCAGAGTCTCAAATACTGGCGTTTTCGAATGTATCTGTTGCCGCGGGAGAGCATGGTTAATAAGATCGTTAGCTTTGGAAGCCCTCGCTGTGATATCTTCACGGAAGCCGTTGTGGACAATACGAGGGATCTTATTGAGGACTTTGTGCGACTTATCGAGAATGTCAGCAAACTAAAGCGACAAATTGGACGAAAAGCGCGCGTAAGCTGCATAATAATTTATTTCGCTTGTTATTGATATTAATTTGAACGTTTCGTTAAGTGTTAATCCTTAATCGTTTTTGAACTTTCCAGTGCTGCGTAGTGTTTTATCAACACTGTTTCCGCGGCAGTTTTAAAAAAATAATAGCGGACTGTTAGTTTTGTCAGAGTTGCAGTCTTCTTATCGTTGTTGTTGTTGTTGCTGTTTTTATTTTTGTAACTTACCAACAAACTGTTAAATGTTAATGTAGTGCTTACCGCTTACCTTAATGTACAATTACAGGACAGCCCCACCACCCACAGCCTAACCAAGCGGCGACACAGTACGAGCATTATATCCAGGCCTCCTAACCAGGTTAACTATCCACTTTACCAATCTAACGCCATACGAATCAAGAAATCTCTTCTTTTTTTTTTTTTTTTGAGTTGCGCACTTTTTGTTTGAATTTCTTTTATGTAATTTTTTATCAACTGCTGCTTTCAAATGCGCACGCTTTTCTATTTCACAATTAATCGATTATGTTTGAACTGATAATATGTCCTAATTCTAATGTATTCACTGTCTTCCAACGCCAATCTCCTTCCTGTCTGTGTCTGCAGGGACTCACGAATTCTCCGTTTCGCGAACGTGTCGGCAGCAATCGCCTGCCCGAGAAAAGACCCAGGTTTTTATATCGTATCCAAAATACATAAACTACACAAACACACACACTTACACACACGTACACATACACGTACACAATGAATTGCATCTGTATATGTTTCAATGCGCCTGCGAGCTGAGCTTTTTTGTATCGTCTCACTTACCCCCTTCTTCTTCTTCTTCCTCTTTTGGTGACTGAGTTTGTAGTTCCTCTATGTTATGTTTGTTGTATTTGGTTTGTGCACTTAGTTTGTAGTGTATTTTATGTACTGCTATGTTCTACAAAACTCTAAAACCCCAAAATGGTTTGATATAATTGTTTAAATCAAACTAGATCGCTTTTTAAATTGCATTAAAACGTTGAAAAACATTTCAAAACTTTTATTAAAAAGCCGATTTCTGTGTCTCTGAAAAATGTCCAAACAATTAATTTGACATATCAGTAGCACCGGTATTTAATTTTCTAGATATTTGTAGAACACACCTGATATTTATTGCAATTTAAATGCCTCGGCTATTATACTCTTTGTTTTTTTATTTTTTTTATTACACTTTAATTTGGTATTTGGCTTTCAGCAGCATGACACACCCACACCTAGATTCACTGAAAAGAATCATAATCTATTAAACGCACCGCAGCAAAGGTTTGTGCCACGCCAGCGTCCAGTTAGCGAAGGCATTCAGAGCAGAATTCAAATCTCTCTGACTGCATTCAGCTCTGGGCGCGCATATCTATCATATTTATAACCCAATTGCATCCTGTTCCCCGACAAAATTCCCCCAACACACTATAACAAATTGGATGGCTAAATTGTAAGCGAAAGTAAGAGAAAGAAAAAAAGTTAGTTGCACTTGTAAATATATAAAATATAAAGTATAAATTTTGGCATTTACACACAACACACACACACACTCAGCTCACGAACCCAATCTCCTAATATAATTGGTTAGTTGGAATCGACTAATCCGGTTTTTAACTTGACAGCATTAATGTGCGCTCCAAGCTAGAGGCGAGTCGCATTTCACGCATCTTTCCCGGCACGGATGCAGCAGCTGCTGCAACTGCTGTTGCAGTTGTGCCTCGAGATGACCAGGATGATGGGTAAGTTATTAATACATTAGTTAAATGTACTACTAGCTACTCTTAGTTTTTAATTTAAAATGTTATATAATTTTATTTTGAGATCTAAATAATCATCTAAATTTTCTATTTAATTATTTTCTATAACTCCAGACCTTTAAATTGATCATTTCTAAAATAAATAAATAAACTTATCCATTTTCCTCTTTCTTAGTTTTCCTGTGGATAACAAGTTCAGTGCAAACATAACGCTAGCGGAGATCTTTGAGGCAATGAAGCATCCTTCGACTGGAGTTGGTTACTTTTCCCAGACTCAGTCCTTGCCCTCCTGCACCTTTGTCTCCTACGATGCATTGATGTGGCTGAAGGCGCGTCTCACCAACGGCCGCCATCCCTTGGATCTCTTGGAAGCCATGCGCAAGTGAGCTTCGCTAACTAATCTAGCTACTTCTTGTCTAATTTAAAAGTGGTATTTATTGTCCAGGGAGCGAATGATTTGCCACGCATCCGGTGATTGGAATCAGCCCGTTGTGCCAGGTTTTGTCTTTTACTATGTGGTACAACAGGACAAGAATGCCAAAGGTAAATCTTAAAATGTCACAGGCTCCTTCGAAGGAATAAACTAATGATGCACTTTCACAGATTACGCTCCGCCTCTGAACGATTACAGTGCATTTGTCAACGAGTGGCTGGAGATTGAGTTCCAGGGCTGCAGTTTTCTATGGCACGACGAGCCGACGCCCTCGCATGTGCCCAATTTCCTGCGCGACACAACTGCACCTCAATCCTGGACAGATTACTGCAAGAACAGTGAGTACTTTGATGTAGGAAGTAAGGTTCAAACTCATTTAATTGCTTTCAGAGCGTGTCTATCGTCAGTCGCACTTGGAGATTGATGTGAACCAGAAGAGCGATCGGATGGAGTGGGGACATGTGAAGCATCACACGGTCATGCAGCCAGGATTTGCATTTGAGCTGGTCGTCGAGTGGGTTACCTCATCAGGACCCATTGTATCCGATTTGGTAATCATTTTGATACATGTTATTCGCATGCATTTTTTAATATTGCTATTTTTATTGCAGATTTCCGGCTGGATGCGCAAGGCAAATCATTGTAACTATCAGCTGGTGTCCGTGCCGGCGGATCCTATGGCTGAGCCTTTTACAAAGAAGTCGGATCCATTGCGTGGTCCCATTTTCATTCCACTGTGTGTTACATTCTTGCCCGATGGCGCCGCGCTTTTTGAAGGTACGAATTTTGGCAGCATTTATCAGATTAGAACTAAATATTATTTTTTTTTCATTTACAGAATTCCCCGAGGACAGCAGATCGGATCGCATGCTCTTCCTGCAGGAGGCCATCCTGGCCAGATTTGGTTTCTCGCCTTGCGTGCTGGAGGAAACAAACAAAGACGTGAGTTGTTACTTAGTAAGTGATCTATCAACTTATCAAATACTATATCCTTTAGCTGCCCAAGGAGTACCAGTATGTGCATTGCACTGGCAACATGTTCGCCCTTATACGGTAAATACCAAGAGCTAGACACTCGAATTCTTGCTAATCAAGTTATCTGTCTTTAAGCTGTGCCAGTCACAATTATCAGATGGAGTCACCAAGTCGCCAGGAAGCGAACGTCACGCGTTGCGTTTATGGCCACACCAACAACACGAATGTGCCCAAGAAAGTGGGATTTTTATGGGCGTGGAACCACATGATACCCAACAAAAAGTGGAAAGCGTTGACCATTAACAATTCCGTGGATGGTGAACTTTTCCAGCTTAAAATGCTTAAGGATTTTCGCGAGTTTTGCTCCAACAGTGATCAACGTTTGGCCAACTTCTGGGCAAATTGTCAGGAGCTGAAGCGTAAATCTCTCAAATTTGAAAACAATAATAACAACGATGATCCTAAGAATATTTAAGACTAACGTTAAAACCGTGCTTGGTATATTAAAGATTATGATATGAATTTTAAAAGATATTTGTCGCGTGTCTTAATTGGTAATTTAATTGCATTTATTTATTTATCGTCATAAACTCAACATAATATATTTGTTATAGAAGTATAATATATAGAAGTGCACATTTTATATAGAATGAGCAACTTGAATTATTGAACTCGGCTATAAATGCCGCTGGGCTCTAGATGTGGGCCGGCCGTGAGAGATGCCGAGAGATGTCAGTTTGTATTTAGTTGCTGCTTAATAATGCTAACCTATTTGGCTCACTTAAAAGGTGTTTGTTGTGACAGCTTTGGTCGGGTTCTTGTTGTTATAGTTGTTGTTGCTAAATGCTTTGGTATGCGTCATGTCACCGACTCGCCTATTCGCCCTTGAGATACTTGGACAACTTCTCCAGATCGCGCTCCAGCCAGGCGGCATTAAGGCGAATTGTCTCCACGGCTTGGGAGACAGTACGCTCACAGCCGGGTATCTGGTTGGTCTTAAAGAACTCCTCCACTTCGCGGGCCTTCTCCTCGGAGGCAAAGTTCTCAATCAAGTATTTGATAAGTCGCGTCAGCAGAAAACCACCCTGAAAAGGATTTGGATGATGAGCAATTAAAAGACTAAAGAAAGTTTAAGTTAGTAACCTGATATTGCTCCAGCAGCTTCTTGTTGTTTTCCTTGAAGAACTCCCAGGACATGTCGCGTCCTTTGGGATTTACAGCCACGGCTACAATGACGAATACCGAGTCCTGGGCGCGCACCTCTCCCTAATTGACAAAGACAGTGATTAGCATTTGATTACAGGAATATATATTATAAATTTGCAACTACTCACCGACATGGCAAAATCAATGACGCGACGCAGCAGATTAACATCGCCGATGCTGCCGAGAGCGCGGGAAATACGATCCTGTTCCTCGTGCAGATCCGTCGAGCGATACAGCGTGAGCATCTCCTGGAATATCTCTTCATTGCCGTCCTGTAGAACTGCCTTGTAGCAGGTACTGCGCAGATCCGCGGGCAACGGCTTGGTGCCATTGACATGGCTGCGGAAACGTTTGCGTGCCTCCTCGGTGACCTCGGGGCTGCGGAAGGAGACGAGGCGTGTCAACACTAGGCTGCGCAGCAGCGTGTCCAGATGATTCTCGTTCTCACGTGGCTCCCAGCCAAGACGCGAGGCAACCGGCTCGTAAAGACTGCGTCCAAATTTATTAAAGTCATTCATGAGATCTGTGTGGGAGATCAGTACATGCAGATTGGCAAGTGAATTGGTGATGGCTGTCCACACGGTATAGTTCGTCTCATTGCGATAGGAGCCAACGAGCTGGAGCACCTCAACGGTGCTAGCCTGGCCAGCCTGCACCATGGCAAACATGTCATCAATTAAACCAAGACGATCCAGCGGCGGCAATGCCATGTTCTCAACGGCGGGCAGCAACTGCTGCAACATTTCATGCGAGTAGCGTGTGCGGTAATAACCGACAGTGCCGGGATTGATTTTGATCCAGTCATCGGCACTAACATCGTCCAGCACCACTTCCATGGAGGCCTTATCCAGTAGGAAAGTTTTGGCGATTTGGTTGGGATTGCGCGACGTAGATACCGAAATGGGGATCACCCAGAGGCAATCTTCATCGGCCTTCGATCCATCGGCGGTAAACTTGCTCTGTCTTAGACGTAGCACTCGCTGTGTATCGTTCTTCTGATCGGATTCAACGCTGACAACGGGAAAGCCCTTGTACTTGGTCCAGCTGGACATGACAGCGCCCACATTCTTTGAGCTCGCCTCTTGCAGTGCCTCCCACAGATCCTCAGTGCAGGTATTGCTGTACTGATGTCGTGTCAGGTAAAGGTTCATTCCCTTGCGGAAATCATCCTCGCCAATATAATCGTGTAGCATGCGGATCACCGAAGCGCCCTTGTTATAGCTGATCTCATCGAAGATCTCGTCAATCTCCGAGGGATGTCCCACCGGCACCTCAATGGGATGCGAGTTCTTCAACGAATCCAATTCCAGAGCACGCGTATACATGTCCGTGACGAACTGTGTCCAAATATCGTACTCCGGGAACAGATGATGCACGCAAAGGAATTCCACAAAGGAAGCGTAGCCTTCGTTGAGCCACAGATGAGTCCACCACTCCATGGTGACCAGGTTACCTGATTAAATTTGCAACAATAACAACGATTAGTTTCTAATATGTACATGTATAGATGATGGTGAATCCGGATGCTTACCGAACCATTGATGAGCAATCTCGTGTCCGACAGTAAGAGCAATCGATTGCTTGCGCATCAGTGACGTGTTCTTGGGATCCACCAGGACAAAGGTCTCGCGATAGGTGACCAGACCCCAGTTCTCCATGGCGCCAGCCGAGAAATCCGAAATGGCAATGAGATCCATCTTGGGCAGTGGATAAGCAATGTTGAAGTAGCTCTTGTAATAGGGCAGCACCTTGGTGGCCACCTCAAGAGCGAACTGACCCTGTTCCTTTTTACCCACGGGCGTAAAGACGCGCACAATGACGCCATCCGCCGACTTGGCCTCCACAAAATCGTATTCGCCGACAACGACGGCCACCAGGTAGGTGGACATGATGGGCGTACGATCAAAACGAACGCGACGCATTTCACCGGGCAAATCGTCCTCCTTCATCACTGGCATATTGGAGAGAGCGACACGATCCTTGGGCACCACCAAAGTGATGTCAAAGGTGGCCTTAATAGCCGGCTCATCCCAGCAGGGAAAACAGCGACGGGCATCCGTAGCCTCAAATTGGGTGACTCCAGCATAACGCTCCTCCCCAGAGGCACTGAAGTATTTGCTGCGATAGAAACCCTTCATCTTATCATTCAGCTCGCCGGTAAAGGTCATGTAGAGCACACCGGAAGTGCCAGCTGGTACCTCCTCGGTAAATTGCAGTGTGGCCGTCTCATTCTCCTTGGAGTAATTGATGCAATTCGGCTTCAACTTCTCACATTCATATTGCAACTCTGCACTATCAATGGTTATGTCCAGGGCATTCAGGGTGATCCGAGACGTTGGCTCTTTGACCTGCAATGATAATAATTACAGACAATTAGAAACACTCTTCGCAGAACTTCTGTGTGTGTGTGTGTGTGTGCTGTCTACGAAGGGGCAACAAGTCAATGATCGTACGTCAGCATACTGTCATTATCCGTTAGACTACCACAAAGATCCATAAAACATAAAGTAAGCAAAGCGAAAGAGCGAGTAAAGCGATTATAAAGATAAAAAAGTTTCGTTATGAACAGTTATTTCAAGGTCGCGACAGATGTACAGTGCACACACCTTTTAATGAATTTCAATAATAAATAATTATTCTTTTTATTTATTAAAATAAATATTTATCGAAGACTCCAGACATTAAAAAATGTGTATTATTAGTTTCTAAGCTATTAAATACAAATATTTTTGAATATTTCAAATTAAATATTTATCTATTTTATAAATTATTGAAAATATCAATTTTGATTTGTCACTTAAATTAACTTAAAATCGTAGTTCTTAATTTTTATTTAAATTTCGTTTAACTTTCGCTGATTGTTCTTAGTTGACAAAAAATAAGTACAATATCTTTACAAATAAATAGAAGATATACTTGAACATTGTATGAAATTTATTCTATGGTTGACACTGTAAAGCAGTGTTTTTCATATCGCATGTTTACTGTATGTGAATATTTCGCCAACCAGGTTTCCTGCTTTAAGCCGCAAGCTAACAAACCCGTTTTGGCCAACAATGTTTGTATTTTTTTTGATTCAATACTTATAAATTCTGATAGTGAATTTTGATGAGCTTTCGAAATAAATAAAACAAAAAAAGGTAAAACCGTTGCTGTTGTGGCTTCTGAACGTAAACACAATGCATACATATAGATTTAATACGTATTAATTTTGATAGTGTATTCGATGAGCGGTAATAAAGTTAAAACAAATACCCAAAAAAAAAGAGAAGAAACCCGTTGCTGTTGTCTTCTGAACGTAAACACAATGTATACAAGCATATACCGTTATGAGATCAGCAGAGGCGTCGGCAACGACTGCATACGTCAGTGAAGGGGGCTATGGGTTTTGGGGGGAGGCGGTGGCCTGTTGTGGCGCACTTTAAATAAATTTGCGATAAGTGCCAGTCACTGCTGGTGTCAAGCGGTATGTGCCACAACAAAGAAAGAAACATTTCCTAGTCGTGATGTCGTATATGTATGTAAACGTTGCTTGAATGCAAATTGCAGCATAGAGAGAAAATGACACATATGCATGTATGTGGGTGTTGGTGTGTGTGTTTGTGAGCGAGTGTGAAGGAGAGTGTCCGATGTTTTTGCACACGTCAGATATGAATTCGCAAACACACACACTACATACATACATACATACATATTTATGATTTGTTGTAGAAGTGAAAGCGAAAGCTGCGAGAGACCGACAAACAAAAAAAAAATGAACGAAAACAAACGAACGGTCGAACGGTACTTACTTTGATTTGCACGATTGTCTTTCCCGTAAAACTGAAAGCGGTCAGATCTGGCTGCAGCATAAGTTCATAATGCGTTGGAACCACATTGGTCGGCAAGCGTGTAAATTCGGTTTCAGCTTTTTCCATATTGCGTCCTTTTTCCTCCTGATGGCGATGCGTACAACAGTTGTGAATTAATCTACAATTGCTAGATTTTGAACCAGTTCCAGATCCCGATCCTGTTCCGACGTCTGCCGAGGTATGTTCTAATATGGCACGATAACGGCTGCAAAGATCGCCCAAAAGTGGCGCGTCGCTCGATTTCAATGGAACGCCCAACGAGACGGTCGAGTAGTCGCGATAAAACTGTTTTTGCACTTTGACAAACTGCTTCGATGATACCAGAGTATTGAGGTGGCACGACTCTGCACGTAGATAATACGTAAAGCGACAACGCTTATCAACAAGGCGGAGACGAAGGGCGTTAGTAAAAGCACAAGCACAATACTGAAAGCTCTTGAGAGCCAGTTTTAACTCTGGAGATGATTGGTGTTTTTGTTGGTTGCTACGATAATACGAGTAACAACGGGCGTTGGGTTTGTTTAGTAACTGTTGTTGTTGTTGTGGGGAACGGGAACAGCTTTGAACTGTTGTTGTTGTTACTGAAACTAAAAGTGGAGAGAAGCTAGCACAAAAGGATTAATTAGTTATGCATGGTAAATGCGATTACAATCGGTTTATTTGTTATTCTTTGATTGGCTAGGAGTGTGGTTGGCAAGGGGCGGGGGGATGTTGGTCTATCTCTATCTCACCTTCACACAAATGCTGCTCAAAATCGGAATTTGCTTTAGCTAAATCCAAATTGAGTTTGCCAATTTCTGCAAGTATGACGTTTAAAATGCAATTACAATGAATTTTAAAGAATTATTTTTGTAATTTTATAGCAGAAATTTAGGAAGAATACTGCGGGCAAACTGCTGGCGGCTTCTGCTGGCGAAAAACAACACGCTTTTATTGTGACCCAGTTGCGCGTGGTACGTTTTGGAAATGGGCCACAACAGCTGATCGGCGCACTTACAGAAGTGTTTGTTATGCAGCCAAATTTGATTGCTTTTAAAACTATTCTATGAGTGAATATGTTTGTAATCACCGTTTCTAAATTTCCAGGCCTGCCTTGCTGTTCGAATACCTCCCTTCAACGCATGTTTGTACATTGCGTTAATCGTTCAAATTATTTTTAAAAGAAATCGTTAAAATTGGACTCGCAGTTGAGGCATACTTAAGCCGAGGGTTGCCATCCCGTAAAAATTTGCGATCTGGTTTGATTTTTTTTATTTAAAAAAATAGGTTAATTTTCAGAAAAAGGTATTCGGGTACCTTTAAATTTATTTGTTTTTGCAAGAATTTATTAAATTTTTGTTAAAATTTTCTCGATTTTTTTTATATTTTTCTTAGAATTTTAAATTTACAATTTTTATCAGTGCTGGCATTTTGGTCGTCGGTGTTGGAGCAGCTGAGCAGCTTCTCTCGGAACGTTGTACAGCACTTGTTTCCGGTAAGACGGCGCGCAATTCAAATGTGAACTTCGTTTAGCAATAATTTAGAAATCAATTTAAGTTTTTAAGAAAAATTTAAAATTCGAAATTAGATAAAATGAAGGTGATCATTTTTATAAAGAATTAAAGCTTGACACCCCTCGGGTGAAGAAGTTGTGTAATTTAATTCTACAATAAATATTAGAAAATCGACAAAATCTCACAAAATCTCTGCAAAATTTTTCGAAATTCTAGCTTTAAAATTATAAAAATTGCAATTTTTAATACTTTTTGAAAATTGATAAGAATTTGAAAATGGCCTGCCAACCCGTTTTCTGTTGCGACAAAAAAAACAAATTGGCAGCAATGCTGAACACATAAAAATGTTCCAACTTTCAGTACTTGATTAGTGATTCGGTCGTATGGTTTCTTGGGTCGGCCGAACTTAATAAAACTCCGTGCTTGTTCACGTAAGAATAGCACCACATGCTTCCCGCTCAACTGCAACACACCGTGACTCCGACTTCAATTTAATTTTGCAGTTGGCAACATTTAAAGAAATCCTTTTGCAGTAAATTTGAGTTGTGCAACAGAGTTACAAAACATAATATGATTTTGTATTCATCGCCACAAATTGTTCTAGCTGTCCTGATAACAACAGTCAGCATATTCGCTCCAATACATGCATCTCCAATTGGATGGGGTAAGTGTTTCCATTAAACCAACATCCAACAGCTACAACGAGATTATACAATTAGTGCGAAAATTAGCAACATATTTAGAAACTTATTCAATCTTAATGGCAACGCTTGGTCACATTACTCGGTAACAGATGTCAATAGATGCATTCGAATTGGCAGACAGTGCTTGCTCTTTTTTTTTATGCTTGCTTATGTAATCGTTTGTAGGTTGACATTTATTTATTGCAAAGCGCAAAGCATTCATTCTACTGAGTAAATACGTATGTTTGTAAGTGTATGCGTGTGTCTGTGTGAATATTTTTGGCCATGTCGTGCGTTTCAACGTGTCGTGTTTACGTGAGCGTCGTCTATCAGCTGATTATTCCATTTCATTTCATTTGATTATGTTCATTTTGCGCTTGTTTCGCATTTCTGTTATCAATGCGAATGGTGTTTATCAATTCCAATACCGCAGCACACTTTATGAATTTCATAACATAGAACAGAAATCTGTTATTGGCTCTCTGCCATTCAATATGTGTCTGGTTAGTTTTTCCAATCAACAATTAACATTTACGCGCACTTTCACCCCAATCGGCCTTTTCTCTCTTTCTGTGCAGTGTGCAAAGCAAAACCGGCAATGCTTGAGGGATTGAGGGAGAGAGAGACCGCCATGAACACTTGCTCTATTGTCACGTATGCCATTTATATGCCGATTTTCGCTGACTTGATTGTTTTTCTCTTCTTAATATTTCACAGTTTCGTGTTTCACTCAGCTTCGCTTTCCAAAAAACTCCATGACAATTTGTTTACCTCGAGCTCACATTTTTATCCAACTCGAAATTCGCCGACTACGCGTAAATTTACAGTTTCTTTTTCTTCGGTTTGTACTGAATTCGTAGAATTTAAAACCAGTCTTGAAACATATACATAAATGCATGTCCATATTGTATATTCCAATTACAGCTCCGACACCGAATTTCCCATTACGAATTCCAATTTCCACGTGTTAAACCGCTCTGAAGTAATAGATATAATCCAAACCACATGTTGCCAGTCTGAAATTGATAAAAAAAAAAGTCGGGAAAAAATTGTTTATTGAATTAGATAAATAATTACATTTTCTAACTCGTTTTAATTCATTCAGTAAGATCAATGCAACTAAAGAAGCAGAAGAATTTTAAAAAGGTATTCAATATGCTAAGATATTCCAATTAAATATGTATTAGGTATAGATAAGATCTTGATGACTATCAAATCGCCCTATTGACTTTTAAAATCTTTAAAATCAACCACTCAATTGCTTAACTGAAGAATGCTTTGTAAAGGGCTTCATCGGTTATCAAATTCCCTATCATTATCAGCATTAGATTTGTAAAATATATTTTACACTTGAAAACGTTATCTTATAACTCAAATTCCATTCAAATATGTATTGATAAAGAAATTGGCGCTTGGAGATCAGTCTATGGTATATGAATTTCAAAACAAATAAATAGAAAGCTGGCAGAGTTCAAGTTGAGCCTTATCTAAAGGACCTGAAGGTCAATGTCATTCATCACTGAATTAATGGTCAAATCCCTCAAAATTCACATTCTCAAATCTTGCGACGCAAAAACATCAAAAGTTGCACATTCAATTTTGACATTATTATTTGTTAGTCCTCCATAATTTTAAGTAAATGAATCAGAATAATGCTTATCCGTCATTCGATTTTATTGAGAATAATCCATAGTTTGCTTTGATAAAACACTCTTAATTGAACTTATAAAATATGTAAAACTTGCAATATTCGAGTGTTCTATAAAATGAACCTCGCGTATTATTAATTCAACATTTTCTGCATCGATAAATCGTTGACCTCAAGCCCCAAGAGCGAAGGTTAATAGCGTATGTTTGGCTTAAGACCCTCACCAGGCCTGAGCGTTGGAAAGGTTCGCCAATACGTTTTTTTTTTTTTTTTTTGTAGTTTGTTTTTTTACAATAAACAATTAGCCACTAACGTTTAAAGCCATAAAATAAACAAACATACAAGCTAATGAATTACCACATCTATATGCATGTATTTTTGTGAAGTTGCCATATTTTTATCTATATATTAACCTGCCCGGCAAGTTGGCCACGCGATGCTTTGCACACGACAGTGACCCACAAAATTTGGACTCCAGCATTAGAGCCAATGGCCGAATAGAAGAATTTTTTGATTGATTGGAATCGCCTATAGTTTGTCACTTGATCAATAGTTGTCGCTAAACCTATGATATTGCGAATGTATAGGGGAGAAAGTGAAAGCCAGATACAGCCTTGGGTTCTATATCCGTTACGGAACTGCTGATCCGTCCAGTTCACTTGTTGTTCCGTCAGGTAGTTCAACTACAATTTCCGTGCCGTCAGGAATGCTGATTGCTTTATTTGTTTTATATTTTTTGTTAATCATAATGAATTCCATTAAGTGCCAAATTAACAGCTGTCATGCGTGTATTGGCCAAAATTAGAATTCCCTTTTGCCAACCGGTTCGACAACGATGATCGAAAAAATCTGCTTTCAATAATTGATTATAGCAGGTCCGACTCGTACCTGGGGATACACACAAGTATATAGATTAATGCGTGGCTGCGTATTATTTTTCCTTAATTCAAATTACGTCTTAACTCTTAACCTTTATTTCTGATAATTTTCACTTGGGGTTTTCCCAGGCGACCCCAGTTCAGACCCATCTTATCAGCCAGACTCTAGAAATTGTAAATATTTTTTAGGTCGAAAGAATTGTGCAACAGATTGTCAATAATATATTGATTACTTATAAATAACTAAAGTTATCGCGTAATTGAATGATATTTATATTATAAATGAATTCTGAAAGCAGTGGCATTCGCAAATTGTGATACGATTTTGGTTTTTTAAAGAAAACCTTAATAAAGGAGAAGATGCAGGGTAACTCAATTGAACGCTGATTGAACTTAATTTTGAATTCAATTCTTTTTTCTATCTTCCACTCTCGCACACAGTGTTGTCGTTTTGGCGCGGTTTTTCACTACATTTCTTTTTTCTTCATGTACGTTTTTTATCAATACTATATGGTCCGATTTTTCTATGAATATATATTAACTTTGAAGATAACAGGAGTCAGCTAATAATCCTATCGTTTTAAGTATAATTAAATGTTTACGAAAAACATCGAATTCTGCAGAAAATAGGAAGAATGTTCGTATATAATAAATAATTAAATAAAAACTTAATAAAATTAATTGCATTAAGTCAATTAAGTTCCTAAACGTAAAACGTTAATTTAAAAAAAGATTGGTGGTAAATCAGTGTTTATTTTTTAAAAGTGTTTCAAATAGAAAATGATAACACTGTTCGCACATCTTAGCTCATATCTTATCTATCGATTGTCAGTTATCACAAGTGGCTTATGCAACCATTGCACTTTTTCTTTTCAGATTTTGCTGTAACGCTGAAGAGCAAGATCCTGTTCCTGGACAGGAACATGCTGACAGTTGCCTCGGCAGCCCACGAATATGATGAGCTATCGGCATTGGCATTCGATGAGGCCGAGGAGATGATCTACTTCAACGATCAACAGCATCAGAATGGCAGCATCTTCTCGCTGAGACGTGATCCAAGGGCTGCCTCTCACATCGTGGAACAGGCTGTGCAGCGTACGGGCAACGAATCGGTAGCCGGATTAGCCTACGATCCACTGAACCGTAATCTTTTCTGGGCTGACATGGATCAACACAAGATCTTTTTCGCCAGCATCGATACGATGTACACGGATCCGCCCATGGTGCTGGTGGATCTCAGTGCGGAGGGAGGACGTCCCGATGGAGTTGCTGTGGACATTTGCCGACGCCAGTTGTACTGGACTAACTGCAAGGTCAATAATGCCAGCGTGGAGCGCATCGGATTGGATGGCACGGGGCGTGTGAAAATCGTTAAGGATGATATTGATATGCCACGTGGCATTGTGGTGGATCAGCTAACGGATCGCCTTTTCTGGATCGACGACAAGAATGGCATCTTCTTTGCCGTGGAAAGTTCACGTCTCGATGGCAGTGATCGTCAGTTGGTAGTTAAGGATAAACACCAGGAACCCATTCAGTTGGCAATTAACGACAACGACATCTACTGGACAGACAAGTCGGACAAAGCAGTCTATAGTTATCCCAAGCCAAGCTACACATCAACTTCGAATACCACACAGATCCTTGATGATACACAGCCTCAGCCCGCAATCAAAAAGCTGGCCATCTGGAAAGAGGATATATATGGCATTGTTGCCCGCACGGGATTCTATCAGCGACTCCAGAAGGATGAGCACTGCACGGGCGTCGTTAAGAAGATTAAACAGCGCCTGGACTTAAATATGAACAGGGCACGTAATCAAATCTCTGACGAGGAGGATAAATTGGAAAAGGAGCATTGTCTTAATGGTGGCAGTTTCGAGAAGAATCGTAAATTTTGCATCTGCCCGTTGGGATTCAAGGGAGCCCGTTGTGAGATTTCCGAGTGCCACAATTTCTGTGTGCATGGCACCTGCGAAATCTCTCAGATGGGATTCCCTAAATGCTATTGCCAGCCGGACTTTTATGGTGAACGCTGCGAGTACTACAAGTGCAACGGCTATTGCCTCAATAATGGCCACTGCACGCTGGACAAGGATAGCGGAGATATGGGCTGTGAGTGCCATAAGGATTTCAGTGGATCACGCTGTGAATTCAATACAACGGAGAGCTGCATCGGCTACTGTCAACTGTTGAGACAACAGCCGGAGACTGAAGTACCCGAAAATTGTTATAATATGTGAGTAACTTGGCATTATTATACCCTTTACACAAAGAGAACACGGGTATATTGTTTTTGAGGAAGAACCTTTAGTGTCTATATATTCTTGAACATCAACAATAGTCGAGTTTATATAGTTAAATTAAATGTACAGGAAGTTATGGGTGCTTAAAGTTAACAAGTCAAAAGGAGTTTAAAATGAATCGATACAATCAATATATTTAAATTGAGTGCGGGTATCTTATAGTCGGAGACTCGACTTGTTCTCTTGTAAGCTTTTGCAAAAACGCTTTCTTTCTACCAATAGCTGCGAGGAAATGAACAGCAATGGCACAAGTATAGCCGTATACCAGCGTCCTGCTCCACTTTGTGGCTCCCCCCGTGCCTATACGAGCAATGTGATCATTGTGCTGGTTGGCGGAATCGTGGCGAGTTTATCGCTGGTGGCATTGATTGTTCATGGGCTTCGCCTGCTGTACAAACCGAAGCGACCCCACATCAAGAAGACCTTTGTGGTTCGCAAACAGGCGCGACACAATTCTTCCAGCGACACGCCCCTAACGAACCGCCCACTAGCCACCGAGCAGTGCGAGATCACGATTGAGAACTGCTGCAACATGAATATCTGTGAAACGGTTGGTCGATTTGCATTCATTATGAGTCTGTTAAAAAAAAAGCTAATTAAAACTTCTATTTACTATAGCCATGCTTTGATCCAAAACTGGTGGAGCAAACATTCTCAGCGAGGGATAAAAAAGCGTCAAAGGATAAAAAGGAGGATAAAAAGATACTTATACATAATGTGGATGATGATCTCATGTCCTAGGCACCTGCCTATTATGAATACCCGTCATTGTCGAGCATGGATAGGAGGTATGCGAGCTTTAAAAGCTGCTGCCGCCCCGGCTCGTTGATCAGGTGCTTTACCAAAGCTCAAACAAAAGTTATAGAAGAATTCATACACACACACTCACACAAACACAAACACACACACACACACAAACAAGCTGAGAGAAAGAGAAGGACACACACACATACTTAATGCAACAGTGTACTTATCAATCTTTTGATTAGTCTGGTCTCATTAATTTATTTCAAGAATTTTTAAAGCCGGATAACAATTTTCATTTGACGGGTTGTTTTTATATCATTCATGTAGACGCTTAAAATGTATATTGTTACGGCATTTGGCAATGAAAGTTATGAAATTCAAAGAAATGTCATACGACTGACGTTAGCTTTAAAACACTTACATAGGTACATACAAATTTAGATACATAAAACCCATACATACACAGATAAATCCATGAATGATCGCCTAATGCGCAATAAAGGCCGAAATTGTGATTCATAAATCGGTTGAACTGTTGTAAATAGTTTAAAATGAATTGTATAAAAATATAACAATTAAATCGCTGTTAAAATCTATGTATATCTGTTCACATAGTTCCTTTAATTTGTAACTGATTTTGTATATATACAAATGCTTGAATAATATATATTTTAACTGCTCCTTTTTGTTCAACATTAAATACGTCATGACATATGACACTGCCAAGCCCTACAACTACAACTAGTTCGCACCAAAATTGCCTTTGTACTTAAAATTAATTTTTTTTTGTTTTCCGGGAAAAAAAAGAAACGCATAAAACAAAAGCTAGAGCGAATGAAATTTGTAAATAGGTGTAAATTAGATTTTTAGTTTTAGATCTAAGACACACTGGTTGAATAATAAAGAGAACGTACCTTGCAGTTTAAATAATAAAATGAATTTGTTAGCACAATTTAATTGAGACGGTTTTTCTTTCACTGAATGTTATTTACCACCACCTTCAATTGTTATTGCAACAGCAGTGCATCCTACAGCTGATCTGCAGAACGCGCGTAGTCACGTCCGTCCCCAACTGTTAAATTTTCCGTTCGACGACTCACAACATAAGTGTGGTCACAACATGAGTGTGAATGGACAAAAAAGGGTTGTTGCTCTTTAAAATTAATGAGCGAACTGTTCTTTATTTTGTTGCTTAATTTGGATCCAATTAATTGTTCGTCGTGTTTTTAAAAAGTGCCGTTGCTTTTTGGCCCGTTCTTAAACCGAGGGCTGCCTATTCTGTAAAAATTTTAAATCTGGCTTAATTTTTTTACTTAAAAAATAAAATCATTTTCGAAAAAAGGTATTCACAACTTTTTTTCAAATTTTATTTATTTTTTAGCTAGAATTTTTTAAATTTTTGCAGGGACGGAACAGCTAATTTACAAATGTAGTAGCAGAGCTGCCAACTTGTTTATTATGTTCAATGTTTTATTTTAATTGCTCGCCGTTTACCAACACTTTTTAAGAGTATCGATTCCAAGCGGTAATACACATATATCGATACCAACGCAAGTACTTTTCGCTCGTATCCATTTTTCTTGACGTCACACGAATTTTTCGCAAAAGTTTTACTTTTTAATTCAACAAAATATCTAAGCTAAATATACGGAACTAAGATTATTTTAACCGAGCAGAGACGATGGTACGTTTAATTTAGTAAAAGTAGCATTTCCTGCCTTTATTTGGCCTGCTGTGGTGTTTTGTATTTGGCGTGGTCTATGACATACTGCAATCTAAACGCGTGCTCAACAAATTTTTTGCATTTTCTCTTGAAATTAATGTTCGTTGAACTGCGAATTGAACTTGGATGCGATGCACATGTAAAAAAAAAACGTTATTTGATAGCACTTTGTGAAAATTGCATCGTGAGCTTGGCATCATTAAAATACGAATCCGTGTGTATCTATACGCATTAACCACCCCGAAGAAACTCCCGCTTTGTTGCGTTGCACTACGTAGTACGTACTAACCCGGTGACCTTCGATATCCATTTTTACAGGGCAGCAACGACAGAGCCTCCAGATCGCCACGTTCGGACGACCAGCGCGATATTAACGAGATGCCAGCGACAAAACGATCGCGTTCTGACTCGGGTAAGTGTTTTGTTTGATCGGGGACTTTTTTCTAATATGCATATAAGTAATGTACATTGTATGTATGTTTGAATGATAAACGATTCAAGTATATATTTATATATATGTAAGTTTATAAAAAAAAAACAAAATAAAAGATATGTACTATGTAGGTTAAAGAAAGAATCGCAAGGCAACAAATCAAACAAAAGAAAAAAAAATATATATATATACAAATATATCATTATTATTGTTGTTGTTATTTGTTTGTTTTTTTTTTTTTTTAAATCTCTGTAAACATAAACATTGCATACACATGTCTCTTTTGAACTACTTCTACTTCGTTGCATTTTAAGGGCCAGCACAGACGCTATTAAATAATCGGTTTTTCTTTTTGTTCTGCTTAAGTAATTGCAGACTTCATAATCGCACGATGATCTCAAGTGAGGTGAGGTGAGAGTCAAACAATAACGAATACGAATACGAAAACGATAACCAATACGAAACAGTATCGAAACATGTCAAGTCAGTCAATCCACACGCGAGATCCCAAAACAAATTGCGACTCGACTCAAAAAGTGTCCATACGAAATACCAAAATAAAATAACCAAACTATATTTTGATATCATATAATTTATACTTACACATAAGATCTACAAAACTCGAAGCATTTGGCTTGATCAATTCAATAACAATAACGAATCAAGAATACCTATTGTAACTAGGGTCTCAGCCAGAGTGTATGTATCAATATCACAATATCCAAATATATCAGTGAATCCTCGCCGCATCAACACTGAACCGCAACGCAGCGCTAACTAATCCAAAAAGCATATAACTATTCTCTCTCTCTCTCTCTCTTTATCTCTCTTTCTTCTATATTCTCTTTATATATATATATATACGTATGAATATTTATTTTGTAAGCGTTTTTTCTTTATGTTTGTTCCGCCCAAAACGACTTGGTTGATCGACATCGATCAAGAGATGCCAACTTTAGAGTTAACTATTACCACTACTACTACTACTACTGCTACTGCTAGCTACCAATCAACCAAGAGAGATCAACGACATGTACATATCTATATATCTCGCTTCTAACAACATCCCGCCCCGCCCCGAGATGGGTCATCGTCGTCGTATCCTCGTCATATGTGCTGCGCCAATGCCTTGGACTGATCCAACAAAAAATGCCATAAAAGTCCTGATATTATAATGATTTCATCAACACCTAATTGTAGCTTGATCAGATCAAAAACCCTAATCACATGTGATCCGAACTGTTGTCCGATAGACATATTTCTTTTAAATATACTCTTAAAATTAGATAAAATATGTGAGACACTCTGATCTAAACGATTTCATCATGTGTAGTTATAGTATTATTCAGTTAGCATTTACAGCCTGAAACATACGAATTATACAAAATTAATGATATACACAAAGTAGTAGATTTATGAGAAATATACACACACAACATGAACAATGATTAAGGTACGGCGGAAAACTTAACCAACTTAAAACATATTGTTGCTCTTATTATCGTTTCAGCGTCTTGTTTTCTTTTTATTTTTCTCTTTTTTATCACTGAGCAATGTAATGTGTGACCCTTCAAGTCAATATACCACGCCCCCAACTCATGGAAAACCGTATCGAAACAAACGCACATAAGGTCGCTTATAATTTCTATTTTTACAATACATTTTTACAGGAACTGTGCACATCGCTTTTAACCCCCCAATAAATCATATCTATCTCTCCATAATTATTTAATGAATTGGATAGCTTATTTGATGTATTTTTGGAATATGTTGGGGACTGCTTCGGTGTGCACAGTTCATGGGTAATTTCTTCTTTGGTTTCGATTTGTGCGGCGACGATTTGCCGACTGGATGTCCGTTGGAAGAGCTTTAAATGAATTCGATTGAAATACTCGTTAACTGCATTTTATGTCTATAAACAACAAACACACACACACACACACAGTCGTACTCTTAACTATTTTACTAGCACAACAAAAATACGTATTTGAAATCTTAACTACATATACTATAACAAAATAGGAATATTTATGATTTATTTTTATGGGTGCTTTCTTTTTATTCTTGCCTTTTTCCAGCCTTAACGAGAATGAATTATCAAATGCCTTGCAGTCAGAGTCAGACAATACAAATAATTGTATACTAAATATTATATATATATCAAATCGAAATCATATTCGTGAATCAAGAAAAAAGAACCGCGAAGCTAATGACGATTTAAATGCTGTATTTGAGAGAGTAACATCGATAGCTTTTAATTGTCATTGTGTTGTAGCCTCTCGATCTCAGTGACTGAATCATCTGCCAAGTTGGCAATTGGCAATTAACCCGTACAAGCAGTTCCAGATCTTCTCCGGAACACACAAACACACAGATACTGATACCAAAAACAATAATGTACTTGTTCGTCGGCCAGCAATCTTTTTCTGATTAATGATTTTTTTTTTCTATTTTTTCCTTTTTGTCTTTATCTTTCTTGCAGGCAACGGTTTTTGTTTTAGTCGCTTCAAATGCACTTATTACCATGGCTAATTGTGCCCTGCCCTACATATGAGTGGGCTCTCAATTGTTGCCTCGAGTTGCCTTTGGAGTCGACGTAAAACTAATGAAAACAAACCAAAAATGAAATCAAACCAAATACCAAATCCAAAACCAAATCAAACTTAAAAGAAAAAGAAAACAAGTCGTATTCAACCCAAAAATTGCTTAAACGATCAATTGTCTACTTGATCGATTTGATGATGAACCCATCCAAAAACGTGTCAAATCATATGAGATGCACTAATCTGTCTTCCCAATTCTAGGCAAGTCAGCGGACTCGAAAATTCCATACCTTTCGCAGCCACTGTATGATCTGAAACAGACGGGCGATGTGAAATTTGGACCTGGCACACGATCCGCATTGCTTGGACTTTTGGGCGGTGCATTGCCCAAGCTAACATCCGAGCAGCATGATCTCGTCAGCAAGGCCAAGAAGTATGCAATGGAGCAGAGCATCAAGATGGTTCTCATGAAACAAACACTTGCCCATCAGCAGCAACAGTTGGCCACCCAACGGACCCAAGTCCAGCGTCAACAGGCACTCGCCCTAATGTGCAGGTAATTTCTAAGTCAATCTATCACATCAATCTCCTGCTGCGTTGTGATGCAAAACATACTAAAAGTAAAGTGAATAATGTCACATCCTTGCCGCTGCTCCGCGTTATTGGAGTCGGTTTGGTTAGTTGTCGTTGTCTGTGCAACTTGGCTGATAAGATCTGAGCGCATTTTGAATTTAACATTTACATGCATACGAAACTTACTCACCCTTGACTTGTCTCTTTTTATAGGGTATATGTGGGCAGCATCTCGTTTGAGCTCAAGGAGGACACCATACGCGCCGCTTTTACCCCATTCGGACCCATCAAATCGATCAACATGTCGTGGGATCCCATAACACAAAAGCACAAGGGATTCGCCTTTGTTGAGTATGAAATTCCGGAGGGAGCACAGCTGGCATTGGAGCAAATGAATGGCGCTCTTATGGGCGGTAGGAACATCAAGGTGGGCAGGCCGAGCAATATGCCACAGGCTCAACAGGTCATCGATGAGGTGCAGGAGGAGGCCAAGAGCTTCAATCGCATATACGTGGCCTCCATCCATCCCGATCTGTCGGAGGATGACATCAAGAGCGTGTTTGAGGCCTTTGGTCCCATTCTATACTGCAAGCTGGCGCAGGGAACATCTGTGCATTCGCACAAGGGCTACGGCTTCATTGAGTACGCCAACAAACAGGCGATGGACGAAGCCATTGCCAGCATGAATCTCTTTGATTTGGGCGGACAACTCTTGAGGTGAGTGCAATTAAATGTTAACTGTATGATAACGTGGTTTATTCCTAACTAAATTCATAGAGTTGGGCGATCCATCACGCCACCGAATGTACTGTCCTGTCCCGCAACAAATTCAACAATGCCAACGGCAGCTGCAGTAGCCGCCGCCGCAGCCACAGCAAAGATCCAGGCTCTGGATGCAGTTGCCAGCAATGCGGTATTAGGTCTATCGCAGAATACACCCGGATTGGGCATTGCCGCCAAAGTAAACGCGATGCCAGTGATCACAGCAGCGACGACAGCAGCTGCCTTGCATCCTGCACTTGCCGTGCCCACTGCACCAACATCGGCACTGTTGCCACCGGGAATATTCCAGGCACCTGGCCTTGGTGGACCGAGTCTGTTGGGCTTGCCAGTTGGTTTGCCCACTCTGCAAAGCGTTGCACCCACACTGCCGCCACCTGCGCTCCTTGCAACACCGCCAACTGTCGCATTGGCAGCCGCAGTTCCCGCAGCTGTTCCTCTTGGAGCTGTGGAGACCAGTAATGGAGCACCAGCCGTATTATCAGCAGCTGCCAACAATGCAGCAGCCACTGCAGCGAATCTTTCGGAGAATATCAAGAAGGCACAAGAGAAACAGCAGGAGGAACTTCAAAAGAAACTGATGGACGAAGGAGATGTGCAGACGCTGCAGCAGCAGGAGAACATGTCCATCAAGGGCCAGAGTGCACGACAGTTAGTAATGCAAAGACTAATGCGACCACAGGATTCGCGTGTCATCATTTTGAGGAATATGGTCGGACCCGATGACGTCGACGAGACGCTGCAGGAGGAGATTCAAGAGGAATGCAGCAAGTTTGGCACCGTCAGTCGTGTTATTATTTTCAACGAGAAACAAACTGAAAACGAGGACGATGACGAAGCCGAGATTATTGTTAAAATCTTTGTTGAATTCTCTGCGGGCGTCGAAGCGATTCGTGGCAAGGATGCACTCCATGGACGTTTCTTTGGCGGACGACGCGTCGTCGCTGAGCTCTATGATCAATCGCTTTTCGACCAGGGCGATCTGTCTGGTTAGAGATATATAGAGAGACAGCAAGAGAATGAGGATTGCGATTGCATCTTTAGGCATACTGATTTGGACCTTTATTTGACAGCAACAGCCTTTTTTACGTAGAACTTAAAAAAACAATTATTTATTTAACTTTTGGCGCAATGTCACAAGCCACAAGCGAAAGAGATTGTAAATTTGAGCAGAATCTATGATTGAGCACACAGTATCTATTACATTTATTAATACGTCTAATGGACAATTGGATTTTGATTGAGTGATTTAGATATTTAACAATCCCAAAAAGCAATTGTCAAATCTGTATAAACTAAGCAAGTGCATGTGATCTTACAGCACATTCGAGTTTGTTTATGTCGCATACACACAACTAACAAATTGTACATTTTTTTCAATTCAGCGCTTAAAACTTACAATAAAATATAGTTTCCCATAAAGTAAAATATACGCGAATTCGTTTTTTTTTGATGACCGGAGGTATTTAAATTTCGATTTTTATAAATCTCAACCAACTTATCGAGAAACAGAAAGGTTTCATATTTTAACAGCATCAGTTGTCAGCACCAAAATACTATGTTAACTCAGCGCTATCCATTGTCACAATCGCGACTACGTTACTCCTAATAAGCAATTCGCTGCTAATTAAAAGTATCACCAAATAAAACGGCGCTCAATTCAAATGTTTTTTTTGCATCGCCATTTCAGCTATTTTTCGAATGCTCTTCAGTCAGAAACAGCTAGTTTTTACTTTAAGAAGTTGGCAGCACTGGACATTACACAAGTATGCATTTTGAAGCTAAAGTCCTCTTTTAACAAAATCGATTTATCAAAACTATCGATTTAAATCGATATTAAGAAATCGGTCCAGCACTAAAGAAAATAGAAAATATGATGCCAAAAAGTGAATAATAAAGTAATTTTCAGACGAAAAAGAAACAATAAATTGTGTTTGTGTCGCGCACATGGGATGTTAACGCGTTCCAAACCGTGCTGCGCCTTCAATTAATCAAAAATTTAAGCAGTTGAAATTAATTTGTGACAAAGACATCGCCAGCAATAGCAGCAGAAGCAGCAACAAATATCGACGACAGCGACTTCTGGTCGCTCAGTCGCGACTCGCGCGAGCTGTTGAGAAAAAAGGTACACATAAAACGGAAACGAAAAAAAATTGCAAAAGCAATGCTGCTCCTTTTGGTTTATGTCAAATCATAATGAACGTTTGCATTATTGTTAGTTTTATACCTGCTACTCTCTGTGTGCTCTCGCACTTGCCACACAGCTGACGACAAATTTCTCGCTGGCCTTGCCTTGATAAGCGCAGACTGTCTGTCTGTCGCACACGCACTCACACAGCTCCCCCCGCACCAATACACTCATATTGTTTGCGTTTACATACATACATATATATATATATATATATATCATATCTCCAGCAATTGGTTACAGTTACTTCCGTTGACTTTAGTGAAATTTCCATTTAACTTTGGCATTGTCAGCTCATTGTCATTGTTATTGATGACGCTTTAAACGGGTCCAGCTATCAACTGAGACTTTGTCCTTAGCCAGCGTCTTGCCCCCAACGCACACACATTAAGAGACGCACACACACACTTAATAGTTTCGACTTCTTACGTAATTTGTCTCAAGCAACAAAACCCCTCAAAAAACAATAAGCTATTTACAATCACGAGTAGAATGATTTCAACACTTCATACCAAACTAAACCAAATTGATAAGATCGGATTTTTGAATGAGTAAATTGATTTTCAACTGGTCGATCCTGGTATCTGGTCTAGCATGTTATCCTGACACTGTATCATTATCTTATCTTGTTATCAGACATTGCTTGTTGTTACCATTATTGATTAATAATCTTGAATTTTACATAGTAAATGCAGAGTTGATATCGACTAATCCTTCTACTATTTTATTCATAAATGTCGAAGCAGCTTTTCAATATTATCGAGAAAAAAAAATTGGAGAGAAACTCCATCATGCTGTCGCTGTATTTAATGTTTGATTCGATCAATTCAAAAATTCTAGTTTTTGTCTCATAGTACAAACAAAGCTGACTCATTACCTTATTATACCATTACAGTTCCCAGGACAAACAAACAGAGAAACTGCTTGAGGGAAGTGGAAGATAAAGAAGAAGAAGGAAAAGGAGGAGGCAGCATATACAGTCATAGAGTCAAGCACAACACGAGAGAAGACAACGCACAAGATGAGCTGCAAAGTGCGGCTAATGGAGGATGGATCACTGGACGAGGAGCCGCTAACACTTAAGGAGATCGCCTATCAGAAGCTCTGCAACAATCTGGACATCATCAGTGGCTACACGGAGAGCGGACAACGCACATTGAACACGGGCATTGTGCTGACCAATGAAATCTGCGATGCATTTCTGGAAAACTATCAGCGCTTCCATCGGCCACTTGACGATAGGGTTATAAATCTATTTAGCGACACTCGTCGCACTTCCCTCAAGATTGTGAATCTGCGTTACAGCACACTGAGCAGCTTAGGTTCGTCTCCAGCTCTCGACAATATCCAATATCTTGTAATTTGTATTCTCTTTATTTTGTAGGTCTAGAGACGCTAATGCGTCATAAACTGTTTGCATTGTCCATGTGGTATTGCGATAGGATCACAGTGAATTCACATCACCTGCTGGCACACTATGGCGATAGCTTACGCTCCTTGGAGCTGGGCATCAGTTCGCATCTGCTGCAGAATGCCGAGCCCAATGAGAAGGAGCCAGTGGACTTTCAGCTGACCTGCCCACATTTGCGGCGTCTGGTGCTCAATGGCGTTGTCATGCATCATCGACTGCAGTTTGCCCACTTGCAGGACCTGAGTCATTTGGATCTCACATCCTGCGTGCTGGCCAACTTCAGTCTGGAGGCATTGGTCATGTTGCCCAACCTGCACACACTCATTTTGTTTAATGTGTGGCCCATTGCCAATCAGCTGCATGCGATCTGCTGTCTGCGACGTCTCTGCACTCTGGACATTTCAATCTCGAGCTCGGGTAACGGACATGGCACCTATGACCTGCCCGATCAGACACTCGAAATGCTCATGGACAACCTGCGCCATCTAACGCATCTGGATATCTCGGGCACAAATTTAGCCGGAAATGGCGTGGCCACCAAGGAGTCCACTAATGCCAATACAAAGACAGAGCAGCACTTTGGCCCCACGGATATACCCGGACTTGCATCTCGTACCCAGCGACCGCTACAGTTTCTCGGACTTTACCACACGGCGCATTGGGCGTGCAAACGACACGATATACCCGCTCTGGAGGTGGCCGGCGATGCCAACGAGCAGCAGATACTCACAGCAGCGCGATATTATCACGACAGACCCGTTCTCCTGACCAGAGTGAGTAGAACATCTCAGCATAACCGAATTAAAATCAATTATAAATGCAAACTCTCCTTAATTAGGTGCTCAATGATCTGTATCATCTGTTTCGCTTTGAGAACTGCAAGGACATACACACAGCGCTGGATGTTGTGCTCTGTGCCATGGATAGACATTTGAAATTCAAGCACATGCAAATATCGGGCAGGTGAGTTACCCTGAATTAAAGCAGGAATTAGTTATACCAGTTAAAATTCGGGAAAAACCTCAGAAAACTTGTATTACAATAAATCTACAGTCTAACTTGCATTAAACTCTCGATTCTCCGCTAGCGCAACACTGTTCTACATTGTAAAAGGTCGCGATCGTTCCAAATTTGGCACACTGTTGCGCAACCACATAATAAGGACTCTTTTAAATGGCATGGAGATGCATCTGACGGATGACACGATGCTACGCAATGGTTATCTGACGTTGACACAATTCCACATGCCAGTCGATGTGGTAAGGCGTAAACCATAGTCAATATCTGGAATATCCTTAAATTACCTTGTTGTCTTCGTTTCGCAGCTGTTTGAATATGAGCGGCTTATCAAGATACTGCTGCATGGCGTGTCCAAGACGGAGCAGGAGGGTTTTGTCCAGCGCATTGCTATCTATCTGCTCAACACATTGGCCTGCCAGGTGGATGGCAGGCAGAAGCTCTTTCTGGGGGAGCTGGGTGTGGTCAGCGTAAGCGTAGCAAACAATATGTCTATAGTTATTCCATAATTATTGAGGGGAAATTGTAATTTACAGACGATGCTGACGCTGATCAAGGATCGGCTGACGCGCTCAGTGTTCGACGATGTGATGGAGGTGGCGTGGTCGACCATGTGGAATGTAACCGATGAGACTGCTATTAATTGTAAGAGATTTCTGGATGGACGCGGCATGGAGTATTTCCTTAAGTGTTTAAATGTGAGCAAATGGTTCGATATAGATATGTAGAATTTTAATACTATTGCCTTTATACTGCCCACAGACATTTCCCGATCGTGACGAGCTCTTGAGAAACATGATGGGACTGCTGGGTAATGTAGCCGAGGTCAAATGGCTGCGTCCCAAGCTAATGACGCAGGAGTTTATTGAGGTATTTGCGCGTCTGTTGGATTCGTTGAGCGATGGCATCGAGGTGGGTCATCAGGGTGGAAGACTAGCCAATGACAATGCTAACCATCTGCGCTTCCAGGTCAGCTACAATGCGGCTGGAGTGCTGGCACACATTGCCTCCGATGGCGCCGACGCATGGACCATTAAATCGCCCACACGACAACATGTCCTGGAGCGTATGGTGGCCGCCATACAACGCTGGAATATCAAGAGTGAGCGCAACATCAACTATCGCAGCTTCGAGCCTATTCTCAGTTTGGTACGCTGCTATGAGACACCTCAATGTCAACATTGGGCTGTCTGGGCACTGGCCAATCTCACACAGGTAAGACATACATCTATTCGAATCATCGAAACGTACAATCACATGACAATCTCTGTTTTGCAGGTCTATCCGGATAAATATTGTCAGCTGGTGGAACAGGAGAATGGCATACAAATACTGACCGAGCTGATCGAGCATGAGAGTCCCTATTGTGAGATTAAGCGCATTGCTCGCCTGGTCATCGAACAGTGTGACTTGGGTATGGAGCGCATGGTGGAGGGTTAAACAAACGTGAAACCCAAGCGAGAGTCTAGTTTTAATATTCGAGTTTGTTGTAATGTTTATGTTTTTAAGGCAACAGCAAGTGTTATCGTTCAGATTCTTCCTCGATTTTTTATATGTTTAATTGAAAAAGAAAAATTTCAAAATGAGATATGCAAAAAAAAGTGTGAAAGTAATTGCTCGTTTTTCAGCGAAATTAGGAAAAGTATGCTAAATATCTATATATTATAATAATTACTAGGTCATATAAACGATATATATTTGTGTATCTATATATCATGTTGTAAGCAAGCAAGCGATTTTTTTTAAGATGTGATTAAGGCCCTGTCGGAACTGTAAATATTGTTAACTTAAAAAAAGTAAAACTCAAAGGAAAGAAAAGAAAAGGCAATGAAGTATAGCTACAGATTAAATAGAACCTTAATTAAATAACTTTATGCAACCTAATGAAGTCTTTCATATATGTACGCAATATCTATATAGTATATTATCATGTATGGGTATTTAGCTTATGTGTAAATGTCTGCTCGATTTGTTTTTAGAATTTAATACATAGTTTAAGCCGAATTCAGACCTTATGTTTCTTGTCCGCTTTGTGTTCAATGCAAAAGTCTAAGTTTGTTCCTTTCTTAAAACTATTTTGTTCACTGCATGTTCAAGCTCGTGTCTGCAAAATTGTTCTTAACATTTAGAACTTAGAGGTAAGGCTAAGCAATTGTATATATTAACACATACATATATTACATAGAGAACCGTGTATTTTTGTGTGTAATTTGTAGATATTCTTTGCATTATTCACAGCCTAATGCTCTCTTTACACTATCAAAATGTAACAACTGTGTTTTACGCAATTTTTTTAAACTTGAAATAATTTACATTTCTTGCCAGTATAATATGGAACAGGGATTGCAAATAAGAGTTATCTTAATGGTTAATACATATTTAAACTCCTCTTCATTTTTTATTAATTTTAAAATCATATATATTATAACTCTTATTTTATTTTTTATTATCATTATGTGGCTTCAGTACCTTTCATAAGATACATAAAATGTCCTTAATGGGCCATAAATATTAATTGAAAAATAACGGTTTATTTTTATAAAAGAAAAATGGAAAATAAGAGTTATATTATGATTTTTAAATAAGTTATACATTTAATAATTATTTATCATTATTTTTGTTTTTATATCGAAAATAAGAGTAAAAAGAATACAATTCACGACAACTATAATTTTTCAAAATTAAAAAGAAGTGTAAAAACTGAAAACAAAAGTATACATTTTCATAGTGGAAAGTGGCTATTAACGATAAACAGCTCACATCTGTATCTTACAGTCCACAGTCTCTGGAATCCACATCAGTGTTAGCCCACACCAATACTTCTCCATCTGTGCGTGTACATTTCAATAAAGCTATGTATGTGTCTGTAGCAAATTACGGCAGTCTGGTGGCAGTTGCGTCATGGGGTTGGTCTTGTGGGTGGATGGTTGTGGTTGGGGTGGCAAGGAGTTTGAGAGATTGCAATGTGAAATGCCAGCGAGTTGAAAAGCGCACAAACGTGTGACGCATGTGCAGTGTCTAAATGAACTCTGACCCACACTTCTCTGCCGCCCTCTCACTGCGTCATCATCAGCAACCCCTTTTGAAGTTTCGCTCTCTTTTTGCTCTGCGCTCCACATGCAAGAAGTTGGCGACACTCTCTCTCACTTGTCAGTTGCCATTTTGCCGCCCGGTCGAACGTTTGTTTGTTTGTTGTTGAGTGGAAAGAATAACAACGGTAAATGACATCAAGATGTTGATGCCAAAAACTTTAAATATATACGGTTTATTTGGTTAAACGTTTACTCTCCCCTTCATAATCAAACTCTTTACCATAATAATTGACAAGTTTTATATTGAAAGCCAGTGAAAACAAAGGCAAAACAAAAGTTCGTAACGGATTCTGCGCACTTCGCATGGAAACAACAACGAAGAGTGTGAGTTTGAGTAGGGTAGGGGATAAGGTAGAAAATAACATCAACATGAAAATGCATTATTCGGTTGTCAGGTCGGGTTTTGTATTTGCCGGCTCTAAGTTCATGTGCTTCCGCTCTACAAAATTGCCAGAGGGAGATCAATAACCTTGTCCAAGATAGGGACAAACCCTCAAGGAGCTGTTACCATGACAACAATAACAATGTTTAAGCAAACAAATGAATTGCAATAAAAAAAAATCTGTATTCCGGGCATGAAATAGACTAAGGTATTGTAGTACCAGTTTTAGCCTATGATTAACCGAAATATTATTTTCTCTGGCCCACGCAAAGTGTTGCAGCAATTCCAAACACGACAAATTGCAACAAAGTTAATTTCACAGGGCGAAATAAATTTTAAAAACTCTTGAATCAGAAAAGATGATATCCGATGCGACTGGGATTCGAACCGCAGACCTCGAACAAAATGTTCTCAAAGCATTGCAACTTAACCCGCTCGACCATTGCCATGCCTAAACGGCATTTGATAATTCGGCACTTGAACGAAAGCTTTTAGAACGTGCGTAGCGTAGAAAAGCTCGCACAGTGCACTGCAGTCAATTCAAAATGGGATTTTAAATATTTAAATGCAATTATTATCTAAAATGAATATAATAATATTGAATTAATATGGAAAACTAGCAGCCTGAGAGTGAAATATGAATGAGCTGTATTTTTAGTGATTATAATAATTAATAATAATTCAATAATTATTGCATGTGAATAAATTTGTTAACATTAAGAAGATAATTAAAATGTTTATACTTGAGGAAATACATAAGTAAGGTTAAGAAAGGTATAAGAATATTGATGAGAAATGTGATATACAGCATACTTTTAGGAACATCTAAGAATTTACAATTTCTATTGCTCACCAAAAAGCATGCTTTAAAAAGCAAAAAAATTTGTTTCTAAATTTGAAAATTGGCAGATCTGGTAATATTCATATTATAAAGATTTAGTTTTAATTTTTAAATATTTACATTTATAAATTTGTAATTAAAATAAATAAAATATAAAGGTCAACTTCCATATTCAAGCTTTGACATCTATTTCCCATACATGCATATATTACTCCACAGTACCATAGGATCATAATCACTGCCAGATTCAGTTATAGGATCATTTACACAACTTACATAAAAATCCTGGATTGCATAGAACGCAATACGGAGGCAAGGACGCGACATGTGGCCCGGCTCCGAGCGAGGCAGCTCGCGAGCATTGGAAATACCGACAAGTCAACAAAATGCTGGCGGTAGTAGCCAGCAGGAGACACTGGCGGACATAGAGCACATATCGACCATAGCTGGATCATTGGCCTCCATTGGTTCACTGTCGCATACACAGATGCGATATGTAAGTATTGAAAGACATAATAAATATTTGCTATATCTAATTAATTTAATTCTGATTTCTAGTGCACAAATGATGCTGGCTATGATACGGAACATACCTCATTAAACTCTGACTTTGATGAGGCTGAGCTGCGCAGAGAATTGCTGAGAGATGTAAGTACTTGTATTAAAAACATGGAAACTACTATAATAATTTAAATCTTATTTTATTGTCTTGCAGAAATGGAAACTTTTATTTGATATGGTAATTAAATGATTACCGAATATTTTAAAGTAGATTTACATTTAAATTTGTATTCCTCTTTAGTTCGATCCGGAGGGTTTTGGCGAAATATCTGTAACAGAATTTTTGGTGGCATTGAAATCGCCAGAATTTCTATCCCAAGTGCCTATGAACAAGCGGGAACTGTTGCTGGAGCGTGCGAAGAAGGCTCAACTGCCTAATGGGCCGGGCTATGTGACGTTTCAGGACTTTGTGAACGTGGTAAGTGCATCTAAATCGAATTCCCTTGTGCCACACGAGACACACACTCACAGACATCCGATGTGGCAGGATTTGAGTGCAAACACAGGTGCATGTGGCAGTTGCAGAGACTAAAGTGTAGGCTCGTGTTCAAACACAAAGCACAGCCAGGACGTATGAATCCTACACGCCAATAGCAACATTCACATTCCATGTTGTGTGTTGTGGCAAATGCAAAAAGTCCTTTCGTCCACTCGCAAAATAAATGCACCTTGGGCACGAAAAGAGACACGCCTCGCTGCCTCGTTGGATTGTTTACCTGGACTCCCAGGGCTCTTGTTGGGTTCTCTGTTTGTGCAACGTTGCCACAGCAACAGAAGGATCTGCTGTGGACAGAGGGAATTCACGAATTACGTTTGAAGTTCTTTCTGCAAGAGTTTCGATATAAACATAAAAACGATTCGAAAGGATTCCCCCATTGTCAATCCTATTGCAATTTGATTGATTCTTCGCTTGATTGGAACAAACACACACCATCCTACACACACATGCATAATCAATGAGTCAAGTGTAGGTATATTCCTTGTGTTGCTCTCTTCCTTTTGTTTGGCCAAGAGTCCTCCTCACAAGTCATGAATTAGCCAGGCCATCACAAAGTGTGTCTATTTACCCTCTTGTCTGTGTGTATTGTCAATGTTGATGTGGCTGTGTGAGTGTGTTTGGGTGTGTGTATCTAACGGGGAATGACGACTTCATTTGTTTGACCACACAATGCTCTGTTGATGACATGGTTAGCATTTAGCTTCTGTTGATGGGATGGTAATGATTCCTATCATCAACCTTTCGTTTTACGAATATTTCTCAAGCTAGTTCGAAATTTCCTAAAATATTGCTCAATCTTCTTCTACACTCTTTGAGTAAATCTCAATGTATTTCCATTTTTTTCACCTAATTTTAAATCGCTCACGTCGAATTAAAAAAAAATGAAAATTAAATTATGACAGTTCTTCAAATAAATCCATGTCCTTTTAATCCTTCCCTTACATTTATTTATATTTTTATTATTTTTTTTTTTTTTAATTTGCTTAAGCTATTTGTATATTTCCAATATTTTGTAAAATAGTTCTGTCTTTTATGACTATTTCTTTCTTAAATATTTTTTTAATTGCTTACTGAATATTTTTATCTTATCAAAAAAAAGTAGTTCTATCTTTGGAATCAGCTTTAAAAAGATCCTTGTCGTTACTCCACTCAAAGGTGTCACAGCAGCAAAAACTGCAGTCCTTATCATTAAGTCGGGATCGTACTACACAACATTTTTCCACTTAATTATAAATTTCAATGATCGAAAGATCAGGAGGAGTACGAGATGGAGGAGGAGAGGGAGGAGTTGACTTCGTTCGGCCATATGGGCCAGCTAATGTGTCCTTGTTTGGTTCGCTGCTTGAATTAAAGCAGGAATGCCGCTAGAGAAACGAGAGGAGCAAGCAACAAACTGACATGCATAATGCAAACGGCGTGGAGGCGATTCCTATGCCGACATCGATACAATGGAGATTGCCCGATGATTGCTGAATTTTTAACAAAAGCTCGCACGTGACAAATCCTTTTATGGCAGCGCAGAAGCAGAAGCTTCCCCTCAGCCAACATTCAGGGACGTGTACGAGGATGACGATGTCGGCGCCGCCATGCAACGAGCCTCAACGAAGAGGGGCAAACGTGTTGAACGTTATGACAACTGCAGGCACGAGGCTGTCGGTCGTCGAGATCGTCAGAGCAGAGTTGAGCAGAGCATCTGGTCAGGCACAGCAGGCGACCAGTGTAAGATGCAGCTGAGCTCAAAGAGAATCCAAACAGCGCGAATCTTTTCAATAAACAACGAAGCATTGATACTCTGTTTTTTTTTTTCCTGTTTTGCTGATTCTTGTGGCTCGTGAGCTCGTGAACATTTGTGGCATGATCGTATTTATAATGATTTGCACACTTGCCATTTAGACCCCCAATCCAAAGGGTACATTGCTTTTAATTGCAGCCCGATCAGCGGGCACAACAACAAAAAAAAATCAGAAACAGTTGAGGAACGCCGTGGAGAGAATTCTTGCATTAATCAGAAAGTCAACGGAGCTGCCAAGCGTTTCGATCTTGGATCTTCGATCATCATCATATACGAGTGTACTCGTAAACGAAAGCAATTGGCTGAGAGTCTCCACTGGCAAGTCACAAGTCGCCTCCATTATCATAATCAGTGGACGACGGCGCAGCTGGCAGACGCCAAAGCTGATGCCGAAGCGAAGCTGAAGATGCTGCTCCAACCAGCTGAACCTGTGCCGAGCACGCACCAAGAAATTCCTGCGGCTTGTAGTATTGAATGGGGAATGTCTGCCAGGTTGCCAGGCTGCTGCTGGCCTGCAACGGAGTGGAATGTTCGCCTGGCCAGCTGGCGACGTCTGCGATCGGGTTTATTGAATAAACATTGCCAGTCGATGCCTCTTCCTCCTTCTGCTGCCGCCATTCTCCATCCTCAGCTCCAGCCTGGTGGCGTCTGCTCTCTGCTGATTTTCAGCGCTGATAGGCGGCGGAATCAGATCAGCTGCGGACTTTGGAGCCACCGTTGCATTGGAAGGTGCAAAATGCCTTGCGCCTTGGCCTCGGGGGACGCGAGTCATCAGACGGTTGGCTGCAGTCGCGCTCGACGCGGTATTAAATCAATGCCAATCCATAAATGGTCTATGCGACGCGCAGATTCAATTGGAATCTCTTAGCGATTTCATTATTCCACAATAATATCGCAAATCGCATGAAAAAAGGAATAAAAAAAACCCGACAATTTGAAAGAACTGCAACTGCCAACGGGTGCTGCCTTTGAGCCATTTTCCAGTTAAATACGCCAAAGACTTTAACAGTCGGCATTAAGGTGTGAATAGGCTCCATAATAGTTCATTTGAGATCATTTTAAAGCTACTAATTCAGGTACACATTGAGGATATCGGCTGCACTCATAATAATATCCAATAAAAGATATCAATTATTAGTATTGTCAACTTACCCGAGAATTTTTGAAATTGAAAGATCTTTACTTTGATTTTTATGGTCCTAAAAGTATGAACAAAAAATTAGTGAGTATTTGATATTCCCAATTTTTTAAAATATTTTATGATAGTCTTCCATTTAGTTAGCATTCTAAACTGCTATTTGGAGTGTTTTTAAATAATAAATCTTTTGAGATCAGATTTATGAGTCAAAGTCTTCAATTTTTGATATGATTTACATCTTAATTAATTTATCCGATCGGATTCTATAGGATCTGAAGTTAATATTTACTTGAAATACTCAGTTCAACATTTATTGCCATCCAAGGCAAATTTTTCAGTTTAGTTACAACTCCTAATATTTTCCTTTCGAGTCTTCTGACAGGATAATCTCCTATTTCTTGCCTATTTCTTATATCCCCTGGAGAAGATTCTCTTTTCAATTTCGCCATTGTGAGATTTAAGCGTTTTCGAACTTGCTTAAAAGCAAATCGATGCTAGTTTTCGTTTTACAAAGTCCTTCATATCCTTCCATAGATAACAGTTTTCCATTATCGCTGCCTGGTTGCTTTTCATCCACACACACACACACCCACAAAAACACAAAAATGGGAAAAATGCAGAGCAAGTGAAGTAAAAATTCATGTTTTTTGCTCCTGCCCGGTTAACTCCAACATTCGTTTTGACTTGTGGCCGATGCCAAGGACGTGACAATGCCAAAGATGACAAAAGAGGCGGAAGGAGGCAGAGATGCTGCTTCTGTTAGTGTTGCTGTTGCTGGCGATGTTTGGTCAATGGTCAATTTGGCAGCAGTTTATTTTGATTGTTGTGCATCCGGGGCAAGGATAACGATGTGAACATAAAATGGCACAGCACCAACTGCAACTGTCTATATTCCCACACTCTCTCCCTCTCTTTCTGTGTGCTTACTTTGCTCTCTGAAATATTTGTTGCCATAGTCACGAAATGTGCTGATAACGAGTCCTAAACCATTTTAGCTAGGATGCTGTATGTGTCGGCAATCGATGTCCTGTGGCAGTCACGCGCTTTGCTCTTACCCATCTTTTAAAATGAAACGCTTATGCATTTTTTTTTTTCGATTTGCAGGTATAAATGCCACAATTTCCAATTGTTTTTGCTTTAAAAAAACATTTGTTTTTGGCAATTGTGGTGTGTCCTTGCTGTGCTCATTAGTCATGTTGGAATTGCCACGATTATAAATGAAATTAGTTGCCACTGTAATGGCCACAACTAATTATGTTGAATAAATTTAAATGGGCAGCGCACCTGACATTTATGACGGCATTAAAAACACTACATCCAGCCCTCGATTGCTATTTCCCCTCGTCTTTTGGCTACTTTTTTTGAGCAAAGGTCAATGAAACTGACCAACTTGCGTCGTTGATTTGAAGGTGCCACCGTCCCTGACCCTGCACTGCGCTTCAAGCTCAAGTGCCTCGCATAATTGTGACACCAATGTGTTGGCGGAAGCGCGCGTCTCTCCGGGCACGGCGCGCACATCATTAACCCGTGAATCCCCCACAAAAAAAGAAGCCAGAATTCGTTGGTAATTAGACATCAAGTGCACAGCATTTAGAAATGTCTCTTTTGGTTTGGGATGCAGACACGCGCTATCCATGTTTGCACCTTGTTGCAATGCGGCAGCTGCTGGCGCTGATTGTGTGCGTACGCGCAGTCGACCGGAAAACTCTGTTCAAAAAAAAAAAAAACAAAAATAAAGTTCAAATACAAGAAATTTTTGATATCCGATTACTACACACATATGCCTACTTCTAGTTCTGGGCAGGCACGCCCCTTGGCTGGCTTTAGTTGGTCCAACAATGCGTGCGCTAAGTGGAATGAAGTCTTATTTTATTTCCCATTTCCATTTTCAATTTCATTTCGCCAATCTTATGCCAAACAATGACGTGGAGTGGCATGGCCTGTGCTGCCTTTTGTGCCTTGCGTGTCATTCCATTTCCGCCAGCCTCGAATCGCAAATCAAACACAGACGACGCCGACAGCTGCTTCTTGGCTTTGCATATGTGCATATATGTACATATATCCTTGCTTATACATTATGTAGTAAAGGGCAGGGCAATCTTAGTGTATATAGCAGCCATAGCTTTTGATTTGCAGCACATACAAAGCCAGAGTCAAGACAAAAGATGCGGCGTCAAAGGCCAAACGTCAAAGCGTTTCTTGAAGCAATCGCAAATAAAGTCTTTACAGTCTGAATAGTCTTTACATATGCGTGCAGCATTCAATAGTTTGTGTTGTTGTTGTTGTTGTTGTTCGTCACACAGGAAACTGCAGAAAGGTGCAAACGAACTTCCGCTCCAAATCAGTTTTCGATTTGTTGTTTAACTGCTGCTCCAGATTCAAATTCAGCTCCGTCTTCGTCTCCAGCTGTTCTATCATTTTGTTTGCTGTTTGTTTTATCTGGCACGCGCTCGAATCTTGCAGCCGGCAGCGTCAAGAGACCAAGAGAAGCTCAATCCTCAATGGTTTGCACAGCGCCTAATCAATCATCATCATGCTCAGACTTTGCAGAAGCAAAACGGTTGAAAGGTTGATTACCTTCACACAAGGACTATGTGAAGCCATCGCCGTTGCCGTGTCCATCATCCTTTTGGCCTATAATTAGCCAACGGTAGCAGTAGTTAAGCGTCAGATCCTGCAAGGCAAATGTGACTTTAATGAGTAAAAATGTGATAATTAGTAGACGCCAAGAGACCGACAAAGACAGCGCAACAGCAAAAAAATAACTTAGAGAAAACTGTTGGTAATTACAGTGAAATAACCATTTGGCCGGCAAATTGCGCACTGGGCGGCCTGACGGATTCAACTAGAATCAACAACAAGTGCCTCCAGCTCTTGGCAAACAATACAAAATGGCAGATACCATTTTCAGCTACCATTTTCACCTGCGGCTTTTCACTTGACTTGGACAAACAATGCAAATTGAATTGCTGCTTGCAAAAATATTGTTATTAAATTAGATGATGGAGTGAGTGCGGTGCTTCTTCAAGTCTGTCTTCAAGACAATAAACAAGAGAATAGAACTAGGCAAAGATATGATACTCTTCAAGAAACTTGTATTTAATTTTAGACTGATTGCAATATTATATTGTATATCGGTTAAAAAGAAAATTGGTCAGGTTGTATAAAGCCGCTCTAAATACAAAATCTGTCAGATTGGTTGAGAAATTAAAAATTATCATACGAAATGTTGATATTGGAACGATCGCTCCTATGACAACTATATGATATAGTAGTCCGACTTTAACCAAATTTGGTCGGGATGCCTAGCACAATATAATATACACAATCTGTAAAATTAGTTAAGATATATAAAGAAAAATTTAACTTTTTCATGTTTAGGGTTGATATTCGGTCAATTGTTCCTATGACATCTATAAGGTATGGTAATGGCATCTATAAGATATGGATATGGTAAAAAAAAAGAGCTTTAAAATTGAAATTAACTATATAGACTCATCTCGTCGTTCTTATAAAGAATGTTTTTATTTTATAATTAACAAATTTCTGAACCAAATTAAAACCCTCTCTGCAAGGGTATAAAAACTTCGACTAGCTCTGGTCAGTAAATGTTAATAGATAAAGTAACTGGCATACATCCACAAATGTATGTATAAATATGTACATATATAGATATAGATTATTGGCCAGCAATCCGGGAATTCGAGTAGTTCAGGTGGCTGGAGGCAGTTTGTAAATATTTTGCTCAACTGCTTGGAATAAAAATGTCAACACAGTGAATGAGGGCACATAAAATGCATAATGGAGTGCACAGTGTTCACAACGTCGTCGGCAACCAAGAGATGTCCTTTTTTGCGCATTGCCCATGGCTAACAAGAATACACACACACACAGTCACGTAATTCAAAGGAATTTTTTCCTAGGTTTTCCTCACAAAAAAAGAGACGCCGCCAACGTCGCTGCCGTCGCTGGTGAGCGCCCTTCTGTCCCAATGTTGACCATGTAGTGGATGTGTTGGTCGGGGGAGTGTGTTAAATGTTTTGCGTCAATTTGTCGCTTTATGTTAGCGACCTAAAAACGTTGCCACATCGAGACACACACTCACACACATACACTCGCATACTCATCGTCCTTGTGAATGAAGCACAAATAGAATGTATGAGCCGTACATATAACTCAGTTAAATGAAAATGGATCGGGAATCTAGCAATTTACCTGACTGCAGCCTGAGTGACGTCATGCGGTGTTGTTGCTGGGCCGCTGGGTAATGTCATTATCAGGCACGGCCGCAAGGCTAGCGTCCAGTGTCCAGGGCTTGAATGTAATTCGCACACCCGTCGTGCACGTCACAAAACAAATGATAAACAATTATTTGTTGGAAATGTTCCGGCAGCGAATATTGGCCCTATTTTTGCCGCCTCATCGTTTGATCTGTTGTTATGTTGGCCAAACCAGATTTATCACCGCCTCACAATGCATTTGGGTGTTCCAATTGTTCTCGGCCATTGTCAACAGCTAACAATTTAATACGTAGAAACGACAAATCGGAAGTAAAATATGCCTATTTGAATGCTCTGCATTAAGGAAGTGGAGAGACAACAAAGATGACAATACTAATGCACCCCTGGGCGGGCATCGACAGCAATTGCAGCAAGTGGGCAGTCCTAATATGTAGGCGAAAAGGCGAAAGCAAAGATCGCAAACTTGGCAAGTTCGAAAGAGAAGAATATCAACGACGGCGTGTAATTCTACGCAAGTTATAAATTAAGTGTTTTATGTACATATTGTGTGTTAATTATTGTTTAATGCGATATTAAGCATTATGTCAGTAAACTGTGCACATCGATAAGATAATTATTGCCGCTGGGATTTGTGTCAGCGTTTACATATTAAAAGCGCGCCAAGTTAAAAAATACGTTGCGTAAGTAGGGTGTAAAATAAAAAACATACATAAATATAAACTTTTATCAGGTTGTTCTTTTTTTCTCCATTTGTCAATTAAATATTCAATGAGCGCTTTATCTAGTAAATTAATGCCGTTATAATTGTGTGTCGTACGATTATGCCTACAAACACTATCTTATGTGTGTGTGTTTTGCTGCGGTGCTGCCACTTTTTGCGGTTGAGTAGGTGTGAGAGATGAGAGGACAATTAAATGGCTCCGCAGGCGATTTATCAATTAAACAAATTTGATAATTACTAATATTAAACTGTCGTGCGGCTAACTAGCAGCGACACTTGTTAACTCCCACGGCCCCGCAGAGGCCACAACAGCAGTGTTGCGGTTATTAGCGGAAGTAACTATTTTGTTTGCCTTCCCTTTTGGCCGGCAAGCTTAATTTGCAGATTGCTTTCTGCTTTTTTGTAAATACCCTGTAAACAAATGCTGCTGTGAGAGGGCTATATTAACAGAAAAACGTATTTACGTAGGAGTAATTATATTAACATAGTAAGAGGCTTTTATTAACATATGTTAACGAGAATTTTGGAGCAATGTAAAGTTGCATTACTTTTTCACAGGGCATATACTCGTGCAGCAATTGAAACCATAATTTTATTTTATTTTTTGCGTTTCGTAATCTTGAATTTTAATTGCGCGTAGGCTTCATTTGGATTTTCTTGCTGTCTCAGTTTTAATTAAACACAATACACATTTTCCGCCTTTTGCAGATTTTCGTGTTGTTGCTGTTCTCCACTTTTAGTTGCTGTTAGTTTTTATGAGCGCCTTAATTGCCCGCCCCGTTTTGCATCTGTTTGTGAACATCTTAATTACATAATAAAAATTATTTGGTTTCACAGTCTCACTGTCCCTCTGACCAAGCAAAGACAGTCCAATCCTAATCCCAGCTACATAGTCATCATTCGTAAGAGGCTTTGTTTTCATAATTTTATGGCTCGTTTAGTTTTGGGGTTAAAGATTTATGTTTGCAGATTTAGAGATACTATCTGAGATAGTTCATAAGCATGTCCAATTGGAGTAATAACAGATATTTCCCATGGCTTCCCTTTATAATGCCTCCTCTCAATATAATTCGATTTTGCACTATCGTTCTTGAGTTTAAGCTAAAAGTTAAGTTCTGACATTTAAAACTTATTTTCAACAACTATTTTAAGTACGAGGTTCAAAAAATTGGATTTGTTATGATTTCCTTCGAGGTTGCGCTTCAACTGCGTCCAGTTCTTGGTACATTATTAAACGCCTTAAATTAAAATTAGTTCAAGTTGTAAACTCTAAATGATCCATGATATCTCTTGCTTTTACAGATGAGCGGCAAGCGAACGCGTAGCTTCAAATGCGCCGTACACCAGCGGGATCGTGAAGTGTGCTCCGAGAACGACTTTCAATTGGTGCTCAGTGAGCCGCCGCTCTTCAGGAAGATGGTGCACGCGGTTGCCCTCGAGGTTTTGCCGGAGGAGCGTGATCGCAAATACTACGCGGATCGTTATACATGTTGTCCGCCGCCCTTATTCATAATACTGATCACAATTGTAGAGGTGGGTTACATATCAATGTAGTAAGTCTTTAATCCTAACTTAATTTGCATTCTTAAGCTGGGCTTCTTTGTGTATCATACGCTGGCCGCGGGAGAAGCTGCACCAACGGGCCCAATACCCACCGACTCCATGTTTATTTATCGACCTGATAAGCGTTATGAGATCTGGCGATTTGTGCTATATATGGTGCTGCATGCTGGCTGGTTCCATCTGGGATTCAATGTGGCCGTGCAGCTGCTCTTTGGTCTGCCCTTGGAGATGGTACACGGATCATCGCGCATCGCCTGCATTTATTTCTCGGGCGTACTGGCCGGCTCTCTCGGCACCAGCATCTTTGATCCGGAGGTGTTTCTCGTGGGCGCCAGTGGCGGCGTTTATGCCTTGCTGGCAGCGCATCTGGCCAATGTGGTGCTCAATTACCACCAGATGCGCTACGGCGTCATTCGCCTGGCATTCATACTCATCTTTGGTAGGTATTCTCTTTCGCATTAACTGTTGCAGTTTATCGTTTAACTTCTGTGATTGCAGCCTCGTTTGATTTCGGGTTCGCCATCTATGCACGTTACGCTGGCGAGGATGCGTTGCCTGCACAGGTAGGCGCCAACTCAGCGTCTGTCTCATATGTAGCACACTTGGCTGGAGCGGTGGCAGGTCTCACCATCGGTCTGCTTGTGCTGAAGAACTTCGAGCAGAAGCTGCACGAGCAGCTTCTCTGGTGGATTGCCCTGGGCACCTACATGGCCCTCGTCGTCTTTGCCGTTGCCTTCAATATACTCAACGGTGTGACACTGTTCAACATGCGCGTGCAAAAGATTCGCGTCACCGAGACTTTCTACAATGACTTCCAAGTATAACAAAAAAGGCAGCCGCATTTGTCTTTTTGTTGATTCCCCCAAGATATCAAGATTATGGATTTTTGTTTACTATATATACATTTTTTTTTGATTCGTTGAAGTTTTTGTTATTTAGTTTATTGTTTTCCAACTGGACAGTGAATAAGTTTATAGTTTATCGTTTTGTTAAGTTCATTAACTGTGTGCAATATGTGTACAGACGCGATATGTATATGTATTTGTATTGTACAATATAGACAATCGTCTTCTATATGGAATCAACTACAATTAAGAATTTCGTATTGTACGCTTCGTTTAAAAGTACAAAATATGATGAAATTTACATTGATAAAATGTATTTACAAGAAATCGGAACTGATTAGAATACATACGTAAAACTTGATGCTCAAGGGATTCGAAATTTGCAAGACACAAATTAAAGACTTTCTTAGGAGTAAGCATAAAAAAAATCACAAGTTTAATCCTTAAGTTGTAAAAAAAAAATACAAATGCTATATTGAAACCGAAACTAAAAAGCCCAAAAGTTTATTCTAAATTTTCAGAACTGTCCCAACGCAGGCCTTACATATATTTAACGATAATCTTTAAACTACCTCAAATCGGAAAAGTAGATAAGTTGGAAGATTAACAAATATCGGTTTCAAATTAATAAATAGCATTTCTCAACTGCCCTTATGAAAAAATCATCACTGCCAGCTTTAGTGAAAGATAACAGCACCAATTTAATATAATAAATATATATATGTATTTTGTACATATTGTACATATTGGATAATCACAAGAAACAATACAAATAAAGCAAAAATAAGAACTGACTTTTTATTGTATACTTTTTTGATTCCGCTTTCTACAATACTTCGTCAAAAGGTCAGCGTTGCCACCTGCGCCTTTTAAGCTTAACCGGCAATATTTCGTTATGCAGCTTGTGTGGACACACTGGCCATAAAATTCTTATTTTTTTCGGCGGTTGTAAATGTTTATTAAAATGAATAATTATGAATATATTTATATGTATGTTGGCAGATTGCACAAGAGCGGAACTTTAACAGGCAAGGCATAAATATGTGCTACGTTGTAAAAACGTTTAAATATTTGATTTCAACATCACACACGCAAACTTTTATAAAAATTTCTAAATGCGATAAAATATCTTTTAGCGTGTATCCAACTTTATCAGGGCAGTTGCTTTATTTCTTGGCGTGACAGTGAAAAGCGAAAAACTGTAGAATTTTCATGACAGTTACGTGCACGCACCTGGGACAAGGCAACCCGCCTGTCAGTTTCTACATCCTCCTGACTCCCATTTCCCAGTTCCAAGTCGCTGTCAACAATGCGTTGCACCTTGGCTTTTTACTGGTACTCGTACTGTATCTGTATCTGTACTCATGTAGTTGACGGCCGAATGTCAACATCTCACTCACACTCACCGTTACTCAAAGTCTCCCATTCCATTCACACCAGCTCCTATTGACGTGCTTCTTCTTCAGTTAACAAATCCCAACGGACACGAATTTATGTTTGTTTGAGCATATTTCACCGTTAGTCATTCGTCTGACGTTGTCACGCAAAAAAAGGGGCGACAAATCCAATGGAAATTGGGGGGGCAAAAAAACATTGTTGGCCAAAGTGATATAAGCAAATAAACTGTTGGCCCAACTGCTACCTTTTTACAACTGGGACTGGAATCGGATTGGACAGAGAATAGAAGCAAAAACTGCTGCTTGGACAAAGGATTCAAATGACGCTGATTAATGCTGGATGTAATTTGTACGAGTTCCTATTTATAATAAAAATTGGTGAAGCTTCAAGGGGAATACATAAAAAAATGGATATTGATGGGAAAAAATTTAGTTTTTTTTATTTTGATGCAGAGTTAAAATAAATGCGAAATGATGTTAAAAAATTACAACACGCATGAATATCGGTACAGATTTGACAAAGTTATGGCATTTTAAAGTATTTAAATATGCATCAAGGGAAATGTATGAAAAAAATGGACAGAGATGGAAAAAAATTGAGTTTTCCAATATTGGTGCTGAGTCAAATTTAAGTTATGCTGAAAATCGATTTAATTAACTTAACAGATCGTAAAATAAAAATTCGAGTTAAAATAGTTGAAAATCGCATCGACGGAAATCGACTTTTTGGGTTTTCAATGTATTTTTATATTTTACAAACCTTTTGGGGAATCGTAGCTTAAAATTAAACTGAAATAAAAGTAAACATAGCATTTTAATTGAGTTAAATATGAACAACTTGAGCATTGACAGAGCTTATGGCGAGTCAGTAAATAAATCATATCAATAAAAAGGAGCTCCAAACGCAACACACACACACACACACACACACACTCCACACACATACAGATAGACTGTGGCAGCTTGTCCTTCGTTGTCTGTGGCAGAGCCGCAAACATGTTTATAAAAAGTACAAGTTAATATTTATGTAATTCAGCAGATACGAAGTACAACGAGCAGATCATTACATTGACATATTCATGCACACACGCTTCATGCAACTGCAACGTTGTGGCTGCAACTGCTGTCCAGGAATTCCACTGAAGAGGCGAACAATGCGAATGTAGGAAAGGTAACCAGATGGACAGAGGAGCGGGTGCGGAAACGGGAGCGGTATGATGACCAGGTGACCATGTAAACGGCGAACGTTGCGTCCCACGCGACGCAGAGGATCAACCTGCGTTTTGTGACTCTGCCTTTGGCTTTTGTTTTGTTTTGGCTCTGATGACAGCGACAACGATGTGGAAAAGTATCTCAGAGACAGAGACTGAGTCCGAGTCTTTATCTGTGACTGTCTGTGGATGCCTGTCCATGTCCAATGCATGCTTATCAAAGGGGTCTCTCTCTCTCTCTCTTGTACCTGTCATAAGGCCCACTGAAATATTGTGACCAGGAATGTGTAAAATCAGCACAGAATTCAAACCGAAGCAAGTAAAGACTGTATGATTGTGTGGTTTTTGCCTGGAGGCCATTTGCAGTTAACTTTTAATAAACTGCAGCTACCTATCTCTCTGTCTCCCCCTCTTCCCCTCACCTGTCGCATCTCCAGGTGAGAACGTCCTTTGCCAGGATCTCTCCATTTATCTCACTCGACGCCCGGCAAATATGGAAATTTGTAGGACGCCCAGCTTTTGTGCACCTGAATTTTTTTTGCCACCAACTGCTTCATTAAACACTTGAGCCACTGCAGTATCCTGGCAGTCCTGGAGTGTCCTTAGGTCCTTGTGGTATAATTAATTTCTGAGGCCTGAATATGCTAAGGACAAATGGAGGAAAAGCTAGAAGAAGTTAAACGTTAAGTAATTATCAAAAAACGGACAAAAGAATGAAAAATTGTAGCATGCAACGTAAATGTGGAAATAATAACTGAATGGAATCTGCAAGGATTTCATTTACACGGCAAACAAATGAACGTAGCAAACGTGCCAACCAAAAAAAGGTGCTGAGTTATCCTTCTTCAGGTGTAAACCTCAACCCATTTCCAGTCCTAAAATCAAAGAGGCGCCACACGAGCTGCGGGCGCTGTTAAGGTTAATCTATTCTTAGATTCCCCCGAAAAATGTCACCAGCAGCGACATATTAAATTTCGTGGCAAGGAGCAAGGATATGGGCCGTGGCCTTTTAATTTTGCCTTTTAGGTTAATTGCCTGTGTTGCAATCGACAGTCAACTGGCCGGACAAGTCGTATTAGCCATATATGAGGTCATTGTGGCTTCATTAAAACATAGATTGCGACTTTGAGCTGACAGGATACAGGACACACGACTCGCAGCACAATCAACGCCACATTATAGACGTCATTAGTTTTCGTTTATGCAGCAGGCGCTGCCTGACACCGCCATCAATTCTTTAGTTCCCTCCAAGGGCGTAGGCTGAGAAGATCACGCCCCTCAGTACCCCTACATTTATTAGCTTCAGAAATCCGTTGGAAATAAGCTGGATTTTTGAATTGTTTCTAAGCTTAAATGATAAATAAAAGATTTAAAAATAGTAGTGATTATATGTAAAGATATTTTTAAGTGATTTAAAATTTGTGTAATTAATTTAATACAAATAATTTATTGCTGGAAAAACTGTAGTAATTTAAAAAATTTTAGTTTCAAATAAAGTAGAACGCATAAAAAATATGCTTACTATTCCCAGCTCTGTTTGAAAGGTATTCAGAATATGCTTGAATCTTGGTAAAATAACTGGAAGAATAAAAATATTATTCGGGCGCCTGAAGACGATTTATATATATTATTATTTATGAAATCTAAGAATACTGGTCTACAATATCAATTTCAGGTGGTATTGGATACAAAAACTGAAAAAGTTAAAGGTATTATATTTTTATGATATGTACAGATTAAGATCGTATTTTAGATGATTAGAAAAAAGCACAACGACAAATATTTATATAAAATTTTTATTATTAATAAGATTTATAGTAAGATCCTTAATGTGACCCCCCTTTATACAAAGCTGGCTACACCTTTGCCTCGCTCAGCTCTTTTTGGCGCCTTTTGTTGTGCGTGTTTCATGGCAATTTAGCTGCTGACTTCCCCATGTGACTGTTGCAGACAACAAAGGATTTGTTTTGGAGGTGGAGGCACCTGTCAGACATTTTCATAATTTTCACATGCTCAAATCCCGTAGGTGTGCGAGTGTGCGTGTGTGCGGGTGTGCGAGTGTACGGGTGTGCGGGTGCTGGAGTTGTCAACGCCGTGCCTTGCTGGGTGTGCCGCTTAATTGCCACAGCTCACGGCTTACAGGACATGTTATCCCCTGCCACCCGCCCTCCCCCAACCAAAATCCATTTGGGTAGTAAACTCTACAAGGTCGTTTCCTTTCCAGTTGACTTGACAAGTCTGTTTCGAAATTTTCCCAATTCTGTTTGTTATTTAAAAATGTGTTGAAACAACAATGAGCGAATCAACGGATATACAGCCGGATTTTAAGCAATTCCCGCCAGGGATTAGCTATACAATCTTTAGCAAGGAAAGCGAGTTGAAGGACATTCAAAGCCTGATCGACAAGGAACTCTCGGAGCCTTATTCCATCTATACCTATCGCTACTTTGTCTACAATTGGCCCCAACTCTGCATCTTTGCTCGGCATGGAGAACGCTATGTGGGTGTGATTGTTTGCAAGATGGAATCCTTGGGCTGCATGTTGCAAGGATACATTGCCATGTTGGCTGTGGATCCCACGTATCGTCTATTGAAGATTGGCACAACGCTGGTGGAGAAGGCCATTGATGTGATGATTCAAGAGAGTGCCGATGAGATTGTCCTCGAAACGGAGTTGACCAACAAGGCGGCATTGCGTCTATATGATAGTCTGGGTTTCATACGAGAGAAGCGTCTGGTGCGCTATTATATGAACGGTGTGGATGCACTGCGTCTCAAGCTGCTGCTGCCATGGCGTCAATCCGACGAGGAGAACTCCTAAGCTGCCAAATTATCGAGTTTTTAATGATTGTTTTATTTTATTTTATTTTGGTTTTCAATGTTGCGATGTGATGATGAAGTCTGTCTTTTGCTGTCTCTCTCTCTCTCTCTCGTTCTCTTTTTGTTTTTTGGCAGTTCCCTTTGTCAATTAGCGCCCCATGGAGCGACTACTTGATTGTTCGCCTGTTCTTCTTCAGAAGCCGACGCTTGACTCTTGTCTCAATGAGCTCTTTGGGCCGCAGGTAAACAAGCAAACAGTTTGATAGCCACCTAATTGAGTGCAAATGCTGGGCGAGAAGGAACCTCAGGTGATGGAACCTCATGCAGGAACACATTACCTTTCATTGCCCTTGCTAGCTACTCTTGAAGGGATAATTGCCATTCAGGGTCATGTCAAATGACTTTTTGGGTTATGGAGTTGTTATGTGAGATTCAGGACTCTTCTGATAAGGATTCGCTTTGATAGCCATGCTAAGAGGTGGTCCTTTGTCTGCTGACTGCTCAGCTGAATGGTAGCAATGGTAATCCAAAAGAAACGTGTGCTACTTAACATTTTTAAAGAGTTTGCTTTGATTTCCCAAAAGCAATTAGAGCTGGAAGAGAGTATAAAGAGTTTAATTGGGTTGAAAGGTCCTTAAGCAGCTTTGACTGTCACTTTTGAGTAGCTTTAACATTGGATGTGGAATTTTTCTTGAATTTGCTTTGAAGAAAGAAAAAAGTATTTTATTCATAAAAGATTGGATTTGTTTTAGAAGTATTCATTATTTTTAGAACTATCTCGGTTTTAAAGGACAGATCTTTCGCTTATTAAAATTTGATTAAGTGAATACAATTTTAGTAAGCGAAAGGTCTGTCCTTTAAAATCGAGATAGTTCTACTGATATTTCCCTAGATCCAAATCTTTGGTCCCTTGCCTAACGAAAATTTCGAAAGTGTTGAAAATTGGCCTGAAGATTCTACAACGAGTTTTCTAGCCATGTTCCGAAGATCATGCTCCCAAGTATCTATAAAGTTGTGATTTCCTGACGAGCTACAAAAATACTAAAACAAGAAGCGACAATTTTAAGTTATTGATCACTTAATGCTGCTCAACTTTAGGAAGTTCGTTTCCTTTATGAAAATGACATAGAAAAGAATTGAAAATTGGCTAAAAGCAGAAGTATCATAAAACTAAAGATCATAGATCATCTGAGTGGCTTTACAGTTGTGTTTTGTCTGACAAGTTGAAAACTGAATAGGATTTCCTTTGCTCTCAGATGGCCTCAGAAAAGCCATATAATCGTTCTGTTCGCTAACGTGTTTATTTGTTACCATTAGACCTGTTGTAATAATATTGCTGAAGAAATGGCAACACTTGAGAAAGTGTGGGTCGAGGGGAGAGTGGGAGAGAGACCTCTTCGGTTTGCCCTCTTACGATCGTTGATCTTTGATACCCACTTGAAAGTATGAAGCTTCCATGCAGCTTCCTCAGTTAGCGGCACTTGAGAACGAGAGAAGAGGAAGACTTCACCTTTGGACCAAATAAAAAGCCAAAGTCAAAGCTCTGGCAACTTTTTGGGCAGGTGGCAGGTGGCGTTGCACGTTGCACGTTGCAAGAGTTCGAGAGTAACGTTAAGGCTACCGACTGCCCGCTGACTCGCCAGATGCTGCCTCGCGGCGGCGTTGATTGAGTTGCACCTGCCATTCGCAGAAAACAAGCTGAACGGGCTCTGACTTCGACTCTGTCTCGAACTCGGACTCGATACACAACTGACACAACTGTGACGGTGCCACAAGTCTGGAGCATGGGGCATGGGGCATGGGGCATGGGGCAAGCAGCTACTTGATGACCGACGCCCGTTTGCTCGATAGTCGCGTTATTTATATATTTCACTCACAAGTCGCCTGGCGTCTTTCTCTTTCTCTCTCTCTATCTCTCTCTCTTTCGTCGTCTGTCGTTGACATTTGCCTGAATTTCAATTTGATTCATCCTCAATCCTGCGGCTGCTACACATAAATCTCTGTTGTGTTTGCTTATCAGGTTGCAAGGAGGCATGCAACTATATTAAGCTCGAACACCAAAATGTTGTCTACGTCAATGACAATTATGCCACAAATTTACAAATCATCTGCATTTGACTTTTGATTTCCATTCTCCTCCTCTCTCTCTCTCTCTGTCGCTCTTGATTATGTAATTTACTTAGATCCAATGCAAATTCATAAATAATTAGCAGATGCAGTCGAGCGTTTCTGATTATGGATTTTGAATGCCAAACGACTGAGAAAATGTCACGAAAATCATTATTCGCTTCCTTGATTATTATGCTCAATTCTAGATAATTTTTGATTGTTTAATTAGCATCAATATATTCATCAATGCCTCCCTGTGTATCTCATTAATTTATTGCCAATCTCGGTAGATTATTTTGACAGCTTTTTTGCTGAAAATAATCTGCTTTGTCCTGACGCAAATTGGGTATCCACCTCTAATCAAAGGAATTTCATTTTAGAAATTTATTGAAATATTGGTGAATTTGTTAGTCGAGTTAATCTTTTAATTAGCATTCTTTATGGCCTTGTCCTGTGACTTGTTTATATTCTTTTCTGTTATTTCCTGTAATTACTTGTCTTCGACCTCCTCTAAATAATAAAAATATAGTTTTAAAATTCTGTTTTTTGGCCTATAAACGAATTAATTATTAACTGAAAGCGCTTTAAGACAACTTTCAAATATAGGAATGGTTTCTCATATAAAATACCATTAGATGATTTCCCCAGGCGAAGTCAAGTTTATTATTCCCAGCCATACAACAATAAATAAAAACAGTTGAAGGATTTTCATTTATAATTTAGACATTTATTTTGTTCAAATTTCTATTTTTTTAATTTTCATGTTTTTTTCATTGCTATTTTGTTGTCTTGTTCTTGACATGTACGTCGAATACATTTATTATATATTATGGGGACGATTAGGGGGGAGTGGGTTTCTTGGGGGCGTGGTCACAACTATTTCTTTAGCTTAGCTTTATTATTTGTAGTTGGGATTTTTTTTGGCTTACGCTTTGCTGAGTTTTACGCTAGATTAGTTTTTGTTTTCCTTCTAGTTTTGATATTGTTTTATTTCAAGTATTCAAGTGAAAATATGTTTGAATAATCGTATTTATCGTTCAATATGTCAATATGTCAAGAAGTAACTAACTATTTGTAAATGTTTAATTGATTTATGGATTTGAATTTGTTGTTGAAAAAATGCTTGCATTTTTTTTACAATTATTTTGATTATAATGTTCTTTGGCTTTTCGGTTTTGTTTTTTAGTTTTTTCTAGGATTAATAAATATGCATGCATTTGTGTGTGCATTTGTTGCTTTGTTGTAATTTTGAACGCATTAAGTGGCATTAATTTAATGTAATTTAATTATTGTTTGCTGTGGTTTTTGCTTGTTTTGTTTTGTTTTTTTTTTGACTAGTGTGCGACTTAATAATATTTACAATTTGAAACAATTTGTTATACGCTAGTTATACATATGTATGTGTCTACAGTTTATTAATTTAAATAATTAAATAGACTATAATATAAACAAAGGTTGTCGGATCAAATTCATTAGGCTTTAATCGCAAATCCTATCAATAAGTTAAATGGACAAACTAAACGGTGCCAATAAATACATAATTAAAACGAAAAACATAAAAATTATAAACAATGGTATAGGAAATCATAGCGAGAGGCGATTAATTATAGTTTACATTTTCATTTTATAGACTGTAGGGGATGGGACTAGGGGCAGGGGTTGAATTGGGGGGTTGGGGGGTAGGGGATTTACACGCAAAATAAATTCAGTCTTTGGTTCTATCACAACATTTGTTTACACGTTTCGGCCCGTTCTTTTTGAGTAGTTTACTTTGTTGTTGTTGCTGTTGTTGTTCTGTTTTGTTTGCGTGAAATGTTGAAAATGAAACGCGCTTACGATAACGGAACAGAACAGAACGGAACGGAACGAAAACTGAAGCCGAACGAATTTCGAATTTAGTTTTGAACTAAAAACATTCGAGTGAACTTTTTGTATCTCTACTTCTTTTTTATATCTCTTTTTCTTTTTACTTCTCTTGTTTTTTGTTTTTTCTTTTCTTTTTTTGTATATGTCTATGTTTCTCTCCTGGTTAAATATTTTGAGTACTTCATTGATTTAACTATGCACTGCTTTGTTGCTTAGGACACGCCCAAGTCGTGCAGCAAATGTTGTGTGATCACCTCGCCCTGCTCCTCCATCAGCTGTGCGGTGACCGTGTTTATCAGATTGAAGGCAATCGCGAACACGGTGAATGCACAATAGACGCCCAGCGCCAGCCACCAAATCAGCTGTTCGTACTCGCGATGTCCAAAATTCTTGAGCACCAGGAAGCCAATGGTCAAACCAGCCAAGGCGCCCGTCAGATGCGCAATATATGACACCTGAGGACCCTTGGCAAATGACGACGAGGCAGCTCCATCAAAATATTGCGTATAGAGAGCATAACCCAGGTCGCAAGATACTATAAAGAGAGAGCAAAATAAGGAAAGGTAAAGTTAGTTTAAAGTTCCAAATCAAAGTAGCTACAAATAATTACTATATATTCTTTTATTTTAGCTTGATTTTAAAACAGTAACTATATAATAAAATCATAATTTTAAGTTACAATCTCTTTTATCTTTAAAGAAATATATATTTTTCTTAATATTTTTAATTTTTAAACAACTAAGATTTATTTTCCCAAAGATTCTCAATTTAAATATATAAATTGTGAATTTTGTTTTAAAGAAAGCGACTTTTAGATTCTTTACTAAAATTATTTTATAGGCGTTAAAAAAAATCTAAGAATATTTTAAAAATATTGTTGATTACTTACCAAAAATGACCACGGAGCCCAGCTGCGTGGATGCGGACTTCATGTGCGCATAGTTGAGTGTGATGTTGGCCAAGTGGGCCGCCAACAGGGCATAAACACCGCCACTGGCGCCCACAAGGAACACTTCGGAGTCCACGACGCTGGTGCCGAGGGAGCCCGCAAAGACGCCAGCCAAATAGATGACTCCAATTCTCGCCGTGCCGTGCATCACTTCGAGTGGGATGCCAAAGAACAGCTGGATGATGATATTGAATCCCAAATGGAACCAGTTCGCATGCAGGAACATATAGCTAAAGAAACGCCAGACTTGTAGACGACGATCGGGTCGATAGACGAGCACCGAATCACTCGGAATGGGCACCAGCAGGCCAAAGTTCTGGGCGGGCATTGTATAACGGTCATAGGCAAAGATTGCAATCTGCAAAAGCAAAATAAAAGAAATAGATGGGAGATTAGTTGGAGTCACAATTGGGGTTGCTCTGATTTATGTGTAGTTTGGTTGTTGTTGCTTCTCAGCACGCGACGTTGAATTCTCATGTCCCAAATAAACGACAAGCAGACACACACACACACACACAGACACAGCACATAAGTGTTGTTTAGTCCTGCCAACTTTATTTTGGCATTCGTTGAAACTTAGCTCGCTCTCCCGCTCTCAGTCTCTTGGCGCTCTCTCTCACTCAATGTCTTCGTTTTAGTTGTTATGCTTTATGTGTGTTGTTGCTGTTTTAGCTTGTTTACAATCGATTTTGGGGGCGCCAGGCAGGCAGCCAGAGACGGAAAACTTCTTACGCTGTCTGCGTGTATATGTATGTATGACTGTGTGTGTGTGTGTGCACGTGTGTGTGTGTGTGTGTGTGAGTGTGAGTATAAGAATGCGCAAAAGAAAGCAGCAATTTTATCGCTTTTAGTTGGAAGTTAAGAATTTGTAAAGTTCTTCAACGAATTTTATTGCATTTTGCGGTTCTTTGATTCAATAATAATAATAAATTATCAACTACAACAACTACAATATATAGTACTCAAAATAAGAACTAATGCTTCTTTTCAAAACAATTTGCGAAAACAAGCGGAAATAAAACACAAAAGAAATTGAGCAGTGTTTCAAGTGAGAAAGAAAAACCTATTGGTATTAAAAGGAGCAGTAAGAACACATGGAATTGAAACACTAAAGTAATGGAGCACAGTGTTTCAAGTGAGATGAAATACTAAATAGTACAGACAATTGAGAATTAAACACGAAATAGTCGAGACAACATTAAACAGTAGGAATGAGTTAAATTGAAACACGTAAATTTCATTTCGCTATTGCCAAGTGAAACTTTGGAATACTTGGACAATTTGGAGACTGGAATGTCAGCGATTACTCACCTCAATGACGGAGATCAAGAGTATGAACCATGGCCAATGCTTGCGATGCTCGAACTTGAGCATTGTCAACTCATCCGAGTCCAAAGTCTGCAGATTACAGACGCCGGATGTGGATGCAATTGTTGTTGTTGTTGTTGCTACCGCTGTTGCTGCTGCTGCTGCTGCTGATGTTGTTGTTGTTGGGGCATGTTGCATGTAAATGTGCTCCCCCTGGCGGGTGCAGCAGGTGCTGCTTGCCGTGCTGCAATCCGTGTCATAGGACAAGTTGCACGTTGCAGGAGTCGTTGGAATGTCAATGATGATAGACGCTGTCGACGTCGACGTCGTCGTCTGTGCTGCTGTGGTTGTTGTTGTTGTCGCTTGAGGCTCCTCCTCATCCTCCTCCAGCTGCAGCTTTGTGTGTGTTGTTGTTGTTGTGGTTTCCATGTTTCCCCTGTTTTTACAAAAGTCTTTCACGTGGTACAACTGCAAAGGGAGAAAACGAAGCAAAAAGTTTATAATTAATTAACTGTAGCGAACAATAAACAAAAAATCAATTAAGTGCATAAATTATTCATAAAACAAGCACAAAGCAACAACAGCAACAACAGCAATTACAAAACTTGAGCAGTTTGTTTATAGTAAGAGAATCTTGCGACTTGCATTCCTAGCCTGTCTTCCTGTCTCCCTTCCGCTTGCAGTCCCCACTACCACTCCCTCCTTCCACCTCTCTCACATACACCACAACGTGTCTGCTTGTCTGTATATGCAAGTTTTGTTTGTATGTAGGTCAGCAGTAACATCTTCTGTCTCGAGGCTCATAAAATTTGATGGTCTCTCTTTCATATGCTTGCAAGTTGCTTCTCCCTCTCTTAAGGGCGGGTTTGTCTACTAAAATTAGCCAAAGGCGCACTTTGAAAAATAGTTGAAGTTGAAGAAGAGGACGCGACGTCTCTTTCCCCCACCCTCTTTGCTTGGTTTAAGTGTTGTGTGGGTTGTTTATGATATAGAGGGGAAGTTTGAGGAGTTTTGGGCTATTTTTATGTAATGATGCTCATGTAATTTTCGTTTAATGCTCAAAGTTTTCGACTGTCCAAGAGACTGACATAACTAAATGGCTTTTAAGTTAACTGCAACAACAACAACAACAATAATAACAACAAGGCCGCTTCACTAATGGCCAACCAATCAGCTAATAACCGAAATTATTGTAATTTTTTCTTCAAACTACAATTACAGTGTCTTCAAATTATGTTAATCGCATTCGTTTCAATTACCAACACTAATGACATTTTTGTTGTTGCTGCTGCTGCTGCTGCTGCAAAAAAAGAAATCAATTGAAATCTCTTCTTTTCTCTCTCTTTCTGGTTTTGATCTCACTCATTGTGCTCACATTTGCACGCCTAAATTGACTTAAATTCTGTTTTAAGTCGCTCAACAATAGGCAAAAGTTTCATTGCACACGCCTTGCACAATACACTCACTCACACATACAGTCATAAGCATATTAAAAAGCTGTGTGACGCGCTCACTTCCTCCCCGCCCACACTCAAAGTTCGCTGTGACTTAAAGTCACACTCAAAAGCTACGCTCTGCTGCTCTGTCTGCTGTCTCTGCAAGTGCTGCACACACTCACTCACTCATATTTCTGTTGCTGTTGTCTTTGTTGTTGTAATTATGTTTAGCACTGACTTTATTGTGTGGGAGCGAGACGATTGAGGAGAGACTCCAACTGAGGCTCGAAGCGCACTTCTAACTGTGTCTCTTTGTATGTGTTGTTGTCTTGCTTGGTTGCCTAGCAGCAAGTAAGTTTTTATAATTTTTGAGTGTATTTTGTTCTTGTTGTTGTTGTTGTGTTGTGTGGGGCATTTCAATACGGCACGAAATCACAGTTGCTGCTTATTAATTAATTAATTTATTAATATTTGATGGAATTTACATTTTGCGCAAGTTGCACCAAATAAGCAAAGAGCCATGAAGTTGTTTTTGTTGTTGCCGCTCGCGTGTTGCACGTTTGCCAATTAAAAGAAGTTGCATATGATTTTGACGTCAAAGTGCAATAAATGCAATTAACTCGACAATCGACAATTGCCGTCGCATTGTTTCACATGACCCTACCACAGTTGGCAACTTGCAACTTGCAACTTGCAACACATGTACTTGCCACCCTTAAAAAAATACAAGAACTTGCAACAACAACAGCAATTGCCGAGTTGAACAAACTCATTAAGCGTTCTTGCCTCTCTGCCCCGTGTTGCAGCCCGCGTGTTGCACTCATTTTTGTTGCCTGTCTGTGACAATTTCTATTGCAATTTCCCGAGCTGTTTAGTTTTTTCTTTTCTCATTAAGGTCAAAGTTGCATTCTTACCTTTTTATTTATCTGCTTGATATTTTCTAAAGTTTTTTATTTTTAAATATATGTATGTATATTTTTGGTATCGCCTTCGTATTGTTATTTATCCAAAATGCGTTAAATCCAAGTGTTGTTGTTTCAGTTCGATTATTTTTGTTGCTGTTGCTTTTCACTTTGTTTTGGTTTTTGTTGTTGGTTGATAATTTTGAACTTTGTTTTAATGCTCATAAAATTCATTTTGAGCATAGAGCGAAATTTTTAGTTGCTTTTCTTATTTCTTCACAAACACACACTTTGAGCGATTTTTCCTTTTGTTTTTCTCGTTAATACGAATTTTTTGTTTATCCGTTAACTAAATTCGAGTCTCACGCTAACGCTACTTATTTATATCTTTTGCTTTTCTGTATCTTTCACGATGCTCTCGCATTCGCGTCTCGCACGCAACTAAAGCAGCTCCAAGCAAGTGAGCTCTTTAAATAGCTGGCCACGCAACTTCTTACACTCGCAACTTGAGCATGGGGGTGGGTTGCCATCATACCGGCAGGTGAGGCGAGTGTCAACGGTGAGTAAGAGACTGAGAAAGAGAGAGCGCCAGCCTTACAACATGTTCGAGCCTAAGCGGCTCTAAGCGACTCGCGCTGCACTTTTTAAACATACCATTGTAATTAATTACTTTTTTTAAAATGAATTATTTTTTTCTTTAATTTTGAATATAAATAAATGTTATTTGAACATTATTTAATAGAGTTGAATTTTTTTTTTTTCAGGTAACAAATTCAAATTGAGTGAGCGCGCGTGCTCGAGCTGGCGTCAAACATGTTGTGTTTTCGTTTTCTGGTTTGAGAGAGTAGCGAGTATAAGAGTACGCATAACACGGCGCATTGTTGTTGCAGTCTACAACATGCATGAAACAGCAAATCCGGTACTCGAAACTTGTATTCATTAAGGAAACGTTCATGGTTAAACAAAATGTTTGTTGCACATTCCATTCAAAGTATTCATGCCACGCGAATGCATGTAAATATGTATGTATGTATACAAATAACTTGGCAACTGCAACATTTGAATACAGTTAGTTGGCGCTTGGCTGGAGCTCCCCATTGATTATGCGTAATTTGTGATTAGTCAATCATCTCGGTAATGCCCTGAAACAACGTGTATAACGGCATGATTCATCGATATTACCAATATACAAATATACATATACATATAGCTGACTAAACCTACCGCAAAGATCTCTTTGTGTTGAAATCTTCGAGTTGCCTTTAGTTTCAGTTTCTTTCGTTGTTCTAGGGGAATTTACTCAAAACTCATGATGAAATCGTCATCCGTCGTTTTAAATTAATTCAATAAAATTTGTTATTTTTTTTTTTTTTTTGAAATGAACTCAAAAGTTGACTTTGTTTCAAATGCATTTTGAAATTTTTCTAATAAACATATTATTAGAATAATAATTCTAAATGATTTTACCTCTTTAAAAAAATATATATATAAAATATATTTAAGTTAGGGACACTTAAATTTGCATTTAAAAAGTACGCTTGAAAATTCAATTTAATTTTTACTTTCAGCACTTTATATAATCGTTTTTGTTTAATTAAAAATATGATTTAAAGCCATTTTTTTTTGAGTTGAGGATCCTTTTATGTATAAGGACTATACAAATTGGAAAAATCAAATTTTCTCGACTGTTCGCATTTTATTGTCCGTTTCTGTATAATTAAAAAAACTCACTTGAATAATATTGAATAAATGCAATATTGAACACATTTACGAGGTCTTGTTTTGCTTGGAGCGTGCCACATTGAGTTGCAACAACAAGGGACAGGTGCCACAGACAAGGGAATTCTACATATCTACAGCAGGTGTCAAGTTCTTAGATTCGTGTTACGAAATCAAAGTGGAATGCAAATCAATAAAGAATTTCTTTGCCTTTTGCAAACCAAGAGCTAAAGATATTCCTTAACTGTTTTTGTTTCCCTCAAAGATCACATCTTCCCGGTAGCCAGGTGATATTAAATTTCACACCTCAAAAGGCGAGAGAGACAGAGCGAAAGAGAGAGAGAGAGAGAGAGTGATAGATAGTTAGTGGAAGTGGCAAGGCTAGATAAAAATCGGTAGCAAAAATAAATATTTATACAAATTATTAGACGATGCTTCTTGCATGATCCGAAAACAGCCTAAGTCCAAAAAGGGGATAGATGTATAATACTTTGGTAGTTCGCGGGAAAGGCTGTGCAACGAAATGTTGCACAAAAGGAGTTGAGTGCTCAGTGCTCAGTGCTCAGGATCAGACGTGGGTACGTGTTTTGCATGATAAGCCGGGAATTTACACAGATTTGATAGATAAGATAAACACAGCTGAGCCTTTCTCTCTCTCTCTCTCTCTCTCTCTGCCTCTCACTGTCTGTCACTCTCACAAGAAAAGTGAAAACCTCTCACACACATTTCGAGGCTGAGTTTCTGCCATTCCGCTGAGATTTATGATGACTTTTTAACATGTGCACGCAACAGGTAAACCCGCACACGGAACTCACAAAACTGTGACCATGACCGTGACCAGGCACGTCATCAACCTCGGTCTCAGTCTCTATCTCAGTCTCAGACACGGCAATAGCCCAAATAAGCATCGTAAATCCTTTTTTCCCACGTTCCCTCAGCTCTGCGTCTGGGAGGCACGTTCAACTCCACAATGCACAGTCACAAGTCGCAGTCACAATTTTTTCTCTCTCTCTCTCTCACTCTTTATCTTGCCTTCTCTGTCTTTGTCACAGGTACTCATAATTGCCTGTGGGCGTGGGCGGGCTTTCCTCATCCTCGTCCTCATCTCCGTCTCCTTCACCTTCTCAGTTTCAGTTGGGAAATTCCTTACGTTTTTGGCCATCGTTTTTTCCCCGCCTAACAAACATGTGCGGACCACATGTGCCATGCGTATCAGGAATTTCCGCACTTCTTTCCCACAGGAACATGTCCTTGCTCCCTTCCGTCGCATTGCAGATTTTCATTTGAATTGCCTTAACGCATTCGCGACTCCGACTTTTGTTGCACTTGCCACCACGTCAAAGTTTCCGCTAAAGTACGTGTTCATTTGCTGTTCATCTGTGTTTTTCCCAAAGAATCTCCATTTCTAGTGTCCTCTTTTGTCCTGTTTCTAATCATGGACATGGGTGCGTCTGTCGAGCAACTTCCCAGAACGTGCAACTAACGTGTTGCAGATGGCTTAAAGATGCATGCCTTCTAGAGTTTTCAGCTACATTTCAGCTACAACTAGGCGTATGCTTAATATCAATTGATTTAACGTCAACAAGTCGACAACAGCAATTATTTTAAACATTAATAATTTTAGTAAAATTGTAAAAAAGTTTTTGAAAATAACAGACAACAGTTGTAATTTTAAAAAGTAAATTTTTAAAAAATATTTAGAAATATAGTGTTTTGAATTTAAACTAAATATATTTTAAAGTATTTTTCTACATTTTCATTTTACACTATTTAAAACACATTTTTTGTATTATTAAATAAATAAATTTATTGCAAATGGTGCAGGCAACAAATGTTCTTTTATTAAAAATGGAACACCTGTCCCGATAACTGCTACAGTGAAATTGTAAAGTTTTTTTTATAAAGAACCAGAATCATGCAAAAATTTATTATTTACGAAAAAAATAAGTCGAATCGGAAGAAAATTTACTTAAAGTTTATCCATTTGTGTTATTATTTTATTTTATATAAATTTTTTGGAATTGTATAGAAAACAAAAGTACATCTAAAAGTATTAAAAATGAAAAGAAATGTGCAAAAGCGCAGATAAAATACAACAACTTTGTAGTGATAAATAAAAAGAGTTACAAATCTTTATAGAGAGATAAGTTTTCATTTCGATTTTAATATTGTGGCATGCTATTAGAATATAGAAATATTCTCAGGCCTCGCAGTGGTTCCTTTAAAGACATCCTCTTTCTTATAGCTTCTTTTTGACTTAGCTTGATCTTTCAGTTTGATTTGAGCCTTTCTTTTGCTAGCCTTTTCACTTAAGGTCTGTTTATTTACGTATTGAGTTTTCCATTTGCCAAGTTGCAGCCAATTCTAATTTTGCCATTTTGATGTTTCAATGACTTCCTTGCTCCCAATTTTCCTGTGCGTGTGTGTGAGACAGTATCTGGCAAAGTCCTTGAATCAACAAACTGAAACAAAGCGTTGTCCTGGCAAATAGAAGTCGGCTTAGTCGGCTTGGTTGTTCCGTTGCCTGGGAAAAACTATGCCAAACTATGCGAAACTATGCTGTGCTCAGCATACAAATGTCCTTTTTAACGTTCGTCCTGTGGTCAGTTGTGAGTTCATTTTAGTTTTGGTTTTGGTTTGGATTTGGGTTCACTTGGGGATTAGGATGCACAATAATTTGAACAATTACTACTTGAATGCAATGTTTATGTTCAATTATTGTCGAAACTGACCCGAAGCCACAACGGACAGTCGCAGGACTCTCGCAGGACTCCCACTCCCATGATACAGTTCATTGATTGACATTTTTATTATGCATATTCAGTGGAACAAACTCTGAACCTTTACGCCAACTATCCTTTGCTCAGTTACTTCCTTCCTTCCTTCCTGCCTTTCTCTACTTTTCTCTCTCTCTCTCTGTCTTTTTCTCTGTCTCCATAACAATAAATTTTCAATTTGTCTTTGGCATTGGCCATAATGACGTTCACAAAGGACTTTAATCCAATAGATAAATTTGAGACTGCGTCTTCAACTGAAGCCAGGACAACAGAAAATAAGAGAGAGAGAGAGAGAGGGACAGAGAAAGACAGAGGGAGTCCTTGTCATCAGTTTTCGCTGTTATGCTGCGGACAGTCTCATTACTTTCACATTATTATTGCCTTCATTCTCAATCAATTTTTCAATTTGATTTGCTCGATTCTGTGGTCGCTCAAGGAGCAAACAACAAGAAATTTGCATTTACCAGCTGAAGTTGGCTATCATCCCCATCCACATTCCCATCCCCATCTCATTCCATTGCCATTCATCCCTTTCACCCCATTTCTGCTTGCAAATGGAAATTTACTTTGCTGTAATTTGTGCATCGAATTAGTTTCAACTGCACTTCGATTTGAGCCATGGCAAAAGGACTTGGTTTGTTTACATTTCGGTCCTGTTTTCCATTTTCGTAATCCAATGTGTTTTTTGGCTTTTACTTTTCCATTGTTTGTGTAACGTGTTTTTGGTCAGTAACTTTCGCATAAAGTTTACAACATTTTGATTGCAATTAACAAATTATTTCAGCTCGAGTGCAAATTGGAGCAGCATTGACTCATGTGTATTGCCTCTAAATTTAAAGAAATTTCATTAAAATATAAATTAAGATTAAGAATGCATTTATAATCCTTGAGTTATTTAAAAGTAAAATTACAGGTAAAATAAAAATAACATCTTGGAGATTTAGTTGATATTTATTTAATTTTTTATTCAGTAGCAAATTTAGGCGAATAAATAGAATAAATCAAACATTGTTGGTAAATAGAAAATAAGTTATCTCATAAATTATGTGTATATTCAAGAAAATATTAAGTATATTTTGTGATTAATTCTGTTTATTTGCTTAAATTAAATTTTAATGATATACTCTAGTTCTTATTATTTTTAACCCATGGTAAAAAGAAATCCATTAAAATAATATTCACAGTGAAAAATGTAATTAATTTTTCTCTAGATTACTTGGTGTAGTATATCCCTCAGTTATTCTGTAATTCTGCATTTAAATATAATTTATTTTTTATCGCTGACAAGGCTTAAACCCTCCCCAATCCTCTTTCCGAGCTCTTCCACTCCAGCGACAATGTTGACAAGAGCCAAAACATATTAAAAGTGCGGTCGCTGGTCAGTTTAATTATGGGATAGAGGATGGGGTCAGGTCAACTCGCTGATGACCCCACAGTGCTGTGGAGAAGTTGTGCACTCGTCGCACTAATCAGTTCAGGGGCACTTGTCCACTTTGGGATGCTTTGGTTTTAATTACGCGGCAAAAGTTGGACCGCAGCGTAAAAGCCGCGTTCCTTGATGGTTTTGCTGGTGGCTGCTGGTGGCTGCTGGTCAGCAGCATCAGTTGCATCCACTCAGAGACTGTGGGGCAACTGTGGGTCAGCACTCCAACTGATTTTCAGTTAGCTAAAAGTGCTGCCAACACATTAAAACTGCAATTCATCCGTTGCCGCAGTGCTCACACATGCCACTGGCAAAAAGGAGGAATAAAGGGATTAAGGGACGGGCAATGGGATTGGGATAGGGATTGGGAGGATACAGCGCAGCAGGAGCTGGCGCACTAATGAACATTTTATTACAAAAGTTCACTTCAACTGAGAGTGAAAGAGAGAGAGAGAGAGAAGGCATGTAGTGAAACTTTTGGTGCTTCTCCAGTCATGTATTTTATTGCATTTCATTTGGCTGCAGTTGCTCAAGGATTGCCAACGGAAGCTGTCTGGCCAATTTGAAATATTGTTATTCCAAGTGGACGCCTGAGACGGCCAAGTGCTACTCGACCATAACTCAAAATTTAAATTTGCCCGCTGCCTCTTGCGGCATGAAATCCTTGCGCTGCTTAAACCAAATCCGTGGAGTACTCGGCACTTTTGTGGCCTCTTTGGCACCCCATTCTCAGATGGCCAACCCCTGCACTGTTTGTCTGGCGAGTGTCTAGTGGACACGCCAGACAGAACACTTGTAACCCAATATGTCAACCAATGTCCACAATGCTCACTGGGTAAATACTCGTGCTTGGCGTAGTCTTCATCCCTTTCCGGGTTCGTTTTCTTCACTTCAGTCAGCTCTGTAATTTCATTTTAATTTGCACCCACGGCGTGAACCTCGCGACACGCTGACCAAGGAAATGGATATCCTGTTGGTATCCCTAACCCTTTATCACCTCTCCTCTGCCCCCGTCTGCTCCCTCTGCCCCCGTCTGACCTTGTTTGCTTATGAACTGCAGCTTGACTTTCTGTTGGCCATCAAAAATTGTAATTACGGATTTACGCAAACATTGCAGGAAATTTTCATTTCAAACATTTTCAAATAGTTTCCCATTTGAACGAGCGCAGGAAAACTCCAGTCGTCATCGTATTTAGTTTCATTTGGTTGGAATTTGTGAAAGTTTGTGGGTGAAGCCGAGTTTTTATGAGTTCAAAAGGGTTAGGGTTTCAAGTTTCCAATTATGCAAGTTTTAATTACTTGCAACATCTTTTTTCTTGGTATTAAAATGTAATATATTCGGTTAGGAAATGGAAAGTAATTAAAAGGATATTCGGTGAAGTTGTAATCTAATAAATGCCTTAATCATTGTGGCAATGCTAATGATAATAGTGAATATAATGAAAGATATAATGCTGACTAAAAAAAATAATAATATTATTAATGATAATGCTGCTACTAGTAATGTTGATAAAAATGCTAATGCTGATTAAATAAAGTAATGATTCAGATAATGACAAGAAAAGTCAACATAATAATAATGGAATGATATTGCAAGTGCTAATGCTGATAATAATAATATTGATAAATAATGAAAATGCTGATGATAATGATAATGATAATGTTAATGATAATTATTATGATAATGATAATGTTGACGAATGTGAAAATTATAATGATAATAATAATAATAATGAAAATGGTAATGAAATTAAAAATTCTTAAATGGTTATTGTAATGTTTTGGCTAATGCAAAATCTATCGTTACTACTCTTCTTAATCCTAATTCTAAGACTACTGACTGAAAATAATATAGATTCATTTCAAATTAAAGTTTTCTTTTCGTTAAGAATTTAAGTAGTAAGATCTCTACAAGTGCAATTCCCTTAGTGCCTGCAGCTTTTCACTTTTCATTGTGCTTCCTTTTTTATATCTCAAGGATAACGTTCCTCCTGTTTCTGCCCTGGCTGCTTTGTGGCCATCACATCAATTAACAGCCCTTTTTTTTTGTGTGGGCTGACTACCTGCCATAAATATCATATACACCTGTTGGGCTGTCGTGAAAAACCCAGCTACCAGTTACAAGATTACCAAAGGGACGACTGCCAAGCCCAGAGAGCAAAAGGGAGGCCAGAGACCAGCTCCCGTCTCGGCTGCCAATGATGGATTATGCTGTCAATCTCTGGTAAATTGCTCGGCTTAAAGCCGCCTGGCGCACGTTGCCCCATCCATGTGGCACGTGCTTGCAACGCAACGATCTCTTCCTCCCCACCGTGTGGAGTGGAGTGGAGTAGAGTGGAGTGAAGCCTCGACAAGTCGTCACTTGAAGCTACACCGTTGTCGGCATTCATTACAAGGAGCAGGCGGCTAATTGAAAGCTGCATTCAAAAAATTGACGGCGGTAAAATGTGAAAAACGTTCGACGGTCAAAAGTGGAAAGGAGGAGTAGCAGGGGGAGATGGGAAGCTAACTGCAGCTGGCTGGTGGTAGCTTGCCGTGAGGCAAGTTATGTAAAAGGGGGAGTCGCAAGCGGAATGGACCCCCAAAAATAAAAGCCGAGGCAGCTGTCGATTATTGACACTGCGGTCGAAGTGGAGCAGAACCAAAGGGAAACAGGGAGCCAGAGGAGTAGAAGGTGAATGGGGGAAGCATCGATAAACTGCGCCGCCAGGTGCTGCAGACGGGCTATGGGGCAATTACAACACGCGAGCCAGACAACAGGTTGAAAACGGGGCATCAACCGAAACCGAAATCGAAACCGAGACCAAAATTGGAGCCTCGATTTCGGCCCTTTTTTTTTTTTTGCTTTTGGTTTTTGCGCTTATGTTTTTCGTCGATTTTCGTATATTTCAACTGTTTTTGTTTTCATCCGTTTATTATTATTATTTTTTTTTTGTTTGAGAGTTTTTTTTGTGGTCAATAATGAACCCCGAATCGGTGCGAGACTCGAGCACAGTTCCTGCCAGCATTCGCTTGAGCTCCTCCCTCCCTCCCTCCTCAAAATACAAAAACTCTCCCCAATCTATCAGCGCGATAATTGCCGGTAAAACGCCTCGCTTGGCCTTTTAAATGCTGCCTCTCGTTTTTGTTTTCATAAAATTGTATCAAAATGCATGAAAAGCCGTCTCCTCTGGGCATTATGACTATCCAGTGAAGTGTGTGACATTCTCGTTGTGTCGTGACAATAAATTAATGCATTCATATTATTTATCTTTCATATTATTTAATAAAAGCTGCAGTTGAAATGTGTGTAATGTTTAAACTGCAAATGTATCACATTTCAATTAATTAATTTTTAATTATAATCAGATTTCCCAAATAATTTGATGGCTGGAATGTGCTTTACATAAATAATTATTCATCAAATTTTAATAACGAAATACGCATGATTTTTATTTACTGATTTATGCTGGGATATTTGTTGTGGAATTAATAGAAATATTATTACTCTAAGCGAACTTTTCTTTACATATCTATGCAATTAATATTTTTTCAAATAAATTGATGGTCGATGAGTTTTATTATTAATTATTATTTATTTGTATTTTGATATATAATAATTTTATTGATTCTTGAAATATAATCTAGTGAAAATTAACTAAAGTGATATTCTGTTTAATGAAGTTCTGTAAATAATTTTTAAGTTCATTGAATGCGAATTTACAATATTTTTAGTGTAGTAAAATTTTTCCTATTTACGTGTTCTTGAGAAATTCGATGATGTTTGTCTTATTAATTTTAATCTCAATGTTTTGAGAAAGTTAAAAACTCCCTATTTCAATCTGCAACTTATTATTATTTTAAATAATAAGTATTTTACTGAAACCTGTTCTTGAAAAATTCGATAATGTTTGTCTTATTTATTTTAATCTCAATGTTTTGTGAAAATTAAATATTCCCTATTTAAATCCGCAACTTATTATTATATTGAATAATTAGTAATATTTTACTGAAACTAAGGAGAAAATTAAATATTCCCATATTTAAATCCGCAAATTATTATTATTATTTTAAATAATTAGTAATATTTTCCTGAAACTAAAGATTGTTTAGATTTTAAAGGAAGTGTATCTAAAATTCGAGCTGTTACTCTTAAATAGCAGGTTTTTCTTAAATTGTATTCACGTTTTTTTTTTCGTGCTATTGACGTTCCGGCTGCCCTTTTTGCTGCTGCCGCTGCAATGAGCCACAAATTGCAGCTGCCACACGGAAGCGGCAGAAGCGACGCGACGCTCACGAATCCAGAGACGACGCCAAGTAAAGCACGCGCCGCTCGCGACGCTGCCGACGTCGACGTCAACGTCGACTGCAAGTCCAAGCCATTGACCGTAGCGTTATGCTGCTATAGACAGAGCAAGAGAAAGAGAGAGAGAGAGAGAGCGAGGGGGAGTGATGGAGACAGAGAGAGGGAGTGCAACTCAATCAGGCAGGCGGCTGCAATTGTGTTGCACCTGCCTGCAATTGCATAGGGTCAAAAGGGGCGTGGGGGCAGTGCCAGGGAGCGGGGGTAATTAGTAACAGGCCGTTGGCTCAATCGCGTGCTGTTAATTTCCCAACTTCCAACTTCCAACTGAACGCGTTCCCTCAGCGCCGGCTAATGTGAATTTATTTGGTTTTAAAGCGACGCGAGGTTTCACTCCCAAGTCGCAGGATTTGAGTCCGAGCTGATCTCTTCTTTTTTTGAATCGGTTAATCGGCTATCGGCTGGGCAATTGTGTCAGCTTGATTTTGCGTAATAATTTCACAAATCGGTTTAAATGCATTTTCCATTTTCACATCACTAAGGGATTGGAATTGGGAAGACCTCACGCTGTGTCATTGTTTGTGGCTGGCTCAGTGGAAAATCTCTGGGTGTTTTTTTCAGTGAGCGATTCTTTGGCTCACGCGCTGCGATTTGTCATGGTCTGACCGTGACACACATATTCTCTCAGTCTCACTCCTGGAGACCCTGGAACCCGGTCACGTTTATGAAAATGGAAATTAATTCGCATTAAATTTTTGGGTCTGTGTCTCTGTGTCTTTTCTCTCTTCTTCCTATCTGTGGAATTAGCGACGCTGGCAAAGGACACGTTCATGCATAATGCATACCCACAGACATAGTGTGTTTGTGTGTGTGTGTGTGTGTGTGTGTGTGTGTGTGTGTGTGTGTGTGTGTGTGTGTGTGTGTGTGTGTGTGTGTGTGTGTGTGTGTGTGTGTGTGTGTGTGTGTGTGTGTGTGTGTGTGTGTGTGTGTGTGCAAACGTGTCATCAACAAATGGAAATTGGCCCGGTTATTTAACAATTCTCATTCAACGAGTATCGAGTATCCTGTGGTGCAGCAATAAGAAAATTTTGGGTTACGCTTCGAATTGAACGTGAAAATCATCAGAGAGGAATAAACAAAAAGAATTCAGCTGCGCATTTTCAAATTAAAAATTGCAAGATTTCAGATGGCATTTAAGATAAAAGAGCTGCAAGATGACTCATGGTTAAGTCAAATAACGAAATAAACTGAAATAAATTTAAAGACTCTGGTAACTCCCAGATTCTCTCATACGATTTTCCACTAAAATTTATTGATACTGAGCATTTACAAACTCAGCTCTATTTATAAAAGACATAGAAGCCCTCCTTTTAATCGGAGAATTGTTTTGAAAGTAGAGCTTGGAATGAAATCGTCTCAAGTTTATGAAAAACAGGTGAACCTGAGCCCGAATTAAGTCCTTATAATTTAATATAGCTTAATTAAAAAAAGTTTTCAGAAATTCATTTAAATTAAATATGAATAAAAACAAGAGACTCTGATCAAATTAAATATTATTTATTAAAGTCTTATTTATGAATATATTTCTATGAATTTTTGTTTAAAAGTACTAAATTTCTATATATTTTTAACAAGGCTATATTTAAGGATCTTTCAACCACATGCCAATATTTGATGGCATACTAAGGACAAAACAACATTTGCCACAGCAGTTGCTTCTAAGGACTCGAACTTATTAATGAAACATAACTTTGTGATTGGTTTTGCATTTCAGTTCCTGGAATTCGTGTGTTCGGCACGCTCCAAGATCCTGGCCATATGGTCAGTCTAAAGTCTAGAGTTTAGACTCTTCTAAAAGGCAGCGGTCAAGCGGCGGGGCAGCAGTCAAATTAAGAAAGCAGTCAGGGACCTCAATCAAGGTAACAATGCTTCCTCTCCCTTCGTAAGGATCAACAGCAGCCGTCATAACAGCGTCAAAAACTAATTTTCATTTTTCAATAAGAAAAACAGGAATAAGAAGAGTTTTGTTTGGGTTGCGCATCTGTTGCGGCAGCCAAATTAAATGTACAAAATTATTGAAGAAACACTTTTCATTTTGGGAAAGTGAAAAGCGGCGCATGTTCGGGAGCCACTCAACCAACTGTTGTTGTCCTTGGGTGACCGGCAAAGCGATGCAAATCTGACAGCATCATCATTAGACGGCGTTCTCCTGCTACTGACTGACAACTGACACAAAAAAGGAACTCAGTATCTCTCGCTCTCGCTCTCGCTCGCACACTCTCTCCCTCTCTTTTTGAATAATTCAAGCTGCTGTGGCGGGCATGTTTCATAACAAATTGTGATAAGCACGCTCCTTGGGGCGTCCTAGACTCACTTTCGCTCCTTCTACTTCACTTTCCTTGCCACGCGACTGTTGCGGGCAGTGCAACAGCTGTTTGCCGCTAGTTCTGTTCTTGTTGCATGCCACAAACAGTGCGCCATATGCCATCAACATCTCTGATGCAACATGTGATGGGTGACAAGTCAGAATCTTGCCTTTTCGACTCAACAATTTGCAATAAACATGCATGTTTATGAAAGGAAAAGGTCGATTCCCTGACGAGTCAAGCTACAAAATGGGGCAAAAGATAGAAAAACATAAAAAATTTTAATTTGAATCTGTCAAGATGCAAAAGGACAGCATGTAGGACAGAGATAATAAAGGATGAAAGAGAGAAAGAGAGAGAGAGATATATATAGTATACCTTGCTTCTGTATCAATTGAAATCTATAGATTTTAGTTTCGTGTGTTTCTAGAGAACGAAAAGGACCTTTTTTATTAGGCTGCAATATTTGTACGTATCCTAAATTTTTTCCTTTAACTTTTTAATGAATTTAATAAGAAACTATTTAAAAACCAATTGTTAAAGTCCTTGTTTAAATCTTTTACAATTATAATAACACTCTCACTGCTGATTAGTCGCCAAATTAGTCATCAGTTAGGCATTTGTAGTATTCGATATTTAATTTAATTGGCATTTAAATGCACATTGTCAATGGGTTGATACCGCTGCTGTTTATTATGGAAATGAAATCCTGATTCCCGTTCACAGCAGCAAATTGGCGTGCCAAAATTGAATTTTCGGCCTTTTCGAGCTATTCATTTAAAATTAATTCAATTAGCGATATGGCGCGTCCATCGACCAGCCTCAGTTCTACATTCCACGCACTTGACTTTAATCCGAATTGTTCTGTAGGAAATGCTTTAAATGTTTTACCCTCCCAAATGACTGGGTTAAGTCCTGGCATTATCCTTGCTGAAATATCTCGTAAAACATGACAGGAGTTCATTAATTTTACTGAATGCCAAAGTAAGATGCAGATGACGCTATTTAATGAGCTGCTGCAGTCCATGGGTTGGATAATCCTTGACTCCTCTTCCACCTCTTCCACCTCTTTGTGTATATGTTTTATGTCAAGCATATCTGACTGTATGTCGCCTTTCGGTAAACTGTCAGACAAGCAAACATTTCACGTCAGATTTACCCACGTTGAAATCTGCAATTACATATGTTCATATTATACCCTGTATTTATAAATGTCAATAAAAAGGTTTAACATATTTCATAATTCATAATATCTTAAAAATTTGGAGTTGGAGTATTATAGATGATCACAATATACTTCAGAACTCAAGAACTCATTATATAGTATATATATGTCTACCTTATTGATAAATTTCTGTGAATTTTTTATGATTTAATTGTCATCTTTTAAATTTGCAATTATTATATTAAATTTTTTTGTAAGTGCATCAAAAGTTTTTTATTGCAGGACTCTTTATCTTAGAGTATTTCTCTTTTCTACCATATTTACTCTGCTCCTGCACTTATCGTTTAATGGTGCATAAGTGCAACATGCAATTTTTGTTTATCTGTGTCCACGTGCTGTGTGTAAAATCGGCTTAATGAAAACGTTCGATTATTAAAACCGAAATTTTACTGTACAAGAGTTATACAGTTTACTGCTTAATAATTTTTCTTTAATGTGCTCGAACGCATTAAATTCATAGAGCTATCCATGCTTTATGCAGAACTCGTTCTTCTCGCAGGGATTCATTGTTTAAGGGGCGAATAGGATCCGCCTTCAATCGAGCTAATAAACTTATTTGTTTCGCTAACTTGTGCAAACATTGGGACGGCCCAACAAGTACACCTACCGACCGTGTTCTGGGCGGGGTCGCCCTCACCTCACCTCCGCCTCAACTCATTAGGGAACACCTACCCAGGCTCCAGGGCGGCCCTTAAATGGCCACGCGAAAGCGACTAATTAATGCCGAAAAACCGCGAGACAAACAAATGTATAAAACATGGAAAAAAGCTGTGAGCATTTGAGAAACGAATCGAATTTTAAATACACTAAAAAGACGATCTTAGGTTATATTATATACTATCATTTACTTTTTTTATCAAATGTATTACAATTATCAGCAGTAGTAACATAATTAGTAATATAATTATCATACACATTAACAGTAGTAACAATAAAGGTAATACAGTTGACATTAGCATTAGCATTAGCATTAGCATTAGCATTAGCATTAGCATTAGCATTAGCATTAGCATTAGCATTAGCATTAGCATTAGCATTAGCATTAGCATTAGCATTAGCATTAGCATTAGCATTAGCATTAGCATTAGCATTAGCATTAGCATTAGCATTAGCATTAGCATTAGCATTAGCATTAGCATTAGCATTAGCATTAGCATTAGCATTAGCATTAGCATTAGCTTAAGCATTAGCATAAGCATTATGACTAGCATAAGCTTTCTCAATATAATTAGCAGTAACATTGGTATTAATAATATTATAAGCAGTAGCATTGGCATTAGCATTATTATTAGCTGTAGCATTAGTATTATCATTAGAAATATTGTAAGCACTATTCAAAATAATTATTAGCATCGAAATTGTCTGCATCGTTATAATCATAATTATATTAATTATTTTTCAGTAGTCGAATTAACATTATTATGTTTATTTGTATTAACATTAGCATTAAAATTTATTTTTACATTTCAAACTTTTTGAGATAACTAATTAACTTTTTTAACTTAAAGAGTATAATGATGAGTTACTGAGACTGGGCACAGAACAGCAGATGTAGCTACAGTTGGAAGCTGGAAGATGTAGCTATAGCTATAGGTGTTGAGATGAACAGACAGACATCCATATGCCTGTTGGTCCCAGCCGCCAGTTGCAGCCCCCAAAAAAGCTGAGGGACTTTTAATTAATAAACGACGACTGCAAACCGCAGGAGTCAAGTGAGGAAACTGGAAGGACGAGGTAGAAGCAACTAAATGAGAGACGGTATTTGAGATTTGAGACTTTGGTTATTGGCGTTGGGCATTTGTGGCTTTTGGTTTTGTTTCAGCTGCTGCTAATCGCTTGGATTATTAATTAGCCATCGCGTCGCGACTTTGGAATGATAATTGCGGCTGTCGTTGAACGCTCTTGTGGAGTACATAGTTGTTGGCGATGCCTTTGCCTTTGCTTTCAAATGATTTGATTAGCCAATCAATAATGGGCGCTGTAGACATTCCGTTTTGTCCCCCCCCCTGCAGCACAATTTTAACTCCGACATCCAACAGCTTCAATCTGCCAAGTGCTCCACTGTCCAAACAGGCGGCGGTAAAATGATTTTGTTGTCTCGCCGCGGGCCACAAAGGTGCCAACAACAACAACAACAACACCAACAACATGCAGCAGAAGGCGCATTATGGATTTGCCGATTTTGTTCTCCCCTTTTTTTGTTTTGTTTTTTAAAGAGGAGCTGGCAAAGGGTCTGCTCCTGCTCCTGTGGTGGCTGGCAAAAAACACATAACATTTATTTATGCGCTGAACGTTCTACTTCAGCTTGTGGCCAGTGTTTTTTTCTCTCCTTTTTTTTTTTGGATCCTCGAAACCAGATCCAGATCACTTATTATTAATTTTAGTGGTTAAGAAAATGGGAGCGTGGTGTTGTCCCAACCGTCCTGTCCGTCCGGCAAGTCGTCCTCCCGTTCGGCAAACGCCGCAGGCAAATGCCGCAGATGAGGCATGCAGATGGGCAAAAGGTTGCTGGCAATCCCAATGGGCACAGGTAACTCAACTTATACTCTCTCTCTCTCTCTGTCTCTGTCTCGCTCTTCGTCACTCTCTGTGTTTTGGGCCAATTTTAATTAGTTTTGCTTTGAGCCCGCTGCGTTGTCTACCTCGTACCAGCTCCTGACTCTGCTCCTGAGCCAATTTGTGCAGCATATGCGCTACTTGGAATGCGTCGGGATCGGCTGTACGTTGTCGGGGGCATTGGGGAGTTCGGGGAATTTAGCTTGCAATTCGCATTCGCGCACAACTCACTCATTTTCCATTCAGTTTCGGGTAACGCCCACTTTTGGGTACGCTCGTCCAGTTCATTTTCGGCTTGGGGCCTTTTAATAGTCCGCCATTCGCCATATACGCAAATCGATTAAAATTGTGGAGCCGCATGCACCATGTAGCACCCGATGTTGCCCATACCGATGGCAATGCCAATGCCAATGCCGATGACGATGCCGGGACACATATTTAAATGCCAAGTGAAAAACTATAGCCAATTACTTTAAATTAGTGTAATTCCCATGGATCTCTCTTCGACTCCAACTCCAACTTGGACTCCAACTCGCAGTCGAGACTGTCCAAATGTCTGGCATTGCAGTGTTTATCATTTTAGAACTGAATCCCCAATCCCTATTCTTGACTCTATGCCAGTTGGACTGCCTTTTTGGCCCGCGGGTGTAATTTTAATTTGTGCCCAGTGCCAGGGATGAGCATCTGTGTGTGCTGTGTTGTGTTGTGTAGTGTTGCATCCTCGGCTCAGCTGTTTAGAGACGCGTAATTGGCGCTGCGGCATGCGCCTAAGCCAAGCCACGGCATGCCACAAATATGCCCCACGCCATGCTTCATTTCATGTCACAGCACTTGCCACACGTCCCCAGACCCCGCAAATTGCCAGTATTTAATAACTTTTTGCTGCATACCCTGTAATTGTCATTGCATGGCATATAATTTGTAAATAATGCACAATATTTATTTGCTTCAAAATAAAATCCAAACAAGCTGGCTTTTGTATTAAATATTTTTTATAGGATATCTAGCTGTACGAGCACTTTAAATAGTTTTATGTTATGGAACATTAAGAAATGCTTAAAGTACTTGAAGGTTTCTTTGCTTTTTAGCATACTTTATTTAACTGGTCATTTACTTATTTGTTTTATAGTTAAAATTATTATCTAGTTTTTAGAAGTTACTATATTATAGTAAAGGGTATCTGCTAGTTGATTATATGCTAATTTGTGGTAAAAAACTTGACTAACCAATCAAATTTCTGTAAAACATCTACCAATTAAATAATTTCACAATTTTATAGTTGAAAACTTTACTAACTCCTTAAAAATCTTTTAGCTTTTCAGCTTAAAAACTGCGTATTTAGACTATAGTTTGCCTGTTCAATTTATAACTGAGAGCATTACTAGCTAAATACATTTTTTAGGTAGCTTACGTGTTGATCAATCATTATATTTAAAGCTAATAACATAAGTGGTTAGTTTTCCTTTTCAAATGATCATTTACTTTTGACTCTAAGTACAGGTTACTTGGATGTTAATGATCACAGGGTATTTCGCTGTTCGATCACCTGTTTTATTTTTATATGGAAACGTTACTAACTGGTTCAATTCCTCGGAGGTTCTTTCACTTTTTGGGCCTCGCCGCACTGTGGGAAAATATGTAGAAGCTGGCAATCAATGTCCAAAATAATGCCGCAGGCCCTGACAATCGGGCTCAATTTATGAGTACTGCCAGACTTCTATGGTGGGGCAGGGGGCAAGGGGGGCATGGGGCAGTGTTGCATTGTTGTGGCACTGGTGGCAGCTTGCTGTTGCAGTTTCACATGGCATAGATCTCTGTGTGGCAATAATTGATTTCAATTTATAGAGCTCAGGTGGGCTGATCCACAAGTGAACGTCAAATAAAATTAGGATTTTATGTGGCTAACAAGAAGTGCTTAGCAAATTGTTGCAGCCAATCCTGGCCAACAACAGCTTAATCCATTTAACTTGGCTCCTTCTTTAATGAATTCCAATTCAAAAGGAAACTAAGCGTAAAATTGGCCAAAATGAAGAAACTGAGCTTAGTTCTGTGACACTTGGCCAAGTGGCTTTGCCGTCAGTAGCGTGAAACCCGCTGACTGACCCGCGTTTTGGCCAAAAACCAAATTATGTGTCGCTTTTTTGAGTAGTTTCGGCCAAAAAGGTGCCTCACAGTGACTCTAGTATGGCGTGACAAATTAACGCTGGGAAAGCTCACAGGCCAAGTTAAACAACCAAGAAGCCAACTATCATAAGAGCTTGCTTTTAACCATGTATTCTAGATGCCGGGAACCCGGGAACCCAGCCAGGCCCAAAGCAATTAAAACGCGTTTTCGCAATTAAATGACTTTGCTATTTTTCATCTTTTCTTTTTTTATTTTTGAGACATATTTTAATGTTTTTTCAGAGTTGAAGTTGCTGTTGGTTTTTAAGTTGAACAAAAGCTGATGTCAAAAATTTGAATTCATCTAGAAAGGGGGCGGAGGCGGTGACTTTTGGTAATTAGACTTCTTGGCGTGCTCGAGTTGTTGGCTTAAACGGAGGAGGTCGCAAAAGTCTTTTGCTTGCGTTGGGAAAATGTTTCCAATTAAGCAAGGCCCGACGAGAAGGGGGAGTGAGTAAGAGGGGCAGAGAGGGGAAGAGTTCAAGAGCGAGAGAGAAGAGTAACTTTGAAAATAAATATGAAATTGTAATAACTTTATATATTTCTTCAGTTGTACATAGTTCTTTATATCTCTCTCTCTCTCTCTCTGTATTTATCTCCCACTCTGTCGCTCACTCTTTCACACACTCTTTGCTGCTTTCTGGAGCAGATCCATCGGCGTTGGTGGCATTGTCACATGGCTCTGACATCGTTCCAGCCAAACGATGACGCTGCATTTTGTTGGTTCATCTTTTTTTTTTGTCATTATCATTTCTAGAACGCGCATTGCAGACATTAACATTAAGCTCATGTTAACTTTAGTTGTTTGTTATTGTTGCTGATGCAACTGCGAAGCGTAACGAACACGCTTAAAACAACAACAATTGCTAAAACAACATCCACACAGAGCAGAGCATAATCATCATTAGCGATCCCAAGGTACAGACTCAAAACCCAAACCCAAACCCAAACCACGTACCCATATTGATAAGCATAACATGCCTTCAGTTTTCAATCCGGAACGAGAGCTGCTTCGACTATATAATCATCTGGCGCACTCGCTTGTTACTCGCCGTCCCAGCATAAGATCGGGCCAAGAGAGAAGCTGGCCATGCTCAGGGCCTGGTCACACCTCGGCGCATGCGCGACCAGTTGCCAACACTCACCTGTTGCCACCTGCACTTAATTATCTCTGCTTTCAAACAACAATTCTATCAATGCTAAGCACATACGAGTATGTACAACACACTCTGTGGTGGATGTTGCATAAAACATCTATTAGGGGCACGCTTCAATTCCTTGCAATTGCCTTAAATCATGCCGCAGTTCTGAAGAAATAGACAACCCTACTCATAAGGTTTCAACTACTCTTAAAATAATTAAAAGCTTTAGCCAACAAACTTTAACCAATTTCACGCTTAACAAATACGCGATAAAACAGTCAGTTTTCATCGCTGAACAAAAAACATAAATTATAATTTTTTATAAGGACTTGCAAATTATTTTAATTATTTTAAGCAATTTTTTTTAGCGAAATATCTAAATTTTTAAATAAAATCTTGATTTGTAAGTAAAAATCATGTACATATGAACATATTATATTATTACTGTTTTACAAGAAAATTATTTGCTTCTCATCTTGTTTTTTTTTTTTTTAATATTTTTTAATAGCGTAATTGTAATAAAGTCTAACAATAAATTTTCTTCACTTGTGTGTATAAACCCAAATAAACTCTGTATATTTTCTTATTACTATTCCCTGTAATTCCCCATAACGGTACTTGCTACCCTTGCTCAACCTCAAACCTAACCTCAACAATGTTAATGCTACTGTTATAAGAAAATTGTCAGTTCGATTGTCATTCGTGGAAGTAAATGGAGATGTCAACTGATGCTGACAACGGATTAGGGCGATGAGCAAACACGGATAAGTTCTCATTAATATGCCCAATAAAGAAATAGAGAGAGACAGAGAGAGAGAGACACAGAGAGAGAGAGAGAGAGGGGGCAGAAAGATGATGCAAAATAACGCTAACCCGTAGATTTACGATAGAAAGTGTGAGAATTTGAGACAAGAACAGTTATAGCTTGCCATGTGGAGATGGCCAACGATAAAGCCAACTGACCAGGCCATAATTAAGCAGTCTCTCTCTTTCTCTCTGTCACTCTGTCTCTATCTAACAGCGCCACTGAGCCGTGAAATATGATCAAAACACAATTATGAGCAGAAGAACCAGATACATTTACAGATACAGAAATTGTACAGCAAACAGGTAAATAGACAATGGTCTCAGTTGGACCCTCAGTTGGGTTTATGGTTACCTGACCTGGCACTCTTCTTCCTCTTGTTCATTCTCTTTTTTATGACTCTATTTGGAAATTGATTTTATGGGCCAGAGCATTTCGGAAGTGCAACGAAATTGCAATAAAGGTTTGAATTGAGAACTTTAGTCATTCAGCTAAGTAGTTTAGTGTTGAGTTGAGAGGTGTTCTCCCAAACACTTGTCCGAGTGAGTTTTTCATTCTCAAACTGAAATTAAAATGAGAGAATCAAGGACAAATTGCAGACCTAAGTGAAACTGACATTGCAATTAATTATTTTGTCAAGTTAAGACTTCCCCTACTTTTTAGGGCATCTCACTGTCTCCGAGGCACCTCTCCGTTTTCTCTTTATCCCCTCTCTATTCCCATCATCTCCCTTCTTTACACCTGGGTCAGCGTCAGTGCCTTGGCAAGTGCCAAGAGACAAGTGAGAAATTAAAACTTTTTGTGCAACTTTTCTCCCTCACACTTGGGAGGCAGGTCAAAAAATGAATCGCGCAATTAAACAGTTCTTAATGCCACGCCCCAACTGTCAGCAGGCAGGTGGAAATAACTTAATTAAGTAGCAAAAAATGCAACTGCGTAAAAGTGCCAAAAACAAAATGGCGAAAATATTTTCCATTCTCAATGTTGCAGCTGCAACCTTAGAGCTTTAAAGGGCGTTTGACCACGCCCAATTACGATGCAAATTGCAGCACATAGTTTATCGTGGTCAGGAGCATTTCAAATAGAATTCTGTGGTTGCCATTGCGGTTGGTTTGTTGCATGCCCCCAACCCAATGCCTCCCCCTTTTTAACCGAATCCGAAACATTTTTAAGCCCAACTATTTCGCAGGCCAGTTCTGACCAAGTCAAAAGAGTCTCTTAAGTGTTGTTACCTGCCACAGATTGGTATGCCTACCTGAAGGACACTTTGGTCCTTAGATAACTCCACAAAGCGTGGAAGAAGCAGAGCGGTTGCACATTCCATTCACATGCGTCACATGCACATAAAAAAATAAAACACTGCATTGGCCTTTTTTTGGTGTGGATAAAGTCACAACAGGATCTGGCGTGGGCGGTCGACGTGGGGGAGACCACCAAGAGACAGCTTCTTGGTTGATTTATGCGTCTCGTAAGTAAATTTCTCTGAGTGCTTAATTAGTTATTAACCAAACCCCAAGCACTCCCTCAACTTTCAATGGGCGCGTCCTGAAACTGAACCTACCACAGACTCGAGTCGAGATTCGCCTCAGAATTAAACAATTAATGTGTAATTATCACAGTTTGCCAGCGAAACGGGCAAAGGCGCCGCCAGTCAATGATCCTCAGCAGCAGAAGGGCTCATGATCAGCTTGTCGAGAGAGGAAGATAAGGAGGAGAGAGAGTAAGTACACAGAAAAAAATCCATTCTAAAAATCAAAATTAAGAAACTTGATTCCAGCATGTATTCACGATATAATTCTTAAATTAAGATGATACGTAGATAAAATTACATAAAAAAAATTCGTAGAAGCCTAAATTATTTGATCTAACTGAAAACAATTCTTACAGAGTCCCAACAATGATAATATTGCTAAGAAAAATCTGGCTTGATTTAAGTATTTCATACTTGGTTTATGAGAATCCGGTATTATCTTACTTCTGACACCGCATTGGTTTAATGCCGCATTTTTTTCTGTGTAGGAGCGAGCGAGGGAGGCTGAAAAGATTCAGGAGAGACCCGTCAAAACGCCCATTTTGAGGCGCGGGCGTTGGCGTTGGCGTTGTGTCTGGGGCGTTAACCGGCAACAATCCTCGATCCTCGACGCTCAAAGGGCAATACATCATCGTCATCGTCATCGTCATCGTCAGATCCTCGCGCTGAGTAGTTGCAACTGCTGGTGGCATGTAATTAGAGGCAGAGGCAGCGATTGGGGGGCAAAACAATTAGCTTAGGTTTGCTTAGTTGTTGGATCACATCAGGCAATCAGGCGCCGTCGTCGCATCATTTTGTCAGTCAATTTTGTGAGCGGCGGGCAGAAACTTCAATTATGTTGTTAGGATTCGATCAAAGCAATCGCCGCTGATCGTAGCCGACATTGATGGCCACAATTAGAGAGTTGATGGAGAAGAAGAAGGCAAGGGGAATGTGGAGGAGGGGATAAAAGAAGAGCTGGGGAAGAGAGAAGGAAGAAAGTGGTATCAGATAGGAGAAGGAAAAATGGGGGAAGCTATAGGATGTGAGGAGAATAAAGGAAGGAAAATATGAAAGTTCGACATGGAGAGGGGAAAGAAAAATAATCGAACAGTAAGGAGAAGAATGGAAAAATGAGGCGGTGGAAACGAAAAAAAGGAAGCAAAGAGGAGGAGAAGAATTTTAGGAGGAAATGACAAAAAATAAATTGAGTTGGAGTGAAAAAAAGAGTATGAAAGAAGAAGAGGAGGGAGGAGAAGCAAACAGAGGAGGGGGAGTAGAAGGAATAGGATAAGAAGCAAAAGGAAAGGTCAACCGGAGACACGTGGACAACCGGAAAACAGCAATTGCTTTTCCATTCAAGCGTTTATAAATCCAAACTAATTATGCAAATCAGTTTAAGAGCATTGGACGCAGGATGAGGCCTAATCCTGCTGTGCCCTCTGCTGCAACAATTGAATTAATGGCGCTGCAAATGTCCTTTAAGTAGCTTAGTTTTGCTTCGCTTTGATTATCGGCTTGTCTCTCGTTGAGTATTGAAACTTTTCTGTTTTCCTCTTGGCGTTATTTTGGGTCTTGGTCTCGGGCGTGATTCCATTGTCGTTGGCAGGATAATCCAGTCGGCGCATGCGATGCGAACAAAGGACAATTAACCGTTTCGTGCTCTAATTGTTCTGGCGTGTTTCTACATATGTCCGTTGCTGAGTCCTTTGCGTGCACCAAACCAAAAGATGCATAAAGATTCGGCCCAATTTGATGGCAATTACTTCGAGCCGCTTTAACCGCAAAATTGTCCCAGATCCTCTGCATTTGTTGTCCTTTGATCTGCACCGAAACGAAAACAATAACAATATTTAGTGGGTTTTGTAAGTTTAACTCCCGATTGAAACAAAGGATGATCGTCTAAGTATCTCAGGAGAAAACTAGGGAGACAAGAATGGAAGCTCTAACTCTTCTTAAGGCGCCGCATATTTTGCAAAGTATTTAACGATGATCTGCATAATGAGTTAGGTAAAGAAAGAAACGGCATGAGAGATAGAAGAGCATAGAAGAGAAATTTAAGAATATACTTACAGAAAGACTCAACCAAGGCGTCTTAATTTCTTAAGAAGATATTTAAAAGTGGAAGATAATGATCATAGATCACATCAAGTATCTTAAGGGATCTCCATAATACATAATTTCGAAAATAGAGATATAAAGATACTCAACTTAACGCTTCTCAATTACTTAAGCAGATCTACAAAACTTACGTCTGATGATCAAAGATCTTTCTCAATAAAATTCTTTCCCATCTGCATATGAGATTTATATAGACAGTTCAATTGTGTATCTATTGAATTAGGGCTTATTCTAAAATCATATTATTTCTAACAATCTTTAGACAATGAACTACAAATTTGTTAGTTAAATAGCAGCGATTTCTCAATGAAAACTCTGATAAATTCCAGAGCTTGAAATTTCCCACAAAACTGATACTCAATAAATTCTTACAAAATGTCGAATAAATGTCTAAATATTTACACAAAATTAAGCATAAGCATCCCATAACTGTTCCATTGAGAGATTGGTTGTGTTGCAGCTTCTGTTGTTATGGAAAGTCGAGCGACTTTTGGGTTATTCCCACAGAGCTTTGAAAAAGAATTGTTGATCAAAGCAGAAATAACAAACCGATTTTCATTGTCTGTAGTTGTTCGGGAAAAGCCAGTCCCAATGAAAAGCGTTTGTCGGTCAGCTTAAAGCGTGAGCTCATGACACCTGAAAGCGATCTTCTCAGCGCCCACACGATATTGAGACATGTAAGTAGGTTTCATTCCCAAAACCCAAAAAAAAAAAAAAATAATAATAATAATAAAACGGAGACACTTCTTCCCATCGCACTCTGAAGTGGGTTGTGCTCTGTGTTGCACTTGCCGGATTAGTGGCACTTGCAGCAAGTGGATCGTAATGACTTTTGAATTGCAGCTGACGTGGGAACCACATCGACATTGACCTGGCCAGGTCTCCACTGACTTGGCCTTTTGTTTGCTTGGTGACATGACAATCACTTGGACTTCGTTTCGTGCGTTTCCGAATGCCGCATCTGATTTGCATAAATTCCTGGGCTACCATTTGGAACTGGTCTCTGATTCGTTTGGTTCATTCGTGCATTAAATTGTCGCCGACGACCGCAGAGTCTGTTGGAGTCGCCCCTCCCCCCTCCCCTCTCTACTCCTTCTACTCTCGTTAACCGCAAAAGTCTGCTCCAATGAAGCAACACTTTCGGCTCCTTTAAAGTCGCCAGCAACATTGTTGTCACTCTACACGGTCACTCCCTCCCTCTCTCTCTCTTTCTCTCTTTCTCTCTCCATCTTGCCATCTCTACAGTGCCTACTATTTTGGAAACATTATGCTGTTTAATCCTTTAATCGCACTGCAGTTTTTCTGCTTCTGGCCCTGCTTTTGACCATATTTTCTGCTAATTTCTTTTGCACTCACCATTCTTTTTGTGTTTGCAGCCAACAAACACACACAAAAGATACAATTTATGTGCGTGGGCCTCATAATAATCCCAAAGTGGACATAATCCTTTTGTTTGCCACTGTCCAACATTATTCCAGTTTTCGCCAGCCTCCGAAAAACCATTTTCAAATTTTACCCAAAAAAGATTTTTTAATAACTCTTTGGCTTGGGCTCATTGTTCCTGATTCTTCTATTTTTTTTTTTTTTGGCAGGAAACCGTAAAAGGAGTCCGTTCAGAGGATCAGAGTCAGGAAGCACAGTAAGGCGGAAAAATGCGGAAAAGCATTAACTGAATTCGATTGTTCGATGGGCGGATATGGATATTTAATACTTTTGTCTACCAAAATGTGAGTTAAATTCGCAAATGCTTCTAAGGCGGCAAATTTCAAGTAAAGTCCGAGCTGATGCTTATCGAGAAAAACGTATGAAACAATTGTGCAAGTGATGATCCGAACCCGTTCCAGCTTAATATCTTATCGCTATACCCTTGACCATATATGACACCATATGCTCATGTTAATCACACGAAATCCTGTTAAGAATTCACGTTGGCAAAGCAAACGAGCGCGCTTCACACATCTGTTATGGATTCATCGGGGGTCCGAACATGTCTGGAGTCTGTCTTGGGGTCTGAAGTCTGGAAGATGCCATGCTGGTGGTCTACAGCACACACGCTTAATAACCGAATAAAAAATGATAACCCGAAAATAAGAAGACATCAAAGCACAACGCTCAGACTGCGTTTGAAACTGAGACTGCGACGGAGATTTCAAGTTGCAGCCAAATTGAGAGAACAGTCAGAAGAATGCAGCGTTGGCTAACAAGCCGCAGATCTGAACAAAGGCTCATAATGATCAGCAAGAGGCAAGCGGCAAGCGGCAAGAGTTGGAGCTGGAGCTGGAGTTGGGACCACCGCAGCCGTTCATCTAATTTATTCACAGCGATCAGTGACCGTGCCCCAAAGTCACAGTCGCAATGCCTAAACCCTTATTAATGAGGGGCCTCCAAGTGTCGCACGCAACGCGCCGATTAAGCCCAGTTAGCGTCTTCTGCTTTGAGCCAAGTTTAAAGTGCACGCTCTGGCCGCGAGGCGCGTTGCATTTTATCGCCTTAATGGCAACGAGACGACGGGGACCTTACCCCTCTCTCTCTCTCTCTCGCTCTTCCCCAAGGCCTAGCTGATGTCGTGACAACTTCCACAGGCAAGCAGAAACTCAGTCAGTTGGTGAGTTAGCCATTTGGTCAGTTGGTCGGTTGGTCGGTCGATTGGTCAGTTAGCCTGATGCTGTGTTTCAATTAAGGTCTCGTTTTCAACGTTGTGCCTCATAAAGTGTTCTCTGCCCTCTCTCTCTTATCGGAGTCGCGTCGCTTGTCACTCGGCTTGATTTTGTTTTTTATAAATAAAGACATTAAAAGTGCCGTCATGTTTTAGCCACGTTAGCTCCGATTTATTGTGGACCACCGTGGACAGGCACCGTGGCGGCTTAACACTTTTTTATTCTCCTCTCATTTCACTTGCAATCAATCTTTGTGTGTTCTCAGTCGTCTGTCCCTACAAAAAAAAAAAAAAAAAAAAAGAAGAGAACCCAACTAAAATTGTCAAAGCAGCCCAGGCAGGCGGCGAGTTATGAGCCTGAGAAATGGTCTTACTGGTCAAGTCATAAACAATCATTAACCAGAGCCGTAGAAAAGTCTTTCCCGGCGCTACCAACGGGTCGTGTCGGGTCTGGGAGGGAAGGTGCATTTTTAACTGCTACCATGCAGTTTTTTGTGGGCGCATTGTCAGAGATTGGGCAACAAGTTCCAGAGAATCAGCTGCCGTCAAGTGTTGACAACCTTCTTGTGGGGTCGTCCATACAGTGAGTGCAGCTGTGTGTGCTACACGCTCCCAATTTCGGGAATTATGTTTTCTTTATTGCGAGTTTTGTGCGACTGCAAGAGACTTGAAAACAAAAACTTACTTCCAGTCAACAGTGAACAGCTTACTGCTCCAGATTTCTACAGCATATAAACCGATTAGGCAGCCACTGTGCCACCCTGCAACTGCAACACATAAGACTCACATCATAAGCAAGAATTCTTACACTTGGCATAACAAATTTGAAGCTTTTAGGCTTATATTATACGATTTTAGTATACGAATTTTTGCTTTGAAAGTTATTTAATATGCTTAAGTTGAGAAAGGATAGATTATTTCAGATATTCAAATTCAGAGTTGATAAATATAGAGAGAAATTAATGAAAATGAAATGGAATTAAGACAATCATTGAAACTTCAACAGAAAATTCAGATCTGTTGCACAGCAAAAGTTTCTATAACTTGTGAGTGTACGAAATTTCTTAAGATGTTTTATTATTCAACTGGAAAACAATAAGATAAGATTAGAAGAAGCTGATCATGTTCGGAGAATTCCCTCTGACTGAATGTCACACAAAAGGGAATGTGAAATATTTAAAAATAACTTTGGAATAAAAATTAACTGCGAATCTGCTTTTAAAAATTCCAAATTAAACATTAACACATATGCCTCCATCAGCTGTTAAATTACATTTTCTCTAATATCTCCCAATTAACGTGCCGCAAACCTTTTTGGCCATTTAAACAGAAACCTGACGAACGTGTCGTAATGCAGGCAGTTCTATGAGCAACAATCGCAGCTGAAGACTTGTCAGGTTCCAAAGTACAAAACTTGCCAAACGACTGGCAACGTTTTATTTTTATTTTTATTTTTATGAATGAAATTTGAAATCCATTTTCAGCCACAACTCCTACCATGCCACAAAGCGAGGCAAGAGCAACAACGAGTGGGGCAGGCGGAGGTTAATTTTCAACCTACTCGCGCATGCAAAACACGATTTACTATAAAGGCAAGAGTTGTAGACAACGACGACCGCATAGAAACATTGAATGATGTGGGCAGGGACAGCGGGAGGAGCAGGCAACGGAAAGGGAAGCCAATGGTAGCTCCGTCTGGAGTCGCGCCTCGAGCTTGCAGACATTTGTGTGGATCGTTTTCATTCATAAAAGGCGATTGCTGTCCCAGGGGGTGAGCGAAGGGGTTGGGCGGGTTTTGGCACATGTTGAGGCCGGTCTGATGGCGACTGGATGAATCATCAGCCGAGTGTGCGCCTGCAGCTTTTGAGCACGTGATGCCAGCAAACGTCACCAGCAGCAACAGCATAGCACAGTGGTGCGTTTTGCTAAAACCGGTGGCAAATATTGGAAGAAAAAATCATATCGATTGGAAATTTGTGCTGCATAATTCTAAATTATCATCGGAGTTTCGGATTCTAGATTTTTTTTATTTTACAACTCCTAAAATTGGTTTCAAATAATAAACCGGTGGCAAATATCGATAGCAGACATGATATCGATTGGAAATTTGGACTGCATAATTATAAATTATATTCGGAGTTTTGGATTTTAAATTACTTTTATTTCAGAACTCCTAAAAATGGTTTCAAATAATAAATCGGTGGCAAATATCGAAAGCAGGCATAATATTGATTGGAAATTTGGACTGCATAATTCTAAATTATCATCGTATTTTCGGATTTTAAATTATTTTTATTTTACAGCTTCTAAAAATGGTTTCAAATAATAAACCGAAGGCAAATATCGAAAGCAGACATGATATTGATTGCGAATTTGGACTGCATAATTCTAAATTATCATCGTATTTTCGGACTTTAAATTATTTTTACTTTACAACTTCTAAAAATGGTTTTAAATTATATTCAAATTAATAATATTATACTATCCACAGTACATACATCTTAAGTTTGTTAAAAATATTTTAATTTAAGCCAAATGTTTAATTGAATTTTAGCTTTGATTTTTGGCAGCGTTCCACTGTGCGTCGTCGTCTTTGTCGAGGTGTGTCAATTAGCAGGCAGTTGTGGCAGGCAACTTGGTGCTACGTTAAAGCCACTAACCAAAGTCGGAGTCGGAGTCGAAGTCGAAGCCATCGTCCTACTACTAATTGTGCTGCAGACGCAGAGTGACTCATCATTGATCCATTGCCAATTCATGAATGAAGCTATAGACCCGTTAACTGGTTTGGCTGACTGGCTGGCTTCCTGGCAATATTGGCTTCATGCAGCAGCAGCACCCACACGTGGCTAACTGACTGCCTCACTGGCTGGCTGACTGGCTGGCTGATTGAGTGTGCAGGCGGGCGGCTGTCCGCATCCATGTCCACATCCGCTGTTGCACTATGCTCCATAGACGTTGTCATTAAATCCGGAAGAAGGCGTTTTGCTTGCATCATTTGTATGCAGGTCTATTCCATCTTCCACTCTCTCTCTCTCGCTCTCCTCTGTCGCTGTAGCTGGCCGGGATTAGGTTTGGGTTTGGGGATTTCATTGGCGGCTCCCTTTGTGGCGCCCACCGCCGCGTGCCGCTTTGATTAATTATGCAACGCCCCCGCTGCCTACAACAAGACACACATATGTACCTATATATGTACATAAATGTACTTCAATGTTGTTCCATTGCAGCAACAACAACTGGGCATAGTTAAACCGAGTGTTAACTTATTGGTTACCTCTGTCGTTCTTATAATCGTCTGTTTGTTTTGGTTTTTGCTTGTGCTTCAGTTGCTGCCACATTTGACCCAGTTAGGACATGACTGGACATGGCAAGTTGATTTTCATGTCTGTTTCGTCTCTTTCCCCACTCCTGATCCAACAACTAGGTCATTACCTTGCTACAATTTCTTTTATGGGAAATAATCGACAAACTGTGACAGCTAAGGGAATGAAACACCTGGATTTGAATAGTTTTCTTAATATTTAATAAATGTTTATTAAATTAAATTGTTGTACAGTTTATTTATGATATTCTGCGCTTGTTGAATGTATCCAAAAAAGGGATGTAATGATTTTGTGCAAATTTATGTAGTTCTATCCGCCTGATTTGTCTAATATTTTTGTTTTACAATATTTGAATTTATCATATTAAAATTTTATATTTTTTTAGTTATCCAAACTTTATAAGAATGTAAATTACTTAACCTGAGATGATAGAAGGATGCGTTGCTTGATATTGCTTAAATTTATTATTTCAAAAGTTTTTATTTTAATTTTTAAGAAATTATATCTTTCTTACTTTGCCATGGCAAAAGAGATCAGTTTCTAGTTGAGCTCTGCTCACTAGTATTCGCCAAGTGAAGCAATAGAAATGACGACAGATACAACTAGCTGCCTAACTTTATATTCTCTTAACACTCCAAAAAGTTGGAAAACAAATTATCTCATTTGGTTGCTCGTTTATAGTCATCCATGCAGATTGTAAGAAACTGAGACAAAGAGCGGGGGAAATCATTGTTAGCTGCCCGAGGCCACATTTGCACATAACTTTCCCAAATGAGCTTTTGGGCATTCCAAACAACAAAGTTTATCCTTTCATTCTTAACTTTTGCCTTGATTTCTTGCGGTTTGCTCCTCTTTTCCTCTCTTTGGTTTATTTATTGTTGCAAGAAAATTGAATTGAAAGTTGCGCGTAATTCTAGCAACAGTGCAACAAACTTGGCGTCCCAAATGGCCGCAAGATGGCGCCTCGAGGTCTCCTCCCGCGTAGCCTAGTGCAGGCCAAGTTGCCTGTCAATTAAGCGGTTCCAAGGACAGCGAACTGCCTAGCCAGATTCTTGGCCATTGTTAATGAACTGAAAGAGGACAAGGCCAGCTTAGGGGCAGCAATCGAGCTAGACGTCACATGTCAATCATACAGCTGCTGGACAGGCTGCAATTACAGTACTCCGACTGCCCATCTGCATTCGAGTCCACGTGCGCAAATATGAGCGCCACATGCAGCTGGCTAATTCCCAACTTGAAATGGCAACAAAGCAGGCAAAAGGTCAGATTTCTTGGCAAATATAGAATTGGAATCGAGGGAAACAATGGACAAAGAATTTGGAATTTTGAATATGATCGGACTTCAAACTGGACGCTCGAGTCCAATTACGATCAAGGGGCAGCTGAGATTTCTCGATTGATCTTTCAATCACAGGAGCTGTGGCAGCTGCCGGTTGCATGCGCCAATTTGTTGTTTAGCACACTGTTGTGGGGGCGAGAGGCGGGGCGGAGCGGGGCGTGGCAGCGGAATTCCAGGAATGCCCAAAATGTTATCGCCAGCTTTTTATCATCGCGAAATGAGCCGCGTCATCAGCGCAGATTGAAATAATTCGACGTTGTTGGACTCCAAACTTGCCAAGTCATTCAAGTGGTCAGCGTTTGATGGCTGACGGTTGACTGTTGGTGGTTGCTAGTGGTTGGTGGTTAGTGGTTAGTGGTTGGTAGTTGGCGGTGGCGGTGGCGGCACTCTGATCTGTGTTTTTCGTGGCTCCGACGATCGCGTGCGATAAGCAACGTCAATATTTGTGTTTCGCTTTGGGAGCAGAGGCCGATTATTTGGTCCTTGTTAGCCGCGACCCCGATGGCGGCGGTCTCCTCAGATCTCTTACCCGTCGACCGACAAGTGGCTGCCCAATTTGCGCTCTGTTTGTGTATCATTGTGGGAGCAAGCGGAGGCAGCGGCCTGGCTAATTGTTTGTTGTTCTTCTCCTTGTGTATATGTATGTATGTATGTATGCTACCTGACCCATACCTTATACCTCTACTGATTTCTCGACCTGTGGGAATGGCACTGACTATGTAATTGGCCCTTTTTGGATTGAACTATCATAGGCATACCGCAAAGATCACGTTCACACATCATGTTTATCACGTTGGTTTGACGTGGCGGTGGGAAACTATCGTCTAGGCTTGAAATTTAGCTATTGATTTAACAGGTCAACAATTAAATTCCAAGGAATAGGCACTAAATCTTGCCAATAATGTTAAAAATTATAATAAAGTTATGTTATAAAAAATAAACAAGTGATAATGATAATTCCTAATTTAAAGCATTTTCTTAATTTTAATTATTAACCATTAAAATTAAAAGATATACTAAAAACTCTTTCAAAAGGACTACAAAAATCAGTGTTGATTAATAATTTATTTTACATACAGATGAAAGTGCTGTCATCAGAGTAAATTTTCCAGTGCTGTGAAATTTTTGACTCAAGTTGGCAACACCTTAACTTAATTTTGAGCTTTGCACGTGCTGTACACGAAAAGTTGCGCTGAAAATATTATTTATTGGCATTTTATAGCTATTAGTTTAATTTTAACAAATTTGCCTATTGAAAAATATTTTTAAATAATAATGAGCAACATTTCAAGTGAACATGATGTTGAGGCAGCCGATGAGTCTAATGAAATGGAAGGAGTCGAGGAGCAATCCAGGTAATAGTCTGTTAAAGAATTTCCATTGAAATCCAGTATTTATAAAGGATTTATACATAGTTTCGATGACAGTGGTGAGAACAAGGAAAATGAAGAATTGCAGGAGGATAATTCTTCACAACTCAGCAGAAACTCCAGCAATATAAATAATGACACTTTGCTGCAGCTCATACGCAATAAGAGGCTGAAAACGAAGGTGATAAGCTTTAATCTAACCTTATTAATCAATTGAATTTTATTTTAAATTATATTATAATTTTCTTTTCAGTACATCTGTAAGGATTGGATCCGACTTTATGGATTAAGTTCAGAAACAGCGCTGCTTAAATTGATGGAGTTTATCTTGGAGGCCAGTGGCAGTCAATATAAATTACCCAAGGATCTAAAGCCACCTTTTAATTATATGGGAATTCTAATAACGGCCACCGCACAATTTGGAAATGTAAGTTCAACCTAACCTCAAATCGAATAAAGCCTCAGTTTCAAATTATTTGCTATACAGAAAAGTCAAGCCTATCCATTGATTATGAAAACGGCAGATCAATTTATCCAGGATATTTGCAACTTTGTGGATCAACTTTTGCGACTTTTGAGTGCTACGTCAATAATTACGGATGATTGTTTTTTAAGGACCTTCTCCGACTTTCTCATGGTCTGCTCCGACTCGAAGGTGCGTTCCTTTAGGCACACGAGCACGCTGATCGGTAAGCTGAAAGATTCCTTTGAGAAGAGTTCCTCTCTAGTATTTGTTTTCTATTATCTTGGTAGCTCTCAAGTTGATGACCTTGTTGAATGGACTAGTGGCCTGGGAACAGGCGAATCTCAAAGAGATTTGGTTGCAAATGTTTGCCAAAGTCTTTTTGGAGCGTTCCAACGATGTCGTCGAGGATATACGATATGTATGCATAGCCGAGTGTGGCCTATGGCTGGACAAGTATCCGGAGAGCTTTGTGGATCAACAACAGGTGCAGCACCTGTATCAGGCACTCCAGGATAACTGCTTGAAAGTGTGCGAAGCCAGTTTGCAGGCACTGTTGAGGCTCTATCATAACCCAAAGCTACGACCTGTGTGCCTGGAGCAGGGCATCAAGTTTCGGATGACGCTGCTGGGATTAACGATGAGCGCGGAGTGCGAACTGGGTCAGATGTCCATACAGCTGCTGATCATGTTCTACAGGTTAACGCCTCAAATACTCGACGAGTCCATGATCCAGGTGATTGAGCAGCTCGTCTTTGCCGCCCATCGTGGAGTCGCCCAAGCTGCGGCGGATCTGATCCCATTTCGTTATCACTGTGCAACCACGGATAAGGAGCGCATACGTGTCCTGGTGCAGTTCTTTATTCAGTTTGGACAACATGAACATGCCGCCTACTTTGTGGATGCCTTCTACGGTTGTAATGACATCATAATGGATTGGAGTTCCATGGTTTCCATGCTGCTGCAACCAGAATCCTTGAGTTCCCCGGAGACTTCCGTGCTCATCGAGATCTTGACGCAGGCCATCAAGCAGGCGGTCACGGGGGAAATTCCGGTTGGACGTTACACGAAGGATCTGGTGCGTCACCCTCAACCCCATGCCAAAGAGCAGGCCACCAAGATTCTACTACCCAATCTGCCCTTGTTGTTGCGTCAATATCGCAGTTGCAGTCAGGATTTGAGGAACCTCCTCGAGCTGCCCCAATACATGGTTTTAGTGCGTACACAATTTCTGGAATTGCTGGAGCAGATCAAGGACATCTTGCTCGAGCAGGACAATGAGTCTGTGCTGCAAATGGGCGCCAAAACACTGGAGCATCTTTATGGATTAAATGATAGCCATGAGGACCATCGCAAGGAACTGCTTAACAAAGTGGTGAGCAACTACAAGAGTGCTATTAATGTCTGGAATCAGTCAAAGGATAATACTGGACGTATGCTGGTCACACTGCGTCTGCTCTCTGCGATTTATGCACGCTTCGATCTCCACGATTGGCAACTGAGTGATCACTTGCTCTTCAACCTCAAGCAGGCGACTAGAAAGAAGCCTGAGAGTACGGGGAAGTGTCTTCCCGACGAGGCAGTCGATCTCTATTTGTCCATATTCTATGTGGCACTTTCCTGGGATCTAAAGAGAGTGCAAGACTTGGCCAAAGCTGGCAAAGATGTGGCTGAAGACTGTCATTCATTACGTAATCGTTTGAGGGATTTCTTTGCTGTGAACTTTACTCTCATCCAGACATCGACGGATTCCAATGTTGCCTGCAATGTAAGAAGGGAGATTCTCCTAGAAATTATATCTTTAGTGCTTTGCTGCTTTCAGGCTTTTGTCTACACCTGTGATCTGTTTGTGCTATTTTCGGATCCTTTGCGGAAGAGCAGCAGTTCATCCATCCAGGCCTTGGAGTACAAATCCAAACAGCAGGACTATGAGCTGCTGGAGAAATATCTGCAGCGTTATGTTTTTGCCGGATCAGCTGAAGGAGCTGCCCTCCAGTTGCTCGAGCCGCAACAGTTTTCCATGCTGCAGAGCAAGCGACGTGTCCTGGTCAGTTACCTCAAGCTAATTTTCCACAACGTTATGCCCATGATGAGAGCTTGCGTTGCCTATCAGTATTACGAGCAGGTAAGTTACGGAATAAGATTAGGTAGAATACTTCATTTCGTTGTTTCCATTTTAGTATCATCCAGTTTTCGGTGACATTATGCGTTCCACCATGGAGCACAGCTTGGCCATGAATCCCACAAACTTTGGCATGACCGTGATGCACACCTGTCTCTTGGTCTACAAGAGAATCAGGGTGACCTACGCGGATTCCTTTCAAGCGGCAGCATCAACCGAATTCGCCAAGCTGCTGAAACTGGCGAATCTTCTGGCGGAGCTGTTTCACATCAAGCAACTGGAGGTGCGTCAGGGTATCCTCATATTGCATCGAGCCGGGATTAGGTTTGCCGTAGAAATGACTCTCGATGATCCTTCGGCTGCACCCAAGGATCTCTTGTATCTGAATGTCATTCAACAGTTTGTGCCACAACTACTCGCCCAGGATATGCTGGATGTCTTCAATTTCCTGAAGTTTATCGATCAGACCCGTCGTGCAGATGAATGGCAACCCTTATTCTCCTATCGAAACTGCCTTGAGATTGCTATCAGACAGAGTTGTCGTCGTGAGTTCATTAATCCGTGATGGAATACGACAACTTCTGTAATCGATTTCTCATTACAGGCGAGGATCTTAATGATATATTCAACTACACGGCACAATGAAAACTATCGGTGCAATTCTTCTGCTGTGGAATTCGCTTATTGCGATTTCTAAAACATTTTTAATCAACTATTTGCAATATTTTTAGAGGATTTATTCATTACAATAATTTTTTTAAAATTATTTCTATAAAGGGTTTTTAATCAATTTTAATATTTATTAAATTATATTAAAAACTTTATTAAATTTTAGTACTTTTGCTATTAGAGGACAATGTATAGTTAGCTTTCAAATTTAAATAATATGCAAAAGCATCAAAATCGATTAAATAGATTGATACTTCATTCTGTAATTTTATTATCATTCTTCAATCAAAATTGTATGCAATTTCAGACATTGCTTTGCTGGTTTCAACCATGTTAACTGAATATTTCAAAGCATGCTCTCTACACAGAGAGGGACTTTCCATAGAAAATGTCCCTGTGGTATCCTGGGCATTATGACATTTGTATAGCGATTGCTATTGACATTTGCAGCTAAAAGCTAACCTATCTGCAATGTGCCACACAATGTGAATACTGCCTTTCAATAGGTTGCATAATATGTAATATGCAGTATACACGTACGTATTTGAGTACTTGGTATGTGAATCGAATGCATTCACAGGGGCCACCCTGCATTCAATCAGATACGAAAGGACGAGGGGTGAGGAGCGGGGCGATAGGTAGGAAAGAGGCAGCTGTGCTGGCTGCTAAAATGTATCAAATTTCCATGTTGCATTCAAAAGAACGATTCGGAGCTGTCTGCTCAACAATTTTCAATTTCAATTTCAATGGCCAATGCCGGGTGCTGACAAATTGACTTGCAACTTGGCGGGGTTCAATTGGAAAAGAAAGGACCTCGCTCAAAAGGCGTTCAGCGGCTGTCAAAGGATGCACACGAGCTAACACGGCCTTTGACACCCGGCCGATGGCTTGAACCCCATTAAGAGGGTCAAGGTGTACGATATGTACTTATACATTGTACATATAGTAAGTGCGCGCCAAAAATTTCATTTTTGGGAAATTGTAATTCAAGTGGACACAGGAGCACTTCTGTTTTTGGTTTTAGGTAACCGTGTACATATCGATGTTCATGTCCATTTCCTTGGCACATGCCAAGTGTCTGTTTTGGGTGTCCGATTACGAAGACGTTCAAGTGTCCCACTCATGGTCAGCTGACGTCATAAAATGGGCCATAAAACTGGCGAACGCGTCTCCACAATGTGGATGCAGCGGTTGTCACAAAATTTGGGAAGGAGTCCGAGTTGAGATTTGGATCACAGCTGCGCGAGTTGGAGTTTGCTGCGCTATTACCATGCCAGGAGGTCGTTAGCCACGGCAACATCTGGGATCTAAATTGGCCCATATACAGATCTTAAGATCTGTGGCAGGTAGGGACCATCAATTTCGCGTAACGGGCATGTCGAGCAACCGCTAGAGTCCTGCCACAATTGTATTTCCCTCTCCCTCTCTCTCTCTCTCTCTCTGTCTCTCTCTCTTTGTGTGTCCGCCGGGGAGCAACGGGAATTGCTGTGGCAGCCAGCCAGCGGCACATCTGTGCTGATGCGATCCGAATCAGCGAGCGGCAACAACACTGCGGTTGCGGTTTAACGAGATGCGTTACCGCCTCCGACACACGCCTCCGCCTTCTCCTGCGCCTCCACCATCATCTTCACCTTGCTTCCCTCCGTTTTGGGCTGCGATGTCTGTGTGCGATAAACGCTCCTCGCTTCGCCGATTAGTTTCTTCATTTTGGTCGAGTTTAAACGAAAGTGTAACACCATTTCGGGCCCATGTCCGACACGCGCATCTGTCGTCCTGCCATGGAAAGGGGCAAGCGTTCCTTCTCTACTCTACTCTCCTCTCCTCTCCTTCGTCCCTGCAATGTACCGAAATTTCGCAACGCGCGACACGTGGCACTTGATTCATATCAAATTTCTGGCCACAAATTGTATTACACACAATGCGCAACTATTTGGGAGTTCACATTTCGTTTTCACTTTACGTGTGGAAGGGTTTCCTCGTCCTGTTTTATTCCTTATTTCTGTTTTTTTATTTTTATTTTTTTTTTTTATTTTTTTTTTTGGCTCTGCTCTGCCAACTGTCAACCCATTTGAGCATATTTATGGCCAGTTGCCTGCAGGCATTCAGTTAGAGGGGGAGGTTGCAACTGTTATTAACCAAAATTTATAGCTCTCATTTTATTTTAATTTTTTTTTATTTTTTGGGTAAATACGTAGTGTGCAACTGCAAATGGAATATTGTCGGTTGGCGTTTAAAAACGCGTGCAGTATTGCTGAAGTTGCAAATTCATGTTGAATAGTTGCCAAGAGTAAGTTTTATTGCTTTCATCCACAGAAAATTGTTTGATAAACAGTTAATATATGTTTCCTAAAATGTTGGTAAAAATGTTAAGGTGTTTTTAGCAATTTTATTGTCATTAAAGTCTACATGTTCATATGTATATTTATTTTCCAATATCTTCATCGATGTCCCTGTTCTTTAAATGTACATATATTTCTTGAAAAAATATATAAATATAAAATTTACTCTTTTTTAATTTAAGTTGCTTAAAAATATTTAAAGAAATAGCTTAAAAATAATTTTAATTTAAATAATAACAACCTGCATTTAAATCATTTTGTTTCATCATATTTAGTTTAGTGCTTTAATTGATTAAAAATTTGCTTTAAGTGATAGTTGAAAAATGCTGTGAACTACTCTGTTTATAAATATGTTTGGAGAATCCGTTTAATCTGCTGGCGCTTTTCAATAATTGTGTAATTTTGTTGTTGTTGCTGTGTTTGTCAGTCGACGCGTGAATTGCTTGTTGTTTTTCCGCACAGTGGGCGGTCGTGAAAACTTCGTTTCACAAGTGAAATTCTGTTATTTATTAAGTGTGTATGTGGATGAAATTATAAGTGTGTAGACATAGTGTATGTGTGTTAAGCACCTGTAGGTTCGTTGCTAAAAGCTGAAAATCTCTTGTAGCTGTAGCTGAAACAAGCACAGAAGGAGTGTAGGTCCTGATACTTTTCAATACCTTAGGATTCAGATACTTGGATTATTCAATAAAATAACTTATTTAATTGACTCATTAATTTTGGACTAGACAGTAGGATAAAAAAAAGTGTGTTTATAAATTGATTAAACAACCGGATTCCCATTTTTCAATTACTAAATAAATACGCTACTTGTTAATCATTAATCTCTGTTCGGAGACATGTCCAAACACACTCTAACATGCATGTGCATGTTTGAGGCGCGTAGTTGCGTGTAAAAACATGAATTGCACGATCCATCAAGCGAGGAGTAGAATATTCTCCTGATTTCCTGACGTCGCGGTGTTGTTCTTTGACAAGCGGCGACTTTCATTGATAAATGCACAAATTTGTAGATTGTCAATCAGGACGATGATCCTCGCCGTGTGCTGTCTGACTGACTGATAGACAACAAACAAACAACAGTGTGGCAAGGACACAATCTGTTTGCTGCTGTTGCTGTTGTTATTGTTATTGCTGCACTGTTGTTCCCTAATGTCACTGCAAATAAGGCGCGTCCCATGTGTGCATGTGTGTGTGTGTGTATGGCTCCTAGACCGGTAGTCCAAGTCCGAGTCCGAGTCGAGGTAGAGGTAGAGTAAATCACTCGCATGTTTACAAATGTGTCGCCATCGTGTAATTCAATCCTTGAGCGCAGGATGCATTTCGGCAGCCGTCGCCGCTTGGCAAACCAATAAATACCACTTAGATGCAGCTAAGGACTCGCCCCCGACTCCCTAAGGAAGCGCAGCTCGACCCTGTGTGTCAACAAAGTCATGTGTCGGCATGTCGCCGTGTGCATATGTCGTGTCCTTTGACACACAGAAAGAGTCCTACAAACTGCAGCTGAGACTGCGCAGGACACGCATGTGAGGCATAAATTAACACGCAGGATTTCTTTGCTTTCGTTTCGAATCCGTTGCGCTGATCCCGCTGATCCCTGTCTGGCAATTGGTTGACTGCCTGCACCTTTGCTCCCCATTAGCACGCGTCCACTTGGGACGCACGCGCAGCATCCACTTGAAAGGATATACATATGAATATGGAGACGGTAGACGGTGCCACAGCATAGTTGCAAGCTGCACAAACCCCGAGACAGCTAGCAGCTCAAGTGCAGCCGGAATTGAGGCCGGGTTAAAATTAGTCAAGCCCTGTCAGCAAATCTGATTTAGTGGTGCGTCCCAACAGCAGATGCACCATCTGAAATCCCTGCACTTCTCCATTCCCTTTGTCTCTGCTCTCTGCTCTGCTCTCAAATTATAACTTTAGTGGCAATTTAATTAAGCAATTACAAGGGTTTTTCTGCTTTTAGTTGTTCTTTTGTCGAGTGTTGATTTATTTACAGATGCTCGGAAAGAGATCGAAATTGATACAGAAACATATGCTCAGATTCGAATTGAAAGAGGGTCAAGAATTGCATTGTATACAATGGATGTCGTTTAAGGAATTTTTTAGAAACAAGAAAACCTTACTATAATCTTGTTATGGTTTTAAAATTAATTACAATACTCTAATGAATTTCCTATCTGATACTATATTTTTTATTTTTGATAACAGCGAAGATTTTTCATATTATGCACGACTAAAAGCAGGCGGCAAAGAATAAATTACTAAGAATTAAAATTTAAAATGAATATTAAATATAAATTATGAACTGAAAAAAAGAAAAAAAATTAAAATTAGATCTGGGGTATGCAAAAATTATAGGTGATCCAACATTTGTTGCAAGGATTGATATTAAGCTCTTTATTTAGAATTCCGTTTGAAGATTTAAATATATTCCATTAAAATTCTATATTTTATTGTGATCTAGCTCTAATTTTACGCTCTACTAAATATATGTATCTTTAAGGATCATTTAGATTGCAATATATGAAGGTCGTTCTGGTCAGGTTTATTGCCTAGGTCAAGCGTGCGACATATAGACAGATCAATTAAATGCGATATTTATATCAATTGACACGGATCACAAAGTGGACAATTAGTTTCTACAGCAAGTGACCACAAGTGAACATGGTTGGACAGATGGTCACATGAGGAGAGAGAAGATAAAGTGAGGGTGTCACCAGGTCTGACCCCAAGTGTCAGTCTCTCTTAGGTGCGTTCAAGTGCAACAGATGCAGAACCAGAAAAATGAACAGAAATTAATTACAAGTCGATAGCCGGACATGTCCAGCCTGGAATAAAGATGCATAAAATGTTGGAGTTATGGTTTTTTTTGGCGAGTGACAAGTGTTTCGGGACGACAGCTGACTTTCACTTGCTTCCCCCCTTTCTATTTTTTTTGGGGTATCAAAAAGCCTGCTTCAATAGCAATCCCATTCGAGCCTGAACAATTAATCATGTGTAGCGTCATTTTGTGATTTTTAACGACTTGGCCTGCTGTCAACGCATCCTTCGAAGTGGTTTCATGTCCCAGAGGCGTTTGCCGCCTCATAAAATTGGGATGCGCCCTGATAAATGTGCCTTGGGCAGACCATCAAATAGATTTATTATTGAAAATATTTGTGCCCTTTATTGTTTGATTGTTATGGGTTTGTGTTGCTTTTCAGACTCCAACTCAACCAACTTCATCCCGCTCAGTGTTATGACAGGACCGGACGAAAGAGAGCGAGACAAACAACCAAGGGAGACTTGAGAACAAATGTTGTGTTAAATTTATTTCATTACATTGGCATTTTATGATGACTTGGCGCGTTCTCTTTCATTTCTATATATTGTTTATACATTTCAAGGCGTTCGATTTGAGGGCAATAAAAGTGCAAATGGTCCTTGGCACAGGAGCAGCATCAGCTGTCATCTCTTTGAATTGGGTCTTTGAACTTTGGGCTACGACAGCAGCTGAGTTCGACAGATACTTGTATTAAATGAAAGTGAGCAAAAATTGTGCTGATTTTGTAGTTTTATATTTATATTTATTATATAATTTATATGTATGTTTTTCTGCTTTCTTAAGTAAATCATAGTAATAATCATATCAAAGTTGATAGAGGTAAAATGGAAAAGCACCCTGTAATCAAAGAAATGTTGTTATTTCTGTAAGAAAATGTGGCAGACAGGGAGAGGCGCTACTTTAAGAAGAATATGAACAGTAGTTAGATTTAAGCGGATTGCTTCCCACACAGTAGCTGAAGCGGTAGCAGTTTCCATGTCCGAAAAATGTCAGTGGCAGCCATCGATTGATTAACCTTATATATGCCGACACATTCATCGTCAGCCAAATCCTGCATACAACACTAATTAACCCTTGTACAGATGAGAAAAGAAAGACAGGTAGAGATAGAGGGAGGAAGGGAGCTTGTCGGGAGTTGTCGGGAAGCGGAGCACACACACACACACACACACACACACACATAGACACACCTTTACACATAATTAGAGGCCTGTTGACTGCGCCGACAATGAATGGATATGAATGGTAAACAGCGAGCACAGCAACACGTTACCAACCATGTCCAGCGTGTCATCCATTCATTAATCCACATCCCATATTGAAATGCCAATGGGAAGGCGGCTAAAGCACCACCTGAGCTCTGTCCATGCAACCGCCTTGGTGTGTGCAAACGGCGGCACAACAACAAAGCCACAAGAGCCTATTAGCCACAATAAAGAGGCATCTTCTCGACGTCGACGTCGTCGTCGTCGTCGTCGTTGTTGCATCGTCTCGAGTCCCAATTCTATTATGCTGCTCTATGCAGATGAATGGGCTGCTTGGAATGGGTTCGCCATGGAGATGTGTTTGCTCGCCAGATGCCATTACAATGTAAATACAAGAAAAGTTCAATCGGCAACTTGATGCGGGTCTCAATTTCAGATGGCTGCAGAAGGGTGACGGGGCTTATAGCACACGTAGAAAGCCATTTCATTAGGCAGACACAGACAGTCAACGTCTCCATCTCCATCTCCATCTGCATCTGAGTTCCCGACTGTTCAACAATTGATCAAATATCATAATTTATCAAATGACAATGCGACGGCGGCCTCTGTGAGGCAACGGCCCCGATCTATCTATCTATCTATATACAATATATATGTATATGTGTGTGTCTGTGTGCCCGGGGCAACTTGTTTGCTTGCCCCAATCCCCACACCCAGGCAAATGTGGCACTATCCCTCGCATCTTTGGTGTCTGTCACGTCGGGTTTTCGAAAGCTACAACTTAATTTATTTGAACAATTTAGTCTGACACAACAGTCCCAGAATCCAAACAGACCCATTTGCCTTGTCTTGTTCTTATTTATACCGATGGCCCTGCCCAATGAAGCTATCAAAGCTATCTGTTTAGCATAATTGCAGGCCAGCTATAGACGATTGTTCTGCTCGTGGCTCGTGGTGGTCTACGACAACCCTACCCACAATGTACAGTGGAACGGATTGGATAAAAAGCACATATAAATTTTTAAAATACTATTACAATTAAGTTGCAGAAGTTTTTCTGGTTATTTTATTAAGCGAATTTTAACTTCTATTGTACAACTTTTAAATATTATTCAAATTGTGTAACAAATTTGTTAATAATAAGAATAATAAAAATTTCTTGATTTTTAGACCACTTATTTGAGATTTTTTATTTTAATTTTTCTGTCAAAGCTATCTAATTTGTGGGACAATTAGTAAAAACAAATATTATTTATTTTAAAAGCCTGTTTTGCTATCATTCAATTCTGTTTTTTAAGAAAAAAGTTAGCTTTCATTTTCGAATCATAATTTTTTCGAATCTAGTTGCCCACTGTAATAGCATTCGGAATGGAAAATCGCATTTACCTTTGACAAAAGTATTGATTACTTTTGCTATTGAGAATAGTTACAAAATTGTATGTAAACAAAAAAACACATTGAGAATATTGAAAAATGGACAAGCCGCAGCAAGTGGCGAATAAAGAAGTGGACTTGGAGTGGAGATGCTGTTGCAACTGCAAGCGGAAGCTCGATCCCTATCAGATATTTGAGGAGAACATCGAGGACATCGCAAAGAGTCTGGCACAGATAATGGTTATATGTGGCATTAATACGATCAAGTCCTGCAATGCCAGATCGATTATAAAGCGAGCGTTTGTCTACCACGAGAAGATCCGGACACGTTGCTCAACGCTTCCTCCAGAGAATACGCATCTGCATCGGGATGACATGTTGCAGGCACTGCGAATCAAGTGTGAAATGGAGAGTGTTGAGGCGATGTTAACGTATGCGATTATTAAGCGAGCCTTTAAGGCCTTTTTCCATGGCAAACCGGACAGGACGATCAGCAATCCCTTTGTGGATGCCATGACCATACATAAACAGAAGCCAGCTTGGTTGCATGCCGCATACAAGACGGCCAGGATCTTTGAGAACTACAAGACGGCATTCTTCTGGGCCCACAAGTCCTACGAGAAGCAGATAAATCTCGTCTATCGCGGGCTATACGATCGCATGAGTGCCAGGTCGAATCCACTAATGGCACCGATTTGTTCCTGTCGCAATTGCTCCAAGAAGGAGGTGCCAGGACATCCTAAGCCCGGCGAGAAGGTGCACGAGAAGTTCAAGTTGGCAGACTGTGCCGATCTGCCCAAGGAGTGCATCCTGTGTGGTCTACAGATGCCCAAGATTATACCGGAAGGAAGGCATAAGCGACCTCGTCCCGTAATCAACCATGAGATTAAATTGCCACGTTGCACCACTTGCAACTCGCCGCTGCTCATCTGTGAGTGCAACATTGACCAGTTGACCGGTGAGTTGTATGGCGAGTGCGGTCAGGACTCCTACAAGGTCAAGTGGTATCGATTGGAGGAGGAGCCAGAGCAAGCCAAGAAACAAAGCATGGAACAACCAGATACAAGTTATGAGGATGCACTGGAGCCCTCAATTGATTGGGAGAATCATCATTGTCCCATCGACTGTGTGCCTGACAGCAACAGTGAATCCTCAAATGTGTGTCATTCCGATCAACTCTCTAGCTCAACTGCGGATGAAAGTGGTTCCTCCTTTACCACCTGCTCGGATACCGGCAGTTTGAATGTTGTCGAAAAGTTGGAGAAGTATCTCAACAAACTGTGGGCCGAAGATGTTGCCTCCCAAAGGAATCCCAATTCCTATTTACCCAAAACTGTGTTTCCACCTCAAACGCCATGCGAGCCTTGTAATCGAAAGTGAATACGAACTTTCCTTTCATTTATTTTGGCATCTTGTTAATTTTGCACTAAAATATATACTATCTTAATCGTAGTTTATTGCACATATTTTTGTAGACCAAAATTGATTTGTTTTTAATTTAGTGCTAGGAAGACATACCTAAAAACAGTCAAATTTAATTTAGACTTTTATTCAAATAAAGTTTTACCCCAATTAATGAACGTTTTTTAAGTTTCAGTGCCATGAGTAAAGCTTTCAGAGAATCGCCCCTTCCGATATTAATTTCATTTTTAACGGCAGTTTTATGCATTTTAGTTGTTTATTTTTATCCTAATTCTTTACAATTAAAAAACCATTCTCTACTACTGTTTTTACCCGTTCACGTCTGTTTTAAACTCAAATATTTTCAAACTAATGAGCAACAAGCAGGGAATAACACGGCAGCCGTTACCGGAAATGTTAATCGAAACTAACCGTTTCATTTTTAGTACCGGAACTGAAACCGTAACCGAATGAAAATTCTCTGTCAAGAACTAAATACCGAAACGTTAGTACGTAGTTGTCGAACTTCCAACTGTCATAACTTGATCAAAAATGAATATATTTTTGAACGGAATGTCATTTTAATCATGATTTGGCCTCTAAATTCATTCTGTATTCAAAAAAAAAAAAAAAACAACACTTAAGCTTGATTCTGGGAAGATTCATTTTTCTGTAAAAAATCATGGCAAACTGAAGAAAAATTTTGACTTGTAACTAACTTCAAGCTTTCATAACTTTGTCAAAAATGAACCGATTTTAAAGCGGAATGTCATTTTCATCATGTTTTGGCATCTTAATTCATTCTACATTCAAATTTAATTAATATTGAAAAAAAAATATTTCTCCTCAGGATGTTGGTTTTGAATTCAAACCATAGGGTCCCCCCTTTGAAATTTCGAAAATTCAAAATTTTAAATCTCAAGTTATCACTTTTAATCAACTCCTTATGTCGTATTTAGTATAAAAACAACACTTAAGCTTGATTCTGAGACCTTTCATTTTTTTGTAAAAAATCATGTGAAATTGAACAAAAATTTGGACTTGTAAAGTGGCTAAATCCACAGTCTGACCAACTTCAAACTGCCATAACTTGATCAAAAATGAATAGATTTTCGAACGGAATGTCATTTTAATCATGATTTGGCCTCTAAATTAATTCTGTATTCAATTTTTGTTCATTTAGAAAATTTAATTATTTTCGACCAAGATTCGATTTTGATGCTAAGGGTACCCCCTTTGAAATTTCGAAAATTCAAAATTTTAAATCTCAAGTTTTCACCTTTAATCAACTCCTTATATCGTAATTAGTTTAAAACAACACTTTAAACTTGATTCTGAGACCTTTCATTTTTTTGTAAAAATCATGATGAATTTGATAAAAATTTTGACTTGTAAGGTGGCAATATCCGCAGTCTGACCAACTTCAAACTGTCATAACTTGATCAAAAATGAATAGATTTTCGAACGGAATGTCATTTTAATCATGATTTGGCCTCTTAATTCATTCTGTATTCAATTTTTGTTCATTTAGAAAATTTAATTATTTTCGACCAAGATTCGATTTTGATGCTAAGGGTACCCCCTTTGAAATTTCGAAAACTCAAAATTTTAAATCTCAAGTTTTCACCTTTAATCAACTCCTTATATCGTAATTAGTTTAAAACAACACTTTAAACTTGATTCTGAGACCTTTCATTTTTTTGTAAAAATCATGATGAATTTGATAAAAATTTTGACTTGTAAAGTGGCAATATCCGCAGTCTGACCAACTTCAAACTGTCATAACTTGATCAAAACTGAACCGATTTTCAAGCGGAATATCATTTTGATCATGATTTGGTCTCTAAATACACTCTGCATTCAAATATTTTTAAATTCGCTAAAAAAAATTTTTTTGCCCTAGGTAAGTTTATTTTGATGTCATATTTATTATAAAACGACATCTTAAAATTATAAAATGTTTTAAAATTGAAAGAAAAAAAAAGGAATATAACCTTTTACCTAAATAGGTATTTCGGGACGTATCGGACTCGAAACCGTAACCTTTATTTGTTTCGGTTTAATTCCCTGGTGGCAAATAATAGTTGTTTAGTCAGTGACTCTTAAAATTCGCATACCAATATTGTTTATTATTTTTAGCGCCACATTTAGCTTTATATTTGATCACACCTCAGAGTAGATTCCTAGTTACCACCTCTGAAACTCGTATCAATATGTAAGACAGTAACACAGCAGGAGGCAATTGTGGAGTCGCCCACATGCGAATTGGAGCCTCGGGCATTGGGTTTATCGGGGCGCTGGCACTCAAAGATCGCGAACTGACAATGGCCACTTAAATGCCATTGCCAAGTTGTAATCGCTGTTAAATTGCTGCCTCAGCTACTGTTGTCAACAACTTGCCTCACTTGCCCCTTCAGCAGAGCTTCCACATAAATCGCTCGCATTATCTGCGCACTTGCATCTCTACAGCCAAGTTTTGGGATTGGGATTGGGATTGGAATGGAGAATGAGTAAAGGAACATTGCGAGTATGGCACGGGTTTCGATCTCGGTTGCAGTCTGGAGAAGCTCGTCGTCGTCGTCGTCGTCGTCGTCGTCGTCGTCGTCGTCGTCGTCGTCGTCGTCGTCGTCGTCGTCGTCGTCGTCGTCGTCGTCGTCGTCTTTGGCTGCTTATCAATCTCAGCTCATCTGCACGCAGTCTGTGAGGGAACAGAACATCTTCTGCGAAAAATAATTCCGCAACTTGTCACATTTTGTAAGCGTCGAGTCGCGTCGCGTCGCATCGGAGACGCCTCTGCGCCAATGGTAATGGTAATGGCCATGGCCAAGTCCTTGACTGTCACCTAGACTATTTTTGGCAGCCTGCAGCGCTCTAAACGTTGTCGTTTAGCTGCAGTCTTAACTCGAATCTCTAGTCTGCAAGTTTTGTCTCTTGTTTCTTTGCGAGCTGCATTTGCATATAGATTTATTTTTATGACCATTACAATGGATTGGCGACGTTCAGGTCTTTCAGTATTTATGTGTGAGCTCGAGTATATTTCGAAAATACTTGAAGGAAATAAAAAAGTATTAAAAAAGAATAGTTTTTCTTTACTACAAAATTGTTTACTCTTATAATTTTTAAACTAATCTCTTGCTAATCTCTACACTTAATTATATTATTTAAAATTATGAAATATTTCCACATCTCACTTAGCAAATCTTAAATTGTGATGTTCTCGCATTAGAAATCAAAGTGGCTTCACATGCCACACTTGGAGTCGTCTCGAGTAAACAAAAAAAAATTGGAAAATATGAAAAGCTCTCGCACAGTCAATTGATGAACCATTGAACTTTTGAAAAGGCAATCAAAATTGCTCGTAATGCGCTCACTTTGGATGCTGCCACCAGTCGGTTGCAAGTGCCTCCTCCACTTACCACTTGCTGGCCCCAAACTTTAGTTTTGTTAAATGCCCTAGAGATTTCGCTTTGATTGTGGCTCTGTGGAACTTAATAGTCTTTTTATAGCTGCACTTTTCAACTGCAATTAATGAAGTGTCGAGTTGTTAACACCAAAACACAAGCGGTACAACACATACAAAAAACTTGCTACATGCCACTGCCACTACCACTGCCCCTGCCCCCTATTTACGATACGCTTCTATTTCCAAACATTTCCAACATTTTGCCCAGACCGAGACATGCTGGGAATGGAAAAAGCCGAGCAGCGTTCTTGCCTGGAAAATGTAAACAAACAAATTAAAACGAGTCGAACGGCAGCCGCCGACGTCGCCATCTCTTTGGTCAGGCTCAATGATGCGGTGCCTCCAGGTGAGAAATCGGGTGCGGCATTGCAGCTCGTTGCATGCCTCTGGGAAGCGCCCCAAAGCAAACACAAACAGACCCAAAGACAGAAGCACCATCTGAAGCCCTTTAATCTCCAAAAGCATTTGAAGGCACTATCTCGCACTCAGAGTTTATGAAATGTTTGAGTAGATATCAAATTGAATTAAGACATTAAATAGGTGGAGCTTCTTTTAAATGTCTGAAGTCAGCAAGTCGTGATCAAGAAGTTAAACTCACTTTAATTTCTCAAAATGAGACTGTGACTAACAGCACAAATGTGGAACAATGCAATCAATCTTAAGATTGACTATCACAATGGAACAGTGATTCAAAGCCATGGTAAAATGAGTAAAATATTTAAATATGATAAATTTCAATTTGTTCTTTAAAGTACTGCATTTTTATTTATTTATTTATTTGTTTATTTATTTACTTATTTATTTATTTACTTATTTATTTGTTTATTTATTTACTTATTTATTTATTTATTTATGCACGACTAAAAGCAGTCTGCAAAGAAATAATAACTAAGAATTAAAAATATGTTAAGAATTATAATTTAAAATTAATATTTAATAAATATATTAAATATTATAATATTAAATAAATATGATTAAACATTTGTTGCAATGATTGAATTTCACCTTTTACAAATTTGCTTGAGTCTTGGTCCTATTTTAAGGATTGGCATAGGTTCATTGTATGATGGTTTTGACTTATGTAGTTGGTAAGAGGAGAGTAGTTAACCTGACCGAAAATGACTGTGGGAAAACAGTTGGAGCGTCAAATGATAAACCTGTTTGTCAATTAAACAAAAATATTGTAATAGCTGATAACAGAATGGGCAAACAGAGAACCATTGCGGAGGCAGATGCCGTGATGAGAACTTCCCAAGAAACCGAGAATCGAGAACTGAGAACTGAGAACCGAGAACACAAGAAACAACCTGTCAACCCAAAAGACTGGGACTCTGGATCGATGTGCTTGACGCCCGTCGGTTTCATTATCGCCTTTGCCTTCAACTTTGGCTTGGACTGTCCCCATCCAGCTCTTGTTATTGTTCTTCTTCTTGGCCAAGTTCCCTTGGCTTATTGTTTAGTGAAGCATTTAACTTATAAATATTGTGTGTGGCAAGAAGAAAAGTGTTTTGTGTATGTGATACCGTTTTGAAATGTGCCAGCAACAGACAACGATGACGACGACGACGACGACGACGTTGGAGTCAGACCGTGGAGAGCAGAGGGAAGAAGAAGGAGAAGGAAAAGAAAAAGAGATGTCGGGCAGAGGAAGAAGGAACGGGACGCAATGCTGTGAAATATTTCCCATGACAATTCTGTTTGTTTTTCGTGTATTGTCTGAGTCGCCTTGCTTGGTCTTGGCACCTTACCGTCGTCGTCGTCATCGTTCACATCGTCGCCCACTCGTTTGTCCAGATACTAGAGCTCTCAAGTTCACAGTTCTCAGCTTAGAGTTCTACAGTTGGCCTGGTCCACAATGCATAGAGTACTCTCTATTTGCTTTATCTATGCTCTGTGTTGACGACCCTGCGCTTAACTTCCCAGGCAACTTAGCGACTCTTTTAAACCCTTGAGTCACAATGGACCCAGAGAGCATTGCCTGAGTAAATGGCCACCCCAATGGACCGGACCCCCCACCCAATTATGGCCAGGGCATTTAGGCAGCCGTCCAGCACGAGTTGGTATCTGAAACATTTCAAGAACCAGTTGCGAATACATATTTAAACACAATTTAAAAATGTAAGTGGTGAGACTGTTCGACTAGCGGGTACCCTGTTTCTAAATTGTATACTTAACTCGTGGAAATAACAGAAATCTATTAATTTATGTCGTGAATTTTTCGTTTTTGACATTCTTTTTCTGTTTAAATATTCTATTTAAAATATTTAGAAAATTATCAAATATAGTAATATTTTAATAAAACTCCAAACTAGACTCGTTTAAAAATCAAATTGTGGTCAATTCTTATGATTTTTAAACGAATCAAAAGACAGTTTTTTAAATATTTTATAGTAAGAAATAATATGCTAAAATTTAGTTAGAATGGTAGGCTGTATGACAAAGTTAGGGTATAATTATTAGCTCTAAAGCCGGCGACGAGGTCAATGAAGTGCCGCCGAAATTCCATGGAATAAAAATATTTAACTTGGCCAATTTGGCGAGCGATAATTATGATTGTGTTGGAAACAGGCTCAACATTATTTGGGGGACCAGCCCAGTCGGTTGGTACGATTCGAGCATTGGTATTGAGTCCACCAATGTCGAAACATGTCAGGTTGGCGCTGTCGTCGCTGTCGTCGCTGTATCCGACGCAACTGATGACAGAGTGTGCAGTAAGGTTGCCTAATCTTCTGAAGCTGATACTTTAAATGCCACCAGAAAAGTTGCTCATACAGTTGCGGTTCCTTTGCCAGTTTGTTCAGATGCTCTGCCAAGCACTTGGGTGAATTGAATTCTGAGCTGCTTATGTAGGAGCCAGGTGGTGCAAGGTTGGTTAGATTGCTGCCACCAATCAAAACGGGCACCACAAAGTTATCCAGTGCCATGTAAAACTGTGGATGCACATAGTCCGGACAGGAGCTAGGATCAAAGATCAGCATAAACTTGTAGTGTGAGCAGCTGAGAAGAGAAGCATTTGAGAATATTATATATGCTAAATTTTAGTTGCTTTCTATAGTTACTCTTGGTAGCCATAGCAGCTGACATAGGCATCAAGGTCGATATATTGACGCAGCTCCTCTAGATAGAGGCTTTCGGGCAGTGTATAATCATTTACATCGTACATCATGTATACCACCGAAAATTGCTTCTTCGCTAGCAGTTGTCGCAATTTTAACTGGAGTTGTATCGGCAGCTCATCCAAAATGAGCTCTTCTTGTGGATCAAATTTCTGCACCCGTTCATCTTTCTGGCTGTGAGTTGAGAAATAATAATTTGTCCAGATCAGATCCGAGTCCAGGCGATAGCTCATCGTAAAGTTAAAGACTGAATCACCATGTGCATACAGTGGATTCTGGGCAAGACTCAGAGGATGTGTGGCAGCAAATACCACGAGATAATCTGGCGTATGTCTAATCTTCTCCAGCCCCGTTAGCGAATAAGGAATATGCGAATAGACGACCACAGCATCAATTGATCTTTTGTCGTAATCACGATTACTGGTCACCACACAGCCGCATTGCAGATGATCCCAACCAGGAAGAACCTCATCTTCATTCCAAATAAGAATAGCATATCCATTTGATTTCTCAACTGATTTAATTACTTCAGAGTGTTGAACCAAGTGCAATAGTAAGTAGACCACAAATATGGACAGAACACACCTTAATATGATGTGGTTAAGATTTCTGCCAATACACCGATAAGGTATGACATTGGGGGATCCAACTGATCGATAATGCGGCGGCGGAAGAATCGATAGTTCATAGTATCCAACCTCATCACAGTCTTTATTGTAAGCGGAGTCTTCCACCTTTTCCTTTGTCTGCAAATTGCTTGATTGTAAATTAAGTCGATTGCTTAGAATTTTGTCCGTTGGCATTTTGAAACTGAAATCGATTAACAATCGATTGACATTTTTTATGAAAATTAATAGTTTTTAATTCTGTAAGCGAAAATATATAATAGAAGCTGATCTGAGCCAACTAAGTTATGTATTAATTTAAGTATAACTAAAGATGGGTGTATCAATTTTATGATACAATGAAGAGTTGTGTGTTTATTTATTCTTGTAGGGTTCGAAATTTTCAATGCAAATGAAACCCTCTTAGAATGAAGACAAGACATATATAAATCTATAATTTTATATTATAAAATATATTGCTGATTTAATGTATCGTAATTACTGTCAATTTATTTTATTTAAATTTTATTTTTTCCTTCATGGCTTTTACCTAAAAGACAACGACAACTTAAAATCATTTGGTTACTTTGACTAAATTTGAAAATCACAAGTATTTAACAGCAGCAAAAAAATGAATATTAAAATAAACTTAATCATAATTTGAGAAACATTTAAAAGTTCCATGTTAGACGCTCGCTGGGAGGGGGACACTTGTATTGAGTCCACCATTTCTGAAACTCTTCGGGTTTACGTTCTCGTCGGGGCTTCTTCAGCTCCTTACAGAGGGAGCAGTAGGGTTGCCTGATTTGATGGAGCAGATACTTGGAATGCCACCAGAAGAATTGTTCGTATAGATGCGATTGAGAGCCAATCTTAATTAAATACTGTGCCAGTCTTTCGGGTATTAAGAAATCATTGCCGCTGATATATGAGCCAGGTGGCAAAAGTTGGCTAATATCACCATTACTAATTACTACGGGCACCACAAAATTGGTCAATGCCATGTAGACCTGTGAATGCACAAAATCCGGACAGGAACTGGGCTCAAAGATCAACATAAACTTGTAGGGCAAGCATCTGGAAAAGAATGGGATATTTCAGGGGGATTAAAGTGTACAGGATCAAGTCTTATATAATTACTCATTGAGTTCGTGGCAGTTCTTAATCATGTTAAGCTCCATGTGTTTCCGCAGCTCCTCCAAGTAGATGCCTTGGGACTCAGTGTATTCGTTGACCTCGTAGGACATATAGACCGCCAGAAGGTGCTTCAACTTCAGTCGATTGCGGATCTTGGATGCCAAATGATCTGTCATATTTGTCATAAAGTTTCTATCTGGCTGTACAAATTCCTTAACCGGTTGATGCAACTTAAGCCGAGTTGAAAAATAGTAATCTGACCAATGTAAATCCGAATCCAAACGATAAGTCATGGTAAAATTGAAATAAAATTCACTATACTGCATCAGGGGATTCTGGGCAAGACTCAATGGATTTTTGGCAGCAAACACAAGTAGAAAATTCGCAGTGTGTCTAATCTTCTCAAGTCCGAGCAGAGAATAAGGTCGATCCGCATTGACGATGACAGCATCTATTGGCAAGGTAGCATAATTCTGAATGCCAGTCACAATACAAGGACATTGATAATGGTTCCATCCACGTACTGGAGTCTCTTCGTTCCAAAGTAGTATGACGGATTCATTCATTGGTTTAACGTATTGAGTTTGTCGATCGCGTGGCATCAAATAAATTAGCAAAACAATAACAAAAAGACAAAAACTCCATTTCAGGACAATCCTTCCACGACTGCTCAGCAGTTTCCGAGGTCCAGCTGAGCGATGTGGCCTAGGATAAATTGCCAAATCGGCATCTAGATCTATATCAGCATTAATATCTTGATTCCGGCTTCGTGGTGTCTCCACCTTCTGCTGCTCCATCTGCTCCATTTAAAGATTACGTCGATAAGATTTTTTCCAATTGGCTAAAATATATGAGTATTATTTACTTTTGAAGTGGAAGTGGTTGTACATGAAATTGTACATGAAATTTGAGTAACATCGCCAACTATAAATAAACTAAAGCGAACAAAAAAAAAAACAAACTGATAAGATATATGTGAGTCCTTTACTGTACCCTGGAGAACTACAAACAATAATTCATCATCAGTTGAATACATTAGTGAAATTGTTGCCATATACGCAATTTTCTGTTCCGGATTGAAAAGTATTATATCCTTGACACAACTTCAAACCGATTTGATTTTCATCTATTTTTCATAAGTGGAACATGCGAATTTCTACCATGACATGTCATGCATTCATTCAGGCGGGAATCGAAACAGCAACAAGGTAATCAATCATTTTGCCAAACCATCAGAAACATGACAATCCGCCAGCAAATTTTGCGTAATTCTCACCGTCAGCGAAAGTGGGCGGAAGTGGAGAGAGAGCAGAGGAGTGGAAGAGAGGAAGCAGCAAACAGCCGGGACATTGTGCTATGACATGGCATGGCCAATCCATCGATGATATATCACTGCAATTTCAGAATATTCATTTTTGCCCACTTTTGCCACGCTGCTCATTTCAAATGCGATACGCAAACTTGCCAAGGATGTCGCGAGCCATCTGAGATTGTACAGAAAATTGGACAGTAAACGTGCTGATGGCTCTGAATCTGACTTCGTTGCCATTCATCCAATAGGTGCAAAAAAAGAAAGGAAGAATAATAAAATGGGCAAAAACTTTGCAATTTTTCAATTGACAAGCGTTGGATTGTAAAGAGTGAGATGGACTGAAATCGTTTAAATGAGAAAGAGATAATTCTGGAGGGGATTGGCATTGGCACGTAGCAACAGTTGCCATGCAAATTTGCCAGCGCCTGCTTTATAAATAATGTGCCGTTTATGTGCGAAAGTGAAATGGAATTGCCATAATGCCAGACGGGACCAGGACTGGCAGTGAGATTGCAAACTGGTAACAGTTGCAGGCAGAGATAGGAAAAGCAGGGGAGGTGAAGATGGAGCCAATGCAGCGGGCATATCACATTAGAAGTGGGGGAGACACGAAGTTAAACCAAAAAAGCTGCAAACAACGAAACACATATAAATTTTAATTATTCCTGCGAATCCAAAACGAACAACAAATTCAGCAAGAGGGAAAGAGAAAGAGAGAGAGAGATGAGTCGAAAACAAAAGACGGCAATACGATTGCATTTGAAGGAGTCGAAGTTGGAGTCAGAGTCCGTGCTCCTTTTGGCCTGATGCTCAAGTCATGTCCAAGTCAAAGTCAGAGAATGGAATTGAAATTCCATTGTGAATTTTGGGGGCGTTGCCGCGTCGAAAAATGCAATAAATATGCATATGAGAGAGCGCGGAGAATTATGGCTCTGGCTGAAGATTTGAATAATTTGGTTCCCACACTCAGTTCTAAATGTGCAACCTCAAGCTCGAGCCAATAACGATGATGACGATGATGATGATGATGACGATGACGATGGCGGCTACCAAAGTCACTATTTTAATTAAAGTTATTAATAGGCCTGCCACAGTTGAGATCGAGCGTTTCGTCTCTATGTGATTTACCTGTTATATTTGTACCTTTTTTTGGCCAGACAACATGACCATTTAGTTGGTTAGTCAGTTTGAGAGGTGTCCTTAGCCTCAATTAAATGTGCCACACACACATTGTTGGCAACTGCTTAATTATCGATTCGAACGAACCAAAGAAAAAAGGACGCCGGCGGCAAAGTCGCCACCTTAGAAAGACGCCGCAGCCGCTCAAATTGGACTTGATTGCGCTGTCTTCGGATTAAGAGAATCGGCAACGGTATAGACAGACACACAATTGGAATTTCGAAGAGCGGGGCCACGAATTAACATGTAATTATCTCAGCTTCGTCTGCACCACAAATGAAACGCAACGAATCGTCGGCGACACCCAAAGCAAAAACAAACTCTGTCTTGTTACCACCGGCAACGTGGCATGGCCTAGGCAGCTGCCACTTCATGTTGCCGGGGTGTGTCCATCCGAAATTGACTTAGCCTATGGTCGATCCTTCGATTCATCGATACTTCGATCCTTCCTCGTCGACCACCCGCGCTAGTGGCGCTAAAGTTGTCAGCCGCATCGGCACCCTAATTAGGTGCTATCTACGCGTTCCGATTATTATTGGGTTATTGATGTGCCGACCTGGTCTCGTTCTCCCGTCTCCCTTCTCACTTTCACTCACTAAGAAAGAAATTGTATTTCCTGGACACGCACTCAATCTCTTTCTTTCTTACACCAAGTTGAGTCATGGCGCCACTCGAAAGTATTCACATGCCATTCAATGCTGACCCACAAACCGCCACTCATTCATCGGGCAATCAAATCTGAGTAGCTCAGTGATTATCACTGCCCGGTACCAAACATTGTCCACTTTTCCTCATCTTTTCCTCCCGCACATTTCCTACAAATCTTTTGCACGCCTCCACAATTTGTTGCTGTTGTTGTTGTCATTGTTATTGCTGTCGTTGTTGTCTGTCATCCGCGTAAACAGTTTGATGATGGCAATCAAGTAAAGTTTGGCCCCGTTGGGCAATTGCTGCCTCGCTTTATTGTCACGATCAGCGAAAATTTAAAGCTCCTCCAAGTGACCTCTCAGCGGGGGATGTGGCATGTAACTGTGGCAACGATGACACATGGCTGCCACCGTTGCCCGGATGCAGGCACTTGCTGTCCGCTGATTGATGCGCTTTTCATTGATGTTGATAATGACATATGGAAAATTATGTAAACCAGAAATTCCGGTTGAAATTTTCACAAAATTCTATAGAGTTACAAAAGAAATTGAATTTAGCTTTTTCTTAAAAAAATCATCCTTTTCTAATCTTTGATTTAATTACCTGATTTTCAAACTAAACTGATTGATTGATTGAAAATAAAGTAAGCCAGAAATTTTGGGTGGAAATTTTCACTGAATTCTAGATAATTTTACAACAAAGAAAATCAAGTTTAAGAAAAAAGGATTTGCAATAATATTTAACTCTACAATTTCGGTCGAAGCACTCGTCAAATTATATTTTATATAAATTCTTTTCTACTTTTGCAGGCTACTGTTTGATAAATTTGATAGTTGCATTTTTCTTTTTATTGTACCTTAACAAACTTAACTTAATAAAGGCATTTTCAAAATTATGTTAGCCAGGTCTTGAAATTTCCACTAAATTCTAGAGAATTTTATAAACAACTGAGCTTGCTTAAATTTGCTCAAACTAAATTCCTTTCTTTGTCTTTGACTCATTTTTTTGTCTATTATTTTTTGCTACTCTTCGCTCTTTTAAAGCTTTCTTTGTGTACCTATTTTTCAGTTTTGCATTTTCCGCTTCATAATTATTTTATTACTCGCTTCCTGTGCAAATATTTTAGTTAGTCTCTAGCTATTTTCTACTTCTTGCATTTATTTGACATCTCTTCTCATTTATTATTCCTGCTGCCTGTTTTGTCCTTTTGGCCCATTCTTAAGCTTCCCTCCCACCTTCTAGGCGTTCTCTCTCCCACTCTCTCTGTTTCTGTCTGTCTCTGGGGATGGCAATTTGCTACCGTGACGACGAGACAGGGACAATTATGTAAATATGCGGAGGCGCCTGTTCCGAGCTAAGGACAATGGAACAACCGCAATTATTGCCGTCCATTTGGCGAATGGATGCGTGACAAAACGAGGAAAACATTGGGAGAGAAATAAAACACATTGAAAAGCATGACAACAGAGGACACACTGAGGCGCAAGGACAGTGTCGAGGTCGGGACAATAGGCGGCACAGCGGGAGTGGCAGCGAGGTCAAAGGTCAGCCGCGCTAATGTTGTGCTAATTGCAATTGAAACTCAGCCCAAAAACTGTGACACAGAAGTCTAAACAATATAAACAACAGGACGACGACACGAGACAGCGGCGCTTTGCCTAATTGAAGTGTCCTTGGCCTTAAGATTTACGACCCAAGCGCAGACAGCGAACGAGGTAGCATGCAACACGGTCGCTCCTCATTGCCAGCGAAAGCAGCAGCATCATCAGCTTCGACATAGTCATCGGCAGACCTCCCAGGCAGAGATCAAGAAAGCGACCTGATGATCTCTGTCTGTTACGTATGATTTTTTTAATCTGACCCGTCTCCAGTTTCGCACCAAATATGTTGCATGTGGGGCAACATCGCATGCGCCTGGTAATTTGATCCTGCGCACGCGTGTCCAGGTCCAAGTCCTGTAATTTGTCGGGCCAACGGCTGTGATCTTTGCTGCTTTCTTTTCTCGCTTCATTGGCAGCAGTTACGTCTGTCCGATCAGCCAGGACTTGTCGGGAGGCCAGGTGTGATATGTGTCGATCAAACTGTAACTGGATCTCGCAATGTGTCCTTTTAGGTCCAGAGTCGTATGCAAAGTAGGACCACCAATTGACTAAACGGCTGCTGTTGCCTCTGAGGCAACTTTGTCTGCCCTTTAGTGATACTCTACCTTACGGAAGCTATGTTAACTAAGTGAAAAGTTAGTTAAGATTGTCGCCTCAAAACCAAGAATTTTTCAAACTAAAAATTCTTAAAAATTTAGATCGTTTTTGTATTTTTGGTAAAGTTTTCCATAATTAATGTCTTATTTAAAAAATATAATTTTAATATAAAATATTTTCGATTTTAGAGCACCATTGATTTTAAATTTCTTTTTTTCTTTCAAAGTTTACGAAAGTGATACATAGGCGATTTTCTTAATTAAAACTACATTTGACTAGTTCCGGAATATATGAGTCTAATGATATATGATCTATCCTAACATATTTGTTTTCATTGTTTACTTCTTTCTTTCGTCTCTTTACCAATACAACGTTTAAGAATATGACACAAAAAAGAAAACAGAAAATGTGCGGGAAAAATTATATAATATGGGAAATGCTCTCATATTTTCTCTATTTAAATTTTACTCTACTTAAAATTAATTTTTCTTTTTCACGGCTAGTTAATCCTTAGGAAATTATAAAATCTAAATAATGATGCTAGGAAGAGTATTCAAGGATCGCTTTGCCAAGTGTTGCAAATTTTTTCTTAGCTCTGACCACCAAAGTTGATTGAAATTTTGGCAATGACCCCGGCCAGCAGCCAGAAATTGTTGGGCAGCTGCTGTTGCTGTTGTTGTTGTTGCTGTTGTTGTTGCTGTTTAAGTGAATGCTGCAGCTGCTGCTTGGCAACAGCTTCGCCCACTGGCGACTGTTTTTGGGCAGGTCGAGGAGCCGACAGAGCGTTAAAACGCACACGTTGACAGCTTTTTGTAAGTGACGGCAGTTGTTGGTTGTCTGTCTGTCTGTCTGTCTGTCTGTCTGTCCGTTGTTGGTTGGTCGGTCGGCTGTTTGTTGCAGTTGCAAGTCGCTTAATGTGCGATTTTTATCTGCAAGATATAAATTGTAATTATTGCATTGTGTTATTACTGTGGAAGGGCAACAAACGGCAACGGAGCTTATCAGTGGCTGCCACAAAGAAACCATCGACGATGAGGTACATTAGCAAAAAGTTGCAAATGAGTGTCGAAATAAAAGTGCAACACACTCCTCCCTCCGCCTACACACTGCCGCACTTGTAACCTGGGCATGGGCAGGAGACGGGGCGTGGTAGGGGGAGGGTGGTTAGGTTGAAAGGTGGACAAGTTCACCTGGTGCGACTGCGCATTGTTTGTTTGCTGGGAAAAACAGTGGAGAGACAAAGCGAAACAAATTGCTCAATGTTGTTCCTGTTGTTCTTGTTGTACTCGTAGTTGTTGCTTTTCGCGCTTTAACACTTTTTTGTTGTTTGTAACTTTTGAGTGAGTGTGTGTGTGTGTGTGTGTATTGTTTTTTTGGCTCGCTCAGAAAATTGATGATGTTGGCAATGACGCTGACGACGTCAACGTCAACGTCGACGAGGACTTTGAATTATGGCCTGAGCTCAGCTGCGACAGCTGCCACCAAAAGGCAGAGAAAGAGAGAGAGAGAGTGTGTGTGAAAGAGAAATGTTGAGTTAGCTGATTGACCACCCAGCGTAGTGAACCCATTAGGCACTATCAAAAGAAAATACATTTTAATTACCACGCAAGTGCTGAAAATCGCTGCTGGCCGCTGCGATTGAGATTGGGATTGGGTCAGAGATTGGGTCAGGGAATGGGATCTGGGAACTGGGTGGCAGCGCGTTAATCAATAAAATGCCGCTCTCATCGATATTGGGCGGCATCCAACGGTGCGTATGAAATTGAAAATCAACCACACAAGCGACCACACACACAAAGGGGGCGCCTCCCCTCACTACCTTCCTTTCTCTCTTCCTCCCTCCACTCCTTCCCTCTCTCTCTTCTGTGCTGCAGTCTGGCGATGACGTTGATGGAGCTGTCGATGATGCATTGCACTCGCGCCCATCTCTGGTCCACATTTTGGTAGTTGTTATTAACTGTTTTGTTATTTGGTTGCCGTTGCGTTGCGTTGCGGCTTTGATTGATGCCCCCACGCCCCAGACGCCGTCATTCGACTACAAAACCATCAGGGCCATGGTCAAAAGCAGCAGCAGAAACAGCGCCTTCTGAATCGCCTTCGACTTGACTTGACTCGACTCAAGTCGATCGGTCATGGCCCAATAATTGAAATATGTTTTTGTGTTCGCGATCTCAGATCAAAGAGCATGCTCAACTGAGCCGAGTTCAAGTTGGAAGAGATCAGCTGCCATGATGATTTGATTAATTCGAATTGGATTCTTTCACAGCATTTACATTTGGTATGGATCCATGTCTGGAATTGGTGTTGATAGGCTTCTCTCAATCTAATTAAATCGTATAAATGCATTCGCTTGTTCACTTTAACTCTCAATGAATTGGAAAGCGTTTTGACCGAGTGTGTTGACCATAATAAATTCTGACACCGCATAAGTGAAACAAAAGTGCGTTAGTTTTGACAACAGCTTCAACTTTACGGGGCAACAACGACAAACAAAATACCTGGAAATTATAGCATTAAAGAATCATAAATAAATTTTCCCACAGCGCAGCACATACAGCAATCAACTAAGCATTAGGAAAAGCAGCTATGTTGGACTAGTAAATGCCCTTTAATATGTTTACTAGATTTTTGAGGAAAATTTAATTTAATAACAGAGAGGAAATTATTTTAACATAACTTTAACAAACTGTGTATTTTTACTCAAAACTGTATTTTGTTAGTTTTTTTTCCTATTTAAAAGTTAAATACAAAGTAGAACATATTAAAAAGAAACATTTAAGATTGAGAGAAGTTTTTAATTAGTTGTATTCCTATATTAACTAATACCTTCACTTTCACTTATATGCCCCTCGTAGCGACTTTGATTGCAGGGTATAATGAAAACGAGAAGCGGTCGAGAAACTTTTGTAGTACATGAAAATGTCATTCGCATAACATAACCAAAGACAACAACAAGGAGAAACAAACAAACAATGATGGTGACAACAACGTAACGAAGCACAAAAGTTTCAATCTTCTCTGGGCACTCTCTAACCTCCCCTCTACCCCACCTACTACACCCCTTGCCACACCCCTCCCACCTGCCGCACACACACTTAATGACATAGTTGGAGCCAAGTTGGTGGCACCTTTGCGGTTGCCTTTTGTTGTTGTTGTTGTTAGTGTTGTTGCTGTTGTTTTGTTAGTTTGAGATAACAGACAACAAACTGTTTGATGTACTTCAAACTTAATGTTTCGTAGGGTCAATTTTGTAGTAGACTTTTGGTTTGGCAATGGTTTTTAAGCAGCTTTTTTAATGGGCAGCATTTTCTCTAATTTGCTTGAGCGAATTACATGGCTTTGACCTTTTTGGCTAATCGCAAGCACTTGTGATTAGTTAAGAGCCGCCACGGAATCCGTTGCGCATTACCCTTTAACCTTTTCACACGCTCCAAGCAATTTAAGCTACCGTTTCCAGTTCCAGTTTCAGTTTTGGCTTTGTTTTTCAAATCAACTTATTGTATGTGGAAATTATACAATTAAGTGCTACACACTTTTGCTTTCAGGGTACATCAACACCGATGACTCTGTCTGACTGACTGACTGTCTGACTGACTGTCTGTCTGTCTGTCTGTCTGTCTGTCTGTCTGTCTGTCGTTGCGGGTACAAACCCCAAGACCTTATCAAAAGAACTTTTAGCCGCCTCATTGAAGCCTCATGAGCCACAATATGAAATTGTTTTCCCACGCAAATTAACACTTGACTTTGTTTTCATATTTGCACAAGATGACTTCATTTTCTTTAGTTTTTAAATATTTTATTGCTGTTGACTTGGTCTACAGAGACCCCTCGTCTGCCACTTTACTACCCTTTTTATCTACCAACTCCTCGCTCGACCAACACCAACCAACAATTGCTGCTGTCTCATTGTTGTGGGTGCCGCATTTTTGTTGTCATTGTTTCAAAATGATGTGTGTATTTGTTGTGTGTGGCAGCAATACCGCTACGATTTACAGTCACTTGCATTGTCGATGACTCGACGTGTTTACTTCAAAGTTTCGACTTTAAGCTTGGCCAGGAATTGGTTTGAAATCATGTGAAATCATTATAAATGAATATGTATGCAATTGTTGATATCTATTTGAAAACTTCAAACGACAAATACAAAAATAAGTAGTATATTTTAATTCGAAAATTCTCAGTTAACTGGCTAAATCCGAATTTGTTACCTATTTTTCTATCAGTGTACTAACTTCCGCAACTTGTTGGCCTTAACCAATCCATAAGTGCATTAGATTTTGTAAACTCAATAGACAGTGTCAGTTGTTCGTTTATTGCTTGGCTCATATCAATTGCTCGGGGATAAAAGGAAAGAAAAGCGTTTGAGAAACGATAGAGGAACTCAAAACTTTTTTCTTAACCGTTCCCAATCAGGGAGAAAGAAATGCGCAAGGACAAGTTGCACTTGTAGCTGAGTCACTCGAACCAAAATAAATTCAAACTTCTTTAGGCAAGGACTTATTCCACTTGACGCAGTCTACAGCCAGGACTCGAATCGCATGTGTGCAAGCAAAGAGAAGGAGAGATTTTATGCGCAAGAAACAATAAAATTGCTTTCTCGGCAAGTTCTTGTTATTTATCCGGACAAGGACAATAGAAAGGACTTGTTTGGGATTGAGATATGATAGCAGTGGATGACACTCGTGTCACTCGCCGGGCATACATAAGCACAAGGATCAACTTTTCTCCATCTCTGTCTCAGTCTCTGTGTTCATCACAGTCTCTGTCTATTTCTTTGTTTGCTGCAATTGAATTCGAAGTGAGCTTGAGGAACCTGCACAGCCTGCAGAGATTTAACAGCAAATTAGCTTCATTAATGAATAGCAAGGAATACTTCTACAGGACTCACTGGCGGACTGACTGACTAACTTCTGCTCAAGGTTTGCATTGTTATGCAAAATCTTCCATTTTTCCTTCATATTTTCCATTTCTTTGTGCATTATGCATATTATTGCATGGGTTTTTTCTTTTCTGATTCTGCTCTAGTGGCGCAGCTCGCATTTCGCTCAATCAGCGCTGAAATTTATTATGCTCCATAATCATTTGTCATCTTTCCATTCCATTTTCCATTTCCATTTCCATTTGGCACCCGCTGCGAGCGCATTTAAATTTTTCGCAACATTTTTCACCAATTCAGCAAAATGGCGACTCTAGAACCGAAACACTCTTTAGACTCCCCTCCCCAAAAAGAAGCATTCCCAACTAGGAGCGAAGCGAGCATGCCGCAGAACTCAGCATAGGTCATAAATTTCCGGAATATTGTTAAGAATATAACAATTACTCTCCACATTCCCTTTTTACCCCTCTTCTTCTCATTGTCTGACTGTGTCTCGAACTCGAACATATTTTATTGCGCTGTGTTTTTATGGATGTCCAAAAGCTGCCAACGCAGCTACAAATATACTTCGCGCCCTCTAGCGGCGGTCATTTGCATCGTCAGGTATTAGTAAGGGATTTACAAATGGGGGGAAATACCAATCGGCATATACATGCCCTTTTTTATGTTCCTTCATATTTGGCATATGCATGTGATTAAATGATTGTCATTCCTGTACACATTTAATGCTAACGGTTGTATATTTACACAGTCGTACCTTTTTATAATGACTTGAAGGTGAAAAAACATTATATTAAATGTAATCGATAAAATATAGATAAAATCTATTTAAACATACTTTATCCACAATTGAATAAATAACCTAATCGAATGGAAGAAACTCGCTAACTTTTCTACAAATTGTTTTGGCCAATGATAAATCTCAAACATATGTTATTTATTATGCCTTATATCATTTGCAAATCGAATTATACATATTACACAATTCAGTGCTCTTCCGTAATATATGATATTTGTGTTTTCGTTACACCCTCTGAGTTGGTTCAATAAATTTTAAGAAATTTCTACAATAACAAATTTTCTCGCATCATTCTCTATGGTGTTCGATTCTGAGTTCGGTTTTTAGTTCTTTGTATGCATGCCAGGCGCATTCCATAAGGAAATATCCATAATTCATGCATTCGCAAATAAAAAAATTAAAAAAAAAAAAATTATTGAAGAAGAAGAAAAACCAATGAAAACATTAACAACAACATATAAAATATGAGTGGGAGAATGTAAATCGCTTTCCATAATTCATCGAGCTGTATTCGCCTCTCAGTCGACATCAACATCTCTCTTTCTCTCTCTCTCTCTCTCTCTCTCTCTCCCTCTGCTGACGCTGTGGCCTTCTAGCGAAGGGTCGTAAAACGGCGACGATGTCCAAGTTGCTGTCCCTGTCCATGACGTTAACGTTAACGTTAAGGTGCGTGCCTATCCTCTCGATATTTCTTTATGGTCGCGTATCGTAAAACTAATGAAATTTCAATTCGAGTGACGCGCCAGCCAAGCTATATGACTCGCCTTGCCCCGGACTCGGACTCTACCGGGGTGAAAAAGAATTCCACGAAATATTCGCGCACTTGCCACACAGTCGAAATTCATAAATTTCCAAATGCTTTTCCCACCATCACAGGTTGGGCAACGGAAGCAGGTCCGGTCCAGGATGAACTCTGCAACGACAGGTGAATTTATGATGAAGTGAAACGTCAGCGTCTTTGTCCTCGTCTACGCAGCTCGCGTGTAAATTATACTAAACAAAACTCATACAGACAACAAATATACAGGTGATAAAAACGAAAGTAATTCAAAATCTGCGTGTGCAAGGATTCTAAATTGTTACAACTCACGCCTCCGGTCAAGGGACACACACACCACACCACACCACATCATACACTCATATGGGAAAGAGAGTGCTCCGACTCACAGATTTATATCGTTAGATTTATGATCCTGTTAGCGCCACTGCTCTTGGTTATCTTTATCTCGTGTGTAGCATCAGAATCAACATCAACCAGAGAGGAACTTGTTTATGGTCTAACGGATAGAATAAGTAAATGTAATCTCTTCATTGTCTTACCTGATTTTCACCTTTGTTGTTGATATGTTTTGATTTACAGACTTCAGGGAATCCCGGGAACTTCTGTGTGTGTCTGATTTACTTTTTCTTTTTTACATTTGTTCTCAATTTGTTTCACTGTTGGTTATTGAGTCAAGCGCAAAGTCATAATGAACATTTTAAATAGTTTTCTTTTGTAATTAAATTTACAGCTGACCTTTACTTTAAAATGATGGAGTATGTTTTAATTCATTGTTTAAGTAGTGCTTATTTATTCAACAGTGTGATTGTATAGGCTATGAATAAATAATTAAATAAGTATTAACATATATCTTAATCATAAATTAAATAAAGATGAACTCATTTTATATTTTTAAAATCGATCAACGCTATCTCCTTTTTTAATTCAAACATTAAGCGTTTTTATAATTACAGATACCAAAAACAAAAAAAAGTGTTCCATATGCATTAATCTTAATAGGGGCTCTGTTTTTGCCAACTGTCATTTGATTCAATTTTCATAGTGAATTCTGCATTAATCTTCAATGGAAACTTTAAAGCCTATACACATGTCAACGGTAATCGACGCCATTTTGTTTGACATTTCGCACACGCGACAACAATTGAAGAAATGTCGAGTTTAATTTGTTTATGCCTTTCGCTTAATTAAAATGCACTTTACTCTATTCATTAGCTGGTGTATTTTTGGAGGGGGGCGGTGAATTGAAAAATTAGCCAACGGAAATGTCATTGACACGCGATTTGGTGATCAAGTGCAGGTAATGGACACAAGGATACATACGTTAAGTAAGTGTAACTCCAAAGCTATCCATTTACTTATTCAGTTACACTCCCTCGTGTTTACATTCAACACTACAATTAAGGAGCAGCTCTGTTGCATGCATCTCTTGCCACCCAGAAACACCCATCCACCCACAAACTCACACTCACACTCACACTCCTCGAAGAGTGTTTGCACATTTTGTGGGCGTGGCCAGTGCACAGTGTGCACAGTTGCAATTAGGCCTTGTTGGCATGCGGTCCGCTCCATGAAATGTTGGTCCGTCCGAGATGAGAGCGGTTAAATGGCCACGGCTTTAGCGTTTGTTCTTCTGCGGTTTATTTCGCAAATGGACAAAGTGCTGAGACGGATGAGGTGAAACGTGTCTTTTGCCAACCATTAACATTCTGTAAACACAATGGAACAATGCTGGTAAAAAGACAGACTCCATCATAAAGAACATAAAAGCATATTAAAGCAGAAACAGAAACTTGTTATAGCTCTGATATTAAGTTATCTAAAATGAAAATATTTTGTAATCTTTTAAATAAAGATGCTACAGCCATGTTTCTAATAAGTGACATGATATAAAAGAGAATGATTTGACTAAAATATATTGACTTTTAAATTGTGAAATTCAAATTTGAATAGCAGTTTCTTTATTTTTGACAAGCCTGACAGTTTATTTCCTTTTTTTAATTTTAATTTATTTTACCATTTTATTACACAAAATAAACGTTAAATTCAAAAATATTTCTCAATTAAAAAATAGCTTTTTTATAAAAAATTTAAGTTTTTTTTTGGATTTTTTAGAAAATATATTCTGTGCCGTGTCACGAAAATTTTAGATTCTCCTTCCCATCTTTAGTTTTAATTTTGAAATCTTATATTCCGATACGAAACTATCATTTAATGTGTTGCTTTAAATCTAGAAATTAAAATCAGCCCGAAATTGCAACGTGCATATGTAGGCAACGATTTCATGCTTCTCTCTGCCTTTCTCGCTCCCTCTAGCTATCTTTTTAGTCTATCTACGAGTAGTACTCGGTTCACTCACGCGCTCAAAATGTGCGGTTAGTAGCGCTTTGTTCTCACCTCGGCGCACACATTTTACTCATATCGGCGCTACGTATCTTTAACAAAATTGCCAAACCGCAGCAAAGAACTACAAGAGAAGAAAGGAAGGAGAGAGAAAATGTAATGTAATACTTGATCTGATATGCGACTTCTGATTAAGTTAAGCTAACCGCAAAGTCAAAATTCACAGCTTGGCAGCATAAATTTTTTCTTCCTTTCAATTTAAGTGAAATTTGAAATTACTTAAATATTTATTCAAGTCGCACTCTCACTGGCATTTCTCTTGCTTTGGGATTTGCATTTGGCATGCTATCATTTGGCGAATTATTCTCATACAATTTTCCGGACAATTAGAGTTGAAAATGCAAATCCCTGAGAGCTCGTCTCTTTTCTCTGACAAGCAGTACTTTTGGGATTTTCATCACACATGCAGTGCACTTGCAACTTCTTTTCTTTTCGTTTTTCTTTTTGACAAGTGGATAAGTAGAAGATAACTCTAGACTCAGACAGAGTCAAATGCAGTCAAAGTTAAGGGGGAGGCAGCCTGAGATACATTTGTATCTATAGCTCGACAGTACTTTACCGCCACTCGAAGATAAAAATCTATTTCAGTTGGGTGGAAAACTTGAAGTCGACGTGCGAGAAAGTTTCCGCCAAAATTTTATATTTATCTGGCCTACATTGCCTATGTGGGCGGACTGGCATTGGTAGGCGTTGGTAGGCGTGTCTGTTTTCCAAACCCAAAATTGGCACAGGTTGCACGCTGCCGTCGCTCGTCATCATCATAAAGAAACAAGACAACGGCAAAAGTTTTTCAATTTTTATACCAACTTTTTCCCAGCTCCTGTCGCTTTTCCTGCTCCTGCTCCTGCTCCTGTTTCATATTGGATATCCTTGGCGTGGTGTTGCTTTAGGCCAAGTTGTGTAAACATTTGTAGTTTACTTTCAGTTGGCAGACTCGTAAAATCTGTTTATTCCGTTTCGTTTCGGTTTTGTGCTTGAATTGTGACCATTTTGTATGTGGCTCGTTATTTAGACGCTTTTGGGTCGAGTTTTCCCATCAACCAACTTGTCGACCCGTTTGTTGTTGTCATTATTCTTTTTTGAAGAAAAGTTAAGGCACAACAGCCTCAATTGAATTAGAAAATTATCCTAAAAGTTATATGGGATTAAATGATACCATAGATAGGGGCGGTTTTTCTTTGCGAAACTTTGGAAATTGGTTAGAAAATTACATTTTTATTTTACGCTTAGATTGCATGCAACTAGATTAATGTTGTAATGAACTAAAGTTTTGTTTTTCCAACTAAATTACACACATTAAGAAAGAAGCATACAAGACATATAAAATAGAAAAAGCTGGTAAATTGTTAGATATCAATAGCTCTTTACAATATAAGATTTCATAGTGTAATTTAAAGATTTATATGAAAAGCTTGTAATAGTCTTTTAATTTTAATAACATATATACAGGTCTGATTAAAGAAAATAATTGTTTTCAAAGTTATTTAAGCAAAATTTGATTAAGTTAATATAGCATGGAGGGTAATAAATCTTTTTGAAATCTATTAATGTAGTATCATTGAGCTACATTGATAGATATGTTGTATGGAAATATATTAGTTCACTTTATTTCAACTGACATTTGCTGACGTCGAAAGCATAGAATTACTGTGTGTGTCAGGGGTCAACTTAATATAACCTTTTTAAAAATTAATTAAAAATCATTCAACACTCGCTTTGCAGTTGGTTGCAATTTTTTTTGGATGTGGATAAAGCACATAATCATCAATTATTCGCACAATTACCGCAAACAAATAAATATTCTTAATTTATTGTGTTTTTCGAATCGGGCTCGGCCACCGCCCACAATGAAGGCATCGGCAATGGCAACAGCATTGGCATCGGAACTGAATTTAGATTTGGAAATGGAGGGTGGTGAAGGTGGGGAAGCCGAGTGCAGACACCACAGAGACCACAGCGCTACGAAAATATTAAAAATAAATTTCAACCAAAATAACAAACACACAAATTTTGAACGCAATGACGGGCAGACGAACTTGGATACTTGGATACGAGTATCAGTCGGTGAAGATTGAGATTGATGTGCATAAATTAATTGTCTGTTGTCGTCGAACGAAGAGCTGATCGTCCATGTTGCCACACGCCCCCGTTCCCTTGTGCCAGAGTCATGCGATAAATTTCATAGATGCATTTGGTAATTTCAATTTGTTTTAATGTCGTTGCGTGCAAAGTAGACACATATAATTTGAGGTTTATTGGCCGTGCTGTGAGAGGAATCAGCTTTGCTTTGCTTTGCGACTATTTTTGGCAGGCCTCGTGGGATGCGACCCCCACAATTGTCACAGCCTATCAGCCAAAAAGAGAAAGAGAGAGACAAAGAGGAGTAGAGCTGTCGGCAAAGCTTTTGAACTCACATGGGCGGAAACGGAACTCTCACCCTCGAAAAAGCTGAAATTGTGACTTGCATTAATAAATTGTTAATCTTCATGCGTTTCTCTCAGCTACAGTTAAGTTATATGTATTTATAGTTGTACGATATCGGGAGATCATAAATCACATTCAGTTAAGGTGACACATCTTTAGTTCGATTGTCAAAAATTGTGGCGACATTTGTTTCGGTTTGTTTTCTTTGTTCTCGCAAGCGGAAGCTGCGGATTGTTGGGATTATCTGTGTGGTTAGCCACATTGGCGCCATCATCAATTCTCTGGGATTAGGCATAGCCTAACAGCATAGACAGAGCTCCACAGCTCCATCATAATTAATAAAGCGCACAAAAGCTGTAGTGTTGTGCCTGCTTCAGGGAATGAGCATACACTGGAAAAAATTTCATTATATTATAGAATTATATTAAGTGTTATTTGCCAAGCAATTGTTCTTAACTTAACAAATTTTGCATGATTAAAAATTATGCTTAAATTAAAAAGCTTAAATTTGGATTGTAGACTGATTTTTGTTTTCTCTGTGCAGGGACTGGGCTCTGTCTATGGATCTGGAGTCTTGGGTAAGGGTCTGGTACTGGGCCTGTTCTATTGGTGTCATGTTTTATTTCAACATAAATTTTACGGTACATTCTGTAGACCTTGTTGTTGTTGCCCTGTTCTCGGTTGCTGACACCATCGACACGATAAATGGTGTTGAGAGGGGTAGGGAGAATGCCGGGGAGTCATCTCTATGTTACATGTACGACCCATAAAACAACGTTATTTGTTTCGCCTGGCAATGTCATCACAGCCGCTGTGGCCACGTCGTCATAGTTGTTGTAGTTGTAGTTCATCATCTGGTTGTTGTTGTTGTTGTTGCCTGTCTTCAGCGCCATAATCACCGTTTAGAGCCATTTTCGCTGCTTGGGTGTCCGAATTTGTTGCGGGTTCCACCCGGGTCAGCTCTGTTTGGATCTAGACTTTTGAGGCCCTTTGGAAACGGTGAGAAAATCGCGCTTACCGTTGCCTTAGCCCAGTCACGTTAGAGAGATAGAGAGAGAGAGAGAGAGAGCGGTAGAGGAAGAGGTGTAAAGTGACGTTTCGGACTTAATTTAGTTGTCACCGACAAAGTGTCGGCCATTCATGGGGTTATCGGTGTTGACTGCGTTGCATTTCCTCAAAATTTTCAGCCGTTAAAAATCTGAAATGCTGCTTAACGTTTTCATTTCTATGGCATTTCTAATTCGACGTCTCATTTATGTAGTTAACCCCTTCCTTTCTATTTCCCCCCTTTGACTAGGGTCAGCAAAAGAGGGTCAACTGCCCAGCGTATTGCAACTTGTTTCATTTACTTTCGGACTTCATTTCTTTTCATTAGCCGCTCTCCATCTATGGGGCCTGTTCGACTAAAGTCATAAAATGTAACTGGTTATTGCCGCCAACAACGTCGCGTTAACGTTCTCATATCTCAGTCTCATGTACTACCAGCTACTTATTGCCACCTCTCCTCCTCCCTTCCTCTTGCCTCAAAATGTGTTACTGTGTTACACTCACTGAGAATCGCCGACTTTTATTAATGAAAAATGCAAAAGTTTTTTTGATTTTCTGCTTTTTTTTTTGAGTTTTTTTTTTGTTTTGTTCTTTGTGCGTGTGGCCCACATTAAGTGTAGGCAGCGGGGCAAGGGGTCAGCTCTGGAAAAGTGAGCGGGAACAGTAGAAGACAAGTTTAACAATTATGAGAAGATGTCGATCTAGTAATTTAGATTAAACTCTGGCTTTACGCATCAAAAGAATGTGTCTGGCTGAATAAAAGTCGCAAATAAAAATGAGTACACTGTGTAAATTCTTTCTTTACAACATTATATTTATTAAATTATCTATAAAATTCTAATTAAAAATACTTTTCTCTAACACTTGTCAAAATATTAGAAATACGAATTTTTTTTATTGAAAGCACTATGATGTCTTGATTAAAGAGGCTTCTATTAATTTTTAATTTAAAATATTTAGCCTGTTTTTTTTTGTTAGGGAATTCTTTTTTTTAACTTTACACTTAACTAGAAAAAATTACAACATCAAGTACTAAAATTTATACAATTTGTCAATATATTCTATAACAAATATTGACTGTTGACTATCACTTGTTGAGACCTTCACAAGTATTTTTGACTTTCAAAACCTTTCACCTTTGTAGACTTATAGACAGTTATAACCGTTTTGCTGTGTATCACTTGTGAGGTAAATAAACTGTACTCGCACTTATTTATGTGCATACATTAATACATAGATATGTTCTTGCTTAAATAGCCTAACTCAGTTGCTGAACATAAAACTGCACAAATCATAAAAAACTCACACACATTCTCTGTGGTTGAGGGGGTCCCCCTTTCCTACTACTACTAAAAAATACTCCCCTGCCAACAGAGTGCAATGGAACTTAATGCTAAAAAAAAAAACCCAACTATAAACCGGCATTAAAACTCGAAAACAAAATTAAATCTCGACACCCACGAGAGTTTGTCTTTTGTGTTTGTTTTTATTTCATTTTTTTTTTTTTTTTTTTTTTTGATAATTTTTCTTCTTGTTGTTCGCGCTGTTGTCATGTCGTTGGCAACATTGGCGCATGTTAATTATGCGACTACAAACTTACTTATGTATGCCCAGGTGCCCAGCCCTGCCCCTGCTCCCTGCTCCCTGCCCTCGCCCCGTCCCGCCCACTTCGTCGGGGATCTGTCAGATGTGGGCCGCGTCCAAGCTGAAAAGACCTTGACTCTTTGGATATCTTGATACGATTTATACAATTTTTGATTCATGGCGTCTGTGCTCTCACTGTGCACCCCTCTCCCCTCACCTTGCGCTCTTGTTCTTAGGCTATTCCGACTCATTTCGTAGGCAAGCCATGTCGCAAATATGGCAAGAACCAGGCACAAGAATTCCAATTCAATAAGCAATTTGCATACTTTTTTACAGGTCGACCAAAAAGCAGCTGCTTATAAGGTGGGATTAGGCAGCAGCCACAGTTCAGTTTTATCCCTCCCCCTCCCTCCCAGCCTCTTTAGGCCACAAAACTCATAAGCTGGCGGCAGTTATGGGCCGTTAGCCGAGTGGCAAGTGTCGGGGCTAATGGGACAGCCGATTGACAAACTAACTAAGTGACTAACTGATTGAATAGACACAGAGAGAGAGACAGTGAGAGAGAGAGAGAGAGAGAGAGAGGTGGGCGTTGATTGACGGCCGTCGATAGGCCAAATAGGGCCACCTATAGACACACATACATGTGTATGTACATTGTACATTTGTAAGACGTGGCCAACTTGGGCCGCAGATTGCAGCAAACATTTGCAAATTGTTTCGTTTGATTTCATTTCGCTTCTGTCGCGCGGGCCAACTAAAAATACATGACAGATCACACTGCCTGAAACATCGTACGATTTTGTGTATATAAAACAAGATAGCAAAGTCAAGTACAACATGATGAAGCTTAAATACCCTTGAGAACAAAATGCAGTGAACTACATAAAAATATATAATCAAACAAATAATTCTGTACACAAATTTGTGAAGCACAAAGCTAAACTTTTAATGATATAAAATATACATATTTATTTTAATGTAATAACCTATTTATAAAATATACAAATTTTGATTTAGTTATCTTTAAATTACACATATGTGAAATAAGTCAAACAAATCTTTTTTTTTTAATTTTTTCTTAATCAAAGTTAATATCGTAAGTGTGACTACTAGAGTGCATCTATTTTTCGAAGAAATAAAATAGAAGAAATAAAATTCGGAATCTACGGTCAATTCTAAGATGTTTTTACCAAGAAACTATAGTTCTAAAATCAACTCCTAGTCCCCGCTTTTTGATTCGAAAAATTTTGCATTTTAAGTCCTTGCAAGAACGAAAATTATGTTTTATAGACAATTTGTTTTTGTATTTGAACGTCCTGGTCCTAACACGATACTATACCAATCTTGTCAGGATCGGACTAAAAATACTAAAGATATGGTAATAATTCATGATAAAAATATCAACTCAATAATCGCGGACTAGGAAATGATTTTAGAACTATGGTTTCTTGGTGAAAATGTCTTAGAATTCACCTTAGATTATGAATTTGTGGTACCATTTGTGAGTTTTTTTGGCTCATACAAATGGATGCTCTCTAGTGACTACCCTTTTATGTCTAGGGTATATCCCGTTATAAATATAACCAACTGGTGCTACATCTATTTCGAGATCTCTGTCGCCTCAGTGGTCTGATCGCCGTCTTGTCGCATCTCATTTTGCTAAATTTAAATGCCCAAACATTCATAACGACATTCACTTTGTTTTCACTGTCCCCTTCCCCTTCCCCCCTCAGTTTGGCAACAATACACCCCCTCAGATTGTCGCTTCTCATGTTCTTTTGAAGATTTGAAAATTTGTGAGAATTTTATTAATATTCTTGCATTAGTTTTTAATGCGTCGTCGCTATAATTAAAGTCGCCATAAAGCTGACAATATTTTAAGGCAATTCGCAAAGTGCGACAAATTAATGAATTTATGTGACAACCACGTCCCGTTCCGCCCCACCACGCCCCCCTTCACTCCCTCCGTTCAGCGACCTGGCAGCCACCTGTCTGGCCGCTTTGTCGCTGCTTAAATTGTTTCAAATGTCGCCAGGCGCCGCGTTAGCCCCTCCCTGCCTTGGTCCCCCTCCCTCCTCAGGCGATGCTCCTGGCGTGGGCGACCCAACGACAACATTTTCAATTTGCTTTTGTCGGCCAGAAACCAAAAAAAAGAAGTATATAGATATATATTTTCTTGAAGATATTTATGAGTGCTTTGTATACTCAAGCGATGTGTTAGAACGAACAAAGATGGTTGCACGTTTCTTGGAAAATTCGTTAATAAACTTTTTATTTTTATTCATGGCCAAAAGCGAATAGATTCGCACAGATTTGTCCGATTTCTAGGTGTTTGGCACTGTCCACACATTGAGTGCATGATCCTGTCTGACTGTCTGGCGTCTCTGATCCGATTCCTGCCCACGTGGCTGGGCATTGAAAGCGAATTCCAGCGTCGACATCCTGGGAAAATGAGTGGGCGTAGTCACAACTTGCAAGAGTTGCAGAGTTGCAGTTGAAACTAAGTAAATCAAATTGAGAACCGGCCTCGACTCGCTCAACTCGTTCTGAGGCGCCACCAATGATGCCTTTTGTTGCATATCCAGATCGTAGGGCCAAAAGCTGAAAACTTTTCAGACTCCCATTGAGTTGAAGCAGAAAATTAATTGAGTTCAAATTTAGTCATCGTTTTGCACTCGATATGATGATGTTCTCGATGTTGTTGTGGTTATTATTGTTATTTCTGTTGCTGTTGCTGCTCTTGTTGTTGTTGTTGTTGGCCGCACGCGTTTCTGTAAACAAACAAATACAAAAACTCGGCAACAAACAAACGCGTGGCATCCACATCCACATTCACATCCATGGCACGACCTGGTCCAAAGCATCTTCCAGCTTTTTGCTATTTGTTTTCCAAACAAGACTCTTTGCAGTTGGGGCCCCCAGACTGAGAGGCGAGCAGTTTCTCAGCCCCCTCCCCCCTTGCACCTCTTGCCTTGCAGCTTCAGCCTTCAAGTGCGTTCAATTTTCAATAAATCCATAAAATTTACTTGCCAGCATTTTCACCACAACAACAACAAGAAGGATTCCTGCAGTGTGTCTAAACCGCAGTCAGGGAGGCTATGCTGCCTCTGCTTCTGCCGATGCCGCTGCCTCTGCCACAGTCACCGCAGCAGCAATGGCGAATGGTCATGCCCCGCTCCTACTCCAACTTCTGCTCCATCTCTGCAGAGCAACCATTCATCTGCTCCTTCTGCTGCTTCTGCTGCTCGGTGGTCGCTGCAAGGCAGACGCTTCACTGGCGATGTCTGGGCTCCGGACTCCAACCGACTGGATTTTTGTTTTGGTCTGCACTGAGTAAACAATGCACCAATAACAACAACAACAGCAGCAGAAGCAGCAGCCAACAGCAGATGCTATATGATAATGATTCACAACGCACAGTGGTGTACTTCTGAGCGATAACAGCTGAAAGTATAGTCTATTTATTTAGAAGCTCAGAGCACACATTTTATTATTATAATATCTACTAAATGCATTAAAAGAGGTATGATAAAGTTGCAAGTGGAATTTTTATATGCAGAATGAAATATAATCTGTTTTAGCATTGGAAAATGACTTTAGTTGATAAACTTTTCTTATAAATGAAATGTGCTTTTTATAGCCCCCGATCTCTTGGTATTTGCACTACTTATTTCATATTAAAATTCACTAATTTCTGCATTTTAATATACAATTTTTATTTTAATATATTTATTTTATTACAAGTTTAAATAATAACTATTTTTGTACTTTGTTAAAAAATAAATTATATATAGGAGTTAAATCTTTTGTAATTTTTTCAAATTTCAGAACATATAATTTTATAATGCCTGCACCACTGTGTACTGTCAAAAAGACGTAACTATTGGAGAGACTCTGACGGCAGTGTGATGGGAAAAGGGAACTGCTCTGATGGCTGTTGCAAGTTGTGAATTTGTTGCTGATTCCAGGCAAAGACGAAGCTGCATATTGTGCATCTGTTGTTGCCACTGCCGCAGAGACAGCCGCAGACGTTGCCACAGCCGCAGCCACAGTTGCAGCCGCAGTCGCATCGGTCTCCAGACGCATCTGTAACTCATCATTTCAGAAATATTGCTCTTTTGCATACCTGACACATCACCCGCTGCCAGTAAAAGTTTTCTTCAACTTATTGTTGTCGTTGTTGGGTAACAGAACTTAATTCTGTTTTATCAGAGACGCGAATTCAATCAACTTGGCGGGCAGTCGACGCCATCGCCATCGACGCCACCGCAGACATAATTTATAGCCACTTTTCGCATCGATTTTCATTTTTCGCATTGATGTTTTTGTTATCTCTCAAACTGACTTGTTTTGAAGTTGACTGCCAGATGAAATGGACAATGGGCAATGGGCCAAGAGAGACTGAGGCTGAGAATGGAACTGAGAATGGGATAACAGCTCTCGAGCGTAACCAATTGACGGGTATATAGTAACTTATGGGCGAAAGTTAATTGGCCCAGACCATCCGACAGCTAGACGGATATAGATACTCACACCCAAATGTCAGGTACTTGCCAAAATGTTTAATTAATGCAAACTGAAATAACTCGAGGCGATCTTCGAGCACTTTGCGCATTAGATGCGCTGCCCGTAGGCTATAGACTATAGACCAGACATAGACCCCTGGGGCAGACTCCTATGTCTCGCAGGCCGCAAAACCACTTAATCTACAACGTGGCTAAAAACATGTGAGACAATCGGACGATCAGACGTACAGACGGACAGACGGACAGTCAGCCAGTCAGCCAGCCAACCAGGATGGGTGGGTGCAGGTTATGCGATTTGGACGCTGTCAAATGTTGTGCAATTCTCGCCTTTGGCTTTGCCTCTTGGGTGTGGACACGAGTTGCAGTTGTTGCTGCCACTTGATAGCAAAACTAAAGTTGAAGTGTTTTAGCTATTTAAAGGTTTTTGTAATCTTCATTTTATGTTGCTAAAATCCTTTACAAATACAGAAAAATAATAATCTGCCTCAGCTTTCTATTAAAAATTGCATTTATTGTAATGAAATTCATTATATTATATGGCTGATTTTATCAATTCTCGGCAGAGCTTAAACTATAATTTGAAATGATAATTATAAATCAAGCAGAACTCATTAATAACTCGACAGATTCATTAATTAGTGCTGACAACTGCAGACTTTTCAGTATGAAAACGCAGACATTTTATGCTCGCTGTAAATTTTTCCGTTTTAAGTATTTTACATGAATATATATCAACTCAAAGCATCAGTTGAAAAACAAATAGGTAAATTTATTATAAGGTAAATTAATACTTTTTATATATATCTTAAAATAATATTTTAAGTTATTTTTAAGTAAGCATTACAAATTTAAAATAAGTATTTAATTTATTTATCAACTTTATTCATGTAATAATTGTAATATTAGCATTTATTTTTAACAAAAAGCATTACAAATTTGAAAATCCAATAAGTATTTAATTTATTTTCCAACTTTATTCAAGTAATAATAATAATTTTAATTTTAAAATTTAGTTTTAACAATAAAAACCACAAATTTGAAATTCCAATAAGTATTTAATTTATTTTCCAACTTTATTCATGTAATATGCATATTTAGGGTATCTAGAAATTCATTGAAGTTGCGCTTTGTTGCTCTTGGCGTGGGTTGTAGTTGTTGCTGCCGACGGTGTCTGAGTTGCTGGTGGGTGCAGCAGCAGCAGCAGATGAAGCAGAAGCAGAAGCAGCAACATCAGCTAAAAGAGTCAGAAACGAGTCAGTTTGTGGATTATCCTTTGTTACGCATCGACAAGCAGCCAGCCAGGAACATGAATTGCATCTTGTTGTTGTTTATTCTGCTCCTTCTGCATCATGTTGACTTCGTGATGCTGTTGTTGTTCCTCTTCCTCTTGTTGTTGTTGTTGTTGTTGTATCTCAGCTGTGTTAAAGCCACGCACTTTGCCGAAAATCGACGCTTAATTGCAAACAGTTTGCTGTTCAAGTGAAGTCTGATTGCTGCTCTTCGCGTTAATTGGGCTGGCGAACATTTGCACCCAGGCACTTTGATGCCTTGCCGATGATACTCACACCACACACTCCACAATTCACAATTCACATTCACATCGACATGCAACCGTGCCACGTCTGGGGGCAACATCACCACCGAAATTTGCATTTCAAGCAGCCCGCGATTTATGACCAGGACCGCAAGAGCGCCTGTGACGAATCCAATTATGAGGCGCGCCAGCTGCCAACTGTCCAATGAGCCATGTGCTCCATTGCCTGATGTCGGTTGCCAGTTGTCAGTTTCCAGTTGCCACTTGGCGGGTGCCATGTGCCTGATCCGATAATGCGCCATCAAATGGTCATAAATAAAACGCACAAAGCGGATTAAGCGTTTTGTTAACAGATTTATATTGAGCTGAGTTATGAGTCCAAAAAAAAAAAAAAACAGAAAATTCCAGACGAAAACGAGACTTGTTCGCAGCTTTAATGAGATGCATGGATTGCCAACGATCATTGGAATTAGCCGGCCATTTAACAGGGATAAACATGGAAGTACTAGGCAGTTGACAACCCACGAGTCGTATGCGTAATATATGAAATATTAGAAATTGTAATTTTTAGCATGACAAAACAATTAAACAGATTACTGCTGAGCTTACATTTTTTTAACACTCAAAAATTAGTTAGTCAAGTAATTGTTTCAACAAAATGGAAAGAAAACCAAAAATAATATTTTTGTTTTATAGTTCTTATAAGTTTGAAAAAAAAACAATGTGATAACCAAATTATTAATATATAAAAAATGTGTTCTTTGTCATAACGCTTTCTTGACATACTGTTTATTGAATAGCGTAAAATGGAGCAATATGTTTTTTTTTATATTTCTGATTTTCGATTTCAATCTTTGCTTTATTTCACATAAAACATTTGGCAATCGCTGTCACCTCGGAGACTATCCAGAGATATCGAAATCTGATGAATTCGGGTCTGGTTTTGGGGCTGGCTCAGAGTCTGGGAGAGGTTGGATCTCATAATGTCTGAAGCAAAATTACAGCCACCGAAAAATGCGGCAAGTGCAGCATGTGATAAAAACTTAACTTGAGTCGATGTTGCCCTCGGGCCAGAAAGAAACTAAATTGAGGCTGCTGCCGCTGCCGCTGCTGCTGAAGAAGCCGCCTGGCAAGGAGGCAACCAGCAGGATCATCCTCGTCAGATGCGCAGACGTGAACGTGTCGATCGTCAACAACAGCAACAAAAAAAAAAAAAAAACCCAAACCTTTCATTGAAATTGACGAGTGGCAGCCGCGTGCTGAGCGCCCATTACGTGGTCCCATCCCATCCCCAAACCGAATAAGAGAATTGTCGATGAAGGCGGCAGCGGGCCAACGACTTTTGGCTGAGCGTTGAATTAACCAAATTACGGTGCTCGATGATCGTTGCCTCTGCAGAGTTTTGCCTCCAAAATTCATTGCTTCACTATGAAATGAGAGTTTTGGCCAGGCAGCTGCTGTTAGTGTAGTGTAATTTGCTTTAATGCCAAGGATTAAGATGGCTCCAACCGGGCCGGATGCCAAACTGCAAACTGTTGACTCTTTTTTTGTGTGTCCACCCGGCAACTCTTGAAAATTGGTACATGTAAATTTTGTGCACTCTGCTGGAACATAAAAGAGCCGTCAATTTTTTGGGGCATATGAGTTTCAAGTGGAGTGATGAGTTGAGTTAAAGAGATGATAATCTTTGAAAAATCAATGCTATGGCTTCCTTGTATCTAGAATGAAAACTATCTTCAGATTCTATAATAATTTCCTTACATTTTACTTACATTATAAAATTGACTGTAAGGATCGTTAAAAGTACATTCTTTTAATTAATTTAATTGATTTCTAAAGTGATTCAAACAGCTTTGTAATATTACTTATGCTTTGTGTTTTTTCATTTACTATTTAATTATTAATATTTACATATATATTTATATTTATTCCAAAAAACAATCGACAGTAATACACAGGATGATATTACAAATACTTTATAAATACACTAAGTTGACTTCAGGAGTTTTCTCTCTCCATTTGTAGCGCATCTGCTGGTCAATCTGTTGGAAGCTTCTCTTCTGGTTTACTACTTACTTACTAAGTTTTTGCTGCTCTTCACATTTATGTGCGCTGAAATTTTTTTTGAATGCAGATTTTTCACTTAAAATTATTTCAATTACGCGAAGTGCAGTGAGTTCGAAACCGAGACAAAGAGACAAGGACTGCTGCAGTTCTTTCTGTTTTTATTTTTTTATATTTTTATTTTTTTGTCGTCTTTGGCAGCTGCTGCCGCCGTTTCAGTTGTCGTTGTCATCTACAGACTCTGGTTCAGGTTCAAGCTCAGGCTCAGGCTCAATTGAAGTTACTTCGACTTGGACGGCTGCAAGTAGATTAAATGCCACAACGCTTTCCGTCTGGGCCCAGAGAACCGCAAACAGACAAACTTGGTCAATTATTTTCAACGGCGAACACAAATTATTGATGCAGTCAGTTCCCGCTGCCAGTGAAAGCCACGCGAAGGAGAAGGAGCTGGAGGAGGATCAGCAAGGCCTGGGCATACATATGTGGTCTACTCAACCACTCAACCACAGACCCCGAACCCGAACTCAAACTCGAACTTGAAGCTCATCAATCTGAAGACGACGCTTCGTCCAGACAATGGACCAGGACGAGTCACCGCAAAGGTCTTCATTAAATTAGTGAAATGAGCACGTAGCTGCTGAGTTGCTTGTTCCACAGCTTGTGGGGATGCATCTGAATCTGGATCTCAATGAGGATGAGGATGAGCATGAGGATAAGACTTGCCACGGCATTTAATGTCACAAATATTTGTTGTCAAATGTCGCCCGGTTTCTGGTTCTGTCAACGTTTTTTTGTTTTTTTCCAGAACCAGCTCACCTGACTCTGGTGATGACTTAACGAGGATTTAAGCGTCTCGCGGAGTCAAGAAGTTGCAGTCAACTTGCAACCACTGGCCAACCATGTTGTTGCACACACATCAGTTGCACAAGTTGCATATAAAAATCGCATTCAGTTTGCTAAATTGGCTCGACTTGCTGGTGGGTCGATTGGGGGATTGAACCATCAATGTCTCATCAAAAGTTGTGGCTCCTTGTGCGGCAAAGGGAAGACGACGAGCAGAGGGTATTGTTGTTATTATGTTGTTGTTGTTTTTGCAGCAGCAGATATCGAATGCGGCAACAAAATGCAACGAAGAGTTATTAAATTTCAGTGAAATACGGTCAGAAACGTTTACAATTTCGGTTTATCTGCTTTGGATACCCTGTAAACAAAATATATTATGGGGTATCTAGAATTTGAACTAGAATAGTATGAGATAAATAAACTTGTACCTCTACCCAATATATAAACATAATTAATTAATAGTTTACATAATTTTTTTTAGTTTATTCTAAAGGGTATCTCTTTGACCATCAGCATTCCTATCGCTTATTTGACTTTGTAAACTGCGACACGAAACCGACAACCAAAACAAAAGCCAACCACAGTCACTTTTATGGTGGGCCCTAGTGCCTAATTAGGCCAATTCTCGATGAGGCAATGCCAACAAACAAAATCGACCGGCTAATTTTTTGTTTGTTATTTACTTTTCGTTTTCGTTTCGCCAATTGCCAATTGCATTTGTTTCTTGCTGTTGTTGCTGTTGTTGCTTTTGTTGCTGTTTTTGGATCGTTAACTTTTCGTTGTTGTTTTTCACGTGTACCACCTTCCAAAGCACTTGTATATTTATACATATTATAGCCATAAATTGATTCATAAAACACAGAATGAACTCGGCCAAAAGTCATGCAATTTTTGTTTATTATTTCAATTTATTTTACTTAGAGATGCATAAAGATATAATTGAGTTAATGGCGAATAAAAACGAATCTATTTTTTATATGCATGATCTAAAATAATTTTCAGAATTAGTGACTTTCAAGATTACAATTCCAATCTCAAATTTATTATATTAGTAATAAGATTTGTGTGACTTATAAACAATCAATGAGACGAAACGCTGAAAAAAAATTTACTTACCAATTTTTCCGTTAAATAATATCGAAACTTTTTTAATAATTTGTAGATATTTTATTGCTTATAGGGTTTCCTTCTCTCGGAACTTGAGTTATTTGTAGCCTAGCTAAAACTGTTTTGACAGCGCATATAATAATTTCATAAATACATGGGATGATTTCAGTTGCATCTTAAGAGTATATAGAATGCATAGCACTATCTTAAGCGGCATAGGTTGAATTGGTTATCAAAGTTTTGATTTTGGATTGAGCCTCGCTCAGTTAGCAGTTGAGTAGTCCGCTTTGACTCCATTTCTTTTTTGGCATTTACATAAGATAATTGGTAGCATATGATTTCCTTTGAGCGCACCTGACTGTAAGGAGAGAATTTCCCATTTTCCATTCGTTTCAGGTTCTTAGAGTTATACTTTTGAGCACATTGTCCTGGAATGCATTACGAGCTAGTGACTAGTCTATTATTCAGATATGATGAGTATAGTTTCAGGGTCTGACTGGGTTCAGTCTTCAGTCAACGCTCCATGCCAAGATCATGCAACAGATGCTGCTTGATCACCTCCCCCTCCTGCTCGGCCAACAGTTGAGCTGTTACAGTGTTGATCAAATTGAAGGCAAAGGCAAATCCACTGAAGGTGGCCCAAACGCCTAAAGCCAGCCAACGCAGCAGACGTGGACGCAGGCTGCCATCCAGCTGACGGAGCAGGAAGAGACCCAAGCTTAATCCCGCCAAGGCGCCCGTCATGTGGGCTATGTAGGAGACTGAGATCGTGGCTCCAGCTGATGGCTGATACTCCACCAAGGCCATTTGCCTGCAGTACAACGTGTAGCCCAGATCGCATGAGACTAAGACTTGGACAATTAGAGTTGGAAGCGGAGAGATTAGAGTAAACTCACCAAAAATAATGACAGCTAGCAGTTGGGCGAGTCCATGTCGCATGTGGCCAAAGTTGAGGAGAACATTGGCCAACTGTGCCGCCAGCAGAGCGTAGACTCCACCACTTGCACCCACCAGATACACTGTGGAGTCCACAACGCTGGTGCCCAATGAGCCGGCCAAGACACCCGCCACATACACGACAGCCGTTCTTCCCGATCCATGGAGCAACTCCAGCGGCAGGCCATAGAGCAGCTGGGTGACCACATTGAATCCTAGGTGCAACCAACTGGCATGCAATAAGGCGTAGGACACGAAGCGCCAAAGCTGCAATCGACGATCCGGGCGATAGATGAGCAGCGAATCCTCCGGCGGAGCAGAACCCACGTATACAAAGACAAAAATCTGAAAGAGATGGGAGAAATTACAAGAAGACAGAAGATGAAATAGGAGATAAAGTAAATTCTTAACGGTTTCAAGACAGAAGACTAAATACGAGAAAAGGTGAATTCTAAACGGTTTAATATCTCCGATTTTCTTAATTTAAATACGATTTTTATCTCGCTCTCAGCAAAATACTTTGTTCTTCGGAATTTTAATACGAATTTTCTACTTAATTCAAATATTATAGACATATTTGTTTATAGTTTTAATTTAACAATTATATCCTGAATAAATACTGAAAAATATCTTAAAAATAGTATGTTTAAAACAGCAATTATAATCTTGAATATTAGACTGATTTCTATTTTCTGTCTACTCTTAACCCTATCCATTACACTTTGTCGACCTTTCGCTCTCTCTCTCCCTCTCTGTTTTTCTTATGGCTTAGAAAAGGGCTTTGGGGGATGGGGTCGGCAATAAAGCCATCACAATGTTAGCTATTTTTTTAGACCCACAACGGCGCCGTCGTTCTGACACTAAAGCAAAGCAAAAGCAAAGAAAGAGGGAAAACGAAAAACCAAAACAAAAAGCAAGGAAAGTCAGAGCAACCCCTCGGGCTCAGACTGTGTAGTTGAACCAAGTTGAACACACAACGAGACTGGCAGCAGACAGTGGCGAGACGTCGTCATCGTCGTCGTCGTCGGCAAATTTCATGCGCCTTGCCACATTCCACATTCCAAGCCCAATAGCAATATTCCAATCCCAATTCCAATCCCAATGCGAATCCAAATTGCAATTGCCCCCTCCTGTGGCTGGCGGCGTCCAGTCTGCAAGTGGCAGACACAAATCCAGACAGACAGTCAGACAGACAGACAGACAGACAGACAGACAGACAGACAGAGAGAAGTGTTGGATTTTCGCACGCACTCTCTCCCACATTGGGGTCGTCTCCTGTTTCGCGTTCTGTTGATACTCGGACTCAAATATCCTTTACCCGGAAGCCAAATGCCATTTGCAAATGCTTCTGCTCGCCACTCGCTTAATGGCCAGTCGGCAATTTACGGGTATATGCCCCACAAGTCGAGGCAAGTTCAACGTGGCCTATGTGAAATATGATCAGGTTGTATTATTGCTTGACTGGGAACACCCAAATCGAACCACCCTTGCCATCAGCATTAACTTCAGTTCATGCCACGCAGAAAGATGACTTTGCAAAAGAGTCCAGTGAAATAAGTTCAAGAAGTTTGCCACAAACAAAGGGGGAGCGATTTGAGCAACAGCTGTTACGGGGAGTCTGCGGCGGAGTCTGACGAAGGGTCGCCATTTAAGCAACAAACAGAGGGGAGGCATGTGGCAAATATGATGCATATTAAATAGAGAAAGCTATAAGAGATGCTCTTCAAAGTTATATTGCAGAAGATGATTGTAATTCAACTATTAAAAAGAAGAAAGCTATAAAGAGTGGAAGTTGTAAAATTCATACAAACAATTTAATACCATTAATAGAAGAGTTCTTTTATGAACTACTTATTTTTACAAAAATAGATGACTTTTAATTCACTTTTGCTTGTACAAGGAGTTTTTAGATGATGAGCAAAAACACTACATACAAAATTTAAAGAACTTTTTCAATTACCACCTCTTTCAACACAAATAAATAAATAAACATCTGTATTTTGAGTTTTATGATAAACTTAAGCAGAAATTTAGAAATGAAATGTAAAAATTGTTTGAACTGAAAACAAATTAAGAAATAAAGATTTAACATTGGCAATTAAACAAAAAAAATATAATTTGAAAAAGAATAAAGAGGTAAAGAGAAAATAATTTCAAATAATTTATATTTTTTTTCACATCAAGAAATTTGCCAGAATATAAAATGATGTAAATATATTTATGTCATTTAAAATGCAGCTCAAATCCAATTTAAATATATAACATGTTTTCACAAAAAATAAATAATAGACTGATCAAATATCACTTCGGATTAAAATTTAAAATAATAACATGTTATAAAACTAATTTTAGAACGAGCTGTTTGCACTTATTTAGGTTTATTTAAGTTGGTAGCAATTAAATCACCCCCGAAATGAGCACGTTCAATGTTGTGCAACATGGTCGATGTCATGGCAACCTGGCCCGCAACTCAATCAAACCCCCTTGGCACGAGGTTAATCCCATTAGATGGGTGGGGGTGAAGGGGGAATGCAGGGAGTAGATGGTCAGCTAACAAGTACACTCGAATTTAGTTGGTCACCTACCTCGAGCAGTGAGACGAGCACTATGAAACAGGGCGGTGGCCAGCAACGTATTGCTCTGGATGTCAACGGTTTTTCCTTCTGTGGCTCGCCTGGTGGCAGCTTGGCTGCCATTGTGGCAGTCTGTGCTGGCTGCTGCATCAGCTGGCCGAGGCAGACGCCCAGCACCAGGCCGCTGTTGCGGGATTGAGACGGCGGCATCTGCAAGACGGTCGCCGAGAGCATTTCCGATTTGTTGCCGTTGCCTTTGGCGTTGCCACGTCTATTTTTGGGGCGTCTGCCTTGTGACGGTGCCCCACTTAGCGGCTGTCATGATGTTGCCGACGGCGTTGTGCGAGGAATTCTGTCTGGCCCACAGTTGGCCCCTGCAACGAGACAAACAGCAACAGCAACATGAGTGAGTGAGTGAGTGAGTGAGTGAGTGAGAGAGAAAGAAAGAGAAAGAGGGAGTAGGGGTTGGGTTGGGCGATTCTGATAGCTTTTTCTTGCCAAATTAGCTCAAGGTTGTCTGTCCAACAATTTCCACGTTCCTGCTGCCATTGCGACAACTGCAGCGCAATTATTCTCGACTCGACTCTATTTGGCAGTCGTCGCCGGCGCCATCAAGCAACCAACAAGCCATTCTGCCAGCCAAGTCAATAAGTGCCACACCTCCCACCCCAGCCCACCATACCGCATACAACCCCTTATCCATGTTTTTAAAATGCCTCTTGTAATGCCACTAGACAGCCATAAAACAGGCGCAATTTATTTCTCTGGTTAGCGCATTTTTTGACAAACAAATTTATTTCCGCTGCCAGACACAATACTGTACTGGGAACTTCCACAACTCTTACCAGATGCAAACTCATCTTATGTTAGCTTTAAAAGAGAACAAAAATTGGGAAATAACCTGCTAGACATATCAATTGATAGCTGTCATTTTTGGTAAAATAACATATACTTATTTGATCTACATTTAAGCTGAATTTATTTCATTTTTTCTTAAATTGGCGTTTTAAAGATATAAGGATTTTAGTGAAAATAAAATATAAACGACTTTTTTTATTCCCGTTCATCTATTCACATTATTGAAGTTTCTCTGTGAGCACCTCCCTTAGTAAAAGGAAACGCTAATTAAATATTTCACGAGCTAACTTTACTATAGCTTGATAATGAAAACATTTTGATATATCGTAAATTAAAACTCATCTGCCCCCATAACAGCGCCAAAGGAAGAAAATATTCCAGCTTTTGTTGCTGTTCTTTTTGTTGTTGTTGTCGCAGCTTGATTCTGTTTGACTTTGGGTACATTGTATGGATTAATCGTAGTACTAGCCAAAGTACTTTATGTGGCCAGTGCTAGTTTTAATATCCTGGGGAATATTGACCATGGCGTGTCCGTGTTAACTTGGCTTTGTATTTCGGCATTTGGCAGTTGCCCTTGGAATGAGTTTTAATGGTGATTACCTTTTGGAGCTGCTTTCTCACTGTCGAAACAAAAGGTCGCAAATCGAATGGGTCAATAAGGAAGCGGGTAGGGGTTAAGGAGTAGGGGATGCAGTCACATGTCAAACGGTAACTTTCAGGGGCGCCTCGAACAACTGCCAGGCAGGACACTTTCTGGCAAACGAGTTTTGCGAACGGAAATGCTGCGCTTCCATCTTCATCGATCCTTTGTGAGGATGCAGTGAAACCGTTTTCGTAACCGGTTGAGATAGGCGACGAGGAAGGGGCAGACTGAGGGGAGCTCTTCTCGTTTTAATGAACAGAAACGGAGCGCACGCCAAACTGTACAAAATATCGACAGGTGTAGGTATGTCCTTAATGTCCTTAAACATCATTTCTTGTTTCGTAAAAGTTCAGCTTTTGCTGCTGTTCTGTTCGTTAGTCGTTGTTGTCGATATTGTTGTCGTTGTTTGGGTTGTTGGCCTTCACACGCAACTTGGTACGTTATTGTGCCCATTCAGGACACGCACATATCCTTGAACCAACTCAACGTTCAACTAACTGAGCCAAGAATTAAACTTTCAAGTACACGATTTATGTATGCATTTGTTTGTGTTTATTTGTATTATGCAAGCTATTGAAGCTCCTCGAGACAAGCTACGGGCTAGCTAACTTCCTGCCCTCTCCAATTTCCAATTGCCACTTGCCACATGCCGCATGCCACTCTATTTCCCGCACCACTTGATTCGGCTTTGAGTTTGTATTTGTGTTTGCATTCGCAAATATTTAATTTGCATATTGTTGACTATTTGTATTTACATTATTTGCATTTGTATTTATCAAATACGTTTGTGGCGACCCTTTTACCATAACTAGTTTTTCTTTATTTCAATTTGTTCTTTATTAATTCATTCACTTAAATGTTTAAATAAATAAAATGATTTCATAAACAGGACACGTTCGCAAAAAGTTTATCAATTGAATTTTTTGTTAGGAATTAAATGTAAAAAAAAAATAATTTAATTCAATTAACAAGTAATTTATTAAATACAGCAGAGATATCAATAGTTTTATAAATTTTTCATTTGTATGTAAAAAATATTTTTTACAAAAATGTGATACAGAAACTCAGCAAATCATAAATATCTTTTATTTCAATTGGGTTTAATTTTAAAATTCTTTTACTAACATTTCCATAATCAAATAACATTGCTCTGTTTAACATTTTTGTGTGATGTTAAGAAGCTGAAATTCTAATAATAACATTTTCATAAAATGTTAATTACGAAATAACATTTCTTCCTCATGTTAAGCAGCGACAACTTCTGTTACTCCTAATACATAGTGTACGCTAAAAGTATTTAGCCGGTTGACGGTTCCGGGAAAATCAGCTTAAAACTTGCAGTTGTAAATGGCTTTTACAAGTTGCATAGACGGAAAATGAAAATGCATTTGGCTAAAAGCGGAATACATTGCGACTGACAGAAAAGTCAAGTGAAATGTGCAAAGTAAAATTTTAATTACTGACGCCACGGGCGATGAGAGGGAGCAGGTGGGTGGTGGCGGGAAAAGGAAAACAAAAGGAAATGTTGTGAGAGTGAGAAAGCGAAATGTGCATAATAATTATGACTGGGCTTAAATGTTGATGCCGTCAGTTATGGGAAACTTGGGAAAAGTGAAAAATATAAATATAAAACAGTAGAAAAACAAGTTGGCAGCACTTCGGCATGGCCTTGGGTGAGTGT